>NC_080652.1:1200000-2400000 GCF_027579445.1 Ammospiza nelsoni | reverse complement strand
GAGGCCCCAAGAAGCTGCACGACACAAATTCCCAGTGAGAAATGAGAGAGGAACACTTGGATGTGGCCATCCGTAGGGAAATAAAGACCCAGATCCCACAGGGGCACCTTATCCCTGTGTTCAGCATGCAGGAAACTCATTCCCACTGTCCAGGCCATCCAAACAGCCATGGGATGTGGCAAATATGTCCCCAAAGGATGGCACATGTGTCCCCAAAGGGTGGCACATCCCCAGGGCAGACCTGAGTGCCTGCCTGGGGCTGCTCAGAGGGACACAGCACCCTGCACAAAGGGCTGGGACTTGGAAGGAAATTCCTGCAAATTCCCAGTGCTGGGAATCCACATGAGCCTGTCTGTGCTTGATGGAGGAGGTGGGGCCTGTTAGCAAAGTGGAAAGGGAAAAGAGGGGAAAGAGGGGGAAAAAAGAGGGGAAAGAGGGGGGGAAAAGGGAAAAGAGGGGGGGAAAAGGGAAAAGAGGGGGGGAAAGGGAAAAGAGGGGGGGAAAAGGGAAAAGAGGGGGGGAAAAGGGAAAAGAGGGGGGGAAAAGGGAAAAGAGGGGGGGAAAAGGGAAAAGAGGGGGGGAAAAGGGAAAAGAGGGGGGGAAAAGGGAAAAGAGGAGGGAAAAAGAGGGAAATTAGGAGGGAAAAAAAGAAAAGAGGAAAAAGAGGGAAAAGAGGGGGAAAAAAGAGAGAAAAGAAGAGGAAAAAAAGGAGGGAAAAAATAGGGAAAAGAGGGAAAGGGAAAACACAGGAGGCTTCTGCTGAGCTGAGGAGGAGCAGCAAGAGGCAGAATCAAGGCCAAGCTGTCAGAGCTGGAGCAGAGTGAGCTGTGCACCAGGCACGTGAGACAGAAAAGAATCTGATTTAGGAGACCAGACCTTCCCCAGAAAGATGGATTTCAGCCTGTGGAATTGTGCTGGGTTTGACTGGGATAGAGGTAATTTTCTTTATAGAATATAAAGGCCATGGTTTGGATTTGTGAGCAGGCAGCTGTATGGGGTTTGGTTGCCAGCCAGGGTTAAACCACAGCAGGAATTCTGGAAGAATTAGGGAGTGAATTAATGATATGCCATAAAATCACTTATCTTCATTGAACTGAAGATAACCTGGGAACTGAAACTCTCCACAACACCAGAATCCCCATCCTCATGAGCTGAGGCCAAGAGCTGCAGCACCTCACTCTGCTCCTCCCCAGCTGTCAGAACTGTGATTCCTCAAGGAAAAAATCCCATTTCATCCAAGGACAGAGCCCACCGTTGGTAATTAATTAATTAGTGCTCATTAGCAGGGCCCATTTTCTCACCTGGGTGGTCAATGTGGTAATGGTACTGGAGGAGGTTTTCCTTGGAGTCCAGTGGTGCCAGCAGGGAGCGAGGGCTCTTCCTGACACTGGGATCTGTCAGCAGCTCGTGGGTGGTCCTGCCATAGGTGTCCCCAAAGGTGAAGGTGAACTGGGGAACATAGCCCCCATAGCTGGGGAGGAAACCAGAAAGGAGCCATGAGCATGATGGCAGTGGGGGATGTGCACTGGTGGGGTTAATTGTGGAATCCCAGACTGGTTTGGGTTGGAAGGGACCTTAAATCCCATCCAGTGCCACCCCTGCCATGGCAGGGACACCTCCCACTGTCCCAGGTGCTCCCAGCCCTGTCCAGCTGCTGCCAGGAGCTGCCCAGGCCCCTCGGGCTGTTTGCTCAGGGACACAAAGGGAGGGTCTGGCTCACACAGGGGAGGGGGGGTTTGGATGCCCCTGGTGAGGACTGAGCAAGGTGACAGATCACCTGGATGATGGAAACCCCACAAAGAGAAATCAATGCAGAACATGCACAGAGAGTGAGAAGATGCCATAAAATGAAATCAGGGGGTGCTGGGGTAATGGAGGATCTGAGCAGGCCCAGGGTGTTCAGAGAATGCCAGACTGGTCTGGGCTGGGAGGGACCTTAAAGCCCATCCAGTGCCACCCCTGCCATGGCAGGGACACCTCCCACTGTCCCAGGTGCTCCCAGCCCTGCCCAGCCTGGCCTTGGGCACTGCCAGGGATCCAGGGGCAGCCACAGCTGCTCTGGGCACCCTGTGCCAGGGCCTGCCCACCCTCACAGGGAACAATTCCCAATTCCCAATATCCCATCCAGCCCTGCCCTCTGGCAGTGCAGATCTGCTGCAGGGTCTGTGCCCAGGGCAGGCCCTGTGCAGAGCCCAGGGGAGGGAGGATGGGATGAGCACAGGGGGAGAACTGAGAGCCCAGGTGTGGTGACAGGAGCCAGCAGGGAGTGTCTGTGTTTCACATGCATGTTCTCCTCTGGCAGCACACATTGCTCATCAGCTCTCAGGCATGTACAGGCACAGGTCCCTGGTTCATGCAGAAACATGGGTGAGGTCAGGGAGCAGCACCTGTGGATGTGGATGGGAACACTCCCAGCCCAGCCTGGGCTTTGGCAGCACCAACATCCACAGTCCCCCAGTTAAAACACCATTTCCAGTTCAACGTGCCCCAGTTTAAACTTAGCAGGGTCTCTCTGCTCTGACACACTGTGAGTTACTGAGAAAATCCCATTGTCTGTTGTTCAGTATTGAAACTCAGAAATAAGGATAATTCCTCTCTTGCACCCTCCTCTCTCTGCTCACAGCAAGGAGGGGGCCCAGGCTGATGAGCCCACCCAGGCACAGGGGGCACAGGGAAGGTTGTCAGTCCCAGGAACAAACACAGCTCAGTTTTTGGGATCTCTCCAGTGCCCAATCCCTGGGCTGGGCACTGTCACTTGTGGCCAAGGGCAGGGCAGGTGCTGGAGCTCTGAGCCACCATCAGACACTCGAGCTGCTCCAGTCTCACATTTCCTAATGCTGATGCTATTCCAGCACTGAAGGAAGGAAGAGCAGCCAGTTGCAATGGACAGAAATGTTCCATCAATGAGCCCAGCGTGGATCCGGGGCTAAAGCCAGATGATGCATGAGGATCATAAGATGATGAGTAAGTCCTTTCCCTTCCAAATAGTTTAAACAGCAGCCAGCAGAGCTGTGCATTTACTCTGGGCAGGTTTACCCACTCTGCATGCAGGATTCCTCCTGGTGCCTCATCCCCAGGGGTTCTCAGTGATAAACTGAGCAAGGGCACAAATGACACAGCCCAAATAATTACAGGATGGCTGGAGGGATTTTGATCCTGGACAAAATAATGGCTGGGCTGAGAAAGGGCTCTGCTCCCCTGCAATTAAACAGAGATCACCTGAGCCAGGGGGGATCTGCCATGAGGGAGGCACAGGTGAAATTTGGGGCAGGATCAGCCTCAGCAGGGCTGGTTGTGCCCCGTGCTGGGGCTGATGGAGGATCCCCTTTTGGGGAGCCCTGTTGGGGCTCAGGCTGTGAGCAGTGAAGCCTCTCTGGCCCGAGGCTGAGCCCTCTCACCCCCCTTGCTCAGCCCTATCTCCTCCATCACCACTCCCAAACCTGCTCTGCCTCCCTGCCAAGCACAGCCCTGGCCCTGGGCCATCCTCTCTTGTCTCCAAACCCTCCCAGCTCTGCAGAGCCAGGCTGTGCCCAGGATCCATGGACTGAGCCCTTCCCTGCCCACCCAGACCCTCCCAAGCCATCCCACTCACTGGGTTTAGGCTCCCAGTCCCTGGAGCACTGTGGTGGCTTTTCCAAATCCCTGCTGTGGCTTCCCAGTCCCTGGAGCTCTGTGGTGCCTTTCCAGACTCCTGCTGTGACCATTGCCTGGCTCTGGGGCTCTTTGGGGTGTTTGTAGCTTTGCTGGCACAGGGGGTGCAGCACATGGGACACCTGGGGACATCTGGACACAAACCCTGCTCCTGTGACAGCCCAGTGCAGGTTCTGCTGGGGATGCCCTCCAGGCAGCTCCTCCTCATCCTCAGCACCCAAAGCAGATGCAAAGCAGCATCCTCAGCACCCAGGGGTGCTGAGCACAGCACAGCACCAACACGAACAGCAGCAGGTTTGCCTCCTCCTCCTCCTCCTTTTCCTTCTCCTCCTCCAGCTCCAGAGAGGAGCAGCCCCAGCTGCTGTGTCCATCCCAGGGCTTGGAGCTGCTCCTGAGGGAGCTGCAGGCAGGCAGGGCTGAGCAAAGAAAGGAATTGGGGATTTTGGGGCTGCCATTCCAGCCACAGCTCCCTCCTTGCTGTCCCTGGTCTGTCCCCAGCACAGCTCTGATGGCACACAGGGAATGTCACATCAGATGGGCACAGCAATGCAAAAATGAGTAAAAAACCCCCCAGGCTCAGAGCTTATGTAAGTGGGAAGGTGGAGAGATCAGAAATGGAAAATCCTGCCTGTCACTGCAAGGGGAAGGGCTGGCTGGGTCACCAGGAGCAGCAGCCCCAAGGAAAGAGCTCCATCCTCTCCTTGTGCCCAGGCTCTGCCTCCCCAGCCCTGCCTGGCATTCCCTGTGCCAGGGCTCCCCTCAGCCTGGGCTAATCCCAGGGATTCACCTGCTTTTCCCCTGGGGCCACCCTCTTTGCACATTCGAGCCCAGGTCTCACCAAGGACCCCCACACAAAGTCCTAATTCACAGCAAATCCCAAATTCCTCCCATTCACATCTTACCTTCTCCCCCTGCCTCATTTCCAGGCTTTCTTCCTTCCAAGCCTTTAGAGGAGAGTGTCCCAAAGAGCTTTGGGAAGAAATCCAATTTATGGAGGAGGTGACAAAAGTTCCCAGTGTCTGCCCCAGCAGCAGGACAGGGCTCCAGCTCTAGCCCAGTGACCAGAGGGTGTCACATCTCTACACCCCCTTAGTCAAAGGAGACTTCCAAAAATCCATGCAGATTTTAAGACAGTTTGGAAGCCAAGCCCTGCACAGGAGCTCTGCTGGCATTTGGCAGCTTAAAAGAAATGGGGAAAAAGAACCATGTTGGCTTTGCTGTCCATGTGCCATGTATCTGGACATGTACATATGTGTCTGCAGTTCTACCCCTGTGTAAGGTGCTGTTTTCCCCGAATCTCTGTCTCCTTCAGAAAATGGATACATAGAATATGGAATAGTGTCTTAAAAAAACCCCAAAACATCCTGAGCCATAAACACTCCCTGACCCCAAGCAGAGCCTTGTGCATTGGAAATGGATGTTTTGGATGGACTCACCCAGGGATATGGTAGGGGTTTTCAGGGAAGATGCTCTTTCCCCCGGAGCCTGCCATGATGATGTTAAAGCCCGTGCTGGGCGGGGGGGAAGGAGACACAGCTCAATGCAATCACCAGGGGAGCTCTGTGATGTCAGCCCCAACAGGTTCCACCTGCAGCACAAACCCCTCAGCTCCTCCTGGACACAGCTCTGTCCTTCCCCACCTTGTTTTGGAGGAGCACAGGAGTTCTACAGTGTTTGTCAGGATTCCTGAGGGCCCCAGCCCTGGACCCAGGGCTCCCTGGGAGTGGCCCCAGCACAAACACAGGTCTATGTTCACACTCACAGGGCCATGTTCACACTCACAGGGTCATGTTCACAGACAAGGGTCCATGTTCACACACAGGTCCCTGTTCACACTCACAGCTCCATGGTCACACTCACAGCTCCCTGTTCACACACAGCTCCCTGTTCACACACAGCTCCATGGTCACAAACAGGATCCATGTTCACACACACAGCTCCCTGTTCACACTCACAGCTCCATGGTCACACTCACAGCTCCACCATCACACTCACAGATCCATATTCACACTTACAGCTCCATGTTCACAAACACAACTCCCTGTTCACACACACAGCTCCATGGTCACACTCACAGCTCCATGGTCACACACACAGTTCCACACTCACACTCACAACTCCCTGTTCACACTCACAGTTCCACGCTCACACTCACAGCTCCCTGTTCACACCCCCCCCAGGGCCTGGCTGTCTCTCCCCTGTCCAGGCCATCAGGGACACCCGTGCAGGGGCTCAGGGCTCCCTGGGCTGCAGTGGAGGCTCAGTCCCCCCTCCTGTGCCTGCTCCCCTCTGCCCTGGCTGTTTGGGGATTCCCTGTTGGATCCTGCAGGGTGAAGGTTGTTCCCAGTCCCAGCACCTCGTGGCCCTGGTGCCTTGCTGGGTCTCTCCCTGCCCAGCTGGAGGCAGGTCCAGAACAGGGGATCCTGTTTGCTGAACAGCCCAGGGGTGGTTTGGGCTGAAAGGGACCATAACAATCACCTTGTTCCACCCCTGCCATGGCAGGGACACCTCCCACTGTCCCAGGTGCTCCCAGCCCTGCCCAGCCTGGCCTTGGGCACTGCCAGGGATCCAGGGGCAGCCACAGCTGCTCTGGGCACCCTGTGCCAGGGCCTGCCCACCCTCACAGGGAACAATTCCTATTTCCCTATATCCCATCCTTCCCTGTCCTCCTCCATCTTGAGGCCATTCCCCCTTGTCCTGTCCCTCCATGCTCTCACACACACCCTGTACATTGAGTTGATCAGCTCCCAGATCTTTGGGAAGAAAACATGGAATATTTTCCATCTGATCATAGGACTGGTCACTGATGCAGTTTAAGCTTCTTGCATATGCGATGTTTGAATTATAAATTCAGTATTTATGAGTGTGCTTGGCTTTTAGACATCTCACTGAGCTGAGTGTTCCTCAGCCCTTCAAAAAGTATGTAGTAACTTCTGAAGTTGAACATTATTAACCTCTTTCTCCCTAAATTCCCTAGCTGACTGGAATTGCAATTGGAGCTGCAGTTGCACTGTTGCTTATAGCAGTTGTTGTGTTTGTGGTGTACAGAAGAGTGAGACAGTCTAGTAAGTACTTGATAACCATGTAAGTTTTAAACTCAATTTTTTCATCAATCTTGAGTCTTTTAGTAATTTTCTGTGGTAGTTGTTTGCTGCAGAGGTGTGGTTCTTGCAGGACAGCAGCTTTAAAGGATGGAGAACTTGTGTGGGTTCCCTGTCCCAGGTGTGAGCCCAGAGCTGTCACAGGCAGCACCTGCAGGTTTTATTTCTCTGGGCTGTGAGCAGTTGTGAATTCTGCAGAGGAATTCAACCCTGCTGTGATTTCAGTGTCACAGATGGAGAAATAATTGAATCAGAGGTTTCCTTGAGGAGATTCAAGCTGCCCAAGCCTTCAGTGTGTTTAGGGAGCCCTTTATCTGCTCTGGGGCTGAGGTGGCGCCTCAGGGCAGCCCTGCCTGGGCCTGGCCTGGCCAGGGCCGGGCAATGAGGGATCCCAGGGTGGTTAAATCCCAAACCCTGCCCACAGGAGCTGTTCTGGAGGCAGCAAAGTGCCCAGGCTGTGCTCAGGTGTTCTCCCAGCTGTGCAGGGGGTTTCTGATGTGCTGCTTCTGTTGCAGAACAACTCCAGCCCCACGTGCCTCAGTACAGGTTCCGCAAGAGGGACAAAGTGATGTTCTACGGGAGGAAGATCATGAGGAAGGTGAGGGCACCTGCTGAAATCCAGTGTAAAGCTGAGAGGTGTAAAGTTTGCAGCATTTGACTGGCTGAGCCTGGCCCAGGGCTTCAGCCTGTAAATGTCACTGGGATGTTGTGGCTGTTCCAGCTCTCCTGCAGCACTGACTGCATTGCTGGTGCAGCAGCAGCAGCTTCTCTTTCTGGCCACACCTTTCCTCTTTGAAAAATATTTGCAGTCAGTGAAGGCAGTAATAAATCAATTAATATCTAACTTCTGTATGGAATTGATTAAATACCCCATAATCCCAGACTGGTTTGAGTTGAAAAGGACCTTTAAGATCATCCCAGATTGCTCCAAGCCCCGTCCAACCTGGCCCTGGGGACACTTCCACAGAATCTCTGGGTCACCTGTTGAATATTTGAGGGTTGTTCTTACCTGTTAAGGTGCCTAATTTCCCTCAAACTTAGGTCTGAGAAGATCAAAATGCTGCTTTGGCTCCTGCCCTTGGTGCCTAAACTGAGAGATCTGGTATTTTCAGCCTAAAATGTATTTGACTTTGCCCAAATACCCGAGCTCTGAGCAGGGGCAGCCCTGCCCAGCAATGCCAGGGCTGCAGGGTGGGTGGCTCTGCCAGGGGCACAGTGACAGACCAAGAGGCTTTCAAAGGCACAGGATATAAGGGAAGGGCCCACCAGGCACAAGGAAAAAGTTCTTCCTGGGCACAGAACAGCTCTGGGACAGGGTGAGGGATGGCATTTCCAACACTGGAAATTTTTAAAGCCCAGAGCACCCCAAGGGAACTTTGAAATCAGCTCAGCTTTAAGTGCTCAGGCTGGTAAGGGACCTTTAAAGGCTCCTCTCAGCTTAAAGCATCAGATTTTAACACTGGGATGAAGAAACTGTTTATTGAAATGCAGGTCCCACCAGCACAAGGGGATTTGGGCCAGCACCTTTCCAGCATTTCCAGAAACTCCCTCCCAAACTCTTCATTTAATGGTCTGTGGCTGCTCCCTCCAACCCCAGGGGTCACATTCTCCCCAAAGAGCCACTGAACCCCACCACAGAGTCAGCTCTCAGGGCACACACCTGGGTACAAAAAAAAGAAGTGGGAATTCACTTTTGTCAAGGTTATCATTAGAATTTATTGATATGAGACAAACTTTGTATGTCACCATGTCAATGGAGGAACAGCATGTCCAGATGTCACAGAGCCCATGCAGGGACTGTCCCTGCCTTGGGAGCACAGGAGACCACACACACCCAGCTGGGTGGCACTGGGGACATTCCTGGGGCAGGAAATGCTCCAGAAATCCCTTGGATATCTTGGTATTTTGGCAGAGTGCAGCACCCAGCAGGGAAGGGCAGCTCACCCCAAGAAAACCTAATAAAAAAAAACCTAATTAGGGGTGAGCTTGCAGGAATCCCTGCAGGGAGATGAAGCTCTTGGGCCCTCTGGCTCCTCAGCTGGGTGGGGGCACATCCACCCTGGGCTGGAGCCTTGCCAAGGGGCAGCACAGCCATGCCATGCTCCAGCCTGGCATCTCCCCATTCAGAAGCCCATCTGCCCATCAGGGTTTTTCTTTTAGCACAACCATCCCTGTGTTGTAACCACTCAGACATTCCCCTCTCACAGCACAGCCAGCCTGTCATCCATGCTTGTGGCTATGATGAAAATTATCTTTAGAATCTTTACTGGAAATACATTTTATGCTGGATTCTACTTAAAAAAAAAAAAAAAGGCAAGTGCTGAGCTTTCATCTTCTCCCAGCTTATGAAATATTTGGTTTGGTCCTAAGTTTCTTGCTAAATGATTAGAGAGGGAATAGCAGAGTATTCCCCAGGCACCTGGTAAATCCACAATGGATTTATTGTAGAAACACACTAAACTCTCTAACTCGCTCCAAATGGGTTTCAGAGCCCAGAATGAGCTGTTTGTGACAGGACACACAAAAAGCAACCCCAAGTTCAACGAGTGACTGAGGAAAAGGACAGGGGAGGTGACAGGGCAGTGACAGCCTGGCCACGGCCCCACCTGCTGCACACCTGGCTCCAGCACACACAGGTGGGAGCTGGGGGCTCCTCCTGGCCCTCCTGGGAGCTGTGACAAGGGACAGAGAGGGCTCTGCTCTCAGCCATCCACCCCCAGCCCATGTCAGTTCCCTCTCACACGTAACAGCATTGATCTAGAGATCTCATATTGATGGGTAATTATACAGGATTAATTGCACATCAGTCCATTGTGGCTACAAGTTCATTAGGTTAATAACTCTACATAGTGACAGTAGTACAGTATCAGCTACTTCTCAATACAAACTCCCTACCCTAACCTTAATTTGTAGGTCAGAGGAAGACCTTCTAACACAGTGACCTCCCAATAACCTTTAACATTCATTTTAAAATCATTTTTTCTAGAAAACAAAACAAAACAAAAAATCCAGTGTGGGGAAAACGCACATATATAACCAAAGCAGTGCTTAACAACCACAGGAAAACAGAACATCATCTTGGACTCTTGTTTCAGCATCTTCTGTGGACCCTGGAGTGTCGCTCCCAAAGGGATCCTCAATGCTCCGTCAGTTCCCAAGTCCATTAAACCATTTCCCAGCTCCAGATATTTCTGGCCTCTCACCATTGTCTGTAGCAAGAGCACACAGAAACACTTGCTCATGTGCACAAGACTTCCATCAGATTCCATGGAAGAGCTCTGGAAGGCTGCAGCCTTTCCTTCCAGAAGCCTGTTCTCGAGTGGCAGCACTCTCACCTTCTCTTCCAGCCAGGAGAGAGCTCCAAGTCCCTCCAAGTTCTACTCATTCCTTCTGCCCAAAGCTCTGTGGGTATCCAATAAAACCCCTCTCACAGTATTCCCAGGAAATGATTCAGAAGAGGAGATGATTTTTCAAACCAAATGAGATCCTCTGGTCCTGTGTCTCAGACCATGGCCAAGAGAATGAGCAGCTGCCATGGACGTCCCAACTGCAGCAGCCAGGGAGGGGAGCCTGACTGACAGGGACAGGCAAAGAGACCCCAAAGTCACTCTGTGCTGAGCTTGCCTCTTCCTGGAGTCAAATGTTTGATTCCATTTGCTCTAGCAGGAACTGGTGGATCGTGTCAAAAGTGGGACGATCTTTGATGTCCCTGCTCCAACATTTCAGCATCAGGTCAAACACAGGGTTAGGGCACAGAGGAGTCTGGGACAGATAGATCTGAAAAGAAGAGTCACAGTGTTTCAGGGGGTTCTCACAAAAGAACTGAACCTTTATCAAGTAACACCAAAGGACAGTTTCATTCCAGGCTTACAAGACACAGCCACCATGCAGAGTTTGGAATCCCTCCAGCTCCAGACTGGAGTCTGGACAGAGCCTCTCAAACAGCACCACGGACACTCTGCCAACTTGTCTGATGAGCTGCTCACAAAACAGGCCTTTGTCCCCCAGGAAACATGAATGCTTCTGAGGCATTTGTCCTCCAAGAGACAGCAAAACACAAACCAAAACCAAATTTACCACAATAAAATCCAAGCACTTGCAACTCACCGTAGCCAGCCCATGAGGCTTTCTAAGCATCGTGACAGCTTGGTAGCAGAGACAGAAAAAACACCTTTTAGAGCTTATCTACAGCACAGCTTGGCAGAACCATTTTATTTCTCCCTCTCATTTTTTAGGCTCTTGGCTAATCATTAGTATTTGGGAGATGGTGAGTAAATCCCATATCATTTTTTCCCTTAATTCTCTGGTGCTAAAGGTGAATTTTGGGGAGATCTGTTCTCCACAGCTTTGTGTACTAAGGAGATGGAATGTCCTGCACCACCACTGGTACCTACTGAGGGCAGCAGCAGTGGGGACAAAATGACACAAAAGCCCTTCAGCAGCTGGAGATGGCCAAAGGCTTCTTGGCTTCTTGGAGATACTTCAAGGAGAATCCAATCTTTGGGAACCACCAACTGCTCCTCCCCACCACAAATCCCTCCTGCTCCCTCATCTTGCAGAGGCAATGCTGGTGGGACAGTGCTGGCAGAGGAAAGGAGCAACAGGACTGTGTGGGAGAGCCTGGAAAAGCTGAAGGCAGGGCAGGGTGAGGTGGTTTAGAACAGGAAATAAACAGGACAGGGACAAGGGATTCTTCCAGTGGGAAGAGAGGAAAACTGGTGCAGTGAGCCCAGAAAAGGGAGAGGAGAGGGAAGATAAGTGAGAAGCTGAGTAGGACACAGGTGAGAAACTGAGTAGGACACAGGTGAGAAGCTGAGTGGAACAAGGACAGAGGTGAGAAGCTGAACAAAACACAGGGCACAGGTGAGAAGAAGCAGAGACTGCTGCAGCTGAGGTGAGGGCAGCAGGGAGGAACATCCAGCAGGAAGGGAGAGGCTGAGGGAGGGAGGGAGGGAGGGAGGGAGGGAGGGAAGGAAGGAAGGAAGGAAGGAAGGAAGGAAGGAAGGAAGGAAGGAAGGAAGGGCTGTTTGTTTGTGCTGTTTGTGCTGTTTGTTGCTCACCTGCCTGCCCTGGCTGCGGAAGAACTCGCCCGTGTTCTCGATGACCTGCTCGTCTGTCAGCAGGCTGTAGGGCTGCTCCTTGCACAGCACAAACATCTCCCACAGGGTCACCCCGAAGGCCCACACGTCACTGGCTGTGGTGAACTTGCCCTGGGGACAGAATCACAGAAAAATGAGGTTAGAAGAGACCTCTAAGATCATCAAGTCCAGCCTGTGCCCTAACACCTCAACTAGACTATAGCACCAAGTGCCATGTCCAGGCTTTTTTTAAACACATGCAGGGATGGTGATTTGGTGATTCTAGCACCTCTCTGGGAAGAGCATTCCAGTGCTTTATTATTCTTTCAGTGAAAAATTTCTTCCTAATATCCAACCTGTACCTTCACTGACATAGCTGGAGACTGTGTCCTCTGGTTCTGTCAGTGCTGCCCTGTGGAAGAGACCAAACCCACCTGGCTCCAACATCCCTGCAGGAAGGTGTAGAGAGCAATAAGATCACCTCTAAACCTCCTCTTGTCCAGGCTAAACAGCCCCACTCCTTCAAATGTTCCTCACAGGGCTTGTGTTCCCAGCCCCTCACCAGCCTTGTGTTTGAGCATCTCAACGTCCTTCCCAAACTGAGGGCCCAGAGCTGGACACAGCACTCAGGGTTTGGCCTCACCAGCACTGAGTACAGGAGCAGGATGACCTCCCTGCTCCTGCTGGCCAGAGAGGATCTGCTCAGCCCAGCAAAACCCATTTTATAAAACCCTCCCAGCCTGCACTCACTGCAGCCCAATACCTGGGGGGATGCTCCAAGCAGAGCCAGCACAGCAGCTGAGCTGCCCCAGCCACACCACAGGGATAACAGGGCTGTTTGTAGGGCAGCAGCAGCACCTGGGGGCCCCACAAGCCCCAAGCAGGTGCAGCTTTCACAGGGGCAAAGCTCTGCAACAGGGAACAGTCCCAGAGAAGGACAGGGACTCCTGTCCCCCCTGAGATAATCTGTTTGCAGCAGGATAAAATAACCTGAGGGAGGGGGATAGTCACTGCTACCTCCACCCAAAACAGCAGAGCTCACAGAAAAGCCTTTGAAAGGGAAGCAAAGCCCTCAGGGTGAAAGCAGAGTCAGAGCAGACTCCAGACTCTTAGAGAAAGGCCCAAGATAATTTTAATTTTTGCACATGTAAGAAGCCAGTGACAATATTCTTGCTGTCCCTGTTTTCTGTCTCCAAAAAATGTGCCCAAACTGGCTGTGTTTGGAACAATGTGTTTCTGGAGAAGTAAAAAGAAGATTGCTCAGAAAATAACACAAAACACTTGAGGGGCTGGAGGGCCTGTTTGGGCAGAAAACATCCCAGCCCCACTTCAGCCTGGCTTATCTGGCAGCCCCTGCAGTCTGCTGAGTTTGGAGGATGTTCACACGGGGAGGATGGCAGTGATTTAAGCTTTAGATGCAGGAAAAGAGGGTGGATTTCAGAGAGCTTGGCCTGGCAGCCTGTACAGCAGAGGTAACTGCAATTTTTCTGGGTAGTTGTTGTAAGAAAGTAACTCAGCAACTACTACAAGGAAAAAAAGTTTAATATTCTCCAGACTGAATGTGTTTGGGATGTGGAACAATCTCCTGAGGGGAGACAGCAGGACCCTTAGATGTGAAAAAAAACCAAAAATAACCCCCATATCCTCAAACCAGACACTTGAAACCCAGGACGTTTTGTCCTTGCCCCTCTCAGCTTCCCAGCTGAGGGGATAAGCAGAGCAAGGCAATTTCCTCAAAATTCCAGCAGTAATGCCAGGCACTCATGCCCAGATGAAGCCTGAGGGATGTGATGCCATCCAGAGGGAGCAGTGACCCACAGGAGCCTCAGGAGGTTCCAGCAGTGCTGGAGCTGCCCCTGGATCAGGAGAACCCCCAGGACCAACCCAGGCTGGGCTGAGCAGCTGGAGCAGCCCTGAGAGGGAGCTGGGGGTGCTGGGGGTGAGAGCTGGAGCTGCCCCAGCCCTGAGCCCCCCTGAGCCCTGGGCTGAGCCCAGCGTGGGCAGCAGGGCAGGGGGATTGTGCCCCTGTGCCTGTGCCCAGGTGAGACCCCACCTGCAGAGCTGCCCCAGCCCTGGCCCAGCACAGGGAGGAGCTGGAGCTGCTGCAGAGATCCAGAGGAGGCTCCAGGGGGATCAGAGGATGGAGCAGCTCTGCTGGGAGGAGAGGCTGGGACAGCTGGGATTGTGCACCTGGAGAGGAGAAGCTTTGGGGGGGCCTCAGGGTGGCCTTGCAGGGCCTGGAGGGGCTCCAGGAGAGCTGGAGAGGGACTGGGGACAGGGGATGGAGGGACAGGACACAGGGAATGGCTCCCACTGCCAGAGGGCAGGGATGGATGGGATATTGGGAATTGGGAATTGTTCCCTGTGAGGGTGGGCAGGCCCTGGCACAGGGTGCCCAGAGCAGCTGTGGCTGCCCCTGGATCCCTGGCAGTGCCCAAGGCCAGGCTGGGCAGGGCTGGGAGCACCTGGGACAGTGGGAGGTGTCCCTGCCATGGCAGGGGTGGCACTGGGTGGGCTTTAAGCTCCTTCCAGCCCAAACCATTCCATGACATTCTGTATTGCCAAGGGCAGGCTCCTTTCCCAGGATCTGAGTTATGTCCAACACAACCCCATGGATTTCTCACAATGTGCAGCACAGATACTGATGTTCCCAGATATTGGTGATTGCCTGGCATGGCTGTGTCAGGGAAGGGAAAGGGAAAGGGAAAGGGAAAGGGAAAGGGAAAGGGAAAGGGAAAGGGAAAGGGAAAGGGAAAGGGAAAGGGAAAGGGAAAGGGAAAGGGAAAGGGAAAGGGAAAGGGAAAGGGAAAGGAAGGGAAGGGAAAGGGGGGGAAGGGGTGGAAGGGGGGGAAGGGGGCAAAAGTGGGAAAAAAGAGGGAAAAAAGGGAAAAAGGGGGGAAAAGGGGGGGAAAAGTGGGAAAAGGGGGAAAAGGGAGGAAAAAGGGGGAAAAACGGGGGGGAGGGAGAAAAGGGGGGAAAGGGGGGGGAAGAGGAGGAAAAAAGGAGGAATAAGGGGGAAAAAAGGGGAAACGGGAGAAAAGGGGGAAAAAAGAGGAGAAAAGGGAGGAAAAGGGGGGGAAATGGGGGAGAAATGGGGGAAAAGGGGGGAAAAGGGAGGGGAAAGGGGGAAAAAGGAGGGGAAAAAAGGGGAAAGGAAAATAAGCTCTGTGCAGTGCCTACCAGCAGGATGCTCTCCCAGGCCATCCAACGGATGGGCAGCACAGCCCTGCCCTGGATCCTGTAGTAATCCCCACTGTAGAGGTTCCTGCTCATGCCAAAGTCTGCAATCTTGATGGTGTGGTTGTTGCCCACCAGGCAGTTGCGGGTGGCCAGGTCCCTGTGCACGAAGTTCAGCGATGCCAGGTACTTCATGCCCGAGGCAATCTGGGTGGCCATGTACAGCAGGTTGGAGTGGCTGCAGCAAAGGGAAACACAACCAAGAAAAATCACTGCAGTCCCCCCACACTCAGGATTTCACTGTATTTGATGTGTTGGTGACCTGTTGTTTTATTTTCTGCCATAACAGTGGAACCAAACTGTCTCATCCCTGAGTAAGCAGGAACAGACAGGCTCTCCATGAAATTCAGGCCTTCACAACCTGACATCCTTCAGATTTTGGTTTTTTTTCAATATCAAACATTAATCTCAAGATTTTCAAAGAGTTTGTGCATCAAAGCACCAATTTTTTGCAGAGAGACATGAAAAATTGAGCTCAGAATCTCATATCTTAAAAACCACTTAGCCTGGTATTTCAAACAACACCACTCTTGAATGCTTATATTAACATAAGTGTGTCACTTCACATTAAAGAGAGTTGACTTGGTTTTAAATATGCTAAACATTACTGAAAATAGAAACAGATGCATTTTTATTCTAATTTAATTTTAATTCCTCCACTAGCTAAATGAAGATAGGATTAATAAAGCTGCAGGACACACAGACAGAGTTTGGACCATTCTTCCCGCACTATTGCTCTGTGCTGCTGAGCCTGTTTCCCACTGCTGATGCTCAAATGCTTCACACAACCAAGAACATACCTGATAACTGCTCACAGTTTGTGTTTTTTCACTAAAGGTCAGAAAAAGAGATCTTTGCCACCAGAACACAAAGAAGAAGGAGACTGTCACAGAACCATGGAATGGTTTGAGTTGGAAGGGACTTTAAAGATCATTCTGTTCCACCCCCTCCCATGGACAGGGACACCTTCCACTATCCCAGGTTACTCCAAGACCTTCCCAGCCTGGCTTTGGACACTTCCAGGGTTGGGACAGCCACAGCTTCTCTGGGCACCCTGTGCCAGGGCCTCACCATCCTCTGAGCAAAGACTTTCCTCCTAAAATCTAATCCAACCCTGTCCTCTGGCAGTGTAAACTCATTCTCCCTACCCTGTCACTATCTGTCTGTATAAAAAGTCATTTTTCCTACTTTTTATAGGCTGCAGAGCAGTAACTCTCCCACTCCCTTGATAACCTGGTTACTGCCCTGTGCCACAGCAATGGCACAGCCTCCAAGGCCTCAGGTTTTCCCTTCCCTTTCTGTGGTTCCCTCCCTCCCTGGGGCTGCTCTCCCCATCCTCCCTGTCCCACCTGAGCCCTGGCAGGGTCCCATCAGCAGCTTCCTCCTGGCTCCTGCAGTTCCCAAAGCTCCACACAGGCAGCTCCATGAGCAGAGAGCCAGGAGGGGATGGGGCTGGATGGGACAAACCCCTCAGCAGTATCATGGTGGCAGAGGGGCAGAGCTGCCTTTGCAAGAGCAGCAAAGCTGATGGAGAAGAACCTGGGGGGGGCTCAGCCTGGAGCAAAGGAGGCTCAGGGGGCCCTTGTGGCTCTGCACAGTTCCTGACAGGAGGGGACAGCCAGGGGGGTCAGGCTGTGCTCCAGGGAACAGGGACAGGAGGAGAGGAACGGCTTAGGCTGGGCCAGAGGAGGTTTGGGTTGGATACTGGGGAAAATTTCTTCACCCAAATGTTGTCAGGTCTTAGCACAGACTGCCCAGGCAGTGCTGGACTCACCATTCACCATTTAGAAGCCATGTAGATGTGGCACTTTTGGGACATGGTGGCCTTGGCAGTGCTGGGAGAACATCAATGATCTTAGAGTGTATCTCATGATCTTAGAACATCAATGATCTTTCCAGCCTAAATGATTCTGTGCCCTGACAGCCAGGGACAGCAGGGAGATGCATTTCAAACACCAGAGAGCCATGAGGACTAGAGAATGTGTGATCCCTGTGCATGACAGGGCTGCTCCCACCTCTGATGCACCAAAGCCTGGGTCTGCAGCTGGCTGGGGTGGCTGCACCTTGTCACATCCATGAGATGCCCCCAGGCACCAGCAGAGCCAAGCTCAGAAAGGGGCAGGGGCATTACTGTCACTGCCAGGACACAACCCCTTCAGAGCTGCCTCTGTGACACTGGCAGGGACAAAAGGAGAGGCTGAAGGATCAGTGGGAGATAATGAAAAACTCGAGGTAGAGCCAGGTAATGGCAAGCAGGGAAGAGCAATGTGACAGTGCTGAAGTTAAATGAGAAGCAAAGAGGAGATAAAGAACATTTTGAGGCTTTGACCAGGAAAAAAAGCCACAAGTGTAAAGGTGAATGAGGTTTCAGATGGGCAGAAGGGGCAGGAAACTGGAGAGAGCTGGAATCTATTTCTTCTCAGACACAAATCCTCTCTCCTCCTACAGCTCCTGCATGTCCTGCCTGCAGGACACCAGGTTAACACTCCTGACAGGACCACTGACAGGTCCTGGCAGCAAGGCTGTTGCTGTCTGGCCAGGGTAAAACCCAGCCCGTGAGAGCTGGCTCTGCCTGCCTTGTGCCTGAACCTCCTTTGGGGAGGAGCACACCAAGGCTCAGCAATGCTGCAGCTCCTGCTCAGTGCAGGGCTCCTCATCAAGCAGAATATATCAGTCTGCATGAGTCTCCTCTGGGGAAAGCACTTCTGCAACAGCAGAGATGCTTTTATGGCAGGTTTAAGCCTTCCATTGAGGAGGGAGACAAGTGCCACTGCTGACAAAAAGTGATTTTCTTTGCCAAATATTCTCCTTCTGTTGGCTGGTGAAATCTTCTCCTTACTGAAGCTCCACACTCAGCTCTTTTCATGCAATATTTTTTGGACACCAGAAAATATATGAACCTTCTTCAAAGCCTAAGAAAAATTCTTGATTTTCATCCTAAAATTCTTGTTGTAATGCAACTGATTTTCATATCAATGAAATATCCACTAACATAGAAATGGTCACCTCAATAAATACATCTAAGATGGTCTCTGTGACCAGAACAGCTCTGTCAGGGGCACTTCAGGGGAACACAGACCTCCAGAGGCCTCAGGAACAACCCCACACCATGGCAAGGGCCAGGCTGCAGGAGGGTCCCTCTGGCAAGGCACAGCAGATAAAACTGATTCATCCAACAAGCCAAGCAGCTTCTCTTACGTGACACAGGGGATGTTGTTGGAAATGGCAAACTTGCTGTAGATCTCCCTGTGGGACAGGAACTGGTTGAGGTCCCCGTTCTCCATGTACTCTGTGATCATGCACAGCGGGTCCTCCCGCACGCACACGCCCAGCAGCCGGATGATGTTGGGGTTCTTCAGCCTGGACATGATCTTGATCTCCTTCAGGAAATCATTCCTTGTGAAACAGAAAACACCTCTGAATCACCTCAAAAACACTTGAAGCTGTTCCTTTTTCTGAGGACAGCACAAGGGCTGTGCTCTGAGTTCAGAGTAATTTACACTTTGCATGCACAAGTGTGAAACTGGTTCTGAGCTCCCCCAGCAAACAGAATTAATGCAGCATTTCAGGCTGACATTGCAGCTTCCCTTACCCCCACTCCCTTCTGTGTCCTGCTCCTTCCAGGAACACACAGAATACACACCCCAGACCCACAGCAGTCCCCAGGGCTGCCCTGTGCCTGGGGGCTGTTTGTTTGTTTGTTTCCTCCCCAGCTGTTGGCACTGCAGCTGCACTCACCTGGCTGTTTTGTTGACATCTGATCTCAGCATTTTCACTGCCACAAGAACAGGCTGGTGAGTGAATTCTGAGGATGAGACTCCCAGGAATTCCAGCAGGCCATCAGCTTCACAGAGGTGCACCTGCAGGGCAGAGGCAGCTGTAAGAGCACACACAGGCAGAAATGCAGAGGAAAACAACATCACAGCCAGGTCACTGCTGGCAGAATGAAGCAGGGGATGGTGACACAGCAGTGATCAGGAATGACCCAAGGGCTGGCCCTAGAACCTGACATAGCACAGCCCATGGCCTAGGAGCACACAGGGACCAAAGCCAGGTGAGTCCCCACACACTGAATTTACTGCACTGCTGCAGCAGCCTGGGCCAGCCCAGCTCACCCAGCACCCACTGGGGATGAGCCTGGATGTGTCTGCTCTGCACTAAAGCACCTCACACAACCCCAGAACCATCAAACCATGGCCTGGCTCAAGGGATTGCTCAGACTTCATTGAGGAGCATCCAAGAACTACAGCCAGTTATCCAAAATCCTCAAATTCCAGAGGGGGAAAAAAGGAGGAAAGTGCGTGCATATGTGTCCCTGATATGAGCACTTCATCTGTAGGTATACTCAAAGATAAATAGATAAATACTCTAATGACTACACACAATTCCAAATTTCTTCCAATAAATTAAGTAATATTATATCACTGCCAGGGTTGAACAAGAAGGGGTGACAAGACACTTTCTTAAGAAGTTACCAGAATGTGCATCCAAATGGAGAGCTGGGTGGGGAAAGCAGACAGACCTGAGGGTGTGGATAGGAAAAAGGACTGGATGTGTCAGTCAGAGACTTGCAGCAGTGAGGGAATGTAATGGGAGCATGATGAATTTTGTATGAAGAGAGCAGCAAGAACTGATGTCACAAGCATGGTGAGGGGGAAAATGAGACAGCAGAGAAAATGGGACAAACCTGCAGAACAGGAATGAGGGTACAAAGATGCTGCTGCAGTCCCACAGAGAATGAATCTGCTGTGGGAAAGCACAACCACGAGAGCTGGGACAGGTCAGAGCCACAGGACTAAGCACAGGTAATTCCAAGGTGATGTGTCACCAGGGAGGGGTGCTGCTGCTTCCTTGGGAGCAGGGAAAACAAAAGACTGAGAGGAAGGAAAAGTGGAGACTGAAAGAAGCAGTGAGCCCTGTTTTAGGAGCACACAGAGCCAGAGCAGCAGAGCAGAGCAAGTGATGGCCAGTTTGGGAAAGACTACGGAGAAGGAGAGACAGGAAAATGTGGTGCAGCACATTTGCAAAAGAGCCTGTGATACATGGAAAGGAAAAGGCTCTGAATCCATCCTCAAGGAAAATGGAGATGGGAGAGCCATGTCCAGTCACTACAGAGGAGGAGTTATCAGTTATTAGAAGAACAGCATGAGTGGGAAGGAGAAACCAGAAACAAACCAATGAAAAATCCTCTCTGTCCCACTTTTGGAGCACAGAGCAGGCAACAACAGAAAAGGCTGCACTGACAGCCAGGTGAGGAGGATGAAGATGTCAGCACCTCCCCAGAAAACAGTGAGGCAGGAAGAAGTGAGGGGACAGGAAAGTGGCTGGGGTGTCAAAATGGAGGAACCACAAAGATGGGCACATCACAGAGCAGGAGGCAGTCAGAGAAGGGCTGTGCTTGCCAAAATGTAACAGAGAAGCAGAATCTAGAATGTGAGTGAACAAAAGCTGGGAAGAAAAAAGACAGTGGAAAAGTGAGAGCAGGAGAGGGAAAGACCTGCTCAGGATGGAGCTACAGATGGTGTGAAAATGAAGCAGAGAGAGAAGAAAAAGCAAGGTGAAAATGTTAACAGCTTGAAAGGAGCTCAAGGAGCCACGGGAAAGTTTGGCAGATGACAGATGTGTGCATCATCCTGCCTGAGGCTGCTGACAAACTGGGCTTGACAAGCAGCAATGCCAGAAAATATGAGGGTGCCACAGTGCTTGGGAAATGTCTGTCTCTGCTTGGGTCAGTGTGCAGAGCACCCCAGAACCTCCATCTGACTGGGAGAGCTGTTCTAGCAGCCAGGATCAGGGTTAGCTGGACTGTGGAGAGTTTCCAAACCCACATGTCTAAAGGTGGGTGGCAACCATCAGATGTCCATAAAAGATGTGAAAGTGTGAATTCCCAACCCTAGGTGGGAATTTACAGAGATATAGATAGAAAACAGAAAAAGTTTGCAAGTTCCTCTATTGATGAAGACCCCAGTGGTACCAAGCAGAGCCTCACAGCTGCTCAGTGGCTTGGCCTGGGGGATATCAGCTTTCCCCAAGGGCAATTGTAATTTTAACTAAAAGGGCAAACACACATTTTAATTTTAACTAAAACACTGGAATGCAAAACCCTGGGTCCCACAGAAGACTCATCTGTGCCAGGCACCTCCTACCTGCTGGAGGGTGAGCAGCAGAGTGGCTGTGTGTAGGGGGATAGAATATAAGGAAATAAAGATAGCGCAGAAAGTAATCTCACCCCTAAGGAGTTGCAGCTGGGCCAATTATCAAAAATTAGGAATAGGCCTGACTTTAACAGAGAAGAGTGTTCTCTGTGTAACCAATGAGAAGAGTGCTATAAAAGAGTGGGGTGGCTGGGTGAGAAGGGGGCTGGAGTCAGCTGGCTGCTTTGTCAAGAAGAGTCAGTGCTCTGAGGAGATTCCCATGAGAAACACCAAGAAGGTATGAAACTTTTGCAATAAGGAGACAACAGTATAGAACCCCTACAATAAGACAACAACAGGCAAACACACATGTTAATTTTAACTAAACACTGGACTGCAGAACCCTCAGTCCCGCTGAGCAACACCTCTGTGCCAGGCACCTCCTCCCTGCAGGAGAACCAGCAGCAGAGTGGCTGTACCTCTCCAAACTGTCCTTCCCCCAGCTTCTCCTTGAGGCGCAGCTGCTGCCGGGGGAACTCCCCCACAGAGATGTCCTTCTTGGTCAGGGAGTCCACGGTGAGGGCGGGCACCGCGTACATGTTGTTGCCAGTGACGCCCTGCAGGTGCACGATGTCGGTCTCGGCATAGTGGGGCACGTTGTTCTGGAAGCCTTGGTGAGGGGTGGACTTGGTCAGGTCGGGCTCAGCGTAGTCCCCGCTGCACACTGAGGGGAGCAGAGTCAGGAGAGTCACAATTCCCTCCCTCAGAACCAGTGTGGCCCAGCTCCCACTCCTCCCAACCCCACAGCTCGGAGAATTTGCTGCCTTGTGCTGAGGGACACCTACACGGGACATGTGGGAAATAAATTTGTGGAGAATTCTCAAAGCCTCATATATATATATATATATATATATATATATATACACACATATATATACACACATATACACACACACACACACACACACATATATATACACACACATATATACACACACATATATACACAAACACATATATATACATATATAGTATGCATAGTATCTCACATACTATGCATCTGTATGCAAACTTTGAAATAAAAAAATACTAATTAAAAATACCATAAAATAAAACAGTTATTATTAAAAGAGAAATAGAACTAGAAATGAGTTTCAGAATATAGAAATAAATATATAATAAAAAAATAAAAATATAATAAAGAAATATAATATAGAAAAATAAAATAAATATAATAAAATAATAAATAAAGAAATATATAACAAAGAAATAAAAAAAAGAAATATAATAAAGAAATATAATATAGAAAAAGAAATATAATAAAGAAAAAGAAAAGAAATATAATAAAGAAATAAAAATAATAAAGAAATATATAATAAAGAAATAAAAAAGAAATATAGTAAAGAAATATAATATAGAAAAATAAAAGAAATATAATAAAAATAATAAAGAAATATATAATAAAGAAATAAAACTAGTTACTTAAAAAACATTAAAAAATACATTGTACTAAGACCCACCAAGAGTTATTTTACATTATTAGCTTTAAAGCATTCACAACAAAGTATAGCAAAAGCTAATAAACAAAAAACTCACTTCTAATGTATTGTAATTAGGAAATAGTTAACTTCTAATTATAATTATAACCTCTATATTGTCTCACCCTTCACATAAAACTAAAAATAAAATAAGAGTTTTTAAAACACCTCTCTAGGTCCCATCTCTAGGTCAAAAAAGGCCTTAATCCAACAGGGACACACTGCTCTCTTTTACCCAGAACAATACCTGTGAGCTGCCAGCAAATTCCTGCTCATCACAGCCTGTTGTAGCCAGCCATGGGAGCTACAGGTCCTGCCCAGACAGGGAGGCAAGTCTGAAGTGATTTTCTGTTTCTGATTTATCCTGAGTACAATCAGTTCCCATTACCTGGTGCAGGGATGTTGTTTGCAATGTCAAACTTGCTCTGGGTTCCCTCCTGCAACAAGAACTGATGGAGGTTTCCATTTCCCATGTCCCTGGTAGCAAACTGCCCTCCCTCTTACAGCTTATTCACACAAATATGGGGCAATGCTTTAGAATTAACTCCCTGCAGGGTTAATATTACACACAACATTTGTTCTGTTTCAAATTCACACCCTGGCTCAATCCAATCAGCCTCCCTGGGTAGAATAATGCTGGATCTTAGCAACTTGTCAGTGTGAGGAATGCAGCACTGCCCTTCCATTCACTGAGTACCAAACACTGTTGGAAACATTCCTTTCTGTGGGGGTCCAAAAGCTCCCCAAGGGCTGGAAGCCAGGACACCACAGACAATTCCCTGCCCTATTTCCTTCTGGTGTTTCTGCAGGAATTTCAGAGCCCTGGTTGCAGGAAAAGGGGTTAAAGGTCTTCTCCCAAGAGTGCTGTAGGCAGCATCTCCACAAATGTGTGATTGCTCTGACTGCCCAAACCAGCTGCTCAAAGATGACCTGGGTAATAAATAAACAGTTTTCAAATAAAACAATAAAAGGCCAGACTCTCTAGTGGGACTGCTGCTCCAGCTGTCACAGCTCCATGCCAAGAAGTGCCAGTGTTCCACAACCCTGCCTGAGCTCCCTGGGTTATTGCATTGCACAGGAGCCAAATGGACACTGACAAGTGGCACATTTTACAATCTGACAGAAATAATAAAAGAAGAAACATGCAACTTTCAGAGACTGATGATGTTACCTGAATCCTCTGCACTTTGGGAGAGCTCTGGAAGCTTCTGGAGCAGTGTAGCTGGCTGGTGGTACTCCAAATCCAGAGGGAAAGCACGTTCATAGGTGGGGTTTGACTGGTGGATCTGGGTCTGGTTGTTGGCAATGGTGTAGCTGTAGAAGGAGAGGCGAACGGTGGCATCCTCCTCCAGGATTCGGCGTGGGGCCTGCAGAGGAGAGGGGAAAACCAAACCAAAACACTGAGGCAATGCTCAGCTGTTAAGTAATGCCTTGGCTGCAACCACAGCAACTTCCAGTAATATCTTGGACAGGGCTGGCATCCTCCCCTGCTGTGACAGCAGCTTTAGCCACTCCATGGAGCTGTGCTTTTCACATTGTTCTGAGCTCATTAGGGTTAATGATTAGTTCTGAGCTTGTGTCTACAAAATAGCCCCATTGTCTTACCTTTTCCAACCTTTTCTGAACATATTGCTTCCAAAGAATGATGATTATAATCATCAGGAGCAGCAGAATAATAGCCACAAGGCAGCCCACCAGGATGGAGGTGTTGGAGTCATCTGCCTTCTCCCCTATCCAGGTGCTGGTTACAGAAGATGTGGTTCCTGTAATCACAGAGAAAGAGAATCTGGGGTTAAAGCACCAGAGGTTTTCTGTGCCAGCCAACTCCCTACAGCCTGGTAGAGAAAAGATCTTGGGCAGCTCCCTGAACATTAACACCAGCTGCGTTCACATTTTGCTCTTAGCAGAAATTCTCATTTTGGAGGCTCAAAGAGCTAAGAACTGTGCAGAGAATTTCTAAAATCAAAGACTGCTGTGAGCAGAACATTCCTGCAGTGGATCCATCCTAGAGCAGACAGTGCTCAGAGTTTCACTGGCTCCACACAAGTCCCCAGCCCATGTTCTGGGGCAGCCCTGGCCAGCTGAGGCTCAGGGACTGTCACATGCTGCCCTGTGCACCAGGCACTGATCAGGCCATCCCCAGACCTCCAGGAATGGATGTTCCTGTGAAATTCCCCAACACCTGAGCCCTTGGCATGGCCAAGGGGCAAAGTCCTTACCCCAGGTGCCCTCAGTAGCGTTGTGCTCTGTTTCCAGGAGCTCCGTGGTGCTTGTGGCTGCTGTGACAAAACTGGGATTCACACTCTCCATGTCTGTGGAAGGAAGGGCAGAGTGTCAGCCCAACAAACCCTCTCTGCTCCTGCCAGCATTCCCTGCAATCCCAGCCCAGGATGGGGCTGCTGTTCAGGCAGCACATCAGGAACAGGAGGGGCTGCTGTCTGCAAGGTAATCAGCAAGCAGCACCCATGGAATTCCTCCCTCAGGAATGTCCTCTCACTACAGCTGATTAAAGACTTTGGAGTAGAAAGCTACAGCCACACCTTTCCCTGTCAGTCCTGGTGGTTGTACAACTGTGGGAACCCAGAAAATTCCTCTGGCTGCCCTGGAGGACTGGAGACCCTGTCAGGTCTTGGCACAGAGCCCAAGACCCCTGTGCCTTTGATTTAGCCCTTGGCAAAAACAATTACCAACCTTTATATGAAGGATTACAAGCCACGAAAGTTTAAGTAGAATGATAGTGAATAGTGATAGTGATTTAACGCAGGGTGAAAAAGTAGATTTTGGGGTTTTTAGAAGGGGGGTTCAGGAGGCAAGATGGCTACAGACCCCGAGATGTCAGAACTCAGCACATCCCTTTGGATGTCCAGAGTTGCTGAGAACCTCGTCGGGGGGCTCAGAGACCCTGGCACACAGCCCAGAACACCTGGAGATTTGATTATGACCCCTGGAGCAAGTTACCAGCTTTGTATGAGGACATGAAAGTCACACAAGTTTGAGTGGTGTAATAATAAAATATTCACAGGGTGAAAATGTAGATTTTAGGATTTTTGGTATGGGGGTTATGGGGACAAGATGGAGGAATCTGGGTGTATCTAGTCCTTCTTTCTTCTTCTTGTTCTCCATTTTCTGCAGTGATGTTGGCACTTTGGGATTGGTTTGGAGTAGAAGTGCACTGTCTAACATAGATGATAGGTATTGGGAATTAAATGTAAATATGTTATATGTAGTTTGTAGTATAAAAGGACAGCACAGAGTGCCTGTGGCTGCCCTGCTGAGCAGATCTCACTGGGCAGAAAGAAAATTTTATAGATAAGGATTAATAAACTACCTCAAGACTGAAAAGTGAAGAGTCCAGACTCGTTCTTCAGCTGCGTGGGCTGAAGCAGAGACACCCTGCACATCTGGGGCAGCAATTATCAACAGCAACCAGAGACTGAGATACAACCTCCTCCTGCCCCTGTGCAGCCACTGTCCCACCAACCCCACACACCCTGCACTGCCACAGCAGCTCCTGTGCTCCCTGTGCTCCCCAGGAGTGCCTGGCTGTGGGAGCCTCACCTGACTGGAAGGAAATCTCGCTCATCATCATCCAGGTGTCAGCGAAGTAGAAGCGGCACAGGATGGCCTTGCCCACGCGCTGCTGCAGGGGCACGGTGACAAACCTGGCACTGGGGTTTTTGTCATCCAGCACCGTGGCCACCCCCACGGGCTCGGGCTCCCAGTCTGCGATCAGCCTGGGCTTGAACAGACACTCCACCCTCTGGAAGATCTTCACCCCCTTGGAGAACATGTTGTTGCAGTGCACCTGGGGAGAGGAAAAAGGATCCATCAGAGAGGCACCTAAATCAAGCCCCCAGGGTGTTCCACTCAGGAAAATTTTCCATTCCCACTATGAATACAGAATGAGTGACTTCTTCCAGTGTGCAATGAGAACTCTGGGCAAAAAGCTGCTCTGAAACAGCTCTGAATTTTACCTGCAAAAGCTACATTAATGGTCAGATCCTGGCAGGCTCTTCAAAAGGCCCATATAAAAATCAATCAAGCAAACCCTCGACTGATTAATGAATGGTTAACTTTAGATTAGTACAATTAATCAATTTTGGGTACCTTTCACCCCTTAATCAAGGGTTACCCAAAGTTGATTAATCATACTAATCTAAAGTCTTGCAGACCAATTTTCTTTGAACCTTTAACATAACAAGGGAAAGAAAAAACACACCTAAACTCTTAGTGTTAAAAATTTGGTACTATTTGAATTGCTTGACATAAGTAGCTGGAATTGTTAGGCCACAAGCTGAACTTTATCTGAACTACATGGCTCTGTTCTTCAAGTCAAAGATGGATTTGAATGAGCCCTGGAGCTAATAATCTGATCATGAATAAAAGTAAAGATGGATTGTAGCGAAACTTGTATGTAACAATCTGATCATTAATAATAGAATAACAAAGCTACAGCTTAAATATTACTCAAAGATCAATAGCTGGGGTGAACAGCCCATAGATCCTGGTCTGTGAACTGGAACAAGCATGTTAAAAAATGAACTACTGAACCCACCACATCCCCCACAGAAACCAGTCTGAGAGGCTAGTGTGGAAACAATGGCACAGCAGCCATTTGGTGATGAAACAGAGAAGAGCATGGAGAATCCAGACCCTGATACTGCTCTTGGATTCTTCTTCTGTCCCTCCTGGCATGAGGGGTCCCAGGGATTTCTTTGTCTTTGGTCCCTCTTTTGAGGTACCAGCTCGAGCTATGACATCACAATTGATCTCTGCTGTTAGATGAGAATTGTGTCCCAAATTTCTCTGCATTTAGAAACTTTTAGCAGCTGCAGCCTAAGCTAATTCCTTCCAAAAGCCACAAACCAGGACAAACCCAAGCAGTGTGACAAACCCCCTGACATACCCCTGCTCTGGCTGCACACCTTGAAGACAGCCAAGGGTCTGAGTTTTAGGGAAATCATCATCTATCCCATTCTCCTAGTGGCTCAGCACCAGGCTGAGCTCTGTTATGCTCAGAATCTGCAGTTCTGTTAAGCTCAGGACCACAATATCTCAGCTCTGTGGCCACTGACCAACAACCAGCAGAAATAAGGTGACTCAAAGCCTTCAGCATCCCTCAGCCTGCTCCATTCCCACAGCCACAGTGGCCCAGCCCCTCCCAGAGACCCCAGGAATGATTTCCTGGTGACTGTGGAGTATTTGTCACTGTGACAGCAGCAGTTCCCAAATCCCCTACAGCCCTGAGCCCCATTAATTGCTTGGCCTCTGCAAGGTCCTGCAGTGAAGCACTAATGAGGACAACAGGCCTGATGGGCAGCAAAAAGACAAAAGGAGGGTATTTGCATGTAATTAAGACCAGATGAAGCTGAGACAACGTTATTCAATAAGGAGAAGCAGTCATTCATAAGCAGGCAGGAAAGCCTGATGCCTGGAATATACAATTTGTGCCTTATTTGGACAGGAGTTGGATTTGTTTCCATCCTGGACTGACACAGAGACATTTTCTATTGCAAACATCTCCTACTAAAGTC
The DNA here is from genome assembly GCF_027579445.1 of Ammospiza nelsoni. Taxonomy (NCBI): domain Eukaryota; kingdom Metazoa; phylum Chordata; class Aves; order Passeriformes; family Passerellidae; genus Ammospiza; species Ammospiza nelsoni. Next base: position 2,371,727 of record NC_080652.1, on the reverse strand, counting down.
CAATTTTACAGCCTGCAAGCCTATGCAATGCAGTTGCAATGTTACTGACATTAATTTTTAATAGTTTATTGAATACTGGGAAAGCTCAGAGGACTGGGATAAAGCTATCAGATAAGAAGATGCAAAAATTATCTACAGACCACTTGGCCTGTACAACAGAAATGCAAAGCTGAAGGAGCAACACTCAATAAATAATGAAGATTAATTTATGCTAATCAGAACAGCTTTTTAATTAGATGCTAGATGAAATAGCTCTTCTTATGATCTGATATGTTTGGTTTATCAGGATGGTTGTGTTTATGAGACAGATTTTTGGAAGGCATCTGTCCCCAGTTAGCATAGTGTGGGCTTGTGTATTATATTAATTTGATTAAACATTATCAACTAGTAAGTCTTACAAAATTTAAGGCAGAAATTCTTCTCTGTTTTTCTAAGAGGAATGCATTCCTAAACCAAAATTATTTGCTGCTTTTTTCAATGGCCTGAGGGAGACAGCAGAATCACCAGCAATAAAATAAACTAAATAGGAGGGAGGGAGTTTCCTAAAATAATCTCAAGGACTGACTCATGTCAGGGCAGTGAACTCAGGGACAAAATCTAAGTGATGCTTTCCACACTGGACCTTTATCCTGGACACTAATAACTTGGAACTGATTTTTAGCACGATCCCAAAGCCTTAATGACCACTGGCTCCCTCTCTCTTGGCTTGGAGGATTAATATCATCACAAGATTCACAAACAAAGAGGAATCGTCCAAAAGCAGGAAATTGGTACCATTCTTTTATGCAATTTGATGGAAAGCCTGCATCCAGATCCAAATTCTGTACCAAAAAGAGTAATCAGCAAAGAAAGAAAGAATTGGGTGACTGCTCCAAAAATGACCCTTGGTCTCACCAGGAAGGCATTGAGATATCTGCCAGCTTAGTTTACTGAAGCAAAGATTAAAAGAGTGGTTTAATCATGGTTTAGAAGCAGAAGGTTCCTGAGAAGGCAGGGCTCTTTTTTTGCCAGCAAAAGCAGGCAAACAGCCAAGGGTTGCAAGCTAAAAATAGACAAAATAAAACCAGAGTAAGTAACCACCAAAACAATTTACTTAAGGATGTGGTGGGTTCTCCTTCATTTGAAATCTCTACAAGAAAAGCCACCAATCCTTTTTAAAAGATCCTGCTGTTTACTACAGACTCAAAGTTCAACTCGTGCTTTTCCTGTGCCCTTAAATAATTTCCCACAGCACAAGCACAGGCTGAGGCATCCAGGGAAATGTTTGGTCAAAATGGAAGCACAGCCACGTTCCTTTACCTCAAGGGTCAGTAAATCCTACATCCTAAATCCATCTCAGCTGCCTAAAAACTGCTTCAGGTGTCCGCTTTTTATTCCTTCAAGCCAAATACTTGAGAGGAGAACCTGAGGGAGGAGAACCTACAGGGAGGAGAACCTGAGCTCTGAAGAAGCAAGTGCTCACCTGCTTCACCTGTCTACGCTGGAAAACTTGGGATATCTCCTGCTCAGATTCTGGATACAGGAGGCACTTGAATTGGGAAGAGTTTGTGGAACTCAAAACTCTTCCCAATTGGGAAGAGCTCTCTTGGGAGAGAACTCTGCTTTGGGAGGAGTTCTCAAGGCCAGGTTGGATGGGGCTTGGAGCAACCTGGTCTAGGGGAAGGTGTCCCTGCCTGTGGAAGAGGGCAGAGCTTCAAAGTCCTCTTCTGCTTTGGAAGAGTTCACAAGGCCAGGTTGGATGGGAAGAGTTGGGAAGAGTTTTGGGAAGAGTTCTCAGGGCCAGGTTGGATGGGGCTTGGAGCAACCTGGTCTAGTGGAAAGTGTCCCTGCCTGTGGAAGAGGGTGAAGCTTCAAAGTCCCTTCCAACCCACTCAATGCTGCAAGGGGGCAAGCTGGGAGCCCCCAGCCCCACAGGCTGTCCCCTGCAGAGGGATCAGGCTGAGTTACCTTCATGGAGGTGAAGTTCCTTGGGCGGTCAAACTGGAACTCCATCTGCACGGCGCCCGTGCTGAAGCTCTCGTTCCTCCAGCCCACGTAGTCATAGCCCGGCCACACGCGGTACTGGTGGCTCTGGGTGAAGTCATCCAGCCCCAGAACTCCATCTGTGAGCTGGCCCAGCCCTCCATACAGGTGCCTGGCCAGGGAGAACCAACAGTCAGCCAGAGCTCCAGTGGGAAACCACGTGCATCTTTCAACTGGTACCAGCAAAACTTCTGTTTTCCTGCTCTTAACCCATCCTGGGCAAGAACTCCCTCACTGCTCTCATGCAGCACCACCTGGATGTTGTTTGAGCTGGGATTTTAGTATCATTCCCAGCTTGGGAAAATGCAGAAGTTTTTGCACTGCTGTGAAGGACCAACAGCAAAGCTGAGCTACAGGCAGAGCCTTAGAGAACAAAAACAGAGACTGTGGAAAATGACACTGTGTGTTCTGCCAACAGAGCTGGAGCTGCAGCATCTCACCAGGCATGGCAGGAACACTGCTCCATCCTCTGCTGGGGGAACATCCTGCAGGCAGGCAGGCACAGAAAGGCAGGGAAGTGGGAAGTGAGACCATGGGCAGCTCATGAGCCACAGCCAGGCCTAACCAGGATCATTTCTGGCACTGTTCCTAAGAGAAGAGTGTTGCTGGCTCCTTCCAAGGCTGACTGGACTCTTTGCCAGGACCCTGCCTCACCCCACTCCTATGTGAGTGTGCAGAGCCCCTCAGAGTTTCCCAGCTCTGTTCCAGAGTAGAAGATGCCAGTGTGGCACAATTCTGACCCCTCTGCAAGTCCTTGGCTCTACAGTCCACCCCAGCTGAGCCCTCCTGTCACTAGAGCACAGGTACAGGTGCCTTTGAACTGCAAGCAAGGATTAACAGCTGGAAGAGGCAGATTCCTACCAGTCAGGCACATGAATAGAGGTTAAGTAGTTTCAAGGAGTCCTGGCTTAGCAGGTTGGGGTTTGTGCTTACATCTGCAGCTCCCTGACAGCCCCAGGGACCAGCAGGCCCAGGTTCCTAAGTTAGTGCTGAACATGCAACACCTATTCTGTACATAAAAACCTTTATTTAAAAACATCCAAGCTCTACTGTGTCAGCCCAGCTTGAAACCAACAGATGTTTATACATCAAGACATTGTTACACAGCATTTTCCAACGTCCAGCAAGCATGAAGAACTGTTTGGTGTTGCCATAAGGTAGGAAAATCATACAGAAAGGCTTCATAAAATCAAACCTGCTCTCCTTGTCAGGCTAGCCCTTTCTAATTCCCTATGTGAAAGCAATCTTAGTGAGAGCAGTTCATTAGCATAACAGTTTATTCCTGGGTGAAAAACAACTAGTACCTGTATAAATTGTTTTTACACTGTTAGAAAAAATAAAACTATCTCTCACAAAGAACTTTTCCTGCACGTACACACTGAGGGTTTGAGTGACCAATTAATACAGAATAGCAACTTGTTAATAACCAATAAAGTAATTGGCAAGAAAGCTCCTGACCAATGGGACTCACACATGAGGTCTGTAAAACCAAGGAGTTCTGTGAATAAAGAATGGGCTTTTTCCACCATGAAAAAAACGGAGTCCCATGTGATTTATTCCAATATATGGGACACAAGGTACCAGTGACAGGGTGAGTAGGAGAGAATTTGCACAATGATAGAGAGACAACAGGACAGCTTCTCCCACCTGCGTTCCTGGTAGCCATCGTAGGTCGAGTCATTCAGATAAACAATGGGGAAGCCAGGAGCTGCTATTGTCCCTCCTTCAGGGATGCTGTAGGATGCCAAACCATCTGAAAAAGAAGGCCACGCACTCAGAAATGCAGCAGCAGCCTCTCAACACCTGTGTGTGTGACATTTCTGTATGTGACACAGACCAACAGCAGCAGTGCCAGGGGTCCCCTCTGCACACCTGGGGGGCAGGGGAGCCCCAGGCAGGGGCTGCTGGGGAGGCATTGTAAATCAAAGGCAACTCTGACAAAGGGGAGAGAACAATGAAGAGGACTCTATGGATATCAGAAGGCTAATTAATTACTTTATTATACTATACTATATACATTTCATCTAAACTGAATCTGCCAAGCACTCACTCTACACACACCTGCTCACACTGCACTGAATCTCGTGGCTGTCACCCAACAGTCCAACACACACACAGACACTCTCTCTCTTGGCCCTGACAGGCCAAGGAAACAAAGCATCCTCATTTTGGATAAACAATCTCCACATTTCATTCTGCTTTGGCACAACACAGGCACAGCAAGCGATAAGAATTGTGTTTTCCCTTTCTCTGAGGTTCAGAGAACGTGAATCTCAGAAATCCCTGGGAAGAACTGTGCCTTGCTTTTCCCTGTGGAGAGGAAGGTGGCAGCAGGGAGGGCTCACCGTGCCAGACGCAGCCGTAGAGCTCCACCCTCATGCACACGGTCATGGGCGCCTTGGTGACGGGGATGAGGCGCACGAAGCGCGCGATGATGGGCGGCCGCAGGTCCTTCAGCACCACGTCGTAGGTGTCGGTGTTCCCTTCGATCACCTGCAGGACACAGAGCCTCAGCTGAACCTCTCTGCTGGAGCCCAGGACATCCTTCTGGCTGCCCTGGATGGCTCAAGCCCCTGTCAGGGGGCTCAGAGACCTTGGCATGGAGACAAAAACACCTGTGTCTTCAATTTTAACCCGTGGAGAAAATCACCAACTTTGTGTGAAGATTTACAAGCCATGAGAGTTTAAGTAGAATGATAGTTTGTTGCAGTGTGATGTCATGGTTTGACGCTGGCACAATGCCAGTGCCCCCATGAAAATACATTCTCTCTGGTGTCTGCTGTGAGATGTGACCAGGAATAGAGCAAAACAGGCTCCAACTTAGGAATACAGAAGAGAAAACTTTATTAACCTACAACTATATGAAAAAAGAAAGACACAGAAAGAATGAAAACCTTCCAAAAACACTCCTCCTCCCCCCACCAAATTTCCAATACATCCATCCCTCAGATCACCAACTCTTAGTCCATCACCACCCTTTGGATAATCAGTTCTCAGTTCATCAGGAGTGAGGAGTCCCTCTTGTGCCATAGGCTTCCCCTGGAAACACAGTTGAGACCTCTCCACTCTGCCTGCAGCTGGTGCATGGTAGGGAATATGGTACACCCACTCCAGGTGTTGATAAAGCTGCTCTTGAAATGAGTCCCATTGTCTGACTCAATCCTCTCAGGGGTACCATGTCTCCACAGCATCCCAAAAAACTCACTTCCTCTCAAACAATGACACTCGGGTTTCTCCCTCTAGATTTCTTCCCCAGGTGTGTCAGTCACCTGTCCTTTCCCCATCCTGACCCTTGCTGAGCACCGTCTGTCAATCCAGGCATTCCAGAAGGGCATCGAGTGATTGGCAGAATTCAAAAGATGCCTTCCACCCCTGGAGGGACATTGGGCTATCCAGGTGTCCTTTGTCCCTTTGTCCCTCCCCTCCTGTCCGTGCTTGGTGGTTCCCTGCCCCTCTCTCAGGGTTCAAAGGAGCAGCAACCACGGGCTCAGGGAGTTCTGTTGGAGCTGGTGCTGGGTTCAGAGGCCTGTGGGCCAGAATAAAGCTCTGGATCCAAACCCTCCATCAGAACCAACTCCTTTCCTTCACCATCACCTTAAAGCTTCTCCACAGAGGGAAACCTGAGGAGCAGCCCCTGTTATGGGGGGAAGCTCCATCCCAGCACCACCAGAGCTCCTGCAGGCCTGGACTTGTCTCCATGGGCCCAGCTGCAGCACCCAGCCAGCGAAAAGGGTCTGTGGGGTGAAACACCACACACCCAGCCAGCTAAAAGGGTCTGTGGGGTGAAACACCACACACACAGCCAGCCAAAAGGGTCTGTGGGGTGAAACACCACACACACAGCCAGCCAAAAGGGTCTGTGGGGTGAAACACCACACACCCAGCCAGCCAAAAGGGTCTGTGGGGTGAAACGCCACAGTTGCCACTTTTTGGTCAAGCAGCAAGGGCCAGACAAGCTCAGACACGTCCCATCTGGCTATATTGGTAATTATTACAATAATAGTTAGTTTGTCACAGGATGGAAAAGTAGAATTTTGGGGTTTTTAGAATGAGGGTTCAGAAGCCAAGATGGAGGGATTTGGGCATGCCTTGTCCTTCCTCTTTCTTCTTAGCCTTCATCTTCTGCTGTGATGGTGGCACTTTTGGATTGGTTTAGAGTAGAAACAGACTGTCTAACACAGGTGATAGGTATTGGAAAATTATTGTTAATAAAGTACACATAGTTCTTAGTATAAAAAGCTAACACTGCCCTGAAGGCAGTCAGTGTGCCATGGACCAACTTGCTAGACAGACCTCAGCAGGTTAGAAAAAGAATATTTATTTTATTCTGTTTATTTCCTGTATAGATAACAGAAAATACACAACCTTGAAAAGCACAGCCGAGGAATCCTGACTCCTTCTTAGATTGTGGGGCTGGGAAAAAGAGACTTTCCAACACCTCATGGTCATCTCAACACCAGAGACTTTGAGACCTCTCCCTTTTATTATTGAAGGGATGGCTCCACAGTCAGGCTAATAATGATTTATTGCTCAGATAAACCTGTCTCAGAGGCTGCGAGACTTACAAGAGCAAGCAGTTGGCCATAGCTCAATGTGGTCACAAGTTCTTCATTACAAGACAATATGTAACTTTCTAACCCAATGGACAGCTGCCACAAAGCTTATTTTGCTTTTCTAACCTATCACCTTTACTTACTTCTACTGCACTGTGGATACTTTTATCCAGTAGGCTATTATCACACAGATAATTATCACACACAATAATTTGATTATAACATCTAAATTCTTAGCTTGCTCTGTACAATTACATCCCTACATTATAAACCCTTCACCATCTTATCAATACAGTTTCCTACATTATAAACCCTTCACCATCTTATCAATACAGTTGCCTACATTATAAACCCTTCACCATCTTATCAATAGTTTCTCACTTACTTCAGGCATATTCTTACTTACTATAACTATGTAGTCATAATTTTAAAAATATAAGTTTATGATTTTTCTACTTAATATCTTTGTACTTTATTTTTACATCAATCCAAGCTTCTTCCAAGGCTGCAGATCAAACCCTTCCCTGCCTGTGGAAGTTTCTATCTCTCCATTTCCCACACTCCCTGTTGTGGTGCTGGGCAGCAGAGTGGTGCTCCTGCGCCCCCTTGTTTGGGACTGGGAGTTCCCAGGTGGGAGCTGCTGCTCCTCCCGTGGCTGCTGGGGTGTGAGGGGTGTGAGGGGTGCTGCCATTTCACCACTGCCCACTGCAGACTCCCCCAGGCAGCTGGGACTGAAGGTGTGAGTGGATGCTGCAGACAGTTCCAGTTACTGGATGAAACCCCTTCCCTCAAGGGGTCCATGGGTTCCAGCAACAGGAGCAGAGCTTGCCCTCATCCCCTGCTGGAGGGTCCTGATGTCCCTTCTGCACAAGCCAGGACAATTCCAGAGGTGCTGCAGTGTTTGGTGCTGCACTTGGCCTGAGGTGTTCAGCATCACCTCACCCACCCCATGCTGCAGGGCAGTGACAGGCAGGGACCCTCACCCTTCCCCTCAGTGCCACCATTGTCCTGGGAACTCTCCACTGTTTATTTTGACTTCCCCTCCCACCCCACAAACAGCTTTTGTAGCATGCACCAAAATGTGAGGGATGGGCAATAAAATGGTAATGGCAAACAGCTGATCAAAGGTCTGGGTGAGCAGATAACTCATCAACAAGATAAAAGCTGTCACCAAATACTGCACTGCAGATTCTCCTGGGGCTTCCAGAGAACCCTCAGTGCAAAAAAAACATCGCATCCAGTACCTCTCTAGTCTGGCTCAGGTCTTCAGGCTCCACAAGGCAGCCTAAGGCAAAGTGACCAGGTCAGACAGCAGCAGGTGAGAGTCCCAGGGGAATTTAACAAAGGTTATGAACACAGCCCCAGCTCTGTGCAGGTGTGGAGACAGCATGAGACAACTGTGGTGAGCAGGGAAGCCTCTGAGTGGGGCTCAGCACATTTCCTACTCTCTAAATTCCTTCCTCCTCAACATCCACACACCAAACACTGCCATCAGACACCCAGAAACTCCTTAATTCCCTGCCACCCTCTCCAATTTTAAATCCCAAAGCAATCATCTGCTTGGCAGCTGCCAATTTAGAAACAAGTGTCTAAGAGAAGGACACCCATGTGATGTTTGGGACTTGCACAGACAGGGAGTGAAGAGCCACAGTTCTCCTGATTTGGGGGATCAGGTCAGGGGACATGGACAAGAAGAAAACTTCAAACACCCCCTCAGAAAAAAGCACCCTTGCATCAGCTCCACAGTAGAGGAGCTGAGAATCCTGCCCATCTTCTGAGGAGCAAAGGAGGTGATGCACCTTGAGTAGCAACTCCACATCCTGCAGCTGCTGCTCTTGAGCATGCCCTTACTCAGGGCCAGAAAACCCAAACTGTGTGAGAGACAAACCCAGCAGGAGTTTCCAGTCCTGGCCACTGCTGAGCCCAGTGCTCCCCATGTCAGGAACAATGCAGGGCTGCTGGATGAGACCAGATGATGCACAGCAAGCACAGAACTGAGCAGAGCCAGGATGGAGTAGAATGCATTGATGTCTCAGGTTACAAGGTGTGGCTGGGGCTCTGTATTCTATCCCCATCTGTCAGAGCTGGGGCAGCTCTCTGCTGTCCATGGGGCAGTTGTTTCTTTATCTCTCCCACAGCCAACCCTCCCTCCAGGAGATCTCTGCTGTCCATGGCCACTGAGTGTCCCTGCAGGGCTGATCCAATGCCAGCATCCCATGGGGAGATGCTGCGCCCAGGGCAGGAGCCAAGCATTCCTGCCTGGATCCAATCTGAGCCTGGCACAGCACAGCAGCCTCTGCCCCCTGCATTGCCAGAGGAGCAGCTTTCTGCTGCCCTGCATGGCCAGAGGGAGCCCAGGCCCATCTGCAGCAGCCCTGGAGCTGCAGAGGAAAACTCCCCCCTTGTGCAGGATCCCTGCTGCAGCAGAGCCACAGCTGGCACTGCAGGAGGGCTGAGCCCCCATGGCATGGGGCTGGGACACCGCCCTGACACACAGGGGACAGGGACTGTTCTGAGTCTGGCAGTGGGGGTTTTTCTGCTGTTTTGTATTACTACATTTGTATTTTAATTTTCCTAGTGAAGAACTGTTATTCTTACTCCCATATCTTTGCCTGAGAGCCCCTTAATTTCAAAATTATAACAAAAAATTCCAAGGGAGGCGGTTTACTTTTTCCATTTCAAATGAGGGTCCTGCTTTTCTTAGCAGACACCTGGCTTTCCAAAGCAGACAATTACAGGATGAGGAGGCTGTGCCCTGCAGCCCCAGGTGCCCCAGGCTCACTCACCCTCCCTCCCTGGCGGTTCCTCCAGGAGATCCAGCGCTCCCCGTTCCGGCTGTAGTCGATGCGGTACGCGCGCGCAAACTCCTTGCCCGTGGCGCGGGCGTGCCGGCCCTGGGTGCCCACCAGGGTGATGAAGAACAGCTTGTGCAGGTCAATCTGCAGGAACTGCACATCTTCAGGCTCCAGCAAACCAGCTGGGCACCAGGCTCCATCCCCCTCTTCCCTCTGTAACCTGAGGGGAAAATGGCACACGTTAAAAGGAGTCAGATTTCCCATGCACAACTTTGAGGATTGGGAGGAAGCAACAAAACCAGCAGTGGCTACCAAATACCTCTGCCCTTTGGAATAATGGTCAGCTGAGACTCAGATCCTACAGGTTTGCCCTATACAGAACTCCTCAGTTCCAGATACCTGTCATTTACTACTTGGAGCAGTTTTTCTCCCAGACATGGACTTCCACATTGATCAGAAACAACCCTGGAACTGCTGGCTGCTCTGTAGCACCTTGTTGCTCAAGTGCATCCTCACTGCTCCTAAACCCCACATGGTAAGGCCTGAACTTCAGCTTGACCACCTCCTGCAGCTCTACAAAGCTCAAAGATGAGCCATCTTAAAAATACATTTTAGCAAGAAAAGATCTGTTTGGAATTTTTCTGGGTCGTTCCAATGCATATTTCACATTTCCTGCAGTCATCGGAGCTGCTGGTGTAGGATGCTGCTAGGAGGGTGGGGGGAAGGTCTCTGCTGAACATTGTGAGAGCTGTAGTTGTGACAAATTTATCTGCACACCAAAAATGTGTGGGTTTTTTAGCACAGGGATTTCTTAGCCAACAACAAGCCCCTGAAGTGCCCTTGGCTTTCAGACAGCACCCCATCTCCAGCTGATGGGATCAGTGAGGGCAGCAGGGAAGGTGGTACCCAGGAGGAGACACTGAAGGTCAAGGCTCAGGCCAGAGAAGATTTTCATCTCTGGCTGGTCAGCTGTTGGTGCAGGACTTTCTTACACTGGAATAACAAGTAAAGCCCCAAAAAAGGCAGGAAGGGTGACTGGAGTGACAGGGACAGACACCTGCATGGGACAGCTCTGACCTCTCACCACATGAGATCAGCTTCATGCCTTCACCCTGTGGACATCCAGCAAGGACAGGATGGTAAGAGATGGAAAGGGATGCCCAAAGTGTTTGCAGCACTGGAAATAAGCCACACTCAGAGGAAAAAATCTCCCAGCTTTCAGACCCTCAGGCCTGCTCAAACACTATTAAAAACACAGTACACAGCATCACTGCTCTACCACAGACTAAGAAAAAATAATATTTGAGCACTAGGAGAATTTTATGATTTTGGAGAGCCTGAATTTATCATAAAAATATAAGTACCATAACCAATCTGAAATTTCGGTCTGACTTGCACCAAAGCTGTAGGAATGTTTGATATCACCACTACAAGCCATTCCAAGCAAACTCACATTTACAATCCTTTTATGAAACATCAGTTAACTTTGAGAGAAATAAAATGACCAAAAAAAAAAGAAAAGCAAAGCTTATGACAAAAACTGTAGGCTTCCTTGACAGTGAAGAAAATAATTTAGCTGCTTGCTTAACAATTCCTTAACTCTGCATTTCCAAGGGTTTTGAGGCAGGGTAAGCACAGCCCATTTCCTCAATAGGATGCTGTTGAAAAGTTCATCCTTGTAAAGGATTTCCTATGATTTAGTTTAAAGCACTGCATGAGAATCCCAGAGGCCCTGTCCCTGGCTGACCTGTAAGTCACAAATCCTTTGGAGATTTATTCAGAGTGACTGAAAGATGGGCTCAGAGGCAAGCCTCAGCCTGCAGTCCCATCCCCTGCTCACAGCAGGGCAGTTCCTGTGTTCCTCAAGGCCTGGTACAGCCAAGTCCCCAAACACTGAGACACCACCACCTCTCTGGGTCCCCCTCCCACCACTTCATCCTCATGGAGAAGGATTTTTTTCCCTTAATATTTAACCAGAATATTTCCTTTTATCTTTAACCAGAATTTCCTGTATCACAGCTGTGAGCACTGCCATGGCCCCCTGGCCTTTCACTGTGCACTACCCAGATTAAATACAAAAAGCAGCAAACAAGGTTTTAAGGGTGGGGGATCTTCCTCCTCCACCACATCTTGGGTATCTAGGGGAAAAAAAGTGTAAGAATGTGCTCTTTGTTGACAGAGTGACAAAACTATCTTTTGTCTTCTTAAAAAGGAAAAAAGCTCAAAAGTTTTTCTCTTTAATTAGTGAAAAAGACACCTCATAGGACTTAAGGGACTTCACTTTAAACTTCAGGATAGCTAATTAGATAGGAGCTAAAAAGTTTTGCCTGGGCAATTTACTAGAAAAAAAAAGAGAACAATAAAACCAATCACTTCTGTGAAGTGTTTTACTAGGAGCAAAACCCTCTTGCACCTAGCTTAGTTTTTCTCTGTAAAGAGTTTTGTTATTTTGCCCTTTAATAAAATTTTTCTGTTTCAAACTCTACCACAAAAACCATCCTGCTGATTTGATGCCTTCTAAAGTAGCTGAGCTATCTTAAGTGTGAAATACATCTCCAAAAGCTTACAAGACCTGGCTTGAGGAGACCCTTGTACCAACAAAGGATGAAATGAGGAGTGAGAGGTGAACCCACCGTGCATACTGGGGCCCTGTGGAGTCGTACCACTGGCTGGAAGCTGTGATGTCCTCGTCCCTGATGGTGCCCTCGTGCATCCCCAGGGGGTAACGACAGATGGCTGCAAAGGGCAACACAGGCAAGCAAACAACAAAGGTCAGCACTCATCCCTTTGAAAATCACCAGGCAAGTTTAATTAAAAGGCTGTCACATCCAGAGAATAAATATGGTAATGCTAAAATGCAAGAAGAATGCAAAAAAAAAAAAAAATTGAATGCAAAAGAATGCAAAAAAAGGATAAAATACATCATAATTACCACAAATTGAAATTATAAAAGTGATGCATTAGACTAACAGTATCATTCAGAGCTCAGCAAAGCAAAAACTTTACAAAGAAACATTTTAAGAGCATGAAATCCCAAATACATTATTATTATATAATTATATTAGATACTATAATATGTCATACAATATAATATATAATTATTAATAATTATACTACAATATATATATAATATCATATATATCATATAATATATATCATATATACCATATTTCATGTATCATATTTCATGTATCATATTATAGTTACTGTTGAATGGCCCCATTTTACAATGGGAAATTATTCATCAATAATGATATGACATAAAAAGGAAGCTTTTGTCCAAGATTTTTCTTCCCCTGGAACAAAGTGGATGCTTGACTTGTGCTCAAACGGGAACAGTTATTACCTTTAGCAGTGCAGATACAGGGGAGAAGTTAAACATCTGTTAGAGATGACAAGGCATGGAAACATCTGCTCTGTCCTGGCACTGCAGGCTGCAGTTCCCTCTGACCCTGAGTCCCTGTCCATCCATCCTGCCTCATCCCAGCCTGCTCCTGCCTCAACTGGAGCCAGCATTTCACCCAGCCTGGGAATGCTCTCACACCTGGTGCCTCCATGGAGCACAGACACACCTGGCTCAAGCCATGGAGACCCAAAAGCTGCCCAGGTCAGAACCCTGACAAATCCCAGCTGGCCTTGAGGTTCTCTCTCTCCTGACGGTCTTTAAACATGCCCTGGAGTATTAGAGATGATTGGGAAAACTCTAAATCTGAAGATTAGAGCAGTTCTGGCTGCCTCTCCCTCAGGCAGGGCTGCCCTGGGTGCCCTCCTGGGCTCCCAAAATCCCAGAAGGGCTGGGTTGGAAGAGACCCTGGAGATGATCTCCTGCCACCCTCGTACCAAACCTGGACACAGCTCAACAGGAGCTGCACTTCAAGGGTCCTCCTGGGTCCCTTCCAACTCAGGAGATTCTGGCACTCCATGAAATCCATTCAGCAGGCTCAGAAGCTACAAGACAGAGGGATGAAAACCTGAATGCTGTTATCGCTACACAGAATAAAGCACCTCAGGCTGAATCAGTGCCAGACAGATCTGACATAGAAATGTTTGCAAACAGAGGGTGGGGCTTCAACAGGGTTTGCCTGCAGTTGTTAGGCACTGGATCAGTGAATGTGTGATGTGCTAAGCATTCCTAAATTATTGGGTAAAGGAGATGGCTGGTAAGGTGACAACATTCACTAATGAACCAGGTTATTTAACATTTAAAATATTCAATTTTTTAAAAATTCAATATTTAAATAGTAATAACTATTAAAGATTTATTTAATAAATTTAATATTTAAAATAAATGTTAAAATTCATATATTTTAATGCTTTTATATTAATTTTTTTAATCATGGGAATACCTATAAAACAAACTAGAATTAGCATTACAGCACTGCCTGTATCCATGGCCAGGTGCCAGGCAGATAAGGAATAGAGCTCTTGCTCTTTCCTTCCATCGAAAGGCAGAGAAGGCAGCACAGATGATGAAGGAAGGATCTGCAGCCTCATCTTTACAAAAGGGATCACTGAAATATGACAAAGATAATTTATATTGAACAATAGATATCCTGCTGTCTCCAAGAACACCAGAACCAGGATGAATCAAAAGGTCAGGCAGAAGAGTTCAAATACAGAATATAAATCCTTAACCTATTAAACACTCCAGTGCCACAGCTTCCCATGAGTTCAACAAACCAGCTGAAGAAACTCACGGCCACCACAAGCAAATAAATACCCAAGCAGTGGCTCTGGAGGCTGCAGTGAGCTGAGGGTATCCCTGGGGTAAAGCTCTGCTGAGTGCCAGCCCAGCCAAAGGGATGGGGGGCCCTGGAATCACCCACAGGGTGACAGCAGCTTCCCCTCAGGTGAACTCAGTGTGTGGTGTCTCTCTCCCTGGATTCAATCAGCCAGGCAGCAGTGGTGAGGCCTCTATGTGACACATGGATGGCACCTGGACAAACCAACATTCAGCTGGGGTTGGTCAGGGGGCCTGAATTCCCTGGAGGGAATTGGTGCCTGCTGGGATCCAGAGCAATGGTGGGGTGCTGGCATCCAGAGCAATGGTGGGGTGCTGGCATCCAGAGCAATGGTGGGGTGCTGGGATCCAGAGCAATGGTGGGGTGCTGGCATCCAGAGCAATGGTGGGGTGCTGGCATCCAGAGCAATGGTGTCTGCTGGGATCCAGAGCAACGGTGTCTGCTGGGATCCAGAGCAGAGCCCCAGTCACAGCTCCCACCCTGCACATCCAGGTTATCTGGGAGCCAAACCAGCCCCGTCTGTCTTCATCTCACCTGTCCCAGCACCGCCCAGCACAGCCTGACCTGCTGCTGAGCTGTGGGTAAGTGCACAGAGATGTTCCAAAAGGGTGGGGTCAGCATGTGAGAGCAGAAAGTGCTTTTTGTGCTGCTGCAGAGGCAGTCCTGTGTGCTCACACCTTGTTTAAAGGTCAGACACACACTGGCCAGCAGTACCAGATGGAGAGCTGCTTGGGGAGGACTCTGGGGGACTGAGTCTTTGTGCAAGCCTGCACAAAACCCACTTGGTCACAACCCCAGGGCTGGCAGCAGAACCCAGAGTGTCCTTGGCATTGAGGGATGCACTCTGAAGGTGGACACAGCTCTCACCAAAACCAGCAGCATGAGGCTCTCACCAAATGCACCTATCTTGAGCAAAACCATCCTTGGGTTCTGTTCAGGTGGCACCAGGACCCTTCACTGGGCACTCAGGAGAGCCTGGGGCTCACAGAGGTGGCCCAGCCCATCTGTCAGGGAAGCAGACAAGAGACTCAGCAGGACCCTGATGCACAGGCCTGAAACCAGCCCCAAAGCAGCCCCTGTGGGTTATAAGGCAATGCAGGATGTGCTTCAGGCTGCTCCTGGGGCACACCAGGAGGGCAGGATAAGCCATTGAGCCTGTGGCATCAGAGCCAGGAGCAGCAGCTGGGCCAAGGTGCTGGAATCTGTGTGGGAAGAGCAGGGCCAGCCCCAGGCAGAGGCACCAGAGCAGCTGGGGGAGCTGAGGAAGCAAAGCTGCCTGAGGATGGCACAGGCAGAGCTCAGAGGTGTGGGGGGCTATTTCTGGATGGAAAATTGTGACAGTGTTCACAGGGGTTCTTGGATGAGGGAAGAGATGAGGATCTGACTCCATGTTTCAGAAGGCTTGATTTATTATTTTATTATATATATTACATTAAAACTATACTAAAAGAATAGAAGAAAAGGTTTAATCAGAAGGCTGGCTAAGAATAGCATAGCAAAAAATGATAACAAAAGCTTCTGTCTCGGACAGAGAGTCTGAGCCAGCTGACTGTGATTGGCCATTAATTAGAAACAACCAACATGGGCCAATCACAGCTGCACCTGTTGCATTCCACAGCAGCAGATAATCATTGTTTACATTTTGTTCCTGAGGCCTCTCAGCTTCTCAGGAGGAAAAATCCTAAGGAAAGGATTTTTCATAGAAGATGTCTGCAACAGAAGATTCCTGCAGGATCACAGAGCTGTGCTCAGAGCCCAGCCTCCCTGGAGCTGGTGTGGAAGAGCTGCTCCTGCACCAACCCCCATCCAAAGGAACCTGCACAGGGCTGGCCCTGCTGCCCTCCCTCTCCTCTGTGAGGTTTGACACCAGGAGCAGATGGCAGCCCCAGGCCCAGGCTGGGGGTGTGTGGTGCAGGGAATGCTGTGCAGCAGGGAGCACAGGAATGCTGCTGAGCTCCCACACAACCCTCACTTCACTTCTGGCTGCTTGCAGCACAATCTCAAACCTCTGCAAACATCCACAGGCCAGAGCAGGGTCAGAGCCAGCCACAAAGGGCTCCAGACAAACAGAGCCAGCCCAGGCCCTCAGGGTAGCACTGCTGCCTCACCACACCTTCAGCCAAGCTGCAAAAGGATTAAACTCATTTGTTTCACAGACTCAAAACACCTCATTACAGGAATTTCTGCAACACACTGCAGACCATTATCTTACTTATCACCATCATGACTGTCTCCTGCCAAATGCTGTAGGATAAATGGTCCTCCACAGGGACTCAGGCTCATATCCCTATCTTCATCCTATCTTTGTGCCAGGCAAGGTTTAAATCTGTCCTTCCACACTTCTCTCTCCAGAATGCCCCTTGCTGGCAGGACAGCTGGGGCTGATGCTTTGCTAACTGGAAGTTTGTTTCCACAGCGAGCACAGAACCTCTGAGCCACTCTGGAGTGAGATTTGCTCTGCAGGACACACAGCCAAAGTCATGGAGGGAAATTCAGAGCCCAACACAGGCCTGGGTGGGCAGAGAAAGACAATGTCCATGTCCCTGTGCCTTCCTGGGACTGGCAGGAGTGTCCCACCCCAGCACAGCTGCCCAGGAATATCTCAGTCCAGAGGACATTTGGGAAATATGTCAGTGATTATCTCTACATGCAGCCCCCACACTCAATCCCACAAGAAGCAAAGAAAGGAGAGAAGGAGCACACAGAAGGTGGGAGAGCCAGAAGGTGAGAGAGGTGGAAGGTTCAGAGCCCAAGACAGGCCTGGGTGGCACAGAAAGGACAATATCCATGTGCCTGGCCCTTCCTTGGACTGGCAGGAGTGTCCCACCCCAGCACAGCTGCCCAGGAATATCTCAGCCCAGAGGACATTTGGGAACTGCATCAGTGATTATCTCTACAAGCAGCCCTCACCCTCAATCCCCAGGAGAGGCAAAGAAAGGAGAGAAGGAGCACACAGAAGGTGGGAGAGGAGTCCCCTCCCAGCCTGGCAGCTCCTACCAGGGTTGACTTCGGCACCAGAGGGCTCAGGCAGGGAGGCCAGCAGCAGCATGCAGAAGATCATGGTAGCAACTGGAGGTGCTGCACAGGGTCAGACGAGTCCTTCAAAGGCAGCAGCTGCCATCTACATCTCTGAAAGACAAAGCAAAGAGAGAGGATGAGTCCTGCAGGGACAGGGCTGCTCTGTGTCATTGCCTCGTGATGGGCTGGGCAATCTTCCCTGCCTTCAAGAGTGCCTTTGACCTCAGCCCTGCTCTGCTCATCACCAGACCAGAGGCTTAGAGAGGAACCAGTGATCACTGACTGTCCACACCACCCCTAAAGCTCCCAGTGCAATCCATCTGCCAGGCCCTTGGCTGCCACTGGGTGGGTGGATGCACCCTTTTAACTGCAATTAAACAAGTCCAGTGCAAAGTAATCTCTCCCTCAAAATAATCTCTCCCTCATCAACACTTCATTTTCCTTACTAAATTAACAAATAGTGAAACTGCAGCTACAAATGAAGCCGGGCAGTCCAAGCAGGCTTTATCCACCTAAACCTTGGCACCAAGTAGCCAAGCAGGCACCTTGGAGCTTGCCACACAGTTTTAAGATAAAGGTCCAAAGCAGGGTGAAAATAATCTCTCCCTGCACGTCCACACTGCTGCCAAAAGTGCATGTGCACTCACCCAGGTGAGCACACTTCATTTCCTGTTTGGAAACAAGGAAAACAGCAAAGGCCTAAACAATGGCAATTTAATTGAAAAGCCATGATAACACCTAAAGGAACAGGAGGTCAGATCAGCAGTTATGTGAATTCTGTGTGCCCACATTCACTACAAAGAGCCTTGGCAGGCTCCATCCTGAAGGATAATTTTACAGAAGGCAGATTAGAGGCTCTGCCTCATAATGGAATGCCAGGAGAAAAGAAAACAGAACAAATCAATAAATGTAAAGTTGCCAGGACCCGAAGCTGTTTGCTCAAGAATCCTTGGAGTTTTAGTAAAAAGGCAACATTGAATGTTGGGATTTGTTAGTGAAGGAGGAGAGGCTATAAAAGGTTCCACCACTGTGGCAGTGCATGCATACATTCAGGAGCATCAGATGCCATTAGCTCAGAGACTGGTAACAAAAGGCTCTTTTTTTCCACCCAACATAATTAAACTGTACAAGTCACAGCCCTGAGCTGCCCTGGATACCCACGGAACACAGCTCCTTAAACTCAAAGGTAAAACTTTTGGCTTGGGAAACCCCCCAGCTGCAGATTGCTGGACACCCAGAAGCTAAATCAGGGTTAGAATCACTGGAGCCTGCCCTGTTTTTATTCTCTTTCCTAAGGATATGCTACTGGCCACTGTCCCTGCTGGATTCCATCAGAAAAGATGGCTCTGAGCCTGAAAAACAACTGAGGGCCCTCTTGGGAAGGGAGCCAAACACGCAGGCAGGAGGGGGAGCTCATGCTGGGTGCCTGTGCCCAGCCAGGCAACCAAAAATCTCCTTAAAATCACCGGGTCCCTCCTGCCCCAGCCTCCTGCTGGCTCCCTGCATGAGCACCCTGGCCAGGGCTGGGAAGGGGCTGTGATATCCCTGTGGTGAGCCTGCAAAAGCAAAGACAAGCCCAGAGCTCAGCAGGAGGGTCTGGTGACCACAGAAGAGGCTTTGACCAAGCACTCTGCAGCTGTTTGTGCATGCCAGGCCATCCTTTCCTCCTGGAATGGAAGGAGGTGAATCAAAGTGAATCACAGCATCCTCAGAAGAGGTCCAGGAACAAGCAGGACGAGTGGATGGCATCTCCTACCATTCCGAAAGGAATTCCATGGGGAAGAAGCAAAGCAAATAATTGGGGCAATATCGGATGCTTGAAAGAAATAAGAAGCTGGGAGGTGTGATTTCCATTTTTCTGGCTCCAAAACAATGGTAGAGCTTTTCTCTTTGCCTCAGAGTTAATCTGAGAGATCTCAGCCCCAGCAGCCTATGCAGCTCTGGTTTGGACCAAACAGAATTTAGTGATGAAAACACTTAGCAGAAAGAATTGCTGCTGAAAACACAGATTCCCACCATGCCAGGGAAGACTGCAACCCCCACAGAGAGGAGACTTTGTGTGCTCAGCTGGAGGGAGACTTTGTAGAGAAGTTTTGGGGCAGAGTTTGAAGACAGGCCTGGTGGGTGTTGATTTATGCAGGTGATTTGCTAAGGTGTGCTGGGAGCTCCCAAAGCAGCACCTGCAAAGGGAACTGCAGAGAATTCAGCCCTGGGGGAGACAGTCCTGTGGCAGGACCTGAGAAAGGGACCTGTCACCAACACCAAGGCTTTAACTTGAGCCACCTTCCTGCAGCAGGTGATGGGAGCTCAGCAGAGACCTGTGGTGGTGCCCTGGCCATGCCCCAGATCAGCTGCACCATGGGGGAGAAGTCTGGCACAGATCCCTCCTGTGGGTGCCCAAGCTGAACCAGCCACTTGTTGGATTAAGGGGTTTTTTGGCCTAGAGAAGGGGCAACTGAGAGGTGTTTTAAAAACTTTTATTCTATTTTTAGTCTCAAGTGAAGGGTGATACAATACAGATGTTATAAGTCACGCTATAACAATCAGAAATTAATTATTTTGTAATTATATTATAAACATTTCTTAACCTATCCGTTTTAATCACACTATGCTATAAATACCTTAAAGCCAATCATCTAAAATTACCCTTACTAGTGAGTCCTACTACAATACATCTTTCATAATTCTATTTCTCTAAAGTATCAGTCTTATTTACAAAGCCACCCTTTGAAACTTGTTTCTAGTTCCATTTCTCTCTCAACAGTATCTTAGCCTATAGTATTTATATTAATAATTTCCTATCTCAAAGCTTACATACTATGTAAACTTTCTATCAGGTTTTAAGAATTTTCTACTAATTCATTTCCCACAGCCAGTGACCAGAGCTTGTTGAGGAGGGCCTGGAAGGAGAAGAGCAGCTTGGAGATGTGTCCCAGGTGACTTTTGTTCACCTTTTGTTTAAAACTTCCCAACAAGGAGCCCTCAAATGGGCAATGACACCACACAGACTTCACACCCCCATGCTCCCTCCAGAGCCTGGCAAACTGTGTGAGCTTCAAGATTCAGGCTGGCTCCACCAAAGCACACAGGGATTTCTCTCTGACCTGCCCAGGAATAAGGGGAAGGATGGCTGGAAAGCACTGAAACAGGGACTGTGGGTAGGCTGAGGGCCCAAGCCCCACTGCTGCAACAAGAAATGAGAGCAGCCCCAGACAGCAGTAAATGTTCAAATGCCTCTGTTTCCCACCTGGTCCAAAAGCCCAGCAAAGAAGGATCAAGAGCAGGGCAGCATCCACCCTCTGCATCAGCACAGCACCCACAGCCCAGCTGGGGCTCACCCTGACACTTAACATGAGCACTTTCCTTTGATAACAATAGTTGTGCTGTGCCCCCTTGTCCTCTCAAAATGACAACAGCCACCAGTGTCACAGCAACTGAATAAACACAACACAAACAGCTCCATTATCTCATATGAACAAGCACCATAAGGTAAGAACCCATTTGTTTTATGGTACCTTTTGTACTGCCACAGAGCCAGTCACATCAGCACCACATTCAGGTGGTTAAATAAGGATGTAAAATATCAGGAGGAAGGAAGGGATGAGGTGTGAGGACAAGGGAAGTCACACAGAAATGCCCAAGCACCATTTCAACTCCTGCCACCCAGCCAGCACTGGAGAAAAGGTACAAACTGGGGGGCATAGACAGGTGTAGGTGCCACCTGAGAACCAGGGGCTTCTCAGGACTTGATGGGCACATGGACCTCTGCAGGAACACAGAAATAGCATGGCTTGGGGGAACTGCAAACCAGAACTGGAATATGCAGCCATAGAGGCCAGTCTGGCCTCCAGGAGAGGAAAGGAAAGCTCCAGAGCTGATCCAGAGCTCACCTGTCAGCAGCTCTGTGCCTACAAAGCTGGCTTTGAACAGGGCCCTTGCCTAAAGGGTATCCAAGACAAGCAGGGTGAATCCTCTCGGGATGTCTCCAACTGCTGACAGAAGGAAAGGCTGGTCTGGACTAGCCCTGTCTCCCCCAGTTTGGTACCATGAATTCTCACCTTTGTGTGTGGCAGAGGTGAACATTTCCAGCAGTGCAGCCCTGCCCAGGCACCTCAGCAGCTGGTGCAGGTTCTGCTGTGTTTGTTTTTCCCACCACATTTGGTTCCCAGTGCTGGATCACCAAAGTGCCTGTCAGTGAGCCCTGGGAGAGGTGATGGACACAGGGAGCAAACATTGCCATTCCTCAGCTCTCTCACAGCTGCTGCAGTGCCAAGCAAGGTCAGCAAGAGTGGTTTTCACCCTCCAGAGGGTGAAACATTTTGGAGGAGGGTCAGCCCCACTCAGGAGCTGCAGAAATCACTGTTTGAAGAATTACTGATGTTGGTTGGTGCTGAGTCTCAATCTCATCCAGGACTAGACTGGATTCCCAAGCTGCACACTTCCCAGAGCTAGGACACACTGAAATTGCTACTAAATACAGCCCTCTGTACAGACCACTTGGGAATCATCTTACTAAGGACTTGTCCTGTGTAAATGGCTCAATACTTTTCTTTCAGCTCCATTAATCCTTTGCTGTACTCATGCCTATCTTCCCACCCCGCCCACACATACACACCAAGTGCCAAAACTACAGCACAAGCCTGAAACCAGTAAAAACAGGATTAGCAACATCCTCTGAGAGGCAAGAAAGTGTTAAACTCTGTTCCCAGGCCCGACTGGATCAAGTTGCTAATTGCTAACAGCTGGCTGCAGGAGAATAAAATCCTGGTACAATCATTGGGAGAGTGGGGAAAAAAAAAAATCTACTTGTTGAAAAACTCACCAAGAAATGCAAAAGAGGGCACTTTTCCCCAATAAACCCAGCAGATAGCATGCCTGAAAAGCCAGCCCATGCCTCCACAGAGGAGCAGCTGGCTGAGACCCAGGGCACAGCAAAGGCTCAGCAAGCACAGGAGGGAGCTGTTCCTCAGTGATGTGCATGAGGAAGGTGGGACTTGGAGCTCCTCCAGGCCCTGCTCTCCCTCCAGAGATCCATTACAGAGGTCTGGCATGTTTGCAAGCCTCTCTAGATCCCAACTGAAACAGGCATTTGTTTTAACTGGTTCCTTTGCAGATCATTATCCCGGAGTGGGACCTGAGGGTTTGCTGCAGGAATCCCACTCCAGATGCCCAGAGCCACACCAAGAAACTCCACAAGACACAGAGAGTATCACACACACAGTTCTGTGTACAATAGGAGAGGCTATCCTGAATCACAGCATCCTCAGAAGAGGTCCAGGAACAAGCATGAGGACTGGATGGCATCTCCTACCATTCTGAAAGGAATTCCATGGGGAAGAAGCAAAGCAAATAATTGGGGCAGTATCGGATGCTTGAAAAAATAAGAGCCTGGGAAGTGTGATTTCCATTTTTCTGGCTCCAAAACAATGGTAGAGCATTTCTCTTTGCCTCAGAGTTAATCTGAGAGACCTCAGCCCCAGCAGCCTTCCCCAGGAGCACATGCAGCTCTGGTTTGGACCAAACAGAATCTGGTAATGAAAACGCTCAGCAGAAAGAATTCTGTTCACTTTTAAAAATGTTCTGCTTAGTTTACAATTCAAATACTGACACAAGAGTGACAAAACAGAGCAGGGCTGCTGGCCAGAGAACATGGCCAGCCCCTCCAGCAGAGCCTGGAGGGTGAAGGATGGACCAAGCCATGCTGCTTGTGCAGGAGCCCCATGAAAATAAGGCAACAAATTTCCCCTCAGGTGAGCTCTGAGTGTGGTGTCTCTCCCCCTGGATTCAATCAGCCAGGCAGCAGTGGGGAGGTCTCTATGTGACACGTGGATGGCACCTGGACAAACCAAGTGCCAACAGTGACACCAAAATTCACTGTGTCAGAGTGACAGGGCAGCTGGGCAGGGCCAGCAAGATCCTGGCATGAAGTGCAGGGCTGCAACTTGGAGAGGAGATTTAGGCACCAGCAGAGGTGGTCAGAAAGAGGAGAAATCCATTACAATGTTTGGAACACGGTGGGGGACATTGGGCAGAAATAGCGACACCCCTAAGTGATGTCCAGAGCAGCAACAAGGCTGGACAGATAAGAGCAAACAGATTTTAGGTGAAAGGGTTGTTGTTAATCAAGATGCATGTGAGAAGTAAGTCACAGGAACAGGGAAACTGAGACAGGAAGAGGCTCCAGCATCATCTTTGAGGAGGCATTGGAGTCCTGTCACAAGAGACATGAATGTGGGACCAAAAGGACAACATTGAGGAGTGGCACTTGGGGTGGGACAGGGACACCACAGAGCTGAGTCTGAGGCAGTGGCAGAGGAATGGGAACACCAAGGACTGAGTGTACTCCATGGTCACCCCCTTGAGAGGTGGGGACAGGCCTGCCCTGAGGCTGAGGAGAGTCTGAGCCTTGTTTTCCATGCTGTAGCCAAACTTCTTAATGGGGTTATGAAGAAAGTGACACCTCACTCCTAGTGAAGCTAGATTCTAGGAGAAAAGCAGCATTTCAGTCACCCACACCACAGCATGTGACACTGGGAGGAGCTTCTGCCCATGGACTCAAACACGAGGCACTGCCTCACCCACAGCCCGGAGAGATGCTGGTGCTTCTGCACAAGGCCAGTAAATCCTCCAGCTTTTTCCCACTGCCTGTCAGCCAGTCCTACAGGAGTGCGGTGTCCTCAGTTTGTGAAACTGCCCAGAGCACTTCTGTCACAAAACCAGACTTGGGGATAAATGAACATGCATTAAATGTAATTTAATCCATCCAAGTAACAAGACTAAAATTATAAACCATTAGCAAGATAAAACCAAAGATAAGGAAATGCAAATTCACTGCACCACAAGGTGGGTTTTAGCTCAGCTAAACCAAACCAAAGCTTTCCCCCCAACCCAGGGCACAGGAACTCTGTGCCCATCTCAACCAAGGAACCTGGAAGTGCTTGCCATGACCCAGCCAGACCTGCCAGGGCCCTGCTCAGGACAGGGCCATTCCCCAGCAGCAGGGGCAGGGCAGCCTCCAGCACACCCTCCAAAATACACATCCCTCAGCTGCAGATCCAGTTCCCAGCTCCAGCATCACTGTTTCTGTAGGACAGAAGTGGCAGGAAAACAAGATTGTGCACAAACCAGCAGCTCCAAGTTCCTCCCTTGTCCCTGCCCAAGCAGCAGTGTCCCTTACTGTCGCTTTCCAGAGCTTCCTTCCCACCCTGACAGGCCCAAAGAACACTCAGCACAATGACATTTTCACTGTTCCTAAACACTGGCATCTCTCTCTAGCTTTTATTTTTTTAAACAATCCTTAAAATACATCATCTAAAAGTCTGCAATAGTTCTCTCAAGACCTGCAATCTCCCACTGCAAAGTCTCACATAGCAACCATCCCCAGGACATGTTAACCACAGAGATGACAGATGGGGTATTAAGAGCACTCAATCTAAACCACCTTCCTCCCTCCCTGCTCTCAGGGGGCTCCACCATAACCTTTTACTTAACTGTGCTCTAACTTGCACTCAGAAGGAGATCAAGTTGCTCAGCTGCAGAATTATTTGGGCTGGAGGAGATCCCCAGGAGAGCATCTAATCCCAGCTCCTACTCCAAGCAGGGTTAGCACCAATTTCAGAGCAGCCTGTACGGGGCTTTATCCAGCTGTGCCTTAAAATCCCCCAAGGATGGAGGCTCCCCCCACCTCTGTGGACCACCTCTCCCACTGCTCAGCTGTGTGAAGAAGAAAAACTTTATCCCTCGTTATCCCAAGGCAGAAACTCCTATTATCTTATTGACAATCACTGTCAATCCTCCTGTTATGCACTGCCTTGATAATCTGCTCTTGGGTATTCCAGAGCTGCTTCTTTTCCCAGCTGAACCCTGCTGACTCCACCAGCCTGCTCAGGGAACCAAGAATCAGCATTAATTTATTAATAGCTTCTCCCAAGCTTCTCCCCGGTGAGACAGAGGCTCCCTCCAGTCAGATTTTGCCCTGACTCCCACTGGCTTGTTCCAGGGAAACCAGGGAATAGCAGATTTGTCCCACACTGATGTCAGAGCACAGCTCCTCACCCTCTGCTTGCAGAGTGCAGGGATCACATTCCCACTGGTGACTATTTTTGAGGGGTATCAGGTGGCACTTTCTAAATCAGCTCCTTGAACACAGCACTGAGCAGCAACAGGGACAGGGAGGCTCTGCCAGCCTGGCACAGGGCTGGCATAAGGATCAGAGCCCCCACAGTGCCCAGTGGGTGCTTCTCAGCTCAGAGCCCACCAGCAGTGCTGGGGCAAGCAGGAAAGCATGAAGGACATGCCAGGGATCAGCCAGGGGATCCAACACAGCCCTGCTCCCACGGCAAAGCCTCCTCTGCCCCCTGGGAGCAGCAGCCTTTGGTCCACAGCAGGGCTGCATCCCTCAGGATCCGGATTTATGGTGCCAGTGCAGCTACTCTTGGCAACCAGTGCAAAAATCTCATTAAACCCATTAAATTTGAGGTGGTTTTTTTTGGACATGATCTGCTTTCCATCAGAGCCCAGGGATTGCTGAGCATGCTCCTTCTTTAACGTGGTAGAGGTGAGTCTGCACTGCCCGCTGGTTACCTGCTCCCTTCTCCATCTTAAAACACTGCTACAACATTTATGTTTTCCCAAACTTCTGGAACTCCTTTGGTCTTCCCAGATTTATTACAAATTGGCAGCCAGGATTCAGAAAGCTGCTTTGGCAATTTGTTTTAAACAAACAGGTTCCAGTGTTGCTCAAGTTTCAAAATACTCTGAAATGTTATCTTGGGTTTAACACCCTCCCTGGTTACCAGTGCAATGGGAGGTATTCTGAGAGAATATCATGCAGCTTCTCCACAAAAATGGAAAAGAAATGTTTTAATTCTCTGCATTGTTATCAGCAATCAGCTGGGTTTAACATTTCCCAACAATATAAGCACCGCTGATGAAATTTATTTTGTTTTACAGATATTAAAATATTTCTCACTGCCCCATGATATATTTGCTGTGCTTTTTCAGTCATTTTAGCTTTCCTTATCAACTGCCTACCTTCAAAAACACCAGTAACAGGTCCTTATCTACAGCCTTTGTTTTGCAAATTGCTCATAGTTGAGCCTATTTAAAAGCTAAAACATGATTACTGGGGGAAGCTCTTTGCAAAACCAGAAGAGAAGCAAACCCTTGCACAGAGCTGCACACAGTACCTGAGAACTGCTGATTTTTGCAAGGGTGGAAGCCAAATTCTGAGACAATTCAGTGAAAATCAAACCAGAAACAGGATTTTGGAACATCTACTAATTGAGCTGCCCTTCAAGTCTCCCTCAAACCACCACAAATGTTGAAAATATTATCAAAAGCTACATTTTATGAGTTTTGCAATTTCTCTTCATATTTGTAAAAACAAAACTCAGAGCACCTGTAGCTGGCAAAAAGCCCCTGCCCTTTGCCTGAGGAGCACTGTGGGCTCTGCTCCAACGGCACCAAAAAATGTTAATAAAAATGGAGAGCCATGCCCTACAGCCACAGGAAGATACCAGACTTGCAGAAGCTTTTCCAGTCTCAGAAAGAAGCATAACTTACCATCCTTCCCTGCATTCCACAGACGGCAATAGCCCCAAATACCAAAATGCAGAGTGGGAAGGGCTCCAGGCCCCCCACAGCACCCCAGGAGCCAGAGGGGACAGTTCTGGCTGTGACCTCAGTGGGTCCCATTCCTCCAGAGGCTGAGCACAGCCTCCAGCCAAGGCAGCCCTGCCTGGGTACACACAGCTGTTGCATTTGGCCTCGGCAAACTTTGTTTACGACCCAAAGTGGTTTTAAAGTTTAATTTATGAAGTGCCTGGCAGAGATGGGAGCAGTGAGTGGCAACACTCACACAGCACCTGAAACACAGCACCAAGCCTGGAGACTCCAGGGAGGATTTCCAGGCAGCTCCGACCACGTTGCACTGGGTTTGCTGTTTACTGGTACAGCTCTGCAAGATAAAATTTAACTTCCCATGTACAGAGATGAAGGTACCATTAATTAAGCATTCCAGCAAAATATTTGCCATGATTAGAGACAGTTCAGAGAAGATCTTTGCTTACCACAATGTATTTCAAGCAATCAAGGCAGATGCTCTGCTTATAAACAAAGGAAAAGCCAAGAACACAGAAAAAATCTTGAGCAGTATTTCACAGCTTTGGCAAGGCAGCATGACCAATTCTGATTAAATTTTCTTGAGACGACAAAAAACAGAAGCCCACAGAGATGTAATAAGATTTAGCAATTATGTATAAGGCAGGTAGCAGCAGGAAAATCATGGTATTGTTTGAGGCAAAGGCAAGAGAAACAGGAGACATGAGAAGGGAATAAAGAAATTTGTAAAACAATGATGCCTAAAACCAAAAAAAAGGTCCCCATTTACCTCTTTTCCATATTGAAAATGAACTGAAATTAAAAAACAACAAATTAAAACAGAGGAAATGAAATTCCACAGCATACCATGTGCATTGAGCCTCTGGGATATATTGCCACAGAGCAATGTGGGAGTAATTCAATAAAATATTGGAAGTAGATCTCCATAATAAGAACATCTGCAATTCCATTAAGAGAGTGAAAGAGAGCACACTGGAGATGAATTTTGCTCTAGCCAGGCATAAGCAAAGCAGTAACTGGTGTGAGCAGGAGTTATCTCCTGCACAGGCAGGTTATTCACAGCTGGCTGCACTCTGGGGCTTTCCTGGGCCTGTGATAAGATGGGTGCCTGAGTAGGTGGGCTGTGTCCCAGCCAGTTTGGCAAGCTCTGCCTCTCTGCATAGAGATCACATTTCAGTTTTCAGCAGCTTATTGTGCAGCTTCTCAAAAAGAGAAACAACACTACCCACCTTTTCTTAAGAGATTATCCACTGTGACACAAAAAGAGCAGATGAAATTTCAGCCAAACCTATTAAAGAAATACCTGTGGAGCAGCGAGCAACCCTGAACACTCTGTGTGGAAACAAAACTATTTTGAAAGTTCTCAGCACCTGAAAAAATGGGTTTACTGAGGAAATAAATAAGATTTTATCTGGAGGGGCGGCTACCAGAGAGCCCCATGGTTAGCCCTAACAATGAGGATTTTCAGGACCACCTTCCTGCATATTCATACTCCCGTGTTTCAGGGTAAATGGGAGCCTGAGAAAGTTTAAAACTGCAGTAGGTGCTTCAGGAGGGGACAGGGTCTGCCTCTCTGTGGGAGAAGAGGTGAGAACACAGCAATGCTCCCCCACAGAACCTGCTGGGGCAGGAGCTGCTGGGCTCAGAGCACAGGAACACGTTCCCTCACTTTCCCACTGCCCACAAGAACTCGCTGCCAGCTCCAGCTTTGTACATCTGTCCCAGCCTCAGCCCTGGCAGCTCTCAGAGCTGGCACACTGCCCACACCCCCCAGAGCCCCAGAAATGCTGCCCAGAACCCAGCCAGCAGCACTTTGTGCCCACAGAACAGCCTGAGTGCCCAAGAACACATCCATGAGGGAATGGCCATGATTTGGGAACCCCCCCAGAGCCCACTCCTGCCCAGAAGCCAGCCAGCAGTACTTCATGCCCACAGAACAGCCTGAGTGCCCCAGGGGTGCCCAGGAACACATCCCTGAGGGAATGGCCACGATTTGGGAACCCTGCTGGAGCTGTGGGAGGGAAAACAGACTGCAAAGAGCCACCCTCTCCCTCCCAGGCCGAAAATCCTTCACCTCCCAGCACAAACCCCCTCCACCACTTCCAGCAAGCCTCCGAAGGCTTTATCCAAGGACAGAAACAGGAGGGGAGAGAACAGAGAGAGCTGATACCAAGCTGAGAGCCAGGTTAAGCTGCAAGGACCCTACCTGCCTCTGCCAGGGCCTGCTGAGCACAGGGAACAACTGCTATGGCTCTTTGGAGCTCCACAGGTTGAGCCAGGCTGTAGTTTCGACATTCCTTGCAACTTTCCACCAGCACACACATGATATGTTCAAACTTGAGTGACTCCTCCCTCCTCCCTCCCTCCGCACACACAGACAGGCCCAGGAGATGGCCCTGCCTCTATCATCCCAGTTCCTATAGCAACTCCTGACCCAGCAGATGGAAACAGAGCTGTTTTCTAGGCAAATCTGCCTTCTTGGATTCCTCTGCTCTTCCCTGCTGTTGGCCCCTCCTTGCTCCAGTGCTCTCCCTGGGGGCTGCTCCGCTGGCACCTGGCCCAGACTTTGCCTGGAGGAAGGCCAAGCTTTGAATTCATTTAGTAAAACCACAACATAAAGCAGCTCTCCTGCTCAGGAAGCAGGGCCCGTGTAGTCCCAGGGGCAGGCCAGGCTGCAGAGCCAGCCTGCACCTTCTGGTCGAGCACAGCTGCCCATGCTGGGCAGGAGGATCCAGGCAGGAACATCTCTGCTCATCCTCATCCTCACCCATCCACGAGGAAAGGTAAGACAGAACTAGTCATTTATTAGCAAGTCCAACCAACAGAATTATTGTCACCTCAGGCACTTCTCAGACATTTGGACTTCTGCTTGCAAAGCCTTTCCTGGAAGAGGGAGAGCCCAGCTGTGACACCAGGGCTCTCTGTGTGCTCATCACAACTGCTCACCCATTGCTGTCCTCAGGTCAGGGCCCCACAGCAGTGGAGGTCACCAATGCAGCTGTCTGAGACAGCACATCACATTCAGTACCCTTCTCTAAAAATACAGAAATTGAGGGAAAATAAAGAACTCAAACCAGGCTGTGGCATTTCAGGGGAGATAATTACCAAGGGTGACAGTGGGAATGTCATGAGCAGGTGGCTCTGTGGTGACAGGGCAAGCAGGACTGCAGCTGGGAACAGGGTCAGCAGGTCTCTGTGAGACCACCCAGACCCAGCACAGCAGCTACAGAGCTGGTTTTGGGTTACAGAGCTGCTTTTGGGCTGCACAGCCCTTCCACCCCCAGCCATCCTTGCCCACAGGGGCTCTGCTGCCCTGGCCACACAGCAGGATGGGGACATGCTCAGGTGGGTGAGAAGGGCACTGGGGCTCGAGAGGAACTTCTGAGGGCACTGTGCTACAACCCCAGCAGGAGCCATGGCAGCAGAGGGAGAGCAGAGAGCAGCAGGAATGTGCTGACCCTGCCTGCTGGGAAATGCAGGTGCCAGCCTGCCTGCTGAGAGGGAGCTGCTCAGCAAGGGAAGGGCTGCAATGTCTCTCTCACACACCTGGCAGGGCCAGGACTCCTTCCAGGGCCAGCAGAGCAGGGCTGGGAAGTGATGCCAGCACTGTACAGGACTCACAGGGACTCCACAGCAGGAAGATGGGACAGCAGCCATCCAGCCCATCCTGCAGAACCCCACAGGCTAGATCAGTTTCCAGCAGGAATCCCAGCAAAGCCTCAACGGAGCAGCAGGTATTTTGGGTATCCCAAAGCAAGAAAGGAAGCAGACACAAAGCACACTGTGCCCACACTAAGTCCCAACTGGAAGATGCAGTCAGGTGCCACCCTGCTCCCATTTTCCTCCCTGCCTCCCTACCCCATAACCCACCTCTGGTCTGAAAACAAAACTCTGTATTTTTTTTCCCCCATGATAATTTTTCCATGCATCAGTGAGTTAACTAGCACAGAGGGATGGGACAGTCCCTAAGGCTCCTGATGGCTGGGACATGAGCAGCAGTAGGGTGGGTGTGGGAAGACATCAGATCCCTTTCTGCCTGCTCCAAAGGGGTGTTACTCATTCTGATAATGGCACTCTCCTCCCAAAACAAGGATGCCTGCCCTGAGGACACAGTGGTACATGGGAATCAAGCTGGATACAGGCCCCTGGGGTAAACTGGGACCAAACAATTCCCTTTGCAAGACAGATTGTGGCAGCAGGAAACAGGACATCCAGGAACAGGGAGTCCAGGAGTGGCATCAATAAAAGCATCAAAGCAGATGCATATCACACAAACAACATCAAGAGGTTAGAAAAAGCTCCCGATTTCCCTGTGGTGCTGGGAAGAGCAATGGCTCAACTCACAAACAGATCTGAGGAGCTCCTTTCCCTGGGGAAGGACATTGCTGTGGAGGCACAAAACACTGCTGGAAAACTGCTGAGCTTGCAGTCAGACTCACTTGAGCAGTTCAGCACAGAAAAAGGCTCTCTGCTGGATGCCCTCTGAGATGTAACTTGATCCCACAGTACACATCCACTAATCAATCGAGGGATAAAGCAAAGCAGAAAACAGTCGTTTTTTTTTTTACTGGAATGAGCCCAAATATGCACAATAACAGATCCCACTCAGAGCTATTGCAAACTCAAGTGCTTGGGAGAGTTTTGCATCTCACATCGCAGAGGGAGCATATTTCTGCAATAGCATCATTGCTTCTCAAATTGGGTATTTGAGAGACTTCCTAATGACCTCATAGCAGCACATGTGACCACTAAGTCATCTTCTCAAAGGACCAGCAATAACATCAACAGACCCTGTTTTGGTTGTGCACAGGACAGCTTTCCTCAGCACAAGCAGGTTCCTGAACAGTGAGGGAGCAGAAAGGAGCAGGACCCAGCTCAGGCCAGAGCTGGCATGGTGATTGTTTCTCCAACAGATTCTGTTTGGCCTTGGAAAAGATCCATCCAATTAACAGATGAGGAACCATTAGCACATACTAAATTCCACATACAAATTTAGACACAAAAGCTTGTTTATCCCAATGCAGGCCAAATTCGTTGGGTCTAAGGCATCTATATGATAATGTAAATCCCAGAAGAATTCCAAACACATTCCAAGAGATAAGAGGTGAACTCACAAAACATGAAATAATGACTTGAAAGGGTTTCCAATTTTTTTTTTCTCCCAGTGCTTAAAAATAACCCGCTATGCTGAGCAGCAAAGCAGGAATTAGGAATTTGTGGGTGATGAACTGGTGAGCTGATCACATTGGGATGGGGAAGTCGCCTTTTGCTGACCCCAAGCCACCCCTAGTCAGGTGGCACTGGGAGAAATAAATGAGTGAACAACTGTAATTAAGTTAACACTGAGGTGAAGGCAACTACACCAAGAGCTCAAGCCAGACTGATGGCCTTGAACACCTGAGGAGATCCCTCCTCTGCTCCCAGCACAAGAGGAAAAGTGACAAAATCCCACTGTGGAGATGTCAGGAGACCTGCACCAGACAACTTCCCAGTTACCAACAGTGATATGGGAACACACATCCAAGCAAGAATAAGGAACATCATCAAACAGCACCCAAGAGCTCCTTCTGGCAGGACTCTCCTGCAGCAGCAGCACAACAGGTCCACAAAACCTCCTGTCCCTGCCCAGGGGCTCTGCCCCATGGCCTTACACTGCCTGCCTCCCACCCAGCCCAGCTGTGGCAGGATCTCCACCTGCCTTATCCCTAGAGGGCTCCAGCAGGAGCTGGTGATCCTGTGAGCACCAACAGCTCCTGTCACACAGGACCAGGACAGCACCCAAGTGGCCTTGGGATAAACACAGACACAGCTGAGGAACACAGGACAGCCCCACTACGGAGGCTGGACCTGCACAGTGTTAAAGGTTTTTATTCTTTCAGTGTGAGGTGGTGAAAGCCAACTCCAGCCTTCACCTTTCCAGGAACTCTTGATGGAACACAGAAGCCTGCTGTGGAAGTGTCTGTTTACACCCTGCAGCCCTGTCCTGTCCTTACCCAGAGTGAGTGTGTTCACTCCCACTACCCCATGAAACATCTGCTCAGCCCAGCTCTGCTGGAATCACCCTAGCACTGCAAAAAACCCATTCCAGCCCTAAACCTGGTAAAAGAGGGGAGTGGGGCAGAGCCTGGCATGATGAGGAGGGCAGGTCTGAGACATGACATCTTCCAAGAAATCCTGACAAACCACCTCCACACACCAGGTGCTGACTAGAGCTGCTCTGCAGGGTACCAGAAGGCTCAGAGCTGAGAAGACAGAGCTTGTGGTGACATTACAGACACCTGATGTGGGACACACCCTTCCCAAGGGGTGCAAAACAAGGGCTCCAATGGAGTATTTACCACATTCCACCCACCTCGTGCCAAAGCAGATTTCCTGCTCTGAAGGGAGATGATCAGAGTCCTCAAGAGGGCAAGTACCAGAGCAGAACTTCTTTACCTCTCAGTCACTTCCCAAATCACCAGGACAGCCTCTGGCCCAGCCATGGCACAGATACCTCCTCATGTCCCCCATGTGATAAAGTTTTGCAGCTGTGCCAAGCTCTCTCTTTCTGGGCACATAGGCAGCTGCTCAAAAAAGCCCTGTCCTGAAGCAGAGGCCTCATGCCACCACAGCTCCCTCTCCCAGGAGCCAGAATGGCTGGGGAGGTAGCAACAGAGGAACAACAACTCTTCCCCAGCTCCAAAAATCTCTCTCAGAGCTTTAATTACCAGGAAAGTTCCAAACAGGAGCAGCCTCCCAATTGCCCTGTTTAAACAACAGGGTCCCCATCGAGGGCTGCCCCAAAGGCGAGGGTGAGGAGGGGTAAGCCCAGGTCAGAAGCAGGGCAGTGAGCTCAGCTCAGCCTCACTTGCTGCAGTGACCAGGGCCCAGAGCACGGAGCTGCTGGCACAGAGCAGTGCTCAGCTCCTGTAAACACTCCCTGGCCATCACCGCTGATGCAACCACGGGAAAGGGGCAGAGAAAACCCTTCTGTGCAAACAGACATCCCTCCCTATCCCTGGACACCAGGACCAGCCCAAGCAGGACATCTCCAGCCTTTCTCTTGTCTGCCTGTTGAGCCAAAAACCCTCTGGCGTGCTGCTGCAGATGAGGATCACTGCCACATCAAAAAGGGCTCAACTCCCATAAACCAGAAAAAAAGCTCTGGGGTTTTGACCCATAATCCCTGGAAGCAGTTGGTATATTCAGCAAGCACACGGCTTCTTTCAAAGCTGGCCCTTCTTCTCGAAGCACTAGTATCTAACATCCTGAGTGTTATCCTTCACACATTCCTCCCCACCACAGCAGCAGGCAGCTCTTGCTGCCCATCATCCCTGTCAGGAGTTTGGAGCCAGGACATGGTGTAAGGTGTTCTGACAAGCAGAGCTGGGGACAAAGTTCTGCTGTCCCTCTTACAGTTCACTTCCCCACATCTCTTCCTCTCTCCCAGAAGCTTCCCAGATAAATCTGTGTGTCATATCACATCTCAAAACTACAAGCGGTGGGGATCTGAGGAGACCAATGTCTGAGTAGTGATTCCAGATCCAGCTCAGAGAAAAGCTAATCAGCATCCTTCACCAGAGGTTTGATTGCAGACACATGGAAAACAACAGCAGAAAAACCAAAGCAAACCATAAGCACTGGTTGTAAGCTTCATCAAGGAGGAACAGCACAAGGGAAGGGAGGTTCAGCACCAGCCATGTGATTTCCCAGCAAGGGACACCAACCCAACTGAGCCATGGAATGGGCAGAGCTCAGCTCAGGGCAGCAATACCACTACAGCTCCTCCCCTGCAGCACAGAAAGAGAGAGCTCTGCAAAAACAAGTGGTGCATGGAAAAACTGGTGGTAACAAAAGAGCTGTCAGCCTGTCACTGACCCCCCTGCAGCCCTTTACAGCTGCTGCTGCAGGACCCTCTGGCCACACAACCCCAAACCTGACCTCTGCACTTTGGACAGAGTGAGCACATGGAGAGCAGCTGACAACAGTGATCCCCACATTTCTGTGATTCCTCAGCAAGGACCCTCATCTTCAAATAACCAGAGCATGCACAAGGCCATGCTCCCAGCCCTTCTGGCTGCCCTTTCTGGCATGGAAACAAAAGGCAGGAGCAGTTCAGATGTGCAAGATACCAAAGGGCCCCATAGCAAGTGAGGATTTGTAACCCACCCAAGGACACTGCTGCTCACTCCACAACACCAGATTCATCCTACACAAGGACTGGTTTGCACACCAACACAACACAAATCTGCAGGGCAGATGGCAGTGCCAACACCAGGACCAGACCACAGGAGCTCTCCTTTTCAGTGCACATGAAGCATTCATATAATTCCTGTTGCAAAAGGGGATGCACAGCCCAGGGATCCAGGTCTGAGCCTAGCAAAGAGGCCTTGGCTAGGGAAGCTTCCACCTCCTCAGCAGCTCTTTCCATCTCAGCCACTTCCCTTCCAAGCAAGGCTTCCTGGCCTGAGCAAGCACAAGGGGTGTTGCAATCCACAGTTCTGTCTGAGGAAATCCAGCCCAGCCACAGCAGCAGGCCTGGTCTGTGCCATCCCTGGACACCCACTGGGTCCAGAAGCCCGTGCCACGTTGGAAGGCAAGTTGCTCCTTGGATGTAGATGGCTGCTCTGCTCCCTTTAACATGCAGGACCACAAGGGGTAACTCAGATGTGCACACACTCAGCTCATGGGAGCTTTTCAGACTCTGGGGAAAATCCTCTCCCTCCCATGGCAAGGGGCTGAGGAGGGAGGATAAAAGGCAACTGCGTTCCTTGTGCATGTGTGGTCTCAGTCTGGGCAGCACTGATCCCACACTCTGCCTTGGGGCAACGGATGCTCAGGGGTGCTCATCCTGTGCCTCCTGACAGACAGAATTCCAATGGGAAAACACTCATGAGCTCATTGCAGCTACAGGACATGTCCTACAGGCACTGTTCCACCTGCAATTCCCCATGCAAGCACAGGAAAACCACCTGACAGCATCCCTGCCTTTTGCTCAGAAACAGCACAAGGGTCTGCTCATGTTTCCCATGTTAGCACAGAACAGGATTCAGATCCATTACACATTACATTAACCCTACTGGGACATTTCCCACAGCTCACTCAAATGTTTTCAAACCTGCAGGATGAGGTCATTCCAACCTAAATGCATAACCCACTCTCCAAGGTGGCTCACTAGGTATAACTTCCAAGCAAAAGCAAACAAAAGCTGATCTGGTGTGACACCCTGCTCCATCCCCAACATGTTCAAGACTTGGCCAGACAAAGCCATGGCTGAGCTGATCACTCACATGCTGGAGCCAGTCCCACTTCAAGCAGGAGGTCAGGCCAGAGCCCCCCAGATATCCTTTCACCCTGTGCTCCCATCATTCTGTGGCAGCAAATGAGAAGAGGCAGAGAAATCACTGCCAGCAAGGAAGGCTTGCATCGAGTTTCTCTGGAGTAATCCTTCTAGGTAATATTAAAAGCTTGGTTAGCAGAGATGTCAGCACTGACACAATGAGGGCTAATTCTGTCCTGGCAGGAGCATTGAGTGCCAGGATCTGAGCCCTGATGTACTGCACGGGTCCCAAACAGGGTCAGCACACTGCGTCACTGCCCTTGCACAAATTAACACCCACCACAAGAGAGGCCTTTTTGGAAATGTAACTTCAGCCATGCATTCAAACATAACAGTCTGCAATAACCCAAGAATACAGATTAAAAGTCAGACAGCCAATAGCTCTCGAGACATTAGAAGCGACTAGAAAATTCATTTCCCACTATAAGTCTTTACTCTAGGGAGGTCTCAACAGTACCGCTGCTATTTGGTGTCCTTCCAGTGCTGGGAGAAGGCCAAATATGCTGTAGCAGAGACTGAACCACACTAATGGGTGGGTTCAGTCCTTGGGAAGAAAGCAGAGTGTCTACATGGAGTAAGTCTGGAGGGTGATGGGGAAGCAGCTGCTGGCACTGAGATGAAACAGGGTTGCTGGTCAGCAGAGGAACTGCCATCAGTGCTGCTCCTTCCACATGTCCACCCATGCTATCCACACATGACACTGGCCAGCAAAGCTCATCTTCTCAGAGTAAAGCCCTGTCCAGGTTGTCCCAGAACACAAAAGAAACATAAGAATGCTGCTAGCCAAGTATGCAGACAGAAGGCATCAAACCCATGGAAAGAGAAAGGACACTTTGTGAAGTTATTAGAATAATCTCCATCACAATCCAGAGAAATGCAAAACACATACACTCAAAAACAAAAATTCCACAGGATGAATTCACAGCATTGGGTCCCTCACTCAGGGAAAGTGAGGGAGCTCTGTATGGCAGCTCTGCTGGTCTGATTTGTTCCCCTCAGCAGCACAGGGGCAGCAGCTCAGCCCAAAACAACAACAGGGCATTGGAGGCACATTCCCAGCACGCCCAGCTCATCTCCACTACAAATGCAGAAATGAAAGATAAACATTCCTGGAAGATCACATTACCCAGCATGAAGAGATGACAGCTTGTCAGGAGCAGCAGAAACAGGCTGAGCTCAGTGGAAGGAGTCATCATAAACTGACATCTTCCTATTGGAGAATCCTGATACTCCAGCTATTTCTGCTACAGTATTTAATTATTTAATTTTGACAGGCAGAAACAAACAAGCACAAGTGAAATAACATAACAGTAATCGAGATGGACAACAAAACCTGACACTTGGCTAGTTAAGCCTCCTCCATAGGAGGGTAACACAAATGAGGGACACTACAACCAAATGATAAATGCAACAAAAACATGCCCAGACTCCCTTTCTTCAAGGGAAAATAAGAGCTGCAAAGGCAGTGTGCTCTGCAGGCTCTATCTCTGTATTTGCTTGTTCTTGAGCAGCTCTTCGTTACTGATGGGTGGGACGTTTTAACACCTTAAATGCTATTCCCAGAGAAACCGAACTAACTCCTCATTTGCACAGCACAAATTCATCTGGTTGGAAGAAAATAGCCCGCCCTATTCCTCTGGCCTCCAAAGTGCAGCTGGCAGCCTCAGGACACAGGACAGTGCTGGGGAAGGAACACAACTCTTGACTGTGTTTGTCTGTGCCTCCTCCCTCCCCCCGGGCACACAGAAGCTGATCAGCCCCGTGCCATCTCCTGACAGGAGCTGACTTGTTCCAGGTTCATGTCTCACCACAGTTCTGCTCTGCAGAGCTCTGCAGACAGCTTTGGGCACAGCACCCAAACATCAAGACAGAAAAGTCACATCAGGTCAGGAGAGCATCATCCATGCTGGGAGCACATCCAAGCAAACACCCAAAGCTGCTGCATTAGGAGAAGACAGGCCCCAAATCCAAACTTTGGAATGACTCCACCCAGTTTAATTCCTTGGTCATGCATTCTGCAGGCATTAGCTCTGAGTGGGCTGGGGTTCTAACAGCTCCACACTCAAAGCTTCACGGACAAAACAAGGTTTAGGCAGCACTTTTCAGAGCACAGATCATCACCTCCCACATGTACCCTGCCAGTGACGACCATCAGCCAGGCTCCAGGAGGACAGACCCAGCAGGATCCCATCCAGGAGCAGAGTGAAGGGTGAAATGGTTGAGCTGCTACAAAAAATATACAGCCTCACTGCCATCCATCAGAGCAACAAATGCTCTACCAGTCCTTTCCATCAATAAAAGGGATTAATAGCCAGTAAGGGCATGGAACCAAAGCAACTTATGTTCACAACCATTTAACCTAAAGACTAAAATAATACCACATAAAAAGCAGATATTTAGTGTATGTAGTATGTGCATTAGTACACACTCTCAAGGAAACCAGATGAAGCTTGATAATCTACATACAGTTTTCCACTTTCACATGCTTGACTTTCTACCTGTGTGAAATTAAATATTAGAAGAAGCTCCTGATAAACTCCCATGGGACAAACATGCTTAGGTGACAGGGAAAAAAAATACCATTAAGCCCGTGTTGATCTGTAAATTCTACTTTCAATTATTTGTTTCAAAAAGAAAGCTCACAGGAGTGACTGAGAGGAGACTACAAGCAGAACATGGCTATGGAGTAGTGAGAGGTTTTAACACATCTTGCCTTATGCATTCCTGTCTTCAAGTTGCATAAAACGCTGAGAGATTTAAAGTTTGGGATTTGAAGCTTTCCCCTCCCAGTCTGACTCCATTGTTAATTTTTTTTAGAGATTGGGATCAAGTGGCTCTTTGGCTCTACTTCTGCAGCCAATAAAAACTCCACCCACCCTAAATCCATTGCATAATTAATAACTTTGTGATTGGCAAGAAGTGATTTTAGGCACAAAGAGGCACTGGCATCAGAAAGGCACCTTCCTACCTTGCCTGTGAGAACAGGTTGTACTTTAAAGCTGCTGGCAACAAAAGTTCCCTATGCTGGGAACACCACCCAGCATCACCTCAGAACAGCTTTGCTTAATTTTCAACACTCTCAAATGATGGCTGTGATTATTTTGGAAGAGTAGCCCAGTTGCCATCAAGAGGAATGGAAACCAGTGTCCCTTCTGAGAGTGAGAGCAGGGATTGCTGGGATCCTCTGCAGCAGAACACCACCAAGTCTTCCCTGTTCAGAATGTTCTCATGCATTAACAGAAAAAACACCATCAATTCTACATAAATTCCTTTGCTGAAGCCAGCAGCAAAACGTCTGTGGAATTAAGGCAGATGAGAGCCTCCCCTCACTTGGGCTAATCCCAACCCCACACACACTAAAGAGAGAAACAGAGCTCAGGAAAGATGAAATACTTCCTTGCCATCATCTCCCGTTGCTGTCCAAGCAGCAAGCCCCAGCACTTGGAGCATCCCTGGGTATTGTGTGTGCTCAGAAAGCTCTGCTGGAGCACAAAGCCACCCTGAGGTGGCCCTGTCACAGCCCCTGGGGCTCCGTGTGTGCCATGAGGACACGGGCATGTGACTCGCGTGTTAAAACTTTCTGGCTCACCAGTCGAAGTTCAGATTCTTTCCCTGCAAAACACACTGCATGATCTCATCTGCAAGCAATCAGCCTGAGAAATCAGCTTGTTAAAGGAAGCTTCTAGGAAAGGAGAGAAGCCTCTGGAGGATTTGGGGGCCTATATGATTTTAACCACTTTGTTAAACCCCAGCTGCTCTTCTCCCCATTGGGGTCACACAACCAAGAAACCATTTCTCCTCCCACACAACTCCAGACAGGACAGTTTGCCAACACCTAACTGCAGCATCCTATTTGCATTGTCCACAGCCTGAAAACACTCACATTTTCAAGCAAAACTCATCTCAAGCAGGCACTGAAAGAGTGCAAGGAGAAACTCAGAGCTGCAAGCTGAGCAGCATCCAGAAAAGCAATTCATTAAACATGCAACAGTGATCATCTCAATGTGTAAACCAGAATATCCTCTGAATTTCTGGATGTGTATTTCAGCATTTCCTCACAGTCCTCCCTGGGACCCAAGACATGCACCAGAAGACAGGAATAACCAGTACAGTGTGAGCTCTGCAGAAGAGTAAGGAACAAGCAATAAACTCCCTGGAATGCCAGCTTTGTCCTGAGATTGCTCAAAGTGATGTGACAGAATTTTACCAGAGTGTCTGCAGATGCTTCAGGAGCCCTACATGCTCCCTGTGCTACAATATGCTCAACACCTTTTCCTGCCCAGTGAAAGCCCTGAGGAAGCAGCACTGCAGAGTGCAGGACAAAGCACAGCATCAGATTCCCAGCTGCACTCCCAGTTTGGCTCTCCAGGGCCCTGTGGTGAGCAGAGTGAGCCCTGTGCCACACATTCAGTCACATTTGCATCCCCTGAGTTCCCAGAAGCAGGACCACCATTCTCTCACACTCAGCAGGGAGGGAGGGAAGATCAGAGCAGCATCCTGCCTCCCTCACTTCCTCCCAGGCTGTCACACCCTGCTCAGCTGCTCCCAGCAGCATCTCCCAGGCAACCCCGTCCCAGCTGCTCCTCGCTGGCCATTCAAGCGCTTTCAAAGACTTTCCTTAGAATTCTTGCATAGAAATCACTGTTTAATGTTCAGCACGAACACAGGAGGCAGGGGGGAAAGGCAGGCTGTCTCTAACAAAGGAGATCTGCAGGACTGAGCCCCTGGCTCTTTGCAGCTGTGGATTATTCCAAGTGAAGTGATTATTCTGTACTTCCAGCACCCATTTTCAATTCAACTTGCAGAAGTAACTGCTCTGAAACAAACAGAAGGCAACAAAGATCAGGCAACACATTTATTAACATGAGAGCAGAGAGAAAAGTCAATTACACTGGGTTCTCCCTCACTTTGCATCCTTACAAAAGCTACTTTATATACATAAAGTAACTTCTGCAAAGAATTTACTTTATACAAGAACTAGAAACACCTCAGCCCATAGCTGTTGAAGCTGCTGTGCAAATCAGGGTGAGGCACTTAGCCCCAGACAATGCAGGATCACAGTGATGCTGCAACTTTTTTGGTCAATGGTGGCACCTTCTAGCTCCAAATGACACCGTGAAGCTCACAGCAATTTGAAATAACTGTCTTGAAAAAGCTTTGTGCTTTCTGTGTCTTTAAGAAATGCATCGCTCTGACTGCAAACATTGAGGCTAAACAAAATGTTATGAGGGGAAAAAAAGTCTCCTTCAAGCTTTTTACTCTCCAGCCAAATTTCTAATTTTACCAAATTAAGAGCAGACACCCCCCTCACCCCAACCCCAAACTGATGTCCACTACTAAAATCAAGGTACAGGACAACTGCCCCCAATTCCTAGAAAACCACAGCTCAGAAAATTCAAAGTATAAAGGGAGGGGGGTAATACTGAAGGGCTCAGCTGCTGGCTCCTCTGGTGCAGCTCTTCAACCAAATCATGAAAGAAGGAGAAAAAGGAGACTTTCCAGCTCAAGTTCCAAGTCCTTTTTAAAAATCAGTTTATAACCACTAAAATAAACACAGTAAGAACAACTGTGCAGTAACTGGGAACCTGCAAAAACAGCTGCAGTTTAAGAGCAGTTTAGGCAATGTCTGGCAAACACCAGCAGATACAACAGCCCAGGAGGATGGCAGCACACTGGGGAATGAAATAGGGAATTTCACCCACAAGCTTACTGAGGCACTGCATGAAGTTCACCCACACTGGGCAGAAGCAGCTATTCTGTGCTGTTTACGGCCATGGTGAGCTGTTAGAACTGCCCCTCTCCCAAATTCCAACCTCCTCCTCCTCTCCCCCATGCCGCCTCAGCCCAGCCAGGAGTTTCCCAATGCACCTGACACCTGGGCAGGGACACTGTTGTCCTGTCACCCCAAAAACCTTCTGCTAGAAACCCAAAAACCTTCTGCTGGCCACTCCAGGGCACAGATCCCCAGTGCACCCAACCTCCCCAGGAAACAGCACCTTGAAGGGAAGGAAGGGCAAGACACCTAGAACGAGCAGACTTCTCCAAGACACCATGGCTTGGATGTTTTAAGTCACTTTAGGACATCTCCAGAACAGCAACCACAGCAGATGGTGCAGAAGGACAACACTCTGAAGGAAATCCATCCAGAGCCCTCTGACATCTCACCTTTGAGCTCCCCAACAGAACTCCCCAGGATTTGGGCATTCTGGCTTTCTTTAGAACTGGTGATCCAATTCTCCACTCGGTGTTATCCGAGGAGCCACATGCTCTGAACATCCTCCTTCGCTGCAGAGCTGACAGTTTTCAATTACAGCCAGTTGGAGTTGTTCTTGGCTCTCCATCCCTCACCACAGACCTGTGCTCTCCAGGGCCAGGCTTCTCAGTGTGCACATAAAGCAAATTCAGGAAAGATGCAGCAAATAAAAGCTTTCCTGGACACTGACTGGAATTGGAAAGGCAAGAACTCCTAGGACAGGTAAGGAGACAGCTCTGGGCAAGGAGGAGATGACCTGGGCCATTTCCAGGGGAGGAAGAGCACAGGAAGCCTCAAGTCTCGCTCTTGGAAGTTTTAAAGTTTTTAAGTTAAGTGGGATAAGGGGTAAAGCTTCTAATGTACATTAGATATGAGAAAGCAGGTTTTTTGAAATGAGGGTGGGGAGGCCCTGGCACAGAGTGCCCAGAGAAGCTGTGGCTGCCCCACCCCTGGAATTGTCCAAGGCCAGGCTGGATGGGGCTTGGAGCAACCTGGGACTGTTGAATATATTCCTACTCACTGCAGGAGGGTTGGACTAGAAAAGATTCAAAGATCCTTTCCAACTCAAACTCAGTGGTTCTAAGACACTGCAAATGTCAGACTGCAGCTTGTGACCATCAGAAGGATAGAGATCATTTGCTCGCAGCAAAAGAAAGCTCACACCACCTGATACCTGCCCAGGGGAGAAGCACACACCTGGATAATAGATTTAGGGCTTCTTAAAATACAATTACTTTCCTAATTATACACCAGAGGCCAGAACCCACAGGCTGAGCAAGCCACGGGCAGCACAGCAGTTAATTCACAGAGAACTCCTCTTGATTTCCACAGCCCACATTACCCAGACATCAGACTGAATGGACATCGGAGCCTTTCTAATTTTATAGTCCTCAGAGACAAGGCAGGGACGGCTGATGGAAGAGCAGCAAGGCCTCTGCCCACACACACCACTGCTGCTGGCTCCACAACTACAGAGCTGCTTCTACTTTTTTTTTAAAGATTTTTTTTTTTAATGGAGTCAGCTGAAGAGAAAATGAAGAGCTCGGCATTTTAAACCAAAGCATTTCAAAATGCTTGTTTATCTTTCAGCCTCAAAAGAAGAGAAATAAAGTGAAACAAAATCTCAGTCATTCCCTCTTAAGTTTTTCCTCTCTGCCTCCAACAAAGCAAAGTGCCCTGATCTCCACTTGATCACTTTTTCTTTTCTTCCCCCTTTGGCTTACAACATTTCAATTAGAGAAGCTGACACAAAACAGTACCGGATTCTCATATTTTATCTTTTCCCCATCTTACCGCTCCATTAAAGAGTATTTAGAAGGCAGAGGAGCCAAAGGAGCAGCACATCCAACACAAAAAAAATGGATGGGGAAACACACCAACGAACAAGCAGTGGCATAAACCAACAAAGGCTACAATAAAATTTTTAAACCAAAGTTTTCACACAGAGGTCTGCTTAAGGAAAAGAAATATGGAAAGCTCTTTTTTCACAGGGAGAAAAACCCCAGGCAAACGAGCCATGAGGCAGCACGAGTGCCCAACTCCCAAAGTTGCGAGGCAGAGCCAGAT
This sequence comes from Ammospiza nelsoni, assembly GCF_027579445.1. Lineage (NCBI taxonomy): Eukaryota > Metazoa > Chordata > Aves > Passeriformes > Passerellidae > Ammospiza > Ammospiza nelsoni. The sequence continues at coordinate 2,327,838 of NC_080652.1, read as the reverse complement.
CGCGGGAGCCGAGCCGAACAAACCCGCCCGCACCGCGGTTCCATCGCACCGCGCACAGCCCAGCACCGCCGGCGGGGCAGCGGCACCGGCCCGGGCGGGAAGGGCCGGAGCGGCCCGGGGGACCCGCACCCCGCCGGGAGCCCCCGGCCGGGGCGGAGAGGCCGAACAAAGCCCAGCACTCGCTTTTCTTCGCGGGGCTCCCGGGCACATCCCCGCCCGAGCCCCGCGCGGTCCCGGGCAGCGCCCCCACAGCCTCGGGGGCTCCGCGGGGACCGAGCCCGGCGCGGCCGCCCACAGCCCGGGGCACCCCGGGAGCCCGGCCCGGCCTCTCCCGGCCCAGCGGGGACACCGCCCGGCACCCACCGAGCCCCGCAGCGGCTCCGCGGCACCCTCGGCACACCGGGAGCCCCGCGGGGCGCCAGAGAGCGGCGCCCCGGGGGCGGCCCCGCGCTCCGACCGCGGCGGGACCGCAGCGGCCGCGCCGCCCCCGCTCGGTCCCGCGGGGAGCCGGGCCGGGAGCCGGGCTGGGAGCCGGGCAGGGCGGGGCGGCCCCGGCGCTTACCTGGGGCAGGGCAGGCCGGGCGGTGGCGGCGCGGGCTCGCGGCCCCTTCCGGCGGGCGGGCGGGCAGGCGGGGGCGGCCGCGGGCGCCGCGCTCTTAAAGCGGCCGCGCCGGGCCGGGGCCGCCGGGAGGCGTCGCTACGGCAACGGGACAGCGGGGCGGGAGCGTGGCGGGGCCGGGCCGGGCAGCCGCCGGTGCCTTGGGCCTTGGAGCCCTTCCGTGTCCCCCGAGCGCCGGGCTGGGCCCCCGTGTGTGCCTTATGCATCACAGTCCTTTCATCTCCCTTGTGCATCAGCGTCCCTCCAGGTCCCCCGAGTGCCAGGACTGTGAACTACCAGCACTGCCACCCATGTGCCCTGTGCTGAAGGACTGAGCAACCACGTCCCCTGTGCATCAAAGTCCTTCAATGTCCCCTGTGTCTCAGGGCTGAGCACCCATACGTCCCCTGTGCCCCAGAGTCCTTCCACGTCCCCTGTGCTCCATGGCTGAGCGCCCATGTCCCCTGTGTGTTGGAGTCCTTCCATGTCCCCTGTGTCCCAGGGCTGTGCAGCCATATCCCCTGTCCATCAGAGTCCTTTCAGGTCCCCCAAGCACTGGGGTTGTGCATCCATGGTCCTTGTGCATCGCAGTCCCTCCATGTGCCCTGTGCATCACGGCTGTGCGCTCACGCCCCTGTGCACCCTGTGGGATGGCTGTCCCCCCTCACTGTCCCCTCATGTGCCTCACTATCCCCTTATGTGCATCACTGTCCCCTCATGTACATCACTGTCCCCCCGTGTGCATCACTGTCCCCTCATGTGCCTTACTGTCCCCCCATGCGCCTCACTGTCCCCTCATATGCCTCACTGTCCCCCCGTGTGCCTCACTGCCCCCCTTGTGCCTCACGGCTCCTTCATGTCCCCCTCCATGTGTGCCTCCATGTGCCTCACTGTCACTCTGTGTCCCCACATTTCCCAGGGCCCTGCTGCATCCCAGGTGTCTCAGGGCTGATCTGTGGCCCCTGTGTGCCTCCATGTTCCCAGGTCACCACCCCTGCCCCAGGGCTGTGCTGTGTCCCCTGTCACATTCCCAGGTTATTTCCTTTATTTTCAGCCCTGCCATGTCTCCCTCTTCCCCCTATACCTCAGGTCACTGCTCTGTCCCTGAGTCCCCTTTGGTGCCCAGTCCCTGCCACCCAGCCCAGGTGACCACCACACCCACAAGGGTCCCATCACCAAAGCCATGGTGGCTCTTGGTGTTGTTGGCCAGCACTGGCACATGCTGGTGGTCGCCCCTGAGGATGACCAGGGCCTCCATTACAGCAGCCTCTCATCAAATTTTGGGGTGCCATCCTCTTTCTGTGCTGCTGCCAGGGGAGATGGGCCCTTCCCTGGAGCTGTCCAGACATGTGGCCAAGAACAAACCAAAGCGAGCAGAAGCAGAGGGAAATTCTCCCAAGCAGGAGAAGGGGAAGGAAGGAAATTCCAGTTACTGGGGAATAGGTGTGCTCAGAGGTTTCCAGTACACCAGGTGAAAACAGAGCCAAAGCATTAGGCCAGCAAACAGCTGGATGGAGCTACACACCTTCTGGGTGTAGAGTAGGTGGACTTTTTGAGGGTACTATTTGATAGCAAATAACATTAAAGAACATTGTTTTGCTCCTGGAAGCAGAAACCCTGGGTTTTCAGGTAATCTTGTGGTCATAACAACCAAACTTTCTGTCTCCCATAAAGAATTTAAACTCCTTTTTTGCTATATATGTGTACACAAACCAGTTTTCAATACTATAGCTTTTAAGTTTGTCAAGTAGCTCTTTGCTGCTACGAGGCAAAGAGAGGCACAGACCCTGCAATGGCTTCACTGGGTTGCTCATTGATTTATTGCATTCTTATCATTTCCCCTGGCTGTTGTCTCCTCTCTAAGCCTTATTTACAGCAGCATTTTCAGCCTCCCCTTTCAGACAGCCAGCTGTGCAAGGGAGTAGAGCAGCATGTAATATCTAGGTGAGGCAAAGCAATGAAGAAAAACTTTAATATGTTCTCCATGATGCTCCTGAGACATCAGCAGTGCAGCTGGGAGTGAGCCAGGGTGTGAAACACACCCCTGAGGAAAGCAGCTGTGTTTGTAATTCCCATGGCACACACCCACAGGGAGCAGCTCTGGTGCCCTTGTGTGGCAGGAGGGGAAGGGAACTGGCTCCTATGTTTGATGGAGAGTCAAGAAGCTGCCTCAGAGCTTCCTCTGCTAATGAGGGTGTGAAAAATCTTCTCACATCTCCCTGGGAAAAACTGCTGAGCAGCTCCAGGTCCAGTCTGGATGGGCATGGGGGCATTCAGGGGTTCCTGTTGTAGTATTAGTGAGATATGGAGCAAGGTGCCCCTTTAGGAGCAACTCTGGGCTGCTGCACAGAATCATACAAACATCAAGGGTGGAAAACCCCTCCAAAATCAACCATTAACCCAGCACCACTGTGCTCACCACTAAACTATGTCCCCAAGTACCACACCTACACATTTTTTGAACAAGGATGGTGACATCAGCTCTGGGCAGCAAGTCTGAATCCCTGACCATCCTTTCAGAGAAGAACAAATTTTTCTTTATATCAAATCTAAGCCAATATTAGGATCTCCAGCGTAGGACACATCTTTAGTTCTAAATTAAGCCACTCGTGGGGACACTGCTGGGTCACAAAGGTGATCACATGTAATGGCAATCTCCCAGAATGGTCCCTGGCCTGGCTTTGGGGTATTGCTTCCCTCACCCTCCCCAGGGGTGGCTCCAGGTGGGAATGTCCCAGGGCTGCTCCCAGCACACATCTGGATGCCGTTTGCTTAAAGGCCAAGGGGTTTTACCAGCAGGGACATGTGCTGGAGCCAAGATCTCTGTGCCCAGGACTGGGGGGCTCTGGCAGCAGGATGAGGGGTCTGAGATGGCCTAAGGAGACCAGGAAAAAGGTTGGAGGGAGGGGATGTGTGAGGAAAGAAGGGGCTGTGGCACCGATTGGAAACGCTCTGGAGCACAGAACAGGGAACTGGGAGCTCTGGAGAGGAGGAAGGAGGGAAACAAGTTTTGAGCCCATGTGGGAGTGGAGGCCACTGGGGTACAAAGGGCTTCCCCCACAGAGAAGGGACAGGAGCCAAAGCCTTGAGCAGGGCTGGGAATGAGTCCTGGCATGTCCCTGCCACAGAGCCTGTTTGGATACAGGGCTTTGCCGTGCGGGGCGCAGCACAGGTGCCTCATCCTTCCAGGGCATCCCATGGATCCCAAAGCCTCCTGGCTTTGGATGTGCACTCAGCTGGAGCTGGGAAATGTCTCTGAATGGCCTTGGTTATGCACAGGCCTGGGAGAAGCTGCGGCAGGGCCGGGCTGGGCTGGGCTGGGCTGGGCTCACTGCCAGCACGGAGCTGTGGACAGGGATGTGAGTCCCTAGCAGCTCCTTCACTCCTGCCCTCACCCGAGCTGTCCTGGCCCTGCTGCACCCTGCCCAAAGCAAATCTTGTGGCAAACAGAGATGTAACAGCCAGGAGGGGCTGGCCATGACAGGAACCACCAGACTTCATGCAGTAGACTGACTGTAATTTCAGTCAGTGCCATTCTGTGGAGCTCATCCAAGTTCCCAGGTCTGAAATATATTTTTGGAGGTTTTGTTCAGCTCTCAGTGTCTGGCAGCTGGTGAAGGCAGCCTGTGCTTTACCCCAGCTCACCATCTCACCATGTTTGAACAATAAAACCTCCCACCTATGGAACCCAGGGATGGGGGATGTTCTGTTTAAGGGATCTGTGTCTATTCTGCTGAGTTATGCCCCAGCACACTCATTTATTTTGACAGATTCTGGTTTCCTCTGCAGCATCCTCAGCAATGCTTTGTACCTGAGCCATGGCAGTTCAGATTGGGTGTCTGGAGCCCTGCCGGCACTGCCTGCCTGTCCTGCTCAGCTCTGTCTCTGCTGCCCTCTCGTGATGCTTCTGCATGTGCTAGGCTTGGGGAAAGACCTTGCCTTTGAGAGACCTCAACACCAGCGCCATTGCTAAAAGTTCTTCCTATTTCCAACATCATTTATATATTCTGAATTTTACAAAACTTCACAATCCTTCCTTGTGTTTGTGCGTTCTCCCCTCATTACACAAAGGAGATCCTCTAAAGGGCTTATCCTGAATCACCACTTGCAAAAGTTGTGTACCAGCTGCTCCTTAATCCAGATAGTGCCTTGGCTTTTATTTTTTTTCCCCAGTAGAATTTTTTGGGAGGTTTTCGGGTTTTTTTGGTTTTTTTTTTTTTTTTGTTTTTTGTTTTTTTTTTTTTTTTTTTTTGTTTTTTGTTTTTTGTTTTTTGTTGTTGTGTTCTTTTTTTGTTTGGTTGGTTTTTTGGGGTGGGGTTTTGGTTTTTTTTTTTTTTGGTTTGGTTTGGTTTTTTGGGGGGGTTTTGGGGGGTTATTTTTGGGGGGTTTGGTGAGTGTTTCTGTTTGTTTGTTTTTGTTTGTTTGGGGGTTTTTTTAGGCAAACAGGTCTCTTTGTTCACCATGGGCTGCTGCAGCCCCCTGCTCTCCTTGCAGTGCTGCATTCAGCTTTGCCACCCCTCCTGTGCAATCACTGCCTGTGCCACCATTTTCCTCCATCCCTGGCTCACACCTGCCTGCTGTGGGGCACCACAAAACCTCTGAGTCCTGAGGTTTTATCCAGACCTGAGGAAATAACTGCTTGTTCCCAAGAAAACACCTGCTCTCTGGGACACTGCTCAGTGAACAGCTGGGTGAGGCCCACCAGCTCTGTCACCATGTGGTGTGGAATCAATTGGAATTGAATCCCAGGCAAGTGTAAGAGATTGGCCAGGGAGGTGGTGAGATTCCATGCTTGGGGATTTTAAGAGCTGGGCTGGACACAGCTCTGAGCAACCTGGCAGAGGTTTGGAGCTGTTCTGCAGAGTGGATGGTTGGGCTGGAGAGCTGGAGGGCAAAGCTTGGGCTGCACAGACATAACCTGGTGTGTTTGGGGATGAATTTCATGGGGAAGCCCTGATACATGGCAGACATGAGTCTGGCATGGCTGGGAGAAGGGGTTTCATGGGCCTTTCCCCAGGCAGCCTCTTCCCAGAGCCTGGGCTGGGGAAATCCCAGGAGGCCTCACTCAGCCTTTGCTCAGGATGCCCAAATTAAGGCAGCTGAATCCCAGCCCCAGGGGCTGTCTGATAACACAGCCCAGCTGAAATTACCATCCCCTGGAAATCCTGCCCTCTGCATTTCCTGCAAGGAGCCCCGAGGAGCAGCTCCTGAGCCAGATTGCTTCACTCCTGGCTCCCTCTCTTTTCCCAGATTTCTTCACTCCTGAGGCAGCTGCCCCAGCCTGAGCTGCCCTTGCTGTGCAGCTCCCACAGATCATCCCTGTCTCCCCAAAACCCCACACCTGCACTGCCCTGGAACTGGGACAATCCCGTGTTTTGTGCATAGAACCACCCAGAACCCCCTGCCCAACACAGGAATAAATGGTGGAACTGGGTGAGAAGGGAACCACTGGTCATTTCTAGTTCAACCACCCCTCCATCAACCCTTTTTCTCAGCATGTCCAGGGTTTTAGGGATCTCCCAGGTTTCTCCCAGTGTTGGGCTCATGTGCTGCCCCATCTCCCCAACTAGAGCCATAACATCCACCCCAGGCTGATGGATCTCTCCCAGTGCCTCAGTCCAGGCCATGCCATGGCTCCCACCCCACTGTCCTTCCTGCTTGGACAGATTTATTTCCCTAGGATGGCCAGAAAATCTTAATTTTAAAATCTACATTGTAAAAAACACTCTTAAAATCAGAATTTAGCAGTTTATTCTTAGTGTTACCGAGGCAGAACAGTGCAGGGGAGCTTTGCTCTCTGTTTGAGAGCTCAGCTACTCTGTTTTAACTCCTGACAGCTGACACCAAATTACAACATGAAAATACAGGTCATGCAGCAGTGACAGGCAGGTCAGCACAGCCCAAACACAGCTAGGAGGGTAACTCTAATTCCTGCAGCTGGTGGAAACCACAGTCTCTAATCACAGTCACCACCAAATCAGCAGGAAAAACTGCCCAGCTCTTGCTGCTGGGCTTTCATCAACACCTCTGGTGGCCACTGCTGGCCTGTGGCACCGAGCAGAGTCACAGTGTCCCTGGGAGGGCTGCAGGAGCCACCAGCCCATGTGCAGGAGCCCAGAGATGATGTTCAGGAGCTCACAGCCAGTGTACAGGGCCAGGGCAGCTGTGCCCAGGAGGAGCTGGCCCTGCAGGCAGCATTGGGATGGCTCCAGGCTCACTGTGGCACAGCAGCTGTGCCTGGTGCCCTGGAGCTGCAGGGGAGATGGGTTTCTGCAGTAGCTGGGTGCTCTCTGAGATGGTTCCTGCAGAATTTGGGTGCTCTCTGAGATGGTTCCTGCAGGAGCTCAGTGCTGAGATGGTTCCTGCAGGAGCTCAGTGCTCTCTGAGATGGTTCTGCAGGAGCTCAGTGCTCTCTGAGATGGTTCCTGCAGAATTTGGGTGCTCTCTGAGATGGTTCCTGCAACAGCTGAGTGCTGAGATAGTTCCTGCAGGAGCTGGGTGTTCTGCAGTATCTGGGTGCTCTCTGAGATGGTTCCTGCAGGAGCTCAGTGCTCTCTGAGATGGTTCCTGCAGCAGCTGGGTGCTCTCTGAGATGGTTCCTGCAGGAGCTGGGTGTTCTGCAGTAGCTCAATGCTCTCTGAGATGGTTCTGCAGTAGCTCAGTCCTCTCTGAGTTGGTTCTGCAGGAGCTGGGTGTTCTGCAGTAGCTTGATGCTCTCTGAGATGGTTCCTGCAGTACCTGGATGCTCTCTGGAGCAGTTCTGTGCCAGCCCAGCAGCTCTCTGAGGTGATGCTGCTGCTGCCCAGGGCAGTTTCTCAGCAGGGCTCTGCCCCCCAGGCGGCCTCTCCTGCTCAGGAGCCTCAATTAACACCTGGATGAGGATGATGCCAGCACAGAGGAGCAGCCACCGCTTGACTGGATCTTTCTTTTCACGTGGCAAGTATTTCCTCACGTGGGCTGGGTACAGCACCTTCCTGGCTTTCCTGCGCTTTGTGGAGATGCCTGAAGGTCTCCTGACAGCCTGGGCAGCAAAGACTGGCCCAGACAGATTTTCTGAATTGTTTTTCAGCAGATCTGTGCTGGAGAAAATGTTTTCTCTGGTGTAAGGCAGCATGTCCTTAGCAGTCTGCAGGTGTAGATCTGAGAGCTGGGAGAACTCTGTGGAAATAACTCAAAGAGTTTCTAAATGCAAAAACCAGATTGCTGAAATAATATTAAGAAATATTAATAATACCATCAGAGTTTTTATTCACTCTCATTAAAGCAAAAAATGCAGAGCCCCAGAGCTGAACTCTTGGAGTGATTTATGCATCTTTCTAGGGAGCTCCTGTTTGACTCTCCCCTGCTCTACCTGTGCTATAAATACTCACTTTGATGAGTGAAGTGTGATGGGAGGAGCTCAGCGGGCTCGGAAATCGCTCAGGAATGTGCGTACCCCAGCAGCCCCTATCAGCCCAGCATCTGCCCAGGGGCACTCTGCTCACAGCACTCTGAGGGCACATCCAAGTTTTCTCCTCCTCTATTACCGCTGTCTACCACAAGGCTTTGCCTCGAGACGTTTCAGTGCTTTTGGGAGTGTGTCCTTCATTGAAATGCATGTATTTGCTGTAAAGAACAGAATCTGAGGGTGGCTGTGCTGTCCCTGCCTTCCCACCCCATCCAGCAGCAACCCCAGCCTTGAGCTGGAGGGATGGAGAGGGGAGACTGCAGCTTCTGTCCTGACCCTGTGCGATCTCAGCACTCTGCCCCAGAAAAATGAGCAACCTCAGCACTTGCTCTGGCAAGCTCCAGCTCAGATATGCCCAGAAAAGGAAAAAACCAGCACTCACATTCAGATTCTTTGTGCCTTGTAATGACTAAACAGAGCCTGAAAGGGCTGAGTGCCCACAAACCTGCTGGAAAGGGCAAAAGATCTCTCAGGTCTTTGTCATGAGTTTGGAAGACTCAGCTGCAAACTTCCTGTGTCCTGGTCATTGTGGGCCACCTTGAGAGGAGGGAATGATGGATTTCTGTAAAAAGACCCTGGGCAATCATCTCTGGATGGCTACTGCAAAATCAAACAACAGAATCATAAAATCCTGGAATGGTATGGGTTGGAATGGGCCCTAAAGATCTGGTTCCAACCTCACTGCTGTGGGCAGAGACACCTTCCACCAGATCAGATAAATAGAGCTTGATCATTCCCAGGTCTTTTTAGGCAGCCTTAAGCCATCACAAAGCAGCAAAGGGCAAAAATTCCAATTTTAAAACTATCTTTTGACAATTTAACAACTATTCTTTGACATCTCCTCTTGCCCTTTGGGCTCCCTAACATTTCTTGCTTTCTGCTTCTGGGAAGACCAAAATGATGCTGGCTTTGGGTCACAAGGCACAAACCCTGCGCTCCCTGTAAATCACCCCTGTGTCACCTGCAGCAGAACTCTCACTCTTCAGGCTTATTTCATGGAAACTCAGGCCAAAATAAAATAACTGACACTGTGACTGCAGTACATGGGACCCCTTTTGTAGGAATGTGCCACCCAGGACATTAATTCCACATGGCAGTACTGCTGGTGGCTTTTGCCATCACCCCCAATCCCCATCCAGTCCTGGAGCTGGAGCCTGGGGCTCCCCTCAAGGCAATTGCTGAAAAATCCTTCCTCAGGGCTCTGCCTGGTGCTGCCCAGGTGAGTGCTCAAACCTGAGGCACAGCCAGGGCTCACAGACAACACTTTAGTGGTTTTTTGTAATCTTTTTCTCCCTTTCCTCTACAAGGCAAAGTCCAGAGGGCTGGGAGAAAACAACTGCTGCTTCCAAAATCCCCCACTCATGGTAAGGCAGCTCCTAAGATGTAAAGAATCGGCCCAGGCAGCCTCAGAGGTCACAGTCTGCTTGGAGTGGGGTGCAGTGGCTCATCCCATCCCTCAGCCCTGGTGACAAGCACTGCTCTCAGTGACCATGGCACTGCCCACCCCTGTCTGGACAGGTGAAGCATTGTCAGGCAGCACCAGGGCACATTAAAAGTGGTTTAAAAGAAGCTCACAATGAAGGAATAACTCATGTGCATTGCTGCTTCTGTGCCTGTGGTGTCTGAGCCCGCAGACCCAGCCTGGGCCCTGCACTGAGTGACTCAGGCTGGGGATTGGTCACATCCTCCCACCATGGGGCTTCAGGCCAGGAGAAAGTGCCACAGGCACTGCCCCAAATATCACCTGGGCGTTGGGTGGATGTTAAAGATGAAACCCTAAGATTTGCTCTTACACTCATCTCTCTTTATTTCAATCAGGATCATATCCAAGGAGGAAGACAGATCAAATCAGCTTGTTCCAGCTGTCCCATCCCCTGGGCTGTGTCACCCTGGTGCAGTCACCAGACAGCTCCTGCAGCACCCAGGTTTGGTTTGGTTTGGTTTGGCACCAGGGGGTGCCTCCAGCTCTGGCACCAGTGGCATCACTGCTGATCATCACGTAGAGGTTTCCAGTGAAGTTCCACCCCTCTCTCCCTAATCCATCTCCCAGCATTGCCCAACTCCCAGCTGGAGGGAGGCAAGTACAGACCCAGCCTCAGAGGCAGCCCCAGGAAGAGGGGGGTGACCTGCAGGGACAAATCCTGTTCCTATTTCCACCCCGTTACCCACTCCTGCCATGCCAGTGTAACTCAGGGATGTATTTATAACTCCCAGCTGAGCTTGTCCATGCAGGTCACTGCATCCTCCTCAGGTGAGGAGATGAATCAGCCCTGCAGGCAGCAGATCTGCCCACCAGGAGCAAGGAGAAACAGAAACACCCGTTGAGCTGGATGGAAAGCTTTGAATTTCATCCACCCTTTCTCACCCAGAGACCTCAGTGCTTTTCACCAAAGACAAAAACAGAGCTGTGGCTGCATTGGGAGCAGCACTCAGAGCTGGGAGTGCTGGGTGTTTGGCAGAAGGAAGCACCAAGGAGTGCTGGAAGTGACAGAGGCCACGCACAGATGGAGCTGAGGACACCAGGTCACGTCAGGCCAGGGAGTTCTGCAGCGCTCAGCATCGTGTTCTGACCTCGAGGCTCCCAGGAATGCAGAGCTGTTTGTGCTGTCTGAGCTGCAGGATCTGCAGGAAGGGGCAGAAATGCTCATTCCATCATCCACAACAGCTGGAGGTCACCCAAGGCACTTCTTCACTTGGGCAGAGCAGCAACAACCTTGAAGACAAGGAGCAGCTTAGCCTGGAAAGAGAAGCGCAGAGGTGACTTTCCAAGGCACCCAGGGAGGTGCAGGCCCTCAGAGAAGGCAGAGCAAGGCTCAGGGACTTTGATTCCACATGAAATCACCTCAGGAAGAGCTGGGCAGTTGGTTTGATGTGTGAGGAAAAGCACAGATAAAAACACCAGGTGGTGCCAGCTGAGAGGGCACAAACCCCTGCAGCCCCAGCCTTGGAGAGCCTGGCAGCTGGACATGGCTGGGTGGGAGTGCAACACAGGAGCCCCTGGTTTCAGCCTGGAAACCATGAGTTCTGGGAATGTCTTTTTGCAGGATTTGGAATTTTTTTTAACTTTTTTTTTTTTTTCACTCAGAACAGGGAAGATACCACATGGGTCTGGTTTGAGGGAGAGCTTTTGGACAGTGAGGAACATTCGATAGGAGCAAGGTAGAGGTGAAAACAAAAAGTTTGGCTGCAATTAATGCTTTACATTCTTTCACATATCTCTTGCTGGCCACAAAAATGTCCACTCACCTCAGGGGAGGTTTTCCAGGTGATCTTTTCCCAGGCCTGGGTTCCTGGACAGGCTTTTTGCAGCAGGCAGGGATGGGGAAATCCCAGGCAGACTTACTCAGGCTTCCTCAGGTTACCAAAATTAGAGCAGCTGAATTCCAGCCTGAGGGATCAACTGATAAGACATCACAGGAAGCACAAAACTCAAATTAGCATCCACGGGAGATCCTGGACTGTTTGTGTCCTGCAGGGAGCTGTGAGGGCTCTGCTGTGACCTCCAGAGCTGATGTCACATCCCACCCTGCCCAGGGAGGGACCACCAGCTCCACATCTGCAACTGGAGAGCACAAACTGAGCTGGGCAGGGCTGCTCCTCCTGCAGGCACATCTGGGGGTGGCTCCAAGCCCCCTGAGGCAGCTCTGCATAAAGACCCTGAAATAACACCTAATATACACCAATAAACTGAATTGATGAGGAGAAAGTGTCAAGGGGAAGCAAAGGACTTTCCAGATTAGTTCATGACATCATGAATCTGCACACTCAGGTTTCAGTGCTGGCTGCTTTCCCTCCCACCCATCCCACCTGGAACCAACCCATCTGAGCACTGATCTCACCACCCTGGCAGCTCTCAGATGCAGCTGCCCGAAACTTTGCACCCAATGCAGATGTTTTAGGAGCTGAGCACATCTCTTACAGAGGAATGATGTTACACTGGTGCAGCTCAGGGCTGGGCAGGGGGGAGCTCCAGCTGGAGGGGAGACACAGAACAGGCAGAGTGGGAGCTCCTGAGAGCCCTGAGCAGAGCTCTGTCTCTGCCCAAACCACCCTCAGTGCCACTGTTAAAAATAAGTTAAAAACTGTTGTAAAATAGTTGATAGATCATTAAACCTGTAGTGTTAGTTTGGTTATTATATTGTAAAAGGGGTTAAAAGGGTAGTTGTAAGTGTTAGGAAAATTAGCTGCACTTCCACAGCTGCAGCAATTTCCCCAAAGTTTTACATAAACCTCTCTCTCCAGGGCCAGCTCCACACCCTGCCCAGGGAGGGCTGGGAGAACCGAGCACCACTGTCTCTTTTCTGTCCGTGTTTTGCATGTTTGAAAGCTTTTATCGCGCTTCACCTGTGTCCTAGGGTGGCATTATGATGCTTGTATCCCCATCCATGTGTTCTGTGTATGCTGGATATCTGTTCTGTGCCTTCAAGACTGGCTCTGAAGAGTGAATGTTTTGTTCTGGTTTCTTATCAGCCACTCCCCCATGGCTGGCGGGACACACAGACAGGGCAGTGCATGGTGCTGCTTTTGCTTTTTGCTTTGCTCTTGCTTTTTGCTTCTGCTCATTAGTTAGTTTAGCTAAGCAATCTGAATTTTCCCTGGACTGTTTCTCCTTTCCCTCTTTTGAAATCACTCAGACCTGCTTTGGACTGGGCCCTGGGAACACCGAGAGTTTGCACCTTGTGGCTGCAGCAGCTGCCCCAGCACAGGAGGGACTGAGAACAGAGCGACCACCCCCAAGAGAGACTTTCTGAATTTGTCATCTTTTTTAGAGCAGTGACAGAGTGGTGTCAGCTGGTATTGTTCATTCTGTGTGCTGGGGGTGCTGTGCCTGTTAAACAAACAGGTTCTTTCCACTTGTCTCCAAGGAATCCTTCCCAAACCGTTTGGGGGGAGAAGCCATGTGGGTTTGCTTTCTGGAGGGGCCCCTTTGGAGGTTTTCTCCCTAGTTTGCCCTAGACCAGGACAACCTGGAACTTCTCCCCAACCTGCTCTCTGGTTCCCGGTAGGATGCTGGGGGGGCACAGCACCCAGCTCTCCCTCCCTCCCTCCTGCCCAGAGGTGCCCAAATATGGTGCCACACTGCTGCAGCGTGGCCCGGCATTACTTCACCCCTTGCATATGCAGCACACCTATTTATACATTTGAATGGGATGTTTGCCGTTCTGGCCCCGGGGTGTTATCCCTCCTGTGGAGGGTGAGTGCTGCGATGCCCCCAGGCTTGTTTTCCTTCCAGCCCTTCACCCTCCCCACCCTGGAACGTGCATTTGCTCACTCACACCCTCCTCTGCAGCACCTTCTTTCAGACCTTTCCCCCAGTTTATGATTTCCATCCCAGGCTTGTCTCCTGCAGTGTTTGGGTGCCTCTCAGCTCCCCTTCCCCTCCAAATTCCATGGGCAGACAAACCATGTCTGTCTCTGTCTGACTCTGCTCTCCCACCATTTATGGAATATTCCATTTCCCCAGCTCTGGAAAACTCTTTCCAGTTCATCCCAGTAACTATTAACAGCTACTCTCTGAATATCCCGTGAGAAGAAGAAACCACATTCTATGGTTACATCTGTTTTTGAAAAACCTTGGATGTAATTCCTCCCATCTCTCCAGGATGCTCACAGGTAATGCATTCACTCCTGCATTTCCCTGTCCCTCCTCCTCCTTCCCAAGAAGAGGGGGTGCTTGTCCTCCTTGCACCTTTCTAGGGCTCACTCCAGGCCTGCAAGGTCTCAGAAGCCACTGCAGAAATTCCCTCTGCACGCTGGCAGGAGCTGCAGCCTGACCTGCCTGGGCTGTGCTTGCTCTTGTCTCCTCTGCTGCAGCCCGCCATCCCTGGGACCAAAATCTGCTTTCCTGGTGGCACCTCACCTGTTCAGTGACAACCACGGGAGCTGGAAAAGCAACAAATCCCTTGCAGGGACTGGCAGCAGCTTTTCCTTGCCCTAACACAGGGACAAATCACTGCTGCACGTGGAGATGGGATCCCTCTGCACCCCTCTGTGTGCAAACACGGTTCAGGTGCCCTGGGCCAACATCAGAGATGCTCAGGGATGGGCAGAGGCCTCAGGAGAGAGGACAAGGTCCTGCAGGGTGGGCACACAGCCCTGGCAGCACCCAGGGAGCTCAGGGACAGGCAGGCCCAGCAGGGCTGGAGTGATGCTGTGTGACAGATCTCTGCTCCTGGGCCATCACACCTTCCCAAGGGGAGGGAAATCCTGCAGGACTCAGCCTGGCAGCCAGGCTGGCCCCACCAGGTGCACCCACCTCTGGAGGCAGCCTCAGACAGGCTTTGATGAAGGGAGGCTACTGGAGATTAGGTCCTTTTAAGGAATATTTCAATCCAAAGCTCTTTTCTCTGAGGCAGCTGAAGTTCTCCAGAGCTCCTGCAGAACATGCACCCACCCACCTTCCTGTGGCTGGAGCTGGGCCACATCCATGGAGAGGCACAGGGCACATCCATTCCCAGGGGAGTCCTGGGAACCCCAGCCCAGCTCCTGCCCGGTGAGAGCAGTCCATAACCACTGTATGAGACAAAACAAACCCTCCCAAACTCACACACCAGGGCACTTGGAGCTCCTGCCCACAGAACCCCTGTCCTGAACCTGCCCTGGGAAAGCTGCAGCCCAGAGTGGCCAGTGGGTCACAGTCTGAGCTCTCAAAACATGAATTATTTCCTATCCCCTCCTACCCCTCTCCCTCATCCCTGCTCTCCTGGGCAGTGACAGCTCCCTCCCCACTACAGAGCTGTTGGAATCACCCTGCACCTTCCCCAGGGCAAACGCAAAAGGCAACTTGGCCAAAGCCCAGTGTGGCTCTGGGGCGCAGAGCACCTGCAGTGTCCCAGGCAGCAGTGACAGCCACCCCAGTGCTGCTGAACTGGGATCAGACCCAGGGTGTGCAGCAGGGAGGGAGCAGCCTGCCCCAAACCACTGCTCCAGCACCACACAGATGTGTCCTGACTCAGGGAGAGCTTTTGCCACCTGAGGAAGCCTTTGGGACAACCTAGAGAGCCATTTGAGCTGGGATTTGAGTCCTGCATTTTATCTTCTGGCAGGAAAAGTCCTCTCCACAGCCTGGGGACTCCTGTGCTGTCTGACCAGAGCCTGCAGAGCTGAGGGATGAGGGATGAGGAACCTGAGCCCCAGCTCTGTGCACTGAGAGGAATTTGCGAGACACAAAGGCTCCAGCAGGGCTTCAAGGTGCTCAGAGCACCCAGGAAAACTCAGGCTCAGGGAATGGCCAGGAGCCCTGATTCAGAGGGGTGGAAACAAACTCTGAGGTGCTCAGCTCCACTTAAAGCCACCCTCCCCTTTTGCACAAGGTGATGGCTGGGGTGGAGGAAAACCCAGGGACTTCTGGCACAACCAAACTCCCTTTTATAAACAAAACATTGTTGAGACAATCAGAACCAACATCTGCCCCTCTCCCAGCTGGAGGAGGAGGGGAATCCTGGTCCCTGAGCTGTTTCTCATCCAGGATAAAAGCATCCCAAATGCCTTAGCAGCAAGCTCAGCTTACTGCTTAAGTTAAGCTCTCTGAGCTGTGGAACCCAGCTCCCACACGTTGGTTTTTGAGGACACATGGATTTAGGAGGTGGCTTGGATGGAGGAGCTGTGCAGCTCCCAGCTTGTGGCACTGCTGCACTGTGTAAGGTTGGGATTGGGTTTACCAGGGGTACATGGCTCCAGAAAGGAAATTCTGGAGGAAATCCAAATTTCAGTCAAATGAAAGAAATGTATTTTCAATTCTTTTATTCAGGATAGTTTGGGTTTATTCCTGACAATAGCTCTGGAAGCTGGAATATGTGACAGAGTCTTTGGAGACCAACAATTACAGAGAGGTGAATCAAAACCCCAGTGCAAACATCCACAGGGTTTCTTGTCTGGGAATTCACAGCAAGCTGTAGAAATCTTGTACAAAACCACAACCTGAGAAAACAATGCCATAAATATCTGCTCAGTTTTGCTCAAAACATGGCTGTGTGCTCTTCCCAAGCTGCTCCCAGGCCACAGCTCACCTGGGGTTCAATGGCAAAGCCTCTCCTTGGCCTCTCAGGACTGGGAACAAGCCCTGATCCCCACTCCATCAGCCCAAACTGTCTTTTCCAGTGTGTGTTGCTCAGTATCCATCCATTGCTGCTTTGGGCTTTCCAGACAATGCCTGCCCACAGTGTCCCCAGAGGCAAAAAGCAGAAGAGCTCTGAGGATGAGGTGTCACCAGCAGACCTGAAACAATCCAGAGTTATTTCTGCACCATCTGGCACAGCTGAGCGGCCTTTGAGGCGAGCCCAAACACACCTGCAGGGCAGAAATCTCACTGCAGGTGCCAAAGGTGAGCTCAGGGATGAGCTCAGAAGAGCAACAGCTCAGGAACAGGTCCAAGAAGTGTTCTGAGGATGTGGTCATGCAGGAGCTGGGGAGGGCAGCCTGCACATCTGGGGGCAGGAGCCACAAACTGTCCCAGGCCAGGGCTCCAGCCCTGCCCCTGCCCTGCACACCCCAGCCAGGACCAAGGGAAGCAAAGAGCTGTGAGCCTGGAGAGAGTGAGACACAGGAGGTGACAAATTCTGCAGGGGCAGTGGCCCAGGGACTGTTCCACCCTATTTATGTCCTGCAGTTTTTGATGCCACCTCAAAACTCCTTAATGACAAGAATCCCAAATGAGAATGAGGAATGAAGAGTCTTGCACTGACTGGGAGGTGGCTCCGGCTTCTTTGCCCTTCCTTTTCCACAGAACATCAGAAAAAATTGAAGCTCTGGAGGAGAACAGGGACCAGCTTGTCCAGGCTGCCACCCCTTTGCCTGGACCAGGGCTGAGGAAGGACACCTTGAGCCCAGCCTGGTGAGACAAACTCCTCATGAGCACAGAACTCTGCAAACCCCCAGAGCAGGGCTTGGTCTCCGCAGTAAATCCCTACAGGAGGTTGACTTTGGCCACAACCTGCTTGCAGCCCATGCTGGAGTACTGCTTGTCCCCTGTAGTGTAGTAACTGAGCTGATTTGCCAAATTTTCAATGTGTTTCTGGTCGGGATAGAGCCCCTCTCTCCTCATCTGCTCCAGGAAGCAGTTTATGACGTGAGCCTTCTCCAGGAGGACGAAGGGGATGATGTCTGCAGCCTTCCACAGAGGGTGCACCCTGGCCAGCACTGGCTGGATGATGCTCAGCAGCTCTTCAGCTCCCCTTTGCTGGTGCAGGAGCTCAGTGGATGCATTCTGGGTAATGAACTTTGTGATTTCATCACCTCCCAGATTGCTGATTAAAATGTAGATGGCATTGAGGAACTCGTTGGTTTGATTGGGTTCAAAGAATCGGCTGAGAGTGTCCAGCAGGACGGGGGACATGAGCTCCACCTCATCCAGAATAAACAGCGGAGTCTTCTCCTCTATTTCAGCTCTGGTAACCATGTCAGCAATCTTCTTGGACAGGTCTATTGCACAGGTGAGGGGAGCCACCCCGCTGGGGCAGTGGTGCATCACAAAGTACTGCAGCACAAAGTCATTGTCCATGACCGAGCGGAAGTGCTTGGCCAGCACCCAGCCAATGTGGCTCTTCCCAACCCCCGTGGGGCCGTTCAGAGAGATCACCAGAGGCTTGTTGTGGACATGGGTGGCCAGGTAGTCCTTCAGTAATTCCACAATACTTTCCACAGCAACCTTCTGCCCAAACACTTCCCGGTGCATGGTTTTCTCCAAACCGTCCAGGTCGTATTTTTGGAGGTTATCATCCAGGTTCTCTATTGCATTGAGAATCTGGAAGAACATAATGGCAATGAGCAAGAGGAGGCAGCGCTTTGCCTTGCTCTTCTCCTCTGCTGGGAGGTATTTTTTTGTTTTATCTGGGTACAGAACCATCCTGGATTTCCTCCGGCTCTTTTTCCGCCTGCACTTTTTCACCGAGTAATGTTCCACAGACGTGTCAAAGGTGAAGTACTGGGAGCTCTCAAAGCCAGACTGATTAAAGAAGGCCATGGAAGGGCTGTACAGGGAAGTTCTGCTCAGGGACAGCTGCTTCTGGAGCAGCCTGGTGTGGACAAACTCTGCAGACTTTTCCCGAGGCAGCTCCAAGTGCAGCCGGCTTTTCTTCAGGCCCTGGTAGCGCCGGCGCAGGCGGACGAAGGCGCGCAGGGGAGAGGAAATGGAAGTGATTTTCTTGGGAGCAGCAGGGATCACAGCGTCTGGCACTTCCTCTGCGTCACTCTCACAGCAAGAGGCCTCTTCTTTTGCATCACAGGGCATTTCCCCTTCCCTGTCACTATCTGTGATGGCAATGTCCCCTTCCCCATCGCTGTCCGTGACGGCAATGTCCCCTTCCCTGTCACTGCCACTGCCAGGAATGTCCCCTACCCCATCACTGCCACTGCCAGGAATGTCCCCTTCCCTGTCACTGCCGCTTCCAGGAATGTCCCCTTCCCTGTCACTGGCACTGGCACTGGCAGGAATGTCCCCTTCCCTGTCACTGGCACTGGCAGGAATGTTCCCTTCCCTGTCACTGCCACTGGCACTGCCAAGAATCTCCTCTTCCCTGTCACTGCCACTGCCAGAAATGTCCCCTTCCCTGTCACTGGCACTGCCAGGAATGTCCCCTACCCCATCACAGCCACTGCCAGGAATGTCCCCTACCCCATCATTGCCACTGCCAGGAATCTCCTCTTCCCTGTCACTGGCACTGCCAGGAATGTCCCCTTCCCTGTCACTGCCACTGCCAGGAATGTCCTCTTCCCTGTCACTGGCACTGGCACTGCCAGGAATGTCCCCTTCCCTGTCACTGGCACTGCCAGGAATGTTCCCTTCCCTGTCACTGCCACTGGCACTGCCAAGAATCTCCTCTTCCCTGTCACTGGCACTGCCAGGAATGTCCCCTACCCCATCACTGGCACTGCCAGGAATGTCCCCTACCCCATCACTGGCACTGCCCTGTGTCTCTCCTTCCACGCTGCCCTCAGTGAAGACAATTCCTTCAGTTGCAGCCTCCTCTTTTGTGCTGCTCTCAGCACAGGGCACCTCTCCTGCATCCTCCT
Source organism: Ammospiza nelsoni (assembly GCF_027579445.1). Lineage (NCBI taxonomy): Eukaryota > Metazoa > Chordata > Aves > Passeriformes > Passerellidae > Ammospiza > Ammospiza nelsoni. The sequence goes on along the minus strand of NC_080652.1, from coordinate 2,308,783 downwards.
CTGCTCCAGATGTGTCTCCTGTGGGATTGCTCTCCATGCAGGGCATCTCCACCCCCAGATCCCTCAGGACACTTTTTTCATCCACCTCAGAGCAGGGCAGCTCTTCCTCCATCTCTTCTGGTTCTTACAGCCCAATCACATTATCTTCTTTCTAAAAAGAAAAGGAATTCTGTAAAATCAACTGTCCTAATATCAGGAAGGGACCAAAAACAGTGGAATTAGACAGATATCCCCCTTTCTAATGGGTAGAAACCTGCAGCAATCAGCAATGGCAAGGTGGCAGAGACTTTCAGATCTAAGCTGACTTTCTGGAAGATGGGACAGTTGTGCAAAACTACAGATGGAATTCACAGAATTCACAGAATCACTGGGTTGGGAGAGACCTTCAGGATCATGGAGTCCAACCCAGCCCCAACCCCTCAACTCAACCCGGGCCCCCAGTGCCACATCCAGGCTTTGTTAAACACACCCAGGGATGGGGACTCCACCACCTCCCTGGGCAGCCATTCCACAACTTTATCACTCTTTCTGTAAAAAACTTCTCCCTGCTATCCAACCTGAATTTCCCTTGGCACAGCTGGAGGCTGTGTGCTCTGGCTGTGTCAGTGCTGCTGCAGACAGAGCCCAGCCCCAGCTGAGCACAGGCACCTTTCAGGAGCTGTGCAGTGATGGGGGCAGCCCTGAGTCTCCTTTTCTCCAGGCTGAGCACCCCCAGCTCCCTCAGGGGTTCCTCAGTGTCAATTAATGCAAATTGATATTAAAACACAAACCCAACCCTGCCTCAGATGCAGAAGGGAAGGTCAGAGCTGGCTGGGGCCAAAGCCAAAGGCTCGGCTGTAAGAAGGACACAGGACAGCGGGACAGACTGACCCATGCTCTGAACCACAGCTGCCCACAGCTTTCCCTACACTGCTAAACTCAAGGAAGACACAGAGCCCCAGCTCTGTGCCAGCACATGCACCCAGGCACGTACACACCCCGTGGGAGGTCACTGTCCACCCACAGACACCTCTGGGGCTGGGGGAGTCACTTGCTGTGGTTGCCATCGTGGCTGTGGGGGCACCTCCCAGGGAGGATTTTCCTGGCTGTGCTGATGGATGTGCCTGGCAGGGAGCTGAGATGAGAGCTGCCCTGCTGGGAGGGCTCAGAGGGGCTGCACAGAGCCAGTGTGGCTGTGCCTGAGCTGCCAGCAGCACCTGGCTGTGGGAGAGGGACAGGGACAGGGAGGAGGAGGAAGAGAAGGAGAAGGAGAAGGAGAAGGAGAAGGAGAAGGAGAAGGAGAAGGAGAAGGAGAAGGAGAAGGAGAAGGAGAAGGAGAAGGAGAAGGAGAAGGAGAAGGAGAAGGAGAAGGAGAAGGAGAAGGAGAAGGATGAGGAGAAGCCCCAGAGAACCCCAACCCTGCCACCCCCATGGTCCCTCCATGCCCTCTGTGCCCACACACACCCCTGGACATGAAGGAGGGACCCAGGGGCTGCCACATGAGACCCTGGCGCTGCCCAGGAGAGCTCAGGGATGGTTATCCTGGGATAACCACCTGAATGGACAAACCTCAGCTGGCAAACAAGGAGAGGCCAGAGGGACGTGACAAGAGGCACAGAGCCAGCAGGGAACCCCTGGGAGAGCACAGCTCTGCAGGGCTGGATGCAGCCCCATGTGCTGCCCTGGCCCTGCCTGGCACCAGGCTGGAGGTGGCAGAAGCTGTGCCATGGTGGGAGGGCACTTTTCTGACACCTCTGGGCTGCACAGCGCTGACACAAGGGACACTTTGCTGCTGTGGTGTGGGAGTGTCGGGGGGTAGGACAGCCAGGACAGACAGAGACAAGAGTTCTCTGCAGCCAGGGCTTGGAACTTGGGGTTCATTGCAAAGGGCCTGGGTGCAGAGCCCTGCTGGGAGCAGGCCCCAAAGATTAGTAAAGAGAGTGGTACAGAGGATGAAAGAGAGAGAGGATGAGAGGATAAGAGCATAAAAGGGTAAGAGAGCAAGGTTCCCATTACAATACAATAAATCTTCTTCTGTGTTGAATATTCTGATTCTCACTAACCAATCTAGTACAAGATACAAATCCTATGGCATTTACATACAGCCTATAAGAATCATTACATTACCACACTGTGTTACATTTTAAACCCTAAAAACTCCTCTTTGGGCCCCTTCTGCCAAGCTGTAGGGTCTGCTCTGACCCTTGGGCCTGTCTGCAAGCAGAGGGTGTTGTTCCATCAAAAGGGGATGACCTTCAGCTGGCCACACCATTGTTTTCCAGTTGTTCAGTAACTGAGGTATCTTAAAACTGCTTTCATTTCAATCTCACTTACAGTTTCCATATTCTCAAAATCTTTTGCCAGACAATCACATTTTAAGGCTTTCCTGTTTCATTCTCCCCAACACTGTGGCACTGCCAGCCCCAAGCACACCCAGCACAGGCAGCGTGAGGAAATGCCACTTTCATCAGCCATCCTTAAAACATCAACACCGGGTCTTGCCAAAGGCACCGCGACTCTGGAGGGAGCAGGGAGGTCGGGAAGTTTGTTATTAACTCCCTGCAGCTCAGCAGGAAGCACCAACCTGCACAAAGTCACGCTCTAGACCAGGTTTTACTTCCCCTGCGCAAAGCGGCTCCGTCACCCCGAGCCCAAGGGCACCCGGGGGCTGTGGGGGAGCCACGGGCCCTGGAAATGCCCCCTCTGCCCCCTTGCTAAGCCCCACACCCGTCCTGGCTGCTCTGAAATGCAAAGCTTCACTCCCATCCCTGCACAAGCTGATTCCAGGACCGAGTGAGGGCAGCCAGTGAGCTCAGCCATCATCCTGGAGCTGCCAGTGCTGGCAGCAATTAACCCCGAGTGCTAATTGCTGACCCAGTTCCTGACCCTGTGCAGGGCTTGGTGTGCAAAGCCAAACCAGCCAGACAGGATCTGGCAAGGAGGCAGCACCAAGGAAGAAGGGCTGGATGCCACCATCACTGCCATGCCACCCAAAGGATGGCACCGGGAGCTCTGGGCTGTCCCCACACCCCCCTGCAGTCACAGCCTTGCTCCTCTCCATCCTGCATCACCTTGCTCACACAGTGCCTGTCCCCAAAGGGACAGCTGTCCCCAAAGCAGTCCCTGCAGCTCAGACCAGCCTGGGCTCAAGGGATCAGGGACACCGAGAGCTCAGCCAGGGATCAGAAAACCCTCCAGGCACTCACAAACATCTCCACAAGCACAGGGTGACATTTCTCAGCCCCGAGCCCTTGCAGGTGAAGAGAGGGTTGGTTAAATGCCAGGGCAGAGGCTATGGAAATGTACAGGAGAAGTTTTAGAGAACAGAAGGATCACAGAATCATGGAATAGTTATGGCTGGATGGAACCTTCAAAGCCCGTCTCATTCCAAAGCCCTGCCACGGGCAGGGACACCTCCCACCAGCCCAGGCTGCTCCAAGGCCCATGGGCAGCCACCCTGGGCACCCCTGCCAGGGCCTCGCCACCCTCATTCTCAGAAACTTCCTTATCTCTAATCTAAAGCCACTCTCTTCTAGTTTAAAACCTCTTGTCCTGTCATAACAGGACCTGCTTAACATTTTCTCTTTTTCTTTGGCTCCCTTCAAGGCCTGGCAGGGAAACACAGGACACCCCAAGCACTCCCCATGGACACTGCCAGGTGCTGCTGCAGCTGAAACACAGAGTGATGTGGCTGCTCACAGCCCAGAGCTGCTCTCCCACTGCCATGCCCATGGAGAAAGCCCCAAGCCCTGTGGGGAATGGTGAGGGATGCTCATCAGCTGGGAAGTGTTCAAGATCCTCTTCCCACAAGCCCACCAGCACATCCATCCCACCAGTGTGGGATGCCCAACCCTCCAGACAAGCTGAGCAAGGCAGGGTGGAAGGACAAAACCCCATCCTGAGCAAGGAATCTGTCCAGTCATGAATATAATAACCCTGTTAATGCCATGACTCAGTCCCTAATACCTGCTGGTATTTTCACAGCACTGGAAGTTTCTAAGAGCACATTCAGGGTCGGGTCAGGGCTGGGCAGGAGGCTGTGCCAGCCAGCAATGGTGCAATTTGACAGCTTAATTTAATATCTGGTGAAAACAACAGGAAAGAGAAGGCAGGAATTCAGAGTGCAGCATCCCAGTGCTCGTGTAAACACTGCGGATCTCTGTCCTGAGCCTGGACACCGCAGGAAAACTTGCACTTGGAAGCTCTCCTGGGAAGCCTCCAGCTTTCCTGCTGTAGCTCTTGCAGTGTTTGCACTGCAGCAAGCACCACAACAGCGTTTCCACAACAGAGGAGCCTGTGTGGGCAGCTGGAGGCAGCCTGGGAGAGGGGAGCAGGATGGGGACAGCCCCGGCACGGCCCTGGGGGCAGGAGAGGCCAGCGGGAACCGCGGTCCGGGTTAAAGCATCCCCGGCTGGGCAGGCTGCACCAAACCCAGCCTCTGGGGACGAGCAAAGGTGCTGGGGAAAGGGAACAGCTGGGAAATTCTACAGATTGATATCCCAGCAAAGGTGCTGGGGAAAGGGAACGGCCGGGAAATTCTAAAGATTGGTATCTCCCATCCCCAGCTGGAGCCAAACCCTCCATCCCAAAGGGAGCATCTCCGTGGGGAAGGTGGCACAAAGCATCCCCTGGCTGTGGGAGCTGTAGATAAAGAGGTCAAAGGCTGGGAGGAGGATCCCGGAATGTCGGCAGAGGCCAGCACGGCCCCGGCATCCCGAACCGCAGCGGCCCCGGCTGCGAACAAGCCAAGCAGGGCGGTTCGAGTCACGGCCACCCTGCCGAGCACGGCACAGGGTGACAGCGGTGACAGCCAGCAGCTCCCCTCAGACAGCCTGTCCGCCACCAAACCCACCAGCCCAGCCCCAGGTGTTGCCAGACCCCGAAGCCAAGTGCGAAGGGAAGGACAGCAAGCGCAGGGGAAGTGCCTGGAGCATCCCAAACCATCCCTGGAAAACCGAGGCGGCTTTTGGTGGAAAGCAGCGACTGGGGACGAGCAGAAAGCGGTGGCAGGGATGGAGCTGGAAGGAGCCCTGGGGTGCCTCGGTGGCCCCTGAGGGCTGGGGGCAGGACAGGGAGCGATGGCAGCGCAGTTACCCGCGGTGTCGGTCACGGGCTCTCCCCTCCGGCCTCGGACGGGCCGGCAGCTCCTGTGTGGCCGCTCTCATCCGTACAGAAAGCAGCCCGGAGAGGAAATGGTGAGGAGGAGTGGCCCTGGGCGGCACTTCCTTCTCGCCTGCCATGGGATGGCCGCTGCCGGCCGGTTCCGTGTCCCCCTCCCGGGCAGGCCCTCCCCGTCACGGCGGCACCGTGCGAGCGAGCACGGGCAGCGGGCTGAGCTCACCGCCCGGACAGCCCCGAGCCCGGCACAGCATCGCCACCCCCGGCTCTGTCTGCACTGAGTCACCATCAGGAACCCTCACCCCAAAGGTCACTGCGGTGACGCTGCCAGCCCGGTTAATTGGGGCTGACGCGGTGCCTGGGTGCTCACCCTGGCCGACAGCACAAACAGGGAGTCAGACTGCGGGGAAGGAGTGAGGGCATAAAAAATAACGAGTCTGGAAAAGCAGCAAGTCCAGAGTGGCTGGTTGGACCCTGGGCAGGTCCTGGCTCTGCTGCCCCGGCCCTGCTGCAGCTCTTGGCCCCAAGCAGCTTGGGGACATGGGGACAGCCGTGGGACCAGGGTTTGCTGTGGGCACAAAAAATCCCCGGGGAAAACCACTTCGTGCCTCCAGAGCAGGAAGCAGCAGGGTTTTCCTCTTTCCTCACCCAGCAGTGCAAAAGTTCATCACTGGGCTCCTCCTCACCTCATTCCCCTTTCTTCAATCCTGGTGAATGAACGCCCTGGCACGTCCCAGCTCTCACCTGCACTCGCACAACCTGGCCAAGGCTTTTTCCCTCAAATCAAGCCTGTTTGGTAAAGCCAGAGAAGCCCATAGTGAGCTTTTGCTGGTATTTCAAGCTCCTGTTTTTTGATGGAACCTGTACCCTGCAAGCCCAGCTGCACAGGACCAAAAATAAGGGGGAAAATCCCCCAAACCTGAGGGATTTTGGTGCATCACAGTGCAGATCCCACCCTGGCTGTGATGCTCTCGATTTCCCTCACTTCAGGGAAGGAGACTCTCTGAGCAAGTCTCCCCAGCTCCATGCCAGGCAGCTGCATGTGCCTCTGCTGTGGCCAGCAGGATTTGCCTAACAAATCCTTGCAAATGTGGGGATTTCTGTGGCAGGAAGGCACAGGGGCCCAGCTGGAGCTGACACTCGGCACCTGGGAGCTGCCCTCGGGGTCAGGAAGTTGTGCAGGGCTGACCTCAAGCAGAAATCCCATTAAGAGGGGCTTGGCAGGTGGTTTGGGAGCAGTCATGAAGGAAGATATTCTGGCTAATTCAGGTTTTTGAGAAGGAAGAGCTTCCCCTAGGCAGAGTGGTTGGTGACCATTAAACCCCCCCCCAAACACAGTGCTCCCCAAAGTTCTGAAAGATGCAACATTAGAGAAGCAAGGAGCTGCCACTCCCCTCAACGGCTGCCAGTGAACATCAACAGCCCAACAAAAACTCTTCTGCTCTAACTGGGAAGGAGTTTGAGCCATTTCAGCACTCCATGGGCTGCTGGGGATAATGGGGGGACAGAAAACCCTTGGAACAGAGCAGGAAACCCAGGGAGGGTGGAAGATGGTACAGCCTGCCCTGGAAAGGGGGATTCTAAACCCCTCCTGAGCTGGTGACAGAGGGTGACAAGATCCTGGTGACAGTGGGGACATGACACTGACCTGCGTGGCACCCAATGGTGCTGGTGGGGCTGGATGGCACGTGGGGACGAGGATCTGGAGGGGCCACTGCCAGCCATGCAGTGACCACACAGGGGACAAGGTGATGCAGGGCTAGGGACACTGTCCTGGTGTTGCTGCCAGCACCAAAATCACAGGTTGGGTCTGGAGTGGCCACCAAAAAATGCTGGGGAGCACCTGGGGAGGGCAGGGGCATCGATGGCACCAGGAGGTGTCTGTCCCATGTGGGGACAGGGAGGACAGGACAATGGAAAACCTGCTTATGTTCCCAGCCCAAACATCCCCTTGAGCTGCTCCTGGCCCTGGTGTGGGTGGGGGCTGTGTCCCCCCTCCCCACGGGGCTTTGGGGACCTCCAGCACCCCAAATTGGAGGAGACAAGCTGCTGTGTCCTGTGGGGAAGGGACACACTGGGGGGACATGCAGGCACAGAGGTAATGGGGGCGGAGGGGTTGGGGGGGGTGTTTTTAATGGGGTTTTTCATGGAGGGCACTGCCATGGGGTGGGGGCTGCAGGTGAGGGGTGTGTGGGCTGTGTACTTGGGGAAGCTGTGCCTTGGGGGCCACAGGGGGCACCAGGGCAGTGCAGTGGGGGGCGGTGCACAGGGAGGCCATGTGGGAGAAAATTGGGGCCCCCAGCCCTATCCCTCAGGACCTTGGGACCACCTGCCCTGTCCCCCGGGGCCTTGGAGCCACCAGCCCTGTCCCTCAGGCCCTGGGGCCCCCAGCCCTGTCCCTCAAGGATTTGGAGCCACCAGCCCTGTCCCTCAGGCCCTGGGGCCCCCAGCCCTGTCCCTCAGGGATTTGGAGCCACCAGCCCTGTCCCTCAGGCCCTGGGCCCCCCTGCCCTGTCCCCGGTGTCCCTGCGGGTTTCCGAGGCCTTGGGGCCCCCCTGGCCGGGCCCCGCGGGGAGGAAACGGCGGCGGGGCCAGGATGGGGCCGAGAGGTGCCACAGCCCCTCCTGCGGCCGCGGATGCAAATCCTGCACAAACGCAGCCTCTCCCTCACGGAGAGAGGCCACACAATGGCCCACGGAGAGGGGGACGTGCCCTGAGCTGAGATTTTGGTGCCAGACTCTCACTGGTACCAAAAGTGCTTTTTTTGGGCACCCCTGGGTTTGGCACCCATCAGGAGGCATTGCCGGAGCTCGGGTGGCACCAGCTTATGTGACAGTTTTAGGGTTTTCCTTCAAGGTTTTGCGCATTGCCTGTTTAGCCAGAATATTTCTAGGGCTGAGGAGCAGCAGCTGCATCCCAAATCCCCCCTGTGTGCCCTGGGAAACCAGAATTAGGTGAATGAAGCACCCAGGGTCCCTTTGAGGAAGCCGTGAGGTTTTCAAAGCTCAGAATGGGACCAGAGTGAGACTCAGCAGCTCCAGGATGGAGTGCACCACACTTGCAGCATTGGCCTTGCCCACAGAAACTCTGCAAAAAGAGGAAAACCAGTAAAAAAGAAAATGAAAGCAGCAGAAGAGGTCACGGGCTTGGAGGCAGCAGGAAAATGGATGTAGAGATCAGAAATATGGCTCAAGGATATAAAACTTGTTGTGGGCAGGGAGCCCTGGAACTGAAATTGAGAGGCTGCAAGTGGAGAAGGGGAAATGGGGCTGGGGTTGGGACACAGCAGGACCCCCATTGACCCTGACCTTGGAGCCAGCCCCTCCTGCAGCCCCAGACAGGGAAGAATAACAGAATATCATAAAGTAATCTGCTCCATGGTGGGCAGGATCCCCACAGGGCGGTTCAGCAGCCCCTGGCAGGGGTGCAGAATTCAGCCCTGGAGGGTCATTCCCAGACCCAAAGATCTTTTTTCCAAGCATAGATTTGCCCTTTTGCAGTGTGATCCCCCAGCTCCATGGCCACATCAGCTCTGCATTGGGCTGGTGGGTGGATTTTTTCCCTTTTACATCGCCCACCTTGTGCTGATCTGCCCTGAGTTGCTGCTGCTGATCCCTGGGCTCCCCCTGAAACATCACCCCTCCTAAATCCAGTGTAAATTCCTTGCATACATTCTTGGGGCCATCAAACCAGACCCCTCACTCTTTTAAATCTCATTCTTAGCAAAACTTTCCAGCCTCTGCGAGCAGCTCCAACACATCCTGAATAACCCAAACAGTTTATGCTGGCCTGGGGAATGTCCCCCGCAGGGACGCCGCATCCTGCCTGGGTTATCATGACCCTTCCAAACAGTTTATAAATAGACCAAGGTAAATGAGGGGAGTGCTCAGGATTTTTATCTCATTTCTTGTTTTCAAGCCATTCAAGGAGTGCTGGGTCAGATGACCACTTCTAAAATTCAAGTTGAATCTGCTGCTTCTTTCTCCTCCAGTTGAGCTCTATCTCTACCTTGCTAAAACAGTAAAAAATAAGTAAAAGCTAAGAAAAATGGGTTTGGCATTGACCAACGTCATGGCCCTGCCATGAGGCATCATCCAGTGGGAGAGGGCAGGGACCAGCACTGCTGCACCTGGGAAGTTGTGGCTCACACTGCTTCGGAAAACAGAAGGGGTACATCTGGGGAAAAAATGGAAAATTTGGGAAATAATGTGGAAAATATGGAGAGCAGTGAGTGCCTGCAGCACTCCTCTTGTCACCAACAGTGTCCCACCAGCAGCATCCCCCAGGGCCATCGATACTGCCTCGTGTCACAAGTAGTGACTGGAGAAATTCACTGTAACCCCTTCCCAAGGTCCCCAGCAGGGTCTGTGTCACCCACCAGGGGCTCTGAAAAACACCCCCAAAGAACTGGAGCCATTCCCAAACATCCAAGGAGGGAAGAAGTGTCCAAGGCCAGGCTGGATGGGGCTTGGAGCAACCATGGGCTGGTGGAAGGTGTCCCTGCCCATGGAAGGGGGTGGAATGAGATGAGCTTTAAGGTCCTTTCCAACCCAGGCCATTCTGGGAGCCCATGCTTCTATGATTTTATGTGCATTTTTGAGCTATAAATGTGTCTTTCTCTCTTTCTCTGTCTCTCTTTCTTTCTCTCTCTCTCTCTTTCTTTCTCTCTTTGTCTCTTCTTCCTTTCCTCTGGAGTGGGAGTGACAGCCCTGGTTCAGGGACAGTCCTGGCCAGCAGACACAGCTCCAGCCTGAAGCAGCAGGGCTGTACAGCAAGTGGCACAGGAACAGCACAAAGCTCTTTTTTCTCCTTCAGCTTCCTCTGTTCACTCTGAAAAAAATCACATTTCCAGCTTGTTTCAATTAACTTTAAGACTTTTGTATTCCATGAAGGCTGAGGCAGTCATTAAACCCAAATTTTTCCTGTTGTAACACTTTGAAACAACCACACCACAGCTCAGCTGGTGGCTCTGGCTCTGCCAGGCAGGACCTCCCATGGGCAGAGAGGCAACTCCAGGTCCCCTCAGTGGTGGCATTGCTCATCCTCTGGCTCAGGATGGACAAACTCATCACACCCCACAGGCCCAGCCCTTGGGGCAGCATGAGGAAAAGTCAGGATGGGAGTGATGCCCATCCCCTGCCCCTCCAGGGCACACCATGGCTTTGGGAAGGGCAGGGAGTGCCCTCATCCCATCCCAGAGTCTGGGGATGCTGCTGGGATGGGCTGCAGGACACACTCACTGCCCCACAGCCCCTGCACTGGGGGTGAGGAACCACCACAGAGCAATAAACCCACCTGCACAACACGTAAATAAATCAATGTTTTTGCATCCATGAGCAAAGCAGATGCAGCCAAGGCCCTGAGTCACCCTGGGCCATGTCCCCGCAGTGGCTCTGGGGTGAGTGGGGACAGCCCTGCTTTGATCTCCCCACATCAAAAGGAGCCTTTTCCCTGCCCTGTCACAGCCACAGCACACCCAGACACTCCATGGGACACTCTGTGGGATGGGGCTGGCACACCCCAGACACTCTGTGGGATGGGGCTGGCACACCCTGGCCTGGCAGGCACTGACCGCACTGACCCTCCCTGCCAGCCCTTCCATGTGCTCAGTGCTCTTTCATGAAAAAATAGAAAGAAAAAAGTGTAGAGGTGAGAGTAGAGAGAAGGAAAGGGAAAAGTTCCTTGGGCACTCAGGCATGGATGTCCATCCTTTCCCTGCTGATGCCATCATGGATTTGCTGCCCTTTGTTGGCTTTACCTGAAGTAATCTCAGACTGGGGTTTATTCAGATATCACCAGATCCTCCTCAGCACAAGGAACAACGGGATGCAGCAGGTTCCCAGAGCCACAGCCCTGCCAGCCTGGAGCACAGTGCCCCAGGGGATGAAGGAATTGTGCTTATCCACAGAGGAAACACCAACGTGCCCAGGGGGACAGAACTGCTGCACCCTGCTGCCTGCAACTGCAGGAGGAATGCCCCAGGCACTTGTGGGCTTTAGGCACTGGAAATCAAGGGTCAGTGTTAAACAGGGGGTGATTTCTGTGTTCTGTATCTCTCACACACCTGGATGCAAGGCCACACTCACAGCTGCTCCTGTGTCCTACCTGTGGCTCTGTTAAGGCTCAATTCCAGCTGCCACAGCACTCACAGGCTGGGATTGAAGTTCAGCAGAGGAGGAGAAAGACTCCTTGGGCTGAGGAAACTCATTGGGTGCTTCACAGGAAACATCTTTTTAGTAAAAGCCAGATTTCCCCAGCATATTCCTCTGATGAGCAAAATTCATGTGAAAAACAGGACTGAGAGAGCCTAAAGACCCTGGAGGGGGGATGTGATGCAATCCTGAAACTGCTCCACAGCTGGGTGGGCGGCACAGTGTTTAACCAGGAGCTCTGGGATTATCCCATCCCATTTCCTTGAGTGCTGCCAACAATTCTGAAGCTTCCCAGGACTGACCCCAAGGGCGGCCCCATGGTGGTGGGACACAGACCTGTGCCAGGGCAAAGCAATCCCACCAGGGCCTGGATACCCCACTGGATCTCCTCCAGCCTGCCCTGAAGAGCTGCTGCATCTCATCCCTCTCAAGCATTCTTCATCCCACAATAAAATTATTCCACACAATTTACCAGTCCCAAACAAGGGCACCCTGGAGTTGTTCCCTCCCTGTCAGAGACAGCACCAAGCCTTGGTTTTGGGCAGGGTCTCACTCATCACACCCAGCTGCAAGACACTGCTTTAGCCACACACAGAGCCCCAGACAGCAGCTGGAGCCAGCAGCCCCCTCCCAAAACCTCCTGGGGCTGGAAAGGGGGACAGAGCCTGGCAGGCTGGGGAGTTTCCTGCCTGCCCTTCCAGCATGGGGAGGGACCAAGAGGAAAGAAAAGAGCTGGAACCATTGGAAAAAGGAGCCTACTGTTATTTATTAACCAGGGAGGTGGGCCCAGGCACTCATGTAGGGAGGAAGGAATGTGGGGAGCAGACCCAGACATTGTGGGTGTCCAGGTTGCTGCTGAGCTGCCTCCATGAGGAAAGTGACACCTGCTTGGGGAAGGGAGTACAGCAAAGCCCCAGGGCAGGGAACCCCCAGCAGGACACTGAGAGCTGGGGGCACTCTGGAGCAGGGCTCAGGCACAGGCAGCAGTGCCCAGGGGGCAGGGGCACTGCCAAATCAGTTGCAGTTCTTGGGCAGGCGATAGACACCCCCTGAGTAGATGAGCTGCTGGTCCCGGACCTTCTTCTGCAGGAATCCCTGCAGCTCCTGGATATCGATCTCAGTGACCACAGGGCCAGTCATCACAAACATCTTGAGCATGCTGTGGATCCTCTCCAGGGACAGGCTCTCCAGGTTGGTCAGCATGGCCTGGATGTACGTCCAGAAGAGCTGCAGAGGGACACAGGCCACAGTGAGTGAGTGACACCACAGCACACAGCAAATACCCAGAAACAAGGCAGGGATCAGCTGGCACTAAGTTAGCTCTGCTCTCAGCCATGGGGTCTCTAAACAGGGCACATCCAGGAACAGCAGCAAAGGGCTGGGACACAGAGCTAGACAGAGGGATCTGACGTGCAACACACTCACGACCCTCTGTGGATGAACACAGCATGACAACGCTGTGTTGCACAACACACAGGCACAGTGTGACTCACAGGCAGGAAAGGCACTGGAAATGTCCAGGAACCACAACAGAGAGAAGGCAGAGATCCAGCTGTTAGTGCTGGGTCAGTCTTTTGGGCAGTCAGAAGTGCCAAAAAAGTGTTGCTCGGGTGCATCCAAACAAGCTATGACTATTTTCAAATATGAAATCATGTCTCGGACTTTTAAATTTTTTTTAAACTGAAAAAAAAAGCAATTTGGAGATTCCCAAAAGGTTCCCTGACTCAGGAGCTGGGCACTTGTCTGGAGGGAAGGCTGTGATCCAGCACCAAGAGATTAACCACGAGATACCCGCTTCAAAACCCAAATGTTTGTGCTGGACTCAGCCACTTGCAGTGGAAAATGTGAATCCACAGTGCAAACTGAATCCATCACCTTGATCAGATTCCCCAAACCCACAATACAGGATGTTTGCATCACCACAGGGACAGGTACCTGCAGCTCCTCCTCCTTCTGGTCAGCCTGTGAGGCCATGGCAGAGTCCCCCTCCTCGTCACTGTCAATCAGAACAACCTTCTCCACCTGGTCCTTCTGCTCCTCCTCGATGACAGTGAAGGTGCCCTCGGGCTCTTCCCGCAGCACTCCCTGCTGCAGCCACAGCGTCATCTTCCTTTTCAGTGAAGTCACAGGCACCTTGAGCACTTCACTCAGCTCTGTCAGCGTCCAGGTGCCTGCAGGGACCATGGAGAACAGAGAGGAGATGGAGAATAGGGAGGAGATGGAGAACAGGACACTTCACACACCCAAGCTGCCAGGATTTGATGGGAAGTGGGTAAGGCAGGGAGGCACTGCCAGGAACAAGCAGAGGGGTGCAGAGCTGTGGCCCTGCTGGGTGCTGGAGACCCTGTGGGAGATCCAAACCCGTGCACCACATCTTGGTCCTCCTGCCAGAGCTCTCAGAGCCTCCAGCTGCCCAAGGAACGTGGCCTTCCCACCCGTGGAAGCACAGACAGAGGTTGCACAGCACTCACTCTTGGTCTGGAAGTGCAGGATGATGGCAGCGTGCACAGGAGACACGGACAGGGAGAGCGTGCGATCGGCCAGCTCCACGTCCAGGCTCACCAGCCCCAGGTGGTACTTCCAGTTCAGGGTCCTCATGGCCTGGGAAAAGGGGGAGGCAGCTGCTCACACACATCTCCCAGCAGGAACCACCAAGTGCTGGGTTATGGCAAACCCACTGTAACCAACCAGCAGCTGAAGGGGTCTGCATAAAGCTTTCATGAGGGGGGGTTAAGGTGGCCTCACCTTTAATTTCTCATACTTCTTGGAATATGCTTCCATGGCTTCCTTGACCTGCTCTGGAAGCTCCAGCTTCTCCTCTTTGAGTGGTGGCCAGAACTCACTGGACAGGATAATGGCCACGAGGCTGAAGGGAGGCCTCTCCTCCTCAGGGAGCTTCTCCTCCTCATCCCGGATGTTGGCGTTAATGCGCCGCGAGTCGGCCATGTCCTGCAACAGCACAGAGCTGAGCTGCCTCCTTCCTCCAGAGCCAACCACTAGTGAAGGACAGCCTTAAACAAGGTGAACAGTGTTCTGTCCAAATGATGATGGAAACACTAGAAAGGACACAATTGTCACCCTGATTTTTTAAGATTTTCTAAGCCTTCTGATGTTGACATTCTTGTAGCAAACTTTCTCACACTTTCTGTAAATAACTTATTGGTTTGCATTCTTTTATGAAAGAAGAGAAATTTGACAGACTGTTGGTTTGTCCAGTGTCATTGGAGAGGTGGCACTTTCACCCTCCAATCCACTGTCACTTTTAGAAAACTATAAATGTTGGAGTCAGAAATAAACTTTCCCTTTCTTCACCTTAACAGCAGCGGTGTGTGCACTCGTGTTGCTTCGTGTCCTACAGTGACACACGATCATGTGTCTACTTGGAAGTCTGCTACATACTCAGAAGGATTTGTGGGACATTAGAGGAAGGAAGGAGTTACAACTGAACACTGCCTTCACTGGAGGCCCTCCACACCTGTGTTCTCCAAAAGAATCAAACTCCAGAGTCCCAAGCCCAGCTCCTCAATGCCAGGATGCTCCAGGAAGGACAGTACAGACAGCAGCACCAGAGCAACCATTCCCCAGAGCTGATAATCCAACCCACAGGGCTTAAAAACAGACATGATTTAAATGCACTTGTGCCTGTCACAAATCAGCCCATCACTGGTATTCTGGAACCCCCACTTTCCTAAAAGACCTTTTTGGGTTCACTCCTCAAGTCCCTCCCCTTCCCCAATGGGCTCAAACACCCTGCACTTAAATTAAAAAAATAAAAGGAGTTACTTTTAACATGACTTCACAGTAGTGCATCTGAGCTTCACCAAACCTCAGCTTCAGCAGCTCCACGTTACGGATTTCCCTGGAAAGAGACACAGCAGGTCAGGGACAGGGCCCTTGGATGGACAAACCTGGCTTGGCCTCCACCCCTCACCACACAGCCAAAGAAATGAAGTCCCTGGCACAAGGTGCTCTTCCTTGCAAGGCACAGTATCTGCTCAGAATGGTTCCTGGTAGCCAATGGAGGAACAGCTACCTCCTCTAGGCCAGCAGCTTTTTGAAGACAGAATGGTTCAGGCTGAAAGGGACTACTGGAGCTCATCCAGTCCCACCTCCCTGCTCAAGCAGGGTCCCTTGGAGCAGACACTCAGGGTTGTGTCCAGATGGGTTTGGAATATCTCCAGGGAAGGAGACCCCACAGCCTCTCTGGGTTCCTGTTCCACTACTCAGTCACCTCACAGCAAAGAAGTTCTTCCTCATATTCAGGTGGAACTTTCTGTGTTTCAGAAACACACATCTTCCATTTGGGGGCCAATAAAACATGTGGGATGGTGTCAGCGCTCCAAATTCCTACGAGCTGCTCTACAGCACAACCCAAGGGTAGGACTGAGTATGGAACTCTAGAGACAAACTCAAAGCTGCAAAGGAAATAGCCAAAGGCACTCCTGGCTCCACAAACAGCCATTGACAGGACTGAGTCTGAAGGCTCTACCCTTCACAGAATCATAGAATTTTTAAGTTGGAAGAGACCTTTAAGATCATCGAGTCCAACCCATGTTCTAACACCTCAATTAGATCATGGCACCAAATGCCACATCCAGGCTTTTTTTAAACACATCGAAGGATGGTGACTCCACCACCTCCCTGGGTAGATGATTCCAGTATTTGACCAGCAGGTAAAAGGAAACTCAGGTGATTTGGCCATGGGAGGCCTGGCTCTGGGCCCTGGGCCTCACCTCTCAGCGCTGTAGTTGAACTGGTGCAGCAGGCGGTCAGCCAGCAGCGTGCGGTACTCGTTGATGAACAGGTCCTTGCTGCCGTAGATGCTCACCAGGAGGCTGATGATGTCTGAGGAGCGACGCTTGGAGCTTGATTTCCCTGGTGGAATCCAGCAGACAGCAGGGTGAGATTAACAGGGACCTGTCCCAGCCCAGCAAATGAGCTGCTCAAGGCTACAGCCCAGCAGAGAAAGCAGCCAGGACTGCTGGGCTGGGCATCTCACCTGGATCTGCATCCACTGGGTCAGGAACCCAGTCCCCTGGCTCTGAGATGTCATCATCACTCTCCTGGCCGTTCTCCAGGGTCACTGGGTCAGCTTTGGAGAGCTCATTTGCCAGGTCCCCCGAGCCCTCAGCATCCCCTGTGAGACCGGCCACGATCTGGCGCACCGTGTCCTCCCGAGTCCTGGAGCGAGGGGGAAGAGTGAGTGAGGGAAGGGGAGGGAAAGGGGATGTGCCAGACTGCCCCACACACCTCCTACCTCAGATACTTCCTGATGGGTTCACAGGCAACCTCCAGGATCACCATGGAAGGGTCCAGCTCCCGCAGGGCCTTGATGGCCGAGATATACAGAGTGATGATGTCAGAGGTGTTGACTCCTGCAGGAGAGGAGCAGAGGGAGTCAGAGCCCTGCGAGCTGTGACTTCTATCCCCTTGGAGAGAAGGGATTTGGATGGTCTGAGCCCTCTGTTCTAGCTGTGGTGTGGGAGGAGGGGGACTTGCTGCCCTACTGCCCAAGGCAATGGGGCAGATCAGATCCATGTTTTGAGCATGAACAGAGGCTCAGAGCTGAGCCCTGACAGTGCAAAGAAGCCTTTGCCCATCTGGACCAAAGATAAACTTTGTGCTCCTGACCATAGTGTAAAAATGAGGCCAAAGGGGGCTGGGGTGCCATCAGCTGCTGCTGCCCTGCCCACTGGAACACAGACAATGTGTGATGGGCACGGTGACTGCCCCTCACTCCTCAAACAGGAAACCAAACCAGCTCCAAGTAGATCCCCACTCATACCCAGGCTCCTCACAGTGTCAGGACACAGACAAGGATGTAAAACCCACCAGGGTGCAGAAGTCTTATTTCCAGAGCACTTTTCAAGGAGCTGAGCAGCTGCTGCCTCTGGTTAGTCCTTTCCAGGCAGAACTTGAGGTCCTCCACAGCAGGCTTTGACTCTGGGAAATCTGCAAACAAGGCAGTGATCAGGAGCAGTGCCAGGCTCTGAGGGGAGCCAGGGGAGGCAGTGTGGCACACCAGAGAGCTCTGTCACCCCCCAGGCCCAGCCCAAGGGTGAGGCACCTCGGATGATGCTGAAGAGCTCCTCGATGCGCATGCTGGCGTAGATGCGGTAGAAGAACCTCTGGACGTGGCAGCGCCAGCGTTTCAGGGTGCTGCTGGCTTCTGGGGAGGACTGTGCCAAGGGGCCATCCTGCAGGAACACCCTGCTGAGCCACCCAATCACCTTCTCTATCCACTGCACGAGAGGGAGAAACAGATGTGAGCACAGAGCTGGATGCACAGCAACATCCCAACCCACCCCAGGCAGCCAGCACAGCTGGGAGAAAGGGCAGCTGGACCAGGACAGCATCACCCCCAGCTGCTCCTCAAATGTGTCCCAGCCTGGGTTATAGCTGAAAGAATTGGAATTTTAACTAAAGAGACAGGATATGGACTGTGCAGCTGACTGTGAGAAGATAAGGGTGACCACAGACTGTGTGCAGGCACTGGGCTCCAAAAAGGACAGGGTTTGCTCCAAAACTTGCAGCCTATTTCATTCCTGCAGAGTTTCATCCTATTCTATACCTGCAAAACTACCCCATTCATAAGAAAATAAGCAAATTGCCCATTACACCATTCTTGGCCCAAAATTTCTATGGTTCCTGAAATCAGTGAAAAACAAACAAGATATCCCAAGAAGTCACAGACACCCAACACAACTCAGGCATTTGAAATCCAAATACCAGCCTCATCACTTAATAATAAAATAAAAACCTGAACAGAGAGCATAAAAAGGTTTTTTTTTTAATATTTGAGAAATGGGTAATTGTCAAATTTCAAACATACCCAACTACAATATCCAGATGTTTAAAATAACTGCCTTTTTCCTCCCACATCAATTAGCAAATACATGCTGCTTCCTGGGATAGTATTTGAGTACCAATATGCTACAAGATATTCTACTACTAGATATTAGTAATTTTTTTAATGCATTCTCACAGCCTGAAACAAAAATGCTAAGTCAAGGTTTGGTTTGCTGATGTTTATTTTAATTACTCAACTGAGGAAACACTGAAGAAATGTACAAGTTTTGCCAGGACAAACCTGAGTACTATAAACACCTGAGCAAAACTGTGGAGAAGCTGATAAAGAATTCCCCTAAAGGACAAGAGGACTGATGCAAAGCAACATGATTTTAAGGAATTATTATCAAACCAACCCATTCTTCCCTCAGGTTTATCTTCCCTCAGGTTTATCTTCCCTGAGTGCTCCTGGTACAGCCTGATTGTGACCCAACACTGCAGGCAGCTGCTGCTGTGCTGGCAAAGAGGCTTTGCCCTCAGCACCTGTAATTTTCAGTGAGCTGTTTCTCACACTTCTGTATTTAACCTTTAGACTTCCAGGCCTGTGGTTTTGGTTTTTTTCCCCCATTAAAATTATCTATTCCTAATCCTGACGCCGTCCAATATTCTATGGCCAAACAAGAGGTGGAAGCAAGGGCAGCATCTGAGGAGCAGAATGCAGTTTGTGTTTTCTGTGGTGCCCTGAAAATATCCTTAAACAATCTCCAGGTGATCCAAAAGCATTTCACATGAGGTGCAGTGAGGAAAGTGTTGCACAACAACCAAAAGGAAGTAAACACAAAAAGATTCCTGATGTTTGCAGCAACAAAAGTGGTTGGCATGGCAAAGAGTGAGGGATCCAGTGTGTCTGGATTGCATGGGAACCTGGCTGCAGGCCTGGTTCTGCACCACAGACAAATGCAAGGTCATGGGCAAAGGGCACTGAGCTCAGCATTGTGCCCTGGAGGACCCATAACCTGGAGAAGAATTTTGTTTTAAAGTCATGGTGGGTAAGCAGCTCAACACAAACTTAGTTGAAATAGCAGCAAAGCAACTGGGCAGCTGCAAAGAATGATTTTAATTCTGTGTGGCCACTGGTGAGATCAATACCAGAATATCCTCTCTCATCCTTGCTTCCAGTTTTAAAGGGGAATTGGAAAGAGGACTGAAAACAGCCACAGAAATTCTAATTATGGGCTCACCCACACAGAGGGAGCACCCTCTGCAGGCCAGGTGGCACTTGTTGATCCTGTGGTTTGTAAACTGGAACCACAGAAATTCCCTCATTACTACAGACATCATGAGGTGAAATGTGACAGTGCTTCATGCCCAGGTCAGAGCAAACCTTCCCCTCCAGCATCAGCCAAAATTGGGAGTTTCAGCCACCTCTCCTGCCAGGCATGGTGAAGTCATAGCCCTGGACCAGGTGTTTTAAGTTGGAATCTGCTTTTAGCCTGAGCTGCTAAAAACGAACAACAGCTGCACACCTTTATCCCTCCCTACAGCTCCTGAAAGGTGCCTGTGCTCAGCTGGGGCTGGGCTCTGTCTGCAGCAGCACTGACACAGCCAGCGCACACAGCCTCAAGCTGTGCCAAGGGAAATACAGGCTGGATATTAGGGAGTTTTTCACAGAAAGAGTGATAAAGTTGTGGAATGGCTGCCCAGGGAGGTGGTGGAGTCACCATCCTTGGATGTGTTGAAGAAAAGCCTGGATGTGGCACTGGGTGTGAAGGTTTGGTTGAGCTGTTGGGGCTGGGTTGGACTCGATGACGTTGTCGCTGTCATATTTTCTGAAAAATCCCTTCACCAGGATTTCTTCTCGTTGGAAACTGAGAAGCTTCAGAGAAAAATGAAAATAAGAATTATCTGATTGCTTCTCCTGTGTTTGCTGCTTTGGAATGTGGTCTGGAGATTGTTTACCAACTGGTCATTGTTTGATTGGTTTCATGTGAATTGTTTTGACTTAATGACCAATCACTGTCCAGCTGTGTTGGGACTCTGGAAGCAGTCACGAGTTTTCATTATCATTCTTGTTAAGCCCTCTGTCAGTATCCTTTCTCTATTCTTTAGGATTGTTTTGGAATAGCATTCTTTAATATAATATAAGTACATAAAATAATAAATTAGCCTCCTAAGAACATGGAGTCAGATTCTCAATTTCTCCTGAAAATACCACAAATGGTGACCTCAGACAATGGCTGTAGCCTGAGCTGAAGAACAGACCCACATAAGGTCTCTCCCAAGCCAGTGATTCTGTGAATTGTGTGATGTCCCAAGGAGGCCCCCACTGCCCCACACCAGCCTCACCTCCTGGAAGTCGTTGAGGAAGGAGTGCTCGTACTCCCCACGGCAGCGCTGCTCCATCCTCTCCTCGATCATCCTGTGCAGGATGGAGGTCACAGCCTCAGCACTCACCCTCTCCAGCAGGTTCAGCCGGCGCCTGCGGGCACAGGGACACGTCAGGAGCGTGGGGAGCAAAGGCACCAGCAAATCAAGAAAATTTTATACCTGAAGGCATCACCCTCCCTCTACATTCCACTGAGGCAGACCTGTCGCAGACATCTTTTTATGAAAATCCTTTCTTAGGATTTTTTCTTCCTGACAAGCTGAGAGGCTCCAGGAAGAAAATGTAAACAATGGTTATCTGCTGCTGTGGGATGCAACAGGTGGATCAGTGATTGGTCTTGTGTGGATGTTTGGATTTAGTGACCACTCACGGCAGAGCTGGCTCTCTCTCTGTCCGAGCCAGCTGCCTTTGTTATCATTCCCTTCTATTCTATTCTTAGCTTAGCCAGCCTTCTGAGATGAAACTTTTCCTTCTATTCTTTTAGTGTAGTTATAATGTAATATATATATCATAAAATAACAAATCAGCCTTCTGAAATACGGAGTCAGCTCTAAGTCTCTTCCCTCATCCTGAAAACCCCTGTGAACACTGTCACACAGACCCAGCTCTGACAGCCCACACAGATACAATACATATGTAACATATGGCACTACTGCTATCCCATCTTCCTTATAGACATTATTTAAAGCCATCAAAAGCCTTTTCATTTAGAAGAGTTTCATAGAATCAGAGAATGGTTTGGGTTGGAAGAGACCTTAAAGATTATCTAGTCTGAACCTCTGACATGGGCAGGGACACCTTGCACTGGTTTGCTTCTCTGTGGTCAAAGGCCTCGGAGCCAAAAGGATGTTCTCATATCCAGGGAGAGGACCTTTGTGTCTAAAGATCTGCCCTTGTTCAACCACCAGTTGAAAGCAGAAAGTCTATGATGAGTTTTCTACCCACCACCACTTCACAGCCTGACCTCACACAGCTCCTCCTGCTCTCAGGGATCAATAAAACCTGCTGCTTCTCCCCATCCATACCCT
The DNA here is from genome assembly GCF_027579445.1 of Ammospiza nelsoni. Lineage (NCBI taxonomy): Eukaryota > Metazoa > Chordata > Aves > Passeriformes > Passerellidae > Ammospiza > Ammospiza nelsoni. The sequence goes on along the minus strand of NC_080652.1, from coordinate 2,287,331 downwards.
TCCTCACTCCAAGTGACAGCCACCACCCCGTGAGATACCTACAGAATGTCATTGAGCTGCTGGAACTGCTCCATGGCTTCAGGGCACCAGCACTGCTCCCTCTTGCTGCTGCAGCCTGCACAGAGCTGGGCCTCTCCTCCACCCTCCTCTGGGTCACTCTCCTGCTCGGTCTCACTCATGCTGCTCTCGCACTCGTTCGTTCCATCCTCTCCTTTCTTCCACTGCCGCATGTATATCCTGAACGTGCGGCTGTAGAACTGCTGGATCATCTCCTGGAAGGATTTGGTCGTGGAGAAGAAGAGGATAGCTTTGAACATGGTGTAGACCTTCTCCTGCAGCGTCTGAGCGCCTGTGCCCAGGAGCAGGCCTGCCTTGGTCCAGTTCTCCAGGAGCTCCAGGCTGTTCAGGTAGGGCTCCAGGCGGCACTTGAGCAGACTGAAGGCGTCCAGGAGCAGGGCAGCACACTGGGGCTCCTCGGCCGTGTTCTCATACTGGCCAATGCAGTTCCAGAACTCGGGGGCGATATTCGCCTGCAGGTCAGTCTGCAGCACCTCGATGAACCACTCCTCCACGACGGAGTGCAAGTCGTAGCACTGCAGCACGTCCAGGGCTGCCCGGAGCTCGGCATCCTGCAGCGGCACGGCAGCTTCGGGCCTCGGGGCTGCCTGGAAAGCGGGGGGAACATGAATTAAGCATTTGATGGAGCACACAGGGACTCTGCTGTCAAACTGCCCTGGGGGGATGCTGCCGGGGTCTGAGCCCACCGCTAGATGCCCAGCGCTCCCTCCCAGGGCTCACACCCGCACACATCATTGCTGTCCCTGCAGATGGCTGCTGCAGGACACAGGTGCTGCGCAAATGCTGCGAGCCCCCCTAGGCCGCCCAGCTCCCTCAGACGGAGCGGGAGCAGAGCCACAGCACGGCCGGGCAAGCTGGGGCCTTTTGGTCCCGCTCCTGGTTGGGGTGACAGACAGGGCGGCTGGGCCCGCGGCCCTTCCCTGACAGCCCCCAGCGGACACCGTCCCCGCACACCCAGGAGCCCTTCCCGTCCTCCCCCAGCAGCTCTGGCCGTTTCCCCCCGGCCCCGGCAGCCCCGGCCGTTCCTCCCCCAGCCCCCACCTATCCTCCCTCAGGCCCGGCCGTTTCCCCCCGGCAGCCCCGGCCGTTCTCCCCCGGCCCCGTCAGCTCCGGCCGCTCCTCCCTCAGCCCTGGCCGTTCCCCCCGGCTCCGGGAGCCCCGGCAGCTCCCACCCCACCCCGCGGACCCAGAGCCGGAGAGGCCCGGCCGGTGAGGAGCCGAGGCCGGAGAATCCCGGGGGCGGCGGGTCGGGCCTGCCCCGCGCCCGGCGGAGCGCAGCGGTCCCCGCTCACCAGCCCCAGCGCTGCGGGCGGCACCAGCGCGGTGCTGAGCGTGTGCCAGGCGGCCGAGAGCTCCATTCGGGCTGCAGGAAGGGGCGGAGCGGTGGAGCGGCGCCGGCCGCAGAGATGAGCGGCACCGGAGCCGCGCTGCGGGGGCACCACGCGGCGCTGCAGGAGGGTGAGCGGGACCGGGGGGCGAGCGGCGCCGGGCCGGGGCAGGGGCCGGGCCCGGGCCCGTCTGACGGTGCCGCCCCGCAGGTCTGTCGGAGCTCCGCGCCCGGCGGGACGAGCTGAACGGGCGGATCCAGGCCGAGGAGGCGGAGCGGGGCCGGCTGCAGGCGCGGATCGCGACGCTCTCCCGGCGCTTGTCCGACACCAGCGAGAACCTGGCGGGGCTCCGCTCCACCCGAGCCCACATCGACCGCACCATCGCCGAGATGGACCTGGCCTCCGGGGAGGTACTGCCAGCGAGGAACATCGCCTTGAGCAGCTTCCCCGTGAGGGGAGCAGGAGGGACGGCATTGATCTCTGACCAGGGACTGGGCCTGACTGAGGGAATCACTGAGAACAACCTGAGGTGGTCAAGGATCCCCCAGCCCAGCCCCTGTCCCTGCCCAGCCCCCCCAGCAGCCCCACCCTGGGCACCCCTGGCAGCGCTGCCCAAAGGCTCCTGGAGCTCTGGCAGCCTCGGGGCCGTGCCCATTCCCTGGGCAGCCTGGGCAGTGCCAGCACCCTCTGGGGGCAGAACCTTGCCCTGAGCTCAGCCTAACGGTGTGCCAGGGGAGATTTGGGATATGCACACGCATATATATATGTGTGTGTGTGTGTGTATGTATGTGTGTGTGAACTCGGTCTGTATTTACCTGAATGTCAGATGGGAGCACCTCGATGATCCTCCACTCCTCCCTGGGTCGTAGCCCTGCAGCCAAAACAACTTCCCAGGCCCAGGATGCAGCTCTGGCACACAGACCCCATCATGAGAGGGGTGGGTTGGGGGTTGTTTTGGTGCTGCTTGGGCTTGGGCAAAGTTTATTGTCAAAATACATTAAAAATGGCTTTTGGAACAGATCCCTAAAACTTACCATCCTAGATCCATGGTTTGGGGGAAAGGAGGAAACCAGAGACATGACACTGACCCACAATCCTACTAATTCAGGCAGAGAACAGTGGTGCTGATGGAGCTGTAGGCCTGCCACTCTTCCAGCCCAATATTTAGTGTATTTATTTCATCTTTAATGGAACAATGTCATTATAAGAGTCAAATTGTTGGGGCAGTAGAGTGGGAAGGAGGCAAACAGCACCAGGGCTGGCACTGTCATTTTGGTTCCTGAGACAGCTCTACCCTCTACATTCCCCTGTGTGTGTTACTGCCAGGCAGGGACTGCTTGATCCCCACAGACAGGGCCACGTCTGAAGTCACTTCTGTATTACACACCAACAGTTTTTATTTCTTTAAAAAAGGATCTTCCCAGCCTCTTCCTTCTCATGGTGACCAGGCAGAGTTTGTGTCAGAAACACCTTTCCCCTATTAGCTGCTGCCTAAATTCTCCTCCCATTTGCATTTTGAATGTGACCAATTACTGTGTCAGCTCCTCTTTCTCTCCCAAAGTCAGTGCTTTCCCCTGGCAATCACTTTTCAGGTGAAGCTGGAGATGTTTCCTTGACCTCCTTCAAGACCTGATGGTTTGAAGTGAAAGGGGAAACCCACATAAAAATTTAAAAGCTTAAAAACTGTGTTGTAAGGTACACAAACAGCCCCTTTAAAAAGAAAGCTTACCTGAGATCCAGGTCACACCCCCAGCCCACAGATGAATTCCTGTTTATTGAAATGAACTGACACCTACAGGAGGTATCAGGACGTGGTGAGGAGGAGATGCTGGTGTCCTACAGACAGAAAGTAACAGAGTTCCTTTCCTGTTTGTCACTCCTTGCCTTCTGCCAGCACCCACAGGATTTCACCTTCCTCCAGCACCTTGTGCTGTGGGGCACTCCCTCAGCTCCTCTCTGATCACTTGGTGATTTCCACAAATTCACAGGAACAGAAATTATTTTGGGACCATAACCATCCCATTTGGTTACGACTGTCCACTGTGTTAACTTTTTTAACTGGTGAGGTGGACATTGTGTAAATATATTGTAGCTTAGAGCACAGGAAGTAGGGATGTTACATTGTGTACACAATGAGCTAAAAATAGGAGAAAATTAATAACAGATGTACTCTGGCATAAGGTCACTGTAGATTTGAGTTAGTCTTGAAGCCAGAAACCCAAAATGTGCAGTTTTAATAGTGGAAAAGAGTTGAAATTGACCTTAATTTAATTTAATTTAATACTGACCTAAAATTTAATAGTGACCCAATTTAATACTGACCTAAAAAGCTCAGGTACCAAATCTCCCTTAAAAAAACCCATCCAACCAACCAACACCCCCAGTCTGCTTCAGGAAGTTCTCTGCCTCATGTTCCAAAGCAGATAAATTGCTTAAGGTCTTTCATATTCAGAATATGAACACAAACCAGAGAAATTCTCCCACGGATATTCCCACATGAGACAGGACAATAAATCACCAGGAACAAGAGGCTGAAGGGCTGACAGCCCCTCTTGCTGCAAAGCAGATCAGCTGAATTGGAAGGGAATTCATAAGAGAAACAGTTTATGTAAAAATAAGCTATTTTTATTTCTTTCCCAGATACTGGACAATTCTCAGACATTGCTAGATGTCCTGAAGAAGGAAATGAGGGATCTTGGTAAAATCATTGATCCACAAAACACTTCATTAGGACAACGAATACGTCGACAAAAGCGCTCCTAAACTTCTTCAGCCTGGAATGTCCTGTTGGCCAGAGAGAGCTGCTTTGGGCTCCAAGGATGCCACACTTAATAAAAGCCCTTGTCTTGCAGAAGTGAATTTACCTTCCAGATGTGCTTTGGTATTAGTCAGAGACCCACTAAAGCAGATGCTACAGAGCAGGGTAGGCATTTACACAGAAATACCCTTCATTTAGAGCCCAGCCGTGCTGAGGCACATCCCAGGAGGTGACCCAGCAGTGATGCTCCTGCCCTCAGCACTGCCCTCACCCTGCTCTGCCTGCAGGCAGCTCGAGGAGCTGGGCAGGGGTTAGAGAGGAAGCTGGCAAGTGCAGAGGAGTGCAGAACCACAGCTCCAGGTGCAGCAGCATCACCAGGAGAAGGAGCAGAGTCAGCAGCAGCCCCACAGCCCTGAGCTGTGCTGCCCACAGGGTTAATTCACACAGAACCAGAGCAGTGTTGGAGCTGCAGGACACTGTTGGCTTTAGCATTCTTTAGCATTCCTCATGGATCCATAGGAGAACTAAGCCTGGGCTACTTCACACACCTTGTCCCTAACTTGAGTTGAAAGCAGCTCTGCCTTACCACCTGCAGTTGTGCAAGAAACAGAGCTGCCTTAAACTGACCTGGGCTTTTCCACAGGGGGAGATGCTCACTGGGGCCTTTTTTGCTAGAAAAGCTGTGCTGAAAACTCACCCCTTAAATCTAGCAGTCACAGGCAGTCTCACACTTTCCCTCATTCTACACCAGTCTCAGCACCTTATCCTGAAGTGTTTTATTAAAGGGAGAAGCCTCAACACGTGGAGCTCCATGGTCCTTGTGTCATGTCCCAGGCAGATGCACTGCAGACACATCCTGCTCCAGGCAAATCACACAGGCAGCACATCTCAAATTAGCTTGGAATGGATTAGGAGGTGCAAAATATTTCTTTGTGGTGTCCCCCCAGCCAACATCTAAAACTACTGAGTAGCTCTCTTTTTTTTTTTTTTCATTATCTTTCCAAAAGTATTTAGGCACCCAGGGCAGAAGGGAACAGCTACAAGTAGGGATGTCCTAACAAAATTTAATCCTGTTTTTCAGTAGAACAACCTTCCCTTGCTGCTCCAACAGACACCAAACCAAGTGCAAGGTATGCAGAGCATTTTCAGTTCACAGGGCAGTGTCACTTGAGCAGGCATTCACAATCTACAATAGACAAACCAGGAACCATCAAATTTAATCAGAGATAGCAGCCTGTTCCTTTGGATCACACCCCACTCATTCCATAAAGCCCAAAGAGGCTGGATCTGTTCTCACATCTCTTTTAATCCCAAAGTACAAATCACATTAGCAGCACTGCTCCATCTGTTCCAGAGTGCAATTTTGACCCTGAGTTTACAGTAGTAGAAAACTTGAATGGAAGATTCTAGCAGATTCCTTTGCATATTGGCTGCATTAAACAATTATAATAGAACTATAAAAATCCTAGAAAAAACAAAAAATAACCCACATTCCTTGTTCAAGTTCTGCAGAAGAATGGAGTGAAACTTCCCTCCTGTGCTTTGACTAGAAGAGCAGAGCAAGTGTGGCTTGAAGGAAGCAACCAAGAGAGATCAATCAGATTTGGAACAAAGCAACAAGAGGAGCTGGCAAACTGGAGCACAACCAGCAACTCCCAGAGACTGGATGCCAGAGTTGGGAAGGACAGACCAAAGCTATGGCCAATGCTTGGGAATCTTCAAGAGGCTGGAGGCAGCCTGGACAATTCTCTACTAATTGGTGCAAAAGTAACATCTAAATCTAAAGGCATTCATTGCTCTTCCCATCCCTCCCTCAGGGTGTTCAGTGAATTCCACAAGCATGTAACTGGCACATGAATTCCATGATGTTTCAGTGAAACCAGAGCTGGAAACATGCCAAGGACAAACCACGAACCTTCAGTGGTTTTCCAAACTGACACCCAATGTGTTAAATCACCGTCAGGCTGTGAACCCACCCAACTGCCCAGTGCTCCACTGGGGAGAAGGGTTGCAAAAGCTGTCCAGACCCTGCACAGTGCCTGGACTCAGACAAGCACTGAGAAAAATCCACATCCGTCCCAGGATCACAGATGTCCTTCTCACACTTGCCTAACCGCAGCTGATCTTGAACAAGGAACATGCAAGGCCACAGGCAGAATAAATCATACGCCTTGGAAGCGGTAATTCGGTCCCAAAATCCAGTGCAAATATTGTCCGGAGATGCCCGGGAGCACATGGTCCATCCACCCTTGGCAGCAGGATCGGGAGAGCCGCGGTTGCGGTGCGGGCTGCGCTGCCCCTCCTGCCCGGCAGCACCGGGAGCAGCCTCAGAAATAGAGCGCGGGCTCGCTGCTGAAATCCGAGAGACCGCCCTTCTCCGCCGGGGTGAGCTGTGGGCAGAGCAAGGACACCGGGTCAGAGCGGGCCAGAGGAGCCCCCTCGGCCCCGCATGGTGCCTTGGGCGTGTTTGGTGAGTGCCCCCCTCCAAACGTGCCCCAGAGTGTCAGAACGTCCTGCAATGGTTTGGGTTGGAAGGGGTCTTAAACCCACCTTGTTCCAACCTCCTGCCATGGCAGGGACACCTTCCACTACCCCAGGTCACTCCAAGCCCTGTCCAGCCTTGCCTTGGACACTGCCAGGGATCCAGGGACAGCCACTCTGAGCCAAGGCTTCACCACCATCAATACCTACTCTAAATCTCTTCTCTTTTAGTTTAAAACCGTTTCCCCTTGTTCTATCATCTGCCCATGTAACAACAACAACAAAAAAATATTCCAAATACTCCCTGTTTTTTATATGCCCTCTTTAGGCCCTAGAGGGGGCTCTGAGCTATCCCTGAACCTTCTCTTCTCCAGGTAAGCAGGCCAGCTCTCCCAGCCTGGCTCCAGAGCAGAGGAGCTCCAGCCCTTGGAGCATCTCCATGGCCTCCTCTGGACTTGTTCCAGCAGACCCATGTCTTTCCTGTCCTGAGCAGAGTGTGCCAGCTGCCTGAGTCTCCACACAGCCAGGGAGGGGCAGTGGGGCAGTGGGGCAGTGAAATGGTCCCTTTGGGAGCAGTGACACAGCTCCCTGGGCAGGAACACAAACACAGGTGTGCAGGGAAAGGCACATCCTGTCCCATCCGCTGCCTGGAACAACCCCCACCCCACAGGGGAGCACAAGAATTGGTTATTTATAGGCTCACCATAACTTGGTTCCCCTGGGAATCAGCATCCTTTGGGAGGGATCCCTCTGCAGCAGGACCCTCATACTTCTGCTCCTGCCACTCGCTGAACTTCACGGAGTGCTTTGGGGTGTAGCTGGATAAATCTGCTGGAAGGACAAAGATGAGGTAAATATTCCTCACCACCCCAAACAGAAGTGGGACAGGATCCCAGCAGGGACAGCCTGGATGCTGCCCATCTGCAGCTCCCTGTTCACCTCCACTAGCATTTCCACCCTTAAGGGCTGTGGGAAACGTGGGCAGTGTCAGACACCACAGAAACCCCACGGTGCCCACCCACACAGTGCCTCACTCACCTGAGTTAGGTGTACTGGGATGCAAAGTGCTGTTTGGGCGTGGAATATAAAAGGTCCGAGATTTTTCATCTGTTTCAGAAGTGTGTCCTTCCTCCTCCTCATCTTCTTCTGCCAGGGAGCTCTCTGAGGGGTACTCAAACATCGTCTGCAAACTTGTCTCGTTGAAAGAGATCTTCATCTGACAACAGCAAAGGAGAATTATCAGGGAGAAGCACAAGAACTGCCTGATCCCCATGCTGGCTCTGGCACGGGCCAGGGCTGCCCCCTGGTTTAAAACAGCCACTGCAGATGCCCCAATCCCTGCCCAAGTCCTTGGTGGATCTCTTGCCATGCTGAGAGAAGCCCCAAAGGCAGAGCCAAGGGGTCTGGAGCAGCTTTTTGTGCCCTCTGCCAGCCCCTCACACTGACAACCAGCACCCACATGTTGGAAAGGTGACATTGCTAATTCCTGGCAACTCCTTTGTGTATCCAAGCTCCAGGAAACAGGATCAGGACTCCAGTCTTAGGAGAACATGGCTATTTAAGCTACATTAAACAGGGCTTAAAACCAGAAGTGAGAAGCAGGAAGCAGCTAAAGGAGAGATGGTAACAGGTGGTAGCAGAATACTGGGAAAATACTGGGCAAGGGGGAGGCCTTAAAGGTTCTGGTTTGAAACCAGTTTTATCCAGGATTGTCACTAATGACCTTTCCACTGTAACTGGAGACTGAGAAATGAAAGTGACGCAAACACACGAGTTCATCAAGGGCTAACCGGAATTTACGGCCATGAAGAAACCTGGAGAGCAAAAACACTAAAAATGGAATCAGGTTTAAGAGCAACCTTTGCCCTAAGAGAAGTTCAGCACCTGTGAATAACTGAGGAAGAAACTTTGGGATTGGCTACAGGACTGTAATCAACATTAGGATGCTGCTTAAATAAACCAGGAATGAAGGAAGGCATTTCTGCTGGAAACAGGGACTGCCCAGCTCTCCTCCCTGTGCAAATGTGCTCATCCAAGCTGAAAAGGAAAAGGAGGGGTTTGTTCCCCAGCAGCCCTGCCTGTCCCACTCATTCCCTACCACTGTGCTCCTTACAGGTCACCTCAACAGCTGCACAGGAGATTCACTGGCAAAAACTTCACACCAGCAAAAGTGAAGGTGGAGGAAAAGCATAACCAAAGCTCTTTGTAAGTACTCCAGAAAATAACCACCAAGAACTGCTGATGCCAGCACACATCAGACAAATAAGGAGGTTAAGCTTGCCAGGAATAAGTTGAGGCCAAAAGTAGGGAAGTATTTAGCCAACACAGATCAAGGTTCAGGAGCAACTGTCTAAAAGGGTGTTGTGATCCCTTTACTTCTAAATACAATTAAAATTCAGCTAATAGGGTTATGAACAGAATGGAAAGGACATGGCAACTTGTGACAGGTGGCAGGAGCCCAATAATGGTTCTGATCTCTCCAGATGCTGTGTAATGACAGGCCAGGGGTGAGTCCAGCACATTTATCCCATGGTTCTGTCACACAGAAAATCCCCAGAGGGAAGTGGCACTTGGCTCCAGGCACCACAGTGCCCAGGTGCACCCATTCCTTGTCACAGCAGTGGTAGGAGCACTGGACTGGCATTATCAGGGGCTGCCAAGTCACACCTGGATGTCCCCAAGGGCCAGAGCTGCCAGCAGGTCACAGTGCCACCTGTGCTGCCCATGCACAGGATCCCTGGAGCTCTGGAGGATCAGAGCAGGACAGGGAGCATTTCACTGCTGCTTTTCAGCAAAGCAGCAAGGGCAGCTTTGCTTGAATCTGGGTACCAGAGGGAGCAGCTGCAGCTCCCCCACACTGCAAAGCACAGCTGGAGCTGGAGCTGCTCTGCCCCAGGGCAGGATGGAGCTGGGACACGGGCTGGCTCCTTCCCCTGCCCCCAGGAGAAGGCAGGATGGAAACTGCATGGAGGGAAGCAGCTGCCTTTCCCCAGTCCCTGCCCCTGCGACCCCAAATGACACAGAGCAGAAGAGTGATTCTATTTGAGAGAAAAGGGACTGGAATGAAATGGTGCTGAAGCTGAGAGCATCCCAGTTGCTGCTCCCTGAATTTCCCATCCCTGCTGCTGACCTAGATGCTCCCTGATCCGAGCCAGGCTGTCAGTGCTCACAATGTGGTGTCTGTCCCGTGGGGATGAGCCATGCTGCCAGGGACAAAGGCCACCAGGGTGGAGGTGCCCAGGGCTCCTGGAAGCCCAGGAGCTACCCCAGAAACTGCACAGAGGCCATTAATCAGTGCTGCCAATGGCACTGAGGGGCAAGAAGCACTCGGCTAAACATGGAAAACAGGAGAGATATGCCTTGGGGTTTAGGATTTAAGCTTGGGAGATGGAACTAAATGTTCCTGGGTTTCTGCTATCTGGAGGAAATCTCTAAGAAAAATGACTTTTAGTCCAGTTTGGACCAAAGGTGCATGCAGTGCTGGAGGAGAGAACAGCCTCAGCAGGGAGCAAAACCAGAGAGCAGAAACAGCCTGGAGACACCCACACCCCACACAGAGCCCAGAGACAGCACCAACACCCCAAACCCAACAGCTCCCACTCCCCACAGCCAGTTCTAGCAGGAGGCAATGCTGGAGCCCCTGACACAGAGCAACCAGCCAGCCCCAGGGCACAGCTGGGGCCAGGATCACCTGCAAGGCTCACACAGGCTGGTGTGTGGCACAGGGGCACCGTGGCACAGGTTCCCCCAGAGCACACTGAGCTGCCCTGTGGCAATGCCAGCCCCTGCTCCCAGAGCCTGCAGCAGGCAGAGCCCCAGGGTGCTGCAATAAAGCCCTGGGCACACCCAGGCAGAGCAAACACGAGGCACAGCCAGGCGCTGGCACTGATGGACCCTGGGGCACCCAGCCCTGCCCATGGGGAGAGAGCCCAAAGCCCAAAGCCGGCTGTGGCAGCACCTGAGCTCCCCTCTCTAAGCACAAAAGGCTTTCAGGGAAGCACAAAGCAGCTCTGCTTGACCCAGCAGAACAGGGAGGGTGAAGCATTCAGGCAAAACCAGGGGACACAGGGGCAGAGGAATGCTGTGAGTGGCTCCAGAGCCCAGCTGAGTGCTGTGTGCAGGAACACAGGCAGCCTCAGCCCCAGGAACCTGCCAGAAAGGAAAACCAAGAGCCCAGTCATGGCACAGACAACAGGTTTGCACAGCCAGCAGTGCCTTGCCAGACCACAGGGACTTTCATGGGAACACAAAAGGCACCAGGGGACGTTTCTGTAGAAGAAAAGCGTGTCCCAGCAGAGCCAAGCTCACTGGAGCCCAGCCAGAGGCTCTGCTCAGCCTGTCCCAGCACTGCTCCCCTGCTCCTGCCCCAGCAGCAGCTGCCAGTTGTGGCAAGGAAGAATTCTGCACCCTTCAGCTGTGGATGTTTGCAGGGATTTGTCACTCTTTGCTCAGCTGGAGGCTTCACCCACAGCTGTGTCACAAACTCAGGGTCCAATCCAAACCCATATATACATACATTTATAAATTTATATATAAATAAATTTATATATTTATAAATTTATGTATAAATACTCTGCCCAGCAATCATACTGGAAAGAATAAATCAGGCTTTTCAGGAAATATTCTGCTGTTCAATCAATAGGTTCTTGTTGCCATAGCAAAAATCATTTATTTATTTGCTAGGATTTGAACTAGTAATGAGTAATATCCAGGAAAGAGAAGGCAGGGCAAACATTGCCCAATAAAGCATAAACCTGAGTAGTCATGCAGATCTCATTTAGAAAAGGGAAGTCACCCTTGTGTCAGGCTGGCAGGACTCAGGCTGCACCCAGACCAGCCACCAAAGAGCCCCCAAATACAGAGACTGATTAAAAACAAAAATAACCAATTTATAGAACCAACCTACAACATGAGCAATGACAGTCTGCAGCCACCTCACCTCCAAAAGGAGAGGAGAAATTCTGCAAGGCAGTATTAATGACAGAGCAAAGACTCAATGGCTTCTCACACACCAGGGACCTCTCAGAAAGTCTCCAGGGGTTATTCTGCACCCTCAGCTCCAGAAGGAATCTCCTTACTGTGGCTTTTCCCTTCTCCACCCATTATTACATTTGCTGCTTGGCTCATGAGCCAAAGTAAGGTGTTTACACCTTTTAAACTGAAACCTCTTTGACAATCCAAATCCTCACCTTGTAACAGTCAGGAAAATGAATTGTTCTAGACATTAAATGAATAAAATCATCCTATAATTCTATTCCAGCAGGGAGAGTCTGAGTCAGCATTTGCTCCCCATCACAGCAGCCCAGAACAGGGGGGCTGAGAAGGACTGAGCCCCTCTCCCCTCCCTGTGAGTGGCTCCCATCTCCCAAACCTGGGGCTCCGGCTGGAGTTGCCATCCCTGCTCTGTCCTTGAGGAGCAGGATGGGATGGTGAGTGCTGAAGCACAAGCTGGGCTCCATCCCTGCCCTGTGCCACCCCACAGCACCTCCAGCACATCCCAACCCATCAAGAGCCTCACCAGATCCAAACAGCTGAGCAGCACCAGGGAGCAACACCTGCTCTCTTCACTACTGATTCTCCTCTAATCATCCTCTGGCCTCAATAATTCCCAAGTGACAAATCCAGGGACTGCACTGACTCCCAGGACATGCAGGTGCTGCTGGGTGTGATTTAAAGCAGCTTTTCACACCTGGTCTACTACAGGATCACAGAATCTCCTGAGTTGGATCCTGCCAGGATCCCCCAGCCCAGCCCCTGTCCCTGCCCCTGCCCAGCCCCACCCTGGGCACCCCTGGCAGCGCTGCCCAAAGGCTCCTGGAGCTCTGGCAGCCTCGGGGCCGTGCCCATTCCCTGGGCAGCCTGGGCAGTGCCAGCACCCTCTGGGGGCAGAGCCTTGCCCTGAGCTCAGCCTGAGCTGCCCTGGCCCAGCCCCAGCCGTGCCCTGGCTCCTGTCCCTGTCACCACAGACAAGAGATGTCTCTGTGTCTCTGTGTCACAAGATCAGTGTCTGTCTCTCCTCTTCCCCCACAAGGAAGCTGCCTCCTCTCAGCAGCACAGGAGGGTTTGGCTGCTATCTGCAGGACAGGTGGATGATCCAGCATGAACACAAAGCAGGGGTTGACATCTCTGAGAGATCAAGCACAGACAAAACAAGTGCTCTGAAGAACCTTGTGCTCCTGTGGCACCTCACATCGAAGAACATTTGCTGCTGCACTGGTTGGCTAAAGATTGGGTCAAGGAGGCACAAGACACCACCTGATACCTGAAACTGCAGCCAGCTGGGAGTGTCAGCAAGGCTGTGCACACAGAGCATCCCAGGGAGGGCTGCAGAGAGCCCCTGGGCAGGGCAGGAAAGCTGCTCCAGCCCCAAACCCATGGGGTTGGTGGGTGCAGGCTCAGGACCTGTACAAAGAGGAGCTTCTGACACAGAACAACCTCCAGCTGCCACAGACTGAGAGGAAAGGTCTCTGCACAGGCAAATAACTGCTGTGAGACTGGCAACAGGGTAGAAGCAGAGATTTTATAGTGGACAAAGATCCCCAAAGGGTTTACCCTGCTCTTCCCATCTGACCAGTCCCACAGAGCAGCAGATTTAGTAAAAGGAGACAGAAAAGCAGTTCATAAACTCCAAACCTCTGCAGAGACCTTCAGTTTTTTCACAGCAGCCTGCAGTCAATGATTTAGACAACTCCCATGAAAAGAAACTTTTAGATAAAAGCTTTTTGGGAAAATGAGCCAATTTTTTGGAGTTAGCAACGAGCTTGTCTCTGTGTCTGTGCTTGTCCTGAAAGCACAGTCATGTGTCAGCCCAAATTGTTGAATTACTCCAGGCCCAGACTTCGTGGGCAGCCTGAAATAGTACCCTGGGGACTGCAGAATCACCAGCACATCACCAAGGCATTTGCTATCACTCAGAAGATAAGGAGCTTTTGTGCCTCTGAAGCCTTTCCCTGACACAGAATAAAGGGTTTTTCCCTGACAAGTATCCCTAGGAACAGAGGGACTCGAGGCTTGGTTCCTATATCAGATTAACCCTGTACTGCTATGGCTGAAGCACTCTAAGTGTGCCCAGAAAACTGCAGATGGCAGCTCAGAAATGTACTTTTCTGTACAAGAGGAAGAGTTTTGGGGAACTGGAACTATGACACAGAATCACTTGATCATGTTTTTCCAAGAAGTGTTTCCTGAGAGTAACACTGACTTTTGCCCAGCCATTGACTGCACCCCAGTGAGTTACTGAGTAGAGCTAACAGCACTAAAGATTTACAGCAGGAGCACGTCAGGGAAGCCCTGTGTGGCTGGCAAAGGAGACATTTCCTTCAGGATCACATCCCAGCTCCCAAGCCACAAGGCAAAACAAGAAAGTCTCCATTTACAAGGCAACCCACAAAGCCAGCTCTGTGTAATCAATATGCTGAAGCACATGGCAGATAGGAGCAATGCATGGAGATTCGAAATATTAAACTCCTTGTGCAAGACACAGGCAAGTTTCAAATTCCTGATGAGAGGTGGCAGGGTAGGGACAGCCCCCAGAGCATGTGGGGCAGGTGGCTTGGTTAACTCTTCCCTTCACTGTGCAGGACAAGGGGAGATTGCAGTGCCCACACAGGCACAGCTGGAGCCCCAGTGTGCCAGGGCACAGAGCAGCCATTCACCCTGGGAGCCCTTTATTCCTCCTCACATCTGCAGGCAGAGGAGCCAGAGCCTTCCCCAGCTTAACAAGCAATTCAAAAATTACTTATTTGGCCCCTAAGAACCGGACAAATCTCCCTGCTTGTACGAAACAAATCTCATCTGAATGCACAAAGGGAGCAGGATAAGCAAGGTACGAGTAGTGTCAAGACTTGGTGTCCTTCTAAAAGCCACACAGAGCTGCCCAACAGCCCAGGATTTCACAGGCAGCTCTGAGCAGCCCATTTGTAGCTACAACGAGGTGCAGTGATGAAGCTGCCACCCATAAATGTTTCTGTGCAACCCAGACTGCCCAGAGCAGCTGACAAAAATACCTGGGTTGGTGCTGGAATGGAACCCATGGAGCATCATTCCATGGGAAACAGAGAGAGGCTGGGAGCAGAATTAATTCCCACCCTGTCAGGGAGCTCATTCAGGACCAAAGGCTCCTATGATGTGAACAGCATCACCTGCACAACAGAGTTCATGTCTCTCTTGCCCCTGCTCTCTCTTTTAACATGCAAAAGGAACTTCCCTGATGAGCAGCAAGTGCAGCAGGTTCACCAGGAGCCTCAGGGATGTGCCCTCAGAGCTGCATTTTCAGCAGCTGCAAGCGACACAATTTCCCTACACACACAAGTAATTGTCTGAGATATTTCCTGCATTCTAATGCCCACAGAGCAGCAGCTCCATCCTGCCAGGTTCCCAAGAACATCCGAAGGGCACTTCTCAGAAAACATCAGCCCCGAGTTCCTCCGGCCCAGATTTTCCCAGGATGTTTGTGAAGTCGCTCCGTGTGATACTGACACTCCATGTGACTCTTCCTACACAAACAGGGATATCCTCCCAGCCCCACGGACTGCTGCACTCACTGGAAGAGCCTGGGTTGTAAATAGGTTTTAAATTCAGGTTTCAAATTCAGGTTTCACTTGGGAGGGGTGTGAGCACAACCCCTGAGGTGAAGGGGATGCTGCTGCAGCAGCTCTTACCCAGATTTCCTTTCCTGCCACTGCACCCAGAAACTAAATATTTCATTTTCCCTACTGTTCCCCACACATAACACAGATTTGGGGCAGGACTCCTGCCCCGGCCACCCCAGTGTCCTTCCTCTGTTCTTCTCACAACACCATGACCACACACTGGAAAAACCAGAGTGGAAAGGAAAACCCAAACCTGAAACAAACTGAAACCTTGAGATGGAGGGAAATTATAAACCATCTCCAATCTGGTCCACAGATTAGGCAAACTGATTAAGAAAACGTTAACTGTAATCCTTGCGATTAGAGTTAGAGCACAAAGTACTTCAAATCTCCTCCTGAGCTTTGGGGCAGGCTGAGGCCTGGGCATGTCCTAACCAGCTTCAAAGCCAGGCTTGGCTCTGATTTGCGTCAGAGTTTCTATTTTAGCCCTTCTGTCCATTCCTGCAGTGCTGACAGCAGCAGGCAGGACATGGGGGCAAGAGAACCAGGGGAATTGGGACCAGCTCAGACTGTCACTGCAGCAAGAGAAGCATGGGAGTGGTGAGGCCATGCAGAGCCTCAGTCACAGAAAGTTTCCCACTACAGAGATGAGATGAGATGAGATGAGATAAATCTGACTCAGACTCTGCCATGGTTTCATACAACAAAGTCTCAGCACTTCAAGGTGCTGGCATGTAGTGGGGAAACAAAAAACCACCCACTGCCCCACTGACAGCCTCGGGGGCAGCTTGTGAAGTGGTTTAAAAGCTGTAACTGCAGCCGATTTCCAGGCTTCAGCCATCAACATCACAGAAAAAACAATCAGTGGAATTAGCAAAGGGCAAGAAAATGGCCCTGTCTGGGTGAAAGAGCCTGCTGCCATCTGACAGCTAATGGAGATCATCTCTGCAGGGGAGGGGCTGCACTTCATCATCCAAGACGCTTGTTTCCTGAGCATGACTTATCTCTGCTGACCTCATCTCCTAAAAATGCAATACATCCATGTCAGATACTGCCATGGCCCCTCCTTAAAGGTGGCAGATGAATCTGCCCCAGCAGAGCACAGCCAGAGACAGAAAATAGAACAGGAACACGCAGTTCCCCAAGAGCTAAAGAACACAAATCTCTGTCCTGACCCCTCCAAAACACAGGGATGACATCATCAAAGGAGTTCCTGCAGAGAGATTTCTTCTTCTACTACTAAATGAATTTACTTGTGTTATGGTTAATTTACTTGTGTTATACATTGCAAAAACAAACTTCAGGCAGCCACCAGCATTTAGACTCCACACTGTGCAGACTTGCTCCAAACAGGTCTGGGCAGCAGCTGGAAATGTTGATCCCTGCCAACATCTCAAAGCTACACCTGGTTCTCACAGGAGACCATCTCCAGCAGAACTGAACAGATGGAAAACTACAGAGCAGGAAGTTCAGCAGGTTAGAGCAACAAAGCTGCTGCCCATGATCAAAACGGAGGGGTATTTAAACTAATCTTTTAACAGACTTTTAAGTGGCAATTTGGAAGCCACATTCAGGCTTTATGCAGCTCAAAAGATTAGGACATGGACCATGCTAAAGTTTGTGCAAGATGGAACTTTTTGAAGTTCAGCTGAACATCTTTGAAGACGATGTAGAAGCTTTAGACTCCAACTGTTTGGATCCCAGCAGCCTTGTTCCCGTAATCCCCGCTCGCACTGGGCTGCGACTCGCCTGCCAGCACACGGCAAGCTGCCAGCTGTGACAAGCACTAAACATTAAATCCATCAACAACCTGATGTCTGCTGGCTCTCAGGTCCTGTTATTCACAGGACTTTGGCTGGCCTGGCCAGAATTCATTCACCTTCCCTGCAGGATCTGCAGGAGGTACCGGACCCTGGAGAGGAAAACACTCGGGATGCTCTGCAGGAGTGACACACCGGAGGAGCAGGGCCAGGGCAGAGTGCAGCCTCCAGCCAGAGGAGAGCCTGAATCCCAAAGCCAGTGACTGATCATGGGGAGCCCAGCTCCATTTTTTCACAGAAATCTTTTTTTTTCAGATTTCTGCATTTTCTGGGAAGCAAGAGCTTCAGAAAGAGAATGTAAACAATTGTTATCAGCTGCTGTAGAATGCAATAAGATGCACCTATTTTAACCTGTGATTAGTTCATGTTCCCATGTTTATAATTAAAGGCCAATCACAAGTGCAAGCTAGGGACAGAGTCCCTAGACACAACTTTGTTATAGATTCTTTCTTTCTATTCTTAGCTTAAAAAGCCTCTGCAACTTCTCTCTTTATTCTATTTAGTATAGTCATAATGTATTATATATCATACGTCAATAAATCCAGCCTTCTGATCAAAAAACAAGATTCTCGTCTCTCTCTCACCTCCAGTAACCCACTCAAGACGCTGTAATAGCCCTGCACTGCTCTGTCCTTGCCCAGCTCTCCTCCACACACCAACCACATGTTCTCCAGAAACCCAGATTTCTATCTCACCAACAACTCTATTGGACGTTATTCTGGCAGGTAACCAAACCACCACTGACTCTTGTCAGCCCAGATGAGCAAGATTTTATCCTCTGAGATCCCAAAGATGCACATCCTGCAGCAAAGCCTTCCCTTCCTCCTGGCACTGCTGACATGCCTTTACTTCAATAACAAAGAGAAGCCCTGAGCAGAGGTCACCAACAGTGTGCTGCATCCTCTGCCCCATTCCCAGTTTAGAATAAAGGTCAGTAGGTCTCCTTCCACCCCTGCACATGCATCCTGTCCTCTCTGAGAGCTCAGCCAGCTCCTCCAGCAGCTGCCCAGCAGCTCCTGGCACATCCCTTTGGAGCTGCAAACACACTTCTCAGATGGAGTCCCATCCACAGTGCTTTATCTGAACTGCTGGTGGTACTGCCTGGAGAGACCTCAAAACAGCCCCAGAGCAGATGAACAGCCCTGAAGGCACCTGAAGCTGCAGGAGCACAGCAGCTCCAGCTCATCCATCCCCCGGGGTGAGCAGGGCTGGGGCTCTGCCCTCCACCTGCAGACCCTGATGTGTCCCATCCCACACCGACCTTCACAGCCCCTGTCCCCCCACAGCAGCTCCACAACAGAGCTGGGAACAGATTTTGTATTTCCAATACATCATTCTCCTCTCCCTCAGCAAGCTCCAGCTCCAACCCCCAGAGCTGCTTCACATATCTGAAGGTCTGGAACGAGCAATCAAGTTGTTTATCCTGAAAGGCCTTGAAGCAGCAGCATCCCCCAGGCCACAGCAAGGTGACAAGTGCCACAGCCACTGCCAGCAGGCAGGAGCAGGGGCTGGAGCTCCCTCTGTGCACGGCAGTGCTGGAACCCAGCCTGTCCCAGCCTCCCTCCCAAAAAGCCACGGAGGATGTGGATCAGGGCACTCAGACCACAGCAGCTCCACTTGGCTGGCACTGCTGCCACAGTCAGGCAACCAGAGGCCACACATGGGGATGGAAAAGGGAGGCTGAATTTCTACATTTCAGGAAAAACACCATTTGCATCTCACAGAACAGTGGTGTGCAACTGGCAGGGCTGACACCCTCCTTCCTAATAAATCATTACCCCTGACTGCACAGCCAGCCACTGATCCACAGCATTTCCAGACTCTGCTGACCTTTTTATCTCCCAGATTCCTGCTGGGCATCAGCAAACAGTTAAACTTTTCCAAGTTCTTGAAGTTTCACTAAGCACTACTTTCTTAAATATGGAGCATAATTAAAGATCTTTACAAAGCAAGGTTTAGAAAGGAAGATGCTTGGCACAAGAAGGGCTTGTTCACCCCAAAATACACAGGAGCTGCTCACTAAAACCAGCATCAGGTTTTGACACCCCAAAAAAGAAAGAGGATTGGTTTTAACAAACAACTGCAGGTCCCAGCTCACAAGAACAGTCTGTTTCTGCCCAATTCAGGCCAAAATCAAGTTTCTGAAAACCCCGAGACAGCTACAAAACAGAACTCTTGTTTTTGGCTGGTTGCCTTGGAGACACAGAGTGCTCTCTTGGGAAGAAACCAAGGAATGCATCTTAATACGAGCTCCTTCCTTTTCAGGCATCAACACTCAGCCTTATTACCCAGAGTACAGCCACAAACATCCTCTGGGTCAAGAGTAAACAGAAATCTTTCCATTTGTCTCCCATCAGCATCTCCTAGACCCTGCTACAAAGTCATACTCTGTGCTTGACTGAGCAGGAAGGAACTCAAAGAAAAATGGGTGTTTCTCCCATACCACATTTAACTTCACCCAGAAACTCGTGTCTTGACTCTTTTCCTTCAGCTCCATCTTATTTTTCAAAGGATCCCTATTTGCTTCAGCTTCCTGAGTTCTGCAAATATAACAGGCAGTTTCTCCTTTGCCTTTTAATCTCTCTCCTCTCAGAAACCAGATGTTTGCACAAGTTCTCCTGCAGCACGACCCCACACACAGCTCTTAGGGCACAGCTCTGTGTGCACCTTGCAGTATTTGGCACCTCAGCTGCACAGCAGGGCAAATAATGCTGTTAAGCTGATAAGAACAGGGGCAGAGAAGCTCCATGACCTGCCCAATGTCACACAAATCCACCACTGACACACAAAACAGTAGTTAACCAATATCACACGATATTTTAGGCTGGGAAAGGTCCTCTGGAGGTCTGTAGCCCAAATTCCTGACTTCAGCAAGACTGACTTGCCAGCTGCTCAAAGTTTTCCCCTGGCAAGTTTCAGACAGCTCCAAGGCTGGACATGCCATGACTTCTCTGGGTTTGACCAACCAAAAAACAATTCAGCCACTGCACTGGACTTGTGCTCATCTCCCTCCCTCCTTTTTGTACTGACAAGGATACCTTCCACTGGACACCATTTAACTGGTTTTATTTGAGGCTTTGTTCCTTGTGCCCCAACAGCATCCCCTGCTCAGAAAAATCAGCTCCTCAGCTCCATCAGAAGTAGGGCTGACCCAAATATGACCATCCCACAAGATTCTCTGTGCCCTCTGCTCCATCCTAAGAGCACTCACAACTGTAAATGCTGCTTTAATATTTATACCACACACTTGATTTGGTGTAAATCAAATTAACACCCCAAACTGAACCTGAACAGAGCCAAAACAGCTGCAATGAGTGCAAGCCAGCAGGTGTTTAGGCAGCAGAACAACTCCAGTCTGACCAAGCACTTCCCTGTAGGAAAACAAGGAAAAACTTCAGGAGCACTGAGCAGGAATCAACACTCCTGCTCATTTGCTTGCTCTGTCTCTCAAGGTGCTCCAGACCTGCTCCCGGCATTAGTCACCATCAAATTACCACAGGCTGCATGTGCTTAGGGAGGAATTTGACAGCGTTAAGCCAGGGAAGCAGCACTGCCTGCCTCCCTTCAAATGAGATGCATCCTGCTCAAAGGATTGCCTCAAATTATAATGCTCAGTGCCTCAGGCACCCACGTGGATTCAGTCCCTCAGTTATCTATTTGGATTTGGGTAACGGAAATGTCCCACAACAATTCCCACTATGGAAAAATATGTCACACCACAGCCCTAAAAGTCGGGATCTGCCACCTCAGTGTGCTGCCCTCAGAGCCCAAAACTCTCCCCACTCCTCTTGTCACGTCCAGATGCATTTCAGCAAGCTCTACAAAGATTAATTTTCAATTTAGGGCTCACAAGGATCTATGCTACGCCCCAAGCCATGAGAAAATCTGGCATTCACTGACTCCAAAGGCATTTGGAGCAATCAGCATCTCCTGGATTGTCAGAGCTGTAGCTGCACATTCAGAAGAAGCAGGTGGTATAATCCTATCAATGGGAGTTAAGTTCTTGCTGATCTCTTTCTGCCTAATCGAGACCTAATTCTTGAGCCTCTATCAATAGATCACTAATGAGGGGAAGACACCATTGCCACACTGCTGGGGGACCACGGGCAGCTCAACACGTCCAACCCCTCAGACACAGCGAGCAGAGCAGAGGGAGAGGGCAAGCCCACAGCTGCTCCAAGCACGCAGCTCCCCCTGATTTCCTAAATTCCTGAAATACTTCACTTTCCATTATCGTATCTCCAAGAAGGGCTGGGGTGGGAGAGGCCCTGCAGCTGTCACAGGGCATATCCCACCCTCAGCTGCTTTGTGGGACAGTCCCCAGTGTCCCCTCCCTGAGGGCAAATTCTGTTTAACACACCAAGTCCCATCTCCCAGCTGTGGTTCCCCTTTAGGAACCCTTTAAAGTTCCAGGAGACAGTAAAAGCAAATAAGGCACTGGGCTTGCAGAGTTGCAAACTGTCCTAATATTGGATACCATGAGAAATATTAATCTCTGGTTCCTTCATCACCATTCTGAAATGTCCTTCGCATCAGTGTGGTGGGGTTACACCTTCCCTCTCCTGTTTTCCAGTCTGTTTTACCCCCAGCTTCAGCCAGGTCTGAGGGCAGCCTCTGGCTCCCACAGGGGGCAAACACACTGCCCTGTTCCCAGCAGTGCCTCATGAGCAGCCAGACCCAAAGCAGCCCAGGGACACTCGCAGCCTGGCTGCTGAGCACACAGTGCCCAGTTACCTTCTTGCGCCGTGAGCCCGTCTTGCTCATGCAGGACCTCTCCAGGGACAGGTACCCCCCGATCACTTCGATCTCGTTCACCGTGGGGTAGCGCTTTTTATGGGGTACCCCCACTTGAGGCCCATCAGTGTTCTCCACGGCTTTGCCTCTCGCTTTGCTCTCCTCCTCCTCCTCCTCTTCCTCCCGCTGCGGCCTTCCGCTGGCATCGGGGACAGCCTGCAGCCCCGGGGCCACGGGCTTCCTTTTGGGCACGACAGTGAAGGTGCTGCCTCCCTTCTGCTGGGGGGCAGAGTGCGGTCTGTAGAGGGGGACAGAGGAAAACTCCATCTCCAGGTCGGGGCCAGCTGCTCCGGGCTGATCCGCCAAGCTCCCCGTCCTCGCAGCCGCGCCAGCCCCGCTGTCCGGCTCCACAATGTCATCGATGTAAGTCACGGGTACCAGAGGATCCAGAGGCGCCGCTGGGGAAGTGATGGGCTCTTCCTGCTCGGGGGCGGGAGCCCTCGGGGGCTCCGGGGGTGCCTTCTCCTCCGAGGGCGGTGGCGGCGGCCCCGGCCTGGCAATCTGCGCCGGCGGCCGAGCCGGGCTGCCCTCCCGGCGGGGCACGAACACGAAGGAATTGCGCGAATTCAGGCGCAGCTTGGCCAGAGCCTGTGCCTGCAGATCGTGGGCTGGGATGGCCGCCAGGTCGGGTTTGGGGGCCGGGAGGATTTCGAAGGAGCCCCCGGCCCGGGGGGCTGAGGCGGAGAGCGGCCGAACGGCGCCGGTGGCACTGGGGGCCGGACTGGCACTGGGCAGGGGGGACACGGCCACCTCGGCCTCCTCCGGCTTTGGCCTCCTGGCGTTGGCTCTGGCATGGGAAGGGCTGGTGGATGGCACTGGTGGCCCCTTGGGCGTTGCGGGGCGGCCGGCGGAGACAGCGCTGGGCTCGGGGACGCGGGCGCTGGGGAGCTGCCCCCGGGGTGTGACCGTGAAGGAGTTGGAGCTGATCTTGTGGACAAAGCAGTTGGCCTGAGGGGCCGCAGCCTTGGGGGCAGCTGGGGCCGCCTGGGGGGCTGCAGCCCGGGGGAGAGCCGGGGCGGGCTGGGGGGCTGCGGGCTCGGGGGTGAAAGCCCGGGGGGGAGCCGGGGTGGGCTGGGGGGACACGGGCTGAGGGGTGACAACCCGGGGCGGTGGTGCGGGCTGGGGGGTGACAACCCGGGGCGGTGGTGCGGGCTGGGGGGTGACAGCCCGGGGAGGTGGTGCGGGCTGGGGGGTGACAGCCCGCGGGGGTGCCGTGGGTTGGGGGGTGACAGCCCGAGGGGAAACCGTGGCCGGGGGGGTGACAGCCCGGGGGGAAGCCGGCGGCAGGACTGTGGGCTGGGGGGCCGCTGGCACCGCTGGAGGGGTGGCGGCCCGGGGGGGAGCCGGGAGCGGCGGAGGGGTGGCCGGGACCGCGGGCGGAGATGCCGGTCCCGCCTTTGGCGCCGGAGCCCGGGGGAAGCCGGACCCCTTCTGGAGGGGCACGGGGGCACGGGGGGAGCCGGGTCCCGCGGGCGGAGCGGGCGGCGCGGCCCGGGCAGCGCCCGGTCCCACCTGCGGCGGAGCCGCGGCCCCGCCGATCCCGGGCAGCGCGTCCCCAACGCGGCGACGGCGGCCCCGCGGCCGCTGCCCGAACTTCTCCAGGAGGCGGCTGACGGTGCCCGGCTCGGCCGCCTCGAGCGGCTCCGGCGGCTCGGCCGTCTCGTAGATGACGACCTGGTCGGCGCGGATCTCGGCGAGCGCGGCGCCGCGCCGGGCCAGCAGCTCCCGCAGCGGGTCGGCGCCGGCCGGGTCCCGGCGGCGGGCGGGCGGCGCATCCCCCGCGGCGAAGCAGGCGGCGGGGTCGGCGCGGGACTCGATGATGAGGATGTTGTCGGCGCGGATGGTGCGGATGCCGGGCACGGCGCTGTACAGCTCCAGCAGCTGCTGCAGCGGCCGCGCCGCGGCGCCGGGCCCGGGCCGTCCCTGCCGCAGCCGGCGCCGCTCGCTCTCCAGCCGCATGAAGGGGTTCTCGCGGAGCGGGCCCAGGCTCTCCGCCACCACCAGCCGCTCCCCGGCCGGGGGCTCGGGCTCGCCGCCCGCCCCGGCCAGCTTGGCCCGCTTGCGCTCCAGGATCTCCCGCTGCCAGGCGGGCGCTGCCCGCGGCCCGGCGCCGAGCGGCGGCTCCGCGCTGCTCATGGCGGCGGCGCTGGGGCTCTGCGGGCCGGGCCCCGCCGCACCGGGGCGGCCCCGCGGCCCCGCCCCCGGGCCGGGCAGGGCCGTTCCCGCGGGGCCGGGGCGGGGCCGGAGGTGCGCCGGGGCCGCCCCTCTCCGGGCCGGGGTCAGCGCTCCGTCCCGCTGCCCGGGACAAGGGCCCCGGGGCTGCCGGACAGCGGCGGGGCCCGGGCACGGTGACGTGACCTGAGGTGGTGCCGCATCCCCGGGCTGGGAACCGGCCGGGCCCCGCCGCCCCATCGCCCTCCCCTCAGAGAGGGGACCCCCGGCCCGGGACACGAGCCATGGTGATGGACACAGAATCACAAAAAATACAAAACAGCCATATGTGCCCATTCCCCCATCCCGAAGTGCTCCGTCTGGTGCCAGCCGAGGGCAGGGTCGATAAACGCCTTTCGGGGTCACCTCCTTCGCAGGCAGAGCAGGTGCTTGTGCAGGAACAGGGAACCAGCCCCTGACTCTGGAGCACTGTCTGTGCTACCCGGACAGTCAGAGGAGTGTTTTGGGGAGAGCTCTGAGGACACAAGTGGAGTTTTCCATGGCACATGGCAGCAGAGTGGGAGAACACTTTTCCCATTTTGCTCTTTGCTGCTCAGGGAGGTCGTGGAGGGTCGTCCTCCCTCTGTGGAGACATCCCAAACCCACCTGGAAGCGTTCCTGAGTCACCAAGACTCTGTCTTGGCAGGGGGCTGCACAGGACGATCTCCAGAGGTCCCGTCCAACCCCAGCTATTTCTGTGATTCAGTAATTCAGTGATTCATTGGCAGCACTTGTTGGACGCAGAAGTGCCGCCGCGGCGTTATTTCCAGTCAGCGCCTGTTATCAGCCGCCCGCAGGTGCCTTTGGGAAGTGTGCGCAATTAGGAAACCATCGCTCGGCAGCGCAGTAGCGCTTCCCACGCCTCCCGAATCCTCCCCTGGGAGACTCGGGGGACACGGCACGCGTGACATCGAATTACCTTTGGGCAGGGCTCGGGGAGGTCCCCGAGCCGCGCCCGGCCCGCACTGCCCCCGCCGGGAGCCCAAAGCGCAGCTGTGTTTACGGGAGCAGCTCCGTGTCCTGCTGATAACGCTCCTACCTTTGCACTGCGAGCCACAACAGAGCAATCGCTCCCTCTTCAAACGAGACCCGGCAATGATACCTGTGAAAAACTTGTTTCTAAAATTTTAAAAGTTTAATAGTAATAAAATGGTTATTAAAAATAGTAATACAATTAGAGTAACAACAATTTGGACAAATTGAATTAGGACAATATGAGATAATAAATACAAAGAGTTACGGATGTCCGGGTACCTTTTTCTGGGCAGCAGGAGCCCGAAAAAGGACACTCCTTAACAAAGGATTAACTCTTAAAAGCAACAGCCTGTTGCATATTCATACACTTCATACATGCATAAATTCCATTCAAACACAGGATTCTGTCTGGTGATCGTCAACTTCTTCCTCCCAATCCTAAAAGCGCCTTCGAGGCGGGAAGAAGTTTGTTTCTTCTGATAAGAGGGCAATAAATTCTTTTTCTCTGAAAGATTTAAGTGTCCTGTGGCTGTTATCTTGCTGTGAGTCCTTTCTTTAAAAAAAGTATCTTACATAGCATAGTTTCTATTTTAACTTTTTTTATATATATTTAACACAGTACTTAAGAGAATTAACACAGCATCACTTTCTAACACAACACATACAATATTCATTTGAATATTTGCGAAAAGCCAATCATAAAACACCCGCATTTTCCACAATACCACTGGGAACAGCTTTTATTGCCGCGGTTCCCCTGCCCGGTGCCCGCAGGAGGCAGCTCCAGCCTTTCACCTCGAATAACTCCGGGTGCTGCGAGGCTCACGCATGACCTGCTGTACCCCTGGAGCACGGCTCCATCACGCTCCATCTGCCTCCAGCAGGGCCGCAGGGTGCCCGGGGCTGGGGATAAAGCGGAGCGAGCGGGCAGAGACATTTCCCCGCCTCTGGTGACTCACGGCTCAGGCACGTCCAGAGCCAACAATGTGCCTTTGTGCCCGGAGATCTCAATGGATTTCTCTTTCGTGGTCTTGTCTGGTTGGCTTTTGAGCCTGTGTAAAGCCCGTAAATCCTGAAATAATGAATCCCACACAGTTTTGCTGCACCTGGCGTAAAGAAAACGCCACCCTTTGTGGACATTGAACCTGACATCTGCTGGTTTCACCGCATGCCCGCCTGCCTTTAGAACAAAACAATAAATCCAACCATTATTCATCCCCTCCCCTGCCAGTCAGGATTTGAGAGCCTTCCATCATTTCTGTCAAGTGCTCCGAGCCCCGGCCGAGTCAGTGGAACCGTGTCAAGGGCTGGGCAGCGGGACTTGGCCGGCGAGCAGAGCCTGGAGCTAATCCCGATGTGTTCGCACCCAGGGAACCCCGGCCCAGTGCCCGGGGCTGCTCCCGGGAATCCCGCTCGTGTTTTGGCACAGGAGGGAACGCTCGGTTACAAAAACCAGGTGTGATGATGACAGGGCCAGCCCTGGCAGGCTGTGATGGCAAAGTGCCACGGACAGAGCCGGACACGGACAGGGCCGGGCACGGCTGGTGCGGATGAGGAGCTGCGAGAGGAGAGGGCAGGGACAGCACGGCAGGGGCTGGGGCTGAGCCCCAAGTACCCCCAGGGGATGAGGGGACAGGGGGAGAGCAGGGCCTAGCACGGCTCTGGGTGATTTCACCTTAAACAGCTCCCACTGCAGTTTGTGTCCATCACCCACGGGTGCAACAGAGCCCTGAGGCAGAGGGAAGAAGCGACCGGGAAAAGTAACCCCTTGTAAGTGGGCTTCTCAGCAAATTTGACTTTGTACCTCCTGGTGCTGATTTAAAACCAGGACACATGGAATGGTTCCAGGATAAAGGATAAAGAATCTGGATGATCTTTCTGGGCACCAGGCCCTCCAGGCACCAGTGGTGCCACAAGGCTGTGCAGTGTGTGGTAAAGGATCAAAGGTGATTTCTGTCATCTGTCACACAGCTGAGGTGAATATGGCCTGTCCCACCTCACTGTGGTGGTGGCACATGGAGAATATCCCCAAATGGGGAGGGTGGAGACACAGAGGCTGTGATCCTAGGGCTGAAGAAAAATGGCCCAAATGCCAGAGCTGTCCAGCCTGTTTCTCTTTGTCCTGAGGGGCTGCAGTTACCACATCTATCAGAGGATGATCATGCAGGTGACTGTCAGCATTGGAGATAAGGGAAAAATTGCAGCTCAGAGTTCAAGCCAGTGGCAGTTCACTCAAACAGGCCCCTGGGAGAGAAAGTGCTTTATCAGAATTCATTCATTGCCTTCTGCCCTCCTGGGGACGTGCTGTTTTGGAGCCGGTCTGTTTTCCCCAGGGGATTACCAGGCCTTTAACCTCCCTTGGATTTCCCCAGGGCCCTGTTCCTGTGTCTGGGAGGGTGCTCAGGGATTAGCCTTGCTCCCAGGAAGAGGCACAATCCCTAATGCGCTCTAAATTCCTTAGCACCCCATGCTCACTAAGCTGCAGATGCTGCTGGAACCTGAATCACTCTGAGCTATCCCTGTCCTATCCCCAGGACTGGATTTGTGGCTCTCACATGGTCCCTTGTTTAATTATCAGGATTTTTTTTGTTTCCTCCCCTTTTAGCTGCACCTGGGCCTCTTGTCCCTCATGAGCTCTGCTCCTTGTGTGTAGCTGCTGCCATGCAGAGGTGCCCAGTGCCTGTGGGTCCCTCACCTGCACCATGGGTTCATCACACCTCATTTCCCTCACACAGCATCTGCCAGGTGCCATTTCCTGGGTTTATAAACTCAGCCAGAGAACGACAATAACAACAACAAAA
Source organism: Ammospiza nelsoni (assembly GCF_027579445.1). NCBI lineage: Eukaryota > Metazoa > Chordata > Aves > Passeriformes > Passerellidae > Ammospiza > Ammospiza nelsoni. Next base: position 2,259,494 of record NC_080652.1, on the reverse strand, counting down.
ACGAGAAAAAAACAGCTTTCCCAGAAGCGTTTATTTTTATTAAATTCTGTCTTTAGCCCTAGAAACATTTGTGTACTTGAGGCCTGGTTATCCCACACAAAGCAGCAGAGCCCCAGAGACAGCAGAGGTGGCAGAGGTGGCAGAGGGCTCCTGAGTCAGGCAGGGCTGGCCCCAGCCCAGGGCAGCAGCAGCATCAGCAGCCAGAAACCACACTGGGGGTGCTGGGGTCACTGGAACCTTTTCTCACTTTCCCCAGGAGCCAGCCTGCTGCTCCAGGGCCCACTGAGGCTGGGAGAGCAGAGTCTTTGCTTTCAAAACTCTCCATTTGCCTCAAGGCTGTTTTGGCCCCAAACCAGCACGTCCCAGGGCTCTCTTGTGCCCAGCATTTCCAGCTCCTTATGGCCCTGCTGTGCCTCCAGGCATGGGAGAGCAAGGAGGGCTCCGGCGCCCCGGCAGGTCTGTGTGGCTGCAGCCGCCCTGCCCTGCACTCGAGCTGGGGTTGGGAAGGAGCAGGACTCTGTCAGCTCCTCTGAACCCACAGAGAGCAGAGGCAGAATCAGCAGAGTGGTTTATCTTCACAAGGTTTGTCAGCTGATCAATTCCACTGAAGTGGTCTGGGGGTCCCCCCCTTATTTTGATAACATTGCTTCTTTTTCTGTGAAAGCTGAAAGAAACTTGCTCAATCATCTCAGAGTTTAGGGGCACTACTGGACACAACCTCTCCTCCTCCACATTCACCAGACCCATTGTCACCCTTTCCTTTTCTCCTTGCTACTCAGGCATCGAGTTTTCTGTTCAGAAACTGCTGATGTCCCCTCACTCTGCAGAAGCAAAGGGAGCTGGAAATGAAAACTGGAGCCTGAACTCCAAGGGGAAAAAAAAATCCCAAAAGGGCCCTGGCTCCCAGCCCTTGAGAGCTAAGGTTGTGTTGTTGCTTGGCATCACAACTGAAGTCACACAGTTCCAGGAATAGAGTTATTAAAGAACAACAGGAAATACACAGCAGAAAAGCTGCAGCCCATCCAGCACGTTTGGGAAGGACTCCAGCCTGGTTCCCTGGGATGGGGAGCACCAAACCTGCTGGGTTCTTTCAGCCTCCCCCAGCTGAACCCCTGCAAAGCCAGGCCTGAGCACAGGGGCAGGGCAGGGAGCAGGATCCCAGCTCAGGGGCCCCCCTTGGCTGTGTTTATCTCTGGGGCTTTTATGGCATTGCAAAGGTAAGGGCAAAGATCCCTGTCCTTGAATTCCCAGCTCTGCACCAGCTCCACCTTTACAGCACTTTGTAGGTGGGTCTGTATTGCTGCAACGGGAATTAGCACTAAAAAACAAATTAGAAGCCAATTATCTCATAACCCCCCACTTTTCACTCAAGCTTTTTGAATCCTCCCAGCGTGTACCTGAGCTGGTTCTGAGCCAGGGGATGGTGGCAGTGAGCAGCCCAGGGAGCCTCAGCAGCAGCAGCTCAGTCACTCAGTGAGAAACGTTCCCCAGGGAGAGCCCAGCACATCCCTGCAGCCCTGGGAGGAGAGCGGGGAGCAGGGCAGGGGCTGTGCCCGAGGGGGAGGCTGGACAGAGGGGAAAGAGCACGGCAGGGGCCACCCAGGACACGGGACCAGCACTGGGGACACAACCAGCCCCTGGGGACACAACCAGCCCCTGGGGACAGGGGAGCAGCAATGGGGACACGGGACCATCACTCGGGACATGGGACCAGCACTGGGGACAAGGGAGCAGCACTGGGGACACGGGACCCAGCCCCTGGGGACATGGGACCAGCACTGGGGACATGGGACCAGCATTGGGGACATGGGACCAGCACGTGGCTCCATCGGGTGCTTGGGGGTCTCTCTCAGCTCAGCAGTGCAGGTGGAGAGGCTCCTCCTGCTGAAGGTTTTCTCCTGTATTCACTTGTGCTGTGAATACCATCAGGCCACAGGGATGCTGGGATAAGGAAGTTTGGAATGCCCAGAGAACTGAGTAATTACCCCGATTCTCAGAACACAGGGCAACAACCCATGATGGGTCTTATCTGTTCTTACCTATGTAACTTTTATGGATACTCTCAAAGCAACACAATACTGTGAAAAAATGATTAGGTTGCATTAGTTCTTTAATATTTACTAAACATTTATGGAAAAAAGCAATGTACTTTCTCTTCAGATGGATTCTTTACATTTAATGTCCACAACGTTTATTCCTTTCAGTCTTTTACATTTCTCACACTGACTGGCAGTAAATTGGGTTGAAGTTATTTCTCAACCAAAGCTGCTGCTGGTTCCTGGTGCTCTTTGATAGATCATGCACTGCCCCAGCAGAGGTTATCTTACCGTGAACTGTGCCCATGACACAGCAGGATCACCTGGAATAACAATGATCCCAATCAGGGTCAGGGCCCTTCAAACACCCATTTACACCCTCAGCTCCCACAGAGGAGATCATTACCAGGCTGACTTGCCAGTAACAGTTTCCAGTTGACTTTGGCTTGTGTTTCCAGAATGAGGAGTAGAAAACACTTCCATGAAGATGCAGAAAGCCAGGGGTAGGCTGTAGTCAGTGGGACAAAATACAGGATCACAAAGTCTTTGCAGATGATGTGGAAAATGGTATCAGCACTCAATATCCCCTGGGAGGACACTGGGATCCTCGGGAAGGGCTGTCCCCAGCTCCAGGGACTGGCACAGCAAAGCCCAGAGCACAGAGCAGCTCAGCTTGACCTGAGCTGAGCTTTACCTGAGCCCACCGGGCAGTGGGGCCCAGTTCCCTGGGAATGAGGGCACAGCCCAGCACAGCCCTGGAGGGCTCTGCCAGCAGGTGCCAGCTGGAAGGGCCCTGGAAGGGTTTCCTCACTCCCACAGTAACACATCCTATGAATAACAGCAGAGTGTGACTCAAACCAGCTTGTGAGAGGCTGAATGTTTACATTTAGACCAAGAGAGCAGAGCGAGCCTGGCATTCCCCCTCCAGTGGGGTTAAGAATGGGGCTGGGATTAAGGGCACGCTCCCAGATCCTGCCAGGCTGGCTGTTTATATCCAGCATTCTCCATTCCTTCAGCCAACCCCAGTGGTGCTGCCAAGGGTGCAGAGCAGCCCTGTGCAGAGCTGGCAACAGGAGCTGCCAGCACAGGTCAGCAAGGCAGCAGCAGCAGCAGGGGCTGTTTGTGGGGTGGCTCTGGGCAGTGCTGACACCAAATCCCAGCTCACACTGCCCTGGAGCATCCCCCAGAGCTGGGCAGAGCCTGGGGTGTCCATGGGAGCACCACTGGGAGCAGGAACCCTGTGCTGAGCTCCAGGCAGCAAGCCCAGGCTGAGCAGTGAATAAATTCCTGCACAGAGGCCAAGCCCCTGCACTGGCTCTGGTGGCTGCAGGGCTGGGAGCAGGTGGGATCCCACAGCAGAGTCCTCACACAGGCAGGATGAGCTGGCTGGGTACCTTCTGCAGTCAGATGTTCTGCTGGAGCTACAAGGATTTTTCTGCTTTTGTTTTTGTTTAACACAGGAAGGGATTATCTGGGAATTCATGTTTCCCAGCCCAGGCCTGGAGGTTAGCTGCACAGGGAAGCTGGTGGCTGCAGCATGAGCAGAGGTGCAAAAAGCTTTATGTTTCTAGCTATTTCTATATTCCATGGGTAATTTGAATTTCCTTCCCTTTCCTTCCCAGCCACACAAGAGGAAAAGAGAAAAGCCTCTCTGCAAGTGCCACATCCACGGAGCCTGTGATGCCCCAGGCCTCTCCCTGGGCACCCTGGGTTCCCTGCAGGCACCAGAGAACATCCTGGGGGCACTCCCAGCTCTGAGCCAGGCTGAGCAGCAGGGCTGGGACAGCTGAGACCCCTCCTGCCCCCTCCTCTCCTGGAGTGACACTGCCAGCCCAGGCCGTAACACATTTATCACACTGATCAGCTAAATGTGATAACACATTTATCACACTGATCAGGTAAATGTGATATAACACATTTATCACACTGAGCAGGTAAATGTGATAACACATTTATCACATTGATCAGCTAAATGTGATATAACACATTTATCACACTGATCAGGTAAATGTGATGTAACACATTTATCACATTGAACAGCTAAATGTGATAACATTTATCACACTGATCAGGTAAATGTGATATAACACATTTATCACACTGATCAGGTAAATGTGATATAACACATTTATCACATTGAACAGCCAAATGTGATAACACATTTATCACATTGAACAGGTAAATGTGATTTTTATCACACTGAACAGGTAAATGTGATAACACATTTATCACACTGATAAGGTAAATGTGATAACACATTTACCCAGGCATGGGCTGGGGGTCACATCCAGCACCACCTCCAGCGAGGGCTGCACAAACCCCACCCGTGCCTGGTGAGCAGCCAGGCTGGCACCCAGCTCAGCCACCTGGGTTTAATCAGCTTCTCTTCAAGTGAACCAGGTGTCCCCACCCTGCTGCCCCTGCTGAAGGCAGCTCCAGGCTCAGAGCAGCAGCTCAGAGCAGCAGCAGTTCCTTGCTGGGACGGGGCAGGGGGATGGAGCTGCTCTTTGCTCAGCCCAGGCACAGGAACTGCCGGAGGCACAGGGCAGAACTGGTTTCAGACACACCCTGAGAGCAGAGGGTGAGAGCTGGAGTGGAACTGCAGATTGTCCCTGTGCCCAAGAGCCACAGCTGCCCCAGGCAGGGCACTGGGAGAGCCCCAGGGCCTCCAGGGGATGCTGCAGGAACACAGGGGGCCTTGGAGCTGTCCTGGCTGGGACCATGCTGGGCTCATCCTTTACAGGCTGCTCTCACTGAAGAACTTCCAGGCTCTATTTTTACCTCTAAATTTTAAAATAATTACAATTTTTATTTGCCTCTGTCAAGCCCTTCCTTTCCCAGCAGCCACCTGAAAAACTCCACCAGTGAAAAAAGGGAATAAAAATGTTTTCCTCTGTCACCAGTGGTTAACTCCAAGGATGCTGCTGCACACAGGACATCAAACATCACAACTCTATTCCAGTCACAGCTCTGAGAAAATTTCATCTCTTTAGGCATATGAATGCTACAAAGGAAAAAATATGTTCATGTCATAAACATCACAAGCTATGAGGAATATAGATCTTTGGAGGGAAATGCATTCATCAGTTGTCATATCCCATAAACTGCACCAGAACAGTCCATAGTGTCCATCCCAACACAGAAATTACTGTATAATCTACCTTCTACTTTGCACCCCAAGTACTACAAGTGGTCAGTGAGGATATACAACAATTCTACAGAGAAATCACTCAAGTGGATACATAAATGGGCCCTTTGGGGGTTAAATAAGATTTTCAATAGTTGCACAATGCTACATTCATGCTACCAAGTTCACTGAATTGGGATCTGAGAAAGGAAGAACAGTTTGCCTGTCTCCAGTTAGGAGGTGAAAGGGTCAGAAAGGGAGAGAGTTTTGTGTCAGCATTTTAATCTTCCCACAGCCATTTCCTTCTCCAGATAACATGACTTTGTGCTTTCAGTGCACCTCTGGCTCCCACCTCTCACGCAGAGCTGGCGGAAGCTCCAATGTTAAACAGAATTGGCATAAATTTGGGGTTCTTTTTCTTTTATATCCGGCACAATTTTCTTCCAAAAGCTACAGACTGGTGCCTGTTCTCCCCTTCACTGTAAGTCTGGCAAACCTGACTGAGTCCAGGGATGAGATGTGGCCACCAAAGCTCCCAACAGCCCACACCTGTCTGTGAGGCTTTCAGTGACTTTAAATACCTCTCTCCACCCATTCCTCTCCTTACTGTATGTACATTATTTCTTCAAAAGTTTTGCTATAAAACTGCTCTAAATGTAAAGGGTTCAGCAGTTCTAGCCAGGGGCCTGTTCCCGAAAATCACAACCACAGGGGGGAAGGAGGACTCTACAGATCAGAACACCAAGTTCTCTTTGTAAGTAATTAAAAGAAGATTTGTACATGTATTTTCCTTCACTTCACAATCAAGAAATTTGAGATAGCAGGAAATCAGGAAAATAAAGCAATCCTTCCCTGTTCCTTCCTTTGCTTGTAAAAGAAATAACTTGTGTCACCTCCCAAAATTGCCAGTGACCTACATAGACTCTAAGTACTATTTGTCCTCTGAAAGGACAGCAGAATGTGAAAAAAGCCCCATTCCCAAAACCAAAAAAGCACCCCCATACCCAACCAAACAAAAATAAATAGATTTCAAAAGGTACCATCAAATACCAAGTACAGACCTGGGCTCTCAGGCTGCTCTGACAGAGCTCAGGGTTTTCTCTGTCCTCCACAGGGAGGGGCTGAGCAGCTCAGACCAAGAAACAGGTCAGGGAAAAGGGGTGGGTTCTGCACAAACAACTGGCAGTCAAGTGAACAAAGAGTCAAACTCATGCTCCAGGCCTGTGCTGTGTCCCTCCAGAAGCATTTCTCCCAAATGCCTCAGTGCTCAGCCCCCGCAGAGGGGTCTCCACACAGGAGAGAGCTCCTCTCCCAACACAAAGCAAAACACTGGCATCAACAATTCATTACCATGGCTATTAATTTCTAATTCATTTTTATACCAAAGCGAGCCTGACAGAGGATTCCTAGCCAGGTCCCGTGCTCTAACCTAAAGTATTTCAGCAAAACTAAAGTTCCATAGTTTTGCAAGCAGCAAAGTAGAAAGTAATGAAGTTGTGGCTAACTGGAGGAGAACTACACATTGGTGAGAGCACGTACAGGTAGTGCAGCACAGCTACTCTGAAAGGAACCAAACCAATGCAGCAGACATGCAGGGTCTGCTAACTTATGTTAAAACCTTGTTTGCTGGTGATTAAATATGTCTACAGAAGATATATTACCATTCTGAATATATTTTCAAGCAGACCAAAAATACCTCATCTATTGGTTATGGTGTGTTATTTTTAACTAATTAAATATCAGGAGGGATTTTACCCCCTCCCTTGCTATAAAAATTGCACTTATTTTCTATTAAACAAAACAAACAAAAAGGAAGATTTCAATTCTATATCCCAGTATATATTCACATGGAAATGGGATCATCTTGCTCTAAGCTTGCAGGAGTAGGTGTAGCAGTCCTTGCTCTCCAGGACTCCCAGCACAGAAAGTCCCACCAGGACAACCCCCTGCTCCCTCTGTGCTCTGGTGACTTCTTCACTGTAGTGCATGGGTTAATTGGGTTTGTGGTTTTTTTTTTTTTTTTTTTTTGTAAGAAAACCTGAGCTTCAAAAGTCTTTAAAAGGACCTGGAATCAAATCTGGCCCATTCTGACCCAAAACAGCTCAGTTCTGCCAGGAACTCCATCCTGTCCTCGTTTCACACAGCTCCTCCTGAGGCCCCGGGGCTCGGACTGAGGCCAGCGAGGTGTCACCGTCATTGTCACCCCCTTCCCTCCAGTCTCTCCTGGCCCAGGAGCCTTTTCCTGCTTCCGAGGGCTCCTCCTTCCCTCCCTTTAGCGCTGCTGCCTCCTGTAGGGCTGTGAAGGGCTCCCCGTGCCAATAAAAAAGTCTCTCTGCAATAAAGCATGACTTCTTGGACACTGGTGATGAGCTTCCTCTTGCAAAGGCTTCTCCAGCTCATAAAATGTCATCGTAATCCAACAGTTTGGAGTGCTGGCGCGTCTTCCAGAGGCGGTAAAGGCGGAAGTCAAAGTAAGTCTCAATCATTTGCTTACCTAGGAGTGAAACCAGGCAGAGGGGTCACACCCTGAAAGGGGCACGAGGGAGAGGTGACAGCACACAGCAGCACAAAGCCCCAGGTTTGTGACACATCCATGGCAAACGCTGACGCTGGGCACGTGGAGGGGCCCGTGAGAGCCAAAGATCTTTTCAGATCTCCTCAACCATGAACAGCTCCCTGTAATCCCCTGGCAGGGTTTGTCCCTGGGGGCAGGAACTGAGCACAAAGTCTGTCTCCAGACTTTGAGCTCTCTGCTCTGAGGGCTGAGGGGAGCTGGGGGCTGGAGATGATCAGCCACAGCCTGCATGAGGCACAGGGACTTCAGGGGCTGTAAAACAAGAGCTAACTCTTGTAAAGAAACACTATAAATAATTAACACTGAAAATTCCAATTTAAAAATACATATTTTTTTAAATCACCAGGCCATCCCTGTCCTGCTGCTGTGTGTGCTGCCAGCAATGAGCTCCCTGCACACACCAGTGCCAGCTGTGCCCCCCAGCCCCTCTGATTGAAGGGGATCTCTCAGGCAGCCAGGAGGTTCATTTGAAAACACAAGGGCAAACAACCCTGCACTCAGACAGGGCTCAAGGAGGGGATTTTCACTTGTGAGGCCTGATTAAGATTAGTTTTAGATGACTTTGCAAAGGATTACAAGGGTACACTCTTAGCATGTCCCAGACTGATCAAGGGGATAAATTCAGACGTATTCTTCAGCCCAGCCTCCTGAAAGCTGAGCTGCTCTAATGCCTGCACACAGAACCCACTGCCTGGCCTGCTGAGCTGCCCACAAACCCAGGAATTTCCCTGCAAGCTGCTCCTGGACACATCCCAGCCTGTTTGCTCCTGTGCAGGCACCATGGGCAGCTGAACTGATCATGCACAGGGAACTGAACATGAACAGAGCCTGGGCTGCAGGGAGGTGTCCCTGCCCATGGATGGGCTGGAAGTGGGAGAGCCTGAAGGTCCCTTCCAACCCAAATCAGTCTGTGACTCTGATTCTGTGAGCTCTGTGATTCTGTGACTCTCTGATTCTGTGAGCTCTGCACAGTTAAGCACCAATGTGCTGAACTCCTGCACATTCCTGAGGGTGAAGGGGAGGTAAGAAAAACCCATCAGTGCTGAGACCAGAGCTGTGGGCAGCAGAGAAGTGCCTAGAGCTGAATCCTGCATGGTTTTATTGGCCAAGAACTACAGCAAAGATAAAAGAACAAAATTCAGAATCTGTCACTTGTGAAACTGCTCTGTGAATTACTGACATTGAACAGGAAAAATCCTGTAGAGCTTCTTGAAATATCTTGAGCTACAGAAAAAAAGGGAAAATGGCCAGCAGACTGAGCTGTAGAATGGCCCTGATGGGCCACATCCCCATTGTTTACTGACATAATTTCCTTGGTGCCAGTGGTTTGAGAAGAGACCCCAGCACACCTGGCTACAGAAAAGGTTCTGCTCCATGTGCATTTCCCCCACAGACTCCTCATGCCCTAATAATGCTGGGATCTCCAACACCCAGCCTGGAAAGCTGTCTCCTCCTCTGCATTGCCAGGACCCTGGGAGAGGCCTCAGGCACAACAAACAGCATTTGAAATGTGAACAGATGCAGGAACTGCAAGGGGCAGCAGCTGAGCTACACAAAGTGGTTACAAGCAAAACAAAGACCATGGCAGGACTTAAGGGAGTCAAAACTGCTTTTTCATGGAGATGCCCCCCAAAGGAGGCAGACTGGGTAGCAAGGGGTGTATGTGTCTTTGCACAGGAAATTAATTACCTTGAGCTGATAGTTCAAGTGGAGACTCAAAGGCAACCCTATAAGGATTCATTAAGTTTTTCAGATTCTGAAATAGCTGAAAGGAAAACATACCAGAGTTAAGAGCTGAAAACAGTGATGATCCTGAGCCCCCAGAATTGCCCATCTTTGTTCTGGAAAACCTTCCACCCATGTCCTTTAGAACATCTATCTCACCAGTAAATAAACAAAGCAAGTGCTTTGAACTGCTCCTCTCCTCAAAGGTTTCATTATTTGTCCTGCACATCACTAATCCTTCCTCCCCTGCCCCACAATCCAGAGGGTTCTCCCACTCACAGCTCCCACAGACAGGACAGCAGCACCTTCCCAGCCAGCACAAGAGGCAGGTTTAGAGCTCCCAGTGTGACCCTGGCCTCCCTGGGCCCAGCAGACATCCCAGGGGTGACCCACAGGCTCCTACCTTCTCCCCATTGGGGTTTCCAAGAACATAGCAGCCCATGATGTGGATGATATTTGGTTCAGGATTGACTTTACTCATCAGCCTGCTCAACCTCTTCCAGAAGCTGGAAAAAACAGAACACATAATTAAAATAAAAATCTCTCCTTATAGGCATGATTAATGCCAAGGATGTGTGTACACAGCACTCAGGCAGGGCCCAAGGTTTGTACCCTGGGCAGGAAACTGCTCAGGAAGAGCCACTGGATCCCAGACAAGGAAGAACAGGAGCAGAGGCAGGGCCTGAGGAGCAGGTCCAAGTCATGTGGCAGAGAAGGAAGAGCAGCCCACAGAGCCAAGGGAGCTCCAAGGTGAGGAGAAGGGAGCAGAGTCCCCCAAGAGTGCTCTGCAGTGACAGTTTCACCAAGCATCCCCTCCAGCTTCCTCTCTCCTGTTTCTATCAACAAGTGCCCTTTCTGAACACGAGGCTTATCAGTGCACTGGTTCATTTCCAGGGCATGAAATCAGCAGGAACAGCTGCAGAGATTGTTCTGAGTGAGACAATACAGCCCAGGCAGCTCCATGTCAGCCTGTGCTTGGTGCTGCTCACAGTGCAGTGACTGTGACCAGGCACTGGGTGCCTGAGGGATGTGAAACACAACCCCTCCCCTGGGCAGAGGGTTGGAGCAACTTTGGGGGGCTCTAAAGCCCAGGAATTCCTCCCTGGGTGCTCCAACCAGACTGCAGCCTCAGCTTCCCCCAGCACTGCCTCCCAGAACACACAAGCTGGATGGAGACATTCACTTCCAAGCTCCCCAACTTTCAGCTGTGTGTTCACAGCTCCCTGCAGATCCCTGATTTATCAGCTTGGGAGCAGCTATGCCTGGGATGTGCTCAGAATCCTGGATGTGCACACGTGCTGGAGAATTCCACAGCCAGTGTTTGTGCCAGGGCACGAGATTGCTGAGCAGATGTTGATTTTAATACTCAGTTCTCATGCCAACACAAAGTTGTGTAGGAACAGGTTGGTGTACATCCTCCCCCCACAGCCAGGCACTGTTAGCCAAGCAAGTTTGAGCCAGCACAAGCGAGTAGGCAGCAAAACAGGCAAAGCTTTACTCTCTGCAAGGAGCAGCAAAATTGCTCAGCACTCCCAGCTGAAGGCTGGCATGTTAGTGAAAAGCCTCCTCAGTAACAGACTGGACTTTGAGCAGGCTTTGCAGAGACAAATTCCATTCTCCCTGGCCAGAGTCAGCTGTGGGGGAACACCCTGGATTTCTGCCACAGCCACAGCTTAGCAATGGTATCACAGCACCACAGGCTCGAGGTGCATGTTCTGATTTCTGGTCAGCAAGGCTGTTTTTAGTAGAATAAATATCTTTTTTTCCCCTCCTTTTTTGACAGTCTCTATGCACAGAGACACTAAACACATTTAAGAATAAATCTCCTGGTGACAGGGCTGCAGCACTCCAGGGATGAGCTCAGCTCTGCCACCTTTGCTGTCACCCTGAATGAGCTGTGAGCTGCTGTTCAATGCCTCCTCAGCCTCCTCATCCCCTGACCAAGCCACCCCAGCTCCCTTCACTTCTCCTCCACCACGTGCTGCAAACATTGAGCAAATCCAGCAGAGAAACACCATGAACACAGCACAGCCACTCACAGGATCAGATCTTCCTCCTTCTCCACTTTGGCAAAAGTGGCAACTTTGTTCTTTAACAAGTATAAGTGCCCGGGGCCTCCCTGCAAGAGACAGGCAGACAGACAGATGGAAACCCCTTTGTACAGACCCTGCATGAGTTTCCTGTCCTGCCCAGGCATTCCCAGAAGTGCCACAAGGGAGCAGTGCAGACACATCCACACACAGGCAGTGTGCTGGGGGCTGCATTCCCTGGTTTTTGCTGCTCTGTGCCCACATCACTCTAGAAAGGCACAAAAATAGGTTTAAAACGCCACTGTGGGTGGCTGGAGAGTAACAGGGAAGACAAGAAAGTCCCTGTCACTGGGGGATGCTGGGGGTGGGCAGAGGAGCAGCTGAGCACAGCAGGGGCTGCAGGCAGGGCTGGCACTGCAGAGGAACTGCCCTGGGGCAGCAGGAGCATGAACAGACTGACACAGCACCAGCAACAGTAAAGTCACAATCTCAGGTCAGTGTGCAGCAAAGCTGCTCCTCTGCAGCTCTGGGCACCTGGAGGGAGTTAAGTCAGGTCACCCTTCCCACTTCTCATGGCACAGCTGCTGGGGAAGCCACAGCTGACCACCACCAGAACAGCAAACTTGGGAAGGAAATCCCCAGCACCCCCCAAATCCAGCAGGGCCTGGATTGTCCCAGCCACAGCTCCAGCCTGACCCTGCTTCTGCATCCTCTGGCTCCCAGCTGAGCCACCTGCCAGTCTGACCCACAACCACTGTGACACTGAAACTGGATGGAAACCATAACCATGACACTGCAAGTACTTCTTCCTTCTATGAAACCCTTTCTAGGTTAGTGCTGATGCTAGTTTGTCTGGGGTTCCTTGAGAGAATCAGCCCAGCTCCTCACTTGGCCTCACTAAATCAGATTTGATTTCCTGCTGTCTCAGCAACTTGGGATTGCTCCATGTCTGGGTAATGGGAAGTGAAAGCTGCGCCTTGGCAGCGACTTTAATGGAAGCTGACTTTGGAATATTGGTTCCTCTATGTCACTTTCCCCACAGAAAATGACAAATTTGTGACAAACCACCCAAGTGCTTAACAACTTTCATGTACCTGGCAAAATATCAGCATCTTCCAGATTTTGCAGCCTTTCCGATAAATGTTCAGCTTCTTCTCTATTTCCTCTGCAAAAAAAAAAAAAAACCCAACCAAACAAAACATGTTGGAAAAGATGAACCATGGACAAAGGTAAAAATTAATCTCATTCCTTTACACGTAGTCCTGAGGGCAGGAAGCTGAGCTGAGGGTGCTCAGTACATGCCAAGGATGCTGTGGGAGCAGGGAATGTCAGCAGGTGACAGAGAAAGGATGGAACAGCACCAGACACTGCTCTGTGGTGACCACAGCTCTGGAGCAGCCCCAGCCCTCCTGGCCTCTGTCACTGCTCCCACTCCCCACCACAGGTACAATGAACAGGCAGCTGCTGCCCCGTGCCTCAGTTTCCCTGCTGCAGACCATGAGTTTAGCACAGAAAACAGGTCAAAGTGAATGTTTATTGCAGCAGCACATCCAAGAGCAGCCAGCTGACTGTCAGGGGTCACTGGGGTGACAAAAACAACTCTGTGCGTGGCAGCTGAAGCACAGGGCAGCTGAGTGACTTAAATATTGATGGTTACATTTGCAATGGGCAGGAGATAGAAAAGGAGGCAACACTGACATACCCAGGATGTCATCAAAGGTGGCGTGTTCATGGTCCTGGAAACCAAGAGAGAAGACATGTAAAGGCTCACTGTCACTGCACCAGCTCCCTAATAACCACACAATCCCACTCCAAGGATGCTTTAAGAGCACATTTACACCAACTGATGGCTGCTGGTCACAGCAGCAGTAACCCTCACCCCAAACCACACCTCAGCACAGAAGCTGAACAGTCCATGAAGATCAAATCCACCCAAAGCTTGCAGCTGAAGCCTGCAGACACATCCAAAGCACAGACTGTCCCTCAGATGCAGTCAACATCAGCAGTGCCTGTTTGCCTGTGTTTTGCAGCCACTCTCAGGCTCTACCCCTGTCCAAGCTGGCTGACAAACAGCTGCACTCCCAGCACAGCTGCCTCTGCCGCAGCAGGGTCATCAGGAGCCCTGAACAACCCTCCAAGGAGAGAGACAAGAGCAGCAAGGCTAAACCCCAGCAGCACAGCCTGCTGCACACTGGCAGTGCCCTTGCTGGGCTCCCAGTCCCACCCTCCCTTGCAAATTAAGTGATTAGAAAAAGAAACCCATGACTCCTCACTGCTGTGTCAGACCCCTGCTCAGGCCAGACTCCCAGGGAAAAGCCAGAGTTAAATTAATGACTGACAGGGACACCCCACTGCCCATGGGGTGATGGGGTTGGTGTTTCACTGCTGAGCTCTGAGTGCTGCTTATCCCAAGGATGAGCATAAGGAGGAGCCCTAAGCCTGGCAATGCCTGCCCTGCCTTCCCTTGGCAATCCTCCCACACAGCCTGGCTGGGCTGCAGAGCCCAGAGCCCACAAGTGCCATTTCCACCCCACCTGGCTGTTCCACCTAGACCTGAGCCCCCACAAAGCTCCCCCAGATCCCAAAGCTGGGCTCAGCACACCCCCAGCCCCTTCCTGACAGCTTTTCCAAATCACATCAGCATTTTGGAGTCACCCTAACAGGAACTAGGGAAATAAAAAAGTGTCTGCATGACTCGTGCTCTCACCACAGCAGAAGGGATTTACTCACATAGAGGATGGGGATGATGGAGGGGTCGTCCCTGCGGATGATTGTTGGGACATACTCTGCTTTGGGCACCTTGGAAGAGATGAGCTGCAAAGGGGAACAAAGGTGCAACAGCATGAGGAGAAGCCAGCAGAGTCTGGACAGAAGGACAAAGGCCATAAACCCTGTTCAGCTGTCTCAGTGTGACTCGAGGAGCAGCTAACCCAGTTTAGCCATATCCCATTGGAAAGTTTCCAGCCCAGAGCACCCCCAGGGCTGCTGAGTGCCCTGAGTGCCACATGAGCACACAGCTCTGCCCCCAGGCTGCACTGGGCCCAGAACAGGCTGGAAAGGGGACACTGGGCTGCACAGAGGATGGAGCAGCTCGTGCACCACCATGGATGGCTGTATCCTGTCACTGTGGTATTTTCTGAAAGATCCCTTCACTGGGATTTCTTCTCCTGCGAAGTTGATAAGCCTCAGAGAGAAACATAAATAATAATTATCTGATTTGTTTCTCCTGTGTTTGGCTGCTTTGGAATGTGGTCTGGACATTGTTTACCCATGTGAATTGTTTTTACTTAATGACCAATCACAGACAGCTGTGCCAGACTGTCTGAGTCAGTCACGAGTTTTTATTATTCCCTCTTGTTAAGCCTTCTGTCTGTACCCTTCTCTTTCTTTACTATAGTTATAATATAATATAATATAATATAATATAATATAATATAATATAATATAATATAATATAATATAATATAATATAATATAATATAATATAATATAATATAATATAATATAATATAATATAATATAATAATAAACCAGCCTTCTGAGAACATGGAGTCAGATTCTCATCTCTTACCTTGTCCTGGGGACCCTCACAAACACCACAGTATCCCAGTGAGGATCACTCCTGCAAAACCTGCTTTTGGCTGTAGGGAGTGTTCAGTGTCTGGTGGGACCTGCCCAGGGTCCAGCCAAGGGCTGGCCCTGCCCCAGGCACAGCAGGCACAGGGCTGCAAGTGTCAGACAGTGCTGACAACTCTGGCTGAAGCCTCAGCTGGCACCAGCAGCACCAGAGCCTGAACTCTGTTGTGATTCCAGGCCCCTCAGTTCCAGTATGGCAGCAGAGCTGGCAGTGGTGCTCAGGTCTCTGTTTTCAGGGTTAACAAGCCTCAGGCTGACTTGGTTCTGTGTTGGTGTCATGTAGCATTCACATTCTCTGAAAAAATTCCTTCACCCAGGGATTTTCTCCTGGGAAGCTGAGATGCCTCAGAGAAAAGGAAAACAATTCTTATCTCATTTGCTTCTCTTGTGTTGTGCTCATGTGGAATGTGTTTGGAGATTGCTCACCCACAGGTGATTGTTCCATTGCATTCTGCTGGGAGTTGTTTTCACTCTTTGGCCAATCAGGGCCAAGCTGTGTCAGGACTCTGGAGAGAGTCACGAGTTTTCATTATTAACTTTTTAGCATTCTGTAAGTATCCTTTCTGTATTCTTTAGTATAGTACAGTATTCTTTATATAATATAGTATTATAAAATAATAAATTAGCCTTGTGAAAACATGGGGTCAGATACATAATTCCTCCCTTCATTGGGGCATTCCCTGCAAATACAATGGTGTCATTCCTGCTCTGATTTGGACTACAGATCCCTCCTTCTAGTTTTATTTCAATGCACCACCTGATCTGAGCCTGTGTCAACTCTTGGTTCATCTCTGAGTGACCCTCACAGACCCCTGTGCCTATACAACACACTTCCCATGAAGATCCTGAACTCAGCAGCACTGAAAGGACAGGCAGAGCATGAGCTGGAAACACTCACCATTATTTTTGGTGGAATAAAGTCTTCTCCGTCACATGCCATGGCTTCAAGTTCCTTTTCTGCTTCCCAGTTCAAGTCAAAGTCACCATCCAGAGTCCCGCAGGAATCCTGAAGGTCATGGCCTGCCAGAACACAGCAGGGACCATTACAAGGGCAGAACAGCCTTCCCCACTCCATCCTGCCTTGGCAGCTTCCTCACAAGAGGTGCCACGACACTCGTGCTCTCTTGTCACCACAGAGTGACAGACACCACTCTGGGGCTGGTGCCTTCAAACAGACAAACATGTAACAAATGAAGAGTGCACAGAGAGCTCACGGCACGTGTCACAGAACTTCAGCACTCTCGCAGTCACCAAGCTTGGCTTTCAAATGCTAAGTCACAACAGTCACCCTGTCACTCCAGAAATGGGGAAGGAGACAGAACACAGACAGACTCTCTACACTTCAGCACTGCCAGGCTGATAAGCAGAAGTCCAAAGACTTCAAAGCTGGTCTCCTTGTAGTAATTACTGCTCTGACTACATCTTTTCAGGGATCATAAAGAAAATCTGACTTGTGGGTCAGACTGATCCTGGCAGAGAAGTCTTAGAGCGTGCGTGAGGACAGCTGCAACAAACACAGTCATATTGCAACAGTAGACTTGAACTTGCTCTCCAAATCGACCTTACCTGTTGGCCTTCAATGCCTCCTGGGGAAAAAAACATCTGGAAGGAATATAATTGACCATTAAAGGTTAAAAACAGAGATGGTTGCTGGACTGAGGAAAGAGAACCGAGGTGCCGCTGTTTGTGCCTTTGGGGATGTCCGAGTTTCGCTGGGCAGTGCCTGGAGCCTGTGTGAACCACAGCTTCCCATGGCTTTCCATGGCTTTCCCATCTGCCTCCGGGCAGCTGAGGGAGCAGGGAGAAGTCAGACTGCCAAACAACAGGGTCATGTTGTGAACCTGGCCTTTCACACACCTCCCCTTGCAACCTGGGTCTTCTAAAGCTAGCAGGGCCAGATCTCATGCTTACCTGGTAGATCAGGTCATTTCATTAGTGAAATTCACTTCAACATGGGCAAACTCATATCCACCAAGCTCCTGCCTACAGGCTTGCAATAAAATCTGTGTAAAACAGACACTCCCTTTATAAGAATACAGATGCTGGCATTCCTTCCTGTAAATGAACACAACAGCATCTCAGTCCCCTCAAGCAGAACATGGCAGCATTACTGGGGATTCCCAGAGGGATTCCTGGCAGCCCAAATGAAGATCAGATTGCCCCAAGCTATCACCTGTGCAGGAAATCAAAGCTCCATGTCATCAGCTGTATTCTTGAGCTATTCCAGGCTAGGAAAGAGCTCAGAAGGGGCTCCTGCATGGGAAGCCACGTTAGCCCCATTACGGTGAAGGCAGCCTTGGACTGGTGAGTTTCCAGAGAGGTTGTTTTGGTGCCAAGAGGATAAGGGATGATGGGAACAGAGTAAGAGAGTTGTACCACTGGGTACCCTTTGGCAACCGCTCAATAATCTGAGGTTGGATGAGTGGTGCTCTACAAATAAATACAGGTACACACAGATGAACAGGTACATACACCTGGAGCGTTACCTGCTCCGATCTCAGGAAACTAAAAAAGGATCACAGACAGGACAGAGGGCACAGAGGAGTTACTCCAGTGGGACTCCAGCCAACAACTGCTGGAGGGTTTGCCCACAGGAGGAAGCTCAAAGGACTCAGAACTCACTTTCTCGAGAGTCATGGAAGGAATCAGCTTTGATGGGAGTCGGGTCACTCCAGGACCTGCTGAAGCTCCTCTCACGCCGTTCGGCAAATGCTAAAGGATAAAACCAGAGCATGACATTAACAGATCCCAAAGCACCTCTGCTGCTGCCAGCAAACAAATCATCCAGCAGATTGCCACCAAAGCCACACATCACAGACTCCCTTGGGCTGCTCCTTCCATTTGCCAAACGTGAGTCCTTTCCACACAGCAGAGACAAGTGCCCACTTGTGCACAGGATGGGACATGGAACACAGAAAAAGGACAACACTTGATGGTCTCTCCTCAAATGTACACAGCGCAAACCTCAATTTAACCAAGGCCAGCCCAGTGTCCCAGTGTAAGTGCTCAGATTCCAAGGCCTCACAGAAATATGCACTGCAACACCTGCATGGCCAGAAGGCAGCTGTAGTGCTCCAGTAAGTTCTCCCTTCATGTTCTACTGGCATCCCAGTCAGAGCTGGACCAAACAGCAGGGAGGGGATGTCTCTGGAAAGCTCACGCTTTCTACAATTTGTTGCAAAAGAGGAAATCCTTCAGCCTTTGCTTGCCTGCACTCTTGTGAGCACTACTCATGGCTTTTTTTCCTCCCAAGGAGTGCTGTATTGTTTGCACTGGCATTTCTCAAGCACAAACCAGGGAGCTTGGCTCAGATGGCTGCACCGCAGGCAAATTCCTGGGAACTGGCAACCCCTGTGTCTGACTTGGCAAGCCCATGTGAGAGCCATTGTGCCAGGATTAACAGCCACTTATGGGCACTAATACCTATTTCTGGTGGCAGACAGAGTGTGCAGCAGGGAATTGAGTAACAGCAGCACAGGAATTCACTGAAGATCAGCACCACAAGAGCAGCCTGTCCCCTGCTGAAGTGTGGCCAGGGTGGGTGTCTGGGGAGACAAATGATGGCTTCAGTTCTTCGGGTAATCTCCATCCTCAGCTTTCAGATAACCCAGGCATTTAGCTACTGTGCACAGAAAGAAAGCTTTGAAAACATGACCCAAGAGTTCCTGAGGCAGAGCCAAGCCTGAGTTTCACAGAGGTAAGCCCTGTCCACGTCAGGCAGTGCTAACTCAGATGCCAGTGAAGACTCTGGAAAGGGCAAAGCTCTTTGCTGATCACTTCCCACAGCACATGAGAAAGGAAAGAATGCAAATTGAACTCAGCAATGCTTTACTGGGGGCACTCTGTACATGATGCCTGGCCAGGGAGGTTGGGAAGAACAAGATGCTTTCTCTTCTGGAGCAATCCTCAGCTCCCAGGAGCAGGTTACGCCACTTTCACAGCACTAAGGGAATTGCCCAATCAAGTTTTGGAGGATTATTGCCTTCACCAGGGAAAGGGAACTGCAATTTTTCAGGCCTAAGAGGTGATTTCTTCCCCAGTGAGGCATAACGTTCCCTGATTTGCCCCTTGCTCCAATCTCTTCTCTGATCCTCTTCTTTCTTCCTTCCACCATCATCTCAGTTCCCCCAGGCAACTCTCCCACAGGGCCAGCTGTGGAGATGACAGTGGGACAGGGCAGGAGGGGACAGCCAGCAGTCTGTGTGGCACATGGAGCCACAGCTGGTCACAGCTGCAGAGAGAGGCCAGGCAGCTCTGCTCAACTCCCAGCCCCGGTTCTCCTCACTGGCCTCCACCCCGGTGATCACCAAAATCCACACAGGGGACAAGGATGCTGCAGCTTTCCTTCCATGCCTTGCACCAGAGATGTCCCACAGCCACAGCAAGGGTCCTTGGGAACAGCCCCCAGGCTGCTGCAGGCATCCACATGTCCTGGACACTCACAACCACCTGATCTTATTTGTAGGGTAAAATGGCACCAACAGGTCAATTCCTCTCTCCAGCCCAAAGCCAGGTCTTTCAACCCACATCTGCATGTGACAGAATGCCCACAGAGCCCAGCTCCTCACAGACACACTTCCAGTGCTCACTTACTTTGTGCTTTAACCCTTCGGCTCCCCACCATGCGGAGGTGCTTCCGAAAATTCCTGCAAGAAAGGCCAAACACAACCTTTGAGAAAGGAGACAAGAAGCAACACCTGGGCCCAGCAGGACTGTGAAAACAGGGAGGAAGAAAAGAAAATAAAATGGGGATGATGGTCTATTTCCCTCTGGGCATTCCAAAGCTGGAGACCAGGTCCACAGCCTGCAGTGATTTAGTGCTGGGATGGTGATGTTCATTGAGTGGGGCTGCTCTGAGCTCCCTGGGCTGCTGGTACAGGGCAAGTGGGGTCCCACAGGGCAGCCCTCTGCTCATGGCTGCTTTCCCTTGCCTCTGATTAAGCTTTACCTGTGCTGTATTTGCTGAGGACACCTGTGCTGGCAGTGTTCCCTCTTTTCCTGGTAAAGAGCAGTAACTGCTCCCCTCTCTGCAGCAGAACGTGGGGTGCCCAGGCTCTGCACACTGGGGGCTGTGCTCATTCCCAAACACAGCTCCTAAAACCCCTCCTGTGCTGTTGGTAACCATGCAGCTCGTGCTGCTCTCCAGGCACAGCTGGGGAGGACCAAAGCACGTTCTCCCTCCTTGCACAGCAGAGTTCAGTGATGCTGCCTGTCCCCATGGGCCTGCTCTCCCTGTGTGCTGCCCTGGCCTGGCCTCACAGGCAGGTCCAGAGGGGCTGCAGAGCACACAGCTCCAGGGGAAAGCCCTGGGGAGCAGCTACACCCCAGCAGAGCACACAGCTGCAGGGGAAAGCCCTGGGGAGCAGTTACACCCCAGCAGAGCACACAGCTGCAGGGGAAAGCCCTGGGGAGCAGCTACACCCCAGAGCCAGCTCTGTGTGAAACAGAATGTCCTGGCCACTCCTCAGAGGCCATGGCCAAGGGACTCTGTCCAGCCCCTCCAAGGGCATGGGACCAGTTTCTCATCACTCACGAGGCAGGAACAGGACAGGAACAAACAGGACATCAGAAGAGACAGGGAGAAGCAGAATCAAGAGCAGTGTCACCTCTCCATGAACCCTTTTTAGTGACTGTGGCTTCACCCCACAGTGCAGCCCCATGCACTGGGCACCCTGGAGTGGGGGAGCCTCCCTGGACTCCTTGTGGCCCCCAAAACACAGGGCAAACACCAGGCAACAGACACCACAGCTGGTGAAAGGGGTAAGTCACAGGTTATCTGGCTCACACACAGGTTAGTGGGATGAGTAAGGACATGGTACAACCATGCAGATGCTTTAGCAAACTGACTGGAACAAAAGACACTTCCAGCACTGACAAGAATTGGTTAAGAGAATCTCAGATCCATCTGCTCGTGCCCAGGAGATCCACACAAACACAGTCCTCATGGAGAGCACTGCACCCACATCACCTCCTGCACTTCCCCTCTTTGGCCTGGGAGCTCTTGCTGTCATCAGGCTCCAAATCCAGCAAGAAGCAAAACCAGCAGCTGGGAGCAGCATTGTTCCATGCCAAACTTCTGTCTACACTTGGGCTATTAATGTTTCCCAAAGATTTATTTTGTCTCTACTTGGGTCCATGAAGATTTACTGCTGTGGATGAGACAAGTGCTCCTTTAGGCACATCCCTGGCCTGGCTCTTTGTACAAAGCTTTCTGGGGTGCACCATCACTTACAGTGCATTCCATTAAAATCCAAATAAATACAGCATTTTGAAGGAACCAGGGCTGTTCTTTACACAAAGAAGTCTCAGACATATGTTATATGGAAATCTTTATGGTTTGTTGTGAGCCTGAGATCATAGCAGACACTCAGCACCATTGTTAATTGCCCAAGGCCACTGTCATATCCTTTGGGCTTTTGGCATTTTGGAGTAAAACCCGCTTTTCTTTTAAATGCTCAGCTGTCCTTTCCACAGAGGACTTTCTTCAGACCCTGGAGGAAGAGGGGTAAAGCAGCCTTTGCATAGAAGAAGGTTGCTCCCAGCTGCCTGGACAGCTTGGGCTCTCCCTTGAGAGACTCTCCTAAACTCTGCTGAGAGCAGCTCTAAGGAGAATCCAGCTGTTCAAGGTTAACCACTGCACTAAACACTCACAGAATGGGACAAAGGCCTTTTGCTCCATCTATTTTCTTCTAGAAAAAACAGCCCTTTGGAAAAGAAGTGCAAGTCTGGGACTGCCTCCTAATCTGGCCATGCTGTGAACATCTAGATCCTTCTGAGGGCTTCTTGCAGCTGCCTGGCTCCTCAGGCTCCTCTGTGCCTGCATGTCAGCATGAGAGGCCCTGGGAAAGCTGCAAACAGCTCTGTCAGCAATGGGGATCCCCAAGCCTGCCCAGGAACCCTGTGACACTTGATCACTTGCAAGATCCCTTCACCCATCATGACACAACCAGCATCCCTCAAGTTTCAGTGATGAAATCTCCTTACCACTCCCTTTTCTGAACAGCTCTGCTCCATGTGCCTCACGGTCTGCATGGCCCCATGGCACCTCCAGGGTATCCATCCCAGCCAGAGGGGCTCCAAGGCACTGCAGTCCCTCTCCACCCTGCAGCTCTGCCTGCAGTGGGGCACCCCACTCTGCCCAGAAGACTTTTCCCTGCCCAAACTCCTGGCAGCACCTCTCACACTGCCCTCTCTGGCTGCTCCTGCAGTGGGCAAGCTCTGGGCATCCCTCACTCCACAGGCAGCATCCCTGTGGCCACACCACACATCCCAGCATCCCTGGATACCAGACAGCGCTGAAGGGGCTGTGTGAGAACAGCTGAACCCTGAAACACAAACCAAGGGCTGCACAGCAAACACCAAACCCACAGTGGGGTTCTCCTCACTCCCTGCAGGACAGGGCTGAGCTCTGCCAGCAATGCCTGCACCAGAGCCCTCCTCTGCTGTCACCTCCTCTCTGGGACAGGCAGGCACAGCCAGGCTCCCTGCACTGTGCTCAGCAGGAGCAGGGACATGGCTCAGGTCAGTCCATCCTCCCTCCTGACCACACAGCCCCACCAAGGCTCACAGCTGCTCCTGTACTCACAAACCATTTCCCAACCAAGACTTGCCTCTGCCTAACAAACTCTGAGAAATCTCTCTTTTTAAAGATACACTGTCTATTTGTTTTGAGTGTCTTTAGTTTGGATTTTTATTTCTCTTTGTTATTGATGGAAAAAACCCCACTACTCTGAAGTTGCTATAAAAAATATTGCCGGGCAATTTCTCAGTTAAGAAAATCTGATTTTCTCTCACTTGGTTTTAAACAGTGCTGAAGTGATCATGGTAGTTTTAAACCAATTATACAAATACTTTGCTATCCTTTTTAGTAGGCTGCCACAACTCTGGGCACATTTAAAAAACCAAACCAGTTCTGATTCCTACTGTGAATAAATGATGTGCCATAGGAAGCCTGCAGAAGGAAACCAGGCCTTTCTGTAATACCTGGACAAGGAACCAGTCCCCATCCACTTTTACTTCCCTTCTATTATTGAAAAAAAATAAGACTTAAAAATAGACTTCTGGTCACTAGAGATGTCAGTTTTGCCTAAGTCTCAGATTTTTGAGGTGCATTTGTACATGCAGTAACAGCACATACAGTATTCATCTAACCTCAAACAAATTCCTGCCTGTGGCAAGGGACTTGGAACTAGATCATAATTTAGGTTTCTTCCAATCCAAACCATTCTGCGATGATACGAAATTTCAAGTTGGCATGGGGAAACTGCATCTTTAATTTTTTAAGTATGTATTTTTCTGCCTGAGGCACAGATCATGTGGAATGCTAAAAGCAACTTGACAGTGTTCTTTAAGAAGAGGGAGATCAGCTATCCCTGAGCATCATTCACCTGCACAGCTCCAGCAGAGGCACTGCCAGTGTCCCCAGGACAGCACAGAGACAGGGACAGCCACAGTCAATGGCACCAGGGCTCAGCAGTGACCCCAAGGGCCCATGCAGCAGCAGGTCACAGCTGTGGGGACGGGCCCTACCTCTGGATAAGAGCTGCAGAATCATTCTCTCGTTTCCGTCTCTTCCTCTCTGCGTAGCCCCTGAACGCCCTGGGGAACCACGGCAAGCCATTAACCAGGTCCAGCTTGGAGGTGGAGGGGACAAGGGACACACAGAGGGGAGCTCTGGGCAGACAACAGAGGCTGAGCTGCCCAGGGGGTGGGCAGGACCATGTGTGGGTCAGGGCACTCACACCACAGCTCCTCACTCACTGGGCTGCTCCTCAAACATGGCCCAAGGGAGCACCCACCATCCCTGGGCTGCTCCTCAAACATCAGAATGTGGCCCAAAGGAGGAACTACCATCCCTGGGCTGCTCCTCAAACATGGCCCAAGGGAGCACCCACCATCCCTGGGCTGCTCCTCAAACATCAGAATGTGGCCCAAGGGAGCACCCACCATCCCTGGGCTGCTCCTCAAACATCAGAACCCAAAGGAGCAGCCACCATCCCTGTTCTGCAGAAAGGACCTGGGAGCTGCAGCCACACCCTCTCTGCACACCAGCATTGAGAGGAACTCCTCTCCACTTCCAAGTGTGCCAGTGCACTCAGAGGATGAGGATGGTTTGGTGGGATCCATGTAGGCCCACCAGGTGTAGCCACCTCACCTCCAGCCAGCTGACAGAGCCCCTAGCACAGGGAAAGCACGAGTGAATGTGATGGACAGGAGAGGAGAGTTTAGCTAGGACACCAACAGACAAGGAAATAAAAAAATAAGATTATACTTACGAGATGCTAGAGATTCCAGGAGATGCAGAGAAAAAGAGAGAAAAGAGGAATTTATTAGTGCTCAGCCCCAGCCAGCGTTCTGAGGGAATTCTCACTCCAAAAGGAATATATCTTGTTAGGTGGAAGGAAATTGCTTTTTAAATTAAACATTTCTCAGTGGTGAGACTCCTCCTTGACTGAGCTTAATCCTCCCTGGGGCAGGGCTGACATGTGGCTTGGATGCAAAGTGAGCTCCACACAGACCCAGAGGATGAGCAGATGTACAAGAGCTGAGTGTGGCCTGTCAGGCTGCAGAACCACGAGCTCCTGGAGCAGGGAGAGCTGCTCCCACCATGGCAAATACTGCTGAAGCTGGCTCATGCTGCTGCTCCATGAAGGGAGCGGCACAGCGGGTTGAAAACACTGGAACAGAGGCCAAGGGCACCTGGAGAGTGACCCCAGAACTTTGGGAACTTCTGGAGGAGTTTCTGTGTCACTTCTAGAGGCAGCACAGAAGCTCCAGAAATGTTAACCAAGAAGCCACATCTACCAAGGGAGTTGTGCTCCTCCATGGTTCCCTCAGGGCACCACTCCCCAAACCAGCCCCACAATGTCCTCCAAGCCTTGTAAACCCAGCCATGGGCCATCATCTGCAACAAATCTGCCCAGAAAATACAAATTCAGACAGCAAAGGCTGTGTCCAAATGTGCTGATTTTGCTGATGGTTTGTGGGTCAGATCAGAACTGTGAAATACCATTGATTATTATCAGACAATATCTTTTAAATGTTTTTTTTTTCTGGGGGATGCAGCTACCCCACTCCTGAACTCCAGATCCAGCCCTCCCTGCATGAATCCTTCCAGCTCTGGTCCAGTCTGGGTTATCCCAAGAGAAATAACCAGCCTCTTTTCAGGATTTGGGGAGGGAAAAGCATAAGGGAAGGCAGAAATGTCAGAGAAACAAGAGTACAAAAAGGACATCAGATTAGACAAGAAGAAACAGAGCCAGAGGGCTGAGGGTGTCCTAGACATTGGAAGAAACACACAGGAAAAAGGTGACAAGGCTGGGGAAGGGAGTTGGAAGGCAGAACAGCATCTTGTTTTCCTCTCTGCTCGCCTTGGTTTTCCAGTCAGGTGGGAAATAGTCGAAAGCAGGAAGGCAGCACTCCCTGGCAAGCTGGCACAACCTGGGGAGGAGGCTTCCCTCACTCTCCTGAGCCCTTTGAGAGCTGCCTCCTCCCAAACTCAGCACCCAGGAGCCTGCATGGAGTGTGGAGGGAGAGGCTCCTGCTAACTCACACCCCTTCACACTTTGCAGGCATTTTACTGACACTTTTTCACACACACAGAGCTGCAGGGCTTCCTTATCCCAGAGAAAGGCACTTCTGGGGAGTGAGGGATGCAGGGCAAGCCTGGAACACCCTTCCCTTGGGGAGTGAGTGCAGCAGCAGCAGCTGGTGGAGGGTCTCAGGAGTGACCCACAGGAGCCTTGCTGTGAGAGGCAGCCAGGCACAGTCACAGACAAAATCAGGGAACAGAGGAGAGCAGGGTACCGAGGAGTTAAAGAAGGTAAAACCAAACAAATGAGAGCAATAGGGAAGGATAGTAAGTAGGAAAGAAAATTAACAAGAGACAAGTTTCTCTCTTATCCCTGAACAGTGATGCCAAACACACAACTCCTGCTCCAGGAGCATGTCCAGACCCTCAGGTACAGAACAAAAGCCACAGCAGAGGTTGCACTTACGCTTGCATAGTTGTGGTAGCAGTGTGAAAACTGAAGAGGTTCTCCTTTGGGAACCAGGTTCGTATGGGGACATCATCTGCAAGAGAGAGAGAGCCTGAGCACCCAGCAGGCACAGACACCCCTCAGACAGCCATATTTCCTCCCCAAGCTCCTTCCCTCAGGACTTTCCTTCAGCATCCTGCCCTGGCTGAACAGTTCAAGTCTCATCCTCCTCATGTAATTGCACACTGCCTCCGAGTGTTCTGTAAATTCCTGCTAAGCCTGTCTATCAGGCTACTAAGTGAAGAATAAAAGCTCTATCTTAAGCATTGGAGATTAGAATAATCCAGGAATTACAGAACTGACATTTGAACTCAGAAAAAACCCAAGGAAATGAAATGTTTTTCATTAAAAGCATTTTCCTGTCTCTGCCTTTTCCTTTATATCATTGATTTAAACTGTCCCATTCCTCCAGTTCTTTCTGGTACAGCACTGTAGAAGATGAAAAGCATTTACCTTCCACTCAGAACAGTAAGCCTGAAATATCCTCTCTTTTTCTGCCACTGAAGCTTCAATAAACCCCTCTCACACTTGCTCCTGGTGACTTGGCCTTCAGGGGTTCCCCTGGTTTGGAAGTCAAACCACCCATCAGCTCCACAACCTGCAGGTATCTGAGCTGATTTAGTCACTTCTCTTTGTAAACTGCCCTGCCCAAACCAATTGTGGGGGTTTTTTTCCCTATTTCCAGGGCATCAGAACACTGCATCACCTTCACTGAAAGCAAAATAAGTCACCAATTATGTGTGTGGTGGCCAGGAGGAAGAACCTGCCCAAGCAGCAGCTGCTGCTGCTGAGAACTCTCAGGCTGGAGTCAGGCAGGCAGGGAATCAGAGGGGTACTGAAACCCACTGCCACAACACTTGTGAGAGCTCAGTGGACTGCATTCCTGGGGCTGGGGGCTATCTGATTTTTCATCTTGCTTCACACCCAATTTGTGACCCCCTTGCCTAATGCCTTGCCCCATGTTGCTCATTGTGTCTTGCCTCAGTCATTCACGTCTTCAGATCTGATAATATTTCATATTCTGGCATTGTCAAGATATTTTTAAATTCACTTTCATTGGCCCAAGCCCAGTCAAACTCCACATGCCCACTGCAGGCATAATCACTACAGACCAGCTATCTTACCAAATGTTTTGCTCAGATCATCATATCCTACAGATTATTCCCTGAAAGTACAGAAAGTGGCTGCAATTACAGATGCAAAAAATGCTAACTGCAGCTGGGGAGCCTTCCTTTGAAGTGCAGCTTCCAAGAAATCTATAGAAAGCTGTAGCAGACACGCCTTCTCAGCTCACAGTTTACGTCAAATCTTGCTTAAAGGCACTCTAAGGAAATATAGATGTTAAATGAAACTGCATTCCAGTGTGCTAAAGACTTCTGCTGCAGTCCCAAAGTCTGCTCTCCTCCAAAACACAGAGGCAGAAGCAAAGCAGAACAACTCAGACTGTAAATGAGTTACTTGTTTGAAGCCTCCAACCCACAGAAGTGGCAAAGGGGAAGTTGTACAAATTCCTTTCTAGCCAACAATTCTGTATGGGCTTCTCAGGGACTGCTCATCTCAGAGCACTGACAGGCTCTTCATGTGTTTTACAGCTCTTAAGCCACAGGCTTTGGTTCAAAGCAGAGCTTATGAACAACAGCTAATATATCCTTAGGAGGCTTTGCCTGCCCCATCACTGGGAGCTTTCTCTCCTTTTCTCATAGACTGGAGTTCACTTGGGAAAAATACCCCTGTCCTCCACACAGCACTCAATGAGGAATAAAGGATTTGGGACCCTTCAGAGGGTAGGACATCAGCAGAGGAGCTCACAGGTGGGGACTGGGCAGCACAGCTCAGCTCCAGAGCTCACTCACCACATTAAAATTCAGACCATGGGCATGGCTGCTGCTGCCAGGAGCAGGCAGCACATCCTTTCTGGCCAGGCAGAGCAGCTTGGTCTCCTTTCCTTTCACCATCAACTGTGAGGAAACAGTGAAGGAGCCAGGGGCCTGGTAAGACTGGAGGGACACCACCACCACATCCAGTATCTCCAGCTGCTTCCCACTGCACCCAAATCCTCTGTCCATAGTGTGTGTGTGTCAGATGCTGGGAGCAGCCAGGAGATGACAGCCTGTGCTCCCCTGGAATGGTGTCAGGCATCAGAAACTCAGCATCAAAACCCACATTCAGTGATGCCACTGGGGCCTGGCTGCCATAAGGGTTGGTTTGCAGCAGCCACTTGTCATGTGGATGCAAACAGAAGCAGCACTGTCAGGTGAGCCCTGGGGAAATCAGCCTCTCCTGCCTCCACTGCTCCCTTTCCCTGCTAGCCAGGCAGGAAGGACATGCCAGGGAATTCCTGCACTTTGCTGTTCAGTTCTGGGGTTATCTCTGAGTGGCAGCACTTGGATAGAGAGTGCAAATAACACCAAGCTGAGGGAACTCTCCCTCCATGGTGCCAGTGCTGGGATGGAAATTGGGCTTGGGGACACAGCCCTGCCTGTACAGCCACACATGTCAGGACCCAGAGGTTTCAGATGAGCACTCAGGGGAGCTGCTGAAACATGGAATGAAACATGGGGGGAACCACAGCTCCTGCACTGGCCACTTTGCTCCCCTTTAAGTGACTACTCTGACACATTTTCAGACAGACCAATCTCCACCCCACACTGATGACTGGCCCCAATGATAATGCCTGCCTGGCTGAAAACAAACACTGAATTCCAAGGCCCAGTAACAGCATCTCCCTGCAGGAATCACCAGCACAGGTTTTCCAGCAAAAACAAGCTCCAGCTATGAGGATCTAAATCCCTCCATTAATGCTGCGGAGATTTCCCTTCCTTCTGTATCAAGTAATTCCTTCAGTCCCACAGTGCAATTCTGATTTGTCCAGGTGTGCTGGTTTGGGCTGGGATAAAGCTCATTTTTTTCTCATATGGGGCACATGCAGTGTCTGATGTGAATCCCAAAACGTCTCAGGGAACAGAGGAACAATGCTTAAAAATCATGCACAGGATTTCGGGGGCTTTTCCACACATTTCATAATCAGCTATTTTTTCATTACTATTCTTCATTTTAATCCATATATTCATGTAGCCACATGATTTCAGGCATCTAGGCATGAAAACATGGTCCAGGACCCAAACCTTTGGTGATTTTACCTGTAGTAAACATCACTGCAGTATTTATCAGAAAACTCTGAACCCAGGGAAGCTGGACAGTTTGATCTGCACAGTCCTTACACACAGTTTCTTTCCAAGGAGAAAGCCCTGACCTTTCCTGGCCAGACTCTCTGCTCTAAGTGCCTTGATGTGTGTTTACAGAAAAACTCAGACAAATTGGGCCAGACTCTTTGCCAGCTACATACAGGCAAAGATGGACTGCACATCAGCTTATAATTCAAAGCACACAGACTGTGGCATATATCTGATTAATGGTTCAGTTTTTAAAGACTTTTTTTAAAATGGAATGGAATAATTACAAGCACTCTTGTAATTGAGAGAGCATTAAGCAAGGAAGAAAGGAGGGAAAAAGTCCAACACTATGTTATTTGCCAATATTTGTAGGAAGCCCATGAGGTGGCACTACATGAGTGGCATCCAGCCCTGCAAACAAGAATTTTGGGAACACACCAAAGTACACAACACCGTAACTTGAGGCTCCCACAGAGCAGTTCAGAAAGATTTCCCCTGCCCAGCAAGAGGCAGAGAGAGGATCCTGCCCTGAACTGCATCTGGGATGAGCATGGGTGCAGGGTTTTGACAGAGTCCTTCCTCTTCTACTCTTCCTCCACAGAAAAGGAGCCCACTGAGCTGCATGAAGTCATGAAAACCACCCAGAGCAGCCTCTGATGACCAGGAGCTAGGATGAGCTGGCCCCCAGCTGAGCTCAGCTTACTGCAAACTCATCTTTTGACAATCCCTTTCCAATGCTGCCCCATGGTACCAGGAGGGCCAGGATCAAAACCCCTGTGCTGGGATGAGATGGGTGTCACCTTTTGTGTCACCCAGTGTGGTGGCTGACAGTCTGGTCAGAGGGACAGTCAGATAAATTTTCCCAAACATTCCTCAGGGAAATTTTGAGAAAGCTCAGAGAAAGAATTAAAACAATCCTGCAGCTGGTGTTTTGATTGTAAAATGTGTTGTTAATTGTAAAGTGTTTACAAGAAGGGTGCTGTTCCTAATTAACCAGTGCTGTGAGGAGTATTAATTAAAAACAAATCAAGTCCACCTTTATCATAACTGTCAATATCCTAGGGTGATATTATGATGCTTGTATCCCATCTGTGTGTTCTGTTTATGCTGGATATCATGTTCTGTGCCTTCAAGACTGGCTCTGAAGAGTGAAAGTTTTTTTTTGGTTTCTTATCAGCCGCTCCCCCACAGCTGGTGGGACACAGAGACAGGGCAGTGCATGGTGCTGCTTTTGCTTTTTGCTTTTGCTTTCGCTCTTGCTTCTGCTCATTAGCTAGTTTAGTTAAACAGTCCAAATTTCTTCCTGGACTGTTTCTCCTTTCCCTTTTTTGGACCTACTCAAGCCTGCTCCAGACTGGGCCCTGGGAACACCGAGAGTTTGCACCTTGTGGCTGCAGCAGCTGCCCCAGCACAGGAGGGACTGAGAACAGAGCGACCACCCCCAAGAGAGACTTTCTGAATTTGTCATCTTTTTCAGAGTGGTGACAGAGTGGTGTCAGCTGGTATTGTTCATTCTGTGTGCTGGAGGTGCTGTGCCTGTTAAATAAACAGGTTCTTTCCACTTCTCTCCAAGGAATCCTTCGCAATTCGGTTGGGGGAAGGGGCTGTGTGGGTTTGCTTTCTGGAGGGGTCCCCCTTTGGAGATTCTCTCCCAAATTTGCCCTAAACCAGGACAGTCTATTAAAAAAAGTGCAATTTCTAATAAACTTTGCATTTTACCTTCTGAGACCTTAGAGTCTATAGATCACTTTATTCACCCATCCTCACTACAACAACCCACAGCAGTCACTTACCAGACACTCGATCCACACTGTACATCCTCTCCAGCCTTTTCCTGTGCCACCCAGCCTCGCCAGGTGGGTGCTGCTCCAGCTCGATGGACTGCGGGGAAGGGGCAGCCAGCCTGGAGCAGTTGGGGCACTCCTTGGAGCCCTGGCGGCCGCCAGGCCAGGCCTTGCAGTGGCGGACGCCGTGCGAGCCGGCGGCGCCGTGCGCGTGGTGCCCGTGGTGACACTCCTCATGGGCAGCTCCCTTCATCACCACCAGCTCCATGCTGTCGTTCTCGTGCTCTGACAGCATGGGCCTCTCCCCAGAGATGGTGTACACCCGTGGCTTGGGGCCCTCGCTCGGCAGCTTCTCCGCCTGCTCCTCGGTGAAGCTCCTCTCGAATTTGCCGTCCGAGATGACCGAGAGCCTGCGCTTGTTCTGGGCCACCTGCTGCAGCTCAGGGGAGTCCTCCTGCCCGATGTAGGAGTCTGCTAGCAGGTGATCTGAAACAAAAGGCATGTTTTCCTTAAACAGACACCAGCAAATCCAGGAGGCTCTTTGTTACTGCTGTGTAGGGGAGACAGACACAGGAGGTCC
The DNA here is from genome assembly GCF_027579445.1 of Ammospiza nelsoni. Lineage (NCBI taxonomy): Eukaryota > Metazoa > Chordata > Aves > Passeriformes > Passerellidae > Ammospiza > Ammospiza nelsoni. Next base: position 2,227,789 of record NC_080652.1, on the reverse strand, counting down.
CTGCAGGAACCGTTTCAGATGAATGTGTGCCCATCACCACCTTCTAAACCTCTCGGGCAGGCTGTGACGGTGTTCACAGGCGTTTTCAGGTGAGGGAAGAGACAAGAATGTTGACTCCACGTTCAGAAGGCATGATTTTTTTATTTTATGATATATATATTACATAATAACTACACTAAAGAATAGAAGGAAAAGTTTCATCTCAAAAGGCTAGCTAAGCTAAGAATAGAAAGGAACAAATAATAAAGGTTTGTGTCTCAGAGTCTAAACTAACTGGGCTGTGATTGGCCATTAATTATAAACATCTAACATGGGCCAATCACAGATGCACCTGTTGCATTCCACAGCAGCAGATAATCATTGTTTACCTTTTGTTCTTGAGGCCTCCCAGTTTCTCAGGAAGAAAAATCCTAAGGAAAGGATTTTTAATGAAAAGATGTCTGTGACAGCAGGCACTGAAAGGAGAGATGAACCAGGACAGAGATAAACCTCTTCTCACAGAGAGCCCCAATATTTTACACATGTGTGGCCACCCAACAACTCTAGTAGCAAATGCAGGTCTCACTGCACAGCCTGAAAATGCTGCCATGCAAGACAGCCCTGGTCCAGCTGCAGCCCTGCTCAGCCACACGAGGGCTACGGAGCTGGTGACAGTCTGCAGGACAAGGACCAGCACCAGCCCCTCCAAGTGCCAAACTCTGAGTGTTTGGCCCATTAAGTTCTTTCAGAACACTGGCAAAGGGGCAAACCAACACGGTTTGTTTTTTTCCCCTCCTGATTTTCTGCCAGGTGGTTTGACATGAAAGAGATGCAGCAAGGCTTCAGCTGGCAGCTGCAGCACAGCACCCTGCTTGCGGCACGCCCCGGTCTCACAGATGGCCACAGCTTGGAGCTGTCCTGGCAGCAAACACAGCCGCTCCCTGTGCAGGGTAGGAAGATCCAAGGGAGACAGGCCCATGAGTGCAACTATCTTTGGAGCCCACACACTGGATGAAGTGCCAGGAAATCTCAGCATTTCCATGGCAATTCCATGCATGAACCCAACAGTAGCTCCCACCCACCTGCTAATCCTTTTTCAAGTGGCTGTTAATTACCTCTTACACTTCCCTTCAGATGGGAAGCAGCTCAGGGACTGGCAAAAAGGCTCAGCAGGGAAGGCATTATTTATGTCATTGCTACCCAAAAAATGAAATCATTAGTGTCCAGCACAGACAGAAGCACTTAAAACAGAGGCAGAAAGCAAACCCAAGCCTTTACTTCAGTAAATATTTATGGAACATAACTTCTTTGGCTACCGAGCCATGACCTAGAAGAATTCATCCACAATTTGAAGGCTTGGCTACCTTGCAACTGGCCATGAAGTGAAGGAGGAAGAGGAGAATGACCTCTGGACAAGAGTGGTAGTGTATGTGTGTAACACAGATCTTTCACTGCTGCCCATGAAGTGCTCCTGTGCCCCTCTGAGAGCAGCCCTCCCAAGCTGAGGTCATACACAGTCAGCTTTTGAATCTGAAATCCATCCTGGAAAATGCTCACATTGCCCAGGGCCTCTCCCCCTGCTCTGTTTGTAACCAGAACTGAGTTAGTACTGGTACAGGGTGTCACCCTTGTCTCATTTTTCTGCTTGAGATACAACTTCCTCCAGCACCACTAGGAAATAAATCAGTGTCTGGCCACTCTGCTCAAGAAGTGACTGTCAGGGCTGTTCAGGCTGACACAAGTCAGGTTTCCTTTCACTTGTCTCCTCACAGTCTCTGGATACTGGAGCTGGCCAGGAGGAGACACTGTAGGAGTCCTGAAGAAAGAGCTGAGCCTTTTGAGCCTGCAGCTGATGTTCTGTCCAGGCTTCACATGAAGTCAAAAATCCATGTCCAGGTGTGGTGAGGGGTAGTGCCCCTCAGATACTCCCCAGAGAGTATGAAAGGCTGGCAGGGCTCTACTGTGTCCCATGGTCAGTGTGGACATTTGCTCCTGCTCCAGGAGGAGCCTGATGGACAACAAGAGCATTTTCAGTGGAAGAAGGTGTTCCAGAGGCTGTGATCCCAGAGTCTGTACCCACCTGCAGGGCACGGTGTCAGAGAACAGTGCAGAGAGTGCCCACAGGCCCCAGAGTCTGTACCCACCTGCAGGGTACAGGGTCAGAGAACAGTGCAGAGAGTGCCCACAGGCCCCAGAGTGCCTCAAACCACGTGTCCCTCCTCAAGAGGCAGCAAGTCCCCTGTATCTGCTCTCCAGCAGCTCAGATCCTCCCCAGCTCCAGGATTAACCGTGCTCTAGAGTGGGCACGTCTTGGGAAAACACCACCAAAGACTCCCTGAGCTCTGCCAAGATCTGTGCTCGCTAATAGTGCCAAACAAACCATTTTTAAAATTAAAAACAAAGGCCAGCTCTAAGTACTCTTCTCAACTTGTCAAATTTACTAATCTGTGTGGGCACAGTGACGCTACAGATTTCTTAAGGCACCACAAAATCGTGGCTGACAGCTGCCCCTGCTCCTCCTGAAAGTGATACTTGCATGGGAGATGCACAGCCTCCTCAGAGGGAACACACAGGAGTGTCACCTTCACTCACACACTGACAGCTCTGGAATTCAGACATCCAGGAATTCCTGAGCCCTGGGATCTGGGGCTAAATGGAAAAATGAAGTCTCCAAAGCACAATATGCCTGAAAATGCTGATGATCACAAGAGCAAAGAGACCAATTCTAATCTCTGTTTCATAAGCAGTGAGGTCTGTTCAGCTCCATAAAATTTACAGAGATTTCAGGGGCCCATGACTGGTTTCAAGGAAGAGCAAATCTTTTACTGAAATCTTGGCAGGATTGACCAGATATATATGACATAAACTACCTACCTGATCTAGCATGCAAAATGTGAGGATAAATCTTTCTTCCTACCTTACTTGTGCCCTCCTCAAAGTGTTTTCACTTGTACTTATGTAAGAGTTTTCATGATCTACACTACAAAGGGCTGCCAGCACACCAATGCACTTTCTTTTTGTAAAACAATTGGATAATTCTTCATTTTCATTCAATTTAGCACCTTCAGTAATTACACACTAGAGAAGCAACCTCATATGCCACGGGAATACGAAGCTTTATTCAAGAGTAGTCGTTAATAAAGAATTATCTACAGAAAAATAGTGTGGAAGGAAAAGAGATTCAAACATCCATCATAATGAATTATTGGCCTGTAGAACAGAATCCACACCATTTCAGGAGTCTGTGCATTCACATACACCAAGATGTGACCAGTTACCCTTGTCTGTGCCTGCAGTGAACAGGGTTCAGGTGCCAAAACACTGCACTTGTTGCCACAAAGGCATTTGAGGCTAACAGGTTACTTCTGCTAGGAAGGAAGTCAGGCTGGTCCAGAAATCAGTGCTGGATTAGAGCTGAGCCCCACCCCAGGGATGTGGGGTGAGGAGAACCAAGGGGCACCCACAGGAGCTCAGCAGTGACTGGGGCTGCCTTCTGGAGTCAGCTGTAGCAGGCTGCTGTTAACACCCTCGCCTCGAGCTGCTGCTCCCTTTTTTCATTTTCACATGGCTCTTGCCACCTCTCCCACTCCCAGCTGCTCCCTCCACCTGCCATGGCAGCCCTGGCCAGTGTGACTGGGCAGCCTGGCACAGCTCCCTCCCCTCACCATGCCAGAGCTGCCCTGGGAATGACTCTGCTCCCCCCTCTGCTGCCTTCAGCAGCAACACCTGTGTCTCACACTGCTACTTAGGACCAGATAAAACAGCTTCCTCAGGTTCTCTTTTCACCTTGATTCTTGCTCTACATGGATTTATTGTGCATGAGGAACTGAGCACCAAGATGAAAGGAAGAAGACCAACGTGCTTGATCTATAGATCATGTGTCCATTGGTTCCAGAAATATCCCAGTGGTATTTCCATCACTTCCCTGCCCACCTGGGCCAAGCCCAGCAGGGCTTCACATCCAGTCCTGAGGGCCAAACCACTTCTCACCCCCCTCATGATGTACTTGAACACACAACCTTTTGTCTTTTTGGCTTCACTTGCTCCTGTCTGACATTTCTCTCTTCACCTTCCACACAGCACTGCCCAACACAGGCCACATGCACGACCAAAGACTGACAGCAGTGACATCTGTGCTGGGAAACTGGCAGTGTCTTGGGGAAAAAATAACTCACATTCTCAGTACGTGTAGTTCCTGATAATTAGGCATTTGTTGTCACTATAGTGCAGGAGTTCTATTGTCATTACACTGCAAGGGTTCCATATTGCTGGAGTTTCATACCTGCTTGGTGTTTCTAGTAGGCAGCTCCTCTAGGCACTGACTCGACTCGTCCTTGTCCTTGCAGCAGCCAACTAACTCCAGCTCCCACGAATCCACTCTTTTATAACACATCTCTTACTGGCTACAGCTGCAGCCTGTTAACATCAGGCCTGTTCCCAAGCTCTAATAACTGGCTCAGCTGCAACTCTTTAGGGGGTAAGATTACTTTCTATACTACCTTTATTTACTTATATTGTATCCCCCTACAGGCATTTATTTGTGTTAGATACTTACAATACATCCTTTCTCATTGAGTAACCCTAGCTTGAGCCCTCACTCTGACTTAGGGAACTGAGAAAGGCCTTGCACATTTTCCTTTCAGTGCCACCACATTTCTCCAGAGCAGGGAACACGCTGGGATCAGCCCCCACTGACTGGTGCCCTTCCACAGCTGTGGAGCCAACTCCTGTCTGCTGCAGACTGCCTTGTGACCCCCTGGGATGAGAAGTTTATAAATCAAGGCAGCATATAGCCACAAGGCACAGACAGAAGCTCCAAATTTATTCCTGTGTTTAGCAGCTAAACTGATGATTAAAGCACCTTAGATTTAAAGGCTCCGCTCCAGCATCAGAGGCAAATTGGCAAAGGGGAATCCAGATAAACCCTATTAAAAGAACATCTGTCATCTCAGCAAAAAAAAAATTTCAGAGAGACAGTCCTTTCTTCCCTGTTTCTACTCAGCTGGAACTCTCTGGACCTGACATTTATGACAAGTAAGTTCCAACTTTAAATCAAAGAACTGCCACGGTCACTGAAGATGAATAGAAAGTTTTTGGGTGTACGTACAGGGCCTTGCTCACAGAAGTAGGAATGAAGTTAATGATGTTTTTGCCTTGCACCAGGAGGAATCCAGCTGATTCCCTCAGTGAGGGGAGCATTGGCCAGAGCTGCAAAACCCATAACCATTCAAATGGCACAGCTGAGAAGTTTCTCCTGCAGTCACAACTCCAAGACCTCCCACGTGCCTGTCACTGCCCCTCAGGTGTGCTGGCAGGTCCTGCTCTCCTCTGCTCCCTCTCCTGCTCTCCTCTGCTCCCTCTCAGAGATGTAATGCAGAGCTTCTCCCCATGCCAGCTCTGTTCTCCCAACAATGTGACCCCTGGCACAGGACAGGCAGCCCACCCTGCTGGGCTCAGGGCTGAAATGTGATCAAGAAATAGTATGGGAAAAAATGGGAATTGTGTTCAAGTTATTGAAGCATGAGGCAGGGATATCAAAACAGAAAATACAACAAGAAAAAAAAAATCACAGTGGCATTTCAGCCATGCAGCAGCTTCAAAGCCAAATGAGTAGATGGAATCACAGAATAGCTGGGGTTGGAAGGGATCTCTGGAGACCATCCAGTCCAAGTCCCTGCCAAGGCAGGGTCACCTGGAACAGGTGACACAGGAACATGTCCAGGTGGGTTTGGAATGTCTCCAGAGAGGGAGACTCCACACCCTCCCTGGGCACCTGATCCAGAGCTCTTTTCCCTTCCTCATGTTGAGGTGGAACTCCTTGTGATTTAGTTTATGGCCACTGCTCCCTGTCCTGTCACTGGCACCACTGAACAGAGTCTGGCACCATCCTCTGACACCCCCTGGGGATGTTTATGTGCACTCATCAGATCCCTCTGAGACCACCCTGCTCCAGACTAACCAGACCTGTTCCTGCAGTCTCTCCTCACATGAGAGATGCTCCAGACCCCTCATCACCTTTGGAGCCTCCCCAGCAGCTCCTTGTGTTTCTTGAGCTGTGCACAAGGACCTGCACAGGGAACAGGCAAAGGCTGCTTCTGGAAGGGAGCTGCTCTGAGAAACCAGAAGGTCACTTAACCATGACAAAATGGTTCCAATTAGTCTCCCCTGCTCAAATGGGCTTCAAAAACAAACAAACTCAAGATAGCATTGACCTGGCATCTCATAGGTGAGTAACCTTTTAGTCTGGCCTGTAACATTTATGTGAACAGATGAAATTGCTACTGTGAGACAGGACCCAAAGGAGCAAGTGGCAGCTCCATCACGGGCCCAGCATCTCCATGGTAACACCCTGACCTACGTCTTTGTTCCCTCTGCAAGCCAACAACACATTCCACAGCAAGTTCCAGAGACACCCACACCACCCTTGCACTGGCTCAGGCTAGAAGAGGCCTGAAGCCCTCAGAGATGAGATTTCACATCCCTGCTCTGTCCTCCATCCTACAGCTCCCTCCAGAGCACAGCTTTTCCCAAAAAGGCACCACCACCTCATCAGCACAGGGACAGACTGAGAGCAGGGCCAGCTGCACTGCTGGGGACAGGACAAACATCTCTAGAGAAAAAGGCCAGCCTGGTGCTTGCTCTGAACCAGGCTGGGCTGGCAGCTCCACAGTGCAAACCCCAGAGATGGAATGTCCCTCTCCGAGCACTGCACAGCTGCAGCTTTACCTGCTGGTGGCACAGGAAGCTCAGCTCACAGGTTACTCAGCCTGAAGCAGCTATGAAGCCTCACCTGGGGTCTCTCTAACTCCCTGCCAGTTTCTGGCAGCAGCAGGAAGCTCCTCTGTGCCTGGCTGCTCCCTGCACACACACACACTCAAAGATCAGTGACTGATCCAGTGGTGGCTCCACACCCAGCACAGGCACAAACTTGGTTTTGCTCCTGCCACCACTCCCCACTGCCACTTGGCTTGGGGAAGCTCACAAAGCCCTCTTCTCACATACTCACACTGATGACTGAAAAATCATGCATCGTGCAAAAAACAAAGGAAAGACACAAAGATTACTTTTTTTGAGCTTAAAAAGAAGCTTTTCCAGTTTCAGCTAACTGCCTCCTTTGGTTTGTCCTGCTGCAAACCAGTAGCCACGCTGGTTTAGCAGGAGCCATGGAGAATTTGGCTCACAGCTCCTGCCCAGTGCCCATCACCCCTGCAGCACCAAGGACACTTTATATTGGATCTCTCCTTCTCTCATTTCCAAAGCCTTTCCCACACAGCTTGCCCAGAGCAGCTGGTCCAGCAGGCAGCCCATGCTGCATCCTACAGCCCCCCACTCCAGCAGCAGCAGCTGCCCTCCCAATAACCCCACTGAGCAAAACAGATTAAAACAGTAACAAGATTAAAACAGTAACAAGAAAAACCTCCCACAGCTCCCTCCCGATCCTTGTGTCTGAATCCCAGCTCACCAGGATGGATCCCTGCTGTCTGGGGAATTTCTCAAAGGCTCTGCTTGCTGTCCTCCTCAATGTCACTGCCCCATGCCCTGGTACCTTTTCTTCTCACAGTTCCAGAACATGGAGATAAAATCTAATGTGCATTATCTCAGTGTGGGGCCTCTGACACCTAAGCTGGAGAATGTCCAAAATTCCATGATCTCTGTAAGACTGAGTGATTACTTATTCCATGCTTCATTCTCTGCAGCCTTTTTACACTTCCCTTTCACATTTTCATCCCTTTCTGTACCTTTCTTCTAAGTCTGTCCCAAGGGTCACCCACTTCTACATTAAAAGGCACCAGAAAGCTACAACAGTCAGCAAAGACTCTGGCCACAGCCTTGGAGGCAGAATGAATGCTGAACGAGGCAGAGTGCTCTTCATGGGAACCCTCCCAAGACCTCCAGCCTGCATAAATAATCCAGCAATTAACAGAGGCAGGAAGAGAGCAGGAGATGCATCAGCATCCTGGCAGCAGCTCCCTCAACACATCCATATCCTGTCACCTGCAGCAGAGTCCAACCCTCCCTTTCTTTCTAATTGCTCAAAATATTTTAAAGATCAGGGGAAAGAAAATCTGAGTGACCCCAAAGGGACAATCCCTCCATCCTCTGCATTTATACCCCACCACCAGGCAACTGCCCTGCTCCAAAAGGGAAACCAAGGGAAGAAAATTCTGTATGGTCATCATCCCTGACAAAACCTCTGAGAAAGAGGAGAGGTAAATGCACCTCTGCAGTCACCTGGAAAAAACATCTTCCAGGATAAGACAGGAGAGTTGTATAGGAATAGTCACACAACATTTCTGAGCCATGAGGTTCCTGGGCCTCACATCAGCAGAATCAGAAGCTGTCACCAACAAAGGTGAGCTCCCCCTCACGTTTCTTCCCCCCAGGTACACCCTGCAACACCTGCAAGCTCTGTACCTCGTGCAGCTCTGCAGCTCCACACCCTGCCCCAGCAAAGCAGGCAGAGCATGCACACTGCACTTTCACTGAAAACAGAAGGCAAACACAGCCTTGCACATAACTCAGCCTTGGACAAGGCAGCTGGGCTGTCCTGCTGACCTACAACCCCTCTGCAGCTCTTCATTACCACTCCCCAGTTTCTCCAAGACATTCTGCCACACACACACAAGCTCTCCAGAGGAGCCACCACAAACAGAAGTTATCACAGAAGGAGCAGCTCTTTGATCAGCTGTGGAATGTGAAGTTATGAGGGATACAAAAGCCATTATATCTTTTCCTCTCCTTGGAGTCAAGGGACTAAAAAGCTAAAAAGAAAGGCAAACTGAAATGGACAATTCTCAGAGAAGAAAGTGCAGCAGAAGTGGAGCAAGTTGGGGCAGTGTCTGCACATTTGGCATCTCCCTCCACATCTCCATGGATCTCCTGGGCTGTCAGAACTTCACCCCTCTGCTGAGGAGATAGACCAGCAGATAATTGACATCCCAAAGATGTCACCCCCCTCATTTTCTGCATGAGAACTGCCCTGCACAGGAGGAGAGAAGGGTTCTAGCTCTTGGGTCCAGAAAAGGAGGATCCTGCCCTTCCCTCCTCCATTTATGCCCTCATTGTCCCACTGCTGGCTCTACCACCTTCCTGCTCCTCAAAATCCACACCTCTTTTCCCTCACTGCATTCATCAGTGACTTTAAACATTTCTTAAACAATTTTTTTCTGGACTGAACCAAGGTTTGCCTCCTTCCAGTCATATTTAGGCCAGAGCCTTCAACCCAGCTCAGTGTGCTGGCAGTGCAGGCAGCACCTGGGTACACAGCTGGGGTTATGACAGCAGAAACAGGCCTGTCCCACCAGGTACAACACTCAGGTGACAGCTCAGAGCTGACAGACACACCCAGGCACTGAGGACTTGATTCTTTGGAGCACTGAGCTTTCAGGACCTAAAGCACCAACACATGCAAGGGGGAATTCAACACCACAGCATCACAGGGCTTTGCTGGGCTGCACAAAGCTGGGCTTTGCACAGCTTCTCCCTGCTCACATTGCCTCTGCCTGCTCTCTGAGGAGCTGGAGCCCATTCAGGTCCCTCTGGATCTGTGCTACACCTTCAGCTTCTGCAGCAGAGCCCTTCCTTTGCTTCCCTGGAGTCACTGGGTGGCAGCTCCAGCACCTGCCCAGCCAAAGGTGAAGCCTCCAGAACTTGAACAAGTGATCCTGAGGTGGAATTCCTGCAGGAAGGAAAGATGTGACTTCCCTGTGATCAGGCTGCTGGGATGAACTAAAAGGAGCCAAATTTTCTACTTGCAGTGTTTTTTATTGGATAGCAACCTTCCTACTGGGGTTATTTATAAAGAAGTGTTACAGACTGTGTTAAGTTATACATTGCAGAATTTCAGAAGATGACTTAAAAATGACGATTCCTTTTTTTCCCTCCCCTCTCCCTCAGAATTCAGAGTAATTTCTAGGGAATTTTATTCCTTTCCAAGTGAATACTTAAGGATCCCAGAAGTACTGTGGTATTTCCAAGTGTATTTCTCACTGCTTCATTCTTGCCTGTGGCAACTAAATTCTCCTGGATTCAAAAACAATCTCAAGGCTGATACACCAAGGAACAGTGGGTGAAAAGGCTTCCCTGGAGAGCTCATGGATGTCACAAGCAGAGATGGGGCTGAAATGCTGTCTGGGGAGCCTGGCTGTGACACATAAACCAGGAGTCACATCAGCTCCATTTCCATGCTCTCCTAACCCACAGTCAGAGAATCCAGGAGCACCCCAAGGATGAGTTAAACAGCAGCTTTTAAATGCACATCAGAGAGGCTCCCACTCCCTGGATCTGCCCAGGGCTGCCCAGGCCTCAGGCACCTGAACACATCTGCAATTTCCTCTTGTCTCCATCAGAGATTCTCTGCCTGGCCCCAACATGACCCCACAGGTACTACAAGAGCACTACAAAACAAACAGGAGCCAACACTTCTTCCTGTTGGAAACTGGGGTGGGGGGCTGCAAAAAGGACTGGCAGAGACTCCAGGAGACAGGAGCAGCTGCAGAAACGGCCACGATGGAAGGAACAACAAAAAAAAGGTTTGCACCAAACCCCAGCCTTTCTCTCCCCTTCCCTTCCTACCTCCACATGCTGTTCTTAGACCAAATATTGTAAGTAAAGTGTCCCTGGAGTTCTTCATGAAAAAAATCCAAGAAAACCTTGGTACATTGTCTTAGAGCCTTTCCATTCACAACATGAGCACAATTCAGCCAAGCACAACTTGAAGGTCATTAGAAGAGATCCCAGGGAAAAGGAAAGGACTCAGCTGGCTGCAAAGACTGTATGACTGCTCCTAGAGCAAGAGGCATCTCCTGTACAGGCTTAAACACACACAGCTTACCTAAAATGATAACATCACTCCACATTACATTCTATTTAATAACTTTATCCTCTGCACAGCAGCTCAACAGCACTGAACAGTTTGTTGCTTTTTCACACAGACTTTCTGTGGATTACACAGGATTTTCTGTAGGTTTTGCAACTGCCTGCATAATATTTTCTTTCATCACAGAGAAGACACAGCCCTGTTAGAAGTCTGGTGAGTTTATCCTGCACTCTCCTGCCCATCAAGCAGAACTCATGATAAGCTGATGGGGATAATATCTACATGGAAAATACTGACACATTAGCCAGCACATGTAGTGCCCTCATCTAGGCAAATCTCAGTTTAACCCCTGTTGAAGCAAACCCCTGGAATAAATCCAGATGTCACCTTTGCCAGTAAGGATTTACACCAGTGAACAGAAAATAACTCACCTGCTTTTTATACCCCAGTGAAAGCAAAACCTAGGAGTCACAAAGCAGTGCAGAAGCCTTGTGCAGTGCAGTCATTTCCCAGCTGCAACTTCTCCTAAGCTGCAGGGGTGAATTTATGACAGGGCACTTGTCCCCTAACTGAACTCATCCCCACAGCCCACCCAAGCCTTGGGTCACCAAACTGCCTTTTCTCCTTGGGGGCAGCTCCTCCTGCCTCTGCTGCTGAGATCTCACTGTTCATGACAGATAAATAAATATATTTTCATTCTAAGGCAATTAACCATAGGTGCAGGCACACATGGGCATAACCAAGGCACATCAGTTCTCTTACCTGAGCCATTTCTGCCTTCAGGATGGTTTTGTGAAAGGTATTCTCCAAAAGCCCTCGCCGCTCTGTGTCCCAGCATCAGGAGGCAGCCAAGAAGAGAAAGAGAGAGATTTGAGATGCTAAAGGCCAAGGAGAGAAGGAACAGTTCAATACCAACACACTGCTGTGCCCCTGCAGCTGCCACCCCTCAGCCTCAGGTGACACCCATGGAAATTCACTGCCAGAGCACAGAGGCTTCCTCATTACACACCAGGATTCCAGTGGTTCTGGTGGAACATCAGTGTTTCCCTGGCCAAACTGGGAAACAGAGCTGGACTAATACTGGAATCATCTACCCAGGGAGGTGGTAGAGTCACCATCCCTCAAAGAGTTTAAAAAAAGACTGGATGTGGCACTTGGTGCCATGATCTAGTTGAGGTGTTAGAACATGGGTTGGACTCGATGATCTTAAAGGTCTCTTCCAACCTAGAATTTCTGTGATTCTGTGATTCTGTGACTAGAAATCCAGGACTAGTTTAGGCTTTAGCTTCTCTGTTATAAGAATGAAAAAACAGAATTGAAATGCACCTGCATCCTGTGATGCACAGAGGAACTGACTCACTGTCTCCAGCCCCCTGAGTTAAGCCCCTCCTGGCAGCCCAGGAAGGAGCCAAACCATCATTTAGGTTCCCACAGGTCCTGAAAGCTCCCAGCTGGGAGCCATCACAGCTCAGATGTGGATGCCAATGCCCATTTTACCTACCTGAACCCTAAATTCTCAAGCCCCAGCTCTGTCAGTATTTGGAGCACTGGACAAGCTTATTTGAGAGTCACCCACAGCCTCCCACAAAAGCAGTTCCTGCTTCTCTGATGGATTCCAGTCCTGTGGATGACTGAGATTTTACTGGAATATATTAAGAACCAAGCAAGCAGGGCAAGCTCAACCCTTATCACACATCCAGGCCCACGTAAGAGAGCAAACCTATGAATATTCCAACCAGGGAAGAGCCTTCTCCTTGCAACTCACACAGGAAAGGAACCCTTGGTCAAGGCATGGAATACAGCAACCTCCAGACTCCAATTGCCAGGGCATTTGTAATGTCCTGGTGCTGTGATTGCTCTCCTGTATCTACCAGACCTGTGACCCAAGAGAGCCAATACTAGAGACAGGTTTTCCCCAGCCATCCCAATACTAGAGCCAGGTTTTCCCCAGCCATCCCAATACTAGAGACAGGTTTTCCCCAGCCATCCCAATACTAGGGCCAGGTTTTTCCCAGCCATCCCAATACTAGAGACAGGTTTTCCCCAGCCATCCCAATACTAGAGACAGGTTTTCCCCAGCCATCCCAATACTAGAGACAGGTTTTCCCCAGCCATCCCAATACTAGAGACAGGTTTTCCCCAGCCATCCCAATACTAGAGACAGGTTTTTCCCAGCCATCCCAATACTAGAGACAGGTTTTTCCCCAGGTTTGTAGAACAATCTCTCCAAGGTCTGTAGCTGAGCTGCCACTGGGCAGCCCAGGGTGGAGAGTGGCAAAGAGGGAGGTGAAACAGCCACACACCTCCTTGGCAAGCCAAGCCAAGCCAAGCCAAGAAACCCAGAGCTGAGCACCCTCAGCCCTCAAGCACAGCAGCATCTCCTGGGGAAGGACAAGATTTGCTGCAACAGAGAAGATCTCCACCCTAAGGCATCACATCCACTGTCCTCCTCCTTCAGAGGTGCCTCAGAACATCGTCTCCACCTCAAGCTGCTGCAAAAGGCTCATAATGGCCATTAAACATCTAAGTGGAAAATGGCTTTGACCTCCAAAACCACCTTCTGCTTTGCATGTCCCAGCTTGTGTAGGCAGGATCTTCCCCACTGCTTTTATGCACCACCTCCCAGAGGAGAAAAGGTTAACAAGGCTCCACAGCACTTCCCAGAGTGACTTGGGCTGGAAGGAGTGGGAAGTCCATTTGTCTTCCACAGCCAGCAACACAGGATCAATATGAACAATGAAGAAAGAGTAATTTAATCTCTCCGGGACTAAATTTCAGCACAGTCAAATGCAAAATGCTTTGGAGCAGCACAGCTGGAGCTGTGCAAGAAGAAAGGTTTAAGCTTTTCTATCTTTTCATACTAACAGATAATGCTAGGTTTTCCCTATTTTTGGATTCTTACATGTCCAGCTCCAGGCTGTACCTTTAGACACTGGCTTGGGGTGGCAGCTGCCCAAACTGTCCCCCTCAGTGCCCAACACCCCCAGAGGTGGTCACAAGGAGGCTCTGTCACTTAGGGACCCCTACAACCAGCCCACAATCCCCACTATGGAGAGCAAAGGGGTGACCATCATGGTTCACCCATCCAGGAGGAGAAGCACCTCGTGGATGTTCCTGGCACCCTCAACCTTTCTGCCCAGGCAAAGAGTAAGGCTTGACCCTGGAGCAACACAGAAACGCAAAGTTAGGAACTGGAGTGTGGCTGTTCCATGGAAATGGTTGAGTCAAAATCCCTGGAAGTGGGGATGTGGCACTTGGGGACATGGTTTAGTGGTAGATGTGGCAGGGTTTGGTTTGCAGTTGGACTCATTGACCTTGGAGGTCTTTTCTAACCTTAACAGTTTATGATTTTAACATTAGGCTACTCAGCTGCAAGCAAATTCCTGCACTGCTCCTGTACTCCATTTCAGAGCTGGTTAAAGCTCAGCCAAAGCTACGGCTGATCCTGCACACCACCATGGCTTTAATAAGATGGCTGGGCATGAGATTCCAAGATCTCTTCCACCCAAACTTCTGGGACTCCAAGGCTTCCCATGGAAATGTCTGTCTTTGCAAGGCACCACCAACACCATTCACAAATGGGCACACATTCAGGCCATTGGGAAAAACTTTGAAGCTTCTCTTTTGCATCAGCAGAAAAAATAACAGCAAGCAAGTTCTCAGGTAAATTATCAGTGAGAGAACATGGTGATTTACACAAAAAATGCTGAAATATGATGATGAATCTGTAACTAGTTCAAAAGCTCCACGAGCTCCAAATTCATCTGTCATTGTCTCCATTCATCTCTTTGCCAGTGCCCGAAGCTGTTTTGTCTGTCTGAAAATCTGAACCAAGATTTCACCTTTAACTTGCAAGCCACAAGCTCAAAAAACCAGTACAAAGCATTTCCTAAGACCAAAACTGATAACCAGCTAAGACAGAGGCAGAGAAGCACTGCTGCCCTCCAGCCCATCGTGTTCCATGGTGAAAGCTGTCACTCAGTGAGAGCTCAAGCTGGAAGGTGCTGCAGAGTCTCTGACCTCACTCTCGTTTCCCCAGGCAGAGGAGGGTACAACCCCAGGTGCCAGAGCTCCTAGAGAACAGGTCACACGCAGAGATCAGGCCATACTCAGAGCTCTTGTGCGGGTCAGAAGCACAGCTGGGCACTGCTCAAAAGCATTGCTCCCTGTAGCTCTGTCCTGCCTGTTCCACTCCATGGCTCCCAGACCCTTCAGGCCAACCCAAGAGCAAACAAACATGGACACGTGGGCACAGCTCCCCAGCCCTGGTGAACACAGCACAGCCTGCACCAGGGGGTTTCTAGCCAATTACACCTGAAATTTCTCACTAATTATTGTGCCTATTATCTCAGTGGTTCCCTTCTGCACTCCTGCTTCCCATCAGCTCCTCCTTGGCTGTGCCTCAGCAGATCCCCCGCAGATGCCTGCACTGCCCTTTGCCAAGGGGACTCTGATGGCCACACCTGCTCCTAAGGCCACTGCCCCTTGCCAAGCCTTCTGTGCTCCTCCCCTGCCCTCAGAGTCCCCTCAGCTCACCAGCACTCACCTGGATTGTCACTGTGCCATTGTCACTGTGCCATTGTCACTGTGCCATTGCTCCGCTCTCCTCGCTATCCCATCGGCGTGATCGCAGTAAAGCCAGAGCACAATTCAAACAGATGGCAGCTGTTCTATTCATCCTATTCTTTTCTCTCTCTTTTATCTGTTACCACAAGCCACACAATCAGACTTTTCCTCAGCTCAGCTCTGCCTCCACTATCACTGGCAATGGAGTTCAAGCCCCCTCACACCACTGGACAGCACTGGACATAAACCCCTTCAACTGGGCTCTGAGCAGAGACACCTTGGGATAATTTAAGAGCAAGAGATGGAAAATAAAACTTGTTTCACATAAATGAGATGAATACAAGGTGCCTCACAGCTCCATGGGCCCGTGAGCTATAACCCTGAGTGTATGACACTGCAAAAGCTGCATACCAATGAGCAGGTAGCACTGAGAGGTGATCAGCTGATGGCAGGACAAGTTTAGCCCTGACTCATCTGGAGAGAGGTTTTCATTCTAGTGGCAGAGCAGACCTGCATGGCACACAGTCAGCACAGCTAGATTTAACAAAAGGACATCAAGCAGGGACCAGGGCTCTAGCACACTGTGCTGCTAAGCATAACCAGCACAGACAAGCCTCAGAAAACAGCAGCGTTTCCTCCAGAATTCCATCAGAAAGGCTCCAGGGAGGGAAGGAGGGATGGATGGGGCAGCACAACACAGGCAGCAAAGGCAGCTGCCCTTCTGGGGCATTTTCCAGTACTCACTGTGCCTCAGATGTCAGAGCTGGGATCAGGTCTGGAAGAGAACTGTGAAGAGGCACAGACAGTCTAGACAGAGATTTGCTCGAAGGAGCAAAGCCGCCAAATAACAAAGATCTCAATTACAATGTAATAAGCACAGAATGGCCTTCATGTCTCTGAAATAATCACATCAACAGGATAAAAGGGGCCTTGATGCACACGAGCAGCTATGAGAAACTGATGCACATAAATTTATCCACCAAACTGACACTTGCAGAGTGAAGAAATGCAGATTGAAACACTCAGAGATACAGGAAAGACCTCAGATAACTCCATTTAGCAGCAAGCTAAGCAAAACCTGGACTTTCAGGAGTATTACATGGAAAAATAAAGAACACCCACCACCTTCTCATGCTCCTTCAGAAGTAATGCCCAGAGAAGTTGCAGCAGGAATCTGTTGTGACAGCATCTGACAGTGCTGCATCTCAGGCATACAGGAGAAAAGAGACCTGCATCATCAGGACCTACATCCTCCTACAGCAGCAATCCTGCTCTTGTCACCAAGCAGAGAAGGGAACACCTCCAGCACAGCCACAGTTAACAGCTCAGTCACTAAAGACTGGTGACACCTACGTTATTTAAGCCTAATAGTAACAATACCCTGACAAAAATTAGTTTTCTAAAATTTCTATGTAGAGAAATGGTAGCTGAAAAATTTTCATTTCAAAATTCTCACACTCAATAACAGGAGACTGGATGTCAGCAATGGGTCTTAGAGGCTCCACAGTATTGGAGTAATTTATGATCATGAATTTTGGACAGGAGAAGAGAGGAAGAGCAGCAGAAATTAAAAGAAAGGCAATCAAAGAGACAGCTCATATCACTCCTCAGATAATTCACAAGCAGAAAAGAAGAATCTAGACTCCATGAAGAACCCCAAGCTAAGCCAAAAATCACTCACGCAGCAAGAAGCCTGGGATAAGGTACATGGTCACTTACCTCTGCATTTCATCAATGAAAAATCCACCCTTTCACTAATGCTGTGTTCAAAGCCACTCTTCATCCCTCTCAAGGCAGGAAGAGAGGGAGTGAGACCAAATTCTTATCCCTCTGTGAGCTATCCTGGACTAGATGCCAAGGTCATGGAACTGGGCAAGACAAACCACACTCCCAATTCAAATATTTCCTGTGCTAACCACTGCAAGAAGAGATGGTTCTGGAACACCCAGCAAAAGCCTCATGTCTGTTTGCTCTCTCCATCATGCTCTTCCAAACAACAGCTGTAGGCCAGCACAATACAAAGCAGATCTGCAGGAAAACATCCGCTTTACTGCCTCATTTGGGGTGCCAGTGTTTTCCTGCAGGTGTCAAGGGACATGGGGCAATGAAAGCCCATTTCTGAAGGGCTCTGGTTCATCTGCACCCTTGGAAAAGTTGTGAGGAAGCCAAGGAGCACAGGTCAGACAGGCACAGCGGGCCCTGGAGAGGCTGTCAGCAGAGGGGCAGCACCAAGGTCACCGCTCAAGGACAACTGCGTCAGCCCTGCCTTCAGCACTGGGGGCCAGGAGCTGCAGGGCAATAAAAGCACACACAGGGAGGGAACAAACCCTCCTGGCAGGGAGATCTCACATCCAAACCCTTCACAGGAGACCAAAGCAGCAGCAGCACCAAGCACAGCCCTTCCTGGGCGTGCAGGGCGCTGCAATTCCCCCAGGAGGAGACACCACAGAGACCGAAGTCAGCAGCACCGTGGGTGCTCTGCACAGCCTTGGCACAGAGCAATTGTGCCCTTAGTTTGTAAGGAGCTACTTAAAACACCCAGCACACAACAAGCTGCTTAATTAATGCTCCTGGGACATAAAACTCCTCTGAGTGGCTCTGCAGAGATTTTAATTTAACAATCTAGGGAGCC
The DNA here is from genome assembly GCF_027579445.1 of Ammospiza nelsoni. Lineage (NCBI taxonomy): Eukaryota > Metazoa > Chordata > Aves > Passeriformes > Passerellidae > Ammospiza > Ammospiza nelsoni. The sequence goes on along the minus strand of NC_080652.1, from coordinate 2,209,793 downwards.
TGCACCTCCTGCCTGGATCCCATTACTCACACCAGCAAACAAGCCCTGCTCCTTGCTCAGTGAAACAGCCAAGCGCGCACACACACTCCAGCCACACGTAAGAAATACACACCATGGTCACTTGGACTTGCAGCAGAATTCCAGGAGATGATTTTTCTCTAAAGAGAAGTCATGACATATATGAACAGAAGATGCAGAGAAGCAATCCCAGGATCCCCCAGCTGCCTACACCCACAGGGCACATGACCATTGCAGCAGTGCTACACACACAGGTGACCCAAGTGCCCAGCCCTTGTGGGATGGACAGCACAGTCTCTCTGTAGGCTTACCCAGTGTCCTACAGAGTCCTTGCTGTAGATGAGGACGCAGGAGATACAGGGAGCAGAACCCAGGGCAGAGCAGAGCAGCTGTGTGTGATGTGCTCCAGGAAACCTTTCAGCAGGTGGGTCATTGCCGCTGTAGGAATTCTGAGCATGACAGAGCCCACGGGAGCAGGGACTGAGCCGTGCCTGGAGCAGCAGGATGGAGGCACATGGACAGCACCTGTCACCACCAGCACCTTCTCCATGCAAAGAAGCTCTGCAGGGAGCCCCTCTGCACATTCACCGACCTTCTCAAATGATTTTTGGACCAGGAATTTCCACCACGGCCACCAACAGGGAGACGCATAAAAGCACCTGTCCTGTGCTGTGGCCTGTGTGACCAGACACTCCTCAAGGGCATTATGTCCCCCAGCCCAAACCCACTCATAACTTTTCTGGTCAAACCACCTTACTGCACAGAGACACCACAGAGCTCCCACAAACCTGTACCTGCAGCTGTCAGCAGGTATGGAGCAAACCAGAACCCCCGAGGCACCTCCTGGACTCCACACAGCTGATAGAACCTGAGCAGCATCTGCCCACCCTGGGGTAGGCTAACAAGTCGTTATGTTCAAAACACATTAGTCGCTCCCAAACACCCACACCACCATTTGAAATCCTCCCAATTACTGAGTGTGTTGTTTGTGTGACTGCCTAATCCCACTCCCAGAACCCCACCACAGCACTTATGGTGCTTTGCGTGTCATTTCTGTATACGCACCTGGCTGACATCACCACAAAGAATCCCACTTCCAAATCTCTGAATGCCATGGAAAGCATTCATGTTTTCATTACTGGTTATGGACAGGGTGCAACAAAACGTGGGGAGAAGTTGCAGGCTCTGCCTGGAGAGCTTTCCCTCGAGATACTCCAGAGTTTGAAGGATGGATTTCTTTACAACTCAAACAGATGGCAAGGTACAAGCTTTTCATCTCTTCACTTCAAGCCTTAAGACTTCTCCTTCGTCTGAGCACAGCAGAGATGCAGTAATGTTGAGTTACAGAGAGAGGTGACTGAGATCTTTCAGCAACACGGATTGAGTTCTACACACGACTCCAGGTTATTCTAACGCAATTTTGTCTAACAACACAAAGAAGGTGTTACATAATGCAGCTGAAAAGTTTAATTTCTCCCAATTTTTCGCCAGCAGCAAAGAGCCAGTCTAGCTGAAGCAGAGACAGTGACAGACCTACTCCCTGGCACAGCTGTGCTGAAGGAGCAGCTAAAAAGCTGCGCCAATGCCCCCAAACAGTCACCAGATGACTGCTGTGACACTTGCACTGCAGCATGGGAGAAGGGTCTTTCACCTGGGAAAGGGCACTAAGGCAGAGCTCATCTTTGACAGCTTTTTAAACCTAAATACCACTAAGCAGCAAATATTTTCTCGGATCTCCCATGCTTGATACTGAAAAGCACTGGGATCAGGCAGTGAGTGAAATACTACACCGTAGGACAAGCAATATAAAACCAGAAGAGGCACAATATAGAACCCAAACCCCCTAACTGGTTCATGTAGTGGTTTGGGACGCTGCCGGGGAGGGCAGACGCGGCGGGTGCAGATTTTCACAGAGCAGTTTTTCCATTCAAAGGAGGAGACCCCTTGAAGGAGGCTGCTGACTTTGCCCTCGGACACGCGCACGGCATTTCAGCAGAGGAGAAACCACCGGGCACGCTGACCGCGCTTCCGAATTCCCGACGATTATAAAGATCCATCCCTGACAAATCCACTTCTGACACGCTCTTTGCCGACCCAGAAAATAAAGCCCTGCGGGTGCTGTGGCCGGGCCGATGGCGGGGACGCCTCTGGACACAGTCACCCCTCCAGAGGCTGAGGGTCGGCGGGATGCAAGGGTGGCACGGCCGCCCGCTGCCACCCGCGAGTGTGCGGCTGCTTTGGGGGCATCGATCGGGGCAGCCAGCGACAGGGACCCGCCGGGAGCTGCCACTCCCAGCCCCGGGACGGCCCTGGGACCCAAGCCCCGCGTCGTGCCCGCACCGGTACCTGGGCTCGTCCCGAGGGTCTCGGGGCTCCCTCCAGCCCAGCACGACCCCCGAGGCGGCCGGGGGCGAGCAGGGTGCCGGCACCGCGGGGCCCCCCGAGGCACCGCCCGCCGCGCCCCGGGCACCCACCTCACTTTGGCCGCCACGGACGACATGGCCTCGTTCCTGAGCGTCTTCCTTTTGGACACGGCTGTGCCCATATTCGCGCGGGGGGTCGCGGCCGGGGGAGCGCTCATCGCCGGGCCCCGCGGCTGCCCATGCCGGGGCGCGCCGCCGCCCCTCGCCGCCGCGCCGCCTCAGAGCCCCGCCATGCCGGCCCCCCGCCCGCGGCCCCGGCCCGCGCTGCGCTCCGCCGCGGCCGCTGCCGCCCCATTGACTGCGGCAGGAGGCAGGGAGGGAGGGAGGGAGAGAAGGAGGGACGAGCCCGCCCCGCCGCCCAGGAAGCGCCGCTATATTTGGCCAGCGGCACCTCCTCCGCCCGCCTGACATCATGGCCGGGGAGGGGGCGCCGGCCCCGCCTCAGGGGCCGCGGGACCCCCGCATGGGGAGTGTGTGGCTGCAGCGGGAGGAGGGAGCGGCCCAGGGACACCTCAGGGGGCTGCGGCTCCTCCCGAGGGGCAGCTCCCATCTCTGCTCTGGGACAGGAACAGGAGCCAGGGCACGGCTGGGGCTGGGCCAGGGCAGCTCAGGCTGGAGCTCAGGGCAAGGCTCTGCCCCCAGAGGGTGCTGGCACTGCCCAGGCTGCCCAGGGAATGGGCACGGCCCCGAGGCTGCCAGAGCTCCAGGAGCCTTTGGGCAGCGCTGCCAGGGGTGCCCAGGGTGGGGCTGCTGGGGGGGCTGGGCAGGGCTGGGTGATCCCGGTGGGTCCCTTCCAGCTCGGGATGCTCCGTGATTCCCTGGTTCTGCCTGAGGGGAATATCCAGCCAGCGGCCGTCAGACACGGCTGCAAGGGGAGGCCCGGGGGTATCTCCTTCCAGGCTCCTGTCAGGAAGTAGACATGCAACCTGCAAAAAAATCAGTCATTTTGACACAAAACTGCAGCCTGCCTTTGACAGATCGGCTGAAAGATTTCACACATGGTTTATTTTCCACAGCAGGGCAGCTGCATCCCTCTGCTCATGGGGTGGACACGGTCATGAAGGTCAGACTATTGGGTTTTGGACACGACAGCTCTGAAGGATTGACACAAACACCGCTGGCTTTGTCCCCTGAGCAGGTCACTGCTCCCTGCTGTTGTCCCAGAGCAGCAGCCCTGGAGGCAGCAGAGCCATGAGGGGGAGATGGGTGCTCAGAAACCCCCTCATGTCCAGTGTCACCTGCCAGAGCAAACACCTGCCTTGAGATCATCGAGTGCTTGAAAACAAACCCAACAAAAGGGTTTGTCAGTCAGCCCAGCCTTAGAGGATTTTCAATTCACACAGTCTCAGAACTGCTTGGCTTGGAAGGTACCTTCATAGATCACTTACTCCATCCATGCCATGGCAGGGACACCTCCCACTGTCCCAGGCTGCTCCCAGCCCTGTCCAGCCTGGCCTTGGGCACTGCCAGGGATCCAGGGGCAGCCACAGCTGCTCTGGGCACCCTGTGCCAGGGCCTGCCCACCCTGATAATAAAAATTTTCTTCCTATCACACAGTCTAAATCTATTCCTTTGCCTCTTATCCTGGCCCTGATAAAAATTCTCCCACCATCTTCCTTATAATCCTCCTTTCAATACATAAAGGCTGCAAGAAGGTCTCCCCAGAGCCTTCTGAATCTGAACATTCCCAGCTCCTGCAGCCTTTCTTCACAGCAGAGGGGTTCCAGCCTCCAGATCAATTTCAGGGGTGTAGGTTTCGATCCCTAGGGGGGTTTGGAAAAATGTTTTTCCGTGGGAAAGTATTTTATAAATCTACTTTCAGGATACCTGAGTGACTGGGGCAGCAAATTCTTGCATATTATTCAAAATACATACAGAAAAAGCACTTGGATTGTCCCCCTGACTCTGCAGACAAGTGCAGGAAACCCAGAAACTCAGAGCCACTCATTCAATAATATTGGACAGAGGGGTAGAAGTTTTATAGATAATTAAAATTCCTACAGGTTTTGTGAAAGGAGGCAGCTGAAGGAGGGAGTGACAGGCACACCTTGGGCTGTGTGTACCTGAGGAAGGACTGTAGCACAAGCTCATGTTTCACTGTCCTTCAGAGACCCTGCATGAAGAGACCAAAAGCTGGGGAAAAGCTTCAATCCTCTCTCTCCATAGACTCCAACATAAAACCTGCAAGAAAATATAATAGGATTTGAACAAATTAAGTCTGTTTGGTCTATTAACCTACCCACTGAAAAATAATTTCTATAGAGAGGAAAAAAGATGAAGAAGGTACCCAATTCCCCTGGTTTCTGTGGACTCAAGGAGCAGGATACAAATGCCTCACCAAGCAGAATTTTATCACAATCTGAACAATTCACTATGAATAACAAGTTTTCAGAGCTGTATCTTTGCTGAGGCCCAAGCTGTGAGCAGAAAAAGTGACATGTGCACAATAAAGACATGAAAATACTTGACAAATAAGGTCAATCTGTGTTTCCCAAACGTTTTTTCCCCTTTATGTAAACTAGATGGGGGAAATGGTCTTTATTTCTATGTTTAAATATTTTGCCAGTTGAGGCAAATGCTGTTCCTTAAAAATATAACTCACCCTCCAAACTGACAGGCAGGTCTGCTCTATCCATGACACAATTCCTACCAGATCTACCTGGAAACACCCCAAAGTTGCTCACAGTGACATTTTTCATGTACAAAACAAAACCCAACCTCAATAAATCGGATTTTTTTCCCCCAGAATATGACTCCAATTAAATTTCTACTCATGACTTCCCCCCACCCTGTTTTTTGTTGTACAGTCATGTCACGAAAGAGTTCCTACAACAGAAAAGGAGAAAAAAATCCATCTGTTTTGAATGAGCAACAGAAATAAAAAACCACTTGTAGAGAACTGGAGCCATGCAAGCAGCCCCAGTCTCCATGAAGCCGTGCCCAGTGCTATCAATTCCCAGAATTAAAAAGCATCCAGATGGATGCCTCCATCTTCACCCCATGGTCAGACTGCTCTGTCTTGCACCCTCAAACTCTGCCTTGCCCGTTCCCCAGCAAGGTCTCCCTCTCCGAGGCTGGGGAGGCTCCAGCCCAGAGCAGGGCTCACTCTGAGCTTGGCCCAGTGGGTTTTGAGCACCTCCAAGGATGGAGATGCAAACCCTGCTCTGGTCCATGTCCCAGGGCTGCACCACTCTCACAGGGAAAGATTCCCATAGATCCACTGGGAATTTCCCACGTTGGGCTGTGTGCCCTGGAGAAGCGCCCAGCCCATGACTCCACAGCACCCCAGGAACCATCCCTGCAGATTCCCCTCTTGGTTTTGCTTCTTCCCTGCCTTCCTTTAGGGTTTCCTGCCTGCCCCTGGGTTTGTCCCAGGCATTTAGGGGTCTGGGTTACCCCAGAAGAGGAGGTGGCCAGGGGGCCCTTCACAGCTGGAGAGATGCCTTTGCTTGGTGCTAGGAACAAGTCAGGCAAGGCAGGCAGACACAGCTCCCACGGCTTCTCCATGGCAACAGGGCCTCCAGACATGCACACAGCAAACGGGCCGAGGGGGCTGGGAGCCTCACAGCCCTCCACCCCAGCCCCAAACCCCACTCATGGGGCTCTCCGGGGATCTCACCCCAAAACACCTTCCAGAATAACCACAGCTGGCCAGAGGATGTTCCCTCCTTCCACCAGGGAAGGTGCAATGCCCTGATGTCCAAGCCAGGCAAAGTCCATCCCAACCAGTCATGGGTTTTGTCCAGAGAAATGCATCACAAATGAAAATCTGGTGTCTCTGCACCCTGGCAAACCAAACAGCACATCTCTGTCCCGTAAAAAAACCCAGAACCTCAAACCTATTAGGTCTAGGTAGCAGATTCTGACACTCAGACTTTAAGGAACCATTCTTTTTATATTTATAAATGTAATTTTTGTCTAAACGAGCAAAAACTGTGTATCCTGACAATTTAAATGCAAAAAAAGGGAGAAATAAGGCAAGCCAAAACCAGTCACAGCAGCAACCTGCAAAAGGGAAACAATAATAAATACTTCTTCAAGCACGTCAAGCTGGAGAGTCAGAAGTTGGCTATGGTGCAAGAGAAGCATTCGTAGGAGATAAGGTCAGAGCAGAAAAACAATGAATATTTTGCATCTGTAGTCAGTGAGGAAAAGCTTGGAGACGTTCCTGTGCCAAAAGTCATCTTTATATGGACGTGGCATTGGATTTGGCTCATGTTCAAGTGTCAGCAGAAGAAGTTGAGGAATAAATAGCCAAACTAGAGAGTGCAAATGCACCAGGCTGAGGTGGTTCACCTAAGTGCCCAGTGAGAGCTCAGAGGTGAAACAGTTTAATTACTTAGTTGTAGCATGTAATCACTGTGTGTAACAGCCTCACTGTCTGAGAGCTTCAAGGTGACAAATGCAAAGGGTTTGGGGTTAAGATGCACCCTGAAGTCTGAGGTTCCCTCCTGGGCAAAGTGAATTTGTCACTAAGAATCTCATTAGTGCAGAGTTGGATACATTTGAAATACTGGGAAGAAAATAAAGTTGATTTTCCTGGAAAAAAAATGAATGTTTGATAAAGGCATTACAGTTCTTTAGAGGGGTAAATAAGTGTGAGGTGTAGTCTGCTTGGGTTTCCAAAAGGTCTGTCACACGAGTTTCTTACAGGAATGCAGCTACCATGGGATTAACAGAAAATACTTGAAATAAATAAATACCTGGTTAAAAGATTTCCAAAGAGCAGCTCTCAATAGGCAAGCTCCTGAATGGAGGGAGGACTGGAAAGAAGCCCCACAGGGACCTGGGCAGGGCTCTGCTCACTTCAGCTTTTTCAGAAATAATCTTGAAAATTAATTGGGGAAAAAAAAGGAGTGACAAAGCTTGCAGCTGATGTTAAGGCATGCAGGGTCATAAATACATGAGACACTGAAGAATTATACAAAGACCTCGTGATAGTGAATAACTAAGCAATAGGTTCAGGACATCCAGAGGAGATAATTACAAAGATAAAGACAGCATGAAAACAATCCCAACTCCTCCAGCACTGGACTGTGCACTGATCTTTATCCTCAGAAATATCCTATTTTTCTTCCAGGTTCAGTTGAATATCATCCTGCCCAGCCCAGATCCATTTGTGCCTCATGCTGGCTCCTGGCTTTGGTGGGACTATAAACCCGGGAGAAGGGAAGGGACTCAGCAGCGTGGTAAGCATAAAACCAGGATGAAGGGGGTGTTTAATGGCCCATGTGAGATGACTGCAGTTCCTGTGCTCCAAATTGAGCCCAGGACTGTTTGTGGTGCCTGCAGAGAGCACAGTCAGTCACCCAGGGAAGGGCAGAGCACCAGGGCCAGCAGTGCCAAGGGAGCTGTGGGACCCCTCCCCACAGACACTTCCCAGGGCTACATCACCACAGCTTAAGCCAAGCTGCAGGTGCTTCCCCAGGAACATGATGTGCTCAGGCCACAGGAGTGACGCAGACAGGACAGGGCAGGGGTGTTTTGCAGCCTCTTGCCTTCTGCTCCCATTTCTCTGCACCAAAAAACTGGCCTGAGTGTGTTCCTACTGAAGGGGCAAAGCACAAGACTGAAAAGAGAAGACAAACTGGTGTGCCCACTGTCCTTAAACACTGCAACACTGCTCTAGTTAAGCTCTTTTGACAAGGCACAGCAACCCTGAGAGCTGGTGATAAACCTACAACACTGAGGTGGAGGGAGCTGATGGGGTTTATTCACACAGCACTGGAAAAGGGTTTGAGGACAGTAGTTATGGCCAAGTGCCTGGGAAGCTCAAGGTCTCCTGGGTGCCAGAAGGTCACTCAAATATCACCTTTCCACCTTCCTGCTTGGCCACTTTAGTCCCTTCAAGATGTTGCTGTTAAATTAATCAAGTCTGAACTTCACTCGAATGAGGAGCTGTAAGAAAATAACTTACCCAACACTGGTATAATTAAAATGAGGCCATATATCACTGAAGCAAAATCAATAGCTAACAAGTTGGAGTTTGTCAAGAATTACGGTTTTCCTTTGAGTGGATCCATTTGCATAGAGCTCTTCTTACATGGCCAAGCATTTGGCATCAGCAAATCTTGTTCAAACCCAAGGTAGTTCAAATCCCCGGGTGAGCAGCTCTGAACCAGCTGGGATGCAGGGCACTCAGACCCCATGCTGGCCAGCTCACCCCCAGCTATTTTTAGTGAAACATCTAATCAGTGATTGCCAGGGCTGGGTAAAGCCTTTCAGCCCTGCCTTCTGTACGTGACATGTCCCAGCTGGGAGGGGAACTCAGCCCACTGGGACCCTGAGCACAGAGTGAGCTGTGCTCAAACATTAAACCCTCTCCTCTTTCCTCCTCAGCAACTGCATTTTCCCAAGTTCTCTAATTTTGCCAGCACTATGAAGAGGTCAGATAGTGTTTAACATCTGTCCGGTCCTGCACAAGGCAGCAAGGTCCTGGCAGAGCAAGCCAGAGCAGCCCTCCCAAACTGGAGATTTGGAAGGGAAGCTCTGTGCTCAGCTGTGGGAGGAGGATAGGGAAAAGCAGAGATTTTTATCCCAAATTTGGGAAAAAACCTTGAAAAAGGTCTTGGGGGCTTACTTCCCATGCACAGTGGTAGCCTGGGGGGATTTGAGGGTGGGTGCACTGTCCTGGGGTGAGAGCAGCAGCCTGTCTGGCTGGGGGGGCAGAGAGCACTCCTGCTGGGCATGAGGGCCTTTCCCAGGCACACACACCTGTGTGTTCCTCAATCCCAGCCCAGAGCTGCCTCCTCACCTGCACTGACCTCGCAGGCTGGCTCAGCAAGGACTCAGGGCATGAGCAGCTCCAAACTCGGTCAGTAGCAGCAGCCTGGCTTTCCACTGGAGACTCCCAGGGCAGCACTGGCTCTGCAAGCACAGCCTGAGCACACTTGGTGTGTTGTTTGGAAAGGTGGAAAAGTGATGAGGCTGTGGGGCTGCCACTGCTTTGCAGGGCAGGAGCCTCAGCAGCTTTCTCTGAGCAGGCATTAGAGAGGGGGAGGCCAGGCTCCAGCTTGGCACCACTGTGCCACAGCTTCAGGCACTGCCTCTCCTGCTCCTGCACTGCAGCACCAGTGCTGGCACGGCACCACCCCAGTGGGAGGCATCACACTACTTAAAGAAAATTATGTTGCTGGCCTTTTCATTATGTTGCCCAGCAAATGTTCCCATGAAATATAGGCCTAATTATCTACCCACATTCAGATTACTCTAAGACGCAATTTCCTTCTACTCTGTGGAGTTTGCTCTCCTTCTGTGGATCTCATGATTGAAATACATTCAATTAGTTATTACTCTGCTGGCTGAAATCTTGAGCTGCCTTCCTGACAGGGCTGCTCCATCTGGGTCTCGCTGGCCTGACAAGAGCCAGGTGACACCAGGTCCCAGGCAAGCCCCAAGGATGTCTCAGCACTCAGCCATGCCAGTTGTTTATTAGATTTGTATCTCAAATGGAAGCCTTGTCAGGACTGAGGGCTTGAAACATGAAGTACCAGCATCATAGAATCACTGAGGCTGGAAAAGGCCTCTCAGATCATGAAGTCCAAGCATTCCCCCAGCACTGCCAAGGCCACCACCACCAAACCCAGGTGCTATTTCCACAGGTGCCACATCTACACAGCTTTCAAATCATTCCAGGTGTGGTGGCTTCACCACTGCACTGGGCACACCCCAATCAATCAAAGACACAGCCTCAGCATGGGTGATTGCTGGGGTCAGTGTCCACCCCTTGGGTGGGACCTTTCCAAAAGCATGATCCTAAATCCCTGCCAGGGAACTGCCTCTGCCCAGGAGGGGAATACTCTGAGACCATAGTTCTGGGTCAGGAGAGCTGACAGGAGAGTGAGCATTTCAAGAGCAGCATAATATTAGATACCTCTTTTCCCTTAAAATGATCCAGCAAGTGGAGAGAAACAAAAGCAAGGGGCATCAGCTGTAGCAGGAAGGAGGATTTGAGCAGGGTGGTAATGTCATTTTGTTCCTGTTGGCCACATCAAACTTATATAAGCCAATCCCCCAGAATAAACTACAATAAATAATAAATCCAATTGCTATAACAAAGGAAGCAACACTATGGTTGTGCCATATAGGAAAAAGACTCCTTAACTCCTCCACAGAATTTTGGAAGCCCTAGTGTGGAGGCTCTCTGGAGGTCTTTGCCAGAAATCTGGCACAATAACTTCTTTAGGCCACACTGAGGCACTTGCTGGATGTTGATCCCTCCCAAAGTGACCTGCTCCCACACTTGACCACCCTCCTGGTGAAGGGAAACTCATTTTCTACCTACCAGAAACTAATTTTCTACCTACTCCCAGGGATCCAGGGACTGCTCAGCAGTGTGGAGGTGCAGGAGTTGGCCCCTACAATGGAAGTTCCTCAAGGTCAGGATTCCAGAAGCAGCTCCAGGAACAGATCCATGCTAATTGATTGCTCAATGATTCAGTGATTACTCAGTTTTCTCTCCATCCACATCTCAGTATTTCATTGTTTGGCAAAATATCAGCCTTTGTCCTGACATTGGCACCACGCAGCACAAGGAGAGTTGAAGTTTGAAGTGACTGTGTCATATCTAAAATGGAAGAAAAAATGTTATCATTATGGGAAAATTTGTATGATTGTGTCCCTGGAAGCATCTCACTCCCAAAACTCTGCTCCAACCCTACCCTGCACCATATCCAGCCCTTGCTGTATCTAAAAGTGCAGAAATGAAACCACTGAAATGAAACATCTGCTGGTAGAAGGGCTCAGACCATCTGTAGCAGTGGACAAGGGACTACAGAAAATGGTATCTGTCTGGGCTTGTGTAAAACCTTTGAGACAGGCCCCCACAATATCCTTCTGTCCTAACTGGAGAGATGTGGATGGATGGAGGGAATGCTCAGTGCATGAGGAATTGGTAGGATGGTTACAACCAGAGAGTGGATGTGACCATCAATGGCTCAATGTCCAGATGGAGATCAGGGACTGTGACAGTGTTCACAGGGGTTTTCAGGATCAGGGAAGAGACGTAGAGCTGACTCCATATTTCAGAAGGCTTGATTTATTATTTTATGATATATATATTACATTATAACTATAGTAAAAAGAATAGAAGGAAAGGTTTCATCTCAGAAGGCTGGCTAAGCTAAGAATAGAAGGGAAAAGAATGATAACAAAGGCAGCTGGCTCAGACAGAGAGAGCCAGCTCTGCCGTGAGTGGTCACTAAATCCACACGAGACCAATCCCAGATGCACCTGTTGCATTCCACAGCAGCAGATAACCATTGTTTACATTTTATTCCTGGAGCCTCTCAGCTTCTCAGGAAGAAAAAATCCTAAGAAAGGATTTTCATAAAGAATTGTCTGCAACAAGGGACAAGTGGTGCTTCTGCCTGCCACGAGGCTGAACAAGGGCACGTGGGGATTGATCCTGTCCAGAGCGAGGAGCAGGGAAAGAGCAGGGAGAAACATTTGGGGAGGATGAGTCAGAAAGCTCAGCTGGAGGATGAGGAGGGATGCACACACATTCAGGGCCATCAGCAGCTCCTGGCCATGGTGAGGGTGTAACAAAATAGGTGCCATCTGCTTCAGCTGGAGCATCACACAAAGGCACAGGCAGCAAAGAGCCTCTAGCTTAGACCCGGTTGGCAAAGAGAACAAATTCCACAATTGCTACAAAATAGCTCAAGGCACAGAAGAGGAGTGGCCACAGCGGGCATTCAGGTTCTGCTCTTCCTGCTCCTGCCCCACTTCCAAGTTGTCCTGTGGAGAGGAGGAAGAGCAGAGCAGCCCTGAAAGGTTTGTGGTGATTCAAAGCAGTGCTGAGTGGGATTTGGCAGAGAGCTGGGGATGGGCAGCAGCTCAATCCATCACCCATTCTGCAGGAAAGCACCGGGATGCTGCTGCAAATCTTCAGTGGAACCAGAGTCAGAAATGCTGTGATTGTGCAGAATGGGTGAATGCCATGGCATGAGAAATAACAGTGCCAGAGCCCTGTGTGGGCTGGGCAGGGCTGGGACAGCCCCAGTGAGATTCAGGGGAGGTTTGGACTCAGGGGGAGCACCAGGAGGGGTCAGATGGTGCAAGAGTGCAAAGGCTGGAAAAGGGACTGAGGCACCCCAGGAAACTGAAGCAACACACTCCGGTTTAGTACAAGGCTGGAGGCAGGACAGGGCAAGGAGCAGCAGGGTTGTACTGTGGTGGGGAAATTTAGGTTCCACTTGAAGAAAAACTGTGTAAGAACTGTGAAGCAGTGGAACAGAGTTCCAGGTGTGAGCAGGTGGGGCAGAGCCTCCCTTGGGCACTGGGTCAGATTGGATGGGCTCAGCTCTCTGCTCCTGCCTGGGACGTGCCACAGAGCCACCTAACCCTCCATGGCCTCACAGGGCTTGCTGGGCTCTCCATCACTTATGGAGCCAGCAGCTGCACAAACTTCATGGAGATGGTGGTAACTCTGAGAATCTGTGGGGGAAAAATCCTTCTGCAGTGTGGGAAAGCAGCAGTTCTTTGAGTTGAGCTTGTGACAGGGCAGAAAAGCTGATATTGCAGAGTCAAGAAAATGTAAGTTTGGCTGAAAGCCCATCCTGTAAATTGGTAGTCCTGAAAACAGCCATTGGAAGAAAAATGACACTAAATATGATGAGGAAGAAAGGAGTAGATACTGATCAATATGCAGCAACCATATCAAGCCATGGAGCAGAGCTATTGATAGAGGAGGGTAAATGGACAGAGGAAAATCCATGTCTGGCAAAGCCACAGCCAGTAAAGAGTTGTTTACTAAATACATTAGAAACAAAAGAAACATTAATGATGTTACAGACTCATTAGATAGACTTAGAAAAAGCATAAAAGGATTTTGGCCAGGAGCAGCCCCAGGTGTCTCCAGTCTGACATCCTGCTTGGAGCAGAACTGATGTCCAAGTGACACTGCCTTGCTCAGGGGCTGCCCAGGTGAATTTTGAAGATCTCCAAGCATGGAGAGGCTCCAGCATTCCTAGACGAGGAGGTTTGCTCGTGACAAGGCCTTCAGTGGGTCCCTTCTGCATTTGGAAAGGATGGGAATGTCAGACATGAGGGTGATGAAATTTTCTGTGGTCTTATACCAACCCAGAGCATGTTGGGTGCCATCTGTGGGGTTTCTGAACAGCAGAGCTGGGCTGGGCTGGGCTGGGCTGAGCTGGGCTGGGCTGAGCTAAGCTAAACCACCTCCTCCTGCTGCTGATGGTGTGTGTGGGAGCCTGGGAGCTGCCAGGTTTGGCAGGATGCTGATGGGGTGCTCAGCTACCCTGGTTCACGGCTGCTCAGTCCAGACTGAAAAATGGAGAGGACACAGAGGATTCAATTAATAAAGAATTCAGGGATTAAAAATACACCCCTCAGCGTGGTGCAATGGAAAGTGTCTTGTCAAATGAGCCTCAGTTCATCCTCTGAGAAAATTACAAGTTTGTAGATAAAGGTTACCATGTAGCCATTATTTGCTTAGCTTTTGGCAACGTGTTTGAGTTAATATCCTATGACACCCTAATTACAAATTTAGCGCTATACAATCCCAATAAAGCCCACATTAAATGGATGGAGAGCTGCAAATCCAGCTCCCAAACAAGGACTCGTCAGTGAACAGAGATGATTTAGAGGGATTCTGCAGGAGTCAGTCCCAGCCTGACACTAATCAATGTTTTCATCATTGATTGAGAAATGAGCACAAAACACAGCTGATAAATTATACAGCTGCTGGGAGCAGAAGGACTGGCAGTGAATAATTATGACAGAGAAGTTCTACAGAGCAACTGGGATCTTTTCTGTGCACAACCCATTTTCACTTGGCAGTGTTAAAATAGGCCAGCTTTTAAACAGGAATGGAGGAAAGGTTTCATCCAAAAGAGTTGGGAGGAAACATTTCATCCAAAAAAAGAATGGGAGGAAAGGTTTTGTCAAAAAAAGATGGGCTACAAAAAATCTAGACATCATCAGGGGAAAGCAACTCAGAGCAGCTGGTTCTGCATCACTCCAGCAGCCACAGTGCTGGGCCCAGGTGCAGCGACTGGGGCAGAGGATGGGGAAAGCAGGACAGTCCTGCAGTGCGGGGAATGGTGGGCAGAGGACACCAGAGGCATCTCCAGGGGCAGCTGAAGTGGCAAAGGAGTCAGAGCAGGCCCCAGAGAGGACATGGACAAAGCCCTGAGCTGCAAACACCCCACGGAGTGCAAGTCATGGGGACAGACCCCAGCTCAAACCTACTGACACCCCCACCTTCCAGCAGCACAGGGACCCTTCCGTGCCTGTCCTGCAGCACCACTTGTCCTCCTCATCCTCTCAGTGCCCTCCACAAGCCATGACACTGAAAGAGAAACACTCACTCTCCCAGGAGAAAAAGAATTGCTTTGCTGAGCTCTTGCAGCAGGCTGAGGTCACATTCCTCTCCCCAACATCACTTTCTGACAGAAATTGTTACCATGGAATGAAGGGAAGCTGAGGGGCTTTGCTGAGGGGCAGATGAGGAGGCTGAAATGAGACATCCCAGGCTGGCAGAAGGGTCTGTGCAAGGAGCAGGGGCCCTCCTGCCAGGTGACTTGCAATTGAGAGGAATAGTGGATTTGTCTTTCCAAACAAGCTGTGGGGCTGCTGGTGGATAAAACCAGCACCAGGAGATAAAAGAAACAGTGGGAAGGATTCCCCTGACTGATGAATGGAAAAAGATATTTACTTTTACAAATAAATTTTAGGTTTGATGAGAAATGAAATTAGACATTGAAAGATAAAAGAAACAATGGGGAAGAAAAAACCCTAAGTTCTATAATAATTAAAAATTAAAAGGGAGGGTTATACATTAGAGGGGAGTCTTTGGTATCAGGCACTCTGGGAAGTCTCTACCTCTCAAGTACCTCAGCCAATGGGGAAAAACCCCTAAATTCCATAACAATTAAAAATTAAAAGGGAGGGTTATACATTGGAGGGAAATCTTTGGTATCAGGTGTTTTGGGAAGTCTGTACCTCTCAAGTACCTCAGCCAATGGGGAAAGAGAGAAGGGAAATGTGGCTGGGAAATTGGGATAAAAGGAGGCTGCATCCTCCAAAACTTTGAGAGACCCCAGGGGAATGCCCCATGGCCTCTCCCTTTATTGGAATAACGTAAAAGGACTCCTCAGTCTCCTTTTTGGACATAAACCTCTGGTGTTTGTGGATTAATTTTCCTAACACAACGATTTATACACCATCAGCAGAGAGACATTTTCTCCTGTGGATGCTGCACCTGCAGCCCCAGAGGGGTTTTTCCCTCCAGCTCCTCACCCAGCCTGGCCCCAGCAGCCCCAGGCAGGGATGGCCCCACTGCTGTTTTCAGCTCTGCCCACTGTCGGAACTCAGTGCATCCCTCCGGGTGTCCAGAGTTGCCAAGGACCCCGTTGGGGGGCTCAGAGACCCTGGCATGCTGCTCAGAACACCTGGGGATTTGATTGTGACCCCTGGAGCAAGTTACCAGCTTTGTATGAGGACATGAAAGTCACACAGGTTCGAATGGTGTAATAACAAAGTAATCACAGGGTGAAAATGTAGATTTTAGGATTTTTGGTATGGGGATTTTGGGGACAAGATGGAGGAATCAGGGCATGTCTAGTCCTTCTTCTCCTTTCTCCTCCATTTTCTGCAGTGATGTTGGCACTTTGGGATTGGTTTAGAGTAGAAGCTCACTGTCTAACACAGGTGATAGGTATTGGGAATTCAGTGTAAATATGTTATATGTAGTTTGTAGTATAAAAGGACAGCACAGAGTGCCTGTGGCTGCCCTGCTGAGCAGATCTCAGCTGGGCAGAAAGAAAATTTTATAGATAAGAATTAATAAACAACCTCAAGACCGAAAAGTGAAGAGTCCAGACTCGTTCTTCAGCTGCATGGGCTGAAGCAGAGACACCCTGCACATCTGGGGCAGCAATTATCAACAGCAACACGAGAGCCCACGACATCATCATCGCTCGAGTTCAGGTGTGACCTCCTTGGGCAGGCAGAGCTCTCACCCCACTGCTTCCCCACGTGCTGGGAAGATGCTGCCAGCCCAGGAACAGCCCCCAGGGCACCCTGTGCTTGGCACACGTGGTGCTTGGCTCCCCAGGGTCCGCACAGAACCCAGGGACAGATTTTGGGGAGGAGGAGGAGGAGGATGAAGGTCCCGTGGGAGCCAGGGCTGTCTGCAGCAGGGACATGTGCAGGGCTCCCAGGTGGGTGCTGCTCTGCAGGCACTCAACAGCCTTCTGGTTGGGCTCTGCATTTCCACATTTCCCTCACCTCAGATAAAATCAGCAGCTCCAGATTGGCACGGGCACAGCCTGGATTTGGGTGCCCAAGGGAGTTATCCTCAACAGCTCAGCTTTCCAGTGGGGCCAGCTGGGCCTCATGGAGCCCCCAGACTGACTCTGGTGATCATAAAATCACAGACTGAGTTGAGAGGTGCCTTAAAGCATCTCATTGTCCTGGGCAGGGACATCTCCTAGAGGACCAGGTTGCCTCAAGCCCCCTCCAGCCTGGCCTTGGGCACTTCCAGGGATGCAGAGTGGAGCTGAAGGGATGTGTGGTTCATGCCCAGGCTCTGGTGGTCCCTGCCCACAGCTCCATCAGGGACCAGGCTCATTCCCAGGGTCACTGGGCAGCTGATGGATCTGTCCTGATCTTCCCTCCTCTTGGAAACCTCTTTCCTGACACTTGGAGCTCATGACAAGGTTCACTGCTTGCAGAAGAGCTCCAGAAAGAGACACACCCACCCCAACAACCTATCACAGACACATTTCATGAAAAATCCTTTCCTTAGGATTTTTCCTCCTGAGAAGCTGGGAGGCCTCAGGAACAAAATGGAAACAATGGTTATCTGCTGCTGTGGAATGCAACAGGTGCATCTGTGATTGGTCTCATGTGCTTGTTTGTAATTAATGGCCAATCACAGTCAGCTGGCTTGGATTCTGTCTGAGCCACAAGCCTTTGTTATCATTCTTTCTTTTTCTATCCTTAGCTAGCCTTCTGATGAAATCCTTTCTTCTATTCTTTTAGTATAATTTTACTATAATATATATCATAAAATAATAAATCAGCCTTCTGAAACATGGAGTCAGATCCTCATCTCTTCCCTCATCCTCAGACCCCTGTGAGCACGGCCACAACAACCCCTGCAAAGCTCAGCTCTCTCCTCTGCTCTCCCCAGCCCAGGAACGTGTCCCAGCAGGATCTCGGGGGTGGCTGTGCCTGCCTGGGCTCTGCCCCCGTGGCAGCGCCCGTGGCTGCAGCACCGACCCACGAGGTTGGCACAGCTCCTCTTTCCTGCCTCATTATCCCAGGGGTCCATCGCTGTGCCAGCCCAGCTCTAGAAGCTTTTCTGAACTTTGCTGTGTTAAAAGCTTTCTATTTCCAGCAAGGATGCAAGTGAAGGGGGTGGATTTTACAGCCACGAGGTGACAGTGCTGGAGATGAGCCATGGGGCACTAGATTGAGGGTGAGAAGAGAAGAGAGAGGCAGAGAAGTCACCCACCCACCACTTTCAGCTCCTAACTGGGGAGAGGAGCAGCAGCAACAGCCTGGTCACACACGGGGGAGCAGAACCACAGCAGTGAGAGAGGAAAAAGCACCTAGACAGGACAGGGGACAATGACACCAAGGACAATAGAGCTGACACGTGTCCTTCCCTGGTTCCTCCAACCACACAAGGGCCAACACCCCTCACAGGCTGGGCAAACTCTCATTCCAAAGGCAGAAACAGCCTCTGGCAGGGGCAGTGATCAGCTGGAGCCTTCCCCCAGAGCCTGTGCTTGGGGCAGCCATTGGTCACTGCAAGGAGGGTTTGGCAGCGCAGCCCACGCAGGGCTGGACGCTCACATGCCAGGTGGGGCAAAACCTCACACTGGATCAAACACAGCCACAGGCACAGCCAGTGCCACAGGGCACCTCACTGTGCCTCCCTGGGCCCAGCAGAGCACCCTGGCAGGCCATGCCAGGGGCAAACAGGGCATTTGGGGTCACCTGTGACCCCCAGAGGGGCCCAGGCAGCAGCAACGTGCTCAAGCACGGGCACAGCACGGAGCTCACCCAGGTCAGGGCTGCCTGAGCTGCACCAGCCTTACTCAACACATTCCCCTGGCTCTGTGCATCACATCCAATGTGCCTCATCCAAGGAAAAAATGTGTCATTTATGGTACATTTAAAATTGATGCACATTTGGTGTTCTGGCTGATCCCAAATTATCCCCTGCAGCAGGAGCTGTGCTCAGCCCCACCAGGACAGCGGCGCTCGGAGCCTCCCTCCCTGCCAGGGACAAATTCCCAACAAACAGGATTTCCAGCAGCACTGCCAGCACTTGTACCTCACCAGCACTGGCTCCTGCCTGGTGCCAGGGGCTCTGTGCCATCCAGGGCCCAGCACAGTTCTGTCTGGAGGGCACAATGGACACAAATGTCACTCCTTAGGGATAAACCCTGGCATCTCCAGGGCTGGGGGCCCAGCTGCTTCCTGATGGGAAGCCCATTCCTGTCCATAACCCCTGAGTGCAGTAGGCTTAATTAAAAGCCATCCCTGCTGATGTTGGTGGCAGTGGTGAGTGGTGACTGTGGCTGTGCCATGTGCAAATGCCATGTCTGAGCTAAGTGACACTCAGGCCACAGGTGCCTTCCCAGCATTTGGAATGCTGCTCCTGCTGCCTGCAAGGAACCTCCAGGCACCATCCTGGCACACACATATGGGTATTTATGGGTATTTAAAACACAAATTAAGGCCACTGGGAAAAAGAGGATCACACCCTCCATGACCTGAGGAAGGACAGGAACAAAGAGCACAAACACAAACCCCACCAGTCCTAGTGGGAGCAGAACCAGCCATCAGCTGGGAAGGGATATTTATGGGAGGTGTCAGCAAAAGGGATGTTTATGGCTTTGGTGCCAGCAAAACACCCCAAAATTCTGTTCCTCAAATGCCACCTTAGCAGTGCCAGTGCCTCCTGCCCTGGGTCACCACTGTCCCATGCTGAAAGCTGCCACCCCACAGCCATATTTTGGTGGGGTTCTTGGGATAGTGGCACTGGCAGGTGCCAGTTCTGCCACGTGGAGCCCTGGAGGGAGAGGAAAACATTTCCCATCTATTTCTTGTTTGCTGATTTTCTCACAGCTCTTGCAGCGACAGCGAGTGAAACCCAGCGGCGCAGCCAAGCCCCCGCATTCCGACAGCTCAAACACAGCCCTGGGGCAGCAGGCAGGGAAAATCACACGCTGGGGGAGGTCAGGGAGCACGAGGGAATAGGAGGAGATTAATTTGGGAACAGCACGCAGGCAGAGTGACGTGTGCCAGGGAAGGAGCCACAGCCCGGCTGTCCCTGCCTGCGGAGCAGAGCCTGGAGAGGCTGCACGGACACATCGGCCCCACACGGGGACAGAAACAGGAGAGGCCACAGCAGGAGCTGTCACAACCAGCTGGGCAGGAGCCAGGGCCCCTCTGCTCAGGTCAAAGCTCCCTCCAGCCTGGGCAGGGCTTCCTGGAGGGTTGGGACAGGTGCTTCAGCTGCCACGAGTTCCTTGTTTCTAAACCCCTCTGGGGATTCTCTAGGAGCTGCGTGGCTGCTTTATGGAAGCAGCTGAGTTTGTTGCTTGCACCAAGCCCCAGGGTGCTGCTCTGGGGACAGGAGTGCCACTGCCACCAGCTCTTGGTGGGGACAAACCCAAACTCCATGGCATCCCCTCTCCAGAAGGAACCTGTCCAAGGCTGGAAATGCAAGATGCCCCTGGGGCTGTGTGTTCTATCCCCACCTGTCAGAGCTGGGGCAGCTCTCTGCTGTCCATGGGGCAGTTGTTTCTTTATCTCTCCCACAGCCAACCCTCCCTCCAGGAGATCTCTGCTGTCCATGGCCACTGAGTGTCCCTGCAGGGCTGATCCAATGCCAGCATCCCATGGGGAGATGCTGCGCCCAGGGCAGGAGCCAAGCATTCCTGCCTGGATCCAATCTGAGCCTGGCACAGCACAGCAGCCTCTGCCCCCTGCATTGCCAGAGGAGCAGCTTTCTGCTGCCCTGCATGGCCAGAGGGAGCCCAGGCCCATCTGCAGCAGCCCTGGAGCTGCAGAGGAAAACTCCCCCCTTGTGCAGGATCCCTGCTGCAGCAGAGCCACAGCTGGCACTGCAGGAGGGCTGAGCCCCCCTGGGATGGGGCTGGGACACCGCCCTGGCACACAGGGGACAGGGACTGCTCTGACTCTGGCAGTGGGTCTTTTTAGTTGTTTTGTAGTATTGCATTTTTATTTAAATTTTCCTAGTAAAGAACTGTTATTCCTGCTCCCATATCTTTGCCTGAAAGCCCCTTAATTTGAAAATTATAATAATTCAGAGGGAAGGGGTTTACATTTTCCATTTCAAGGGAGGCTCCTGCCTTCCTTAGCACACATCTGGCTTTTCAAACTAAGACAGAACCTGGTTCCCAAGTCTGTGCAGTAGCCCTGGTCACTGCAGAGCCTGGGGGTGCTCCCCCGCTCCAGCTGCTTGCAGGGAGCTCAGGATGGGGACTCGATCTGCTGTGAATCCATCACTGGCACACGTTTCTGAAAGCTCAGTCAAGGCTTTCCTCCCCCACATATGTCACCAAAAGGTTTTGAAGGGAACATTCCCCCTGCAGGTCCTGCTTGTGGCCGTGGCTCCTCAGGTCCTTGCTCTGACCCTGCTGCCTCAGGGCTGGCACTGGCTGGCACCAGATTTGTTGTGGGAAGGAGCTCTGTGTCCTCCTCACCCACAATGAAACCTCAGCAACTGCTTCAGCTCTTCCAGCAAAGAGAAATTCATCCAGCTTCTGGTCAGATTTCACATTTATGGGGATGTCACACACCCATAAAGAAACTGCAGGGTGGTTCCCAGGCAAAGCCTGCACCTGGCCCAGGCCAGGAGAGAGGGGCCAGGAGCCTCAGGCTCTTCCAGCCACCCTCCTCCCACTGCATTTCCAGCACAGCAGAGCCTGGGGGACAAAGGGGTGACACAGCACTGGCTCCTTGGGGCAGGACTGCTGTCCATGTGGGCAGGGATTGATTAAAACCTCCTGAGATGGAATTGCACACATGGGCACCTCTGGGATGTGGGCAGCAGCAAAGCAGGATGGAAAAAACCAATTCTGCTTTTAGATTTGTCCCATTATGGGTTTACATTCCTCAGCATGGGAGAACAGATTGGTTTAATGTCCAGCTAGCTCGGCTGGATGTTTCGTAGCTCAGCTACAAAAGATGCAGCAGGGAGGAAAAACGTGATCAATTATTTAGGAGACACTTTCAGTCTCACATCAGAGGTTCATCTCCTGGATTCATACATCTGAACTAAGTGCTGTTTTCCCATGGTACAGGGCACAAAGCAAATGGAGAGGCTCTAATTAGCACACTCAGCAGCCCACTATTTGTGTGTTTTCTGTGAGTCTCTCAATGAGGCCAGCAGTTCCCACCCGGGCTCCAGGAGCACGTCAGGGTGTTTGTAGGGAGCACACACAGCTTGGACACGAATTACCTGTTTGAACAGAGGGGAAGAGCTCTCCTGGAACAAGAGCAGCTGGGTTCAGGCTGACAGAGATGTTCCTGTGCACAATAACCTGTGGTGTCTGTTCTGCCCCAGCTGGGCAGAGGAACACGTGGAGGCAGCTCCTGCTCCAGAGCACAGGGCTGTGACCAGCACAGTCTGTCCATGGCCAGCAGGTTGGATCCAGCCTCTGCCAAAGGCACTTTTGGATTTGGCTCTATCCTTTGCAGGCAGATGGCCCAGGAGGGGCTTGGGAAGGGCAGCCAGAGGACCTTGATCATCTCTGGGGTTTGTGCTCCAGTTCTGATCCCCATTTTCCAGGGAGAGGTTCCTGGAGTGTAACCACCCATAAACACCCAGACACTGAAGGGCCTCACACCTGGTTTGCCAATCCAGCACCAAAAAACCAAATATCTGAATTGTGCTGCTGCTGCTCAAACATGAGATGTTTGCCCAGAGCTGGAAGGTGGGCACTCACCTGTGCTCACCTGCTCTCAGCTGTGCTCACTTCCAGGTTTGGTCCCAGCTCAGAGCCTTTCCCATAGCCAGCACCACCCTCCTGCAACCAGCCTCAACAGGAATTCAATCTCTCCAGCTCCACAGGCAGCCTGTGCCTGCACAGAAGCCCCCAGCTGTTCTATCTTCACTTCTAAAGCCATTTTCAAGTTTTCTTTGTAAGAATGAATTCTTTGCAATAGCAGGGAAAAGCCTCCAGCAACTGCAACACATTCTGTGCAAGTGCATCAACCAAAATCTGCATCAAAGGTCTGCATGATCCTTGCAGGGAAGGCTTCCAACTGCTTCCACTGCTTCTGGATGGGCCATGGGCCAGATGGAGATGCAAACAGGCTGGGTCTGGGAGCAAAACACTGACCTGGGGCTCTGACACTTGAAAATAACATTTTGTGTAAGAGGAGCAGCTCCCTGGGCACAGGCGGCACATTCATGGACGTGCCCCATCCCTGGCAGGGCCCAGGGCCAGGCTGGACAGGACTGGGGACACTCTGGGACAGTGGGAGGTGTCCCTGCCATGGCAGGGGTGGCACTGGATGGGCTTTAAGGTCCCTTCCATCCAAACCAGGCTGGGATTCTGTGACAGAGGAAAGCACAATGCAGGGCTGGTAGAGGAGAGGAAAGGAGGTTAAATGCAGAGAAGAGGTGACAATTCCCAGCTTTTACAACTCCCAGTCCTCACCAAACACATTCCTGGCCCTTGATGCTGCCCAGCTCTGGGGATGCCTGCAGGGCAGGAGAGCTGAGGGAAGGAGACAGCTCTAGGAGTGACCTTGGTGCTCTGGTTGATGAGAAATCCCCTCAAGGCAAGAGCACCCACAGCTGGGGCTGCCATAAAGCCAGAATCGGCTTGGTTATGCAGCCATTGGCAATGACAGATGTGACACGAGCTGAGCCAGCACCAGGGGGTGTCTGGACAGATCCAACAGCTCCAGCCCTGGGGACAGAGCACTGGAGATTCTTCCCAGTGCCTGACAATACCTGGAGTGACTCCTGCTGGGCTGAGCAGCTGGAAACTGTGTGTTCCTTTGCAAGTCTGAGATAAGCAGAGGCAAGCTGGGCTCTCAGTTGTTGACAACTTTTCTCTTTGTAGGACCTGATGCAAAGAAACAGAGACATTTCCATCCAGCAAAATAACTTTATTTCAACAGGGCAAGTCCAGCCAAGTGGTGATTCCAGAGTTGCCCAGCAAGTGTCAGTTCCATGATCTGTCAGTGAATGTCCTGCTGCTGACTCGAGGATCCAGGCTCTATGGCCACCCTTCACAATGATTTCTTAGGTTCAGATTTCAAGTGAAATACATTCAGATTTGCTCCTGTCAGAGCATTGCTCACCAGTACGTGGTTGGAAGTCACTGAGGAGTTAATTACAGTTACCTGATTCGTGTGAAAGAAAGCAAGGCTGCAACCCACAAACCCCTCCCTCTCTCCAGTGCTGCTCTGGAGCCCTCCCAGCACCCTGCAGGGGGAGGTCCCCAGTGTTCTTTGGGCCTTGGCAGTAAAAACAGTGCCTAAAAACACAGCAGCAAGAATCCAGGCAGCTTTGAGCTGCCCATTTCCCCTCTGCCAGTCTGTGATCAGTAACTGCTGCTCCTGGCACCTGCAGGAAGGAGCAGGGCCCAAGGCAGCTCCAAAGGACTCGGTGCAGGTGGTGCTGAGTGCCAGCCCTGGCTGGAGAAGGATGAACTCTGCCTTCATTCATCTGGGTGTTGTTTTGGTTTGGTGAAGCATTAAATAAATAAATAGGGCTGCTCTGTCAGCAGTTTGGGCTGTGGCTCCCAGCTGGCAGCTCGGCCTCTCCCAGCCCTAGCCCGGCTCTCCGGTGCTGCTCTGGCCGTTCCCGCTGGGCACGTTCCTGCGCTTCCTCAGCTGCATCTCCTCATCCTGCAGGAGGACAGGAAGCACAAATGAAACCTCAGCATCCTCTCTGAGCTGGATAAAACCTGTCCTGTTCACCTCCTCTCCCACCAGCTCGGGTAAGCCCAGCAAACAGAACCCACATCACTGCAGCTCCTCTCTGAAAACCCTGACACCATGGGACACCCTCCCATGGGCCCTTCCCCACCCACCCTGTGCTCCCACTGAGGAACTGCCCATGACTGACACAGCAGCACCTTCCAAACCCTGCTGCAGTCTGCTCTAAACCCAGAGCAGCAGGGATGTGACTGAGCTGAGCTGCTCAGCACTCCTGGTCTCACAGTTACCTCAGGGTGGGCCTGCTGTCCCACAGAACCCAACCCCTGTGCCTGGAAGGGACCTCTGGAAGTTAAATCCATTCATCTGCTCTAAGCAGGGCTGGGTCGAGTGCTGGAGCTGGTTCTTCAGGGCTTTGCTTTTCAAATATCTACAAGAGTGGAGTTTCCACTTCTCTCCACACAGCCCAGGGTGGGTGTCAGCTGTGTGAACAGGGCAGCAATTCCCACTGGCCCTGGGGAGGGTTTCCTTCAGCACAAACTGTGCCTGTCCCCTCCTGGCTTTTTGATGGGCATCTCCTCCATAACCTCCTTCTCCTCCACAACCCCCTTCTCCTCCATAACCCCCTTGTCCTCACCCACCCTGCCGGCAGATCCTCCCTTCAGCTCCTCTCCCCAGGCTGGAGGCAGCAGCTCCCTCAGCCTCTCCAGCCCTGATCCACCTCATGAGCAAGCCCAGAGCTGCAGGACCAGGATTTAACTGTGGCCAGGTTTTGCCATCCATGGCAGGGACTGGCCTGAGGAGGGTGAGCAGGATGCTCCTCTCAGCATCTCTCCCAACAAATCCACCTGACACCATTCAGCCATGGCCCAACAATGACCAGCCCTGCCTGTTCAGGGGGTTCATACCGAGTCAGAGTCTTCCTCAGCCTGGTTGCTTATGAAATCAAGGTAATCATCCTTCTGGCTGCCCAGAACTTCTTCCTCATACTCAGTCTGGTAGTCTGACTCATCTGAGGAGAGAAGACACAAAGCACAGGGTTTAACTGGCAAGCAGAGAGGCAGAGGAAGCTGGGAGAGGAATGAGTGCCACAGTCACTGAGCACAGACAGGACAGTGCCAGCAGCTCTCTGCAGCTCAGTGAACTGGGACTGCTCACACACAGATCTCAGCTCCCCAGCACAGAAACATAAACCACTCTGTCAGCTGGTGTCCTGGAGCCCCCCAGAATCCAAGGAAGCACAGCACAGCAGCCCTGTCCCACTGTTTGGGTCACTGTGGTGGGTGCCATGCCCAGAGGGACACAGGTTTGGGGGATGCTCCCTGGGGAATGCCCTGCACAGCACAGCTCCTGTGTTCCACCCCTCAGCACAACCAGACCTGTGGGACACCTTGAGAAGCCTCTGAGCTGCCAAGCCAAACTCCCTGTGCTCACAGGCTCTGGAACAGGGATCCCAGGCTTAGGGTGAGCTCTGCCTGCTGTGGAGCTGATAACAGTGCCTCACAATCTCTGCTCCACAGGGACATTCACATTCCCTTCCTCTCTGCAGAGGACAATCACTTGCTTTCTCCAGTAATCCAGCAGATTAACATAATTTAGGGAGTCCCAAGAGCTGTGCACAGCCCCAGCCTGTTCCCATGGAATGAGGACTCATCAGGGCAGGGCCAACACCTCTGCCAGCATCTGGAGATCCCCTGGAGGATCTGCAAAGCAGGCAGCAGGAGCAGGACCTGCCAAGGGCCTGGAGGAGCAGGACAAGGGGGAATGGCCTTAAGGAAGACAGGGCTGGATGGGATATTGGGAATTGGGAATTGTTCCCTGTGAGGGTGGGCAGGCCCTGGCACAGGGTGCCCAGAGCAGCTGTGGCTGCCCCTGGATCCCTGGCAGTGCCCAAGGCCAGGCTGGGCAGGGCTGGGAGCAGCCTGGGACAGTGGGAGGTGTCCCTGCCATGGCAGGGGTGGGATGGGATGAGCTTTAAGGTTCCTCCCAACTCAAACCCTTTTATGACTCCACCTGCACCAGGGCTGCTCCCCACAGCAACTCCAGGATGTGCTGGGCTGGGGGAGCCATTGCTGGTCCCAGCTCCCCTCCAAACCCTGTCCCAGCCCCTGGTGACACCAGGGCATGTGGGCAGCAGGGCAGGGCCCCTGGCAGGCAGCACCTTCCTCTGCTGGCACCCAGAGCTTCAGGATGCAGCTGAAGGTGTGAAAATGACATTTTATGGTCACCATTAAAATCACCTTTGTGTGACACCAGCTCTTCTCCCCCTCTCCTGAGTTAATCCAGTGTGCTCTGAGGGAATAGCTGGATGCAGCCCACTGGTGAGGAGAGGGGCTCCTGTTTAAACCAGACCCTTGATTAAGGATTTCTCCTGGGAGCCATCAGTAGCATCTGCTCCATGCTGAAGACAACAGCACAGTCTGTTCCACAGCCTTTTCTAGCACATAACTACAACCAACTGCTAGAACATTGGAATGAAAGACATTAGGTCTTTTTTATTTTCTTTTATTATTTTTAGGTTTGGTTGTTTTGTTTTTACTGAGAATTAGAGAATGATTGTTTTTACTAAAAACACTAATGATAATCTTTGATAAAATACACCAGAGAAACTGGAAACTCATCTGAACAGTAACAGACACCACAAACAAGAGTTTGGAGTTATACCTGCAATAAAACCAGCTGCCATCAAGACAAAATTCCTTGATTTTCCCAGCACTGTTCAGCATTTAACACAGAACACAGAACCAAGAGCCACCCTTCCCACATCCCTCACAGCTCTGGGTGCTGCAGGGGGAAGAGGAGAGCAGGAGGTGGCCCTGCTGTCCCAAAGCATCACCTTGCACCAAGGCTGAGCTCCCAGTGATGCTCTGGGTGCTGCAAAGCCTCCCAGGAGCACCAAGCAGGACCAGGGCCTTGCTGCTCTGTTCAGCTCAGCCAGGAGGAGATCCCACCCTGGGAAGGTCCCCAGGCCTGGCCTGAGCAGGGTGAGCACATTCCCTGCAGGAAGGGCATTTCCCACCCGGAGGTTGCCTCGTGCTCCTGCAGCTGGGCTGATTCTTTGCTCTGTTCCCTGATTCCTGCAGGGAACCCCAGCTGGGGACAGCTGTGCTGTGGCTGGAGGGGTCAGTCAGCACCTGGAAGCTCAGCACAGCCTCAGCTGCTCCAGAAAAGTTCTTTGTAAGCAGCAAAAATGCAGAGGTGCCTGCTAATTGTGTCCCTGGAGAGGTGCTGGGATGTCTCCTGCCCCAGCTGGATGGCAAACCCAGGCATTTGACACCTCCAGGAACATTTCTCCTCCACAAATCCCTTTATCCAAATGACCACTGCTACAAGTGCTCATCTCCTGGGCTCAGCCATCCCTCCCAGGGGGAGCCTGAGCAGGGATGTGACAGAGCCACCCCCAAAAGTGGCACCTGAGCTCCCCTGGCCATAGCCACAGCTCTGTGTGCCCAAACCCCAGCTGGGCAGAGGGGTGATCCTGGCTGAGGGAACGTGGGGATGGAGAGTGGGAACAGGGCCACCAACACTGCTGTGAAATGAGACACCTGTGCCCAGGGCCCTCTGCTCAGCCCTGCCTGAGGCACAGGCTCCCTTTAAAAAAACTGTTCAATGGCTTTGGTCACTGCTCTCTGTGTGCTCAAGAGGAGAAGGAATTCCCCTGCCCTTTCCCAACAAAGCCCACACAGCTCCTGCCCCATCCAGGCTTCTCACCCTCTGTGCTGACCCTTCCCCACCCATCAGAACTTGAGCCTTCCCCTTTGATTGCTTTAGAACAAAATTACTGCCAGGATTTTCCCAGCCAGCCCCAGACCTGCAGGGTGCTGTCAGAACAGGCAGAGCCTTCTCAGCCTCTGTGATCCAAGGCCTCCCTCAGGAAGGGATTTCCAGGGAGAACAAAGGTGACAGTGCAGGGTCACAGCCAGGCCACCAGGCAGCTCCCTGTCCCCTCCCCTGCCCAGGTCAGAAGCCTCAGAGCCCCCTCACCCCCAGAGCAGAGCAATGCCCTGAGCAGCCACCTGACAGGCACGAGGCCACTGCAGGGAGGTGCCACCTCCCCCTGAGCTCACCTCACCACACACCTTCCCCCACAGCTCTGCAGCAAGTGTCTCATGCACAGAGGACACCGAGGGATGTCACTGCTGTCACTGCCACCCAGGCATGGCCAGGGTCCCTTCAGCCACATGGCAGAACACAAAGGATCCTGCCCAACATGTGCAGGACTCTGCTGCAACCCCCTCCTCAGACCCTGCAGCCAAGGGATTTCAGCACCCATGAGGAGCACAGGGCCCCATCCCATCCCATCCCATCCCATCCCATCCCATCCCATCCCATCCCATCCCATCCCATCCCATCCATGCCCAGCAGGTCCTGCACTGCCCCTCCTCAGCCCAGAGGGTGCCAGGTCCATTTGCCACCCTCCCTCCACAGCCCTGCCCAGCAGAAAGCAGGAATGAGCCTGACAGGGAATCATCAGGAGCTCCAGAGAGGAGGAGAATCTGTCCCAGTGCTCTGGTGAAATCTCAGCAAGTCTCAGTGCCTGAGCCTTAAATAACCACATACCATGAACTCTTCACTCTTATTCACAATGGCTGCTTCAACCACATTTGATTAATATTTTCTTCATAAGGCATATGATTGTAATTAGCATTTCAAATTACCACAGGGACATCTCTGCAAACAGTCACAGATGGGAGCACTGCTAACTTTAGCTTTCCCTCTGCAGGAACAAGAATCAGGAGGAGGGGAAGAGACTGTTTAGAAAGAGCTCCAGCCCTGGTGACACACTCAGGGGTTTCAGGCCTGCAAGGCTCTGATCCTTTTGGATCTGGGAGCTCCATAACCAGGGAGCTGCTCTGCAGGGCAGGGCCAGCACGGGGCACAGAGCCCCTCAGTGTCACCATGCAGGAGCTGCTACCTGCTCCTCTCCAGTTCACTGCTGCTCCCACACCAGGAGCACATAAAAAGCACTGGAGCCAGTGAGTCACTCCTGATCCTACTCATGACAGCAGGGAAAACATCCTTGAGGCAGGGCTTTAACTCAGCCTGCCCCAATCCAACATGGAAAAACATCCTTGGGGCAGGGCTTTAACTCAGCCTGCCCCAATCCAACATGGAAAAACATCCTTGGGGCAGGGCTTTAACTCAGCCTGCCCCAATCCAACATGGAAAAACATCCTTGGGGCAGGGCTTTAACTCAGCCTGCCCCAATCCAACATGGAAAAACATCCTTGAGGCAGGGCTTTAACTCAGCCTGCCCCAATCCAACATCCTTGGGGCAGGGCTTTAACTCAGCCTCCTCCCTGCCCAACAGGGCTGAGGATGGAGCCAGCAGAAGGGCACAGGACAGCCCAAGGGGATGGAAGCTGAGCTGCCCCTTGTGTTATTCCCTCAGCTGAGACTCCAGCAGGGATTATTCCCCCCTGGGAGCTGCCCGGGAAGAGGCTGGCAGCAGCTGCTGAGGACACCCCGACCGATCCCACTGTCCCAGAGGAGGTGGCAGGAGGGGGACACGGAGGGCCAGGGCCCTGAGGGAGCAGGGAGTGGCTGGCAGTGCCCTCGGTGAGCACAGGGAGGGCAGGGCAGGCAGGCAGGAGCTGTCCCTTGTCCCCATCCTGCCCCTCACCGTCGGCCAGAGGAGGAGCCTTGACGGGCTCGATGCGGGACACGATCTCAGCCAGGTCTGTGAAGGACGTGGTGGGACAGGTCACGTTCTGCAACACAGAGAAGGTGAAGGTTTGTCAGCAAATGTACACAGAAATGTACACAGAAATGTACAAGAAAATCCAAACAAGTCGAGACTGTATAAAAATGATATTGAACAGACAAAGCTCCAGACGCACAAATTCTGCACAGCTGCCCCCTCATTACTCATCAGTGAGAAATCCTGCAAACAGCTCTCCTGAGGCAGGTCTGGTGGCAGAGATGGGATTCCCAACAGTGGGACTTGCTTTTAAAGGCTCTTATTCCACCCACACAACAAGGAGCCTTATTAAAAAGACCCCAGAGACAATCACAGGAGGGGCTGGGCCCTGGCATGGACAGAGCTCTCCATGTGATTTTCTCCATCAGGGAGAGAAATCCATCCTTTGTGAGGGACTGCCTGGGCCAGGTGCAGCCCCCAGGGAGCTTCTGCTTTTGGGAGAAGGTGACCAGGGGGACACACAGTGGCCATCCCTCAGCTGGAGTGATGCCACAAAGGCTGCAGGGACAGGAGGGCACTGGGGTGAGCAGGACCCCCAGGAACCCCTAAAAGCCCCAGAGCTGGAGGTGCTGCAGTGAGCCAGAGCCTGCAGAAACATCTCCCACTGCAATTCCTCTCTCCAGTAAACCCTTGCTATTTTCATCTGTCTCATCCAAGCAGTGGGCTGAGTGTTCTCTATTTTGAGGAGTTCTTGCTCCAGTGTCTCCTCTAAGAAAACCCAACTTTGGCATTTAGGAGCCCTCCCAGGCTTCCTGCAGCCTCCCCTCCCTCTCTGGGGCTGGGCACAAGGTACCCAGGTGAACACCTCAACATCTCTCATCCTTTTTTAAACCCAGGGAGTTTAATGGACACAGCAACAACTCCAACCCAGAGGAAGATGGGGGAGAGCAGGCAGAGGGAACTGGGCTGCCAGGAATTGCTGTGCCAGTTGTGTTCCCAAACACCCAGACCTGCCCATGTGCTCCCAGCCAGGGCAGCTTCCTAACACGGGGTTTTCTGAACAATCCTCTGCTCCTCTGGCAGGAACACCAAGCTGTGAATCACACAGCCCCTGTGGGGGCACAGCAGCAGCCCATTGCTGCTGCAGCAAAGTGCTCTCAGTTGACCTTTCATCTGGAGCTGATTTTGATGTAATTTAGAACAGCCAGAGCACAGAGCAGATCCAGGACAAGCAACGGGGGCAGAGACAGCCTGGAGGGAATGAAAAGGTACCTGTGTGAAATGAACAGCAGCAGCTCAGGACACACACCTTAAAGCATAAAGAAGTTGGGAAGCTCATTGTGACTGTTAAGGAACTGCTGGAAAGGATGAGTCAGCCCAGGCTCACTTTGAACATCCAACCTGAACATTCCCAGTGCAGATTCTGCAGGAAGCTCCTCCCCAGGACAGGGAAGAAAAGCTCCTTGAGAGCTCCAGCCTGTGCCACTCAGCTCAGTGAGGGACACCACTGGGACACAGCCAGGTCTGAGGCTGTCCCTGCACCCCAGAACCCAGGAGGATGAGGTGGCTGCAGAGAGCACTTGGGCAGAGAGTGCCAGGCTGTCCCTGGGAGCAGGAACAGGCTTTGGGTGGGATGGAAGGGCTCTGCATAAACAGCTGAACAAAATCCTGCAGGGCCCAGCACCTCAGTGTGTCCCAGGAAAACCATCAGCAGCTCCTGGGGTGAGGATGGATGGGAATGAAGAGTGACTGCACCCTCAGAAGCATCTGTCCCCAGCTGTCCCCCAGGTCAGCCTGTCTGAGGGCACTGGGGAGGCAGCTGCACCCCAAGCCTCAGCACCAGGACTGGAAATCACTTGTGGGAAACCAGGTGTCCTCCCACACTCATTTGGTGCTTCACAAACAGGAGTTTAGTGTTTCAGTGCTTCCTCTCACTACTTTTGAGGACAAAATCACCCTCCCATCAGATAACACAAAGCAAAGAAGTGTCTCATGTCTCACATCCACCTGAAACCCACTCTCAGACTTCTCTGTTTTTTTTTTTTCCAAGGAGGAAAGTTTTCTCTTTGGCACAATCTTTATGAAATAAATTAGAGGAGAAAGACAGTTACTATTGTAGTCCACTGGTTTATATTTAGCTTTGAATATGAATAACAGCTCAGTAGACAGAACTTCTCCAAGCAGACCCAATTAATGGTGCTGCAGCATTCCATTCTGGGGAGGAGTAAGGGCTGCTCAAAGTAAAGTTTATGTAAGGTTTCTGTTGTTTGTGTCTTCAGTATTTGCATTTTGGAGACAAGATAAACAGGGACTAAATGATCAAAGCAAAGGAGAAGCATCTAAATGATTAAATATCTGCATTTTTAAATAAAATTGCAATGCTCACGACATGGAAATGAGACAATAAGAAATGGCACTCAGCTTTCAGATGTTGAACACTCCAGAAATAGATGAAGAACTAAAACACATAAAGCATCAAAACCTTTGCTCATGAAAGGCAAGTTAAAAATATCAGCTGCTCTGCCTGGAAGATAACACAGCTAAAGGACTTAAGTGACTCTAATGGACTAAGAAAAGCAAGAAAAATACCCCAGTGGGAGCTGCAACAGTTGTAACTTCATAGAAATGAATCTCCTGCAACACAAGTCAGATGCAAAAATCTTGGTTTCAGGGGGCTCTGGAGTTTTAGGAGGGTGAGCAGATGATCCCACAGGTCCTTTGGATGCACAGAGCCCCTGGTTCCTGCTCCATAACCTGGCAGGGTGGGTGAGTCACTCTCCCGGCCCTGTTATTTCCATGCTGTGGCACCTCAGCAATCAGCACTTGGTGCCTCATTATCAAGTGAGTGCAGGGTCAGGCTGTGTCTGCAATGAGGAGGTGACAGATTTGCTCTCCAGGGCACTGAGGTGCCACAGAAGGCAGGGTAGGTGTGATAAATGCCCATCATGCTGCTGTGATAGCATGATTTAAGTGAAATATTCCCCTCCATTACTGCATCCTGTAAAAAGGGCAGTTTTAAAAGCAGTTTTCTTTAAAAGGAGTGTCTGTCACAGCACTGAAAATGTTTGAGGCTTTTTACTGGCTGGTGATAAAAGCAAGGCTGAAGTAGGACACAGCCAACTCTGAGACACACAATTCTCCCTGCCTTGACTTCTCCTTGTGATTTAACACAAAGCCTGAACCCCAGCCCCTCATGGCTGATCAGGGGGTGCCAGAGGTGCACTGAGGGCCCACCTTGTGCAGCCACACTGAAGCACCTCCTCATCCAGGTGTGCTCCCAGGGAGGAACCCCAGGCTGAGATCCCATGGATCTCATGGATCTCCAGTGGCTTCCTCCAGGGCTCAGTCCCTGTGTGCTCCTTCCAGAGCCACTCTGGCCCTGCCAGGCAGCGTGGGCAGATCCATGTGATGCTGGGAAGCGCCCCTGGAGCTGAGGGTGACATTCACCTCCTCCCAGCAGAGCCATTTCCACCCCTCAGTGACTCACAGCCTCTGCTGACACTGAGGGCACCTGGACGTGGAATCATCCACCCCTCATCCCTGGCCCAGTGTCCATCCTGCCATCCATCCTCTCCCTATCTCTGAGCCAAAGTGCTCTGCCACCCACCTCTGGAGAGCTGCAAATCCTCAGTGTCATCTCTCACCTCACTTGACTTCCCTCTGAAAGGATCATGACAACTATGATTCATTCTGGCCATCCCTTAAAAAATTACTGCTCATTTCCCTCTCTAAAAGATGATAAAAAAGAATTACTGAGTAAAACATGAAGGCTTTGTAGCACTTGGGTTTCAAATCAGAGGGATTCAAAGGAGAGGAAGGACAGTGAGCCCTTATATTGCCATATATTATCCAAATTCCTCAAAAAGGTGATAAATGTTTCTTAAAACCAACTGGAACTTCCCTGCCAGGAAATGCAGAGCACTGAGCTGTGGCCCAGCCTCAGGGCAGTCACTGTCCCCTGCCCCAGCCCTGAGCAGCTCCAGGAGCACAGAGCATTTCCCTGAGCACTTACATCAGTTTTGGATTTGCAGGTCTCCTGCCTGTCCTTCAGCATCTTGTCAAGGACTCCACTCCTGCACCACACATTAAATACAGTTTTCCCATGCTGGTATCCCACTTCCTGGAAAAAAAAAATCAGGAGAAAAAAAGTAATTAATAACTGACATTAGCATGGAAACAACTGGAAAAAAAACAGACCCATTGCTCCAAGGTTTACTCTTTTTCTCAGAACACAGCAGAAATGATGATGAAAAATCAAATGAGAAGGACAGAGCAACAGGTTTGGGGAGCCCTGGATCCCATCTCCAGCCCTGGTTCTGGCAGCAGCACTAAACCTCTGGTGCTGTCTCTCCTCCAGTTTCTGGATGAGGGTTCAGAGCCTTCCTTGGGGCTGGAATTCACTTCCCACCATCTATCCCAGCCCAGGGTGGGGGTGATTAAGGGGAGAAAAAGGAACTGACAGCTCTGCCACTGACAGGTCAGGCTGACCCAAAATAATCAGGGGAAGCTGAGCTGCAGGAACAGCCACCCCTGCTCTGGGCTGAACACAAGGGGTATGACATGAAGAGATTTCAGTTCCTTGGAAAATGCTGGTGCCCATTTCTATTTCCTGTAAAATCCAGGCACAGAGCTGAAATAAATCCCCCCAGCCCCTAAGGATAAAGGAATGCCTGGACTGTCCTTCCCTTAGGACAGCACAGTTTAAAGGACAGAGGTTACTGAGCTGTGCTGCAGGGAATGCGGGTCCAGGAGGTGCTGCCCCTCCATCCTGCAGTGTCTGGTGCCAAGAAGCTGCTCACAGACAGTGACACTCGTGAGGAACTGCCCTTCTCTCAGGTTTTATTGCACTGACAAAATCTGCCTGGTGCTTTTACATCTCTTTAACAGCAGCACATTAGAACAGAGCAGGGATGTGACAGCTCACGATCTGCTCCCGTGATGAACTACCACACCTGTCTGTCAAGGTTTTCACACCAGCCAGGGCTCTCCAGCTGGCAAAGAACAAAGAATTATTTATCAGCAAAGTCCTAGATCCACAAGCAGACAGCAGTATTTGCCCAGGGGCCAAGAGGCACCAAATATCCCAGGGAAAATATTTACACTGGGGAAATCAGCTGGAGGTTTGGAGTAGCTGCTGTGTGTCCTGAGGAGTCTCTCAGATGGGAACCTGCAGGGCTAAGCTGTGCTCCTGGGGTTGGTCAGTGTTTGCTAAGCCAGGACCAGAGAGAGCAGTCTGCAGCTAAGGAACATCACAGCTTCTCACTAAAGTGTAATGGACATTGACTTCAAGGAGGAGTGGAGATTTTCCAGCCTGGGAGAGGAGCAAAGCTCTGAAGGAATATCTGGACATGGAAGATGCCTGCAGGCTAAAACAGGCAAAGAATGGAAGGAGGCAGCAAAATCATTTTCTTGACAGGAGACACTGAGCCAGGATGGCTTTTGCTGTCCTGCCTGAGCAGGGACATTTCTGCTGTGAACACTGGATCATGTCAGCAGGACAATTCCCTGCACACCTCTGTGCCAGCTCTGCCCCTGCCGGGCTCTGACACAAACAAACACAACCCATGCCAGTGATGTGTGAACTGGCAGCATCACTTCAACACCCTGACACTGGTGCCACTTCCTGACCCTCTAAGGGCTGCAGAGGAATTGTGGATGATGTTTTTTTCACAGAAACGTTCAAACGTTCACAGAACGAGGTATTTTCACATTTCCCTCCATTTCTGGGATTCAAGGCCTCCCTGACAGATTTCTGCAAACCTTTCATGATACAACAGGCTCCAGGAGGAGGGGAAAGTGAGGACAAACCCCAGCCCACAGCAATGCCAAACCCCAAACCTGCCCAGAGCAGCTCTCACCCAGCAGCTGAGCCCGAACTGCCACGCAACAGAGCAAGGCAACCCATCCCTTCACAGGTCATGACAGAATCAAGATTACAAACTCAATTCCTGCTGCTAATCCAATCTCCCAGCTGGGATATCATTCCACAGCATTATTGAGTGTCAATTATTCACTCTGCCAACGCACTCCTCGCGCTCTGCACTGGCTGCAGCACTAATTAACAGCAGCAGGGCTGTGAGGGGCAGGGCTGTGAGGGGCAGTGAGGGTCAGAGCAGTGGAGGAGCAGGGCTGTGAGGGGCAGAGAAGTGAGAAGCAGGGCCGTGAGGGGCAGATCTGTGAGGAACAGGGCCGTGAGGAGCAGGGCCGTGAGGAGCAGTGAGGGGCAGGGCAGTGAGGAGTAGGGCAGTTAAGAAAATGGCAGTGAGGAGAAGAGCAGTGAGGGGCAGGAGTGTGAGGGGCAGGAGTGTGAGGGGCTGTGAGGAGAAGGGCGGTGAGGAAAAGAGCCGTGAGGGGCAGGGCTGTGAGGAGCAGGGCACTAAGGGGCAGTCTCACTGGGCAGGGCTGTGAGGGGCAGGGCTGTGAGGAGCAGGGCACTAAGGGGCAGTCTCACTGGGCAGGGCTGTGAGGGGCAGGGCTTCGCCCTGGGTTGTCAGGGGCACTCACACAGATCTCGTCGAACTTGCCGAAGTCCAGGGTGCCGTAGCGGTCGATGGGGGGCCGGATGTACTCGCAGTAGTCGCTGTTCTTCACCATCTCCAGCTGCCGCACACAGCACACGTAGGCCAGACGTGTCTGGATCTCGGCCATGTTCAGCACCTGCTCAGCACAATTTCACAAATTCAGCTCCTCCAGGTGGGTTTCAGAACGTGCTCGGTGCGCTCAGCACAAAGAAGTGAGCTGGTGTCTCATGTTGGAAATGGAGCTGTGTGCTCTACCGCCATCTGTCAGAGCTGGGGCAGCTCTCTGCTGTCCATGGGGCAGTTGTTTCTTTATCTCTCCCACAGCCAACCCTCCCTCCAGGAGATCTCTGCTGTCCATGGCCACTGAGTGTCCCTGCAGGGCTGATCCAATGCCAGCATCCCATGGGGAGATGCTGCGCCCAGGGCAGGAGCCAAGCATTCCTGCCTGGATCCAATCTGAGCCTGGCACAGCACAGCAGCCTCTGCCCCCTGCATTGCCAGAGGAGCAGCTTTGTGCTGCCCTGCATGGCCAGAGGGAGCCCAGGCCCATCTGCAGCAGCCCTGGAGCTGCAGAGGAAAACTCCCCCCTTGTGCAGGATCCCTGCTGCAGCAGAGCCACAGCTGGCACTGCAGGAGGGCTGAGCCCCCATGGGATGGGGCTGGGACACCGCCCTGGCACACAGGGGACAGGGCATGGTCTGACTATGGCAGGGGGTTTTGTTTGTTTGTACTCTTGCATTTGTATTTTAATTGCCCTAGTAAAGAACTGTTATTCCTGCTCCCATATCTTTGCCTGAGAGGCCCCTTAATTTCAAAATCATAATAATTCAGAGGGAAGGGGTTTACATTTTCCATTTCAGGGGAGGCTCCTGCCTTCCTCAGCACACACCTGTCTGTTCAAACTAAGACAGCTGGCACCTGGTGATGCCCTGGCACAGCAGCAACTCCAGCTGGGCCCCAGAGTGGGCAGGCAGGGAGTGTCCATGGTCAGCACAGGAAGGGAATTGCCTTCCAACAAGCTTGAACCAAGACTTGCATTCCAGGATACAGTGAAATATATAAAGAATTTAGAGATCTTTGCCGAGCTGAGGGACACAGTGGTCCTCCAAGGCAGAAATCAGTGATGCCCCATCCCTGCCAGTGTTCAAGGCCAGGCTGGACAGGGCTTGGAGCTTTGGGGGGGAACTGAATGAGCTTTAAGGTCCCTTCCAGCCCCAGCCAGTCTGTAATTCCATGGTTCTCTGATCTGTCCAGTGCCAGGGCAGAGATTTTGCAGAATGGCTGAGGTGGACAGGGACCCTTTGAGATCATCCAGTCCATCCCTGAGATCATCCACTCCATCCCTCCTGCCCAGGCAGGGCCAGCTGAGGGACCTTGTCCAAGACCATGTCCAGCTGAGTTTTGACCATTTTTACAGATGGAAACTCTACCAGCCCTCTGTTTGGCCAGTGTTTCACCGCTACCAATAAATAAAAAGTGTTTTTTGGTGTTCAGAAGGAGTTCCATGTTTCCACGGTTGCCTACTGCCATTCAGGCAGTTGGAATATTTCACTGGGTACTACTGAGAGCAATTCCAAGTGGAGAATGCAATTGGGAGGAAAGAATTAAAATCAATATTCACTTGGGGGACAGCAGCAGAGCCAGGTAATTTAGGAAATGTAGAATACGGAAGAGAGTTGGCCTGAGCACATGCAACAAAAGGAAAATAATAAAATCATGCTCTGCAGACCCATGTTTATCAGTTGCACTTAATTACTGCCAAGTGCTAAAATCTCCCTAAATCAGCAGTTCAAAGACACAGGATAGGAAATGAGCTGGACAGATTTATTGCTTTTATGGGTAAAATTAATAAATTCTGACTTTATCAGAACGTATGCAGATCCAAGAAAAGATTTCTTTGCTCTAAGAATTCTGCCAGCCCCTTCCACATCACTGCCTTCCCTGTGGTGTCAAGGCACTGCCCAGTTTTTTGAACAAGAATTCACATTTCAGGAGAAAAGGCGACTCAGGGGTGCCCCCATCACTGCACAGCTCCTGAAAGGTGCCTGTGCTCAGCTGGGGCTGGGCTCTGTCTGCAGCAGCACTGACACAGCCAGAGCACACAGCCTCCAGCTGTGCCAAGGGAAATTCAGGTTGGATATCAGGAAGAATTTTTTTACAGAAAGAGTGATAAAGTTGTGGAATGGCTGCCCAGGGAGGTGGTGGAGTCCCCATCCCTGGGTGTGTTGAACAAAGCCTGGATGTGGCACTGGGTGCCAGGGTTGAGTTGAGGGGTTGGGGCTGGGTTGGACTTGATGATCTTGAAGGTCTCTTCCAACCTGGTCGTTCTGTGAAATCCATCAAAACAACAAATCTGGCCCTGAGAAACAGAGGGAATCTTCCCACTTCTCCCACTGCCCTGGAAAACCATTCCAGCCCAGCCCCAGTACCTTGACTTTCTCAGCCAGGGGGTTCCACCTCTTCCAGAGCAGCCACCAGCCGCTCAGGCAGTCGCCGTAGTTGGTCAGGTCGGTCTCGTCGCGGCTGCCCACGTCGATGGCGATCACCACCTTGGCCCCCATGGACCTGGCCACGTCAGCTGGGGACAGCAGGTGTCAGAGCCCCTGTGTCACCTCCCTGCTGCCCCAGGTGCAGGTACAGACCTGCACGGCTCAGGGGTGGCACCCGAGGTCGCACCCGCCGCGAGCGGGCAGCAGGACAGAAGTGCCCATGGGTGCCCATCCCTGCAGGGATCCAAAGGTGCATGTGGCACTTGGGGACATGGGTTACTGCTGGGGAGTGACTGGGCTCAGCCTTAGAGGGATCTGCAGCCTGAACAACTCTGTGATTCCACATGACCTCTGCAACAGCTCTGCCCAGACCATTCCTGCTCAGGGAGGCTCTGTGGGGAGGGAGGGATCCCAAATCCTGCACCAACCAAGCCCTGAGTGACCCCAGGGTGAGTCCCCACTGCTGGGGGACATCACTGACAGGGGATGCTTTGCCCCAGATCAGTGGGATGACCTGACCCTCCCTGAGGTCACCAGGCAGCAGGGGACAGGGCACACAGCACCAGGGCAGTGACACCACATTGGGTATAATGGCATAGAGCACATCAAACCCACATTAATTCCAAAAAAAGACCCGGGGGACCTGCACAGAGAACAAATGGCAGTGCCTTAGAGAGAGCAGTGCCAACGCTGCAGGGAGAAGGTGACAATGGGAGGAGCAGGACAGGGCCCTGCCAGCAAGGAGAGGCTGGATTGCAGCCTGAGAACAGCTCTGGGATCCAAGAGAAGGATTCACAGCTGAAAGTGGGAAGAGAAATGAGGCAACACTTCCCACTTCAAGGTCAGTAAAAGGACGAGCTGCAGTCTTTGGATATGGGTGAGGATTTAGGGAAGCGCCAGGGGAGGGAAGAGAAGGACATGAACCTCACAGAATGGATTTCTATTTCTTTCACACCCCCAGAGTCCAAGATAGTTGCAGTTTCCAGAATAGTTTTGCGTAGGAAAACCACAGCTCCTGAAGAGCCAATTTAGAGGCTTAATTTAGACACTTCTTTAGATCAGATCTGTTCTGTGACTTGGATTTATATTCCTGGGCTTGTTCAGGCTATTGTTTCCCACCCAGTGTCACCTGTGCCTGCTCTTTGCCCTCTCCAGCTGTGGAGATGCAAGAGCTGCTATGGTTTGCAGTCCACAATTCTAGCTTACAAGCACAGAGAATGGAGATGCTGATCAGGAGGATCTATTTTGTGCTATTTCAGTTTCTGGGTTTTAGGTAAATACAACCCTGATGGAAAAATAAAGTCAGGGTGTGACAGGAAGATGTAAATGACTCAGGTTGTTCAGGTGGGAGTCTCTGCCTGGGGTTCCTCCCTCTTTACCTGAGTCCCAAACTGCAGTGACCCTGCAGGGCTCTGCTGCCTCAGCCACCCCTGAGCCACCCATCCTCCTGACTGCAGTGAAACCTGACACAAAACACATCCCAAACACGGCCAGTTCACACCCCTGGGCCCTGCTGGGGGGTTCACACCTCATCCCACACCCCACATCCCTCCTTCCATGGCCCCATGATTCCCCCACTGCCACATGCTCCAGGTGACACCAGCCTGAGCAGCAAATGCTGTGTTCTCTCAGAATTATTTCCTAATTAACTGATTGAAGAGAAACTCCAAGGTAGATTACGTGTCTGTGGTTTGATTCCTCTTCTCTCCCTTCAGCAAGCACTAAATTAGACTTAGCTGAATAGAACATACATACTTAGCTGAACAGAACTTCGGGAGTTGTATGTTCAGAATTTGGCTAACAGGAAATCATTA
Organism: Ammospiza nelsoni; assembly: GCF_027579445.1. Classification (NCBI taxonomy): domain Eukaryota; kingdom Metazoa; phylum Chordata; class Aves; order Passeriformes; family Passerellidae; genus Ammospiza; species Ammospiza nelsoni. Next base: position 2,168,981 of record NC_080652.1, on the reverse strand, counting down.
AAAAGAAGTGTTAATAAAGCCAAGATAAAGAGAACACCCAGGAAACTGAGAGCAAGGACTCTGGGTAACCAGCATGAGGTTAAAGGTGTCTGTGAGATTTCTCTGTGTTTTAGGGAAAAACAAGAGCCCCAAGGCTTGCAGGCTGTTTGATGGGCAGGACTGGGAATTTCTCTCCCATGAGCTGTGCTCCTACCTGGCAGGTTGTTGATGTAGCCCCCATCCATGAGGAGATGGCCATCCTTGGGGTCACACAGGGGTGGCATGTACCCCGAGAGGGACATGCTGGCCCGGACATACCTCCACAGGGAGCCTGCAGGGAGGGCAGCAGCATTAATTAATCAGCCAGCATTAATTACTGCCACGCAGGGGGGAGGCTGCTGCACTCATTAAGATAATCAAGAGATAGAGGCTTTCCTCAGAACACTGTGAGGAAGTTATTAAAACAGTTTGTTATTTTCTGTATCACACTACTGGCCAGGATAAAACACAGACTAGGCAGACATCAGGCAAAGCCCCAGAATCCACAGTTTTAAGCCCATTCCTCACATTTACTGCCTCCTGCGGGATCTCAGCATATTCCTACTACAGGGAGCACCAGGGTTTGGAGCTGGGGCTGAGGGGGAAGGAAAAGATGCAGCTGCAGTCACTGTGTTCTACAGAGATCCACAAACCCCGACTTTTAGCAGGATCTGAACCTGAAAAATACAAGCTGTAGTACCCCCAAAAATTCTCTTTTCCCTCCTCTGCAACAAGCAAATGTTTTGTCTTGTGAAACCACTGCAAATGCCTGCTGGGGATCATTATCTTCTCTTGGGCCATTTCAATTGGTGCTGTAAGGAACAGTAATAATCCTTTAAGCTGCTAGAAACAAAGTTTAGTCAAGTAGAAATTGATTGGCCGTGTTTCCTGTAAAACATTCTGCTTTAAGGCTCTTATACACTGATTTTTCTCTTAACATTTGCATCAACCAAATTGGGAGGACACTGCATTTCCACAGGCCAAGAGGCTTGTCTGGGAAATGAATCTTTAAAATACCAAGATAAGTGAGCCTTGCAGTGCTAAATCACTGCTCAGTAATTAACTGCTTGGTGCTTCTAACAGCAACTCTTCCCAGCAAATTCCCTGGGAATTGATTTTCTTTTGGTGTTTTCTTTTTAAAACAGATAACAGCTCTGTTTTTAATTCTAACCCAGCACTCCTGCTGTTAGCACAGGTTAATGCTGGCACATTTGGGGGTTATTATTAATAGTTTTAGTGGAACTTCCACCCAAGGAAACTGCTGACGTGTGTTACACCTCACAGACCAAACCAAGATGGGAAATGGCAGCAGCTGGGAACTTAATTTATCTCCATTCAGTGGAGACAACCGTAACCATTCTCCAGCTGATTTCTTTCCTTCCATTAAACTTCCACGGGGACAAGCAGCTGGCTGGAGTGAGTTTCCTGACCTCAACTGGCTTAAGCTGCTGTGGAATGGGAATACAAAACCTCTGAGAAGGGTTAATCCTTTGTCTGCTTGTTTTAGCTGCCCTGATCAAAGCCCGGAGTCCTTCAGCAGCTCCATAACCCCCCTGGCACGGCAGGAATGGGCAGTGTGACCTGTGCCAGCCCCAGGGACAAACATCAGATGTGACAGCAAAGGCTGCAGCTCCCCCCAGGAATATCTGGGGCACCTGGAGGTCTCCCCTGCAGGCTGAGTCACTGACTGACAAAAGGCAAAGGCAGGGACACATCCCAGGCACCTCACATCCTCCTCCCCTCTTCACTCAGTGAGAAACAGAAAGGACTGATCACAAATGAGAGCCCAACTCAGCCCCTGCTTCAGGCAGAGCCTGTTCTGGGGGAACACAGCTTCATTTAGGGGAATTTGAATTGTCAAAGGCTTTGGGTGCTTTAAGTCTGATTTATGGCTAGAATACCTGCACTTCACTTTAAGGATGCTTTAAATATACAGAAAGGTGCCAATGGAGCCATTTTCTCCCCAAACAGTGAATGCAGCATCTCATTTAATTCCCTCCCAGCAGCCCTGTCCCTTGTCACCTGTGTACAGCCACAGCTTGGTGCTCAGCAGGTAACACAGAGGGGAGAAACAAAAGGACAGACACATTTCAAAGGTGAGACAAGCTCCAGGAAGAAGGGTGACCCTGAAGCTCCCATAATGACTGAAGGCCTGGAGAGGCCACACTCACCATCCCTGTGCACCCTCATGGCCGAGGCAGTGATGTCAGTGGTGATGGTGAAGTAAGGAATCCACAGATCCTGCAACAGAGGAGTCCCAAATTCACTAAATCTGTCCCCTTGCACTTGACCACAGCCTGTGCCTGACACACAGCAGAGCAACAACCTCTGGACCTTACCAGACAGAGCTACAGACACACACCTGCATGGATGAAGGAAACCCCACAGTCCTGTGTTTAAATTAATAAATTTGTCTCTCGTGCAAACAATTCATTCAGAACCAGGGCAGACAAAAATGCTCCTGTCCTTTCTGCAGTAGCAAGAGCCCCTGGTTCCAGCAGAGTGTGCAGAGGCAGCACAGAGAGCTCCTCACACAAACAGAGCCACCTTCTACAGAGGGTTTTTGTTTTAATTTCAGGTGAAGGGTGGGGTCTGATGGTCACTCCCATCCCAAGGGATCCCGAGGCTGTTTAATCCTGGAGGACATGAAGAACATGATCATCCATGGCCTCCTGACTGAGCAATGGCCAATCTGTACCTCCTGGTGATGGAGCCAGGGTCATCCCTTCAGCAGGAAATGCAGACCCAACATTTTCTGGAATCAAAGAGGACAACACCAAACTCTGGAGCACTGGCTACAGGAACAAAGGACCCTGCAAGGTACATCTCCAGGAAGGTTCTAGAGGTTGCCTGAGATCCTGCAGGGTAACACAACAGTGGGGATGTGGAACAGAAGGAGGGTGAGACACAAAAAGAATGGCTGAGCCAAGAGCTTTGGGAGTTTATTCAATGGGGCCAGCCCTGCTCCTGGCAGGGGAAGTTCTCCCTCTGGTTTCAGCTGTGTCTCACCTCCCACCTGCTGGAAAAAGCAAAGGGAAGGTGACCTCCCAAGTGTGCAGGGCTCTGCTGGAGAGAGGACAGTTTTGGAAAGTTTCCATGGTGCCTGCTGAAATGGTAGCTGCCAAGGGGAAGCAGGAGGACTTGTCTGCGTAAACTGAGCTTGTGTCCTGTTCCCAGGAACAGCTGATGCTGCTCTGTCAATCAGAAAACTTGAATCAAGGCTGAAGAGGAAAACCTGCCCTCCCAGGCAGCCTTTGTTCTCTGGACACAGTGCCTGGGCCTTCCCCAGCACAGCTTTAATGGCCCTTAAACCCAAACCCAACACAGGTTTGGACTCCAGGACCACTGGAGCTGGAAGCCCTCCCTCCCTGGCCAGGCTGCAGCTCCTGGTGGGATTTCTGTGCTGTTCAGCCTGAAATGCTGCACTGCCAAGCAGCAGAGGTTTTTCTGCTGAATTTAATCTCCTCAGCAGCTCTGCAAAGCTGGTGGGACTGGGGAGGGCTCACAGGCACTGCACCAGGATCACAACCCCAGTGTAAATGCCAGAGCAAAGTGCATGAATAAAGAGTGATTACAAGAGAATCAGGGTGCCTCTCCATGCTGAAGATATTCTGGGGATTGTACTTCTCAGTGCATCAAGCACATATTAAGCAGAAATAGGGGAATGGGAGAAGAAGCCTCTCTGACACCTCCTTTCATGCTCCTGCAAACACCTGCACAAAGCAAACCAACCCAAGCCCTCCCACGCAGCAATAAAGCCTCACTGCTCAGGGATTGTTCCACTGATTTTGGAACTGAGCATCATTCAAGTCTGAAACAGGACTTAATAAAAGTCTTGTCTGATTCCTCACACCTGAGCCCCCAGCTGAGATGATTTATAAGGGCATTTTGGCATGGAGATAAGAATTGGAGAAATCTTATCCCCATGCCAAAATGGAGAATAAGAATTCCAGAGGCTGATGCTCTCACAGAAGGATGGGTAATTCAAGAGGAAAATAGCTCTATTTCTTGAGAAATGTCCTCCAAGCACCCTGGCCTGGGTTTGTGTGTGTCCAAGGGCCCCATCCTGGGTTTGGGTGTGCCCTGTGAGGGTCTCACGTGGATGATCCCAGCTTGGGGAGTGCCTGTGGCTGGAAGCAGTGATGGGGTTTTTGTCACCAGGGCCCCCACACAAGCAGCACTGCTGGGAATCAGGAGACACCCACATTACAAGGGTTGGCAGAGAGCAAATTTCAGAGAAAATGGAAACCTCCCTTCCAGTGTCAGAAATAACAGCTCAACGTCAGCACTCCTGCTCCTGTGGGGGAGAGGGGTGAGGGCTCTGTGGGAAGCACAGGGGTGTCACCTCACAGCCACAGCAGCAAAGAGGAGGATCTGGCCCAGAACTTCTAAATTTTAAACTTTTCTAGAGCAACAAGGGTCAGCCCCTTGGTAGGAAGCTCCCAGGTTTGCCTGGGATCACTGCAGATCCTCCCAGGAAGGAGCAGCTGTGGCCAAGCACCCAAACACAACCTCTGCTTGTAAGGCTGTAATTGATTTTTACTGATAGGAATTTCCAGGTAGAAATCATTGCTACCTAGCCATACCCACCCTAGCTAGGGAGAAAAGATGGATGTTTGTAGTTTGGATCCTTTAAATTCATTGATAAAATACTTTTTCAAGGCTTCTGGCTCAGCTCCTGTTCCTTTCTCAGTCCCCCTTTACCCTGGGGCAGCTCCCAGTTAGAGGACTGGTTACCCCACAGGGAGAGTGGGAATTGCACTGAAGGAGAAACTCCCCCTTTCCTGCTGGGCTACACAACATTTTTCCTTATTAATCTGAGGGAATTCTTCCCACCAGAGGAAACCCTGGCCATGGACTGAGGGAAGGTGATGTTCAGCACACATGCACAGAGATGATGCTGCTAGATGCCCCAGGACTGGATTTCTCTCACACAAAACCTTCCTGAGGCTGCCAGGGAAGAGCAGAATGTGCAACTACAGCTGTTGAAATTCCTAAGGAAGGAATCTGCTGCATCTTAAAAAGGAAGTACAATGAACTGACTGCTGGAATCCAAAGCAGGGATAGATAAAAATGGCCTCAAATTGCACCAGGAGAGGTTTAGGTTGGACAGCAGGAAAAATTTCATCATGGAAAGGGTGGTCAGGCATTGGAACAGCTGTCCAGGGCAGTGGTGGGGTCACCATCCCTGGAAATGCCCAAAAGCCATGTGGATGTGGCACCTGGGGACAGGGGTCAGTCCTGGCCTTGTCAGTGCTGGGGCAATTGTTGGACTCAGGGATCTGAGGCCTTTTCCAACCTTGATGATTCCAGGAGTCTCTAAAACCTGCTTGTCTCCAGCACCATCCCCTCTGCACAGCAAACTGCTATTTTCAGCCACATGATGATTAATCACTTACTTTCATATTTGCATTTAGGTAGGGAATGTTTTGGATTATTTTTACCAAATATATTTAAAGTATATACAGTGTTAATTTGCTACATGATCTTTCATCACAAGGATGCAAACACAGGAATAATTTGGTTAAAATTGCACATCAGGTGAAATTCCAAGGCTACCCAAACACTCTCTCAGCAGGGTAATGCAGGAAGACAAACACTGATAATGTGCTTTACAATCTGCTGCTGCTGAGGGAAGGGGGAGAGGTGCATTCTAAAGGAGGCTCTTGGCTCAGGTGGACCCCACAACACCCAGCAACAACAAAAAGGTGCAAACCAGGACACAAAGGACTCTGCCATTGTTACAGCTTTCAGTAGGCTGCTCAGAAAAACTCACTCCAGCTTCAAAACTAAAATTCAAAAAAGCCAAAGCCATCACAGCCCAATTCAAGCCCCTCTCTCTGGTGTGCCCTGAAGGTCTCTGAGACCTGAGTTGCAGGAAAATAATGATGAAGCAGTCTCAGCTGTTCTTCTTCAGTGTCACAATTTTCACTTCTTCTCTCAGACAATGAGATCCCATTGTCAAACTGAAATAGCTACAAATATTCTACAGTTTGTGTTTTCTAAATCCACCAAAAAGAACAGGCTCCATCTTGCAGCCATGGATCACCACATTCACAGTTTCATCACATTTTAAGTCACCCAACAGCTCCAGACTTCCATATTAGCATTAAAAAAAGCTATTTTTGTTCCAACAGAACACAGGGACATAATTTCCTGTCCATAAGGTGAATAAAGAACCTACCTCTATCTGCTTATCTTTGAAGATGTTGTTGATGCTCTTGTTAAAAGCTGCTCCAGAAAACATAGAGGTTATTGGGTATGTCAAGTCTAGAATAGTCTTAAACACTGAGTTCATAACCTAAAAAGAAAAAAAAAAAAGGCATTTCAAAGGTCAGAATGCACAGGAATGTGTGCATAAAGGCTGCAATTCCAGAGACAACAAATTCCAGAGTTCAGAGCCCACATGCTGTAAGCATCACAAGTGCAGAAAGTGTTGAGGGGACAGAAATACAACTACAAAATCTACAAGCAGGAGCTCCCTGTGTGGTAAATTTACATTTAGCAAACCCCAAAGCAGAGCAAGCCCTGCAATAAAGCTCTGCCAGAAGGAGCATTGCCCCCTGTGCCCCACACCAGCCCCAGAGCAGCGTGTCCAGCACAGCCCTCAGCCTGGGCACGAGGCCATGGGTGCTGCAGCTCCAGCCTTTACAGTTTTTCTATTAAAAAAAAGATGTTCTGAGTTGTCTTCCTCTCCATTATCCTTCCCACAGCACCTGTGTGGTGCAGTGGTGTGGGAAGGAACCCAAAAATCCATGGCAGGAGTTGCTTCATCCATCTCTTCTCATCTGGGGGTCACACCCAATCTTTCTCCCAGACTCAAAGCTTTTCTGTGCCTCAGTGGAAGAATTTAGAGAATCGTGTCTGGGGTTCTCTGGGACTCTAACAAGGCTCAGTCAAGCACATCTCATAGAGCTTTAAACCCTTTCTGTGGAGCAGGCTCCATTATTTGTCATTCCCAAAGTCAGGTATTGGGATGTGTTATGGACCCAGCATTTAACTGCTACAAACTCAGCAAGGGAAACCCAACCACATCAGGTTCCTTAAAGCACTGCAGGTCCCTGCACACCAACCCTTCTAACACACAAATCCTGGAATTAAGCTTTCACAGATTCCTTTTCTCTCCATTTCAACAGCATTATTACACCTATGTACTGACCTACAAGAGAAAATTATGAAAAATCCCTAAACTTTATGGCATTATGGCCATAGTATTTGCCCATAACTAGGCCATCCTAATAAATCTTACCAAAATTCAATGTTTAATATATTACACCATAGTCAAAATGTAAAAGAAGACCACAAAACCCAATTAATTCCTTTCAAATTAAATAGGGTTTCACTGGATGAAATATTTCCATGAGATGATATCTTTTCTCTACATGTTCTCTGTAATTTAACAGCTTCTCAGAGATCAGGGCATCCTTCCCAGGCAGACACATGGAACAGCCTCAAACCTGCCAGCTGTTAGAGCAGCTGTGAGCAACATCTGGCTTGGCTTTACTCTGCAGTGATTTCAGAGCAGCAGGATCAGCCTGCATTGCCATGTCCAGCTGCTTTCAAATTTCTGTCAGGGATCTGCCCAGAGAAAATGAGTGCAAGGATAAAAAAATGATCATTAAGAAGAAGGATGGGAACAGGAAGTGTGGGAGAATGCAAAAGGCTGAGCACAAACCCAAGGATGAAGCTTCATTCACATCCTCACTCTGGGTTTGATGTGCTGAGGACAGTGTGCCAACCTAACTATAGACTGCTACCCACAGCTTCAGAGGGAGATGGAATTAGTGCTGCACCTAAAATAGGGATCAGGTCTCTTCAGAATGATTAAATCAGGGGAAGAGGCATCTACAAAGAGCCCTTTATTTAATACTGAAGAAAAACCTCACCCACTCAGCAGCAGCCATTGGGCTTCCCTTGTTGCAAATTATATTTATGGCGCTGAGCCTCCACATTTCTCAGTGATCTTGTCCATGGACAAAATACTTCCAGATAACAGTTATTCTTAATATTCCCATTTCTCAGAGCTGGAAGATGCCCTTTAGCTGAAGCTGATGGCCAACAGCCTCCCTCAGCCTTCCAGGAATAGCTGCAAGCACCTCCTGTTCCCCAGATAAATTCAGTTAAAGATCACCCTCTGGGGAGGCAGACAGAGCCTCCTGCCTCCTGCTCCACTTCCTACAGGAGCTCTGGGATCAGCTCCAGCAGCTCCAAGAGTTTCATCCCAACACCACCAGGATGGGAAGCCCAGCCCTGAGCCAGCTCTGCCAGTGCTCTCAGGGCTTGCAGGTCATGGAATTGTGGAATTTTTTTGGGTTGGAAGGACCTTAAAACTCATCTCATTCCAGCCCTGCCATGGCAGGGACACCTTTCACTGTCCCAGGTGCTCCCAGCCCTGCCCAGCCTGGCCTTGGGCACTGCCAGGGATCCAGGGGCAGCCACAGCTGCTCTGGGCACCCTGTGCCAGGGCCTCACACCCTCATCATAAAAATTTTTGTCCTATCACAGTCTAAATCTATTCCTTTGCCTCTTATCCTGGCCCTGATAAAAATTCTCCCGCCATCTTCTTTATAATCCTCCTTTCAATACATAAAGGCTTCTCATGAACTTCCATTACTACAGCTCTGCTACAAGATGAGCTTTCTTTTTAAAAAGACCTTCAATCCTAAAATCTTTTTTAAGTGACCCTAGGGATAGAAAAGTTCAGCAAGGAAGGGACAAGGTTCTGCTCACAGAGCAGGACAAGAGCAAAGGCATGTGATGATGGACAAGAGGAATTGTCATCTCTGGCTCTTTTGTTCTTTGATGCAGCATTGTGGCAAACTGGTGTGAAAAGCCAGTATAATCCCAGGATTTTTCAATCTTCCTGACTATAAAAAACCCCCAAGGTTATAGGAAAACTTATGAAACAACAAAAATTTCAAACAGATCCAGTATTTTTTAAACTACTCAAAAGATCATGTAGTGCCTTCTCAGCAATCACCTAAAAAGTTTCAATAAAACAAGGAAAGGAATTCCCACAGAAAAAAAAATGTTAAATCAATACAATAAAAACATAACTCAGGGCTGGATGAGAATTGGCATGACAGGGAAAAACCAAGGACTCATTTCTGGCCAGATCTGCCCATTAAAGCACAGGATCTTCCAATGCACAAATGGAGCAGGCTCAGAGCAGAACCTCCTGACTCCCTGGGCACAACCCCCACATTTATTGGAGCTGTCAGTGCCACCAGACAGTGACAGGCAGCAAATGGTGGCAGTGTCCCACCCAGCCAGCCCCCATCCCCATTAGGAGCAGTGTTTTAGCCCCACACACATCTATAACTGTATTTCTTTCTAAGAATATTCCATCTGTGTGAAATATTTCTACTTTGAGATATTAATCCTCCAATTAAATAAAACAACAGTCTGCAAACACTAAAGCTTTGGCTTGTTCACTTTGCTGGTAAAATAGAGGTGCAGAAGACATGGAGACAATAAACAGTAACTAATCTGACTGGGAATTTTCATATTTCCCCCTGTATTTTGACAAGAGTAATTTATTTCTTCACTGCTTCATTAGGTGCAGAAAACACATCCCATTAAAAATATCCCTTCTCCCAGCACCAAGTGTACAGCTAGAGAGATGCCAATTGCTAAAAATACCAAAAAGAGAAGTAAATGCAGGACAAACAGCATTCAGCCTGATGGATTAAACAGAGAGATAAGAAAAGCTCAGAGTTAAGTAATCCATGCCAGTGAAGACATTTCCCAGGCTGCTCTCAGCAATAACCTTGCCCAGCACAGGCTCAGAGCTGCAGAGGAGCAGCAGGTCCTGGAGCAGGGAATCCATCCAGCCCTTCTGCCTGGCTGCTCCTGGGGCATGTCCTGCACAGCCACCCCAGGGCTGCTCTGGGGACAGCAGGGCAGGTCCCATTTGGGAAGTTGGGGGTTATCTGGGGGATATTTCAGCTCTCTCACCTTTAGTCCCTTCAAGTGGATCTCCCAAGAATTCCCTAAGGCTGTTTTCCACACACTGGGGCTCCTTTCCCCTCTCCCTGCTCAGCATTAACACCATACAAGAGTCAACACCTCAGAACAGCCACTGATAAAAGATTTCTAATGCCCTAAACTCTGCACACTGTGATATTGGAGAGGGGATTTCATGGCTCTCTTCAGTTTGCAGCCATTGTGCTGGACACTGCCAGTACCACTGGGAAGGGCCTCAAACAGAGCAGGCTTTGCTTTTGTCCTCCTCAAACCCTTAGACAATTTCTGGGCTGGACATGGACCTGCAAGAACACTCATGGAAGTCCTCATGAAAATCTATTGTTCATAAATAAGATGAAATGTTTGCTCTAGCAGAGGTCAATCACCTCTCCCATTACTTATTTGCAGCTTTCAAGGCACCAACACCTGCAACAGCCCCAGGCCAAAAATTGCCTTTTACCTTGTGAAAAGTTCTCTGAGCTTTTGCAATTTGTGCTCAAAAGTTAATCAACAGATTAAATGCCTCCATTTCATCTTCAAGTATTCCTGATAAGAGTGACTGTGATTCCACAATGAGAAACCCATTCCTGAGAAGGCCGGGAAACATCTCCAGCTCTGCCTCGTGCCCTGCACACCTGACAAACAGGAAGAGAATCCTCTGGACAAATGCACAGAAGGAAATTCCATGGCTGCAGCTTAGGCAAGAGCTGGGAGAGAGGGCAGAGATCCCCAGAGTGCTGGGGGTTGGGAAAGCTGGGAGGAATCAGCACCCATTCAGATGCTGCCCTGGAAACACAAGGTGGGAGAGAGAGAGCAAGGTTAAGGGAGGTCTGACACAATTCAGTGCATTTGGCTTTTTGTCTTTAATCTTGAACCTCCCCCAGGTTTGTGATTGCAGCAAACTGCTCTGGATCATCAACAGTTTATGTTTTGGGTGCTTCCCAAGCCAACCAGGCACAGGCAGTTCTTAAATAAAAAGCATAAAATCCATATTCTTCTGGCAAGCAGTGATGGGGAGGTGAATCAGTCCCACAGCCCCTGCCCACCAGGACAGCACAAACATCCCAGGGCCTCAATGTGCATTTCAGTCCCTCACACAATCCATCTTCACAGAGACAGCTTTTGTTGCAAAGCCATGGCAGATTAGAGGATCCTTGGGAGACATAAACAGTGCCCACATGCCAAGGACAGGGTCCTGTTTCCCCCTGAAACCCAAGACCTAAGACTCTTAATCTCATTTATGAAACTCCCTATGTTGTTTCATTTTCAGTAAGAAAATCTACAGGAAAATGTGGGGTTGATGTGAAGAATACAAACCTACAACCAGCAAACTTCAGAAGGAACCTCACCTTCAGTCGGTCTGAACCAGGGGCACCTGGGACAGTTTTCATCCAACATCTGATCAATAAATAAAACCAAGCCAGGCTGGATGGAGCTTGGAGCACCCTGGGACAGTGGAAAGTGTCCCTGCCCATGGCAGGGGTGGAATGGGGATGATCTCCAAGGTCCCTTCCAACCCAAACCAATCTTTGATTCCATGATAAATAAACTCAACCCAATGAAGTCACTATTTAAAACAACCTTCCCAAAACTTGAGTTAACTTTGAAAATAAGTTTTTGTTTGTACTAAATATTGAAAGTTAGGACCTTCTCCTGACCCAGAGTCCCAGTGCTGTGGAGTGCAAGGCAGGACCAGGAGTGACACATTTGGGAGTTATTTAGAGAAGGATTACCTCTGTCACTCAGTTCCACTGACACATGACAGCATGTGAGAAAGAGAGAGAATTACACAAAACAGAAACACATTTGTTGAGAGCTGGAAAGGAAACAGGCCCCAGCACATAGAAGATAAAACAAAGATAACCACAGGTGAGCACACTGAGACCACATCTCTGTGCCTTGACAGTGTGACCACGATTGGTGCAGAGCTAAGCCAGGCAGCTGCCTCCTGACTCCTTGGACGTGGAGCAGCTTTTCCAGGTGATCCATCACTGCTGGGCAGGGCTTGTTCTGTGCCACACACACTGAATTTCAGGAGGCTGCACCTTCCTGGGGTGCTGCTCGTGCCCTGCTGTGACTGGGCCTGGCTCCACTGGGGGAAGGAAGCACAGCATTCCCAGGGGAGGGAATTCAGCATTCCCAGAGGAAGGAATTCAGCACTTTCATGGAAGGGAATTCAGCATTTCCAATGGAGGGAATTCAGCATTCCTAGTGGAGGGAACATTCCCAGTGGAGGAAATTCAGCATTCCCAGTGGAGGCAATTCAGTGTTCTCATGGGAGGGAATTCAGCATTCCCATGGGAGGCAATTCAGTGTTCTCATGGGAGGGAATCCAGCATTCCCATGGGAGGCAATTCAGTGTTCTCATGGGAGGGAATTCAGCATTCCCATGGGAGGCAATTCAGTGTTCTCATGAGGGAATCCAGCATTCCCAGTGGAGGGAATTCAGGACTCCCCATGGAGGGAATTCATCCTTCCCATGGGAGGGAATTCAGTATTCCCATGGGAAGGAATTCAGCATTCCCAGGGGAGGGAACATTCCCAGGGGAGGGAATTCAGTGTTCCCATGGGAGGGAATTCAGCACTCCCATGTGAGAGAACATTCCCAGGGGAAGGAATTCACATTCCCAGCAGAAGGAACATTCCCAGTGGAAGGAATTCAGCATTCCCAGTGGAGGGAACATTCCCAGGGAAGGGAATCCACATTCCAGTGCAGGAATTCCCATGCCAGTGCTTACCATGGCCCACTGGCGAGCTTTGATCCTCATCTGGTTGTAGCTGCGCTCCTCGGCGTACAGCGCGCTCATGAAGGCGCCGATGGACGTGCCCCCGATCATGTCCACGGGAATGCCAGCCTCGATCAGCGCCCGGATCACGCCCACCTGGGAGCAGCCCCTGTGCCAGGGAGGGAGGGAAGGGAGAGAAGAGCCACTGTCAGCCAGGCAGTCACTGAGGAGTGCAAGGCTGGTGATGAATGGCGCCTTCTAAGGAAGCCGAGCCCGCGCCAGCTGAGCTGCCAACCTCTTGCTGAACAAGCCCCGGTGCCAGGAACAAACATTATGAATGCAGGAATCCTCCCAGAGACTCCCAGAGGAGCTGAGGGAACACGACCACGCAGCCTGGAGCACTGGGGAAGGCAGGGAGATGACAGCAGCCAAGAGCTGAGCTGGTGGATGGGCGAGGGGAACGTCAGCGTGGATCTGAGGGAGCAGAGTCTGGTGGGGTCCCCCAAAGCACCCAGGAAAGGCTGGGGTTCAGAGCCTTCCCACCAGGTTCTTTCCTGGTGGTTCTCCACAGAAATTGAGCCAGCCTGGGGTACTGGGAAGGGGCACCACATGGATTAATAATGAAATTTGGAGGTGGAAACAAAAGCAAGCAGAGACAAACAGTGATGAGAGGGCAGAGGTTGAGGCGGCACACAAGCCCAGGAGAGGGGCAGATGAGGAGTCAACTTCTGAGGATAAGACAAATTCCTTCAGGAAAATAAACTTATTCCTTGATTTCAAGTGCAGAAGGAATTCTGAGCAACAATGGAGACAGGTGATAAACAAGAGATGAACCTCAGTGCTGATGGGACAAGAGGAACACAGAAGCAGCAACGCCCCTGCAGCAACCAGCTCTTATCCAGCTCTGCTCACATGGATTTGGGAACCCCTGGGGATATCCCCTGACAAATATTAACCTACTGTGCAGTGCAAGGTCAAGAATAAAACAGAAAACATAAGAATACACATCCAGGATGGGCCAGTATTTGGAAAACCACAAGCAAGCTCAGACCTCTCACCCAAACAAAGAGCAGAACTAAAAAAATGACAGAGAAAAGCACAAAAGGTGACCAGAATATGAGATGGACTTCACAGGAGGAGAAAGTAAACTGGAATCACTGACTGGGGAGATCCTGACTGATGGGAAACATGCAGGGTCAGCAATGATATCACCATGCAGAGATTTTAATGGAAAGGAAAGAATTTGCAGACAGGTGTACACAGAGCACAAACTGGGGAAGCCACTGTTACCACATGCTGGAGAGGTCAAATCACAAATGGATTTAAATGTGGAAAGGATGAATCAAAGGTACCAGGCTGTCAGTGGCTACTAAACATGACAAATGGGAGGTGCAAGCTGGCGCTCAGGAGGCTCAGGAGCTGCTAATTGCTGCCCCCCACCATCAGAAATGAGAGAGCAGAGGTGGAACCTTTGATCTGATCCTATGAACATCTGATCACATCTGATCTTTTATCCCCTAGTGGGAGAGGGATCCCTGCCTATCCCACAGAACCACAGAACACTGCACTGGAGGCAAATTGTGCTTCCAAGCAGCCCAAAGCTCCAGCCTCAGCTTTCCAATGCTCTGTCCAGTGAATAAGAAGCATTTTTGATTAGTTCATCCCACCTGGATGGATGCTTTGCAGTCTAGGCCATAAAGCAGTAAAATAAACTTCCTTTTCCAATTTCCATCCCATTTTCTGTCCCCCACAGTTTGCTCTATTTCCATCCTCTTTCCCCTTGCTGTTTACATCCTATAAATACTTGCTAACAGCTGCCAAGTCCACCGTAGGTGTCACTTGGCCAAGCTATGCTGAGCACATTCTTTCCATCCAAATAAATCCCCTCCAGCTGCTGAAATGCTTTGGGACAGGTTTGTGGTTATCCTGGGTGTAAATGACTTCAATGACAGATCCGTGCTGCTGCAATCCAAGAGCAGAAAATGGTTCATTTCACTTTCCTCTCCAAATTCCCCTTCTCCTCTTCTCCTACTGCTTCTTCCCTCAAGATGCCCTGAGTTAAAGGAATTACACTTTTTCCTGCCCATTGTTTTTAGGTTTTTAGAGTGCAGCTATTTTGGCATTCTGCTGCTCGTGCCTGGTACTTCCCACTGCCTCAGCCCTGATATTCCACAAGGAGCAGAGCTATCCCTGCACCTCCTGCCCTCTGCAGACAGCCCACACCAGGTGCCTTTCTTAGGGCACCTTAAAGTATTTCCTGCTTGGAGGGCAATTTTAAGACTATGAGTAGCTCCAGACTGGATTCTCTCCCTTTAACTGTTTTTCCCAATTCAGACATCCATAAATACAAAGGATTTGATATGAGCACTCTGGATTTGTTCCTATTTTGCTGCATGATGCCTTTGCATGAATAACAAAAGATCATTATTACTTTTATTGGCAAGTCATCCCCTCCTGGTGCATCCACAGAGTCCCTGCCAATACCACACTAATGTGACAGCCACAGATCTCCAACAGATTCACTGATCACAAAGCAAGATGGGAATCAAAGTCCTTTTCTTGCTTGTAAAAGAACCTCCCATAAGCTGCCTGACTAAATTATGTTTCATTTATACACAACCACAGAGCTGATTCTTCCAGCTCCAACACCCTGAGCAGGAACATTGCTGGAATTTGCAAATTACATCCTGAAAAAAGTCAAATGTGCCTGAGCCCACCCTTTTCTCCAGTTGGTCCTGACCTCCTGAAAGACAGAAATGGGGATTTTTCCTCCTTGTCCCTACAGCTTTAGGCCATTACAGCCCCAGCAACGTTACCACATGGGACTTCTCAACAACTCCAGCAGTTGGTTCTGTCCTGGGCACTTCCCAGCTCCACAAACACGGGCAGGCTGCCAGGGGAAGTGTGTACCAGCACCTGCCAGGCACTGATCCCCTCTGCCAGCATCCCTGGGCTCCCACAGAGCTGCACTGGGCAGCTGCAAACTGAAAAGGAAAAGGAATTGAGCCAGGAGCAAGATCCATGTTCACAGCCAGAGGACTGGTGCAGAAATACCCCAGGGATTGTGCATCCTTGTAATACCAGGCCCAATTTCACAGGGGACGTGTCCTGGCTTAGGGAAATGTGGAATTACAACTGTTGGGCAGGAGGAGAACAAAGGGAGAGGGATAACTCCTGCCAGTGCTGTACCTGCACAGCAGTGACAACGTGGGACAGGGAAACCTCCAGGTGACACAGAGCTGAGTGCCACTCACTGCAGGGGAAAGGGACAGGGGAGTGCTGCCACACGGGAGGAAGGAGCACCCCAGGGAGGGGATGGACACCCAGAGTGTCCCTGGAGCTGCACATGCAGCTCCCCTCACCCTAGAGCTGCCTGAAGGAGCAGCTGGATGGAGGCACCTCCCCTGCCAGGACCAGCACTGCCCCAGGACAGTGACAAGGGGAATAGAAACAATGATCTACAAAATGACTTTCAAATAATTTCTATCAGAACCCAAAGATTTGCCCAGGAGGTGCAATCAGGATCTGAACAGAAACTCTTTTCCATTGTCCTCAGTGCCTAGGACAGGCCTGATTCATTAATGCCTGTAGGAGTAACGGGGGGTCAGCACGGTGGGGATGGATGGAGATGAGAGATCTCTGCAGCCAGGGCTGGAACTTGGGGTTCATTGCAAAGGGCCTGGGTGCAGGGCCCTGCTGGGAGCTGCCAAACACAGCTCAGAGCAGGACTGAGAGAAGAGAGGGGGAGAGAGGATGAGAGGGTGAGAGAGCAAAAGCAAGAGGGGCAAGAGCAAAGAGAGTAAAAAAGCTAAGAGGGTAAGAGAGGCAAGGTTCCCATTACAATACAATAAATTTTCTTCTGTGTTGAATATTCTGATTCTCACTAACCAATCTAGTACAAGATACAAATCCTATAGCATTTACACACAGCCTATAAGAATCATTACATTACCATCCTGTGTTACATTTTAAACCCTACAAACTCCTCTTTGGGCCCCTCCTGCCAAGCTGTAGGGTCTGCTCTGAGCCTTGGGCCTGTCTGCAAGCAGAGGGTGTTGTTCTATCAAAAGGGGATCACCTTCAGCTGGCCACACCATTGTTTTCCAGTTGTTCAGTAACTGAGGGATCTCAAAGCTTGCTTTCATTTCAATCTCACTTATAGTTTCCATATTCTCAAAATCTTTTGCCAGGCAATCATATTTATAAGGCTTTCTTGTTTCATCTTCCCCAACAAATGCCCTTTGCAGAGAGAGCTGAGCCAGCATCACCCAGCTCGAGGAGGGGCTGAAGCCAGAGCCAGGCTCTGTTCCCAGCCCTGCCCTGCCTCAGCCTGACCTGAGCAACACAAAGCAGGGGCTGCTCTGGCCATCAGCTGCCCCAGGTGCTGCTGTCTGCACCCAGCAAATCATGATCCCCTTGCTGAATGAGCCTCCTTAGCTGTGCTGGCTAAACTCCTTGTTTAATGTTTAAACATTCCGTGTTTACTACTCATGGCCACAAGGAGGTCACTTGGTCTGGTCAGCTGGACAGGAGGAGACTGAGGGGAGACCTCACTGCAGTTCCAGGGGAAGAGCAGGGACAGGAGCCAGGGCACGGCTGGGGCTGGGCCAGGGCAGCTCAGGCTGGAGCTCAGGGCAAGGCTCTGCCCCCAGAGGGTGCTGGCACTGCCCAGGCTGCCCAGGGAATGGGCACGGCCCCGAGGCTGCCAGAGCTCCAGGAGCCTTTGGGCAGCGCTGCCAGGGGTGCCCAGGGTGGGGCTGCTGGGGGGGCTGGGCAGTGACAGGGGCTGGATTTGAAGATCCTGGTGGGTCCCTCCAGCTCAGGATATTCTGTGATTCTGGGAAAGAAATGACCACAAAGCAGGGAGAGGAGGTTGGAGACCTGCTTCCCTAAATACCTCAGCACAGCACACACACGGAGCTCAGCCTTTCTGCCAGAAGGTCTTGCAGGAAAATTCCTGCTGCTGAAATGAGCCCTTGCTTTCATCCCCTGGGGAAGTGCTGCTGGCATGTGACTGCATGCACGAAGGCCAGAGCAGAACTGATAAAAGGAAAATTCCCCTGTGAGCTGTGCATGTGCCAGCCCTGCACGTGCTGCCAGAGCTGGGATGGATCTGCCTCAGGAGAAGGCAGCCAGTGCAGCAGGACACCCCAGATCTGAGTGCCAGCAGGAAGGCAGGCTGTCCTCCTGCTCAGGGGCTGAAGGAAACACAATCAATACAAAACCTGTATTTTGTGCACCACTATTTCCCCCATTAGCCACACCAGCAGGATGCTGCCTGTGTCTGAAAGAACAACCCAAACTGGGAGCAGCCAGAGGGGACACTAAGGGAACAGCCAGGCAAGGCTGCAGCTCAACCACCTCCAAAGCCCATGTCAGCTCCAAAAAGGCAGCTGGGCTCAAAGAGGAATCCAGCCTGAGCAGCCCCATGTCTCCTCCTAACTGACTCAGCAGGGTGAAGGACATCTCCCTGAATGCTCTGAAGAGATGCTGCTTCCTTGGCCTAAAGAAGGATTAAGGCATGGCTGCTGCAGAGCTCTGTTGTGTCTCCCACCAAAGCCTCCTCAGAGTGGCACACAGCTTCCAGCCCTCCTTCCTGATGGAATAATCTGGCAAAGGAGGCAGGAAAATAGAGAAATTGTCAAGGGGAGTTTATTAAGCTCCGTTAGAGCCCAACAAACCTGAATTAAGAGACCCTCAGAAGCTGAAAACCCCTGAAGCAGCAAAGCCATAAAACCAGCTTTTCCCTGGAAGGGTTGTCCAGCCCTTCACAGGTTTCTCAGGGCAGTGCTGGAGTCCCCAGCCCCAGAGGGGTTGGAAAGTCACATGGATGTGGCACTTGGGGACAGGGGTCAGTGCTGGCCTGGACAGTGCTGGGGGAATGGTTGGACTCAATGATTTTAAAGGTCTTTTCCAACCTTAACCATTCTGCAATTCTATGAATTTGTATTTACTGTGTCCATTGTGGAGATGTGCAAAATGTTCTGCCTTGGGCAACCACTCCCAGCCCTGCTCTGAGCACAAAACAAACTGAAGGTGCCTGAGCTTCCAACCCACAGGACAGGACAGCACACCCTGAAACCCACCATGTGCAGCACACAGGGAACCCTGGCACCTCAGGGATCCCAAAACAGCCTGGTGACTGAGCCTGCAGCTCTCAGAGCACCACAGAACCATTACCTGAGGGGTGGTGATGGTTCCAGATCCTTCTTGGAGTCATTGTGGAGCTGTTCCTTGTACTGGGGTGAGTGGACATTGGATGTTGTTTATGTTTATGAAGAGCTACATGGAGGAAAGGTGACAAAGAAAAGCCTCTTCTTTACACCAACAGCAGCATTTTTTCATGTCTTTTGTGCCTGATCCTGGCATTGAGTGGTTCAGTCACTGGCTCAGAATTGGAGCAAGTCTGCTACAAGTTGCAACTGGACTATCTCCAGTTGGCACCTTCGAGCTCTTGCAGCAGCAGCAATATACCCAAACATTGCTTTGAAATCTAATTCCAGTTATATCTTTCCAATAACATTATTTCCCAGCCTTCCTGACCATAAAACTTCCCAGAATCATAAATCAGCCAGAATTATTGCAGTGATTTTCTGCCAGCTCCAAAGGAGCACAGCACCCTGATCCCTGCAGTTCTACGTGAGCCCTTACAGGGAACTTTCCAATCCTGACAACATTAATGAACTGTTAATCAACTAAGCACCATTTCTAAGGTAAATAGAGGGAATAACCCCACATTACTGGGTTCTCATGCTAACATCCAACAACCAGCAGGATCTCTCCCAGCAGCTGCCCTGGAGGAAGCTTTTTCCCTTCCACAGCCCACACATATTGATCCAGAGACCTGAATTTTTCTTGTCTTCCCCTCCATTAACAACAACCTCATTCCATTCTCCCACTTAGCTTTGCCCTCAGATTCCCAAAAAACTCCTCAAGCCAGAGCTCAGGAACCATTTCCCTGTGGCCTTGCCATGCTGCAGAGATCACACCCTGTGCCAGGCAGGCACAAATGGCAGAAAAAGCATCTCCTACTCATCACAAGCCCAGTGAAATCCTCTTCCTGCAAGAAAATCCAAACACAATGTCCTTTTATAGCCCTGATCTTGTTTCTGCTTTATACACTAACTTTAGAACAAGCTTTAAACAAAGAGATTTGTGCCTGACACAGAAATAAATGAGCAAAATGTGTTCAGCCCTTCCAGGAGAGCTGTCAGGGCTCCCCAGCCCTGGGGTGGGAAGGGATACAGGAGGAAGGCATTGGAGGGGAGGAAAAGCACAAAATAGCCAAAGTAAATTATAAAATGCACCAAGGTTTTTGTTTTCTGATCCCAGCTGGCTTGGAGAGGGGCACAGGAGCAGGGAAGTGGCTGAATGACAAACTGTACCCACTTGGGGATGACACAAAATCCTGTCCCCTGCTCTGAGCCAAGAAACAATTCAGTTCTCATCTGCAAAGGAAGATAATTTCTTTGGAAAACAAATATATCCTCCTTCCCCACCCCTCTGAGACATTTATTAAAGCCTTGCAAGAGCCCATTCTGAGCACAACATCTGGAAGCTGCAGAAATAAGACCAAAGCATTCAGGGAATAGAACTGAGAATTTACTTTTTCTTAACAGGAAAGCTCACTGCCCAGGTAGGGCTGGACAGAGATTCTCTAAAATCACAGCAATGCAAGAACCATACTCCTGAAAGCACAGGGAGAGCCTGGAGAGCTTCACAGCTGCTCCATGGGAAGTGAACACAGCCCATGATTTTACACCAGATAAAAAAGGTGGAAAACCAGCAACAAGAGCTGACCCACAACTCCACCACCTCCTTGTTTAATTTCACCTGTTTATCAAGGCACTGCTGTGAATAAATGAGTTTGGTGGGAAAGACTGGAGATCAGGACAGGAGAGTCCAACTAAACCACGTGCTTAATTAATTTTAGGGGTTTTTTAAGCAATACCTTTGAAGTTGATTACTCCCAAGCTCCTGCTGCTTGGAGAGTTTAGAGAAGCTGTTATAACCTTCAACCTCCTGGCAGATGGGAGCAAATGAGCAATTACAGAGGTGCTGCAGATGGGAAAAGGAAAAATCAGACCATTAAGCATTCCGTGGGTGCCAATCCATGTGATTTTGTGGGCACGTGATGGCCACACTGCTCCACAGCTCTGTGAGCAATTGGCATTCAGGCCTGGGACTCTGGGAGCAGGCACAGGCTGTGCCTTTCCCCAGCTGACAGAGGCAGAGCTCTGAACCCTGCACAAACACGATTTAACCACGATGAGCACACCCAGGATGGTCCCTCCCTGCAGAAATCCCAGCAGAGCCTCCCAGAGCAGTGAGGCTGCAGCTCTCCCCAAGCATCTGCAAACACAGAGCCCCAGGCCCCACAGGAGCTCCAGCCTTGTCCCAGGAGCTTTGCTCTACAACAGCAAATAAACTCACTGATTTATTTTTAGGGGTTGTTTTCTGTTTGTTCAAACAACCCAACTAGGGCTGACCTGGATAAGACTCAAATTAGATACCCAAACATGAATTATCATCATCTTCTCCAAGCAGGAGCCCACCTTCCTTACCTTACTCCTCTGGCCTTTCCAAAGGAGCAGCACAAGTAAAACACCAAGTCAAAGGTGCAGTTTTATCTTTATAAAGAGTTTTGCTGCTTCTCTGTTATTTTACCTCCTCAATTTCAGAATTTCTGCTGGTTAGAGTGACTTTGAGATATGTACCAGTCTCTTTACTCAGCTTGGTGCTTGAAGAAGGAGTCAAAGCTCTTCAGTTCTCACTTTTAAGGTTGTTTATTGTATCTTATCTATAAAATACTTCTTCTTGTCTAGCTGAGGTTTGCTCAGCAAGACAGTTTAAGGCACTTTGCTTGCTTTCAGGGTGGTGTTATGTATTTATACTAAAAGCTACAATATACAGTGTTTACAATTACTTTTAATACTCATCACTCATGTTAGACAGTGAGCTTCTACTCTAATCTAAAAGTGCCAACATCACAGCAGAAGATTGAGGTTAAGAAGAAGAAGGAGAAAGGCTGGACATGCTCCGATTCTTCTATTTTGTTTTTTGAACTTCTATTCTAAAATCTTTAAAATTTACTTTTTCACTTTGTGATAAATTCACTGTCATTCTACTTAAATTGTTGTGGCTTGTAAATTTTCATATAAAGGTTGGTAATTGGTTTTTTAAAGGGTTAAATCAAAGGCATAGGGATCTTGGGCTTTGTGTTAAGGTCTCTGAGCTCTTTGGGTTGGGTCTTGAGCTTTTTAGGGCAGCTAGAGGAATTTTTGGGGTTCTCACACCTGAATATTGCCCTGGAAGCAAATCTAGGTTTTGAAAGATGCTGGGAATCCAGAAGCCTGACTCTGGAATTCAGCTTTCCCTCTGGTTTATCTGCACATGGCAATGGATGCTCCACTCATGCACACACACCCAGCACAGGACACTTCCCTGAGCACCTGCAGGAGCAATCCCAAGCTCTGAAACCCCCCATGCATCAGTCTGAGCCCCAAAAAGGGATATCACACAGAGAAACTGCACCCCACTGTGCACTGAGGTACAGACATTTATCTACACACCAAAACCCATAACACAGGTCACCAAAAGCCTCCAGAATGCCCCCAGCCAGTCCAGGCTGGCCATGAAGTGGAAAACTGCAAAGGCCACAAGGTTTAACCTCAGAGCTGCCAACTTTCTGCCTCTCCAAAGTCTAAAGACAGACTGGCCTGGTGTACAAAGGGATTACTTTGAAGAGCAGGAACTGGAGGAAAGATATTTAAAGTATTCAGAGGTTGCAGTGTTGTTTTTTTTTTTTCCATGACACACAGCAGATTGAGCCCCTTTTGTACCATTTTGATATTTCCCTGCTGCAGAAATCCTGCTTCCTCAGCTGTTACTGGGCACTGACAGACTGCACAGCAAGCCTGATTCTTCCATTTAAACCCAGAGAAGCAGCATTTTTCAAGCTCCTTTCATATCTCTGCTTAATTTGCTGGAACTTCAGAGCAAGATCAGGATGAGGGATGGGATCCTTTTAGCAGCACATATTCTTCAGGACCTGTCTTGCTAGAGGAGAGGAAAGCACAGCCCTGATGTGCCAGCCCAGTACCTCCAGCAAGCACTTGGAAATGGAGCAGGAATTTCAGGGATGCTGCCTGACTGCATCAGGGGGAAAGAAAAGAGAGAAAAAAACTCCTTGCTCTTGTCTCGTGTAAGTGGCAATGAGGAAATGGTGAGAACCCAGTGCAGAAGAGCCCAGCCTGTGCCAGACAGCTCCATCCAGGGCTGCCAGACACCAGGCTGGATGGAGACAGGGATCTTGGCCAGCCACCAGCAGAGCCCAGCACCCAGAGCCCCCCTGCCAGGGGAGGCAAAGACACCCCCAAACCTCCACACAAACCCTCAGCAGCCTCTCCATAAACACTGACCATGGCACTGCACCAGCCAGCCCAGGGGCTCACCTGGGCACCCTCTGCCTGCTGGAGTGAAGAGTCAACCCCATCAGAATAACTGGATGGCACGATGGTTTCAAGCAAATTCCCCACACACATCCAACCCAGGAGGCAGCAGCAAAAATCCATTTCCATTCTGAGATAACACCATCCTGCTGGAACCCCAAACAACTCCTCCTGGTGATGGTTTGTGTTTCTCTTCCCCCTAAGTGTCCCAGAAGCATTTCAGAGCTCCAGAGGGTGACCTGCCCATGCCCACAGTGTGGCTCACCAAAGCTCTGAGGCTTTCCGCCATTCCCTCAACCCCTCAGCCCCATCAATTCCCTGCCTGTCCCTTCTCCCCAGGGACTGAACCCTTCAGAGCTGCCAGAGGCTCCAGGAGCACCCTGGAGAGGCTGGAGCTGCCCTTCCAAACCTCTCCTAGCCAAGGGCACAATGAACAATGGCTTTAGCAACAGTTTTATTCCATAATTTACTTCAGAACAAGCATTTTCTCAGGCTGTTTTCTGAGCACTTCAGGAAAAAACACAACCCTGCATCCAATTTTTCTACATCTCAAGCTGCCAGCTCCGTGTCCTATGGATTTTAAGCACTGTGAGCACTCCAAATGAAGGGGATACCTGTGCCCCATTATAAACCACTGGAAACAACATTAAACATTGCCATGAATAACCTATTTGCAAACCTGGTGCAGCTCTGAAGCTCACTGCATGATTTCAAAGCCAAGTGTGTTTCTGTTGACACACAGAGACACACCAGGATGGCAAAAAATTGCCATTTTTCACAACAGGTGAAAATCTCACCGTTTGTGAGAGGACTTGAAAGCAAAGACTGAGAAAGGAACTAAAGGGCAGATGTAAAGAAGACAAGAAGGAATGAGTGTGGAGTAAAAACAGTGCAAAGAAACTGAGAAATCTCAAGGATTGGATGTGTTAGAAAGGGAAAAGAGACTTGCAGACTGGCAGACACAGCCAGGTGGGAAAAAAAAAAAAAAAAAAGGGAAAATATGTTGTGTATTATCTAGATAGAAATGGAGGAGTGGAGAAGTTCTCAAGATATTTCTTTTATGCTCCAGCACAAGGAACTGGTCATGACAGCACTTGGGCTCCAGAGACCCCAGATCCCTCCTGGTGCCCCTCACCAGACTCAGTCCATGTTAAGTCCTGAACCCAGCAAAGGAGCTGAAAAACATTTACTGTGTCCCAATTTATGTGAGGAACATCAGGAGCCCAGGAAACTCCCATGGGATTTTCTTTCATCCCTTCTGTAATCTCTACATTGAGTGTCTTTAGGATCCCACAGGGGAAAGCACTGCTCTGTGTTTCTGGCTGTGTTTTCCAAGTGTTCTCTGGAGCTGCCTCCTTCAGGCACCAAATTCCTCCCCTCTCCTCCCTCACACCCTGAGTTCACATTGTCTGCCTGCCTCTGGTCAGGTTTAATACTTTAAGAAAGTAACTGCCCTCATGTTTCCAGTTCCCTCCCTGTATTTGAGGTTCAGTGATCAATCTTAGGAGCCCACCAGCTCCATCCCAAGTTCTGCAGCTCTGCAGTGGCAGTTTTAAACAACATCCATGCACACACTTCTCCTCCTGATAGGGGTAAAAAGCCTCCTATCATCAGTTACCTGTCTTAGGTGAGGAATAAGAATTAATCTTCCTTAACTGCTGGAACTGATTCCAAAGCACCTGCACCATAAAACCTCAGAGTGTCCCCGGGAGGTTCTGTTACTGCCCAAGACTGAACCCCAGGGTTTCATAACCACAGTACAGGAAAAGGAGCTGCAGCCTGGGAAGGGAGCTGTCAGCCCATGGGAGCAAATTGTCCATGTCAAGGACAGCACTTTGTCATTGGAGCAGCATTTCCACCTCAAATTTCAGCTTTTCATTCTTCAGATGTTGCATTGCACACTGGAAGCTGGGCTATGAGGTGTCAATTCTCCCACTGGCCCACCAGGCAGCCCCCTCCACCCCTTGGAGCCAAACCTTGGTCCTGACCCAGGGGCCATCACCTTTATTAGGCCCTAAAACCCCCACTAAGCTTTGATATTTTCTCTGCAGTCTCCCCTGTTTTCCCTCCTGTGTTTCTCTCTGCCTTTGTGGACCATGGAGCAGAAGATGACATTGCACAATGGATCTCAGCTCTTCTCCACAGCAGCAGTGCTGAAAACAGAAACCCATGCTGCAAAACCTTCCCATGCTGCCACTTGACCTTGGGAGAACTAAACACAGCCCCAAAAGGCAGAGGTGCTATTTCCACCCTCCTTTCCTTGCAGCACATTCCTCAGTCATTACCACTGTTACATTACCACATTACACTGATGAGAATTTAAATGCTCATTAATTCTGTCAGCTTGTCAATTTTTCCTTAACAAATTCAAGCAAGGGAAAGAACAGTGGCTTCATGACTCCTCTCAGGAAAAAAAGTTGATGAGAATTTCACAGGAGACAAGAAAGAAATTTCTTTTACCTGCAGTGACCTTCTTGCCAAGCACCACACCTGCACCATGCAGTGCAGAAGTGAAAGTTTCTCAGAGCTAAGATGGCAAAATCCAATTAAGGAGGAGGCATTGAGCATCTAAGTAACAGGGTAAGCACCAAACCCTGCCTGTTACCAGCTAGTATGAGAAAAGGACAGAATTAAGAAGCAGCTGCCCTCAACCAAGATGGGATGACAAGGGCTTTGCTTTAAGGCTCCTCTCCATGTTAGAGTAACAAACCAAACAGAAAAACAAATCAACCCCCAAAACCTGCTGGTGTTTTCATTAATCATTTCTGACTCCACACATGAGCATACTGCAGATTCATCTTCTGCACCCTGCCAGCTCGGCCAGCACTTCACTGCTGGCTCTGGAATTAAACTGCTGTGTCACCAGCCATGGAGCAGCAGCACCAATCCCTGTGCCTGCTGAAGGCAGCCAGAGCTCCCCAGACAACCTGGGCAGGAATATCAGATCTCACAGCACAGCACTAACTTGTCTTAAAGTGTTTTACATGGGTACATCAGGCCATCAATCCCAAAGCTGATTCCTCTTTTAGCAGGCTGGAGCGGGGGAAGCAGCACAGGGTTTGTTCCCAGGCAAGAGCTCCTCACCTCCCAGCCACACTTGCAGGCTAAAAGCACCAACAGGCAGAAAAGGAACATGATCTTCTCAAGTTCTCAAAATCTGTTGAAAGTTTTTCCTTATGGTGTGTTGGGAGCTTTGCATCATTTCTTTTCTGCCCTGATTGCTCAGAACACAAAGGGGCAAAACCCTCCCAAGTAATGCTGCCACACTGAGCTCAGCTTCCAAACAGAAGCTCCTGGAGATGCATGTGAGTTTCCACCACATCCCACCTGCTCCTTGCTTGCCCCCCTGTACCTGTGCATCCCTTCCAGGCACTGCATGCAGCTCTGCCATCCTGCCTGTGCCAGGGCTTTGGCAGGACAAACAAATTCCTTGTGCCTTCCTGCAGAACAGATCAGTGTCTGGGCAGAGACAGGAGGAAGGATTGACAGTTTTTACTCAAAGTTGCCTGAGTGAGCTGGAGCTGCAGCCAAACCTCACAGCCACAGCAAATCCTCCATGGTTTATTCTCCCTGCAATCCCAGAGTCAAACCCAGAGTGCAGAGAGCAAACGTGATCTCCTGAGAGCAGAACAATGGAGATCTGCCTCTCAGGGACTCCCCCAGCCTCTTCACCCCTGGGTAAAGGCATTGAATAGCAAGATAAAGCCAGGCTTTAAGGAGCTCAGCAGCAGCCCATGAGTGACCAGGTGCCTGTTTTTCCCTCTCTAAGAGCCTGGAGTGTGAGCACCCTGCACGTGGCACAGGCTGCAGCAGCACAGACAGACACAGGAGACAACAGGAATGTTCATCAGACACAGAGATCCCATAACAAAAAGGGCAGAATTTGCTTCTCCTACACTGCTGCTTTTATCTTCCCTTTCCAGAGGGCCAGAGCTGGAAACAAAGGAAAGGCAGAAAGGACAAGTTGCTGAAATAAGCCACTTCACCGAAATGAAATGGTCCGAGCCATATCTGTAGAGTCAGCAAGAAAAAACTGTGTGCAAAAAAACCCAGCTACTTGACACACCAAGTGCTGAGGTGAGATAATAAGTTTGAGAAGAAAATTAAACAGAAAGAAGAGAAATTACAAGATGCCCTGATGAAATATCTAAAAATATGCTTTGACAGCAGCTCCTCAGGAGAGGTTGAAATGCTCAGGGTGGGATGTGCAGGGACAGGAGTAAAGATCCTGTGGGTCCCTTCCAGCTCAGGATACTCTGTGATTCTAAACAGCTCAACACATTCTTCTCCCAAAGCCTTAAGGATTCCCAGATAGTTCTGTAATTATTATTTACTCCCTAGAAATTTTAGTTTTCAAACATCTTTGCTGAGACAACCACAGCTAACCAGAGAAGGGGTGGGCTGTGCGTGGGAGGGCTAAAGGTCAGGACAATTATTTATGGAAGGTTTATGCCTTTGTTGCAGGGCTTGATGTGTCATTATTCTTGCAACTCCACCTCAGAGGTATTAATTTCCTAAACCCAAATCCCCTTTCCTTCCCTCAAACTCCACAAGGTTTCTATCTAAAATTAAGTTAGCATTTAACAAAAGCAAAGCACTGTAATTTTAGAACCATATCACTTCAAGTTGATTTATTTTTATGCTGGTAGGAGAAAGAAAACCTTTAGATCCTACGAGCCTTTTGTCATGACAAACCACAACGATAATTACTGGGAAGCTGCTCTTGCTAAAACCTGTCACTGGGAAGCCAGACAAACATTCCCAAAATAACAACTAAATAATTGATATTACTGGAGTCACAGAACACAATGCCTTGAACAAATACCCACCAGCCAGCCCCTGTCACTGTCACCTCTCCCTGCCTGTGTGACCTGCATGGTTCCTGCTCTGAGAGCAAGGTGGGAGGATATTCATGTAATTATTATCCAAAGGCCATCAACAGTCTGTGCAGAGACCCACAAAGACATTCTCAGTCTGACTGTGCTTTAACCACAGGATGATTTTAAGTACCTAATCTAATCTCTTGAAATTCCCTTGTTAGTAGAAATGGGCAATCTAAGAATTTATTTTGCCCTTCCAAAGGCAGAGGTTCAGAGTAATTCTGAATCTTTACATGGTTAAGAGCAATTTTGTCTTTTCCCCAGTCTTAATTATATTCTCACTTCGAAAAATCTTTATCTAACCACAATTTAGATGATTATTTAACGACCAGAACAGCATTCTGTACCTTCCCAGGGAAAACACAGTGCTCACACCATCCCTGTGCCAGCCTGGAACCCCTGAACAAGCATCTCAGTCTGTGGCATAGAAAGTGTTTCAGAGAAGGAAGAAACATCCCATTTATTTAAATATCCCATTTATCCACTCTGCCCTTAATCCTCTTCAAGTCCTCCCCATTCAGGATGCAGAAATGAGCAGAGAGACGGCTAATGGCCCATGGCTCCTTGCTGAATGGGTGATGAGCATCCAGAGACCCCAAAGCCAACACAGCAGCAGAGCAGCTTTGCAGAGAGGGACAGCACAGGACCAACACAGTGACCCTGCTCCTCCTTACCTGGGATCCTGCACCCCTGCAGGTGGGAGCTTGCAAATTAAGTAGTAGAATAAAAAGAAACAAAAAACAAACAAAAAAAAAATAGTTTGGCAAAAATTACAGCAATGTTAGAGAAGGAAGGAAGGGAAGGAGCAAAATGTGCTGCCAGCAGTACAGGAGTGCACATATTTAGCATGACACAGGCTCTGGTAGAGGCAGAGATATCAGCTGGGAACAAATAAGAAAGCACAAATGCTCTCTATCAGTGGATGAGAAGCCTCCTGAGATACTGAGATAAAACAGAAGCTCCCCTCTGCTGTTCTGCTTTGTGTCTTCACAGGACAGAGCTTGTCTCAGAAATGAAATCCTGAAAACCAGCCCAGGTGAGGGGCTGTGAAAGGGAGCAGGATGAAGGCACCTGTGAGACACTGGAGGAACCAGCCCTGGCTGTGTCAGCCCCAGTGACTGCTCAGGAGGAGCTGGCACAAAGGAGCTCCAGCCTTCCCTGCAGCCACGGCTCCCCTGAAGCACGCGCTGGCCCAACGACAGAAATGTGATATTTCTGTGCTCTTAAACAGACAGACTGCGTGCAAATTAGGGGGTTTATTTTTCTGAGAGCTGTATTTCAAAGCACTCCTTTAAAGCAGGGCTTCAAGAACACAGGGATGGAGACAACGAAGGCGGCGCTCGCTTGAGACAAAGGGCGACTCGATTCTGTCTCAACAGAAAACTCTCCAAGTAACAAAGGATTCCAAAGAAAATGCCAGCAGTAATTTATTTCTAAAGCTCGCTGGGGTTTCAGATGGAATTCTAACAGAGTGCTCAGCACACACCCTGTCCTTGTGTCTGCAAAAACACACCCTTCCTGTAAGGTAAGGCTGTCAAAGTGTATGGGTACCTGGGGGTTTGGATGATTATAAAGATGAGAACATTCTCCATTAGAGGACATAATTCCTCTTACTGCTCAAACTTTGAAGAGCTTTGAAATACTGTGAGCCATTTCCTAATATAAGAATCCATAAGGGAAAAAAATCCAAAGTGTAGGCCAAGAGAAAGAAACGTCATCTTTGGTGCCCTGGTCACCTCCTGGTATTAAACCATTATGAGAGGCCTCAAGAGGTCACAAACACTCATGTTCCTTCTGCAGAAGTTCTGCACAAACCCCCACAGCAGGCTAAGTCTGTGTCATTCCTCAGTGTCTCCTCCCACAAATGCTGCCTGCAGAGCAGTGCTGGTGTCCCAGGATCTGTTACCCTGAGGGATCTGCCCCAGCCCAGGGACAGCTCTTGGATCTGGGATGCACCAGCACAGAATCCTAGAGTGCTTTGGATTGGGAGGGACCTCAGAGCCCATCCTGTCCCACATCATGCCATGGGCAGGGGCTCCTTGCCCAGCCAGGCTGCCCAGAGCCCTGTGCAGCCCATCCAGGATGCCCAGAGCCCCTGCAGCCCTGCCAGGATGCCCAGAGCCCTGTGCACCCCATCCAGGATGCCCAAAGCCCTGTCAGGATGCCCAGAGCCCCTGCAGCCCTGCCAGGATGCCCAGAGCCCTGTGCAGCCCGTCCAGGATGCCCAGAGCCCTGTCAGGATGCCCAGAGCCCCTGCAGCCCTGCCAGGATGCCCAGAGGCCTATGCAGCCCATCCAGGATGCCCAGGGACCTGTCAGGATGCCCAGAGCCCCTGCAGCTCTGCCAGGATGCCCATCCAGGATGCCCAGAGCCCATGGAACCCCTCCAGGATGCCCAGAGTCCCAGGACAATGCCCAGGACAATGCCCTACCTGGCCCCTCCGCCGCCCAGCACCAGCGCGATGGCGTTGCCCGTCAGGACCCGGGCCAGGCGCGAGAAGTCAGAGTGACGGTCTGGAACCTTCTGGAACACACGTTCATACATCTCCACCTGCAGAGGAGAGCCAGGCACGGTCACTGCATGGAGAAGACAATGTTGAGAGGGGACCTCAGCCCTGTGTGTCCCTGTGTGCAGGGACCAGGCTCTGCTCTGTGGGGCCCAGCAACGGCACCAGAGGAAGAGGCAGGAGGTGATGCCCAGGAGTTCCACCTGCACAGCAGTAAGAATTTCTTTCCTGTGCAGTCACCAAGCACTGGACAGAGACCAGAGAGGCTCTGAGATCTCCCTCACTAGAGATTCTCCAAGCCTTTGTGGACACCATCCCAGTGACTGCTCCAGGGACCCTGTTGAGCAGGGAGGTGGGACTGAAGGAGCTCCAGTGGTCCTTTCCAGCCTGAAGCTGTCAGTGATTCTGTTACAGCTCTTCTTCAAAGGAACAGAGGGCTGTGAAACACCCAAACAGTTCTAGTGGCCTCTCTGAGTCTTCTATAGCTGCTGGGGGTACTACAGAATTTCCTATAGAGCTTCTTTGTCACAGACATGTTTTATGAAAAATCCTTTCCTTAGGATTTTTTCTCCTGAGAAGCTGAGAGGCCTCAGGAACAAAATGTAAACAATGGTTATCTGCTGCTGTGGAATGCAACAGGTGCATCTGGGATTGGCCTCATGTGGATGTTTGGAATTAATGGCCAATCACAGTCAGCTGGCTCAGACTTGCTGGTCAGTCACAGGATTTTGTTATCATTCCATTCTTCTTCTTAGCTAGCCTTCTGATGAAATCCTTCCTTCTATTATTTTAGTATAGTTTTAATATATAGTTTACTTTTAATATTATATATATATATCATAAAATAACAAATCAAGCCTTCTGAAACATGGAGTCACATTCTTGTCTCTTCCCTGGGACCCTGTGAACACCATCACATTTCTTTGCTTCCTTAACAAGGATTTAAAGTTCTTGGGAAGCATCCCAGACTGCCCCTGCCTCATGTTTAGCACAGCTTTGGGAAGCACAAGGATGCTCCCAACAAGAAGGACTCTCCTATGGCCTGTACACACCTTTCATTGGGACTCTGAGACAGTGATTACTCTTTCAGAATATCAAAAAGCCAAATCTGCATCCATAAAGAAAACCTGCCCCCCTTATCTCTGTTCCCTAAATCCAACTGAGGCCAAACAGATTTAAAGAGTGTGGTCTCATATTTCAGTGGGACTCCTCTAAGAAAGATCCTTTGTTAATAATAGAATGGGTTTGTTAATAACAGAATGGGGTTTCCTTCCTTACAGGTCTCCAAAATCAGTTTTTACAATTATGGAGATGATAGCTCAAATTATAATGAGAGCCAGAATGAGACTGCTGACTATGGCAGGCCAAGACTTTGTAATTATCTTTGTAATTACCTTAGAAAAAAGATTACCTTGATTGGGCTTTGCAAAATTCAGAGGATTTGCAGAATGCATTGTTAAATCTGTGTGTGTAAGAACATGGTGGACTATGATTAGCCCAGTTCCCCTTTGACACACAGATTACAGGTGAGAGAGACAGCAGGGGACCAGGCACCAAAGCAGGAATGTCTTACCAGCTTGGGCAGGCTCCTTTTGGAGAAGACTCTGCGTGGGCAGTGGATGTGCAGGTGGGCAGAGCACCAGCTCCTCATGTTGAGCCACTCGACGGTGCGGGACGGG
This sequence comes from Ammospiza nelsoni, assembly GCF_027579445.1. Taxonomy (NCBI): domain Eukaryota; kingdom Metazoa; phylum Chordata; class Aves; order Passeriformes; family Passerellidae; genus Ammospiza; species Ammospiza nelsoni. Next base: position 2,136,755 of record NC_080652.1, on the reverse strand, counting down.
AGGGGCCCGTCCTCCTTGTGCAGCAGCACCAGCTGCTTCTGGGCCCTCACTGCCGTGTTCTCCAGCATCCTCTCCAGCTACAGGGACACCCAAGGAAAGGACAGTGAGTCCTGGCTGCTCCATTCTCAGGGTGAAATACATCCACACACACCCCATACCCCTATTGCCACCTGAATCCCGCTCTGCAGTCACAGCCCCCAGACATGACTGATTTACACAACAACACTGTTAACCCTGGCCTTACACAGCACACAGAGGCCTAAAATCAGCCCAGGATTCAAACCTGAATGTTTTTCACTTAAACCAGGCCATTAAAAGCACAGCATAGGCAGGAGCTGTTCCTGCAATGGGAGATGCTGCCCAAGTCAGACTCGAGCCCACAAATATTCAGTGGTTTTTTCTTTCCCTTCCCATCAGTCCACTTTCTTTCCTCTTTGCATTTCTGATTTTGATTTTTTTGTTGTTGTTGTTTTAGGCAAGTGCTGGCAGCTTGTTCTGTCTGTGCTTCCTGCCTCCCACATTCATGCAAGAAGAGCCCACACATGCAAGAAGAGCCCACACAACAGGACACACACGAAAGCTGCACGTGGGACCAGCCCAGGCTCTCTGCAGGTCAGACTCAGCACTTCACCATCCTAAAAAAAACCACCTGTGATCCCTTTTTAAAATTTCTTGAAGAATTTCTGTCTGGTCAGAAGACTTTGGTAATAAAATATAAAATCATAAAAATAGATAGTAAGGGGAAAAAATTACAGTTTAAGATCTGTAATAAAATATAATAAATAATTAATGCACTGCGATTTAGATCTACTTTTTCCTAAGCACACACCATGAATTTCATCCAGGCAGAAAAGAATTTCTCCCTCTGTGTGGAAGCCCAAAGAAATTCTGGGCAGAAACACAAAGCTTCAAAGCAATTTTTGATTTATCATTGGCCAAAATGACTCTTTTGAGGAAAAGAACTTTGCTGGAAGTACTCCTGCATAAAACGTGCCATCTCAGAGGATTCTCATGCAATTCTTTTGCTATTCCTAACAGGCATGTCTCAGGAATATTTCATTATTTATGCCTCACTGGGTGTTAAACCCAGGAAGATACATGATTGTGAATCAAGCTGCTTTGAGCTGGGTTGCTCCCAGTGCCAGGAGGGGAAGGAGCAGCTCCCAACCTCTCCCACAGTGGGCTCCTGGTCCCCCAGCCCCACGATGAGGATGCAGTCAGCCTGGCGGATGCAGCGCTGGGTCCAGGGGGTCAAGGTGCTGTCAGCCTGGTACAGCACAATCCTGTGGATGTCCTCCTGCTGGCCCAGCCAGCTGGTCAGTCTGTACTCATGGATGCTGGGGACACACAAGGAAAATAGAGAATTCAATACCACAGCTCCCAGGAGAAGAGAGGGAATCTTGCACAGGGAGAGAGTGACATTTCCTGCTCAGCCAGGATCTGCTCCCAGCTCCTGCTGGCTCTGTTTGTCCAGGATTTACACCATTAGACAAAGACCAAGGCAGGAGGATACAGTAATGTCTCACTTCCACAGCATCCCTAAGCATGAACACACTCAGAGAAATTCAGCTTTTCCAATTTCACAAGCGAGAAACTAACTGTGGGAAAAACCCAGCCACACCTGCACAAATACTCCTGAAACATTATTGTCTCCAACACCAGGAGCAGAAGGCCCAGTGTATGTTAGAAGACAGGATTTTGTTCCCAAGCTCTGTGTATTTATAAGAAAAGCCCAGTGTCTCTGCATTTCCCTGAGCAGTGCTGAGGGCAGGTACCTGTCGAGAGCAGCAGAGCCCAGGCGCTGTTTGATGTTGTCACTGGTGAGCAGCAGGGCAGGACCTGGAGGAACAAGGAAATTCACCTGTAAACACCTCAACCTGAGCTCCTGGAGAAAACTGCCCAGAGCAGCTGTGGCTGCCCCATCCCTGGAGGTGTCCAAGGCCAGGCTGGACAGGGCTTGGAGCAACCTGGGATAGTGGAAGGTGTCCCTGCCCATGGCAGGGGGTGGAATGGGATGGAATTTATTGTCCCTTCCAACCCAAACCATTCTTTGACTCCAAGAACTCAATTCCAAAAGTTTGCTTTGAAGGTAGTGATGGATCAGTACATTGATCAGAGCTGGCACAAAGTCTTCACAAAAATTCTCACACTTTTCTAGGAATACATCTTCCAATTCTCCCTATTCCCAGAGCTCTGTTACTGCATTAGTCACAACCTGCAAGCTCTGTTATCCCATTTCTCAGGGTCACATAGGATCATGTGGAATGGTTTCAGTTGGAAAGGACCTTAAAGTTCATTCCATTCCTTGTGCAGGACACTTTTCAGAGGCCCAGGCTGCTCCAAGCCCTGTCCAACCTGGTTCTGGTGACAGCTCCTACTGCAGCTGCATCTTCACCAGCTCAGCATTCAGAACAGCACAGACCTTTACAGCCACAGGAAGGCCAGGATCCTGCTTCCAAAGAAAAAAGCTGTTCCTCCACCTTTCAAAATACAGAACTTGTTCGTCCTGCATTGAACCATCTCCCCTGGTGAATCCTCAAGCTCTCTGCAGCATTACTACTCCTTATCCAACATGCCAACAGGAACCCCAAAAACATTCCCAAATCTGAAGGGCACAGTCAGACTCCAATACAGACACAGACACATCTGGCAACAGCCTTAGATCTGAGATGAATTTGGTGTACATAAAGCTTCTTGCAGGCACTTTAGTTAAATTTTCTTATTAGCAATTCTAATTGCAGTAGCAATTCGTGCCATATGTGGTAGAAGTTGCAGAGTAACTGCAGCTAAATTAAAAAAATGCAAAGAAAAGAAAACTTAAGGGAATAACTGCACACCTAGAGAAAATATTACCTGTCTCTTGCTGAGAGAGAAATTCACATTTACAAAACATGACAGAGCAGTTGCTTTTTATTCATGTTTTCATTGGGCAATCCCTCACTGTTTTATTAACAACAGAACTGAAATTTATGCAATAAATAACAAAACACTTCATTATGTGAGGAGTTTCAAGGCAAGGTTATAATGTGTTCAGTAAAAATCAAGGAATTTTGAACATGGGAGAAGGTCACAAATTCACATCTCTGTGTTCAAAAAGCAAAACCCCCAGGTACAGATCTGGAACTGGGTGTCCTGACCTTCAGGGCCAACTCATCTCCCCTGTCCAAGGTTACAAATGTAAGATGTGGTTGGGGCTGTGTGTTCTATCCCCACCTGTCAGAGCTGGGGCAGCTCTCTGCTGTCCATGGGGCAGTTGTTTCTTTATCTCTCCCACAGCCAACCCTCCCTCCAGGAGATCTCTGCTGTCCATGGCCACTGAGTGTCCCTGCAGGGCTGATCCAATGCCAGCATCCCATGGGGAGATGCTGCGCCCAGGGCAGGAGCCAAGCATTCCTGCCTGGATCCAATCTGAGCCTGGCACAGCACAGCAGCCTCTGCCCCCTGCATTGCCAGAGGAGCAGCTTTCTGCTGCCCTGCATGGCCAGAGGGAGCCCAGGCCCATCTGCAGCAGCCCTGGAGCTGCAGAGGAAAACTCCCCCCTTGTGCAGGATCCCTGCTGCAGCAGAGCCACAGCTGGCACTGCAGGAGGGCTGAGCCCCCCTGGGATGGGGCTGGGACACCGCCCTGACACACAGGGGACAGGGACTGCTCTGACTCAGTGGATTTTTTTTGTTGTTTTGTATTACTGCATTTGTATTTAAATTTTCCTAGTAAAGAACTGTTATTCCTACTCCCATATCTTTGTCTGAGAGTTCCTTAATTTCAAAATTATAACGATTCAGAGGGAGGGGGTTTACATTTTCCATTTCAAGAGAAGCTCCTGCCTTCCTTAGCAGACACCTGGCTTTTCAAACCAAGACATCCCCCTTAGTCCTCAAATCCTGCTGCAAAGGCTTCACTCTGCTTTAATTGACTTTACTCTTGGAGTTGAAGAAGTTCCCAGGTGCCATTTTCCATCTTGTACTTTCCAATACGCAAATAACATTTGCTCTTCGCTACACTGATTATCAAAGAAGAGCAAACAAAAATGGACAAAAATATCCCATAAGCAGACACCAAAAGATAAAGCTGGTGAGAAAGCAGAGAGAGAGGAGGATGATTCAAGAATAGAATTTGACTTCCCCATCCTCCCATGAAAGTTCTGGAAGTTGGTTCCTATGAAAGCAAGAAGTCCCAGAGCAGATCTGGGCTTAGCCTGCCCTTCCCTCCTCCCTCTGGAGCTCCTTGAGCCATCCCATAGCAGGGAACAGCCCCAGTGCTGGGGGAAGGGGTTGTCACCACATCTTTAATCCTGGCAGATTCTTTTATCTGACTCACTGTTCACCTGGTGTCAGCTTTGAAATGGCACAAGGGATAAGAGAGGTGTCCCAGAGGGAATACTGATGGCACTGCACAGGACAGAACTGCAAGGGACAGAGTGCAGGGCAATTTGCAAGCATTCAGCAGCATAGTGATCATCAGTGTTCATTAACGTGTCAGAGTTCTCAGTTAAATGGAAAAGACAGGTGGATTAAAATTGTATTCCAGGACATGTGGCTTACAAAGCTTTCTGGCACTCGTGGAACTTTAGCAGGCAAAGACAAACAGCCTGGGATGCCAAGTGAGCTGAGGAATGCAATAAAAATGCCAAGTAAGAGAGCCAACACCAAGGGAACAGCGTGGGCACCTCTGCCTGTTGCCCCCCTGCCCTGGGCACTGAGATCCAACAGCACCAGTCCCTGGTGATGCTCTGGGGCCCAGGCTCCACGGGGACACCACTGAATCCAGGGACACCATCAAAGCCAGAGACCTGCAGCCAGAACAGCTTTCATCCTCAGGGAGAGGCAGAGTTTATAGAGCTGGGCTGGATCTTTGTGCTCCTTCAGCCAGAGGCACCTTGGCTGTGGACATCATCAGAATGAGCCTTGGAGAGACTTAAAAATCATATCCAGACCTCACTTGTGATGTGGAAAGCAGCAGTTCACAGAACAGGACACAAACAAGAGCAAGAGCCTGGCTGTGCCAGCTCAGGAGGAGCCTGCCCAGCACCCCATCCCTCCACGTGCCAGGGACACGGGACAGAGATTCCCAGACCTTCACTCATCCCCAGCACGGAACACGGTGATGCTTCCAACAGAACCAACTTGTTTTGTCTCAGAAATACCAACCATCTGCTCTGCACTCCCAGTTTCTAGCAGGCTCCCAATTAATCAGCCATTAAAACCCCTCCATTAATGATACCAAGAACACCAACATATGTGAGCTCAGAAAAGAGAACCAACAAAAAGTGTTATCTCAACTAAACTGCTGCGAGCATCCAAGTAATGAAAAAATATCACCCCATGCTGGAGGTTCAAGGCCAGGTTGGACAGGGCTTGGAACAAGCTGGGATAGTGGAAGGTGCCCATGGCAGTGGGTGAGATGGGCTTTAGGTCCCTTCCAACATAAACCATTCCATGATTCTGTGATGATTCAAATCCACAGCCCTTGAACAGCCACACCTGCAGGCAGGAGTGACCAGCCCAACGTGTCAGTGCATCCTCAAAGGGCTCTGTCACAGTCACACACCTCTAAGCACCCCCTCTCCAAACCTGGCACCAGCCTCATGGGCAGCTTCCAGCTGGAGCTGGCATCAGGGACACATCCCTGCACTCCTCAGTGTTCTATTAATGGGATCAGAACAGCTCAAAGTGAAGAACAGGAGAGGTGATGTGAGGTAACATGAAATATTCCTCCAAGCCCTGTGTGTGTCTCTGACAGCAGCCAGCAGCAGATTGCTGGGGAGGAGAATCAGAGCAGGAAAAGCTGAGTGCCATTCCCTGAGCCTCCAGCTATCCACAGCCTTCTCAGCCTTTTGGATTTCTCAAGCCTGAGGTGGTGACTTTCAGTTGCCTGGGGGATTTTTCAGTCAGCCAAGAGCTCACAGGGATCCTGAAGCCCAGGTTTTCTGTGCTTCAGGTGAGAGAACTGCCTCACCCCAGGCCCAGGGATTGTGGTTTCTGGGAAAACTTCCTGGAGCATCTAAAGCTGTACTCCAGGGCCATCTGTTTTTCAGTACAAAACTAAGAATTCCATGAAACAGGAGGGAAGGGAAGGAAAAGCTGGCAGATGCCAGAGGTCTGGTTCATTTTATCTGCTAACAAACAAGGGCACTGAAGAGCAGGGCTGCAGCAAAGCTTCCAACCTCCTGCCCCAGAGAAAGGGGAAAAAACCATCACACAAGACATAAAACCTCTCTTTCTTGCCAGTGAGCAAGAGACTCACTTTGGTCATTTTTCCACAAAACACCAAGGGATGCAGAAGCAGGAGTACAGGTGTCCTAGTTCTAAGTCTAATAAAACATGGACCAAGAGTGGCCTGGAGAAATGAGAGGCCCAGAGGGCAGAGTGATTTCTGAGGCTCAGAAATGGTTTCAAATCCACCTCACCAGAAAAACACACCCACATCAAAAGACAAGGCCAGTACAATACACACTGTGGAAAAATTTCAGCAGAGCAAATTTACTTGCTTGGACTCCATTAAAAGAAAATTTACTTTTGGCCTAATAAAAGTCTACAAAATTATGTGGCAAAGTCACATAACTGATAAATGAGTTGGATGTCAGAGGATCTTGTCCAGCAAAAAAATACTAAGTGGTGCCAGGGTTCAGGCACCACAGTGAACATTTCACATTTAAATCTAATCTGTGTGTAAAGATAGACAGAACTGTAATTAAAAACTCCAATAAATTATTAGCAAAGATTTTTCAGTGAGCTGTCCAATACATTATACATTTTTAGAATTGAAAAGAAGGAAAATTTAAAGGGCAGAAAGGAATGAAAGAGACACACATGTTGGATTTGAATCCCTCCCTGCTTTAGTTTGAAATTCTATGAGATCAGAGGGCTCCCACATAGAACCAGAATTTGCACAGCCATGTGGTGTCTTTTAGCTGGTCTCAGGAAAGGAACAAAAAAATAGCCGGGCAAATACTTTTGAAAAATCTGAATACTGCAGAAGAACTTCTTATTAAAAGATGCTCTCAGCTCTACCAAGATTAAGAGGAAAATAATAAAAATAGACATCATGAACACTGACCAGAATTCATCAGCATGATGAATTGCACAGCATCAAAACCTGCCCCCCTTCCTGGCACTCCAGTTCAGAGCTGGAAAATTCTGCTCCTGCTTTCTGCAAGTTGGATATTGCACAGCCTCCCTTCTTGGAGACCCAGAGCCCCAGACGGGCTGGCACACTGGAGCCAGGGACAGCAGGGCTGCAGCCCCAGGGTCACTGTGCCCTGCAGGACATTGGGGTCACTGTGCTCAGCAGGACATTGGGGTCTCTGTGCCCTGCAGGACATTGGGGTCACTGTGCTCAGCAGGACATTGGGGTCACTGTGCTCAGCAGGACATTGGGGTCTCTGTGCTCAGCAGGACCTGGGGGTCACTGTGCTCAGCAGGACCTGGGGGTCACTGTGCTCAGAAGGACATTGGGGTCTCTGTGCCCAGCAGGACATTGGGGTCACTGTGCCCTGCAGGACATTGGGGTCTCTGTGCCCTGCAGGACATTGGGGTCTCTGTGCCCAGCAGGACCTGGGGGTCTCTGTGCCCTGCAGGACCTGGGGGTCTCTGTGCCTTGCAGGACCTCGAGGTCTCTGTGCCCTGCAGGACCTTTTGCTCCGCCCACAGAGCCCAGAGCATTTTTCTTTCTATCTTTGTCCCAAGGTGAAGGCAGGTGCAGCTGCCACAGCCAGGTCCCAAATAAACCTTCCATCCCACAGCTTGTGCCATCAGCAGAGCTGCCCCAGCCCGGGCCCAGCACAGGGAGGAGCTGGAGCTGCTGCAGAGATCCAGAGGAGGCTCCAGGGGGATCAGAGGATGGAGCAGCTCTGCTGGGAGGAGAGGCTGGGACAGCTGGGATTGTGCACCTGGAGAGGAGAAGCTTTGGGGGGGCCTCAGTGCGGCCTTGCAGGGCCTGAAGGTACAGGAAAGATGGAGAGAGACTGTCCAAGGGCTGGAGTGCCAGGACACAGGGAATGGCTCCCACTGCCAGAGGGCAGGGATGGATGGGATATTGGGAATGAGGAATTGTTCCCTGGCAGGGTGGGCAGGCCCTGGCACAGGGTGCCCAGAGCAGCTGTGGCTGCCCCTGGATCCCTGGCAGTGCCCAAGGCCAGGCTGGGCAGGGCTGGGAGCACCTGGGACAGTGGGATGTGTCCCTGCCATGGCAGGGGTGGCACTGGATGGGATTTAAGGTCTCTTCCAACCTGGACCATTCTGTGATTGGAAGCTCCATGGAAGCACAAACATCCCTTAGCATTTAACTGGGACACAATCCCACTGTCTGGAAACAATATGTGAATTATCATAAATCACAGAAACACCAAATGTCAAAGGAACCAGCACAAATTGTCTGGGGAAAGCTGTAGGTGGTCCCACACACTGGTGCTCCCTGGGTGCAGAATGAACCCCTGAGGGAGAGCAGGCTGCTCCCCTGAGCTGGTCCCATTACAAATCAAATCATTAAAAAAAAAGAAATTTGAAAACAAAAATTAAACCCAAAAAAGGAATTAAGCAATGAAACCACTTAGTCCTGTCTCATTACAGGCAAAAATAGATTTTTTTTTTTTTTTCTGGAGGAAGAAAGATTCTGAGTACATTTTCAGTTTTTGTGGACAGTAAATATTCACTATCAAACTGAAATTTTCTAGTTGTCATTACTTTTATATCTCTTTAATAATACAGAAGTAGCTAAAAATTATCAAGACAAACTCCAAAATCCTGTTGAACAGATTCATCTGCAACCAGCTCCAACTCCAAGCACTGTCCACAGCCTTCTCATGCCAATTCCGGGAAAAGGAAAACCATTTCTTAAGTGTTATACTGTGTTACAACCCAGCCTGCATTCCCAGCAGGACTGGGGTCAGGCTCCTGCAGCTGATGACTCTTGCAATGATCTCAGTGCTGCTCCCTGCATCCTCCTCATTCCTTCTATCCTCCTCTCCAACCTGCAGCAGGGGAATTCAAGGCATCACTGCAATATCCTGCTAAATTCATATTAACAGGAAGGGGAAGGAATTTTCTGTAATCAATATATTAATTTGCAAAAGAAACCTAAACCAGCTGTTCTCCCCACACATTAAGGCTGCTCTCCACTGCTCTGGAACAGATTTGAAGCCCAGAGCAATGAAATTATACAGATCAAATGTTAAGTATGGATTAAATGTTAAGTCAAGTATTGTAATCAGATGCTGCCATTTAATTTACAATTAGAAAAAAGGTTGGTTCAAGGAAAAAAAAAAACAAAAAAAAAAAAAACACGTGAATAGCAGCAAATGTTCAAAGCAATTTTCCAAACTGAGAGTTCCTTTCAGAGAAGATTTTCAATTAACCTTTGTCAAGCACATTAACAGCTCTCATTTCCATAAAGCCAGGGCAGGTCTGATCCCAGCTTACACACAAACCCCAGGAGAGCCCAGCTGGGAGCTCAGGGAAGGGCTCAGGGAAGGGCTCAGGGAAGGGCTCAGGTGGCAGCGGCTGCTCAGCAAGGCCCCAGTGCAAACCTTTCCACATGCAATCATGGAATGTTTGGGCTGGAAAGGACCTTAAAACTCTTAAAACTCATCTCATTGCATCCTTTCCATGGCAGGGACACCTTCCACCATCCCAGGCTGCTCCAAGCCCTGTCCAGCCTGGCCTTGGGCACTGCCAGGGATCCAGGGGCAGCCACAGCTGCTCTGGGCAACAGCTCCCTCATGCCAAATATGCAGGTGAATAAAAAAACAACCTGAAAACAAATCAAAATTTCACTCCACTACTCAGTTCATTTTCTGTTGCAGGAAATCAGAAGAAAAAAAAATCATTCCAAAACCCATCCCCTCCCCTGAAAGCCAAGCAACACCTGCGCGTGGCTCCCAGCACTTTGTGAGGAACACCCAAACAACCCCAGCCAGAGGGCAGAGGGGAAATACAAAGTTAATACATACATGGAAATACAAGTTTAAAAAAAAAAAGAGAAAAAAAAGAAAACCTTGCTTTTGCTAAATAAAGAAGGAAAACCTGCAGGCTGCCCCCAGCCCAGGCCAGGCCTGCAGAGCCTGAGGGGGCTCGGGCCTGGTGCAGGGCCTGGTGCGGGGCCCGGGCGCTCCTGTGCCAGCGGCGTTTGGGACCAGATGGCTCCTGTGTTTGCCCACAACACTTTCCTCTTCCCACTGCAGCCGTCTGCTCCCTTTTGGCAACAACTTCAGGTGCCAAGGGTGTACAGAACCATCTCGAGCTGCCAAGCACGGCACAGGCGTCAGCACAGGGGAGGAATTTAAAAGGGTGAAGGAGGAAAGGCCAAGTGACCCCCCCCAAACCCCCCTTGGGCACTGCCTGCTGCTTTCTGCCCAAATGGGTGTTTTTATTCTGAACAGTCCATCTACCTACTTAAGTTTCTGTTTGTTTTATTTACAGGCTCTTAGTGTTGTCACACATCAAAACAAGCTGGCAGTGATCCCTAAGGAGTCCCCATTAGCAATACAGCTCCATTATGGATTTAACATTTTTCTGCCATCTCCAAAATAAGAGGAATCTTCAAACACCCCCAAATTAGTTCTCACTGTAACAAGGCTCCACCATAAGTTGCACATAAATTCAGACTTAAGAGGTTAAAGAGCTCATGCACCACTGGCATCTTCCTCTGCCTGTTCACCCAGAAGATTTTTAAGCACCAACAGGAGTGTCAGCTCCAGACACTAAAAGTCAGAAAGAAAATTACCAATAAATGTAAGTGGTTCCACCTCAAGCACCACATAACCTGTACTTTTAAATAAGCCATGAGAGAGCAGACTAATAATTTCTCAAAGGACTACAGGAGATTCACTCAAGAGATATGTAACAGCATTTGAGGATGAAAAGAGGATGTTCAGAAAATGTCAAACACTACTAATGAACACAAAATGAATTCTGAATTAAATGCATGAGTTTTGTGAGGAACTGGAATGTGCATAAGCAACTTCACCCATGGATAAAGCAATTAATGACTCAGCCATGAACTGAACACATGGTTTTGTGGGCATGAGACAGACAAACAAGCTGGCAACAAATGGGACAATGATTTCAGACTAAACTTCAGATTTCCAGTGCCAATCTGGATCTCCCTCACGAGCCTCTTCCACCAAATCTTATCGTTACCACTGATGTACAACCACAATGCAAGAATACTGCTTAAGAAACTCTTTGCTGGATGAAGTTTTTCAGCTGAGGAGGTCTGGAACACTCTCACTCGTGAGCTGGACAGAACCAGACCCTCAGGTGCCATGGAAACAGTGCCCTGGTGTGGGATGTGTCTCCTGGAGTGACTGTGGGCAGCTGAGGGCAGCCAAGACAAGGGCAGAGAGGCTGGTGAGTATTTCCAAGTCATTAAGACAAAAAAGTTTTCCATTATAATTAAGGATGGGAATAGAGAAGCAAGAAGCATGGAAAAGGCTGATCCTGACCACTGCTGCAGATTCACAGAATGGTTTGGGCTGGAAATTACTTTAAAGATTACCTTTAAAGACACCTTCCACTGTCCCAGGCTGTTCTGGCCTGGCCTTGGACACTTCCAGGGATCCAGGAGCAGTCCCAGCTTCTCTGGGCAACCTGTGCCAGGGCCTCCCCACCCTCACAAGAATTTCTCCCTAATCTGTGTCTGTGCTCACAGGGGTCCCAGGATGAGGGAAGAGACGAGGATCTGACTCCATGTTTCAGAAGGCTGATTTATTATTTTATGATATATATTATATTAAAACTATACTAAAAGAATAGAAGAAAGGATTTCATCAGAAGGCTAGCTAAGAATAGAAAAAGAATGAATAACAAAGGCTCTGTCTTGGACTGTCTGTCCAAGCCAGCTGACTGTGATTGGCCATTAATTAGAAACAACCACATGAGACCAATCCCAGATGCACCTGTTGCATTCCACAGCAGCAGATAATCAATGTTTACATTTTGTTCCTGAGGCCTATCAGCTTCTCAGGAGAAAAAATCCTAAGGAAAGGATTTTTCAGAAAATATCATGGCTACATCTGGCCTAATCCTGCCTCGAGTTTATAACCATTCCCCACCCTCCTGTGGGGACCTGGCCATATAAAAATTCCCTTTCCCTCCTTTTTATAAGGCCACAGGATTCTCTCCAGAACCTCCTCCCCAGCCCTGTGAACATCTCCAGGTGCTGCTACCCCTTAAAACAGCACGGACACCCCTGTGACAGGTGCCAGCAAGTCTCACTGTAACAAACCTCCACCATAAATTGCACATAAATCCAGACTTCAGAAGGTTAAAGAGCTCATGCACCACTGGCTTCCTCTGCCACTGTGACCCCTCATGGCACTCTGAAGTGGCCAGCAGGGTTTGTTTGCTGTGATGGCACCATGAACACTCACCCACAGCACTGAGGGCGTGCTTGAGCTCCAGGGTGAAGGCTGTGAGCGGCACCTCCTCGGACACCGGCATGATCGCCACCGTGGACAGGTTGCTGGCAGGATTCCCTGCATCCCACTTGCTGCTGGAGCTGTGCAGTCCCAGAGGATGACCTATTCACAGAGAAAACACCTGCCATCAGTCAACCAGGCTGCTAAACGTGGAATTGTAATTTTTCCTAACTCCATGCAGGCAGGAGGGAAAGTGTCACTGTGTCACCGAGCTGCTCAGTGTCACAGAAATGGAACACAAACCTCCACAGCATGTGAGAGCAGAGTTCCCACATATTTCATTTCAAGAGGATGAAGATCAGTTTCCATCATTTTTGGTTGCTGGTACAGCATGTGTGGGTTGAAGTGAGGCAATTTAAAAATATGCCTGGAATATGTTAAATGAAGCATGGATCTACCTGACCCAGGAAGACAAAGATAAAAAAGCACTTAAAATCCCTTTACCACAACTTTGGAACTGATTCCATGTGACAGTGTTCACAGGGATCCAAGGATGAGGGAAGAGATGAGGATCTGACTCCATGTTTCAGAAGGCTGATTTATTATTTTATGATATATATTATATTAAAACTGTACTAAAAGAATAGAAGAAACTATTTCATCAGAAGGCTGGCTAAGAATAGAAAAAGAATGAATTAATAACAAAGGCTTGTATCTCGGACAGAAAGTCCAAGCCAGCTGACTGTGATTGGCCATTAATTAGAAACAACCACATGAGACCAATCACAGATGCACCTGTTGCATTCCACAGCAGCAGATAACCATTGTTTACATTTTGTTCCTGAGGCCTCTCAGCTTCTCAGGAGGATTTTTCATAAAAGATGTCTGTGACAATTCCACAAGAGGAATTAGCTTATCTAACAAAACCTCCAAACCTGTTGTGTCAGTGTTAAAATATTCCAAAATTTTCCAAAACTTAACAATCCTTTTCTTATGGCATTCCTAAGCAAGGAAGGAAATAGCTGTTTTCAAAGCTGTTTTCAACAGCTCCTATAGAAAACGTGCATTTCTACCTGTTTTCCCTTCTCTGCAAAATGCAGTTTTACAGATATGGGCTTAGGAGTATTAAAATATGGAACCTCTGAAGTAGCTGCCAAGTACCTGGGAACCATCTTTAATATAATTTGGTGAGTAAAGGCAGAGGAAAAGCAGTTTTTGAGAGAAATCTGCAGTGCATGTGAGGAAGATCAAGATCTTCCCAGAAAGCTTAAGCTGGTAAAGGTCAATGTTCTACAAACTGTTCTTGTTCTGATACTCTTTTTTTCCTCTTTAACTGAGCCTTCTCAGAAAATCCCACTCTGCTGCTAATGCCTGTCAACTCAGCCCTGAGAACACAAAAACATTTTGAATTCATGTTGGGATTTCACATCTGCTTATCTCATTTCACCCAGCAAAGGCCTAAGGTGTACCATCAAGGTGAATTCTTGAGCTGAGCATGTGGAAATACTTGATATCCCCTGTGCAAACCCATTCAAAGGCTCAATGCCAGAGTGACAGACCACTGCAGGACACAAAGAAATATCAGATAAACTTTTTCTAAAAAGAAATATATTCAGCAATTGAGTTATTCATTTCAAATCTTCTAAAACAGCTCTGCACAGAACATTAAATAGTTTTCCCCCACCTTCTGGTGATCTTCAAGAAGATATCTGTAAGTTTAAACAGGTTCCACATCACAGCTCAAGCCCTTCATCTTCACAGGCCCTTCCCTCCTCAGAACTTCAATGGTGATTCTCTGATTGAACTCCTGTTTTTCTCACTAATTTTCCTCCCATTTTATGTTTCCCCCATTTTGCCTAGTTTCCCAGCCTCTGCCCTGGGCCACAGAGGCATTTCAGCAGGCACAGAAGTTTAAGTACAATTACCATCAGGCATTTGTGCACAAGGGGCTGTGCCCAGAAAGCTAGCAGGTGAAGAAAGAGCAGATTCCCTTCCCCACACTGCTCTGAAACAGCAAAGTGGGTGACCTTCATTTCCAGTCTCCTTGGAATTTGGCAAAACCAGCAACTGAAGGAATTAAAACCCCCCAACCAAACAAAACCCAAACAATCCTCAGCATCAGAGAGCCCCACAACACCCCCAGCAGTCAACAGGCATCTGTTTGCTTTCAAATGCTGCTCAAGGAAATTGGGAGAATTCCCTCCCACTCCCTTCAGTCAGTAAAGAGACTTTGTGTTGGTGCTGCCACAAACACAGAGCTGCAGAAGCAACCCATGGCAGGCCATTTCCTCCCAGACAATTCATTAAAATACTGCAAATCCAGGCTTTGAAATCAGTCTGTGCTGCTGCTGCTCAGCACAGTGCTCTCATTCCAGCCCATTATACAGCTGCTGTTTCCAATGCTCCCTTCACATTGCTCTTGCAAGAAATTCCAGGGAAATTTCACTGCACACAGGCAGCAACACTTCTGGATCTCAATTGCAAATTATTTCATTCCCACACCCAGTTAGCCATGCTCTGCCAAAACCATCATGTGTACACAGACACAATGAAATCACCATCCACGTGCACCTGCAGCTGTAACAGACCACAGAATCTCAGACTGATCTGGGCTGGAAAGGATCTTAAATCCCATCCAGTGCCACCCCTGCCATGGCAGGGACACGTCCCACTGTCCCAGGCTGCTCCCAGCCCTGCCCAGCCTGGCCTTGGGCACTGCCAGGGATCCAGGGGCAGCCACAGCTGCTCTGGGCACCCTGTGCCAGGGCCTGCCCACCCTCACAGGGAACAATTCCCAATTCCCAATATCCCATCCATCCCTGCCCTCTGGCAGTGGGAGCCATTCCCTGTGTCCTGTCCCTCCATCCCTTGTCCCCAGTCCCTCTCCAGCTCTCCTGGAGCCCCTTCAGGCCCTGGCAGGGGCTCTAAGTTCTCTCTGGAGCCTTCTCTTCTCCAGGCTGAAATTTAGCAATGCATTTCCTTTCCAAGCCTGCACTGCCTGATTCCAAATTTAAGGATGCAAGTGTGGCTCCAAGGAAGCCCCAGCATCAATGGGAATAGTCCAGGAATGAGTCTCACCTCCCTGCTGCAGACTGCCAAGGATCTTCTCGCCCAGCAAGTGAATAAGTCTGGTCACAACCTGGGAGAGAAAAGGAAAAAAAAAAGAAATATTCAGGCAGAATGTACTGAAAGTAGAGCATCCACATGGAGACTTCCAAACTTTTTTAAGATGTTCCCTCGAGTTGAGCCACACAGAGTCAAGGGTTTGCAGCTGCAGCTTCTTTCCTGGCTGTAATGTGTGGTGATTGGTCATTTGTCTTGGTTTCTCCTACCTTGTTTTACTTTAATTTGGAAAAACAAGAAAACAAAACAACCCTGGAACAGGCAGGATTTAACTTGCTTTGGGGGAAAAAAAAGATTATTTGGGGAAACATGTCAAATTGCATTTCCAGCTCTCCTCATTTCTCTCTGCAGTGCACCTGCCCCACTAAGTACCCTCAGTGCTCAGTGGGTGCTGCACCTTTTGTAGGTGCTAAAAGCTCAAAAAGATCCAGACCCTTCCCCAATCCTGGTGAACGGTTTACAACAGCCAATTTAAAATATTTGGGGGAAAAAAAGAGGAACAAATACACCCCCTAAACACCTGCAGAATCAAAACAAACTGCCTAAAAAATTGCTTTCCCCTCAAATCATGTTTGCCTGGTAATTCATGTTTGAAGACACAGATGTGGTCCCAGCTGTTTTTCCAGCAGGACTCACATAAATATAAACTAATATTCCAATAGTCAGATGTATCTCCAAACTGACAAACCTCTCTCCAACATGACCAATCAATAATTCCTGACAAGTGGGATAGCAGAAGACTAATCCTTGCAATATCAAGAAGTGACAGACACAGAAAATGCAGCATTTATTCTGAAAGCTCTACACAGATGTTTTACCAAATAAGGAAAAGACTTATTTAAATGCATTAAGGATTAATAGAGCAATCATTAAATATTCCCCCTAGACAAATAACTCTAGGTCAAAATAGCTCAGGAGGACATGAAAAAAACCCCAAAGAACTGCCACAACAGAAGTTCTCCAAGGTCAACAAGCAAAACAAGCAGCAGCCAGGTTAGCTGGGATCCTGGATAAACCACAGAACAGGCACTTTGGGATGCAGCTTTCACATCAAGGGCCAGGTAGGCATCAACACAGGTCAGGATGCTCACCTGAGTCATTTACACATCCTGCCTTACAAACTAAATCTAATGTATCAAACTCCCCTGCACTGTGAAATGCTGAGGATAAAACACCGATGTATTTAAAGTTCTCTATGGGAAATGGGGGAAGAGCAAACAGAGGCTCCCAGCACAAGGGTGACTTGCAGTGGAACACAGAAAAAGAGTTACCAAGGTTATTTCAGGGATTTCATGGCATGGCTTGGGGTGGAAAAAAACTTTAAAGCCCATCCAGTGCCACCCCTGCCATGGCAGGGACACCTCCCACTGTCCCAGGTGCTCCCAGCCCTGCCCAGCCTGGCCTTGGGCACTGCCAGGGATCCAGGGGCAGCCACAGCTGCTCTGGGCACCCCGTGCCATTTCTGCCCCCTAGAGATGACTGCAGGTTGGTGAAGATGCCACATGAACAACAAGTGACCAGGACAAACCCTTGGAAGTGCTTCTTCCTTGCCCCAGGAGCAGGCACAGTGCCCATGCCCACTGCCACCCATGTGGGGAGGACAGCAGGAAAGCTCCAGCATCCTGCCTTGTCCTGGAATCTCAGAGAGCAGCTAAAATGCTTCCCCTTGTTCAAAACACAACAGAATCTGATGGTCATCCAACCACACAACTCAACCAAACCCCAAGGCTCTGGGATTCCCCAAAGGCACCACATGTGGCTACAGAACTAACCCATCCATGGGGAGAATTCAGGGAAACAAGGAATTCTTCACAAAAATACAGACTGATGGCCCTTGCTAAAGGAGATAATCTGCCCCCAGAGCACATTTGCTATACCCAGCTCACAGGCTCCACCTAAACCTGCAGCAGCACAGCAGGACTTTCCTTCAGCAGTTTTGGGAGGTGCCATGAACATCTTACACTTCTGAAGCACTTAACCATCAGAATTTTAATTACTTACTAAAACCATCTCCTGTATTTATAACTTTTTCTGCTTTACAGGCAGCTAAGGAGAGCTCCAGCTAAGTTACAAAATATGTCCAAGGTTAATGATGGAACTAAGAATAGAACCCATTGGTCTCATTTTCCACTTGGCTGCTCCTATTACCAGGAAATATTATTTGTCTTGTTTGCTGGAGCAAACCTTACAGCCTTGGTATGTATAGATAGGGAAAATTATTTCCCTGGTGACTTTGTACAACAAGCAAAGCTGCTCCCCAGAACGGGATGAGTCACTCTGTCGCAGTCATGGCAACGTCCAAGGAACATCAATTTGGGATCCGAGCTCAGAACTGAAATTTCCACAGAGTTTTATATTACATACACCAGATATCCTCTCAGAAAAAGGCAATGTTTTCCTCTAAAAGGGACTTGTCCATCCTTCTGAGGGAGAAGTCAATACAAATCACATCCCTCCATTGACAGCAGACCTGACCTGATCGACCCTCAGTGTGCAGGGCAGCAGGAGCAGCTCTCCCAAATTCAGGGCAGCTGGGGAGAGCTGAAAAGCAGCAGGAAAAATTCATCCTTCAGGTTTCCAAGCCCCTTTATTCTCACTCCCACACAGCAGCAGGGCATGAAGGAGCAGCACAGCTCAGTGCAGCCCAAAAGACAACAAGGAAGCCAAGGGATCTGGGAGGGGACAGGGATGGCTTGGGCAGGGACAAGCAGGAATCAGCCCTTGGGCTGGGAGCAGGATGACAGAGATTGAAGGGAAACAATTACTCCAAGTAACTGTCTGGAGGAGATGGAGGCAAAGGGCAGGTATAGGGTGGTGCCTCGGTGCAGAATCTGGGCTGTGACTCAGCAGTCCCAAATCCCTCCTGTTCAGCTGCACTTTGCAGGAAACTCAAGGTGAGGCTGGGTCTCTTCTCCCAGGTAAGAAGTGACAGGACATGAGGGAACAGCCTCAAGCTGTGCCAGGGGAAGTTTAGGTTGGATATTATGAAAATCTTCACTGCAAGGGAGGTGAAGCACTGGCACAGGCTGCCCAGGGCAGTGGTGGAGTCACCATCCCTGGAAGTGTGGATGTGGCACATGGGGACATGAGTTAGTGGTGATCATGGTGGCACTGGAGGAATGGTTGGACTTGATGATCTTGGGGACTCTTCCAACCTTAACAATTCAAGGAAAGCTCTGGGAATTGGCAGTGGGGCAGGGCAGGAACTGGACTGACCTGGAGAACTCAGTGAGTTTCCCTCCTCCGGGGGTGCAGCCCCAGCCCTGCCCCACACTCCTGAGCCAGGGACAGCCTGGGCACTGCTCCTCCCAGAGCCTTCTGCCCCCTTCCCCAGCCAGCCTTTCTCAATCCCAGTGCCAGAAGAGCCCAGAACACTTCCCAGACATCTGCACAAGCAGAATTCTCTCATTTTCACCATCACCCAGGGCTGGACAGCCTTCCTGGTCGGAAGCGTCTGCTGTGCTCACTCTACAGCACATCCTGGATTTTACAGCCTCTCCAGCACCCAGCCCTGCAAACACCCCTCCTGCTGGCACAGCATCAGGCAGCTTCAATTTAAGGCTTGAAGAAAAATCTGCAAGAAGGCAACGAGTCAGAGCCCAGACAGATCAAACACCACCAGCAGGTTCCTAAATGAGGCAAAGATCGTTAATTGCCTGTAGTAAAGCAAATGCAGCTTTTGGACCCCTCACGCTGGGGATGGAGCTGAGCTTGGTTCAGTTGCTGAGGAAGGGGAATTAATCCTTGCTCATGATGAGGAACAGCAGTAGCAGTGAGTGCAGCCAGCTCAGTTAATCACAGTTAATCACAGTAACGAGCAGCAGAGCTGTGGATTGGACACTTGGCTGCCAGGACAGGTCTGCTCAGAGCTCCCCAATCTGCCAGGGAACACAGCTTCCCACCCCTGCTCCCTGCCCAGGCTGGGAGGTGACTCAGGAAGGTCACAGAGCACCTGAAGAGGCACTACAGAGGCTCATGGAGTGAGTCTGGAGCCATGGGGTCTGCCCAGGTCAGGGAGGTGACTGAGTTCACCATCAAAAATATCCCCAAAGCACACAAAACCTCTCTCTCCTGAGCTTATGCAAGAGTTTTCAGGCCAGAAGGACAAAATCTGACCTTACAGGTCTAAAAAACTGAGTAAATCTCCATTTCAAAAGCTCCTTGGGGCTGCAGGTGCATCAGTGCTGCTCTCCAGAAGCCCCAAACTTCTCCAGCTCCCACAGACACCACTGCAGCTGTCACCTCATCACCCTGGCCCAGGGCAGGATGCTCAGGTAAAACTCTTTCCAAGGGAAATGGCCATTTCTCCTCCTCCTCCTGCCACCCACTCCCCTTTCCAGATGAACTCCCAAGACATTTTTGTGCAGGGCAAAACAGGACAAAGAGTTTCTGTTTCTCCAGTGGTGTTGGAGAGCACTTCCCTCAGCACAATTCCACCTCTCCCACCCAGCTCATCACTCACCACCTCACCCACCTACAAACATCTCACCTTCCTGGCTGCTTCTGATCAACTCCATCCCAGTGAGACCCACTGAGGCTCTCCCAGCACCCCAAACCTCTCCTGTCTGCTGTGACAGTCTGTTCCACCACCTGCTAGAGAAGCTTCTGGGAAACCATGAATGTTCCCTCTGCTTAATTAATGTCCAATTACTCCACAGACCTGCAGCCTCTGCATTCATGGCAGGGCAAGGCCCAAACACCACATCCCAAGGGGTTGAATTTCCTTTCTTTAGGAAGATTAATTCCTGTTTCAAGAGCAGGATGTGGCCAGGCAGGATTTCAGCTCTGCTCTTGCTGGTGCAGCACAGAGCTGAGTGCTCCATCCATCCATCCTGGGGCTGAGGTGTTACCAGAGCACCACTGGCTCCACAGCCACTGCAATTCCCACAGCAAGAGGTTACAGTCACTCTGCAGTGCTGTATTTCCTAAAATCCCTTTAAATATTTCCAACTACTACCTACCCATGCTAATGTTCCAAGGCTGGGCTCTGGTTAAAGCTTTTGTTCCTTTTCAACTGTGAAACTCAAGAGTTCATTTACAAAAAGCTCTTTTGAAAAAGACTTCCAAGAGAATTCAGTCTGAAAATATTTTCCTGTGGACATTTATTTCACTCTGTGAATACTAAGGGATGGCCTGGTAAATTGAATTATCTGCTGATAGACAACAACTAATCCAAACAAAGCTTCCTCCATCATAGGTAACTCTTGATTCAGAGAAAACTATACATGAAGGGGGCCTACAAGAAACGTGGAGAAAGATTATTTATAAGGCCCTGGAGGGACAGGGCACAGTGAATGGCTCCCACTGCCAGAGGGCAGGGCTGGATGGGATATTGGGAATGAGGAATTGTTCCCTGTGAGGGTGGGCAGGCCCTGGCACAGGGTGCCCAGAGCAGCTGTGGCTGCCCCTGGATCCCTGGCAGTGCCCAAGGCCAGGCTGGGCAGGGCTGGGAGCAGCCTGGGACAGTGGGAGGTGTCCCTGCCATGGCAGGGGTGGCACTGGGTGGGCTTTAAGGTTCCCTCCAACCCAAACCAGTCTGGGATTCTAAATCAGGGGAAAATTTCACAAATTCAACACCAATATCCAAATTCACAGCCACAAATAACTGATGTGAGGTCTTGTGTACTACAAATCCCTTTTAGTTACAACAGAAGAAATACATAAAAGCACATGTAAGAAGAAAACATACAAACCCCAAACTATTCATCACCTGAGCCCTACCCTGCCCCAGGGTTCAGCTTTCACTGTCTGTGATGTTAAATCAAAGCTCCTATGCACAGAAGCCAAGGGCCAGGCCCAGGAAGCCTCCCCAGCCCTGGCAGGTTCCTGGCAGGACCCTCTCATTGTCTCCTGCAGGTTCCTGGGCCAGGACAGCAGCCTTGGCTGGAGTAATGAACCTGCCATGGCTGTGTCAGCCCTGCACAGCCAAGGGGGGTGTGCAGCCCTACAAACTGAATGGGGTTTCCCTCTCTGGGTCCTCCACCACCATCCAGACCCAACAGAGCAGGATGCTGCAGGGGACAGGAGCCTTGGAGGGCAGCTGTGGACTCTCCAATGCCTTTCAAGTCTAACAATAAAATGCTTCTCTCGTTCATCTTTTAAAACTTCAGTCACCCCCAAACTGCAATCACAGAATACTCTGAGAACCTCCTGAGCTGGAGAGACCCCAAGGATCCCCCAGCCCAGCCCCTGTCCCTGCCCAGCCCCCCCAGCAGCCCCACCCTGGGCACCCCTGGCAGCGCTGCCCAAAGGCTCCTGGAGCTCTGGCAGCCTCGGGGCCGTGCCCATTCCCTGGGCAGCCTGGGCAGTGCCAGCACCCTCTGGGAAGAACATTTTCCTCATTTTAAACTAAACCTCCCCTGACACAGGTCATTGGTCACCAGAGAGAAATTAAATATGTTAAATAACAATCTACTGGTGCCTCCACAGCAGAGCTTCACGTCCAGGTGTGATTTAGTTAAAAAATCTGTAAAAGGGTTTTGTGCCACACAGAGGCTCTGTGGATGAGCTGCCATGAGAAACAGGTCTGCCAAGGGTTGGCTGTTCTACAAATAAGAACAATGGGAATCAAATAGTGCAAACAGCCATTTTTACCCACACAAATACACAGAACAGCTTTTGGGAAGCTCTTTCCAGGAGCTGAGATTATCCTTGACCAGCTTTCTTAAGGGCTTTTTTTAAGGGACAAGGGAGGAGGAGAGGTAAATTAGATCCTCAGCTTGAATAAAACCAGGGTGTTATTGAAGTTTCACATGGCCCCAGATCAGACAAACACTGGCTTGTCCTGGAATCAGGGAGCTTAGCAAGGGGTCTCTGATTGAAACTTTGACGTTTGATCAGCCTGTGACAAAGCAAATCCTCAATGCTCCCTCACAACAATTCCTGGCACCTTTTCAAATGCTGCTGAAGCCCACAGAGGAACTGAAGCTTTATCCTGGGGTTGTTTGAGCTTCTAATGCTTGGGATCAATCATGTCTTGAAGAAAAATGTCATTCTGGCACTGGTGCTGATTAAATCCCCCCTCCTGCCAGCCTCACTCAATGACCACAGTGCTCCCACTGAAGTCCTTCTCACCTTTTCACATCTACTCCTCTTACAATCAAGGAACACTTACTGGAATGGGCCAGGACAACAAATGCAGAAGCACAGCCTCTCCTGACCTATCTCCAGTGCCACATCAAGCCCAAGCCATGATGCAGAATGTGCCCAGTTCTTGTGGGCAGCACTTTGAAAGGAGGGCACATTACAGAGCTCACTTTGTAAGGCAGATAACCCTGGGGAGGGCTCCAGCCACTTCACAGAGGCTCTGGCTCAAATACTCCTATGAAGATAGCAGAACTCCACTTGGAGATGGATGACAGGTTCTGAATATATTTAAAGCCCAAGGGCAGACTCAGAGAATTAAAAGAAAGATGCAGAAAAACTCTTTCTATTTCTCAGCACGCGTTTCCAGCACGCCAAAGGTTGTCTCACAGTTCAGCCCCCACAGCTCCCAAGCAGATTCTCAGCAACCAGCAGGTCTAAATTCCAAGTTAGAATTCTAAAAACTAACTCAGCTCAAAAGAGTCAAAGCTAATCTAGGAAATGTGATCCCAGCTCTGCAGCAGTGCTGGAACATCTCTGTGATCTGCTCACAGATTTTTGTGCTCTCGCTGCTGCCTCGACGCTGCTTTGTGGTGCCAGGAATCGTGAGCTGGTTCCCTGTCCTACTTTCCAGAACTGAAGGCAGGGATGAAAATAGAAAGAATCAATTCCTTTCCACTCCTGCAAGGCTGGAGAGCTTTGAACAGCACCAGAAATGAGCACAGAGGCTGTCAGGGAGCAAATGCTCTGGCTGGCAGAGAACCCTGAGGGCTGTGCTGGAGAGCTGGGGGCACCAGGTGCACAGAAACATTAATTTTGGCACAGAAGCATTAATTTTGGCACCATGGGCCACTTTCCATTGGGAATGTCTAGGATGCCATATCCAGAGTGAATCAAGGTTGAGATGCTTTCCTGAGAAGCCACAAAATGTAAGCTTGACTTCTGCAGACTGAGCAGGATCTAGAAATCAACATCTGTCACTTCTGGGTACATAATCTGGAGTTTTGGCTGTTATTTATAACTGAGGTCAGGCTCCCCACATTCACCCATCTGTTTCAGCCCTCAGAATAACCTGAGCTATGGTGGGTCACTTGGAAGATCCCAGCAGATCAGCTCTTGTCCCTCCCAGGACCAAAGCAGCTCTCAGGAGACAAACCAGAAGGCAGTCACATGGATCTCCCCAAGGATCAGCCATTCCACTTCTCCAGATTGTAGATCTGAGCTCAAGGAACTGGAATGACTGCCTGGACTAACAGAGCACGATTTCCCTCATTTCACACAGTTCTCACTGCAAGCACCACCCACGTCCTACAATTTTCTTACGCACCAGGTAATGTTTTCTTACAATGCACTCCAGAGTTGGAACCCTTCCTGCATCACCTACAAACACAGCATGGCTGGGGAAGAGTCTGCAGGATGGAGTCCTCCCACTAATTCCTAAAATAAAGGGGTTTTCAGCCTCCATAGGAACTGTCTGGAGCCTGATGAGGGGGCAGCTCCCATCTCTGCTCCCTGTGACAGGGACAGGAGCCAGGGCACGGCTGGGGCTGGGCCAGGGCAGCTCAGGCTGAGCTCAGGGCAAGGCTCTGTCCCCAGAGGGTGCTGGCACTGCCCAGGCTGCCCAGGGAATGGGCACGGCCCCGAGGCTGCCAGAGCTCCAGGAGCCTTTGGGCAGCGCTGCCAGGGGTGCCCAGGGTGGGGCTGCTGGGGGGGCTGGGCAGGGACAGGGGCTGGGCTGGGGGATCCTGGGGGGTCCCTCCAGCTCAGGGGATATTTTGTGGTTCCTTGGTTCTGTAAAGCTCAAGGGTAACAAACAGAGGGAAACCCAAGCTCAGGAGCTGCCCAGCTTTTGGCTGTTAACACACACACATACACACCATTCAGGCTCTGCAGAAGCTGCCAAGCACACCAAAAAAATCCAGTTCTCCCTTGAATTCAGAGAGGATTTTACCTGACTTGGGGAGCAGCACCTCTCTTTGATCACTGTCCAGCAAGTGAGACTCATGCCAACTCACCCTCAGCAGGCAGGGCAGGAGCATGGAGCTGACAGAGGCAGAGCTGCTTCCTGCCCTGTGTTTTTCTGCTTTGCAGAGGGAAATCCTCCACCACTGCTGAATCACCAGCCAGCTCTTGCTACCCAGTCAATTATTTCAGAGCTATTGCACCTGCTATCCCTTCATTACTTTATTACTTCTGCTTGAATGGGGAAAACAACATCATAAACCCTGTGTATAAATCACTCTCCTAGAATAACAGCCAAGGAAATAGGACAGAATTCATTTGGTCCATCCCTCTGCTCAGCACTAAGCATTACTCCACTGATTGCTTTAGAAGAGGTTATAAAAACAAGTAACAATCTTTTAGTCTTTCTGGAGAGTAGAATGAGCTTTTTCTCACTGCAACTGCTGCCATTTCAGCTCAGTCCCAGTTGCTCTGTTCCAGTATGGTGAACAGCATCTGCCCTTTCTAGCACAAGATAATTTTATACATCTGAAAATAGCTACCATGTCTTCCCTTAACCTTCTATGGGCTTTTTGTCTTTATAGGTCAGTATTTCTAACCAGCACTCAGCTGCCTCTTTGTGCTCCAGACTCTCCTCCTTTGGTCTGCCTCTGCCTTCAGATGTGCTGCCAAAGGCTGGTGCTGAAGCTTTTCCAGCATCAAGGAAATATCAGACTTTCTTCACTCCAAAAAGCATTCTGCTAGCATAGTTATGGGGTTTTTGCAACTCTGTGACACTGCCCAGGCATGGACAGCTTTTGATCCTCTCATGCCTGGATTCTTTTTCTAATAAAGTGAACCAGCCCTTGTCCTCTGCACAACATTTATCAGTTTCCAGCTCAAGCATTTCTCTCCAGTAAAATCCTTTCAAGTTTACTTTGGCTGTTCTGGTTCTCAAATTTCTACACTATAGCTTTGCTCCATCACTTCAATTCTCTCTCACTTCCTTCCTCTCTTACCTGCATCCAAAGCAGGGTGGGCAGCAGGGCAGGGGGATTGTGCCCCTGTGCCTGTGCCCAGGTGAGACCCCACCTGCAGAGCTGCCCCAGCCCTGGCCCAGCACAGGGAGGAGCTGGAGCTGCTGCAGAGATCCAGAGGAGGCTCCAGGGGGATCAGGGGATGGAGCAGCTCTGCTGGGAGGAGAGGCTGGGACAGCTGGGATTGTGCACCTGGAGAGGAGAAGCTTTGGGGGGACCTCAGGGTGGCCTTGCAGGGCCTGGAGGGGCTCCAGGAGAGCTGGAGAGGGACTGGGGACAAGGGATGGAGGGACAGGACACAGGGAATGGCTCCCACTGCCAGAGGGCAGGGCTGGATGGGATATTGGGAATTGGGAATTGTTCCCTGGCAGGGTGGGCAGGCCCTGGCACAGGGTGCCCAGAGCAGCTGTGGCTGCCCCTGGATCCCTGGCAGTGCCCAAGGCCAGGCTGGGCAGGGCTGGGAGCAGCCTGGGACAGTGGGAGGTGTCCCTGCCCGTGGCACTGGATGAGATTTGAAGTTCCTTCCAACCCAAAACATTTCCTGATGGACTTAACAGACAAAAAAGAAAA
This sequence comes from Ammospiza nelsoni, assembly GCF_027579445.1. NCBI lineage: Eukaryota > Metazoa > Chordata > Aves > Passeriformes > Passerellidae > Ammospiza > Ammospiza nelsoni. The sequence goes on along the minus strand of NC_080652.1, from coordinate 2,110,646 downwards.
CACACAAGGACAATGAAATCTTATTAAAATATTTTACCTTAAGTTTTTAAGACAGACTGAAGGCATTAACTGCATAAATCACCTACAGAAAGTCAATCTTATGTTCCTCTTTCTATTTCTAGTGGGGTTCTAAAACAAACTCATAGAAAAAAATGCAAGCTCTCACATTTTCTACCAGCTTAACATCTACTTAGAATTTCGAGACCTCAAACAGCAGCACGAATGTGTCTTTCTAACAACCTGTGTTGCAACACATTTCCTTAAAATATCTATTTTAGCATTTTGTTTCATTGCAACTAATTAGCCAGGCCATAGGCAAGTCTAGAGAAAACTGATTCCATACTGAAAAAGGTCAGGAATTTGAGGCTGATGGGCTTTACTCTTTATACATGGGAAGACATTTGAATTCTATTACAAATAAATGTTTTGAATTGTGCTATAATTGTAACACTCAAGCTCAATTTTAACTGCAAAGCAAAGAGATTCACAGCTCCACAGAGATCACTGTTCAGGGGAAAACAGCTCTGCCAGCTGGCAGAAAGGGAAGAGAGACACTGAAATAAATTCCTGCCCCAGATAAAGAGGCAGAATTAGAACCCAGCCTTAGTGCAGAGCAGTGCTCAAGGCATTGCTCAGTGTTCAGGCCAGGCTGGATGGGCTTGGAGCAACCACAGCAGGGAACAGGACAAATTTTAAGGTCCCTTCCAACCCAAACCAGTCTGTGACACTGGAATTTTACAGTCTGTATGTTTAGCAGTTGCATTTAAAATCATCCACTACACAAGCAGAAAGGTGGGTTTGAATCCTCCCTGGGTCATTCCCTCCCTCCTGGGTCAGTCCCAAGGACAGGGATGGGTGACAGCAGCTCCAGAGTGGATGGCACATGTCTGGGATGTCCCCAGTTTGTGGGGAGCTCTGTACTGAGCTCCCAGTTCATGAACCTGGGCAGGGAATCACATTAAATAGAGAGGAATAAACTCACAGGTCTGTTCAAATGAGCTCCAGGGACCAGAAGTTCCTTAATAAGCCCCAACAGAAATTCAGAAACACTTGAGCAAAAATAATCCTTACAGGGAAACCAGAAAGATTATTTGTCACTGACATAACTTCTGAACACTTATTGTCATAATTAAATTCTCCTGGCAATAACACAGATAAAACTCCATTTTGCTACCATGAAAATGCCTGAATTGAGGCTTTATATTGCACAGTTTAAAAAAAATATTATAGGTGCTAGGAAAGCAAGAGAATAAAGTATTTAAATCAGGTTTATTATTTTTGCAGGATTTTTTAAAGAAATCTGTTTTTTAAAAAAGCCTAGGTCTTCAAGACAGCAAAATGACAAATCAGAAATAATGTGAAGTAACAGCATTAAAGAATTGCCTGTGAGGCCAATGCAATGATTTAGTGCTTAGTATAATGTCCCTGATGCACTTAGGGACAAAAGAATTAAATTTCAAGTCCGTCAGTCTCCAAATTTGCAGGAGAGAGATATGTCAAGTGAATTAAAGAAGATGGATGAGCTGATGGATTCAAAGGGGGCAATCAGAGTCACAGACAGATTTGGCAGCTGCAGGAGGAGGATTCACAACCTAAAATGGCAGGAAGAGGGAAACCACCTCCCAAATATCAAAGCTGTGGAAATAAAGGTACAGAGAACTAAGGGTGGAGCCTTGGAGATAACTGGGATGGAGATAACTGAGTTGGAGATAACTGTGAGAGGGATAACTGAGATGGGGATAACTGGGATGGAGATAACTGGGATGGACATAACTGGAATGGAGATAACTTCTCTTCCTCTGAGCCCCAGGAGGAATGAATGACATTATTAAGGGATTTTAGAAGCCAAACTTGCATTTCCCATCAGTAGCACTAAGTGATTTCCACTTTGCTAACATCCTGCATTTAAGCAGAACTCCTCCCAGATCCACAAAGCAGCCCTGCATTAAAAACCTGCTACAGCTGATGGGAGGACAGAGCAAGGAAAGCTGCTGGAAGTCTGGGATGGATCCGCTCAGGCAGACCAGGAGCACGCAGCGTTTCCTCAGAATTCATCAATCACTCAGCAAACCTAGAGGATGTGGTGCTAACAGGCAGCCTGAGCCTCCCAGACATCCTTGGAGAGAGCCAGGAAAATGCTTTTAATTGCCTTACCTGGGGGAATTTGCGTTTGATGGAGATCAGGGCCCCCTCCGGGAGCTTGGCCAGCTCCGAGTCCCGCACGGCGTGCACCGTGGTGGCTCTGGGCTGGTGGGTCAGGGCCTCCACCTGCAACACAGGGACACAGTCAGGGACAGGGACAGAGCACCAGAGCATCAGGGACAGCATGAGGGACAGAGCATGAGGGGCAGCACACCAGGGACAGAGAGAGCATCAGAGACAGAGTTTCAGGGACAGAGGGAGCACCAGGGACAGAGAGAGCATCAGGGACAGCATGAGGGACAGAGCACAGGGACAGCATCAGGGACAGAGCACAGGGACAGACAGAGCACCAGGGACAGCTTCAGGGACAGGGACAGAACATCAGGGACAGAGCACAGGGACAGATAGAGCACCAGGGATGGAGAGAGCATCAGGGACAGAGCACCAGAACACCAAGGACAGAGCTTCAGGGACAGAGAGAGTACCAGGGACAGAGCATGAGGGACAACACCAGGGACAGTATGAGGGACAGAGCACCAGGGACAGTTCCCAGCCTGTACCAAACACCAAACAGCAGCACCAAGGAGCTGAGCCCTTCCCAAGGACCCCTGTGCTGCTCCCTCACAGCTGGAGCAGAGCCCTGCCTGTCCCAGGGGTGTCACCCAGGGCACCACAGCTGCCACAACCAAACCCCTGTGCCATGGGACAGCTGCAGTTCCTCACAGAATCAGAACCCACAGCTCCAGGGAGTCTCCAGAGTGGACTCAGCACCACAGCAGCCCTGAGAGATTTCCACCCCTCGGTGCTAATGGTGACAAAGCCATCCAAGAGCCAAGAAAACCCTATTTCTCTACTGCTCCCTCTTTCCTCAATGCCACCCTGAAACATTTCCATTTTATTCTAGAAGCTGAATACCAATGACCTTGAAATAATTGAGATTTCCTAAAAACTAAAAAAAAAAGTGGTGAGAGCAGGCTGGGTGAGCTTTGAGCAACCTGGGGTGGTGAAAAGTGTCCATGCCCATGACAGGGGGTGGCAACAAGATGAGCTTGCAGGTCTCTTCCAACCCAAACTAGCCTGGGATTCTAGGGGCAAATCAGCACATTTGGGCCAAAAATGAGCATTGCTTTTCCATTATTTAAAATTTTTTTACATATTTATGTTTGCCTGTGCTGTGTAAAGAGGAATGCCAGAATGGTTCAGGCTGATCCAGTCCCACCTCCCTGCTCAAGCAGTCACTCAGGGCTGTGTCCAGACAAGGAAAATCCACACCAGAACACACCTCCCTGACCAGTGCCCAATTATTCCACCTAGAAACGTCTATTTTATTGACAGTAGAAGTATAAAGAAGATGGTGACACAAAGAGAGTTAATACAGAGATTTGCTCCTTTATGGAGATTCTGCCACCATATAAAACAACCTGGGGTAAAAAAACCCAAAATGCAGCTGCTGCCCAAATCCCCACCTGCCCCAGAGCTGCCACTGCCTCTTGTGCTGTGTGGAAATGCAGAAATGCAATTTCCTGCTGGAGTCTCTTCTCATGGCCAGTGCCTTATCCTGCAGCATCCCCAGAGCCAGCAGCAACAGCCTGGTGCTCCATCCTGGGAGTTCTAGCAGCAGACAACTTTTATTGGGCTTAAAATCCATAGATCAGCCATTTCCAAAAGAATGGTTGTTGCTGTAGCAGCTGTAATTACTGAGGTTAAAACACAAACAGAAAAATCCCTCCCTAACTGCAATTTACTCACATTTCAAATCAAAGTGAACATGACTTTGCATTATTAATTTTCCACTAGAAAAAGAAATAAATAATATAACAGCTTAGAGCTGTTTGAGTTGTTTAGAAGTTGGGGGGTTGATGGTTTTATTTGTTTGATTAATTTTTGGGGCTTTCTTTCACGATTTTTTTCAAAACTTATATTGACAGTGAATTCCAATAGAAGCAATTAATTCCTCACACTACCATGGGTTCAGACACACAAAATGAGTACCAGATATGAAAATATTATTATTATTACTACTATTATTACTATCATATGCCTTGTGCAAAACACATAGCTCAGTGATCCCACTTCCACCAAGATCCCTCCCTGGAAGGCTCCATGCTCACAAAATGGATAATCCAGCCAAGTAGAATATCCTGAGCTCAAAAACTTGCCATTAGTGCAGAAAACTGAGATCAACTTGCAAATATTAACTTGGATTTCACCAGCACCAACTGCTCTGCATGCAAAACTGCACAGGGAAATTTAAAGCACCTTCATTTTGCAAACCCCAGCTTTTGTTTTTTGCTCAGGTTCCAGGGATGTTTTGCTCTGTCATCACATTTTAAACTAATTATATAGAAGGGCAAAGAAAAAATCATCTTTGTACATACATTTATGGAGAAACAAACCTTCTAAAGGCTCCCCAAAGGGCTGTATAAGATGTTCTAGTTTATCTCCCTCCCCTATTACCAGGTTTTTATCACAGGTTCTTGGCTCTGTAATTTACCTTCCTCCTCCTGAAAGCAGGTTAAGAGTTTCAGCTGTTAAAATCAAACCTTTCCTCTCAGCTCCTGACTGAGTTTAATTTGTATCAAGAAAAACGCTCAAACTGTCCGAGATCCTTTGCCACAATTTCTGTGATATATGAGAGCATAAAACCAACTGTGCTCCAAGGGGCTCCTGAGCCTTTCAGAAAAGATGAAATTTGTAAATTTGTAGAAAAGGCAATTAAATTTTAACTTTAAACACAGCCACAGGGAGGGTTTTGGAGCTCCCAAGTGGAACTTTGTCTTTTTGACAGAGCAGAGGGCACAGGGAGACCTTTTCCAAACCTCCTTCCCAAGGAGCCATTCAAATATCCAAATTTGCACCACCACCAGTCCCAGAGACCCCTGCAAGTGCTGACTGCAATTCCCAAGTGATTACAGAAATTGCACCTTGGACTGCTCTTACATACAGGTACTATGGAAATCTTTGATATTTTCATTGAAATACACCCCAGTATTCCAGCACGGAAAATATCTGTGTCCCAGACACTGCACACAAGGAAATTCACACTGTGCTCTCCCCTTGGTACAATCACCTGAGTTCCCAATCTCTGTATTTATTAACAGTCCCCATTATTCACTTATTAATTATCCCAGAGCAGCTGTGGCTGCCCCTGGATCCCTGGCAGTGCCCAAGGCCAGGCTGGGCAGGGCTGGGAGCACCTGGGACAGTGGGAGGTGTCCCTGCCATGGCAGGGGTGGCACTGGATGGGCTTTAGGGTCCCTTCTCACTAAATAATTCTGGGATTCAATAATTAATTAAATACTTCCTCTTCACTGAAGGGTGAGGGCTCTCATTTGGATCATCTGCAGGATGATTCTGAACTTTGACCACACTCTCCCCTCTTCACACCCTGTGGTTACAGAGCCTTTTTTGCACTGGTTCTACATTTCCTGCACATGGAAATCTGCCAAACCCATTTGGTTTTGGTTATTCCCATCTCCTTTGGAGATCAAAAACATTCTAGCATTGAGTTGCAGCTCTCCCTTGAAAATAACACCTTTTTACTTTGTATTTTTAATTTTTTTAAATTTTAATATTTTGTATTTTTAATTAATATTTGAGATATCAACTAATTAATTTTAATATATTATTTTAATATATTAATTTTAAATGTATTAAAATATATTTAATATATATTAAATATATTAAACTATTAATTTTAATTAATATTTGAGATTAGGATATTTTTCTTCTTGCTTAGGAAAAACCAGAAGTCTCATGCCATATCAGTATTTAAAATAATTTCAATCTTAAACCACATTCAAGTCTTCTGCCCAGTGAACCTTTGGAACAGGTTTTCTTGTTTTTCCAGGTTTGTAAAAGTACAAGACTCAGAGATCCAGCTTGAACTTCAAAATTATCAAAATCCACTTGTGATCAGAAGACTGTAGCATTATTTCCTTGGTCACAAAAAGGGAAATTTAACATTCTGATCAGTCACCACAGCTGCAGCAAACAACACAAAACCACCTCCACAGTACAATTAATAACCAAATGTTTCAAGAAATACCATTATTATCTTTCAGATCTTATTGAACCTGACTGGAGAGAATGTTTATTTACATATTTGGTTTCATAATCCCCCAAGGTTCTCTCTTGAGCTCCTTCCCAGACTTCCATTAGCATCACTCATCCTCACCAGCACGGGCACAGCATTTGCTCCAGTGCAGAGAGAACCAGTGGAATCTTTCCCACTTCAACTCAGGCCAACACAATCCTTCTCTTGCTCGAGGCAATTGTACCTCTCTGTTCTCCTCATGTCACATCCACTCCTCCTCCTCCTTCCTCACAAGCCTCTAAGGAAGTTCCACCTCACTGCCCATTTCTGGGCTTCTCTCTCAGAGAGTTTCCTGCATTTGCCATGGTTGTTGTTGTTTTTCCTCTCTCCCTCCAAGAATTCTCTGCTTTTCCTGGAGTTCCTCACTGCTGAGCCCACCTCTGCTCTTCTCTTTGCCTCCTCATTATCTGGTGTTGTTTGGTTTTCTCTCATGCAATAAACTCAGCAGGCCCACACTGCAGTGCTAATTTCACTTGGAACTCCATCTCTCTGAAATCCTGCTGTGCTTTGTTTGAGCAGCCCTGCAAAAATGCTCAGTGTTCCCTTCACCACTCCTCTGTCTCCAAGGTCAACCCTTGGCTCCCCATCCTCAAAATCCCTCTGGATCTCCAGCCCACCCTCAGAAATCTGCCATCCATAACTGCCTTCACTTCCACTGCCTCTATTTTGGGGGAATTGCACAGGAACAGTGTCTCAAATGCTGGAATAATTCAAATGACAGAGCACAGAACCATTTCCAGTGTTACACACCCCGTGGTTCTGGATAACTGATCATGATATGGCCATGGGTGAGAGCCCTCCTGCATTGCTGTGATTCTGTTGTTCCTATAACAAAAGAAATAAAAACATCACAGCTCCCATTAAAAAAAAAAACCTAAAATCAGACCTGTGCTCTTTGTGCTGTTCCAGTGAATTCTGACAGGGAGGAGGTTTGAGCAATCAGGTGGAAGGGGCAGAAGGATGGAACTGGATGAGTTTTAAGGTCCTTTTAAAGCCAAACCAGTCTGGAATACCATGATTCCCACACCTTCTCTTAGCTCAGTATCAAACAGTGACAAAACCAGGTTTTGCTGCCTCCGTCCCATACGATGCACATGATTCACAACCCTGCCTTACAAGTTCTTCCTGAAAAAAAAGTGTTGCTGTAAATCTTTTACAGGGAGGGGAAAAGCAATTTATACTCTCATGACCTCTTTTGACTTCATTTCCAACAGTCATTCCTAACAGTTCTTTACAGCTTTCCAAATGACACAGTTGGGAAGTGAAAACCAGCAAGTGGCATCTTCTGCCAGTTGCTCCAAGTACAAATTCCTTTCTGAGCTGCATTCAAGAAATCACTTTATTTGCTTAATTTTTGGTGTGTGATGAGCACAGTTCTGCTGCTCTGAGACTTCCTGGAGCAAAGTGGGGCTGCTGTAGGGCAGGTAATTTGCTGGCAGGAAAATGTTGCTTCTCCAGAATTTAACAAAGTGTTGGGTGACTTTTCTCACAGTCAGCAGCCACTAAAAATGCAGATTGTTTCCAAGTAGTTTCTTGTGGAGATTATTTCTTCTCAAGTGAGAGTTCAAGCAGATCTAGTGCATGAGGAGACATGTCCAGTGCAAATGTTCAGAGCCACAGGCCTGCTCTCCCCAGCCTCCAGCCAGGAGCACATTTACACTCCTGGCTCTTCCTTCCCATCCATTTTGTAATGCACTTCTTCAGTTCCTCTTCATTATGGCCACCACTCCAACCAAGAATCTGTCATTCTCTCACACATCATATTTCTTCTTTTCCCATTGATTTTTCCTTGCTACCAGCTCACAAAAAGCAGCAATCTCTCCTCCCCAAGGGAAGCCTCCTTCAGACCCTTGTGTAAGAGCACACAGGGGAAAGCACCAGGTACAAGGAGATCCTGGGAAGCAGGTCAGGACCCCAAGGATTATTAAATTATGCAGCTTAAACTGTGTCCAGCTCAGGTTGGGAAGGACATTGAGATGAGAGCATCCAGAGGGGACAACGAGGCTGGAGAGGGGCTGGGAACACAAACCCTGTGAGGAACCCCTGAGGGAGCTGGGGGTGCTCAGCCTGGAGAAAAGGAGACTCAGGGGTGCCCCCATCACTGCACAGCTCCTGAAAGGTGCCTGTGCTCAGCTGGGGCTGGGCTCTGTCTGCAGCAGCACTGACACAGCCAGAGCACACAGCCTCAAGCTGTGCCAAGGGAAATTCAGGCTGGATAGCAGGGAAAAGTTTTTCACAGAAAGGGTGATATTGTGGAATGGCTGCCCAGGGAGGTGGTGGAGTCCCCATCCCTGGGTGTGTTTAACAAAGCCTGGATGTGGCACTGGGGGCCAGGGTTGAGTTGAGGGGTTGGGGCTGGGTTGGACTCCATGATCTTGAAGGTCTCTTCCAACCCAGTGATTCTGTGAATTCTGTGCAATCTCATTTTCCAAATTCTCCTCCAAGACAGCCACAATCAGTGTCTGGTAATTAGCCTGACACTTGTATTGTCTTGTCTCCAGCACAGGCTTGGCTCCCACCGGGAGCACCAAGGACAGGCAGGGTCTGCCCTCACAGGGACACAACTGTGTGACACTGGGGGTGCACAGACACCCACCCCCCCTCTGGAGAGACAATCTGCCAGAGCTGCTCCCCCCATCCTGAAACACCCACCCCACTCATCCACAGCCCAGCACAGGCTCTCCACAGAGCCACCAGCTCAGCTGGGGCAGGGCCAGCACAGGGGGGACACAGAGGACAGGAATGGAAGGGCACACACCCAGGGAGGGATATGGAGGAGAAACACCAACACTGACATCTGCTGCCAGTTCAGGGGGCTCTGGAGTAGGGACAGAGGCAGCTGACAGGTAGCACACCTGTATGTCACGGCCAACATCAGCACTGGAAGAGCCACCTGTGCATTGTCACAGCAGTGCCTTGGTCCAGAGCAGGGCAGGAGCTGCTGCTGCAACTGAATCCAGTGAGGCAACATCACCAACGTTACACAGAGGCCAACCCAACACCACATGGAACATTGACTGTTTTTGGCTTGAACACGCTGCCCTCACACCCTTCTCCAGCTCATTTGCACCTGGAGCACCAGAGGATGCTCATCCCAACAGTGTTTGCTCCAGCCCCAGCTCAGAAAGACCTGAAATATCAACTTGTTTGTATCAGAAAAGGACAAAGGAGGAGACACTGCTGGAAGCAGTGAATGAGTGGGAAGAGCAACCAGACAAACTGCAAATCGATGCTATTTGTGGGAGCAGTGCCAGTGGATGAACTCAGAACACCATGTACTCTCTAAAGTTGTTCTAACAACCACCTTCTGCATCTCCTGTGTGCCAAGCTCACCCCGTGACTGAGGACAGCCAGCCCTTCTGCTGTGTGCAAAGAGGAATCCAAACCTCCCTCCCTCAATTTTTAATAGAAAAATGTATTAAAAAGCCATGAAAGGCTTACACACACTCGTGCATGGAAGTCTTGTGTATCTGTACATGGCTATATGCAAGAGCAGATCTAAAATACAGGTGAAAATGAAACAAGGCTGAGCTTGCTGTGCTTTGTAATTAGGGCAGATGGAGTCATCCCACAGGTTCTCCCCAAAGGACTGAGCCTGCATTTTGTAGCTGTGCAATGACAGTCCTGTTGCAGCTGAGAACATCATTAAGGGACAAAGAAGAGGAAGATTTAAGCTAGGAAGGGAATTGGGAAAAGCTCAGCCTCCTGTATTTCAGTTTTACTCCTTGTATACGTGTGGCTGTAGGAGAGATCTGAAGTTGCACGCGTGTTGTGTTGCCCTAAACCCAACATTACAGTCCAACCACCACCAAAAACCCTGTCAGAAGCCACCTGAGACACCCACACCAAACACCCAACAAAACCATCACATTCACCAGGCTGATGGAAGAGGATCTGCAAGGGCAGTGCCCTGGGCAGGCTGCTCCTCTTTGGGTGAATGATACCTGAACTTCCAGAACAGAAAAAGAGAGAACAACCCATGATGAGCTGCTCAGGTACCCCCTAGAAGGGAGAGATCCAATTCCTTTCAACTCAGCTTCACACAGAGTCCCAAAGCTGGCTGGAGCTTTATCAGGGACCCTTCCCCACCCTTCACTGCTGGCTCTTCCCCCAAAAATCCTTCCTGCCACCTCCACTGCACTCTGCTCCCACCACTCAGAGCCATCCAAGCATTCTGGTGGTGATAACAAGGATCACTTTTATCTCTGTCTCTCTATCTCAGTGGTTTTTATTTAATGATGCTTGCCAAAAAAAAAGAATGTTCTACCAAGGAAAACAAAAATTTTCAACGGCCTTGTGCATTTTCCAGGGTTCAAGGGGATGGATGCAATTTTAGCCTTTGCTGTTCCCAGCCCAGTTCCATGTGGCATCCCTCAAAATGGAAGACAGAAAGGAGAAGGAAGGAAGGGGTATAAAAACTGTCCTGCAGGGGATCAGGGTGTGTATCAAGAGTGAGCTGATAGCTGGAATTATCACAAGAGACTTCAGCTGGAAGCAGAAGGAGACACCCAATATCCCAAGGAATGACAGTCCAACACATGAAATCACCTGTCTGGAACCCAGCAGGTCACAATTTCCATCACTGTCTGTCACCAGAGCTCCCCATACTCAAAAAATAATGTGGTCCAGCACATCAAGCACATAAAGCCCTGTGCCATTTGGGTTTAACAAAAACACTCTCAAGATGGGCTTGGAAATCAGGACACAGCTTCTCATTTCATTCTGACACTAATTCAGTGGTGCAAATGTGAACTCATCCCTCAGGCTCCCTCTGCCTCCCTTTGGGGCTGGCAAATACTGGAGGGGGTTGCTGTTTGTGGGTTTCAATGGATGGTTTGGAGTTTTTGGCTTTGCTTTTGTTGGTTGTTTAAAATATGAGTTCACACCTAAGATGCTGCTAGGAAAATAATCATTTTTAGTAATAAATTACCAAGAGAGAGAGGGGAAAAGATGAAAAGAGAACAATCCCTTCCAGGACCATTCTTCCAGCTCTGTTCCTGAACCTCACCCACCACCAATTCCCTCAAGTGCAGCCTGTGCACAGTGTGCCTGAGGTGCCAATAATCTGAATCCACCTAAAACAGCTTTGTAGTATCCTACAGCTTCAGCACATGCAGTAGTCATGGTTTGACAAAACCACAAAAACACAAGGAATTGGTAAAAAAAATCCACATGTTTAAAAAGGCAGAGCAAAGCAGCCTTAATGTGGAGGGTGCAGTGACATTCAGCTGGCTTTGGAGCTGCCTGATAACATTAATACTGATAAAGAACAAAAGCCTGACAAGTGTAATCCTGATAGTTCCCTTTGTGTGATTCCTTTGAGGATTACACAGCAATTAAAGATTTCTAACAGTGCTACATTTCCAAAGGACAATGCTCCAATCCCCTGAGGAAATCATAAGCCATTTACAGATTTTTCTTGGGTTTCAACTTTTTAGAGAGAAAAAAAAGCCATGGCCATTTAGCTGTCTTAATTAGATAAACAGCTTAACATCTGAAAATATTTAAAATGTCTTATTTCTAAGAATGTAAAAGAGGATTTCCTGCCCAGCAGGATCAGTGTGCTGCAGCACTGGCAGCTGAGGGTTCTTTTCTGCAGTTTCTCCCTGTGTTCCAAGAGTCAGTGCACATAAATGCCTTTCTGCACTTGTTCGGCACTTTCTGCACTCAGAAGTCATGGTGTGCAGCCCTCCTGACAAGAGGAACTTTCTGGTTGCTGAAGAGAAGCAGAAAAGGTGCTGAATTAATCAAAACATGGCTGCAGCTTCCCCCCTCAGCAGGTATTTTGGAAAGGTGACTGGTTTTGGGTCAGACCCTGCACACAACATGTCCTGGGAGGGGTTTCCAGTGAACCCAGCTTACACCACCTAAAAACCCAGCTCTGGAAAATATCTGGAGTTAACTCTGAGATTTGTCTGACATTCAGGCATCTCCCCAACACCACAATCATCCTTCAGAACTCAATGAAGACAAAGGTGGCCTTGCATAAAAACCCCATTGCATTGAAGGTTCCATCCCCCTGCAGATGTTTGAAGTGCACAAACAACTTCAATCCAGCAGCAGATTACTCTGAGGAATGGCTCTGATGGGTTTGCTGCCTTCTCCTCACCCACTGCTGTCCTCCCAAGAGTGCAAAAAGCAAAGAACAGCCACCTCAACACAGGCCTGGAGTTGTGACCCTGTGCTCTGAGAACCTGCCCTGCAGCTTCGAACAAACCAGGGGAGAACTGCCCCAGCCTCAGCAGCACTGCCAGGAACAACAGAACCTCAGAGCCTGGGCCAACACCTGCTATTGATAGGCACAAAAATCAATTTAAAAGGAATCCTCTCTCACACACAACATAGTGCTAATGAGATCAAGAAAACAAGAGTAAAAACTACAATTTCCAGTGGTTAATCAAGATCAAAACCAAAGCAGCAACATCAAGAAAAGAACTGAGAGACTAAGATAAGCATTTTAAACAAGTAGCTGGTGAAGAGAAGCCCTTCCACTCCATCAACACACAAATGTCTCCTCTGACCTCCTCTGGGATCACCCAGGGCATGGCAGAAATGATAATAAAATAAGAAACATGACCCTTTAGCTGGTAGATAAAATTCACATTCCAACATTTTTCCCTATGTGCATCTACAGCAATGGACCACCAAATTAAAAGATTTCTCCTAAATGAGTCAAATCTTAGTCTCTTGAAAGCAAGACTTATGTCAACTGTATTTCAGCAGGGAGGGAATGATTTAACAGATTCATCGTTGTCCTTTAAAAATTCCTTGGAAGTTTCTAAACTGAGTTGTGACCAGATACAGTGATTGGAGCTGCCCATCACTAGGGCCAGCAGCAGCCAGTGTCCCTCCACAATGTCTCCCTGAGAGTCAGGATCCTTCTCCCCTGACAGAACTGTCCTTGTCAGCTCCTCAAGCAACTCCACAGGGAAGGAAACTTCAGTTTCTAGCCTGCTCTTCTGCCCTGCACTGACAGACCTCAGGAACAGATGCCATTGAGTCAGTGCAGGGAACAAAACATTTTGAGCCGCAAGTTGAGCCCCGGGAGCGCAGGCACACGCTTGGAAATGAACATCCTGTCTGGAAGGCTTCATCCTGCACTGCTGGGCTCCTGCAAGCAGCAATGGCACAGCCCCATCTCCTATGCAAATGACACATGGCATTTTAAAGTTCTGACACAGAGACACTAAACAAAAAGCCATGGACTACAAGGCTCTCTGTTTGGTTGGTGCTCACAATTAGGGGTGACACAGGAGGTGTTCAGGGAGGATCAAAGCCACCAGTTCACCAAAACACCAATTACCAACACCAACTGCTGCTTTCATTCCCTGCAAGCACCCAAAACCCCAATTATGTTAATGTCAGGGAAAAAAAACCCCAACCCTTCAGCAGGTTTTTAAAGGTTTATAACAGATTCTGCAGAAGGGGATAAACAAAACTTTTAAAAAGCAAAAATATCGCTTTGCTAATGCCCTCTGAAATAATGCTGGCATTCTTCACAGATCCTCCCCCATGTTTGCAAAAGGCAGCCAGAGCATGGAGACACTTCCAACAAATGGCAGAGTGAGTCAGTGGGGCTGGGAGCTGTGGGCAGGAAGGAGATGACAACGTCCACAGAGCCACTGAAGTCTCCAACGTGATTCATGTCACAACGTGGATCCAAAACAGGGACTTGTGCGCTTTAGGCACAAACTGCAGGGGTATTTCTGTAGCCCTGCCTGGGCACTCACAGCAAACAAGGCCCTGCTGCAGCAAACACAGCTCAGTCCTTCCACCAACCCACCTCCTCCTTCCTGCCCAGAGAAACAGCTGGGCCAGCCTGGAAAAACCTGCACAGAGAGGTGAAGTTTAGGCCATTTCCTAGAAACACTGAATTGTAAAAAAGCTTGGGTGGGAAAGGACCTGAAAGTCCATCCAGTGCCACCCCTGCCATGGGCAGGGACACCTCCCACTGTCCCAGGCTGCTCCACCCAGCCTGGCCTTGGGCACTGCCAGGGATCCAGGGGCAGCCACAGCTGCTCTGGGCACCCTGTGCCAGGGCCTGCCCACCCTCTGAGCACCATCTGCTGCCCTGTCACTCAAAACTGCTCTCAGAAAGTAGAACAGGTCTGTTTTTAACCTGGGAACTCTGCAAAACTCCAGGAGCTTGACAGTGAAAAGCTGCAGAACACCACAGGCAGAGGAAAGCAGGAAAATGCCTGGATGTGACACTGACAATCCCTTCTTCACACCCCAAAAGGCTTCACACCATTGTGATTAGTCACAGAAGATGTCAGCTTTAGTTCCTGTCAAACCATGTCATTTTACCTTTAATGAAGTATCCCAAAGAAATTTAAAAAAACAAATAAAAATTGTGTTAGAAGCACATTCCAGCAGTGACCTGCTTCTCCAAACACAATCCCAAGCCAACACAATCCCATTGAGTGTGGGAACAGATTCCTAAATCCTGTGGAAATATCAAATATGGGGCAAGCAGCAGCCCAGCCCAGCCCTGTCTCTGCTGGGAGCAGCACCAAAACTGCCTCATGGACCCCACAGACAAAATTTTGGATCAGCTCTCTAAGGGGAGCTTCAGGATCCTTCCCCTTCATTCCCATAAAAAGGAATTTCTTCCCATAGAACTAATCCCAATTCACACGGCTTCAGAGCTATGCTAATTCTGCCTATAAACAGATACATTTTCAGTGCTTAGTTTTCAGCTCAGAAAGCAGAAAAGGGCCTGAACAACAAGCTCAGAACTTCAGAAATCTTCTGATTTTAAATATAAAAATCAAACAAGCCATGCATATTTATGACTCCTATTTCTGCTGTTAGGTCTGAGAAACAAAACTAGGTCTGAGAAACAAAAAACGAACATAAGAGAGAAATTAAATATGGATAAATACAACAATTCTGAAATGAACAGTTGCTTTAATAGCTATAATAATTACACACTCCCTGAAAAGCCTGACAAAGCTTCGAAGTCAGCTCTGCTAACTCTGAGGAGGTTGGACCACTCACTTCCAGGGTGAGGCTCATCCAAACTGGCTCCTTCTGTGGCACTGAATTTATTCAAATCCCCAGTTAGGGCACATTCCTGCAATTATTCCAGCCCTAATTTAACATGCTGGAATAGGAAAGAGGAGGAAAGTAACCCATGGCACAGAAGAGCACTGGGCAGGAATGAAAACACAACCTTTTTTGGGTTTATCTTTCTTTTCAACCCCATTCGCCAAACGCTATAAAAACTTCCCCGTCTGAAAGAAGCCTCCCATATTTTCAACTTTGGAAGCCCTAAAGCTGCCTGAGGGATGGGAGCAGCACTGAGTGTGTCTGGCAGGGAGCAAACCCCATTTCCCAGGGCCAGGCCCCTCTCACCACTCCGATGAGGTCCCCCCGGCCGTACTCCCCGGTCAGGTGCTTCTTGCCGTCGTCCATGCGCAGCACGGAGCGCAGGCGGCCGTTCAGCACGATGTACGTGCAGTCTGACTTGTCCCCCTGCCTGCAGGGACAACAACAACAGCATCAAGGGATGGCACAGGCTGAACAACAACAGCATCAAGGGATGGCACAGGCTGAATTGTCTCCCTGTAGGAGGGAGCGTCAGGGGTAGGATGGTCGGGATGGATGGAGATGAGAGATCTCTGCAGCCAGGTCTGGAACTTGGGGTTTATTGCAAAGGGCCTGGGTGCAGGGCCCTGCTGGGAGCTGCCAAACACAGCTCAGAGCAGGAATGAGAGAAGAGAGGGGGAGAGAGGATGAGAGGGTGAGAGAGCAAAAGAATAAGAGAGCGAGGTTCCCGTTACAATACAATAAATCTTCTTCTGTGTTGAACATTCTAATTCTCACTAACCAATCTAGTACAAGATACAAATCCTATGGCATTTACATACAGCCTATAAGAATCATTACATCACCACACTGTGTTACATTTTAAACCCTAAAACCTCCTCTTTGGGCCCCTTCTGCCAAGCTGTAGGGTCTGCTCTGACCCTTGGGCCTGTCTGCAAGCAGAGGGTGTTGTTCCATCAAAAGGGGATCACCTTCAGCTGCCCACACCATTGTTTTCCATTGTTCAGTAATTAAGGTATCTTAAAGCTGCTTTCATTTCAATCTCGCTTATAGTTTCCATATTCTCAAAATCTTTAGCCAGGCAATTATATTTATAAGGCTTTCCTGTTTCATCTTCTCCAACATCTCCCTGCCTGCAGGGACAACCAACCAGCATCAAGGAATGGCACAGTCACACTTGTCCCCTGCCTGCAGGGAGAACAACAACGACCAGCATCAAGGAATGGCGTCACATTTCTCTTCACAAAGAAAATCACAATTCTTCCCAAGAATATTTCTGGGTTTCACATTCCCTGAACTTCAGAGAAATGGAAAACAATTCTTATCTCATTTGCTGTGCCTGTGTTGTGCCAAAGTAGAATGCAATGTAGAGATTGTTTAGAGTGATGGTGTTTTGTTTCCTTGGCCAATCAGGGCTGTCTTAGGGTGATGTTATGATGTTTGTATCCCCATTCCTGTGTTCTGTTTATGCTGGATATCTGTTCTGTGCCTTCAAGACTGGCTCTGAAGAGTGAAAGTTTTGTTCTGGTTTCTTATCAGCCACTCCCCCATGGCTGGCGGGACACACAGACAGGGCAGTGCATGGTGCTGCTTTTGCTTTTTGCTTTGCTTTTTGCTTTGCTCTTGCTTCTGCTCATTAGCTAGTTTAGCTAAGCAGTCCAAATTTCTTCCTGGACTGTTTCTCCTTTCCCTTTTTTGGACCTACTCAAGCCTGCTCCAGACTGGGCCCTGGGAACACTGAGAGTTTGCACCTTGTGGCTGCAGCAGCTGCCCCAGCACAGGAGGGACTGAGAACAGAGCGACCACCCCCAAGAGAGACTTTCTGAATTTGTCATCTTTTTCAGAGTGGTGACAGAGTGGTGTCAGCTGGTATTGTTCATTCTGTGTGCTGAGGGTGCTGTGCCTGTTAAACAAACAGGTTCTTTCCACTTCTCACTGAGGAATTCTTCCCAAACCATTTGGGGGGAGAAGCCATGTGGGTTTGCTTTCTGGAGGGGCCCCTTTGGAGGTTTTCTCCCAAATTTGCCCTAAACCAGGATAAGGGCCAAGTGTGTGTGTGTGTTGGGACTGTTGGCTGCCACTCACAGGACTCTGTGCAATGGTGTGCAGTGGAGTGCTTGGCAGATTCAGTTTAGATGTAATGTTATATAGTGCAATATAATATAGAATAATATAGTACAATAAAGTAATTAATTAGCTTTCTGGTAAGATGGAGTCAGGTGCATAATTTCTCCCTGCACAGGGGTCATCCTTTTGATAGAGTCCCTGTTCAGCAAATACATGTGGAGGTTTTGGATAAGTTGGTGGTTTTTCTTTGCCTGGTGTGGAAGATGCAGGGAAGTGTTTAATTGATATCTAATGAGCAAATGAGAAATGAAGCAAGAACTTGTTAAAAGGTGACTGGAAATGGGTTTAATGTGTAAATGCACAGGCTGTGCACAGGGAGCTCAGATAAGGAGTGACAGGACGAGGGGGAATGGTTTCACACTGCCAGAGGGCAGGGCTGGATGGGATATTGGGAATTGTTCCCTGGCAGGGTGGGCAGGCCCTGGCGCAGGGTGCCCAGAGCAGCTGTGGCTGCCCCTGGATCCCTGGCAGTGCCCAAGGCCAGGCTGGGCAGGGCTGGGAGCAGCCTGGGACAGTGGGAGGTGTCCCTGGATGGGCTTTAAGGTCCTTTCCAAGCCAGGGCAGTGTGGGGTTCCATGCCAGGACTGGCAGGGCATGACCAGGGTGTGAGCAGGCCCCAGGGGACAGCACAGGCTCATTGCTGCTACTCAGGAGCTCATTCCCACTGCAAGCTCAACGTGGATGAGCAGAGGAAATTCTGCAGGTCAAAGAGCAAGATCCCCAAGTGGCTCCAGATTTGGTGCACACACTTTTCTCCACCAAGAACTTTTTTGCTGGCACAATTAGGAGTGCTGCTGGGAATGTCACACTTCTGGTGGTGGAGTTAAACAAATGCAAGGAATTCCAGAAGATTTTAACAAGATATTGACAGCTAGGAGTGTTTTGATGCACAGAGTAATCCAAAACTTCCATTGGCATTGGTGCTGCAGGTATGGTTATGAAAATTACAATTATCCAGATCATGTTCTAATTAAACTGTTACTCTCCCACCACTGCAGCAACCACATAACAGCTCAATTGCATCCTAGTACATATCCATAAAAATAAGTTTTCCCAAGGTAACTTTTGCCCCTTAAACACAAAATTCCTATTTTCAATTTACTGCTGAAAAAGCCTAACTGAATTACCTTTGAGTTTGGCTGTTTGTTTCAGAAAGGCTGAAAACCTCTGAGCAATAGATCTTTGCACCCTCAACAATGCAGAAACTACCACCAGAACATGGAACTGTGTCTTAATCAATTGTATCACTTAAAAAGCTTGCCAAAACAACAGAAAATATGAGGAATAGTATAAAATAATTTAGCAACATGTAGAGACAAGAGATTGAAGCAATGTTGAAGGGACTGCAGAAAGAAAATAATCTCAAAATAGGCAAACAAATAAAACAAATGGAATGGTTGATAAATACAGCCTGAGGTTCTCAATTTACACATCCCCAAGGCAGCACAGCTCATGAAGCAGGAAAATTTCAACAAACACACAATTTTGTCCACATCTCACCTGTAAACAGCTCGTCCAGCCTCCACCTCCATCCAGTCCAGGGCGAAGTCAATCTGCCTGACAAAGGGGGACATTCTCTTCACAACACTGTGGGCCACCCCCAGCACCACACTGGGCTGCTCCCTCATGATCCTGAGGAAAAAACAAAGAGTTACTGAGCCTCCACCAACAAGAACAGCAGCCCACATGTCAGAGCTCAGTGCATCCCTCTGGGTGTCCAGAGTTGCTGAGGACCCTGCCAGGGGGCTCAGAGACCCTGGCACAGAGCCCAGAGCACCTGGGGATTTGATTTTGACCCCTGGAGCAAGTTACCAGCTTTGTATGAGGACATGAAAGTCACACAGGTTCGAATGGTGTAATAACAAAGTAATCACAGGGTGAAAATGTAGATTTTAGGATTTTTGGTATGGGGGTTATGGGGACAAGATGGAGGAATCTGGGTGTGCCCAGCCTTTCTCCTTCTTCTTGTTCTCCATTTTCTGCAGTGCTGTTGGCACTTTGGGATGGGTTTAGAGTAGAAGCTCACTGTCTAACACAGGTGATGGGTATTGGGAATTAAGTGTAAATATGTTATATGTAGTTTGTAGTATAAAAGGACAACACAGAGTGCCTGTGGCTGCCCTGCTGAGCAGATCTCAGCTGGGCAGAAAGAAAATTTTATAGATAAGAATTAATAAACAACCTCAAGACCGAAAAGTGAAGAGTCCAGACTCGTTCCTCAGCTGTGTGGGCTGGAGCAGAGACACCCTGCACATCTGGGGCAGCAATTATCAACCAAAACCCGAGACCCACGGGCACCACATCCCAGAGCAGCTGGGCAGAAATTGCCAGCCCTGCCACCACCACTCTCACCAGGCACTCTGACCAAACAGGGGCTGCCCAGCTTCAACCCAGCCCACATAAATGGCACTGAGAGCTGGCACTGTCCTAGAGCAGGATGCCAGTCCTGCTGTCTGCCCCAGTTCCCTCTCCCAGTGCAGCAGGATGGGCAGGAGCCATGTGAGCTCCTGTGTGACCGTGCTCACAGGGGTCTCAGGATGAGGGAAGAGATGAGGATCTGACTCCATGTTTCAGAAGGCTTGATTTATTTTTTTATTATATATATTATATTAAAACTATACTAAAAGAATAGAAGAAAGGATTTCATCAGAAGGCTGGCTAAGAATAGAATAGGAAGGAATGATAACAAAGGCAGCTGTCTTGGACTCTCTGTCCGAGCCAGCTGACTGTGATTGGCCATTAATTACAAACAACCACATGAGACCAATCCCAGATGCACCTGTTGCATTCCACAGCAGCAGATAATCATTGTTTACATTTTGTTCCTGAGGCCTTTCAGCTTCTCAGGAGGAAAAATGCTAAGGAAAGGCTTTTTCATAAAAGATGTCTGTGACACTGTTGTGTATGAGCCACTCTCCTCATTTCCCCTCACACAGGTCCCTCCTGACTCAGGAAAATGTTCATCCTGTCCTCAGCATCTTCCCTCCCTGCTGCTCTGCCCATCTCAGTCCTTTGCTCGTGCTCAGTTTCCCCCACATATCACATCAGAATCTTTTTATATGTAAAGTCTGAGGTGCTTAAAAATAAAACACCTGCTCTGCATTTCAAATATTCCCTTTTCCCTCTTGCAAAGACCACAAAGAGCTGAAATATCTTCTATTAAAGCTCCCCATCTTCACACTGAATGTTTTTAGTCATGCTTAAAAGTCTCTAATAATAAAGACACCATATAATTCAGTATGTTCCTCAAACTGAAAAACTGAGAAGGTTGTGCCAGGACAACCTCAAACTCCACAGTGACTGTGAGGCCTAGCAAAAATCTCACAGACACCTGGGAATTGCTCAGGAATGTCTAATTTCTCCTCCTTTTTAGACTGAAGCTTGCTTCACCCTGTCAGTGTGGGAGTGAGCACTCAAATACCTCCTGAAGCACTCCCAGGGGTGAATGGATCACACACATGTCAGGCTGTTCTGCCTGTTAGGGCAGCTTGTCTTCCCTGTGCAGCATCAAGGGCAGACTACTAAAAAATAGTTATTTCACCAAAAAGAAATAACATCTCACAAAGAAGTCAATTTGTGTCTGCAGCCCCAGCATGAGAAATGCACACAGAAAGGTGAGGGAGCTGCAGAAAACCTGCTCATGGACAAGCAGGGTCCTCCAATCCCCAGTGTCCAGCCTGGCCTTGGGCACTGCCAGGGATCCAGGGGCAGCCACAGCTGCTCTGGGCACCCTGTGCCAGGGCCTGCCCACCCTCACAGGGAACAATTCCCAATTCCCGATATCCCATCCAGCCCTGCCCTCTGGCAGTGGGAGCCATTCCCTGTGTCCTGGCACTCCAGGCCCCTGTAAATTCTCTCCATGTTTCTTGCCAGCCCCTCCAGGCCCTGCAAGGCCACCCTGAGGTCCCCCCAAAGCTTCTCCTCTCCAGGTGCACAATCCCAGCTGTCCCAGCCTCTCCTCCCAGCAGAGCTGCTCCATCCCCTGATCCCCCTGGAGCCTCCTCTGGATCTCTGCAGCAGCTCCAGCTCCTCCCTGTGCTGGGCCAGGGCTGGGGCAGCTCTGCAGGTGGGGTCTCACCTGGGCACAGGCACAGGGGCACAATCCCCCTGCCCTGCTGCCCACGCTGGGCTCAGCCCAGGGCTCAGGGGGGCTCAGGGCTGGGGCAGCTCCAGCTCTCACCCCCAGCACCCCCAGCTCCCTCTCAGGGCTGCTCCAGCTGCAGGAATGCCAGGAATATCCAATTTCTCCTTATTTTTAGACTGAAGATTACTTCACCCTTCACCTGAAACCTCCTGAGGATCGTTGTTCAGTTTTTTACATCCATGTTCCCTTCACAAGGAAGGTGCCAGATTGGTAAGAAAATCTCCTTTTTGTGTTCTCTCTGAGCACAAATCATGTCAACTGTGGATCTAATCTCACCCTAAATAACTGAGGAAGAGAGAAAGGTGTGGAAGGAGCACTGCCACTCCTTGTTCCCTAACTGGATTACAGCTCTTATGGACCATTGCAACCCTGCAGAATCACAGAAAGCCCAAGCAGAGATCCACAGTCCATGACTGACAACACAAGCAGACTCCCCAGGAGCTCTGTAGTGCCTGGGTGGGGCACAGAACCTGCCCTGGAGTCTCTCCAACACCAGAACTGTCCCTCATGGGTGCCACTGCTGCAGCCAAAGCCCCAGAGCTGCAGGGACTGTGGGGCAGCAATGCTCTCCTCACCCAGAGCTCCAATTCATGCTTCTGCAATAATGGAGCCTAAAACTTCAGTCAAAAGCCCTGGAATTGAAAGAGCAGAGATCCACAGGCACATATCCCTATTTCATGTTGAACTCACCCTACTCACACACCTGCATTTGAATGTCTCCATGGTAAATTAAAATGAACACTTGCTCTTACATTTACAACACATAAAGATCCAGCAACAAACACCATTACCAAAAAGCAGGACAGCTTTTCTCTCCTGACCCTCTTCTCTGGCCCTGATTTTTCTATGCCATCCCAACCAAGATACCAACAGACACATGGAAAACACCCAGCCCTATCCTTCTCAGCAGATTCAAAAGTTAAATAAAGCCCCTAAAAACTCCTGGATGGTTTAGCTCATTGGTTTTACTCCACATGCTTATTTAGCCCTCAAAGGCTCTTCCCACACAGGCTGTCTGCTGTCATCAATAAAAGCCATTTACTCGTTTCCTCCCTCATAATATGTATCTTAATATTTAATGCATCCAAAATACAAACTAACAGCTTCATTATTTCCACCTGGAGATCTCTCATGTCCCTCAGCTCCATGCAGCTTCCACAAGAGAATTAACACAGAAGGTGAGACCCACCCTTATGCAGGAGAAGAGAAAAGAGGTTTTTTTCCCCCATTATCAGCCCAGTTTCCTTCCTCTCACGTGGGCATTTACATCCCTGATCTTCTGTTTGGCACAGGTACTGGGAAAATTAAAATCCAAAGCTCTGCACTACAGAGGTTTCTGAAGGGACTTTGAGGATTCTTTACTAGAAAGCTCACCAAGTGTAACAATAAGGGCTAAGCAGTTTCTGTCAAAGTCTGGAGCTTCTGCAGATATTCTTGGGGATGTGGCTGCAATGGGATTTTCAGCTTAGCTGGCAAGACCAAATAAAAATCAAAGCTTTCCTGCTTCTCTGGCAAGTGCATATGATGAAACCTCTGAAGTGTGAAATTTACGGAAGCAGAAAATGTGAGAGAGCCACTGGTAGCGCAGATCCTGAATGTATTCCCCCAGAAGATCCTGGTGACAACTTGATTCCTGATTCCAGGAGCTGCACACTGAGAGCACTGCAGGCACATTCCATGGAATCAGCCCTGGATTCAGCACCACCAGCTTGTGCCACCCCTGGACCTGCACTCTGCATCTACAGCCAGCAGCACAAAAAAGGAGAAATTCCACTGCCCTGGATTTTCATGGGAAAGATTTAATCCAACACTCAATTCTCCACCCCAAGCTCCTTCCATTGCTGTGCTCTTTGCCTCATGACAACCACTGAGCCCTTTCTGCTTCACCCTCTCATTAATTATTGAGAAAAAACACAGAGTGTTCCACAGGGCAGCACAGAGGAAAACAGGAAACACATGTGACAGGAAAAGAAGAATGAAATTTTGGAGAATAACAGGAGTTTTTGTCAAATTTCACCTAGTCTGTAAGCTAAGAGAAAAAATGAACAAATTAAGATAAAAATAATTCCTCTGAGATTCCAGGCAAAGGAGAAAGCTGAACATTGTGGAACTATGAACATAGAATTTACATTAAAATGACAAAAAGAACTACATCCTATTTTATTAACAAGTTTTTCTTTCTCATAGAATTCAAAGCAAAAATGAAGCACCAGAAGAAACCTGATGCTTTTCAAAGCCCTTCTCCAATGTCACTTTTAAATATGGGCCCAGAAGTGCCATAAAGCCTGGGCTTCAGGACGAATTGTGAAGATGAAATGGTGGAATATCACAGAGCTTGTAAAATTGAGAGAACAGATAATAGACTTTAAAGGAGAAAAAGAAAGATTTGGAAAGGACCCAAAAATAATGATGAGGTGATAGATTTATGGGTCTTGATCCCTGACTGGTAAGGGGTTAATGGGAGCAGAAAGGTAATCTGGAATTAACAGGAGGTAATTCAGTTCTTGAGAGAGAAGAGAAATCTCAGGAAAATGAGCTTCAGTAAAAGAGAAAGAATCCAGTCCTCAGTAGCAAAAAAACAAGAAAAAAAAAAAAAAAGAGGAATAGGTGGAATCTGCCAGGCTGGCTGAGACAACAAAATGAAATTTGAAGCCAGAAACAAGCAGGAAAACAACAGCAGGAAAAGACAGAGAGAAAAAGTGGCTGTTTAGGAGAAATAGCCTGGAACCACACGGAATGGCACAAGTGGGAAGCATCTCTCAAAAATTAGGCCAAAGAATTGACAAGCACCTCAGAGCCTGGGAAGAACACAGCTCATCAAGCAGCACCTGCTGAGCACAGCAGGTTCAGCTCCACGGCCTCTGCCTGGGGTGGGAAAACCAAAATCCCACAGTGAGGATGCTGGGACAGAGCTGGTCAGGAACACAAACAACAACAACAATTGCTTAGAAAGGAGGAGGTTGTGCAGAGATGGACATCACAGTGGCCTACAAAACACAACAAACCCCCAGAAGTGCTCTGTGTAACTCAGGACTCATGGAACATTCCAGAAGCTGGAAAAGGAGATTGTGCATTAGACACAAATGATGTCTGTGAACTAATTCTATCTCTAAATGACAAGATCACAGAATAAATCAAGGGCATTAATCATTATTATTGGCAACAAGGCTAACCACAGCCATCATATTGCATTTTTAATTACCTGTATTTCCTTTTAAGCATTAAATCCCAAATCAGGTGCTACTTCCAAGGTCCAGGAAGGAACCTGTCTTGTAGGGGAATTATTCTCTAACCAGTTCTATAAGTGAGCATTAAAACCCCACAGTTACACCCACAACAATCACTCATAACACACTCAACTCCCTGGCTCTGTCTGGGAACAGAACTGGGGAGGTTTTCCAGCAAAAAGGAATAATTAATCCAAGACAAAGGGCTTGGCCAAAGCAGCAATTAACCAAGCAAAGTGCAGGCTCTGGGCAGATTTTTTCATTTGAATTATGAAGTATATGAGAAACTTGGGCCATAATTCCCACCCCACTGGGTTAAGTGCTCTATAGGCCTTGAACAAAGACTTTTCTCTAAGCCATTTAATATTGTCACGTTCCCTGAATTGCTCCTTGCTGGAGTTAAACCACCTGAGAGAGGGACCACACTCCTATACCCACCCCATAAAAACATGGTTTGCTGTGGGATGCACCTGCAGCAGCACAAACATCCAACACTGGGATTAAATCCATGGCATCACTGCTATTGGAAAAGACCTCCAAGGTCATCAGGTCCAAGCTTTAACTGAATGCCTCCAGGCCCACTAAACCTTATCACAAAGTGCCACATCTTGGGTGTTCACACGTTTTTTGGAGCACCTCCAGGGACAGTGACTCCACACTGCCAGAGCAGCCTCTTGAGATGTCCAACTATTCTTCCAGTGAATAAATAATTCCAAAAATCC
The DNA here is from genome assembly GCF_027579445.1 of Ammospiza nelsoni. Lineage (NCBI taxonomy): Eukaryota > Metazoa > Chordata > Aves > Passeriformes > Passerellidae > Ammospiza > Ammospiza nelsoni. The sequence goes on along the minus strand of NC_080652.1, from coordinate 2,085,137 downwards.
AACTTGAACCTCCCCTGGCCATTCCCTCTGCTTCTGTCCCTGTTCCTGGGAGCAGAGCCTGATCTGTCCCACTGTCCCCTCCTGTCAGGAGCTGTGCAGAGCCACAAGGGCCCCCTGAGCCTCCTTTGCTCCAGGCTGAGCCCCTGCCCAGCTCCCTCAGCCCCTCCTGGGGCTCCAGACCCTCCATGTCCTTCTTGCACTGAGTGGCCCAAAATTAACCCCAGGATTTGATGAGTGGCCCCTCACCAGCACCCAGCACAGGGGGACAGTCACTCCCCTGCTCCTTTGTTCAATACAGTAATAAAAATTCTAAAAAATACTTTAAAAATCCCAGATCTACGTATGTTTGAATGGCAGAACTCACTCATAGAAATGGGACTTGGAGATGGAGAGGAAGCTGCAGTCTCTGTTGGCCTTGATGGTGAAGATGAGGGGCTCCCCAGTGAGCACAGCCAGCTGCCCCACCAGCTCCCCAGGGTGGGTGATGAAGAGGCAGGTGTCCTCCTCAGAGTCAATCTTCCTCTGGTACACATGGAGCATCCCAGAGACCACAAAGCAGACATTGACATCCTGGAGCAAATGGGAGGGAAAAATAAAACAAAATTAAAAAAAGAGCTCAATTACAATCCCCCCCCCAGATTTTAAAAGCAATTATCCCAGTGACAGAGCTATCATGACCAATCTGTTTCCCAGAAAGCTCCCCTATAGCTTTTGAACAATTAGGTGGTAAAATAAGATACAATAGTGAATTATTAAAAGCAGGGTATGAATATTTAAAACTAAGCAGGCACAATATTGAAAAATGCATTTCTCTTTGGGTGGTTGTGAAAAATGAAGGCTGCATCCTGAGATATCAAGGAATAACAACAGAACTGGGAGAGGAGGAGATAATGGGGAATCACAGCTGCACGATGAGGGGCATGGCAGGTCAGCAGGGCAGAGCCCAGCAGTGCAACTGCAGCTGCCCATCATCTGCTTTGCTTAAGCTCCTCTATTTACACAGGATTATTATAAATGAAGCTTGTTACATCCTAAACACACTTTGCTATCAACAAATAATGCTGGATTGGTTTTCTATGAGGGCTTTACTGCCACTGATGGCATCATAAAAGCCCAAAGTGCAGGGTTGAGAGGCTTCCCAGTCCCCAGAGCTCCTGAGGAAGATGAAGGATGACCCCACACCTTCCCACGAGGTCCATCAGAGCTGACAACACCCAGAGCCCCACCCTGGCTGTGCTGCAGCCCTGTCCTGTCAGCAGGAGGGCCCAGAGCTGGGGCCTTCACCTCCAGAAGGGGTGGCTTGGGAAGGGACAGGTGGGAATGTTTTATTTCCATTAATGTGTATAAACACCTCCTGGAGGGGCACAGACTGAGCAGACTCACCTGATCTCCCTGCCTGGACAGCACAGTGCCAGCAGTGACCTGGTGCAGTGTCACTTTGCCATTCAGCAGGGCAGGATTCTGGAGAAGAAAAGGGTGGAGGTAAAATTTACTGCTCTGTGCACAGGTAAAGGTGCCAGAATGTGAGGAACCACCCAAATAAAGTAAGAACAACAGTTAAGACTATTTTACAAGTACTTGTATCTCTTTAAAATATGGCACCTATTTTTATAATTCTCTACCCACCCAATATTTCTTCCAGAAGAGGAAAAAAGGTGTGATTTAATTGATTCATTAAGGTGTGATTTAATTGATCTATTTGAATTGATCACATTTGGATTCTTAAGGATTTTCCATTCATCAATTTCCCCCCCAGACTCTTTAAAGGGTCTTTAATGAAAAAAGATTTGTATCAGCTGGCATGAAAACCATCAAACATAAAGTTACCTTCAAAGGAAGGTGAAACTAGAGGAGATTCTCTGTATCAGGGAGTACCAGGACAGAATAATCCAGCACTGGCTGTGTCCCAGCCCAGCCCTGGGCACACAGCTCAGAGCTCATTTTCACACACACTGTCCAACAAAAGCTTCCCCAAGCTCATCAGCTCCTGTGCTCAGGCACACAACAGTGGGAATTTCACTCCCAACTGAAAAGCACATGGGAGGAAAGATCTTCCCAAAAGCCACCCTCAGTTTGGACCCCAATCCCTTGCAATGCCAAGGAGATGAGCTGGCTGAGCCTAAAAATTCTTTTGATCCAAACATTGCTTTTATCACCACAATCCTGAGTGCATAACAGACACCCAAACAGGCACAGAGAGACTTTTCCTTCCATCTCAAAGAACTGCCCACACAATCTGGGGTCCCGTGTGCAGCCAGGATCAAACCCTAATGCTTCAGGCCACCTTTGCTTTGGCATAACCTTCACTCAAACCAACAAATCACAGAGTCACAGACTGCTTGGTTTCAAAGGGACCTTAAAGCTCATCCAGTCATGGCAGGGACATTTTCCACTGTCCCAGGTGCCCCAAACCCCAATGTCCAGCCTGGCCTTGGGCACTGCCAGGGATCCAGGGGCAGCCACAGCTGCTCTGGGCACCCTGTGCCAGGGTCTCACCATGCTTCAAATAAAGAATTTCTTCCTAATATTCAATGTCAGCCTGCCCTCCTTCAGCTTAAAGCCATTCCTCCTTGCCCTGTCACTCCATGCCCTCAGTCCCTCTCCAGCCTTCTTATAAACCTTCAGAAATTCAGCATTTTATCAGCACCCTGAAGGGGCTGGGGCACAAAACAAGGCTCAGTTATGAGTGCACAGGTCAGGCTGAAGCAGTTCTGGCTCTCACAGCCTCCCTGGGTGCTTGGCTGTGCCTCAGAGGCAGAAGCACTAAAGCTGCACTCACAGGAGAACCAATTGAGCACAAGAGCAGAGCACAATGTGACCCCAGCCATCAAGTCCATTCCAGCAGGAAACCAGCACAGCAGAGATGTAAACACTCCACCAGTGTAATTGTTCTGCCAGGCTGGAATTGTTCTATTTTGGGGTGAAAAGAAATAGTGCAAGTGAAATAATCACAATTATTCTTTACACCTACTGCTGATAAAAAGAACATATTTTCATCAAAAATAGTTTTATTAAAGCCAATCTTTTTCATGGGAACATATCCAATGCAGAGAACCTGACAAGCACCTGTCAAAATATTTCAGTTCAGCAACAGCAACTCAACTAATTTCTATAATGTTTTTTCTATATTTAGACATTTATGGTTGTATAGTATTACCTATTCTCAAAGCCAAAGTTGTAACTCTGAAAGTGCCTCTCAGCAGGGGAATTCAGGCTCCCCCATGAGCTCTGCTTATCAAGAGCATTTTCAGGCTGCATCAGCTCAAAAAATAAAAAATTGCTGCCAAGATTTTCTTCATGTCTAAGACTACTTAAGTACTGGGATAGATTGTACTCAGGGCTGTGAGAGCCTCAGCATTGGAGATCTTTAAAGCAGCTCAGCCAAAAACCTGCCAGAAATGACTTGGCAGCATCTGATTGTGCCTCAGGCATGGCAGGGACTGAGTGACCTCAGGCAGAGCTTGGACTCCTCCTTTGCTGGGCAATCTCTGCCCCATGAACCAAGAAAAGAAACGACAAATGAAATCCATCCTGTCCCTCTCACATGGGTGAGACCAGCAAACCCCAGTTCAGCACTGCACAGCCACAGGGTTTAGGGTGAAATCTGCACTGAGCCCCCCAGGGAGGGAAAATAACAAAATAATTACCCCAAAAAGCTCCATTTCCCAGCAATGTGATACATGACCGCGGTACATGATTGCAGCAGGAATCTCAACAAAGTTGGTTACAACAGCAAATTTAAGAAGCAACAAAGGTTATTTCTAGGTAACAAATTAGCAGGAGTTTATGGTAGGAAGTGAAAACACAAACCAGTTATAAACAAGTTAAATACAGCAATAATTAACTGGGACAAATAATATTTTTGTCAAAGGAAATGCCCTTGTAACTCACAAAGAAGAGATGCCAGCAACACTGCTTAACCCTCCTCATCATAGATAAAGCTGAAAACACACAAAAACTGTAGGAGATTGAAAACCATTCATGACAGAGATCCAAGGAATTCAAGTTACTTAAAACAAAAGAAAAAAAAAAGAAAATTTTAATTCTGATGTCAGATACCTAAAGGCTATTTGAAATAATGCCTCTCTTTCTAGAGACATTTATCCTCTCTCTCTGTCACATAAAAAAACCTCAACTAAACAATCAAAAAACCCCAAAGCTACCATCTGTCATCAAAACATCTCAATTTTATTCACTCTGATTGTCTGCTCTGAAAAATGACAATTTAAAATGCTTTCATCTTATTTTTTAAGAGAAGACCTTACAAGAATTCATTTCCTTTCATGTAAGCAGAGCAGCATTGAACACAAATACTTTGTACACAGTAAGATTATTCTTGCATTTCTTGTAGAAGAATCAACTTTTGTATTACTACATGGGAAAAAAAATTGAGATTTCAATTTTTGACATTTGGCCACATCCCAACAGAATTTCATTTGCTTGTGAAAAACTACAGTGCTTGAAAATCCTACTTTATTTCACCAGTATTTAGATCTTTATGTTATAAATTCTGCCTATTAGGAGCTGCATTTTAAGGATACTGTTGAAATCAACTTTATCTCTGAACTGCTACTTGGTAATTACTGAGAAATCTATTCTAGACTAAAAGAAAAGTGCTGTAATAAGGAGCTTCAGTAATCTTGGCATTTTGCTTATGATCTGATAGTTGGCTCAAGAACAGAACAGATGAAGTCTTACTCCTTCTGCAACAATAATTTATTCTAAAATAATCTGCAGCCTTTCATGAGGATATAAATGCCTGAAAAACCCTGAAAATGAACATAATGAGGCAGGTAAGGCTCCTGCAGCCTGAGAGACCTCAGATCAGTGAGGATGGGGAACAGGCACCTCCAGCCTCACAACTGGGAGCTGAAAGACCCTGACAGGGATTTTGAAGCTGCAAGGGGAATAATTTTGGAAGTCAGGAAGGAATGCTAAAATCTAGAAGTAAAATCTTTTAAATTCTAGCTGGTGTTGTTTGCTGACAGCTCTGAAGGCAGGAGGAGGTGCAGCAGCTGTGCCCAGCCCCTGGCAGCAGCAGCAGACAGGAATTATTGCAGAACAGGCTGGAACAAACCAGGGCTGTCTGTGGCTGACTGAGACAGATGCTGAGCTTTCCCAAACTGTCTGAGCATCCACATGAACAGACACACCTCTGTAACGAAATGCAGCTGGAATGATGAGAACAATTTTCAATCCTTCTTACACCACCAAGTGTCTGGGCCTCTAGCTTGTCAGAGTGACCCCAAGAAGAGCTGGAAAGTCTCTTTTCCCAGCCTGGCACTTGAAGAAGGAGTCAGGGCTCTTAATTTCTCAGTCTCAAGGTTGTTTATTGCTCCTTATCTATAAAATTCTTTCTCCTGTCTAGCTGAGGTCCGCTCAGCAAGACAGTTCAGGCACTCTGCCTGCCCCCAGGGTGGTGTTATCTTTTTATACTAAAAACTACATGTACAATATTTACAATTATTTTCCAATACTTATCACCTATGTCAGTCAGTGAGCTTCTACTCTAAACCAATCTAAAAGTGCCAACATCACAGCAGAAGATAGAGGCCAAGAAGAGGAAGGAGAAAGGCTGGACACACCCAGATCCCTCCATCTTGCCTCCTGAACCCCCATTCTAAAAACCTCAAAATCTTTTTCACTTTGTGATAAATTCACTATCATTCTGCTTAATTTGTCATGGCTTGCAGATCTTCATCTAAGGTTGGTAATTTGCTCCACGGGTCATAAGCAAACCCACACAGGGGCATTTTGGGCTCTGTGCCAGGGTCTCTGAGCCCCCTGGCAGGGTCCTGGCTGCTCAGGACAGACTGAGGGATGTTCTGGGTCCTGACAACCAAGGGGCTGAGTTCAGCAGGGATCACGCACTGCCCCTGCCATGGGCACAGGAGCCAGCTGGGAGATGCTGCCATGCCCCCAGGAAAGCACAGGGACAATTCCAAACCCAAACACCTCCCTAGGATGCAGTGCCACCATGATCCATGGGTTCAGCAATCACCTGGACCTTTAGATAACTTCCCACACTCATGAGGGGGCAGGAGTTGCACATGTGCTGCTTGCACAGAGAGGGGAGATTCATGCTCTGCATTCCAGTCTGGTCTCTTGAAATGGCAGAATAATTCAAATTTATTTCAACCCCTCTAATGACCTAAACAGGCTGTTGAGTAAAACATCCAGCCCATCTCCAGCACACTGAGGAGACAAATCCACTTTTCAGTTCCTGGCAGAATGAAATGAAAAGCAAAGCAAAGGCAGTTTCCCCTTGCAATAACTCACATCAAGTTTCATCAGGGCGGAGAGGTCTCTCTTTGCTGTTTCCACAATGGCATCAATGTGTTTGCTGTTACAGGAGTCCTGCACAGCACTGTAATGGAAAACTGCTGAAGGAGTTTCTGTCACTGTCACTGTCTTCTTCAATATCGACTGCAAAGAGAAGGAGCACATCAAGGATCAGGTTAAACATCAAAACTGGCACCTACCAAAACTGGCCTTTATCCTCTGCATTCTCTACCCACCACAACTGGTGGTCTGAAAAAAAAGAAATCTAGGTTTCCAAAAAAGCAACAGCTTCCTAACTTCATTATCCCTGCATTTTTCTGCACAGCCTGACACTTGAATCAAACAAAGTTACTCATCACAGCTTGTGGAAGGGAAGGAATGAGAGACTTCACAAACTGGGCTGCTGCCAGCTTGATGAAACTAAAACTTTACCAACCCTCTACACAAAGATGGAGGAAAAGATAAAATGCCTGTCAAGGTCACAGTGAGCAACACTTTCATTCCACATTTTAAGGTGCAGGTTTCTAATTCAAGAGGGGTTTTGTGCTCCTGACTTCAAGGTCAGTATTTGTAAAAAGTAGACCACAAAAACAAAAACAGATTGATAAATAATGACTGGAAACCTACAGCTGATACAAGGTTTTCATTCCTTGCTGTAAAGGACCTCTCACAAATAGAGCATGGTCTGACAAATCCAAATAATCCATTTCATGATTCAGGGGAAGAAAATACATAAAAAGCTGCAGCAGTGGTTTCACATTGCTCACCAAGGGAATCTCAAAATGTGCAATAAAATGACTTGATGGCCACTAACATCTACTGAAACACCCATAAGTTAAAAAACAATGACACAAAAACATTCAAGGCCAGGTTGGGTGGTGCAGAGAAGGTGTCCCTGGCCACAGTAGGAGGACTGGACCAGCTGGGCTTCAGAGGTGCCTTCCAACCCAAACCATTCTGTAAATCCAAATATCCCAACTCACAGAGAGCCACAAGGGCAGCATTTTGCAGGCAGGAAGAAAACCTTCACATGACTGCAGGCAGAATGAGGTGAGGGAGGGCAGGAAGTATCACCAGCTGGGGGTTATGTTCAAATCACCAACAGGACAGAACTGCTGGGGAACGTGCCTTGAGCTATTTGATTTTCCAGCACCACTCTCATTACCTGGTTGTGACAATGGGAAGATGCCAGCAGCTCACATCCCAGGCAGCAGACCAAGAACTTAATGTTACAACTTGTTGTAGCATGTTTTTATGTTTTATAATGGTTTTGTCTTTGGATCTCCTTATTTTCCCCGAATGGTTTACCCCAAATTGTGTCCCCTCCCTCTACCTGTGTAATCCCTTTCCTTTGCTGAGATTATCCCCAAACCCTCACCCTCAGTCACTCAGCATCCCATCCCCTCCATCTAGAATGTTCTGTCCAGGACATGGAGTGATTAGCCAGAGGCCAGGGGTCAACCCTCCAAGTGTTTCTCCTTACCTTCTCCTAAATGTCCATTCGCCCCTATCCATCCCTTAATTTTTGTTATTGGTTAGTAAAATCTTATCTACTTTAGGTTTCCACCTCCCTTTAAATGTAACCTTGGCCCCTCTCCTGGGGCTCTCAGCAGGAGGCCCCCTGAGATTGTAGAGGCTCCCTGGAACTCCTGAAATAAACCTTGGATTAACCCCTGCTAAGAGTCCATCCCTTCATCTTCCACTGTTGTTCCAGCATCTCCTCTGCTGCAGGTGATCAGCCTGGCTGCCCTCTGTCCCTCTGTACCCCTGGGGATCAGCCTGGCTGCCCTCTGTACCCCCAGTGTAGCCATGATATTTTCTGAAAAATCCTTTCCTTAGGATTTTTTCTCCTGAGAAGCTGGGAGGCCTCAGGAACAAAATGGAAACAATGATTATCTGCTGCTGTGGAATGCAACAGGTGCAGCTGTGATTGGTCTCATAGAGTTGTTTCTAATTAATGGCCAGTCACAGCTGGCTTGGACTCTCTGTCCAAGACACATGCTTTTGTTATCATTCTTGCTTTTCTATTCTTAGCCAGCCTTCTGATGAAACCTTTTCTTCTATTCCTTTAGTACAGTTTTAATATAATATATAAAATAAAAAAATAAATCAAGCCTTCTGAAACATGGAGTCAGATCCTCATCTCTTCCCTCATCCTAAGGTCCCTGTGAACTCTGTCACATCCCCAGGGATCAGCCTGGCTGCCCCCTGTCCTTCTGTACCCCCAGGGATCAGCCTGGCCACCTTTGGTGCCCCCCCCAGGGATGGGGATCAGCCTGGCTGCCTTTGGTGCCCCCCCAGGGATGGGGATCAGCCTGGCTGCCTCTGGTGCCCCCAGGGATCAGCCTGGCTGCCTTTGGTGCCCCCCCAGGGATGGGGATCAGCCTGGCTGCCTTTGGTGCCCCCAAGGATCAGCCTGGCTGCTTTTGGTGCCCCCCCAGGGATGGGGATCAGCCTGGCTGCCTCTGGTGCCCCCAGGGATGGGGATCAGCCTGGCTGCCTTTGGTGCCCCCAGGGATCAGCCTGGCTGCCTTTGGTACCCCCCCAGGGATGGGGATCAGCCTGGCTGCCTCTGGTGCCCCCAGGGATCAGCCTGGCTGCCTTTGGTGCCCCCAGGGATCAGCCTGGCTGCCTTTGGTGCCCCCAGGGATCAGCCTGGCTGCCTTTGGTGCCCCCAGGGCAAAGGAGAGTGCCCCCTCCCCGTCCCCGCTCTTCACCGCGTCAGGGCAGGCCGGGTTCCCTCAGTGGCTCCCAGAGGAACCAGAACACCAACTCACTTTAGAAGTTTTTTGACCAACCCCACAAAGCAGATCCTGCCCCAGGATTCAGGCTGGGCCCTGGGAAGGGCAGACCCACCTTGGCCACGCCGGGGCTGCCGGCGGCGTCCTCGGGGGCCAGGTGCACCCGGGCCCTCTCGTAGGCCATGTCCATGTCAGACTTGGCACTGCTGGAATTGTCTGCAACACAAAGCAACACAGAAATCCTGCTGTGAGCACCTCCTGCACTGCAGCTCCTCACAAACAGCAGCTAGCACACCAAGGGAGCAACTTGGCACCTCCATGTTCTGGTTATTTCCCAGCTCCTTCTGACCTGGAACTTGAAATCCTCCCATGGAACTCAGGTGTGCAACACATCCCAGAACTCCCACACCCACTTTGTACAGGGTACAGTCATTATTTGGAGGTTTGGTGTGGGGTTTTTTGTCCACTGAGAATTGGCAGAGCACTGGAGAGAGGGAACTCTGATAACTTCAAACTTTGAGGTGTTTTTTATGCCTTTCTGCAAAACTGCCTGAGGTGCTGCTGCTGATGGTTCATTTCAGCCGCTGCATCTTATTTTCAATACTCCACAAATCCTTGAAATCCTTCATAGGGTTAACATTAAGTTTCAGGGGCCAATTTCCTCATTGGTGAGAGCAGCTCACCCTCTGAGCTCATCTGTTGCCCACCTAGATGTTGATGGGTTTGTACAAAAGGTGGGATCTGCTGAAGAAATCTTATTTATTTTAAAAGCCTTTCTGGAAAAATTAAACATATTTTCTATTCAGTTCCACATCCTTGGAAGTCACAGTGCCAGGATGTAGCTGTCCTTCCTTTATCAATCCAGGTCACCTTTTATGCCCTAAAACCAGGCTCTGCTCAAGGGGAGGGACACAGGAAGAATATAAGACAGTTATTAAAACAACAACCACAACAACAACAATAATAACAGTAGCAGTAAATCCACCAAATAATAATAACAATAACAATAATAATAATAATAACAGCAAATCCACCAAGTTTTCCTCACTGTTTTCAGGAAATTATTCTTAGTAATATTTTCACCAAACTAAAGAATTTTTTTGCAGCCAATAAATTGCCATTTCATAGGGAGAAAATTATGATCAGCAACTTCTAAAAGTCTTTCTACACAAAGCATTTTGCCCCTAAAAATTTCAAATCTTTTCTACAACTTGTCCAAATTGTGGTGCTGAAAGTCACATAAGAAATTCCCTTACAGTTCTCACTTAATTAATGAATTTGAAGTCAATGCTACTTCCATTCCTTACATCCCAATTTTAATACATCTTAATTACATTAAGACCTTGGCTGTCCCATGCACCTTCCAGGAACTTCTCTGAGTTAATCAATAATGAAAACATAACTGGGAAACTCCTCCTGTTTGAAAACCTTGAACAGGATTCCCACAGCCTAAAGATTTACAGATGAGTTTAAGAATCATGCAGAAATTGCAATTTCCCCTAACAAATAAAGCTATAATAATTTCAACCTTATTTCTATGCCTAATATATCTCCAAAGCAGACTATTCAGAAAAGTTTACATTTTCTTCCTTACACCTTTTACCTTCAGTCACTACACTGTTCTTACACTTTTGCTTTTTTAAGTACAAATTGCTGCTCAGAATAAGCTGGACCCTTTGGAACAGCAATTGTCCCTCCCGAGTGGTAAATTCTGTCACCTAAAAATTCAAAATTTTAATTCTGAATTCTTTCCCCACCTGTCCCTCTCAAGAAGCAAACACTTGAATTTGCCCAGGATTGCCACAAGCTTTGGGAATTTGGCTTTTGGAACCAGAATTTACCATTGTGAGCTGTGACCATGTGACAATACCACCCTACCATGAAGGGTGAATTCCATAAACTGAATTTCAAAAGCACAGTTTTTATTTCTGAAGGGTTTGACTCCTATCTCCCACCCCAGCCAGGCCAAGGGAAGAAGCTCACTGCCACAAATATTCACATCTACCTCAGAGTACCCTTTCCATGTCATCTTGAGGAAATGGCCTTGAGTTCTGCCAGGGGAGGTTTAGAATAGATATTAGACAAATCTTTTCATGGAAAGGGTTGTAAAATACTGGCACAGGCTGCTCAGGGCAGGGGTGGAGCCACCAGCCCTGAAGTGTTCAAAGGACACGTGGGTGTGACACCTGGGGACAGGGTTTAGTGGTGAACACAGGGTGGTGCTGCCTGGCAGTTGGACTTCAAGATCTTAAATCTCAAGATGTGCAATAAAATGACTTGACAGCCATAGCATCTACTGAAACACCTATAAGTTAAAAAACAATAACACAAAAACATTCAGGGCCAGGTTGGGTGGTGCAGAGAAGGTGCCTTCCCTGCCAGTGCCACACATCAGGGCTCTGGGAGAACAGCTCCAACTCTTAGGGAAAAAACACCAGAACAATAAAAAACAACTTCTGTTTAAATTAAAAATAGAGTTAGGAAGACTTACTTCCAGGGACAATGAAGGGGTGAGGTTGTTATATCCAAAAGGCCCTGCTGTTTTATTTCTGCTTTCTAATTCCTCAGTCCCCCAGCCCAGATGCCTCCACGAATTAATTCTCTCTTTTTCCACCCAAAGTTACTACATTTATAAAGCAGAATAGCCTGAGCTGACAGAATTTATTCCCTCATCTGCTATGCTTTAAGCTAGATAACTACACAAAAACCAAACAGATTACAGCCAGCCCCAGGAGCAACTGAGGCAGAAGTGTTTTCTCCCAAAGCAATTTTTAGCAGTGTTTATTAATTCTATCAACAAGCAAATCAAGGAGATGTTGAGATAACAGCACTTCTATGACTCTAACAATTTTCTCCTCTCTGAATTAATAACAAACATGATCAATATTCCATGGAGTCTGAACACACAGTAAGCAGTGGAATAGAATCTCAAGCACTGTCTTGATCTTTTCATTGCAGACATCAAGACACTTTCTGTGCAAGCTAAACAGTGAGAAAAAATCAGCTCTGTTAACTGAGGCAAATCATAATTACTCAATTAGATATGCTGCTTCTGTCAGTAAAAATTAGTTCTCCCTATCTGCTAAGCTCTGTGTACCTTGGCATAACTTCTATGACACATAAAAGGAGAAAGGAAGGACAAATGGACATACCCACTGAGAGGTTTGCAGGGATCCTTCCATATTAAAGCTCCTAAGAACACACAGGGACTGTTACTGAAATGTCTCAGCTGCACAGGCAGAGCTCACTGAACTGCCTCATTTACCTGGGGAAGGGGCTGTGTTCAGGGCACAGATTAATTAATTTATCACTGAATCGAGTCTGCTGGTGCATTTTGTAATTCCCAGTGTAAAACAACCTCACACACGTGAAGATCAAGCCAAGTCAGTATTTTCTCTTAATTTGTCTCCCTGGTTTAGAAAGATGATCTGCTCACCCCAGCCAAAATCCTATTTCTGCATCACATCCACCCCCTCTGGACAGCAACATGGAAACCATGAAGAATCTAAGTGGGACCCTTTACACTTGCACAGAAGAGGAACCAAATGAGCCCTCCAGTGTCAAAACTGCAGGAACTCCCCATTGCTCCCCTCTGTGCACAGCAGCAGCTTTGTGTGGCAGCAACAAGTGACACAAACCTCACCCTGGGGAGAGCTCTGAGGGCTCCCTCCTTCTTCCTTGTCTCCAAACCCTTCAACCCTCACAGTACATCCCTTTCTCCTAAGTCACTCAATAGCCAAGGTGAGCAATAAAAGCATCTTCTAAAGTAGCCAGGGCACCTTTACTCCACTGATTAAACATTTCTCTATCAGCAGTACCTGAGCATGAGCTTGGATTCCCTGGCAGAGGTTAATTTATTACTCAACTAACAGAGACAGATGCCTGTGCTCTGTGACTCCCACTAGAACTCCAGTTTTTCCACCTTGAAGCACAAAGCTGCCCTAAACACCAGCCCCAGAGGAAAATGCCTACAGTGGAGTAAGTGAAGTTCCCTAAAATGACACTGCAGCATCAAAGCAGCTCAGCCTCATAAATGTCTCCTCAGAGCATCCCATGATCCATCACCTTTATTATCCTCTCTGAAGAACATTCCTCTAAAAGCAGCAAAGCAATGTAATGTGCTTTTTGGGACAATCAGCCAAGCAAGAAACGTGTGTCATCTTTTATGTGAAAGATGATGGCCTATCATCATAATTCAGTTTGTTTCAGTAATATCAATTAATAAAGCTCCTCATTTGCAGGTCTTGGTAGCCAAATGATGTTCCCCATTGCTGATAATGACAGCAAGGGAATGCTCTCTGGGATAATAGTCCATTTGTTACTAAATAATTTTTTGACCAATGAGTTAGGAAGCAGCACACTGCAAGATGATTATGTACCATGAACAGGGCTGAAAGATGATTATCCACCATAAACAGGAACATTATCTAACCCAGCACTCCAGAGATCATGTGGCTTCCCCCATGATTAGATAAATTACATATTCCCCACAATTTTGCCAAGCACTACTTACTAGAAGCCTCTGTAGAGCCTGCATAGGGAGGTGATGAAAGGCTTCTTCTGAAAACATGCTCAGAGTTTTCTGCACCAGAAATCCTCAACATGTCTGAAATTTAAAAGCAAATGTTATAACCACAAGGTATCCCCTAATAAAGCAAGTTTCACTAACAATAAGAACCTTTAACTACCCACTACTAAAGGCTGACTTAAAGATTCTGAAACATGGACATTAAATTTAATATTAAATTAAACATTTTCCTGGTTTTGATTTAATTAATTTTTTTCCATCTGCAGAGGCAAAATTCAACTCCATCTATTTTCCTGGCTTTACCTTCAGTACTGAGTCTTTGGGCTGAAAAGACAGAAATCCAGCAATTCTTCTACTGGTGTCTAGAGAGCTGAATTTTCCCAACTCCCTCTCTGCATTCAAAATGAGGAGTCACTAATTTTTCCCCCCTTCCTTCATACCTCAGTATCATTGAGAGCACAGTAATATTTCCCCATTGAAGCCAAGGACTATCCAAAGGCTTCAAACCTGGAATGAATCTAAGACAATCCTTAACTACTCTGATAAAATAAAAATCCTCTGATCAATAGCAGTGATATCAACAGTGGATCAAGTGTAGTGAAAGGACAAAGGGGAATGGCCTCAAGCTGAAGGAGGGCAAGGTCAGACTGGATTTGGGGAGGAAATTATTTACTGTTAAGGGAGTGAGGCCCTGGCACAGGGTGCCCAGAGCAGCTGTGGCTGCCCCTGGATCCCTGGCAGTGCCCAAGGCCAGGCTGGATGGGTCTGGAGCAGCCTGGGACAGTGGGATGTGTCCCTGCCATGGCAGGGGTGGCACTGGATGGGCTTTAAGGTCCTTTCCAACCCAAACCAGTGTGGGGCTCCATGCCAGGACTGGCAGGGCATGACCAGGGTGTGAGCAGACCCCAGGGGACAGCACAGGCTGGGATTCTGTGAGTAGTACAAAAATTACAGAAGATGCCAGAGGACAGCTCCTCCATGTCTCCAGAAGCATTACCCATTTCCAGGGCTTCCCCAGACTTCTCAAGCTTCTCTCCACGCTCCTCCTCCAAGGCACTGGGTGTTTGTCTCTTCCCTGCCTTGCTGCCTCCAGCGCTGACGCTGCTCACGGAGATCAGAGGGGTGCCCTGGCCCTGCTGGGAGCAGGAGGGACAAGCAAACATCAACCAGCCCTCCCTGACACGTGTGTTCCACACCCTGGAGCCTGCACAGACCCCCAGGAACTGCTCAGCTTGTGCTCATCAGCCCCAGATCCCCAAGGGGGGCTTGCCCTGGAATCTGCAGTGTTGTCATCTTATTGCAAAAGTTCCACACCTTCTTGGTGATTTCTCATGGGCTCTCTCCTCACCCAGCTAACCCACTCTTGTATAGCACTCATCCTTATTAGACACAGCTCTGGCCTCTTAAGGGCAGGCCTGCTCCTAATCTTTGATAATCAGTGCAGCTCCCACTCCTCAGGGGTGAGATTACCTTCTGCACTCTTTATTTTCTTACATTCTATCCCCCCACACTGCAGCTCCCTCAGGGCATCCCAGCAGGGCCTGGGGACTCCCAGCTTGACTCTGAGCATTCCCTGTCCCTCTGCCACCACGGGGGCAGCATTTTCCCCACTGCTCAGGCAGAGGTGACATCACCAGCAAACATCAGAAGTGCTGAAGCACCAGCAGAGCACACTCATCAGCATGGAATGATGCACTTGGGAAGTTGCAGCCTCCCCACCAATTCCCCAGGCACCAGTGTAGGGTGGGTTTTATGGGCTGGTTATACAAGTGCCTCAGTGCTCAAGCACTGTCATTATGAAATTAGTATGTAGCATTTGCTTTATGACCTTCTGGAAGAAGGAAAAGCTCTGTGTGCCCTGCCAGGAGAGCAGAGCCTGCCTCCCAAACTCACACAGCTGAAGAGCTCCGTGGTCAGCCCCAGGTAGTTGTGCAGGGCCAGGAATGTCACCCTCTGCAGCCTCACCATGATGATCTGCAAGCAGGGAACAAAGGCAGCAGCAATGGGTTTAGCATTCTCCCACACTTGTTCTGGCATTTAGACACAATCATGCACCAGGGTACTTCAAAGCACTCTATAAAATACAGACTGTACTCTAAGCTGAAATTCCTTTTTAGCAGCTGATAAACTGAGACAGAGACAGATTCAAATGATTTACCAATGACTTCACAATCATTTGATGCACGAGAATCCAAAGTCTTACTCCCAAACACCAAATGCTTTGTGTTTCCTATAAACATCAATAGTAAAAGTGCCTTGAAATAGAAGTACTTGTGTCCAATTTTCCTCTTCATTAAAAAAATTATTCCAGCTTTCCCCATAGAGAACCTGTCCCACTGCTCCACAAGCACTCAAAGCTAACACTGGGATCAGTGGCACCTTCCTCTGCCCTGCCAGCTAATTTCCACTCCTGAGCCATCCTCTCCTTTTTATCAGTTCTCACAGAGCAAATTAATTTGCTGTTAATGATCTGTTCTCCTTCAACCAGCAGTATGAGGAGGTTCATGTGTTGCTCATAAATCATCCAGAGACCAGAACAGTTTGCAAGGACAAACAGATTCAGAAGTGATGGCAAAGCAAAAGGACAGCCCAGAGTGATTTCTGGGGTCACCCTGTGGCTGCTACACCTGTGGGACAAGGCACCAGCCCTGGAAATCCTGAACCTGATCCCTGCACACCTCCCACCTGCAGGAGATGCTCCCTGGAGAGCTGTCTGAGCCCCTGCAAAGGTAAACACAACTGACACAAAGCA
This sequence comes from Ammospiza nelsoni, assembly GCF_027579445.1. NCBI lineage: Eukaryota > Metazoa > Chordata > Aves > Passeriformes > Passerellidae > Ammospiza > Ammospiza nelsoni. The sequence continues at coordinate 2,068,834 of NC_080652.1, read as the reverse complement.
CAGCTCTTCCCTCAGGTGCTGACAGAGGCTTCTAAAGCGAAAATTCACATGTCAGTCTGAATTTCGTGACTCTTCCAAAGCACCAGCCCTCACCAAACAGCTCCTGAGGGTCCAGCAGTCCTGTTTCAGGACATGTGGCAGTCTGTCCATGACTCTCAGCCATTCTGGAGCACCCCAAGCTGCAGAGCCCACACCAGCACCTTTCTACTCCCCAGGGACCAAGAGACTCACACTGCAGGTCTGGCTGATTGATGAGGGTACCACAGGAAGAAACTCAATCAATGGAGATATACAGATACATAAATTATGTTTTCCTGTTTGGGATAATACTGGATTATTAACTCTAGGGCTCAACAGCCAGGAGAACAGCAGAACAATCCAAATCTCAATAAGATGTGCTGAGCAGTTCTGTATCTAGCAAAGGATGGATGATGAGCTTGCTGAGGCTCTAAACACCCTCCTGTAACCTGGAAATGAGAGTGGCTCCCCTTCCCCCTCAGCTCTACATACCTGCACCACCCTGACAAGGGTTTCAGGGTATTTCTGGAACACATCCTGGAAGGCACTGGCTGGGAGCCTCAGAATTGTGGATGGAGAGGCTGCTCGGGCTGAGACGGTTTTATAGGGAGCAGGGTGACCCTAAGAGAAAGTTCCAGAAACAGGGGGTTAATCCATCAATGACCCAATCCAATTCTCTCAAATTCCTGCTTTGCTGCTGTGCCTGACAGACACCTCTGACCACAAAGAGCCTTGAGCAGGTGCTCCAGGACCATGGGGTGCAATGAGGGTGAATTCACACCTGCACCAGAGACAGGGCAGGGAAATGAGAGCTCCAGGGATCAGGGTGAGAAAAATGCCAGGATCTGTGACACAGCTGAATTACACAGCCAGCCCCTGAAATCCCAGCTAGTCAAGGCTGCAGAGAAAAGAGGGTTCGTTGATTTTATTATCTGTGCTGACAACCAAGTTATTTGCTGCATAAACAACCCCAGACTCACAAAACCAGTGAAAAACACAACAAAATTGTACAGCAATTACAGACATAATGGAGGAAGACAAAGGCAGGCAAACTTCTTGTGTTTCAAGATGTATATATACATTTTTTCATATATACACACACTTTAAATATTCCATGTGACAAAGCCAAACAGCTTCTCTTTACTGGAGACAAAGTGGGTCTAGACCATCCTGCTCAAAGAACAGATGGGGAACTAACAAACAAATGAAAAGTGGGTAGAATACAGAGATTTTTTTCACACTGGAAGGCATGCCTCTGGGTTTGGATCTTCCTCCCTAAATGAGAATAGATTTAAAAAAAAAATCTACTGCCAAACACTTGGATAAAAAGACAGACAATGCCCCTTTCACCCACTCAATAAATTCTGGAAACAACATCTCTAATTCATAAATTAATTTACTAATCCATCAAATATTGATTTACACAGTATTGATAAGATAAAATGAGCCTTTTTGCAGCACAGAGCAGGAGCAGGGGAAGAAATGGAGTTTCTATTTTAACAGCACCTCACAGCTCCAGCAGCTTTTCCCCTCCAGAGCAATACAAGGCACCTTTTTCCCAACACTGACACACAAATGTTAAATGCTGATTACAAACCAAACTGCCTGCAAGACTTGCAGAGCATCACACAACTCAACACAAGCACTCTGAAGGAATTCCTGCCTAAAGAACCCAGCAGAACCAAACAAGAGACTTTCTCTAATCACTCTGGAAAATAAAGCTGCAGCTCTGTCTGCCTGCTGGTCTGGAAGGCTCTGTGAAGCAGATTCTAAAATTAAATTAAATTAATTGGAACCAATTTCTTAATTACACCAACTTCAGCTGACCTTTTTATAAAATCTGGGGATGATATTAATAGCCTTGATTTTCAAGCTCCTGAGGGATCTGAAATTTTAAACATCCCTTTGACCTACAGTGCAAAACTCCCAGTGTCCTCCGTTTTCCCAAGTTTCTTTTAATTAAGTAAAGAAATTAACAAATAACATTTCTGTGCTTGGGCTGCAATCAAAAATAAATGCAGCAATCCTCTTTTACAGGCCAGTTTGAAGTCTAGCTTTACATGAAGAATTAATTTGGACTACCCATACTTACATGTAAAAGAAAATGTATACAGTCTGCTTTTAAGCACTGCATTTGCCATCAACTGTATTTTCTACCAATCTCTACAGCAAAAATATAGTAGAAAACCAAGTAAATTAAAATTTTAGTTGCTGGACAATGATAAGTATCAAGTTTAATGGTGTTTCATGAGTTATTCCAAAGAGCAAACTGAGCCCTGGGTATCCCAAAACTCTGGTCCCCATTCTACCCAGTAAAGTATTTGGGTTTTTTCTGGAAATGTTCAGTGCTGACAACCTCAGAAAAACAGCTTTGGGATAATAACAGATAACAATGCAGAAGCCTTTTTCTCCAAAGAACAGCCCATTCCTCTGAGTTTTCAGCATATAATTTTGCCTCTCTGAAATCCCTGCATGAGAGCAGCTCTTCTGAAAGGGCCAACACCCTGGCTAATGGGGCTGGGACATGCAAGAACTGTCAGGGGAGTGCGAGGAGCAAATCTTCCATAATTGTCACTTCTCTCAGCTCAAAAATGTTATCAGCAGCACAGGGAGAATACCACGTTCAAATTATACTATTTTGCAATCACACACTGAGATGACAAGAACAGTTAAGTTATAATCAGTTATGAAACAGGGTTTTTTTTCAACAGAGAACTTTTTGTTCTCAGGGCAGGTAATTATTTACTTTTGTCTCGTTCCAGAGCTGAGGCATCACCTCCAAGCAGCAGCTGAACACAGGTGACAGCTTATGGCCAAATCAAACCAAGTTTGGTCAAAAAATGTGCTGCAAGAGACTTGGATGTTTCACATTCTCCCATCTGCAGTGGTAGCTCCTTTTTTGGACCCAAAAATCTGAGATGTTCTCCCCATTTCCATGGCTGGATTTTGTCTTCCTTCACTCCTTCCTGACCTCCTCTACATCAACACTGCTGCACCCAAAGCTCCTGCAGCCATCAATCACTTCTTTATAACCTCATCCATCTTGTCAGCCCTGCAGGCTCACCTTTATCCAAGTGTTTTTCCAGCTTCTTTTAATCCTGACTTTCATTTTCCCCCCCTCAATCACTGCCATTTGATCAATATCCCTCACAGCCTCTTCTTTCTCCAACTTTCTTATTCCAACCATGCCAGCAGGCCCCTGTTTTCCTAAGAGCATCTCCACATGGAGGACAAGAGCAGAGTGAACCCCAAATCTGCAGCAATCAGCACCACATCTCTGCTGGAGTTCACTCTGGATGAACATTGACTGTTCTGGGAAAAGCTCTGGCTCACACACAAGCTCTCAGCAAGAGCTGCTGAAAACAGAGACATCAACAAGGCTCAGCTCAGAGATTTCTTTGGTATTTGAGGCAGTATCAAGTCAAAGTCATTAACTGCACCTCAGAAATGTTCCAGAATACCAGGAAAGGGGCTGCAGCTACTTGGATTCCAGTTTCTCCTCAGAGTTTGGAGAAAGCAGCATCAATCTGTTCTCAGAATAAGGGGAGGCTCATGTCACAGCTGCTAACTTTGTGCTCAGCAGAACTGAAGGGACTTTTCAGTTTAAAAGCTGAAAGATTCAATTAGAAAAGTTCCTCTGGTGTGACCTTTCTTTTAGGTCCACCAACCAGATCCTGCCACTTCTTGCAGCACCCTCAACCTTCCTGCACAACTCTCAACTAAGTGAGGGACCAGCCTGACATCAGGCGCTGCAAAATCAGCCAAAAGAATCACAAACCCAGCTCAGACAACTGAAATCCTCTCTGAATGCCCCCTTTCCTCACAGCACAGCCATGTGCTTGGTGGTGCACTGAAATCTAATTCAGGTTCTGCTATCTGCAGGATGTTCTAAGACTCACTCACTGTTTTGGGATGACACTGAGGGGTCTCCTCTATTTTGATCCAGTGCTACTTCCTCTCTCCTTGCCTATTTTCATGCTACTCCTCTACCTAAAGTCTGCAAGGAACATAAGGAAGAGGGAAAACAGCAATGAAACAAGCAGCTCACGAAGCTGGGAAGTGAGGAACAAAAGAGTTGTAAAAATAAATGAGAACAAGTTTAGCAAAAAATGTTTCAAGTTTTTTTCATTACAGATTCTTCTGCAGACTGCTAACTCTGTTCAGCACACTTTCAATCATTTCTATTTTTTTTACTTACCACTGGTATAACTAATGAGAAAGAGAAAAAAAATGACAGAATGAGAATTAAAAATGAAAAAAACCCAACTGGATAAAAAATGAATGGCAACCACTTTTTTTAAAAACAAAGCCATAAAGCACTGCTACACAAGGATTTCTTTTCTTATTTTCATTTTAAATGAGCAAGAACATGACTGGTATTCATGTTCCTTTATGATGGCCCTGTTATTTAGAATATTGTCATGAAGAAAATTTAGTGGTAGAAGTAACTAATATGAATTTACAAAGAAATTATTAATTTGACAGCAAGAACTAGACTTGTTACAGTCCAAATTATTCCCTTTCTACAGAGAAAACTGTGACCATGCTTAAAAATGTTATCACTGTTGACAGGTTTTATGGGAACTACAGATATACATAATATAGATGTACAGATAATGTGGATAATGTGTGACTGCTTTTGGAAATGACAAAGAACACTTCAGAGAATCCTTTAACTCACAGAATTCACAGAATCATTGGGTTGGAAGAGACCTTCAAGACCATGGAGTCCAACCCAGCCCCAGCCCCTCAACTCAACCCTGGCCCCCAGTGCCACATCCAGGCTTTGTTAAACACACCCAGGGATGGGGACTCCACCACCTCCCTGGGCAGCCATTCCACAACTTTATCACTCTTTCTGTAAAGAACTTCTCCCTGATCTCCAACCTGAATTTCCCTTGGCACAGCTGGAGGCTGTGTGCTCTGGCTGTGTCAGTGCTGCTGCAGACAGAGCCCAGCCCCAGCTGAGCACAGGCACCTTTCAGGAGCTGTGCAGTGATGGGGGCACCCCTGAGTCTCCTTTTCTCCAGGCTGAGCACCCCCAGCTCCCTCAGGGGCTCCTCACAGGGTTTGTGTTCCCAGCCCCTCTCCAGCCTCGTTGTCCCCTCTGGATGCTCTCATCTCAATGTCCTTCCCCAGCTGAGGGGCCAGAGCTGGACACAGCACTCAGGGTGTGCCCTCAGCAGTGCCCAGCACAGGGGCACAATGACCTCCCTGCTCCTGCTGGTCAACCCATCCCTGACCCAGGCAGGAGCCATTGGCCTCCTTGGCCCCCAGGGCACTCTGCTGGCTCATGGTCAGTCACTGCTGACCAGCACCCCCAGGTCCCTTTGTGCATGGGCACTGTCCAGCCACACCATCCCCAGCCCAGAGCATTGCAGGGGTTATTGTGGCCAAAATGCAGGACTGGGAACTTGGAGTTATTAAACTTCATCCTATTGGACTCTGCCCATTCCTCCAAGCATTCCAAGTCTCCCTGCAGAGTCCTCCTACCCTCCCACAGATGGACACAGCTCCCAGCTCAGTGTCACCTGCAGATTTACTAATGAAAGGCTCAATCCCCTCACCCATGTCATCAATGAAGACATTGAACAGAGCTGGCCCCAGCACAGAGCCCTGGGGACAGCACTGCTGACTGGCTGCCAACTGGAGGCAGCACCATTCCCCAGCACTCTCTGGGCTGGCCATGCAGCTCCTCACACACAGCAATGGCACCTCTTGATGAACAGCAACACCCAAGCATGCAGAAACATGGCACAAAAGGTAAACGTGAACTGTCGCAGACATCTTTTCATGAAAAATCCTTTCCTTAGGATTTTTCCTCCTGAGAAGCTGAGAAGCTTCAGGAACAAAATGTAAACAATGGTTATCTGCTGCTGTGGAATGCAACAGGTGCATCTGGGATTGGTCTCATGTGGTTGTTTCTAATTAATGGCCAATCACAGTCAGTTGGCTTGGATTCTCTGTCCAAGACAGAAGCCTTTGTTATCATTCCTTCTTTTCTATTCTTAGCCAGCCTTCTGATGAGAACCTTTTCTTCTATTCTTTTAGTATAGTTTTAATATAATATATATAATAAAAAAATAAATCAAGCCTTCTGAAACATGGAGTCAGATCCTCATCTCTTCCCTCATCCAAGAACCCCTGTGAACACCATCACAGTGAACAACTTATTGACTAGACTTATCTTCATCCTCTGAAATCCCATCCTACCAAAATCCTTCAGGAAAACACCTTCAGGGTTTGGGTATTATCAAAGATGTTGAATTCAACACCTTCCATTTAGGCATTCCTAAAGTGATTTCAGAAAACCATCATTTTAATTCCAACTGAAACAAAATCCACCAATTTTGCACTGAACGGGATCAGCACTCGGCTCATCCTGGCCCCTGCCAAAGAGCACAGCCCTCAGCTGGCCACCAGCACCACTGATGTTACAAAACAAAATAAAATCCATCAACTGGTTTCACAGTATAATTACAGTACTAACAACTGTCAGATTTATTTTCATTAGACTAAATAAAACCAAATTCATTAAGCAACTCAACAAACATGGAAAAGCCTGGACTGCTGGGCCCCAACCTGGTCCTGCTCCTGCCTGAGAGGAACAGCAGATTTGTCTTTCCAAACAAGCTGTGGGTCTGCTGGTAGATAAATAGCACTGAGAGATAAAAGAAACAATGGGAAGGATTCCACTGATTGATAAATGAAAAAAGATATTTGCTTTTACAAATAAACTTTAGGTTTGCTGATAAATAAAATTAGACATTGAAAGATGAAAGAAACAATGGGGAAGAAAAACCCCTAAATTCTGTAAGAATTAAAAATGAAAAGAGAGGGTTATACATTAGAGGGAAATCTTTGGTATCAGGTCTTCTGGGAAGTCTGAACCTCTCAAGTACCTCAGCCAATGGGGAAAACCCCCTGAATTCCATAAGAATTAAAAATGAAAAGGGAGGGTTATACATTAGAGGGCAATCTCTGGTATCAGATGCTCTGGAAAGTCTGAACCTCTCAAGTACCTGAGCCAATGGGGAAAGAGAGAAGGGAAACGTGGCTGGAAATTGGGACAAAAAGGAGGCTGCGACCTCCAAAAATTGGAGAGATCCCAGGGGAATGCCCCATGGCCTCTGCCTTTATTGGAATAAAGTAAAAGGACTCCTCTGTCTCCTTTTTGAACTTAAACCTCTGGTGTTTGTGGATTAATTTTCCTGACATGCCTGAGCTGTGATTTGAGCAAATCAAACTGTAATCTCAGTTTTCCAGACACAAAGGGATCACTCAGATCCTCCTGCCAACCAGAAGCAGCCAGTCAAGCACACATTTCACAAGCACCCTCCACACCACCAAGCTCAGCCTATACCTGTGAAGGTCTGGGAAGAGGAGAATTATCAAAAAACCATTTTACATCCTGATTCTTCCCTAGGAATGCCCACTCCCCCAGCCAGGCTGAGTGGGACAGCAGGGATGTCCCTGCCAGACTCACCGTGATGACATCCAGGATGCTCAGCAGGCTGTGCACGCTGTCCCCTGCCAGCACCTCCTTCACCACCACCTCTGTTCCATCCTGCAAGCACACACACAGCATTACTGCAGCCTCACAGCTGCATTTGAACAAGCTTGCAGCATTTCAGAAAGCTCAGGTGCTTCTTTCTTCTCTGCTTTGATGGAAATGTGCTAACTCCAACACGGAGTTTTAAACCAGCTTTCTAAAAGTGATAAATTAAAAAAAAACTATGAGCCAATTTTTTCCAGGGATGTTGTGACCTGCTTGTCTTTGCTATGTAACACCAACAAAACACAGAGGCACAATGAGCTCCCTTTACTGAGGGGTTACCTGTCAAGAGGTTGTACAAAACAGGAGAAGCAAAATGTAAAAATAGACAGAAATCAGCAAATTTGATAAGAACTCCAAACACAAGCCCACTAAACTTTCAGGCACTGGAAAACTGCTCACATCCAAAAGTTAAACTCAAAGCTCAGTCAGGAAGAAGGTAAAAATTAAAAATTTAACTTGGCAGAAGAGATGACATGGACTGGTGCTCAACATTTTCAGACCCACATGGAAAACAAATCATCATCTTTTTTCCCATCTACCCAAAAGTGAATCTGACTCTTCATCTCCCAGACAAACCCACTGACTCCTGCTGGACTATTTTGAGGTGAGCTTGGGCTCTCCTGCTCTCTGTGCCCAAATCCTTTCTGTAATGACCTTAAAGGGTGAATGTTTCCAAGCCCATCTTGCACCCTGTCTTCCCTCAGTAACTTCTGCATCTCCTGTGTGAGGAGAATTCCAGCTGCCTCATCAGCTTTGTGTACTGCTCTCTCATCTGAGACACGAGGGACTGCTGCAAACCTTGATCTTTACAAATACCACAGCCCCAAAGAGCTGGGATTAATCCCTCCTAAACCACTGTGATTCACATGTCTAAGTTTAATCAATGCTTAATGATTCATGCCAGCCTATCTGCTGTGCCAACAGATTTCTCTCAGGAAGTGCAGAGCAGTGGGTTCTTGTTGGAACTCTGGATGCTGAGAATTTTAGACTTTCTGTGCTGACAGGCACTGACCCCCAAGAGAACACTACATTTGACCTAAGGCCATGGAGAAGGCTTCCAAAACTGAATGACAGAACTGGGATTATGAGTGTGGAGTTTGATAGGAGTGTGTAATATCAACGTGGTGGAAAACTTTGAGTTTAAGGTTTTAGAATACAGTAATATAGTAATGTTAGAATATAGTAATATTTTGGAAGTGGCAAAGAACACTTCAGAGAATCCTTTAACTCAGAGAATTCACAGAATCACTGGATTGGAAGAGATCTTCAAGATCATCGAATCCAACCCAGACACAACCCCTCAGAATATAGTCATATATGTAAGGCAAGATGGAGGTTTTGGGGCAGGGGCTGGTTCTTCTTCTTCTTCATGGGTTTAGGTGGTTTTGTGTAATTGGATAAAAAGTCCCCATTGCAAGGTAGGGTGGTTGGTTATTGGGTTAAAAATAAAAATAATTTAGGTGTCATTTCTTAATTGGACAGTTTATCCTTAAAAGACCTTGTAGAGAGAGAGCTACGTCTCCATTTTTACCTTGTTAGAGTAAAGTACTGCAGAACACACAGCTTGTGAGACTGCAACACAGCTAAGAACTAACAAACATCTGAGTCTGAACAGGTTCTTACACTTTCTTGGATGCAAACTTCCAGCTTTCCATCCTGCACCACGTAGATGCTGTCGTCCAGCTGCCCGGGACGGAAGATGTACTCGCCCTCGTGCAGCTGCACAAAGAACATGTGCTTGCACAGCTCCAGGAACAGGGGCTTCTCAAAGTGCCCAAGGACCCTGCAGCACAGAAAATGCAAAGGGAAAACCTGAAATCACCACAGCCTTTGGAAAATCATTCCTAAATTAGCAAAGCCCCAGCCACGAGGAGCAGCTGCAGGGAAGGAGCCCCAAAGAGCTCCCCAAAATAAGGTGGAGGAGCAGCAGGAAACAGAGCTGGAAATGCTGGGGCTCCTTTGGAGGAGCTCTCCAAGGAATGCAGGCTCAGAAGGAAGGACAGCCAAACTTCCTCCAGCAAACACCAGCATGGCCTGTGGAGAGGAATAAAAATAAAAAACTTGCCAGATACACACACTCTGTGAGAAAAGTTACCCCAGGAACTTCCCCTTTTAGTGCAGCTGCCCTGCCCATGGAAGCAGGACACAGGAGAAATAAAGAAAAGAGGGAAAAGCTCCTGTAATCTGCATGGAATTGCAAGTTTGGAATATTCCATCTCCTGCTGCTAACATGCACCTGGACTCCAGTCAGTCACTGCCAGGCAGAGAGAAATATAGGTTTCACACCTGATCACTCTGTACAGAGCTCCACCAGCTCACATTTATCAGGATCAATCCATCAAATCCTACTGGAACATCAATTAGTCATAGGAGACGATAATTTCACAGCAGCAAGTTCAGATGACTGAAATAGCATTTTTATTTGAGAATGACTGACCTTCAGGACTATATTCTATCACAACTGGGAGGAAAAATGAACATCCACAAGCAAAATCAAAATTACAGATTGGAAGATCTCCCCTTTGCTGTGTCAGCAATTTAACCCCTTGCTGAAGGGGCACAAACACCAACCCTTCTTCTCAGTCTGCCAAAGAGCTGTGGGGATTAAGCTGACTTTGATTTATTTGCAACCTTTTCAGGCAGAGAGGTAAAAGATCCTGCAGCCCAGGGAGCTGTCAATATGGTATCCAATTAACATTTACCAATTATGATGCTTTTCTGTACAAAAAAAAATTGCCTGATACAGCCTAAACAGAAGTTTTAAGATGCACTAAATCTGTTCCATGTTAAAACACATTCATTAGCACTATTCCCAAGCTGACACAACTAAACTACTTCCTTTTTCTCCCCATCTTTTTTTAATTTTTAAAACAAAATCAGCTATTTTCTTAATGTTTCTAGAAAAGTCATTCATTTTGTCCTTATGCTCAGATGAATTTCAGTCAACTCCCTCAGGATTCTGACCATGCAGTTGTGAAATCTGAGATTTGACACAAACTGTCAAATATTTACATCACTTGAACATCCATCAAAACCAAACTCTAAATTTCTCTTTCCATTTAACATTACCTGACATTCTTAAGCATGTACAGGACTTCTGATGGCAAGTGGGAATTCTTGACATCAAATTCAGTCAGATCTGCCTCTAGCAAAGAAGGAGGAGGTTCTTTCCTCTGCAGAGTTGGACATTCCTTCTTAATACGCAGAATCCTACAAAGGAAAAAGGAAGTTCAGGATGTTCCCTCTTTTGTACTAATAGGAAATGTTAAATTTGTACTATTGGAAATGTTAAATAAGCATATAGTAAGTATTAAAATTCATCATTCCAAGTTACACATTATCAATTAGCTAAAATTGCTAATTTTGGCGCCTTTCCTCACCAAAACCATCCCAGTCCAGAAAATCTCCCAGCTGACCCACAGATGACAGGACTGGGAAAAACCAACAGCTACAGAAAAGGGCTCTGCAAGGGGTAGGTTCCACATCACAAAGAGAAACCCCAAACCAGCCCCCATGACATGAATTTTCCCCTCCCCAAAGTCCCAGGTACCTTTTAGCCAGAGATAAAACCTTTGCCCGTTTCCGCATCCGTTGGCGAGGGACGGTGTTCCCAACCAGGGAGTTGGGAAGAGTTGTAACCTAGGGGGGAATAATGGACATAAAAACGGTCACAAAACCCCAAAACCAAAAAAAAACAACCTGCCAATTCCAACCCTGCTGAGGCACCAACACATTTACCAGCTATTAGAGTGTGAGCAGAGTGAAGAGCTCATGTAAGACCTTGGAGGATTGGAATATCTACTTCAGGATCACTTCCTTTCTATAAAGAAAGGAGAGTATATTTGGATTTTACCAATCAACTACTACAGTGCTAATGGATGGTAGAGGGGAAGAATTCCTAGCTGTGGTTCTCATTCAGGAACACTCTGCATCAGGAAGAGGAGTAAGGCACTGATCTCTGCTCTGGGACAGGGACAGGAGCCAGGGAAGGGCTGGGCTGGGCCAGGGCAGCTCAGGCTGGAGAACAAGAAGAGCACACAGCCTCAAGCTGCACCAAGGGAAAGTCAGGTTGGATCTCAGTAAAAAGTTTTTCACAGAAAGAGTGATAAAGCTGTGGAATGGCTGCCCAGGGAGGTGGTGGAGTCCCCATCCCTGGGTGTGTTTAACAAAGCCTGGATGTGGCACTGGGGGCCCGGGTTGAGTTGAGGGGTTTGGGCTGGGTTGGACTCGATGGTCTTGAAGGTCTCTTCCAAACCAGTGATTCTGGGAATTCTGTGAGCTCAGGGCAAGGCTCTGCCCCCAGAGGGTGCTGGCACTGCCCAGGCTGCCCAGGGAATGGGCACGGCCCCGAGGCTGCCAGAGCTCCAGGAGCCTTTGGGCAGCGCTGCCAGGGGTGCCCAGGGTGGGGCTGCTGGGGGGGCTGGGCAGGGACAGGGGCTGGATTTGATGATCCTGATGGGTCCCTTCCCACTGAGGATATTCCAGGATTCTATGTGGCGGTGATGGTGACAAACCAAGGCTTTTCCTTGCATTTCCTAGTTCCCAGGTGCCACCCTCTGGAGAAACACCACAACTGCTACACCAAGCAAGCCCCTCATCAAGTATTTTCAAAACGTTACCCAAAGAGTTCAATCTCCATAAAAAGTTTCTCTCCCAAAAAGAATCTTTAATTAGTTTGGAGGGATTTTTTTTCTTTTAAATAAAATCTTGGTATGTTATAAAAAACCCAGGAAGGGCAACCCCCAGCAGTTTGGGTATAATGTTCTCTGCCTTACTCAGGAAAGGCAAAAAGTAAGGTCTAAAACTCAAACAAAAAACTACCTGAAAGTATTTTCCCATGTGGAATTCTAAGCATTCTTTACTTATGTGAATTCCATATAAACAGCTTGGTTAAAAATTATTCAAATTATGAAGTTGCACATGAAAATCATCAAGAATATTAAAATTATGAAGTTGCACACACAAAATTTCCTCTCATTGAAGGCTTTTTTGGCCAGGTTCTGCTTAAAGGCTGACCTGCCACGCAAGATTCAGGGAGCATCCACCTCCTCTACGATGAAACAGCTCCAGAACTGAATATTAAACCCACCACTGTCTAATTATGTCAAAGTGTTTGAATTCACCTCAATGAAGTGTGGGAGGCAGAGGCTGGGGCAGCTCACAGGAGGAAGTGTTCCTCCACACAGGCTGACTAAGGATGGTAACTTCCCTGTACCTTATTTTTCTGCAGATGTTGGTTTGCAGTGGACACCTGGACTTGGCAGCACAGGGAACAGCCAGGACCCTGTGAGGGTGGGCAGGCCCTGGTACAGGGTGCCCAGAGCAGCTGTGGCTGCCCCTGGATCCCTGGCAGTGTCCCAGGACAGGGCTGGGAGCAGCCTGGGACAGTGGGAGGTGTCTCTGCCATGGCAGGGGTGGGATGGGATGAGCTTTAAGGTTCTTTCCAACCCAAACCAGTCTGGGATTCTGAAATATTTAAACAATCATTAACTCCCTACAGGAGTTAGATACTCATTGATTTCTTGCTACCTTCATGGACTGCAAATATTTTTCAAAGAGGAAAGGTGTGGCCAGAAAGAGAAGCTGCTGCTGCTGCACCAGCAATACAGTCAGTGCTGCAGGAGAGCTGGAACAGCCACAACATCCCAGTGACATTTACAGGCTGAAGCCCTGGGCCAGGCTCAGCCAGTCAAATGCTGCAAACTTTACACCTCTCAGCTTTACACTGGATTTCAGCAGGTGCCCTCACCTTCCTCATGATCTTCCTCCCGTAGAACATCACTTTGTCCCTCTTGCGGAACCTGTACTGAGGCACGTGGGGCTGGAGTTGTTCTGCAACAGAAGCAGCACATCAGAAACCCCCTGCACAGCTGGGAGAACACCTGAGCACAGCCTGGGCACTTTGCTGCCTCCAGAACAGCTCCTGTGGGCAGGGTTTGGGATTTAACCACCCTGGGATCCCTCATTGCCCGGCCCTGGCCAGGCCAGGCCCAGGCAGGGCTGCCCTGAGGCGCCACCTCAGCCCCAGAGCAGATAAAGGGCTCCCTAAACACACTGAAGGCTTGGGCAGCTTGAATCTCCTCAAGGAAACCTCTGATTCAATTATTTCTCCATCTGTGACACTGAAATCACAGCAGGGTTGAATTCCTCTGCAGAATTCACAACTGCTCACAGCCCAGAGAAATAAAACCTGCAGGTGCTGCCTGTGACAGCTCTGGGCTCACACCTGGGACAGGGAACCCACACAAGTTCTCCATCCTTTAAAGCTGCTGTCCTGCAAGAACCACACCTCTGCAGCAAACAACTACCACAGAAAATTACAAAAAGACTCGAGATTTATGGAAAAATTGAGTTTAAAACTTACATGGTTATCAAGTACTTACTAGACTGTCTCATTCTTCTGTACACCACAAACACAACAACTGCTATAAGCAACAGTGCAACTGCAGCTCCAATTGCAATTCCAGTCAGCTGGAAGGGGAATTTAAGGAGAAAGAAGTTAATGATTTTCAACTTCAGAAGTTACTACATACTTTTTGAAGGGCTGAAGAACACTCAGCTCAGGGAGATGTCTAAAAGCCAAGCACACTCATAAATACTGAATTTATAATTCAAACATCTCATATGCAAGAAGCTTAAACTGCATCAGTGACCAGTCCTATGATCAGATGGAAAATATTCCATGTTTTCTTCCCAAAGATCTGGGAGCTGATCAACTCAATGTACAGGGTGTGTGTGAGAGCATGGAGGGACAGGACAAGGGGGAATGGCCTCAAGATGGAGGAGGACAGGGATGGATGGGATATTGGGAAATAGGAATTGTTCCCTGTGAGGGCGGGCAGGCCCTGGCACAGTGCCCAGAGCAGTTGTGGCTGCCCCTGGATCCCTGGCAGTGCCCAAGGCCAGGCTGGGCAGGGCTGGGAGCAGCCTGGGACAGTGGGAGGTGTCCCTGCCATGGCAGGGGTGGCACTGGATGGGCTTTAGGGTCCCTTTCAGCCCAAACCCTGCTGTGATTCTAAATAACAGCAATTAATTCCTGCCTCATGCACAGTGACAGCAAAGAAACCAACACTCAGAGTTTGGCAGTGGCTCAGCAGAGCTTGTAGAGCTCAGGAGAAGCTGCTGTGGATGCACCCCCAGCCCTCAGCCAGCTGCTGACTGCAGCTCAACTTTACCATGGTGGTCTGGATCCTGTCCTCCACAAACTGCAGGATGGGGGTCCCAGCTCCTGTCACCACAGCCTGGCAAGAAAAAGGAAAGTGAAATTAGTTTTGTGTTGCTAAACCAGGGTCAAACACAGATGAGCACTTTTTTAAATCCCTCTATGTTATTCAGAACAACAAGGATGAGAATGGAATGCAAAGGACTTTATGAGACTGAAAAGAACAAGTCACAAACCAGCATATTAAAGTCGCATAAAAAGCAGATGAAGCACATGAGCTCAGCTGTGCTGTCCTGGGGCCTGTGCCCATCATTGTCACTCAGGAATAAAACCTAGCACTTAAAACTGTCTCAGAAATGACAACCCAAAACTTGAGAGAAAGGAGGGAAAGGTAAAACAATTCTTAGGAACAAGTGAAAACAATGTGAGTACAAGGACAAATACACCCCCCTCTAAGTCTTGAACCTTAAAAGCATTTGAATTAAGCACTACACATAGCTCAGGTCCCATTCCTGCCCCTGGTTCCAGACCTGGATCACAGCTGAACTCAGCTGTGCCACCAAGAGAAAAATGAAGAGCACACCAAGTCACCAAACTGGTCTCTCTAATGGAATTAATTCCAGTTTTACAGCACAAAGGAAACTCCTGCCAGACCAGTCATCCTCACACAGATCCCTGTGTTCACTGCCTTCTCAGGTCTCTTCAGCACTTTAATGTTTATCTTCCCAATATGAGTCAAACTAACTCTGTCACTATTGTTATCAGACTATTACTCATGGGATTGCAGTGAAAAGTCACAAGATTTTGAAAAAAAAATAAAAGCTGAAGATGTGTCAGCAACAGGTAGAACACCTGGTGACACAGAGTTCCTGGTGAAGTCTGCTCTGGTCACTTAATGCATTTATTTCCCCTTGACAGTGTCAGGGACACTGGGACAGGGACAGTTCTGCTGCTCCCCAGGCCTGTATGATCTCAAATAACACCAAAAATAGTAATTGCCAACTGACACTCACATTGCTGCTGCAAGGGGAGAAACAAATCCACGGGGAAAAGAATAAAACACAAACATGCCCAGGCTGGGGCTTCAGTGCAGAAAAGCAACAAGGGGAAGATGAAATTCAGAGCTCCAAGAACCCCTGAGAGGTTTTTGCAAAGTTTTCATGAGTGACAGTGTGATATTGCCCTGCTCAGACCCAGGGGGATCTGTCCCAGCCTGGACAATCCCTGTGGACAAGCAGAGGAAGCAAAGCAGCCAGGCTGAGCTGAGCAGACACCTGAGCTGTGCCAGTGAGTGCAGTGACAGCTCCGGGGCAGGAATGAGGTCACAGCCGAGTCACCAGGGCAGCTCCTCTCTGAGGAGGGCTCTGCTCAGCACCCCAACCCAGGAAACCCTCAAAATTTCCTCTCATTGAAGGCAACACCTGTGGGACCACCCTGCAGGGCCTCCCTGCACGTGAACATGAGCCCAGAGCATGGACTGGCACAAAGAGCTTTGCTGCTTTCTACCTCAGATCTGACCCTTCCAAGGCTGGTTTGCATTTCACAATGGATCTGTCAGGCCCCTTCCCCTCCTCCCTCACAAACCAGACTTCTTTGTGCTGCTGTGCAGACCCAGTAAGTGATCAGCAGGGTTCCTGAATGGCTCAGAAAAGCCCCTGGGCAGAGGCTGGGCTGTGTGATGGAGGAGAGCTCAGGCAGGCCAGATGCAGGGCAGTGTGCTCACAGTGATGTTTAACAGACAAGCTGTGCTTCAGAAGGAAGTGCAGACTCTGTGTGATGGGAGGTGCTGGGGGATCCTCCTTGTGAGGGTCCTGGTGCCTCTCCATCATTTTCCATCACTCATCACCTGCCTGCAGATTCCTTCATCATTCCCTGAGCACAGAAAGACAAGGGGGCCATTCCCCCTTGTCCTGTCCCTCTGCTTCCTGCTGTCCAGGTTTCCTTAACTCAAGGAAACTCAGGGCTGAGCAGCAACCAGTGCAAACATGCAGCAGCCCCACAAGTGCAGCTCACACCCATCCAGGGTCCAGCACCCAGCGCTGCTGAGAGTCCAGCCACTCCTCACTGCAGTCCAAGGCAAACACTGACACATTCCCTGGGCAGGCAGAGGAGGGAAAGGCTTATCAGCCCTGAAAACAAGGACTGAAAATTGGGATTAGCCCAAACACAAGGCTTCCTCACAGCTCAGAGACACCCGTGCCTTGTTTTGACTACAGAACCTGGATTTTCACAAAACGTTGTTAGCTGTGTACAAGTACATTGTGTGTGTTTTTCAGTTGAGAACTATTTCCTCTCATGGGGTTTGTTTTTCACAACTAGGGAAAGCATCATGTGCCTTTTTGGCCTGTGAGTTTCACATGTGTGATTAAAAACAAAAGTAAGAAGTGCAGTTTGCCAGAATTCTGCAATTCCTCCTTCTTTAGGATAAAAATGTATTTAAATGAAGTATTGTATACTAATGTATAAAATACTATATACAATCCTTTATTGTATATAAATGAAGAAATATATATTAATGAAGTATTTAGATCATAGTATTATTAAAACAGTTTAGAATATGAAGCAGAGCATGAATGGTCTGCAAGAAATAAAACACACACAACACACTCAATAAAATGGGACCAATCCTCAAAAGTTTGAAAGGATAAAACTCCCAGCAGGAAAGGCTCTTTCAAAGTAAAAGCACCTAAAGGCATGGTCCCAAAATGCTATCAAATTAGGCACAGCTGCTTTCAGCTTCTGGAAACACTCACAGAGAAATAAATAAGTCCAAAAATAAGAGCAAAGCATATTGTACCTGAAGGCTGGTGTTATTGTCTCCTTCATCCATGTCTGGAGGAGCAGCAGGAGCAAAGACAAAAACAAAGAGAAGACTGAGTTAAGAGATGACCGCAGCTTCCCATGCAAACTCTTGAACAACACAAGAGGAGCAATAACTTTTTAACTTTATCCTCCCTGTGTG
The DNA here is from genome assembly GCF_027579445.1 of Ammospiza nelsoni. Taxonomy (NCBI): domain Eukaryota; kingdom Metazoa; phylum Chordata; class Aves; order Passeriformes; family Passerellidae; genus Ammospiza; species Ammospiza nelsoni. The sequence continues at coordinate 2,051,134 of NC_080652.1, read as the reverse complement.
CTGAGCAATAAAACCCAGCAGTGAAGCGCTGGGGGCCGGGACTCTCCCGAAGAACCTCCACAGCACGGGGATCCCGGCAGGAGCGCCCCGGGAGCCGCTGCACACCGAGAGAGCTGCGGGAGAGCCCCGTGCCCGGCGGCACGGCCGGAGCCAGCGCCGGTCCCTACGGAGAGCGAACACCGGGACGGGACAGAGCGGGGACAGCTCGGGGACAACACCGACCCTGCCTGGGGACAGCCCCGGGGACAGTTCGGGGACAGCACTGACCCTGCCTGGTCACGGCCCCGACCCTGCCCGGGGACAGCCCGGAGACAGCTCGGGGACAGCCCGGAGACAGCACCGACCCTGCCCGGGGACAGCCCGGGGACAACAGCCCCGATCCGGCCCGGGCAGGGACCGGCACCGACCGCGGGTCACCCTCATGGGCACCCCCGGCCGGACCCGGGTGCTCTCCCGGCTGGACCCGGGTCACTCTCCCGGCCAGCCCCGGCTCGCTGTCCCGGCTGGACCGGGGTCACTCTCCCGTCCCGGTTCCGCCAGGCTGGAGCTTGGTACAAGGGCTACGAACAAGACAACAACAACAGCAACAACAACAACAACAACAGCAACTCCTCCCGCCGGGCCTGGGGCACCGGCACCGCCGGGGGCACCGCGCGGCTGCACCAGCCCGCCAGGCCCGCGCCCGCCGCCGCGCTCCGGCGATCCCCGGCACCCTCTCACCTGCTCCTTCCCCTGCCATCACCCCGGAGCCGGTCGCGGTGCCGGTCGCGGTGCCGGTGCCAGCCCCGGTCTCTGTCCCTGTCCCCGCCGTTCCCGGTCCCCGGGCCGGGGGCGAAGGGCGCCGAGCGCAGACCCCGCCCGCTGCCGCCAGGGGGCGCGGCCGCGCCAGGCCCCGCCCACCCTCGGGCCGCTCGCTGCTGATTGGCGGGAAAAACCCCCCTGGAGCCGTTCGGCGCGCGGGCAGCACCGGCACTGCTGATTGGCTGGCGCGGCCCGGCCAATGGGAGCGGGCGGTGTTGGGGTGTGCGGAGGCGGGAGCGCCGCGGGGCCGCTCTGGGCCGTGAGGGGAGCCCGGACCCGGCACCGTTCGGGGAGCTCCCGGTGCTCGCAGGGACCGGCTCCGCCTCCGCTGGGCCGCCCGGGTGCTCTCCGGGACTCGCTAATTCCGCAGGGACCGCTCCGTTATCTCTGAGCTGCCGGCTGCCCTCAGGGACCGGCCCGGCTCACTGAGCCCCCGGTGCCCTCAGGGCCCGGTTCCAGCCCCGCTGAGCCCTCGGTGCCCGGCATGGGGCTGCTGACCCAGCTGGTCCGCGGGCTGGTGCGCGGTGCCGACCGCCTGTCGCCGTTCACCAGCAAGCGCGGCCCGCGGAGCCACAACAAGGGCCGCGGTGCCAAGAAGCTGGGCGTGCTCACCCGCAACAAGAAGTTCCTCCTCGTCAAGGAGATGGTGCCCGAGTTCGTCGTGCCCGACCTGACGGGCTTCAAGCTGCGGCCCTACGTGTCGTACCGCGCCCCCGAGGGCTCCGAGCCGCCCATGACGGCCAAGCAGCTCTTTGACCAGCTGGTGGCTCCGCGCATCGAGAAGGACGTGAAGGACGGCACGTTTGACCCCAACAACCTGGAGAAGTACGGCTTCGAGCCCACGCAGGAGGGCAAGCTCTTCCAGCTCTTCCCCAAGAACTACGTGCGGTAGGGAGCGGGCGGAGATAGCGCCGGGCAACGCGGGACAGGATCCCTCACTGAGCAGCAAAGCAAATCCTTCTGCCTTGTTCTTCTGTGATACCTGATTGAAATCTGCGGTGTGACTGGTGATGCTCTGGGAGACAGCTGTGCCTGGTGAACAGAGCCCTCCCTGGGGTTCTGAGGACGAGGAATCCATGGCGTTTCTAAATAAAAAGTACTGCAAAGTTGAAGAATTAAACTTTAAAAATTAAATTAAGACTGAAACGTTCACTCTGGGAGAAAGGAACATCAGTGAGCACTTAGTCTGTAATAAGGGCTGACCGATGAGTCCTTAGGGTGGTGTGGGGGGTTCAAACCCCCACATTTTCGGGGCTGGGCAGGGCTGTGATGGAGTGGGGGTGCTGCAGCCCCAGTGACACAGGGATGAGCCACAGTGGGCTGGCTGGGGATGGGGAAGGCTTTCTAACAGCTTTTCTAACTGAGCTCTGCTTTTTTCCCCTCCTGTGGAGCTGATCAGAACCAGTCCCACACATGTGGCCGTTACTGCCTCGCTGCTGTTGGCAGCCGTGGCCTTTCAGCCCTTCCCTTGGGAGCCTTGGCAGGTGCCTGGAGGGGGATGCAGGGCTGGAGAGCAGCAAATCCTCTGCCCTTTGCTGCCATTTCCAGCGTGCTCTTCACCCCATCGTTTCCCTCACACCCCATGGAAGGAGATCACAGCTGGATCCTCATTGCTCTGAGCAAAGCCAGGCCTGGCCCAATGTGGGATCTCAGCACCTCAGGATGGAGGCGCAGAGTGGCCGAGACCACCCTTGGGGGGCTCGGGAATCCTGGAATGTTGCCAGAAGTGTCTGGTGGCAGGATTTTGATCCTACACAGGAGACGACACCTGTATGAGGATGGGAGGAATTCACTGGGTGAATGGTGAAGGGATAAGTTAGTTAGAGTGTGAAACACAGGGTTTAGGATTTTGGTACAGGGGGGTCTAAAGAAGTAAGATGGAGGAATTGGGGCGTGTCCTGTTCTTCTTCTTCTTCTTGGCCTCCATCTTCTGTGGTGGTGGTGGCACTTTGGGATTGGTTATTACTAAAAGTGCACTGGTTAATAAGGGTAGAAGGTATTGGGGAAAAATGATAAATATTGTACACGTAACTTCGGGTATAAAGATAAGTGACTGCCCGGGGGCTTGCAGTGTGCCCATGGCTGACTTGCTGTGCAGACCTCTGTCGGGCTGAAAGAAAATCTTTTAGATAAACAATTAATAAACACCGAGACCGAGACAAGATCAGAAGTCTCTCCTCGTCCTTTGAAGCGCCGGCTCTTCAAGGCCATCCCTGGGCCTTTCCAGGCCACCTAAATCAGCCGGGAGGAAACCGTCAGCCCAAAGCCCAAACCGGGCTTGTCCCAGTGGGTGTCACCCTCCAGCCTCGCTGCCCTGGGGCTGTTCCCTGCTCTGACAGGGCAATAAAAGCCATTACAACCTTTCACACAGACACAGGGACACACCCTCGGCTTTCCCAGGAAACTGGCTGTCCGCTCTGCCTCCCAAAGAATCTCCACCCCTGGAGCCCCAGGTGTCCCAGGCCAGGGCAGGAGGTCCTCACAAGGACTGTCAAGTAACTTGATTTTTAAAACTCAACCAGAAAAAGATAAATTGCTTATATCGGCTTTATTTTAGAAACATCCAAAAATAGCATGTTTGTTTTTTCTTTAGCAAAAGCTCTTGTTTTCATTACTAATATGAATCTTCATGTAACAGTGCTCCAGAATGTTTGCTAAAATACACATTCACCCTTGAGAAGGGGGTTACAAAGCAGCAAAGTTCTCATCTGCTGCACCTCTTTTAGCTGCAGCACTGTTACACAGAGACCTGTTGCTGGTGTTTCTTTCCCTCCACACAACTCATTCTTTAGGACCCTCAAAGACAAACCGTGCAAGCTAAAGGTTACTGATCTAGTTTAAACTGGTCTTTTGTTTCTAGGAGTAGAGAAATGTTCCAGAAAGGGTTTTGCTGATGTTTCACAGTGAAAAAAGAGAGCTGATGGAGCAACCATGAGAAATCCTGCAGCCATTCCTGGAGGTAGTTAGGGCAATGCTGTTAAGATTTTGGTTTCTGTACTTACTTTAAATTTAAAAAGATGTCAAGAAACACCACTTATACTTTTTGGAGGTTTTGATCTTAAAGCTGTTCACCTTTTATAAACTGAGCTTGACTTTGGACCTAAAGGTGGCTCTGTGGAGAGCAGAAAGAATGAGCTGAATACAGAGAGGCCATGGGGGTGGGTGAGTGGCACTAAAACGTGGTGGGGTCACTACAGGATTTACCTGAGCCAGGGTGTGCTCAGGGAATGATGAAGGAATCTGCAGGCAGGTGATGAGAGATGGAAAATGATGGAGAAGCACCAGGACCCTCACAAGGAGGATCCCCCAGCACCTCCCATCACACAGAGTCTGCACTTCCTTCTGAAGCACAGCTTGTCTGTTAAACATCACTGTGAGCACACTGCCCTGCATCTGGCCTGCCTGAGCTCTCCTCCATCACACAGCCCAGCCTCTGCCCAGGGGCTTTTCTGAGCCATTCAGGAACCCTGCTGATCACTTACTGGGTCTGCACAGCAGCACAAACAAGTCTGGTTTGTGAGGGAGGAGGGGAAGGGGCCTGACAGATCCATTGTGAAATGCAAACCAGCCTTGGAAGGGTCAGATCTGAGGTACAAAGCAGCAGCCTGTGAGAGGAACTGGGACATGAAGGGAAAAACTAAATAAACCTGTCTGGCCATGACCACAGGCCTCTGAGCAAAGGCTTCCCTCTGTGCTGAAAATAAAACATCAGGAATTCCATCAGTGTTGGCCCTGAAGGACTCCCAGGCTCAGCAGTGAGATGGGAAAGCCCAGCAGAAGTCAGGGCATTGAGTTCAGCTCTCACTCTCAGTTCAGTTTTCCCCCTCTTCCATTGGGACTGGTCAATGCAGACTTCCAGCTGTTCCTTTGGATGGAGATCTGGGACTTGGCACATCTGGAGGGGTCACCAGGCTCATCTCCCACTTCCAGACATGGAGGATGTTGTCATAGAAAGAACAAGTGGCCACAATGCTCATTTCCTTGGGGCTGTCCGGAGACCTGGCTGGGTCACAGCCTCTGTCCAGCCCCATTCCATTGGCTCTCTTGGCTCCTGAGTCAGAGCCACTGGCTGACCCAGGATCTGCCCCTTGGGCAGCCAAATCTAAACCTCCCTTTAAACCAGAGCCCCTGAGCAGTCCAGCATCCCCAGCCAGCTTTGGCAATGCCCCTGTGGGTGCCACAGCAGGGCTTTCACTCTCCTCATCCAGGATTACATCAAAAGTAGCTGTGGGAGACTCATAAATTATCTTCAGGTTCTGGACCTGCAAATTGAGCCTCTCATCTCCTTGCCCGGATGCTGCCACGAGCTCCTCCTGAGGCTGGCACGCAGCAGCAAGGTCCTGGCTGGCAGGCAAGGAATCCCTTGGACACAGCCTTGACCAGTCAGCCCCATAGGCCAAGGAATTGTGCAGGACATAGGATGACAGGATGATACACTCCTCTGTGTTTTCAGCTTGAAAAAGAAGAAAAAAGATAAGTGAAATTACTTAGAAATCAAGTTGTGGGTTGTGGCAGAGTGCTCAGCAGCCACTCCAACACTGGCTGTGTCTCATGGGAAGAGTTCTCTGGTTATTCCCTTTTTCACCACTGAGTGAAGCAGGAGGAATGAGGTACTGAACATTTTTCAGCCATCTCTTAATGGTTCCTCCTGGGTCAGTAGCAGAGGAGAAGAGGGTTTAACATGCATGAGATTAAAGGGCATCACTATTCAAAGTGCCTACAAAGGCTCAAAACAGACCAGACTGGTCACACCACAACCTCCACTGAGCCATGAACACACCTGGGGGATTGCCAGGTTCTGGTTATTAACACACTGCAGATGTTCTTCCTGTCAGCTTGCAGCATCTGACCCTCACAGTGAGTTCCTTCCTCCCCCACACAGAAATGCCATCCTCATTTCCTAAGCTGTTGGTCTGCCCAAGGTCTGGAGATCCCAGGAACCCAACCATCCTCTGTCAGACTGCATTTGTGATGTGAATGCAAACAGCTTTTCCACCGTGAAGTACCTCATCATTCACATGAAGGGCTTACTGATATTATTCTGGATTAACCAGGCTGCAGAGCACTTCCTTCCTGAGGCAGTAACTGACTCCCCTGCAGGTCAGGGACTCCTGCTAACAGGCAAGCACCACCTGACAGTCAGAACCTCTCTGAACCATCACAATGCACACAAACCCAGAGTGGCTGTGCCCTCACACCAAACACAAAGGCTTTCCTCCATGAAAAAAAAGTTACAAGACATTTAGACACAAACAGACAGTGACAGGGCCTTGGCACAACCAAGCAGGCCAAGAGAGTGCCCAGATGTGGAAAAGCTGGAAGTTCCCTCAAACTGGAACAGAACCTGTGGCTGTTAACACCATCTCAGACATTCCAGCAGGAGCTGGAGCTCCCCATGACCCTGGGGGCAGCAAAGGAGCACAGCAGCACCTCTGCTCCCCAGAGCAGCCCTGCAGCACCTCTGTCCCCAGACACTCACCCAGGCTCCCACGGCAGTCCAGGATCTTGAAGCCGCTCTGCATGCAGGCTGCCAGGAGCACAAAGTCACACGTGGGGTGCCACTTCAGCCTCCACACCCCCCCTTCCACGTGGGTGTCAGCCAGAGGCTGCCTCATGTTCCTGGTGTCCCACAGCAGCACGTGCTCATCATAGCTGGGGACACAACACCAACAGGCAGAAAAGCACAGCCAGGTCAGGGCACAGAACAGAGGTAGGAAAGGCCACATGCTCTGCACCACATGGAGTTTCTGCAGAGGCAGCAGCACAACCAGGGCTGGCACACCAGGGGAGAGCTGGAAGGGACTCACCTGCCTGTGGCCAGGAGATTCTCCCGGTGGGGACTGCACTGGATGCTGCACACACCCATGGAATGTCTGCAGGGGGAAGAGACAGCACTTTGAGAAGGGCTTCTTCCTTGAATTTAAAGGATTTTCTGTCCACATTATTTCATCAAGGTGTCTCAGGAGAGGTAAGCTCTAAATTTCAGTCCAGTGACCTACCCAAGCAGAGTTTCATCTACAGAGTCCATCAGCCCTCCCAGGGACAAAACTCCTACTCACACCATCTCTCAGCACAAGTATTTTCTAGTAATATTTACCCCATAAACTGCTGCTCAAAGGCCCTAAGAATTCCAGCAGAACAACTCCATTCCCAGGAAACTTTACTCCTAAAATTAGTATTTCCATAACAATAGTCCCCAGTGTAATTTAAGTTTACATACAGAATTCCACTGGAGAGCTGTGTATATTGTTTTAACCATTTTTTAAAATAAGATAGAAAAGAGATCACTTCAAACAACTAAACAGTGGAGAAAAAAAATTTTCTAAAACACATTCCATTATATCCAAATTTAACACACACAAAAATTGCCAAAATAAAAGTGTACATCAGGATCATCCTTTTTTAGAAAGAAACTACCACATTCTTCACATGTGGACGTCAGCACTTGGTTAATGTGTTAAAGGACAAAGAGAAGAAAGTTTCTTTCATCAGAACAACTTAAGGTTGAAACAAATAGATGCCTCCATTTCCCAAGGGAGGCAGAACCAGGACCCACTATCACTGCACATGTCCGAATTCAGTGGCTTGGCCAGGGGCAGGGCAGCAGCGAGTGTTCCCACCCCACTGCTGCAGGGCTGGGCATGGACAGGTCTCACTCACCTCCTGCTGGTGAAGACTGGAGCCTCCGGACTGCACCTGGTGTCCCAGCCCTTGAGCAGGCTGTCATCCCCTCCTGCCCAGGGACAAAACACTGTGACCCTCAGCACCAGCCCTGAGCACGGGGCAAAGCAGTGCCAGGGGTCTGCAGCTCCTCCCGAGGGGCAGCTCCCATCTCTGCTCTGGGCCAGGGACAGGAGCCAGGGCACGGCTGGGGCTGGGCCAGGGCAGCTCAGGCTGGAGCTCAGGGCAAGGCTCTGCCCCCAGAGGGTGCTGGCACTGCCCAGGCTGCCCAGGGAATGGGCACGGCCCCGAGGCTGCCAGAGCTCCAGGAGCCTTTGGGCAGCGCTGCCAGGGGTGCCCAGGGTGGGGCTGCTGGGGGGGCTGGGTTGGATTGATGATCCTGGTGGTCCCTTCCTGCTCAGGGCGGTCTGTGACACAGAGCTGATGCTTTCCAGCCCTGGGATCTCTCAGAATTTAAGAGACACACAAAAAAATCACATCAGGCTCCCAATGCTCATCGCCACAGAAAACACAAGTGGTGGCAATATGGTGGTAGCCTCCTCTTTGGTAAGAAAAATAACAGAAGTCATAAAGACTGGACTCGAAGAGCTCTCTGGCTCTTAGCATACTGCAGGAGGATATAATCTTTTTCACCAATAGTCACCCAAAATACAGTTGTCAGAGTACAGCTTCCAACCCCTTTCCACCATCAAGAAAAGAAGCCTTTCACCCCTAATCAGAGGACCCAGCTCTGCCAAGGGGTGATGCAAGCAGCTCACCCAACCCTGGCAAGTAAAACCCAAAGGAACACATCCCCAAACAAGGGGCCCCTCCCCAACAGCCCCCAAGGGGATTCCCAGCCCATACAGACCTGAATACACAATATCAATGTCCCAGTAATTAAAAGCAGCAATCCAGGCCTCAAATTTGTGAGCTTCCCACTGGTTCAGGACATGCACAGAAGGAGCAGATTCATCTATGGAGAAAAGATTCAGCTTCCCCTCTGAATCACTGCTGATCACTCTTAAAGGACATCCACTACAGCAGGGTACACAAAAAACATTGGGAATTACTGCCACAATCAAATATTTCAATTCAAATAAACACTGGCAGAGACTGGCAGCATGGTGCCAGCAATGACACATTCATACAATTCTTTCCAGCTTCATCTTAAAATCACCTGCCCCAGTTTCTGCCACTCCCTGCTCTCACAGGGAGCAACCACTCACACCCAGGTCAGGGAAAGAACCACTACTGGCTCTCATCTTTCTCAGAGATGCAGACTTCTTACATGGTTCACAGTACATCAATAAACAAATTCCATGTGAAGAGGGTTCTTTTTTTTTTTTTTTTTCCTCCAAGTCAGACTGACAATGCCCTTTCAGAGCCTCTTCCCTCTTCTGGAGTACAAAGAGATGTTTTATTTCTTTGCTATCACTGAAAGCCAAAGCTGATCCTGACCTTTCCTGCTCTCTTCCTGTGCCACAGTACAGTTACAGTTTCTAGACACAATGACCTTGGAGCACTGGCAAATGTTTTGCAATTCCCAGAGCACAGATTTTCTGCCATTCCCTGACATGAGCTAGGTCCCTTCTGTTTGGTTACCTGCAACTGCAGGCACTGCTTTGGTGGCCTGGGGCTTCTTTCCAGTTCTGTATCAAATTATTCAACCACACTCCTAAAATTTGAATCTCCCAAATTGCCACATAAGAGATACAGGGCCACCCCCTTCCTGCAGAGATGTGAACAATGGACATTTGGCTTCTAGGAGAAGTTACTGTTCTCTCAAGTGACAACAATGACAGGTTTAAAGGGGCATTTCATCATGGCAACAATCATTTATCATGAAGGACAGAGACAAAATAAAGGAGGAATGTAAGAAGAAGTCTAACTGGCAATTCTACTTACTCATTAACACATTAACACACACAGAAATGGCTTTAATTAGCAAATTTGCTCTACAGCATTAAGCAATGACTGCCTGATCCCCCAGGTTTCCAGCCTCACACCCAAGGCACCACTCTGCACCTACAGAATACATGAACCCCTCCCCCCCTTCAAGGTACAGCTAATTCAGCTCATTTCACACAGCAATGCCATTTCTGAAATCTCATGTATGAGCAGTTGAGAGAAGAAGGAGCCACTTCCACACCAATTCTCTCCTGTTTCTCACTAACCCATGATTAAACTTCCTACATGCGCTATTATTAGCAGTTCTTAAGGAGAACTCCACACTAAAATTTCAGCTGTTCTTCATTTGCATCCCATTCTGGTCCTTCCTTTTAACAAAGGCAGCAGAGGACACATCCCTGACTCACCTGCTGCCATTCCCCAAAGCACAACCTCCCATTTGTTGTTGGATTAGTCTCTGCTCCTGTTCCAGTGGCCACACTGTTTGTGTTCTTGTTACCCTTACTCTGGAAAGAGCAACTTCTAGAGCAGGGCCAGGGAGCCAGCTGGGATCCAGAAAGTCAAAACCACTAAAGACTGCTTCATCCAAGCCCTCAACTTCTCCTGAAGCTGTCCCCCACACCCTGGGTGCAGCCCCAGCCTCCCTCTCCCATCCTCACCACTGCTCTCGTCCAGTGGACCAGTCCAAGGACAGGGCCAGGCGCTGTGCCCCGAGATCCACCCTGAAGCGTGGCTCCAACATGCAGCTGTTCTTCTACTGGAAACAAAAGCACTGCATTAAGACAGCAGGCACATAATGACAAGTGCACTGCTTCCCAGAGCAGGTTTTCCACAGACTGATGAGCAAATGAGGGTCCCACAGTAAAGAAGCAATGAAATGTGCCACAGCACTGTACAATCATCCAGTGCTGGCTGAGGGGCAAACGTGCACACACAGGATCCCACCCTTCTGCTGCTCATCTCCCACCAAACCCCCCTTAAACTCTGCTGCTTCTCAGGAAGCAATGAAGTGCAGCAGAAGTGGTGACCTGACTGCTGAATTCCCTTACACTCTGTGAGAGTGGCTCTGATCACCCTCTTCTCTCACCCCACTCCAAAAATCCTCCCTGTTTTTACCAGCTTTGCACTTTCTGATGTTTCCCAGTCAGGCCATACTTGTTTCCAGGGTTTGCTTGTTCCCTCTTCCTGCCTCCCCTCCCTGACTTGCAGATGGGTAGAGCCCAGCCCAGCTCTCTGGCACCATGAACAAGTTCATAGAATTTATGACAAACATTATCAGAGGACAAAAGAAGTATTTAAAAAGCTAAGCATGCTGAGGAAGCCATGGAAACCAGCTTTCCTGCAAGCCTATACACACTACCAGTAAATGCAGAGATGTAGCAAACATGGCTTAAAACAGCTTCAGCAGCAGCAGGCACTGCATCCACCCACCTCACTTCCAGTCAGGTGGAAAAATTCCACAGCACCTGTGGAGTTTGCAATGCCAGCCATGGGATGTTCTGCAACAGGAATGTGGCACCTAAAAGATCAAGTTAAACAAGTCTCCAATGTCCATCTTTCTCGTATTTTAGGAATAGAGCAAAGCCATAACTTTCATTCCAACATGCACAAGGAGAAGGTACGTAACTAAAAAAAAATCTTACATTAAGAAAATCTAAGGCTCCTCAAGTTCCCACACACCTGCAAGGAGAGGATTCTGTACAAGGGAGATCTACTATATGTTATTATATAAATAAATGAGGTACAAAGTCATGACGAGTCCAGTAAGCAGAAAGTATAAAAGGGAAACAAGGCAGTCTTTGCTCATTGGAACAAACTGGAAAGTATTTCCTTCTGAGAAGTCAGGAACTGTTCCATTAGTAACTATTGCTGTTGCTGCCATGCCAAAAAAGGATCCCGGGAGGAGCAGAGCGTGCTGCGGGGGCACCGAGCCTGGCCGGGCCAGAGTTACCATTTGATGTCCAGGATGGCGGCCGTGTCGATGCGCTGGATCTCGGTCAGAGGGATGTAGGGCTGCTCCTCGTTGTAGTGGTACAGGTAGAGCCGCCCCGTCCGGTCACAGGCCCCGCTGCTCCCCCGGGAATCGCTCTGTGGCAAAAACACGGGAAAGAACGGGGCAAGCTCAGCCGCGCTTCTGCCTCCTTCCTGGAGATCCTGCTCGGAGCGAGGGCAGGGCTGAGGCTGCCTCTTGTGCAGTCCCAGCCTCGGGGAATGAAAGGAGAGAAGGGATGACGGGAGGCAGCCACGCTCACCGGAGAGGCCCCTCTGACCCCCTCGAGCCGCCCCAGCTGGGACAAGGCACGGCCCCGCGGCGGGGAAGGGCAGAACCGGGGACGGGGATGCGGGGCCGGGCGGGGACCTGGGTTCGCCCTGCTGCGGTGTCGGCCAGCGATGGGGCCGGGGCTCTTCCCAGAGCGGTACTGGGCAGAGGCGGGGATGGGGCCGGGGCTCTCCCCGGAGAGGTACCGGGCAGAGACGGGGATGGGGCCGGGGCTGGCCCCGGAGAGGTACCGGGCAGAGACGGGGATGGGGCCGGGGCTCTCCCCGGAGAGGTACCGGGCAGAGGCGGGGATGGGGCCGGGGCTCTTCCCAGAGCGGTACCGGGCAGAGACGGGGATGGGGCCGGGGTTGGCCCCGGAGAGGTACCGGGCAGAGACGGGGATGGGGCCGGGGTTGGCCCCGGAGCGGTACCGGGCAGAGACGGGGATGGGGCCGGGGCTGGCACCGGAGCGGTACCGGGCAGAGACGGGGATGGGAGTTCGCCCTGGAACGGCACCGGGCGGGGATGGGGACGCGGGCTCGCCCCGGAGCGGGGCCGGGGCCGGGCTCACCTGCTCGGGCGGGCGCAGGTGGTAGGTGCCGCAGGCCAGGATGCTGTGCCAGCCCTCCACCGGGCACCACTCCACGGCGTCCGCGCTGAACTCCGTGTCCACCACCTGCAGCGTGCGCGTCCTGCACGGCGCGGCCATCGCGGCCGGGCCCTGCTGCGCCGCCGGGGCGGCTCCCGGGAGGCTCCGGGGAGGCGGGGCCGGCCCCGTCTGCTTCCCGGTCAGGGCGGGCCCGGGGCGGAGCTGCCCCTGGAGCCGCCTCTTCCCCCGGCCGGGCTGTTCTCACACGCGGGGCTCCGGCTGGGGTACGGGGACTCTTCTCGCCTGCCCGAGCTCCCGCCCGATGCGTCCTTGCCGAGAGAAGGGGCTGCGGCTCCAGCGCCCCCCCGGGAGGGATCCCTGCCCTGAACCCGGCAGCCGCTCACGAGGGAAATCCGGGATCAGCCTTTCCTCGCCATCCCCCAGCCCGGCCCTTCCCGAGCACACCCGGGCTGGTGCCGCTGTTCCGGGGCTCGGAGCGCTCCTGGGCGCTGCCCTGAGCCTTTCCCTCTCCCCTCGGTCCTTTCCCTCTCCCCTCGGTCCTGTCGCCGGCTCAGGGCGGGTCCCGCAGCTCGGATGCGCCCGCTGCCGTTCCCAGCGCGGTGCCGCTCCCTGCGCTCTCCCGGAGCCTGCATTGCCGCTGCTCCCTGGCCGAAGCCCTGCAGACCCAAAGGTCTCGTTCCTGAGTGAAATCAGCCCAGGCCGGGCCGTTTGCTGCTTTCCGATAACCAACCCTACATTTATTGACACTGAATTTCATCTCCCACTGTCTCATAGCATCCTTCTGCAGTTCACTCAGCCTTTATTATCATTACACTGAATAATATCATCAGTGGATTTGTCAGTTTCATTATACATTACCTTTTTGCTATTTTTTTAATATACTGGACATCCAGCTCTTTACTTCCCACCACCATAAAAACCCTCCCTTCTACTCTTCCTTTCCTGTCTTTTACACAGTTGTCTTTGTGACATTTCCCTTTTTGACCAGCAGCTTTTCTTCCTTAAGTGCCTTGAGCAAAGTCATCATTAAATGCAGTTCAAACTGCCCCAACCAAATCCCTGCTTGTATGATGCCTGGAATTGAAGCAATCCCAGTAAAGTTTTGAAGCTGATTTCCCTGTACAGAACCCACAGTGACTCCTCCTCGGTATTCAGCCATTGGTGCTACATCACAGCATCCATGAATTCACCAAGTGCAGGTGTCTGTAGTTTGAAATTCCTTCCAGAAGCTGCTGTGCCATTTGCTGTGCCATTGTACCAAGGGAGAGGTCGCCATCCCAGCTGGGAGCTCGGCTTGTTGGTCCTTGAGCTCCCTCGGAGCCGTAGGTGGCACCGTCTGCTCCTGGCCGCTTGCTGCTGCTCAGTTCAGCTGAACTTCCATCTCTCCTGCCAGCACTCCTGCTCTGAGCAGATTCCCCGTGGAGCTCTCCATATGGAGTATTCCTGTGTGAACTCCACCAGCTCTTTCACAGGGAACACACATGCAAACAAGTCACTGGATTTTCTTCTGCTAAAGCTTTCATCCTCAGGTCAGCCCTTCCCTTTGCTGTGCATCAGTCTCTGCTGACTCCAGCAGTCCCCCTGCTCCTGATTTTTTCAAAACCACTCATACAAGTTTTATGACTTGAACATTCCTTATATTCATTTTTCTTTGCATTATTTTGCCGGGTTGGTTTGCTTCTTTGCTTGTTCTACATTTCGCCTGCCAAATGTTATTCTTTCCATCTCTTACATTTGGACGCAAGTTCAGTTTACCAAGGATTTCTTCTTACTCTGAGTATCCCACATGCTCCTGTTTAATCACACCAGCCTCCTTTTGCTCTCAGTGCTGTTTTGCTGGGTGGTGAAGCTTTGCTCCTGGCCCATGTGGTGTCTTACACCATCTCCATGCCTCCATAAGCATTTTCAGTCTTTCAGCTGCTCCTTTTACCACGAGTTTCATTTAAAATTAAGTCACAAAGGAAAACTAAGACCATAACCAGATGGTGTTTTCAAGGTCCCAGTATCAGAACACCAAGACCTACAATCCACCATATTTCATATTTGGTGTTCCTTAGCCCAGCCAGGATTTCCAGTTGTGTTTTCTGCCTGTTGGGATTGGTGATACCATCCTACTTGGATAGGGAGGAGCACTGGAAGGTGCCTGTACCAACATTTCAGTGTTTACAGGGGATGTGCAGCCCTCTGTTACAGCCAGGAACGCTGCAGCCTCCTGCCCTGAGCTGGATTTACTACATTTCCCTGCAGGAAACAACCTGGATGAAGAACATCTCCATCAGGGGGAAGCCCTTGGAAAATCAATTCTTGATCAGAACTGTCCAGGTCTGCTCCCAGATAAACGACTCCAATCCTGGGGTTTTAAATGTAGAGCTATCCCTGGCCAGCAGGGTTCTCTGTGGGTCAGGAGGGCCCTTACACGAGCTCCATGCTCTGGGGTGCCTTGGGGAGCTGCCACCTTCAAGCTCCCTTCCGGCCCTCCTCACTGAGAGGGAAGGTGTTTGTGCATGCCAAGAGCTGCCAGAATCACTGATCACTGATCCAGCGGGCAGGGATGTGTTCACTGCAGTCCCCAAGATTCAAAATGCCCGTGGCCACTTCTCTCCTGGGGCACAGGGACAGTCTGGGGGCACAGATCACGCACCCAGGTGTTGTTATCTCCCTCTTATCTCCCTGAGCCTCTGCAGGATGTCTGGGCCCTTTCTTTCCACTTGGGTTGGTCCCACAGCCTTTAACCCTGTGGGCATCTCCCCTCCTGCTGTACCCCACCCTCCCACAGCCCCTGGGATCAGGAATTCCCCAAGCACCTCCATCCTGGCTTTATCCCACCATCCCTGATTCCCTCAGAGGAATTTCCCCATTGCCCCACCATCCTTGGGTGCAGCCTGTCCTTGTGCTCACAGCAGCAGCACTGAAACATCTGCACCAACTTCTCCCTGCTTGGTGCTGTTCAAGTGTTTAAGGGCTCTAAGCCTGCACTTTGTTTTGATAAACATGATTTCTGTTAATAAAATGGAAAACTGGCAGGACAGATAGCAGCTTTTAAACAGGCACCCAATACTTCTGCCCTATTCAGTGGATTACCCCAATAAACAAAATATCCCTTATGTTCCATTTTATATTAATCAAAAACTGCATTTCACTTCAAGGAAAGAATTAATGTTTCCTTTAAATAAAAAAGGTTACTCATTACAGGAAAATTTGACTGGGTCCTGCTTGGTTTTGTCATACTAAAGGGCATTTTGGGCTGCCTGAACAGAAAAGTTACAGTACAAATGTGGTTTAAGAGTGCAACTCAACCAAGTGCCTTCAAGTGAACTTCCAGCAGGAAGTTTCAGAAGTTTTTTGCTATTTCCCACAATGCTTAAAGCCAAAGGATGAAAACCCACCCAAATGTTAATAATTCAGAACTTCCTGTGCAGATATTAGAAACAGAATATAATATTGGAAGTCCACAGCAGATCAATTTTCTAACAAACTGAATACAAGCAAGACCAACATTGCAACATGAAGTGGCAAAGTGAATCCTGATTGAAAAAATCAAAATTCTAAACGGCTTTTACAAAAAAATTTTCACTAAGCACTCCAAGAAAGGCTCTGCATTAAGCACTCAGCAGCTCACATTCTTCTACTGTGAAGCAAGACTAACACCTGGCATTAAATTATCCATTTAGCTCTTCAGGAAACTCAGCTGATGTTCCTTACACTTCTAAGGCAAAAATGGAATAGAAAATAGTTATTCATGAAAAGAAAAATAGGCATGTGCTCTGCAAGGGAAATCCTCCTCCCATACTACTGTTACTCATTACTACATTAAAAAAAAATCAAAAACTGATTCTTGGATTGATGACAACTCTTAGAAAAAGTGAATAAATAATTCAAATCACCCAATATTAGATATTTAAACATCTCTGCACACGACTGGAGTGTTTCCTATGCTACGGGGAAGCCACGAGGGCGACCACATCCACACACAGCTGCTCCCTGAGCGCCCCTGGCACTGCCCTCTGTGCCAGGCTGTGGAACAGAGAGCTGACCCAGCTCCCTGGGAATCCTGGCTGCTCCAAGGCCCATCTCCAGCAGCCCCAGCTGCAGTCCTGGACCAGATCCCAGAGGATCCCTCTGCCCCACGCAGCTCCTGGGCCCTGCTCCTGCCTGCAGGGTGGCTGAGCTCCCAAGGCAGCTGGAAGGGAAGGGGAAAAAGCCAGAGAGCAGACATGGATTCATTCCAACCTTTACTTTGTTTGCTCTTTTTTTTGTTTGTATTTTTTTTTTGAAATAGAGCTTCCATGCAGAGTTCTCCAGAGTAAGTGCTGATGCCAGAGCCTGCCCCGCCGGCCTTGGCACTGCCACAGACACTTCTGCCACATGGGAGGAAAAGCTTTTGCTACATGACTTTTTTTCTTTTTTTTTTTTTTTTTTTTTTTTTAACTTTTAGGCCAACAACATGTTCTCATCTGAACATTACAGTTAATGAGTGCTATCAAGAATTCCTAACAAAAACTGTACATGAGTTTACAAACGTATTAACATATAAATAATGAGAAGCTTCCTGCCTGGAGCTCCACAGTAGTCTTTTTGCTTGAGAATATAATACTGGAAGGGCAGACCCGATCCCTTTCCACAGCACCAGTCAGAGCTGGCTTAGTCCAGTCAGCCATTCTGCTCAAGCATCACAGGGTTTTTCTTCAGTGCCTCTGGCTTTGATAAGCAGTCTGTCATACTGTGCAAAAGCAAGAGTCCAATGCCTTTGGGAAGGAATCCTGCTGCTGAGAGGCCTCTGCACCCAGTCACCGCTCGGGGCCGAGCTCCTGCTGGAAGGTTCTCTTCTTCTCCCGACAGTGCTTCTTGTGGGCAGGCCAGTCCTTCTGCTGGCACTGCGAGCCGCAGTACCGCGCCACCTGGCAGCGCCCACAGATGTTGAACTCGCGCAGCTGCGAACGAGAGGTGGGGTTAGAGGGGCTGCCCAGTGCCAGGGGAGCCTCAGCATCCCCCAGGGACACCCCTGTGACAGACATCTTCTATGGAAAATCCTCCCTGCTCAGTGCCAGGGGAGCCTCAGCATCCCCCCATGTCACAGACATCTTTTATGGAAAATTCTTTCCTGCTCAGTGCCAGGGGAGCCTCAGCATCCCCCAGGGACACCCCTGTGACAGACATCTTCTATGGAAAATCCTCCCTGCTCAGTGCCAGGGGAGCCTCAGCATCCCCCAGGGACACCTTTTATGGACAGACAGCTTTTATGGAAAATCCTTTCCTTAGGGTTTTTCCTCCTGAGAAGCTTAGAAGCCTCAGGAACAAAATGTAAACATTGATTATCTGCTGCTGTGGAATGCAACAGGTGCATCTGGGATTGGTCTCATGTGATTGTTTCTAATTAATGGCCAATCACAGTCAGCTGGCTCAGACAGAGAGCTGAGCCACAAACCTTTGTTATCATTCTTTCTTATTCTATTCTATTCTTAGCTAGCCTTCTGATGAAACCTTTTCTTCTATTCTTTTAGCATAGTTTTAATGTAATATATATCATAAAATAATAAATCAAGCCTTCTGAACCATGGAGTCAGATCCTCATCTCTTCCCTCATCCGAGCACCCCTGTGAACACCATCACACGCCCCAGCAGCTTTCTCAAGAGGAACCAGCAGCATTCCCAAGGAGCTGCACCATCAGGCAGCTGTCCATGGTCACTGAGTTCAGGTGCAGCCCTGAGAGCCAGGAGCAATCCCTCCCTGTGCCTCTGTCCATGCCTGTCACAAACAGCTGACAGGACAAGGCTGAACAGCCTCACAGAGCAGGGTGAGAGGGATATTGGGAGGAAATCCTTCCTGGGAGGCCCTGGCACAGCTGTGGCTGCCCCTGGATCCCTGGCAGTGCCCAAGGCCAGGCTGGACAGGGCTGGGAGCACCTGGGCCAGTGGGAGGTGTCCCTGCCATGGAATGAGATGAATTGTGAAGTCCCAACCCAAACCAGTCTGGGATTCTATAAAACACAAACACTCCATCATGAGTTTCAGAGAACCAGAAGGGTTTGAAGCAATCCTCTTTGCTCTTTTAAAATGAGCCTAATTTATAGACAAAATATTGGAGCATTACACATTTGTTGTCACAATGCTCCTGTTTTGTCAACTCAAGTTCTGTTTTCAACTACAAACAAACACCTGAAATTTGGAAATTAGCAGGAGGGCTGCACAAGCTCGGCCATTGCCAAATTAATGTTATCCAGGAGCTTTTGGGCACAGACCCAAATAAAAGGCAGAGCTGCCTCTGTTTCAAATCCAGGGAATTTAAGATCATTTTTGCAAATGTTCCCTTGCCCACAGCAGAAAGTGGAACACAATGGGTTTAGCCCAGTCAGCATTTGCTATCACAAGAAAAGCCCTTGTTTCTAGATAAGGCATCTGTGTGGCAGAGGCACAGCCCTTGCACAGCTCATTCTCTCTCTCCTGATGTTGCTTTATCTTCCTGCAGCAGAACTTTCCCTCCCAGCTCTCCCCTGGATGAATTGCAATTCACCTTCACCTCAGGAAATGGCAACCAGGTTATTTTTTGATTCCATGGCCATCCAAGCCCTCCTAGAATGCTCCCTGCAGGAAAGCTCCCACCTGGCTTTATGTGCACTCTGCAGAAATCCCCCTCCTCCAGCAGCCCCTAACTTCCACTGCTCCAGCTCAAACCCACATTCCCTCCTGTGAGAAAACTGAAAATTATCACAGGCTCTGGAGGTTCAGGCCAAAGAAAAGCTGAGTGGAAGAAAATCATTGCTTTAACCACTGAATGGCTCATGTAAAGCTCTACATTTTAAATAACAAATAAATCCCCAGACACACCACTGTGCCAAGGATTCCATGCTCACTGCCAGCTCTCTGAACCCACCTGTTTTTCAATCATTGTGCAGGGAGGGTAGTGACATTCATAGTAAGTGCAGGAGTTCTCCTCCTCCTCCACAACATCCCCATTAGCATTGTAATATCTGGTTACATTCAGGACAGGAAACTGCTCCTCTATGGGGTCTGTAGGAAGTTGTTGGATTGCCAGCCAGTACAGACTTTGTTCCCTGGAAAAAAAAACAAGTACAAGTTCGGTACATCAATTCATAATAATCATACAGAGATATCAATTCCAAATTTATTAATAAATAAGGTTAACATTGTATTTAGCCTCAGACTGCACATCCTGCCCATATATTGGGTGTTTTTAAGGCTATTTTAGCCTAAGTGCAAACCCCAAAAGTTTAAAGGTATCAATCAAGAAACATTTACATAGAGCAAAGTTAATTCTGTGCAAAACTATTCACACCAAGTCAAAATTAATTTTTGGCATGAAATCTGTTTCTTGTTCTTGAACCCCCAAAACCATGTAGAGCATTTGTAATTCACTACAGCTTCTCAAAATCAGTTTAATCAGCTCTAAACACCCCAATGTTAAAGCTGCTGCTCCAGGTGTTCCAGGATTAGAGTGATGTGAAGTCTGTGGGTCTGGATAGTCATTGATTATCCAGATCCATCCTGGCACAGAGTGTGATGTGCTGAGTGAAACCCAGCCTGAGGGGAGCTCCCCAAGCTGCTGCTGAGAGGTGCTGGAAGCTGAGCCCAGAATTCACCCTGAGGGAGTCCAACCCCAGCTCACAGCTCCCACCAGGAGCATCCATCCTGCAGATCCCACCAGGAGCATCCTGCAGATCCCACCAGGAGCATCCACCCTGCAGATCCCACCAGGAGCATCCATCCTGCAGCTCCCACCAGGAGCATCCTACAGATCCCACCAGGAGCATCCACCCTGCAGATCCCACCAGGAGCATCCACCCTGCAGATCCCACCAGGAGCATCCACCCTGCAGCTCCCACCAGGAGCATCCTACAGATCCCACCAGGAGCATCCACCCTGCAGCTCCCAGCTCCCACTGGGGTTTCTGAGGGACAGAAGGCAGTGAGATGTGCAATTTCCCTGAGCCTCTGCCCCGCTGGGAGGGCACAGAGGTTCCTGCTGCACCTGGCACAGCCCTGAGGGTGAGATGGGTGGGATGGTCCCTGCACAGCAGGACACGAGCACAGGCTGAACCCCAGCTGAGTGATGTGTAAAGCACCCAAAGCTTCATCCAAAAAGCTCTGCCAAGGCAAAAAACACCGAAGAATGGAGAGAACATCTGCCATTGATTCCCCTGCAGGTGCTCCATACCTTTGTTTGCTGGAGATGTCCTCAGCCTTGGGCTTCCAGCCCCAGGGCACGAGGCGCAGGTTGTCCAGGCGGTTGTCCACGGTCACCGAGTTCAGGTGCACCACCTGGAAGCCAGGAGCAATCCCTCCCCTGTGCCTCTCCCTGCAGGACACAAAACCAACCTCAGGGTCAGTGCTGCACAGGAACAGCGAAAAACAACAAAGGATCACAGCAATTCCAGAGGCAGAGCGAGCTGGGAGCTGCTGGCACTGGGCTGCAAACAGGCTCCAGGGGCTACTCCCAGGAGAAAGTGCCTTTTTCCAGCAGGTGAATTCAATTATAAATTAGTTGAATCAAATATAGAGTGATTTTACGTGTATTGTTTAGTTCCAGAGTCTACTCCTCCAGTTACTGCTGAAGATCCATGGAATTACTGGAAGGTGCCAATACTGGCTTATTATTCCCATAGGAAATTCTATCAGACACATTTGTGCAAGTCTGGCACTGGTGTGCTTATTATTTATGAAGAAACATCTCTGAACAGCAGCAGGACAGAGGTTTCACCAAGTATGCAAATCTTTTCAGACTGTAATTGTGTGTCACACACTGAAAGTCTGAAATTACCCCACAATTGACCAAGAGACACCTGAAACTTGCCCAAAACCCAAAGCAGGGCTAAGCCAGGATGGCTGCAGGGAGAAATGTTCCCTACTGCCTTCTAGGAGTTTCCATTGGCTTCTCCCCCTCCTTTTCACCTCTCCTCTCTCTGTTTCATGGACTTCACTGTCAAACATCCTCAAGCCTGGACAAGTTTTGGTATCACTTCTTGCAGGAATCCCCATGCCAGCTGAAATGCAAGGCTTGGACAGAGGGCTGTGTCCCTGTGACTGTTGTGCCATGAGGAGAACAAGGACAAGCAGAGCTGAGAGCACTCACTGAGGGGAACCCAGCACCTCCTCATGGACACCTCCCAGCAGCTTCATCCAAGCCCAGCCTGGACACTGAGCCCTGCTCAGCCTTCACTGAACATGTCAGCTCAAATAATCATTTTAATTTTGAATAGAGATTTGTCTGAGTTTAAAATATCATGCCTTTTTTTAACCTTTATAAAGCTCAGCAGAACAGGAAGCTCATTTTAACATGACTTACAATGAAAAATGTAAGATTGTGTATTCTTGGTCTAAATCCACCTAGATAGGTCTAAGTTATGTACCCTGGGGGTAAGAAAAACTCTTGCACTTCACATATGCCCCAAAACTTGGTACAATTTAATGAGGAAAATCCCCCTGGAGAGGCTGCAAGCAGCACCTCACACAGACTGTGCTGCAGCTCCCACCAGGTAATTCCTGGGAGAATTCCCTGCAAGGGAACAGAGCCTGGAGCCCCCTGCCAGGGAATCTGCTGGCCCTCCATGGAACAGGGAAAAGTTCTTCCCTTTGAAGGTAAAACCAATAAAATCCTTCTTTTGGGGGAAAAGAAACCAAACCACACACATTAAAGCAAACAAACTATGGCAGAGAGTCAGCTGAAGTGCCCTAAAGGAGGAATCCCAGCTTGATTTGGGTTGGAAGGGAATTGAAAACTCAGGGACACCTTCCACTATTGCAGGGTGCTCCAAGCCCCATCCAGGCTGGCCCTGGACACTGCCAGGGGTTCCCCACCCTGTCAGGGAACAATTCCTAATTCCCAACATCCCATCCCTCCCTGCCCTCTGGCACTGGGAGCCATTACAGCAACAGCTGTAATGCACTTCTGAGTTGCTGAGGGCCAGCAGAGGGTCTGGCAAAGGGAATCAGGAGTCCCAAGAAGTGCAGAACTGCTGGAGGAGAGCATCAGACAGACACTGGGACAGGGAAGGAGTTAAGGTTCTTAGAATGA
The DNA here is from genome assembly GCF_027579445.1 of Ammospiza nelsoni. Taxonomy (NCBI): domain Eukaryota; kingdom Metazoa; phylum Chordata; class Aves; order Passeriformes; family Passerellidae; genus Ammospiza; species Ammospiza nelsoni. Next base: position 2,028,863 of record NC_080652.1, on the reverse strand, counting down.
GCCTGGGACCAAGTGCCAGCTGCAGAGATGGGACAGATAGGGACAGGAATCTGGGAGGAGACAGAGGTTCAGAGCAAGAACAGACTGTGCAGGGGGGAAAGGGAAGGGGATTCCAACACCAAGTTCAGAAATATTTTTGATTTTATTAGATGAGTTTAGAACTGCTGGAGTTGGGGAAGGAGAGATGATTAGGAGATTGTCCCTGGCACTGGGGTGGCACAGCAGTGGCACACAGCTACCCCTGCTCCTGCACAGCACAGATGTGCACCCAGCACCCCAAAAAGCAAATTCTGACCAAATCCCCTCCCACACTGAGCCAGTCTTTACCTCCTTGTATAAAACCACATTTATCTACATCACTGCCAGCTTTTCTGTGGCCTCAAGTGACAAAAGCCCAAGCAAAGCTGGAAGCTGGGCCTGGCTGGTGAGCAGCCTGTTTTAAACTCCACTGCACTGAGGTGCCACATCTGGTAATGCCAAACTCAGGGTGGACCCTTCTCTCCAAGCTCTGAACACAGGAGCATTCCCCTCCCCAGGCCTCTGTGACCATCCCAGCCCACCCAAAGGAGGAGCAAGGACAGACAGACAGACCCTGCCTTGGGAACAGCCTCAGGATGCAGCCAGAGCTGCAGGGCTGGAGCTCCTGCAAGATGCCAGGCAAACCCTTCTCCCAGGGATCATCTGGGTTCTGTTCTTTGGGTATTTCAGCAGCTCAGAGCCCAGGGCTGCAACACAAGTGCAGACACAGCAATTCCAAGCACCAGGAACCAGAACTGAGCCTGTTATAGGCAGCAAGATGGCAAGTGCTCTTTAAAAAAACCCTTAAAAACCCCCAGAAACCAGGCCCTGGATGTCTTTTTGAACATGCAGTTGGTGCTACTTAGGACTAATCCCCTTCTGCTGCTCCTCAGGGAACATCTCCATACCAGAACAGAGCTGGGATTGCTCACAGGGAGCTGAGCAGGGACAAGGCTCCTGCAGAGACCCCAAACCCTGCTTGGGGGAGCCAGGACTCCATGTGGAAATCACAGCAAGCACATGAGAGGCTGAGAACCAGCAGGAAGTTCTCCCTGTAAGAATTTTTGCAGCTCATATGAGGGGAATTTCCAGCTCTTGGATGCCTTTGGATCCCACAGTGCCTCTGCACAGGGCTCTGGGAGAAGGTTCCTGTCACTGCTGCAGCTCCAGCAGAGCCAGGATTTCCATCCCAAAGGCCTCATGATATGAGCAAAGATACCTGCTGAACTAGGAAAGAAAAAAAATTCAAAAAATCTCTTTTCATTCCATCTACCACATGCTACTCACTGTCTCTATAATCCAGAGGCACACAGCTGGGTTGGGTTTTTGATGTTTTTGGGGGTTCATATGCAGAGAATAACTGAATTCCACACCTACACCTGCAGCAATCCATGACCTTTGGTTTTCATTCACCCAAGGAGTCAGGCAGGCACTGGTAAACGCAATCAGTGCCTGCCTCTGCCCAGCTCTCCTGGCTCCAAACCCCCAGCACTGCCCCTGCTCACAAGGGAAGGACCTGACACTGCTCCCAGCCCTGCTCTGTGCTCACAGCAGCCCAAAATTGCTGTTCAGGAGGGGCAGAGACTTCACAGCCCTGCAGAGACTCAGCCTCTGACCTGCAGTGTTTGAGCTGCAGCTGAACATCAGCACCACCACCACCTTCAGGACCAGGGTGAAGTCACAGAACAGCACAGATATTTTATATCTTCTATTTCAAAAACCTGACTGCAACTTCAGAAGTGCAGCTCTGCTTGCCTGGCAGCTGCCACCCCCCTCTGTGCCTCCCCAAAATCCCCATTACACACAATCTCTTATTTTTAACCACAGCCCATGCTCGAGTGACACAATTTGAATTTCCTAACTGAATATGCTCAAATGACTTCCTAATTTGAGTGAAACAAGGCAGGAGAGGCAATGGCTGGGCTGTGTCATAAACAAATAGCTGGGATGTCATCATTTGCACAGCCCTCAAGAACTGACCTGAATAATTTTCAGGTGCTGTTTAATGCTCCTTACAGATAATAATTATTACTGTCTGAGGTTCACAGTTAGCAGCAGCTGTCAGTGATTTGCTCCACATATTGCAGCCAATTTCATAATTTCAACAAAGTTCTATGTGCAATAAGATTAAATATTAACAGATGCAGGTTAAAATCCATATTTAAAAAGCAGGCTGGAAATATTAATCTGATATTCCTCCTGTCTCCTTCCTCCTATGCAAAGCCTGGTTCTCGGGGATAAAAGGTAACCTGGAATGATGAAGGGCATCCTGGGCACTGTGACTTCCAAGGATGTGGAACTGAATAGAAAATATGCTTAATTTGTCCAAAAAGGCTTTTAAAATAAGATTTTTTTAGCAGATCCCAGCTTTTGTACAAACCCACAAACATCAAGAAGGAGCAACAGATGAGCTCAGAGGGTGAGCTGCTCTCAAATGAGGAAATTGATCCTGAAACTTAATGAAACTATGAAGGATTTCAAGGATTTGTAGAGTATGGAAAAGAACCATCAGCAGCATCACCTCAGGCAGTTTTGCAGAAAGGCATAAAAACACCTCAAAGTTTGAAGTTATCAGAATTCCCTCTCTCTGCCAATTCTCAGCAGACAAAAAAACCTCACAAACCTTCAAATGTTTGTCTTCCCCTGTCAATGGGGCAGGTGCTGGGGCAGCATTCCCAGGTGTGAACAGGGTGTCCATGACCCTGGCTCTGCTCTCCCTGCCTGGAACGTTCCATGGGCTGTGCCACGCAAACATATCCTGCACCCCAAACCCCGTGGGCACCCCTGAGCCGGGTTTGCCCCTTTCCTGAGGGCATTTGGGCACAGGGATCCCCCTCCCAGGCCGGGGCAGCCCAGGTTTGTGCTGCCTGCAGTACCCACCAGAGCAGCTCGTGCAGGAGGCGCCCCGAGCCCCGGCCCCGGTTCTTGTCGAAGGCGTAGGCGAAGATTTTAGCACCATTGCCATCAGCATCCACCTCCATGCGAGCCTAGAGGGGAGGGAAAGGCTGTGAGAGCAGCACACGGGGCACCCAGCACCCCTCCACTGGGGGGCACCCCTCATTTGGGGCATGCACCCCTCATTTGGGGTAGGCCCCCCTCATCTGGGGCAGGCTCCCCTCATTTGGGGCATGGCCCCCCTCATCTGGGGCACGCACCCCTCATCTGGGGCAGGCACCCCTCATTTGGGGCAGGCCCCCCTCATTTGGGGCAGGCTCCCCTCATCTGGGGCAGGCCCCCCTCATTTGGGGCAGGCCCCCCTCATTTGGGGCAGGCCCCCCTCATTTGGGGCATGGCCCCCCTCATTTGGGGCAGGCCCCCCTCATCTGGGGCAGGCCCCCCTCATTTGGGGCAGGCCCTCCTCATTTGGGGCAGGCCCCCCTCATTTGGGGCATGGCCCCCTTTATTTGGGGCATGGCCCCCCTCATTTGGGGCAGGCCCCCCTCATCTGGGGCAGGCACCCCTTTATTTGGGGCATGGCCCCCCTCATCTGGGGCAGGCCCCCCTCATCTGGGGCAGGCCCCCCTCATCTGGGGCACGCACCCCTCATCTGGGGCAGGCCCCCCTCATTTGGGGCAGGCACCCCTCATCTGGGGCACGCACCCCTCATCTGGGGCACGCACCCCTCATCTGGGGCACGCACCCCTCATTTGGGGCAGGCACCCCTCATTTGGGGCATGGCCCCCTTTATTTGGGGCATGGCCCCCCTCATTTGGGGCAGGCCCCCCTCATCTGGGGCAGGCCCCCCTCATCTGGGGCAGGCACCCCTCATTTCACACTTGTCCCTGCAGGGCCCTGGAGCTCGGGGGGGGGTCTGGGCAGTGCCAAAGCTCAGGGGGACCCAGCCAGCCCAGCCTGGGGGACACCCCCAGCACTCTGGGGACACCCCCAGCCCTGCTGGGCTCCCTGGGCTGGCTGTTGGCACCTCTATCCCCCCCAGCATGGGGTACTGGGGGCTGTGGGGTGGGATGGAGCCTGTGGAGCCCAGGAAAGGGCAGGGGGAGCTGGGGCTGCCTGGAGGGAGAACACAGGAATGCAGCTCTGGGGCTGGGATTCATGGCAGGATCCTCACTCTGCCCCTGGGGCTTTGCTCCAGCACTGCCCCATCACCCACCTCGCTGAGAGTGAGGGCCTGCCATTTTTCCTGCATTTCACGGTCATTTTTCCTGCATTTCCATTTTTTCCTGCCCTCTACAATGGTGTTCAAAGCTCACAAAGCACAGCAAAAACGTGCTGCATTTGGGACAGTCGGGGTGTGTTACCACCACAGGGACAGACACAGCGGCTGCCAGAGGGGAGGAATGGGCAAACAGGAGAGTTCTGGCAGCAGCACTCACAAAACCCCTAAAATCCCCAAGAGCAGCCCCAAAGCATCCACTGCACTGCAGAAATTCAGCAGATGATGGTCTCTCCTCCAAAAAAAAAAACCCTTATTTGTTGAAGTTTTGAAATCCTTATCTTTCACTTTCAAAGCCTTGGTAGAACCCATTTAGCAGTGGATGTGAAGAGGAAACACTTTTTTCTGGTCCCATAATCAGTTACATTAATAACAGTTTTCCTCATCCAAGACTAAGCGCAGAATGAACATTTTTAATGTTTGCCAAACCATTGCCAATTATCAGTTCTCCAAAAGCACACAGCTAACATTGAAAAAAAAACAAACTAGAAAATAAATCAGTAAATAGATGTTTTAAAATAACGTTCGTCTAATTGGGGAAAAAAATGAAACCCCAGAACTTTTCCTGCTTGGAATCCCCCACGTTGGGACTCCAGTAAGTTAAAAGTGATTTTTTTTCCGCCGATCGGGGGAGTTGCAGGCACGGCTCCTCCAGGGCGGCTCGGCTGGAGCAGAGCACGAGGCGAGGGCAGAGCCGGAGCTCCGGCGGGGCCCGGGGGGCGGCGGGGCCGGGGCAGCCGCGGGCGGGGAGGGACTCACGGAACCCGGGCCGGCACCGGGAGGGAAGGCGGGCAGCGGCGGGCTCACCTCGAACGAGTAGCTCTCCACCAGCGGGATGTCCTGCTCGTCGATCAGCGTGTACTTGGTCTGCAACACACCGAGACGGCGAGCGCCGTCAGCGCGGCTGGGCAAGGCCCGGGAGTGCACGGTGCGGCCGCGGCTCCGCGCGGCCCCGCCGCGGCCCCAGCGTGGCCCCGGCAATGCACAGCCCGGCCCGCCCGGCCCCGCCGCCCCCCGGCCCGGTCCCGCCGTGCCCGCGCTCACCTTGCCGGCCACGCGGCCCAGCCGGACGATGCCCAGTTTGAAGTCGGTCATGGCGGGGCCGGGCCGGGGCCGCCGCTCGCCCCGCGCCGCTGCCACGCGCCGCCGCCTCGCGCACACCCGGGGGGCGGGGCCGCCGCGCCACCGCCCCCCCGCCGCCCCTCGGCCAATGGCGGCCCGCGCCACCGCCCACCCGCGCCCGATGGACCAATGGGAGCCCGCGCCGCCCTCGCGTCACTCCCGCGAACGCCGCCGCCGCGGCCAATGTGCGCGCGGCGCGCCGCGGCCCGGGTCACGTGGGACGGGGCCCCGCGCGCGGGCGCGGGCGGCGCGGGCGCGGGAGGCGCGGGCGGTGACGTCACGTTCGCGGGAAGCTCCGTGCCGGCCCGGCGGGGGCGCGGCCGCGCTTAAAGGGACCGCACCCCCCTCCCCCCCCCGCCCACGGGGCCGAACGGGGACAGCGGGAACGGGAGCAGGGCCGGGGACACCCCCGGGACCCCAGGGAGGGAACAGGGACACCCCCAGGGCCGAGGAGCCCCGGCTGGCGTGCCTGTAGCACATGGCGGCGGCGGCCCCGCCGCGTGGCTGCGCCGGCTCTGCCCGGCCCGGCCACCCCGCGCTGCCCCGGCGGGCCCTGCGGGGGGAGCGGTGCGGGGAAATCGGGCAGCGATCAGGGGGTCCGGAGCTGGGGACGCCCACCGGGATCACGGGGTGCGGCTCCCGGCCCTGCCCAGGACAGCGCGGCATTCCCAAGCTCCCGGTGCCGCCCCGAGAGCCGCGATGCGCTGCGAGAGCCCCGTTGCGGGGCCGTGCCCTGCCCGGGGACAGCGGCACAACACCCCAGAGCTGCTGTGGGGTCGCCCAAAGAGCCTCCCTACCAGCGCAGTTACTGCCAGAACTTCCAGCCATTCCAGCACTGGGGGTTACTTCAGCATCTCTGAGGGTGTCATAGCAATTTTTTGTTTCAGATTTCAGCCCTAAGTATCCTCCACATCTTCATTTCTTCAAAAACCCCGCAAGATTTGTGGAATCCTTCTCCCAGGGCTGCTCCATCTGCTTATCCCCAGCCTGGATTGATCCCAGAGTTGCAGCTCCAGCACTCAACCTGGTTAAACCTCATGAGGTTCCCATGAGGTTGTGGAGCTTCCTTGAGCTTTTCCAAGTCCCTCTGGATGGCATCACATCCCTCAGATTTGTCACTTTACCCTCAGCTTGGTGTCACCTGCCAGCCTGCTGAGGTTGCACTTGATCCCTTCATCTACGTCATTAATAAAGGTACTAAATTAAATTATTAATTAGGAAGATGGGTTTAAATGTGATGTTAATGTAGGTTGTTATCTTTGGAACCCTCTGCCTCCTTTTGAAGAGCATGATTTGGAAAAAAACAATTATTGGCAGGGCAAACCCTCCTTCCAAGCCCTGCTCTGCTCCTACCATAGCACGTGCCCTCAGGCAGCAGGGGACAGGAAAGGCTACAGGTCCTGTCCCAGGAGAACTCCCTGAAGGAAAAGGAATCATTTTTCCAACTGTTTGCAGCACTGCCAAGTGGAGGGAACCCCACACAGGACACCCCAACATGAGGCTGAACACCTCCTGAGGCTCTCAGGGCTCGCTCCAGAGTGGATTTCCACACCAGGAGCACAAAGATTTTAGCAGAGTTTAAGGCAGAGCTGCTGCTAAGGGCCTGCAGCCTCTGCCTGCCGTGCCTCAGGCACCCCAGGGGTTTGTGAGGATTTTTGGGGAACCCCTGCAAGGAAGGGACCCAACCCTCCCCTGGCAGGGCAGCCAGGCTGGGCTGGGTGAGGATGGGACCCCCCAACCTCTGCACCCCCCTCAGCCTGTGGCCACTCCACACAAAGATTTTCTCCCCCTGTTCCTTATCACAATTTGTGCCACACAAACCCTTGGAGACATTGAGCAGGTTACAGAGCACCAGGAGCCACACCTGACCTATTCTGACAGCATACAAATTATTCCCTGTTTGAAACATGGTAACATGGTCAATCCAACAAAGGAACCAGATAGAATCCTGGAATATCCTCAGCTGGGAGGGACCCCCCAGGATCCCCCAGCCCAGCCCCTGTCCCTGCCCAGCCCCCCCCAGCAGCCCCACCCTGGGCACCCCTGGCAGCGCTGCCCAAAGGCTCCTGGAGCTCTGGCAGCCTCGGGGCCGTGCCCATTCCCTGGGCAGCCTGGGCAGTGCCAGCACCCTCTGGGGGCAGAACCTTGCCCTGAGCTCCAGCCATTCCCTGAGCATCACAAATCCCTGGAATTTCAGCTGTATTTTTTTTCCTGCTTGCTTCAGAGCAAGGCCCTACAATCAGCTGGGAGAAAATGGATAAAGCCACGAACTCTGCTGGTTTTGGCTCCACCAGCTGCATGTGGAGCTGGGGACAGGGAGGGCCCAGCACAGGCCTGGAGCCCAAGCAGAGCTGCCCAAGGCACAGCCACACCAGGCAGGGACAGACACAGCCCTGAGCTCTGGGGCTTTTCCCATGGCTGGGGACACCTAGGTCAGGCTTTGTTCAGTTTTGCTTTAGGAGTGAGGAGGGTGCAGCTCCCCTCCACACTGACAGGGACTCCGTGGCATGTCCTGGACAATTGGTGTCTGCCAAGGCTCATGGATTTGATCAAAATGGGGTTTTTCGATCACCTTTCCCTCTGTCACAACAGCCCCACTTCAGTCTCTGTGGCTGTCAAGTCACCAGGGCAGTGACCCAAATATCAGGGAGCAAAGGGCTCAAATGGATCTTGTTTTGAATAAGCGAGGCTAAACCTTCTGCTCTCATTCCTCACCCCATTTCTGAACAGCCACACTTCCATCCCTGCCCCAATCCATCCAGAATGGGCATGGACACATCCCACCAAAGGTGCTGTATTTCAGTTTCCTCAAAGGAAAATTCCCAGCATGGGACAGGGACAAATCACACCAAGAAATGTTTGCAGACAACTGGGTCTTTATTTTAATATTTAAAGTGCTACAAAAACTGAAGGAGCCTTCATGTGGCAACTTCCTTTTCTGCAGTCTTAGCTCTGTTGGAAGAAGCAAACACAGCTCATTAGTGGAGTCTTTCAATAATTAGATGTTGTACATCAATTTCGGTCAGAGCTGGGTACTCACAGCTGGGCACTCGATGGCACCACTGTTGATGTCATCGATGATGTCGTGGGGGTGTCTCCCATCAATGCTGCAGCCCACGGACTGGGCAGTGCCAAGGATCTCCTTGATGGTCCCTGCAGCAGCAGACACAGCCTGTCAGTGCTTCACCTCTGAGGAGCTTACCTGGGGCAGCCTGGGCTAGGGGAAGGTGTCCCTGCCCATGGCAAGGGGTGGAACTCAATGAGCTTTAAGGTCCCTTCCAACCCAAACGTGGATTCTGACAGAACTCCTCATAGCTCTCAGCTGTCCTGTTTCCTCAGGGGTTTGCAGCCTGAGCCTCAGGGCTCACCAGGCATCTTTAGTTCTCTTATCCAGATCTCACACCCTGGCCTCCCCCAGGAACACATTGCAAACTCCCTGTGCCCCTCTCTCCCCAGGTGTTGGGGCTGCCTGTTCCCAGGCAGCACAGCTCAGCTGGGAGCCCTCTGTGCCCCCCAGGCCGTGGAGCATTCCCTGTGCCCCCCCCCAGGCCGTGGAGCATTCATCCCCTGTGCCCCCCAGGCCATGGGGCATTCATCCCCTGTGCCCCCCAGGCCATGGGGCATTCATCCCCTGTGCCCCCCCCCCAGGCCATGGGGCATTCATCCCCTGTGCCCCCCAGGCCATGGGGCATTCATCCCCTGTGCCCCCCCCCAGGCCATGGGGCATTCATCCCCTGTGCCCCAGACTCACCCGAAAGCTCCCGGGCCAGCGAGCGGTGCCGCATCTGCCGCGCGATGTTGACGATCTCGTCGAAGGTGACGCTGCCGCTGTGCTTAACTGGGAGGGAACAGCAGCACTGAGGGCACCTGGGCACTGCCAGCCCCTGTTCCCTCTGGGAGAGCCATTCCCAGGCCACAGAGAGCTGGGGGTTTGCAGCTCCAGCAGGGCTGCTGCTCCCAGATTATCCCCAACTCCTCTTTCCAAGCTGGCATTTGTGTCAGCTCCCCTGGCTGTGCCAGGCCCTGTGCCAACAGTGTGATACAGAGCAGGGGCCTGCTCTACCCCAGCTGTGCCCAGAGCAGCTGTGGCTGCCCCTGGATCCCTGGCAGTGCCCAAGGCCAGGCTGGACAGGGCTGGGAGCACCTGGGGCAGTGGGAGGTGTCCCTGCCATGGCAGGGGTGGCACTGACGAACTTTTAAGCCCCTCCCAAACCAAACCAGTCCATGACTCCATAATTTCCTCAAACACAGAGCTCTGCTGATGTGCATCTGTTGGTACCTTGGCACTTCAGGGATGCCCAAAACCAGCCTTGTGTCCCATTTACCAGTTTGTGCTGAATAACCCCAGAGGAAGGTACTGGTATTTCCCCTCTTTTAGCCCCAAAATATTGAGAACCAAGTCCAGGGGAACACTTACTGTTCTTCTGCTTCTTCCTGTCACGAGGTGGCTCCTTCAGAGCTTTGATAATCAGAGCAGAGGCAGAAGGAACAACCTCTATCTAAATACAAAGAAATTAATTTCCCCCCCCATTCAAAGATACTCAATTAACCTATTAATTATTTCAGCAAAGGTAATTGCCAGAGCAGTGTGGGATTGATCAGCTCCCTCATGCTCCGGGTTTATTGTACTGCAGAGATCTGTCCCCAGGTTTTCGGCACAGGCCTCCCCACCAGCAGGAGAGGACTGCTTCCTGCCCGGGGCTTCCTCTCAGCTCACCACTGGAATGTACCAGCCACGGACAGCAGAACAGGTACAGTGGCGGGTGGCTACAGGAGTTGGCAAGATTTTAAATAATTTATTTCTATGCTGCTTTAAGTAAGGCTTTTTTTGCCGGTTCCAAGTTCTGTAGAAAGAACAATTTATCTGCAACAGGATGAAAGTTGCATCTTGGCAGATGAGGATCTCTTCTCGGGATCCTCCAGCCTGGCAGGTCCCAGGCTCCACATGCATCCCCCCCACCCACGCTTTAAGGTCTTCCCAGAAGACCCCCACACACCCCTTGTGTGGCACTCATTTTATCCACCTCGGAAGGATGAAGGGCTGAGTGGACCCTGCCGGGATCCGGGCCGGTGCCTGGAGCAGGCGGAGCCCGCTTGGGCTCCACGCCTGCAGCACGGGCCGGTCCCTGCGGCGTGCGGTACCTGCGCTTGCCTGTTCTGGATCGTCAGCTTCACCGTGATCCGCAGCCCCTTCCAGTCGCCCGTGGCCTTGGCGATGTCATCGCCCACCTTCTTGGGGGACTGAGGGACGAACGTGGAGGTCACACGGGCTCGGGTCAGAGCCGAGAGCCCCTGAGGGCCCCGGCTGCTGCTCCGAGTGCGGCCCTGCTGCGCGCAGCGCTCCGGGACGGAGCAGCACCGCCAGCGGCTCCCCAGCGCCTGCGGAACGCGCTGGATCCCACCCGCTTAAATTTAAATGGAATTTAATTTAAATTTACCCTTAAATTCCCCCCGGGACTCTCTTGCTCCCCAGCAAGGCACGCTTCCCACAGCGCCCGGCACATGTCTCACCCCTCCCTCCCCTCCCAGCCCCGCTGCCCCGGCCTCCATCCCCGCTCCCCGGTACGTACCAGCCCCAGGGGTCCGATCTTGGGGGCCAGCGCGGACGTGGCTCCGACCTCGCCGCCGGTGCAGCGCAGGTAAACTGCGGGGACAGCGCCGCGTTAACCGTGCCCGCCGGGCCCCGCGGTCCCCGCCCGCCCCCTCCTGCCCCGCTGCCCGCCACCTACCGACTTTGATCTCGTTGGGATCGAACTTGGGCGGCATTGCGGCGGCGGATGGCGGGGATGGAGGCGGATGGAGGCGGATGGAGGCGGATGGAACCTGAGAGCCAACCGAGGCCTTCCGGGATCTGCGAAAAGACAGCGTGGGCGGCGCGGGCCTGGGATATACCCGCAGAGATCTCGCGAGATGACCGGTAACTTATAAATAGCGGTCGAGATCTCGCGAGAGGCGAAGATAGGACCGTGGCGGAATCTCTATAGATGTGTATTTGTATTTCGATATTATATATATATATATATATATATATATATATATATATATATAGATAGATAGATAGATAGATAGATCGCTGTGTTGCAAAACGTGGATTGTGTGGAAGGGTGATGAGGCACTGGCAGGAGCTGCTCAGGGCACCGGTGGAGTCCCCGCCCTGGAGGTGTCCAAGGAAGGCCTGGCCATGGCGCTCAGCGCTCTGCGCTGGAGACGAGGCGGGGATCAGTCCCGGGCTGCACTCGGTGATCCCGGGGGATCGTTCCCGTCCCGGACAACTGCGGGACCCCGCGGCCGGGCGGGGCGGTCCTCCGGCCGCCAGGGGGCGCACGGGCGCTGCGGGCAGGGCGCTCTGGGCGGGGCGCTCTGGGCGAGGCGCTGAGGGCAGGGCGGGGCGCTCAGGGCGGGGCGGAGCGCTATGGGCGGTGCCGCTGATCACCTGAGCCGGCGCTGAGGCGGCGATGGCGGCGCCGAGCGGTGAGCGGGGTTGGGCGGGTGGGACCGGCTGCGGGACCCGCTGTGGGACACTGGCGTTGCGCCGGCCGGCACCGGGCACCGCGCCTCGGGCGTGCCCCTCGGAAGGGTCCGGAGCAGGCGGTGCCCGGAGCTGCGCGGTGTCCGCCTCGCTCTCTGTCCTGCTCTCCTCAGGTGTCGGTGCCCGAGGGCTGCGAGCCGCAATCCCGGCTCGGTCCTTCATCCTTCCGAGGCTCTGGGCCCTCGGGCACAGAACGGCCCTGTTCTGGATGAGGGAAGGGTAAAGAAGGCGAGGAGCTTGGAAGCTGTGTGAGCCTGGAAGGGGGAGCCGCAGAGAGAAGAATAGTGATGGTGAGGGAAAGGAAGGGCTGAGAGAGCGGAGAAGACGAGCGGAGATTTGTTCCAGGGCAGGCTCAGGCTGCGGCAGGAGTGGCAGCTCCAGCACAGAGAGCAAACGATGCAGGACAGCGAGCGCCTGAGCTGCACTTCGGCTGCTGCCTCCTCTGGGCCTGTTCCAGGGCCTGCAGGGCTGGCTGGTGATACCCTGTCAGACAGCCAGGGCAGCCTGTGCCTGCTGGTGACACCCTGAGACAGCCAGGGCAGCCTGTGCCTGCTGGTGACACCCTGAGACAGCCAGAGCAGCCTGTGCCTGCTGGTGACATCTCTGAGACAGCCAGGGCAGCCTGTGCCTGCTGGTGACACCCTGAGACAGCCAGGGCAGCCTGTGCCTGCTGGTGACACCCTGAGACAGCCAGAGCAGCCTGTGCCTGCTGGTGACACCTCTGTGACAGCCAGAGCAGCCTGTGCCTGCCTGGTGACACCTCTGTGACAGCCAGAGCAGCCTGTGCCTGCCTGGTGACACCTCTGTGACAGCCAGAGCAGCCTGTGCCTGCTGGTGACATCTCTGTGACAGCCAGAGCAGCCTGTGCCTGCTGGTGACATCTCTGAGACAGCCAGAGCAGCCTGTGCCTGCTGGTGACATCTCTGTCTCCCAGGGCCAGCAGCATCTCCAGGAGCCCACCCAGACCCTGGCTCACTGCTGCCTCACTCCTGAGTGTGTTTTCCCAGAGTAAAAAATTTGGTTTTATTTTGCTGTCATCATCCAAACAGCTACAGACTGGGAAACACCCAGAAAACATTCTGTGCCCTTCCTGAGCGTGTGGCTGCTCCTCAGGCAGAGCAGGGATCAGTGGGATCAGGGTTTGGTGTCCCTGGGTGCTCACTGCCTGCAGGGATCAGGGTTTGGTGTCTGTGGGTGTTCAGTGCTTGCAGGGTGGGTGCTGGCCTGGGCACTTACAGGCAGTTCTTTCAGTAATTTAATAAATAAAAATCACATCATTAAATGGTCACATGCCCAGGGCTTTTTTCACTCCTGGCTGCTGGGTTTGATGTGTCTTCACCAAAGCAAATTTCCACTTTTGAGAGCTGTTCAATCTATGTAACAAATCTCTGATCCTTCATCTTGTGAGCCCTGGTATGATTCTTTTCCTGTTCCCTGTCTGCCCTTCATGTCTTGATCCATTTTCTTGGGTGAAAACTGAAGATTTCCCACTGTCCCCATGACCAGTAAGGTCTGGCTGGAATGGGGAAGGGTGAGATGGGACAGGGACATGCAGAAATGCTCAGCAGGATTGAACATGGTCGCCAATTCCAGGATATCCTGTTGCAGGCACCTTTGCCTTCTGCTTTCTCATAAAATCTCCTTTTGTTGGTGCCTCTGGTGTCTTGCCCTTGGCTCTGCCCTGCATTTCCCTGCCAGCCAGCTTCCCTTCCTGCTCAGTGCTCTGAGTTCTCCTGGGAGCTGGCTCTGAGCAGCATTTCAGTCATCTGAGCTGGTTAGAGAGGCAGAAATTGGGGTGGCAGGGAAGGAGCCACAGAACTGCTGGAAATGAGTTTGCTGTGGCCCATGGCTGTCCCAGTGAGGGCTGTGACAGCAGGACAGGGACTCAGGGTGTCTCTGCCTCCTTGCTCCTGCACTGAAAGGAAGAGGGATAAATTACACTGAATTATTTTACTTTTACAGCGAGGATTTGTCTCTGTAAAGATTTTACAGAGGTTTTGGCAGAGCTGTCCCTGCTCAGGGCACCTCCCTGGCTGGGTGCTGTGAGGAGCTGCTCCCCAGGAGCCCTTGGGGTCTGCAGACCCAGAGCTGGCAGAGATCAGCACTTTGTGTGCAGCACTGACTCCACTGAGCCCTGAGCTGAGCAGCTGTGCCCCATTGGTGAAGCAGTGCCTCTTCTGTGCTGGGTTTTAATTGTTTAGGAATTTTAAGTGTTTAAAAAGTCACTGAAAGTGTTTAAAGTGTTCAGGGCTCGCTCCCAGCCTTAGCTCCCTGCCAGGTCCCTCTGGGAGCCCCTTCCAGCTGCAGCCCCAGCTCAGGCTCTTTGTGCTTTGCCCATTTGTGCCCCCTGGTCCTGTGCAGCCACAATAAATAGAAAATAAAACCCTTTTTCTCCTTGATTTCATTGCCCCATCTCTTTCCTTCATCTCCACTGGTGCCACCTCCTTCCCAGCTGCTCTCCCCATTCCCTGTCCAGCACAGCTTTCTGCCTTTCCCTCAAACTCTGCCAGCAGCTCCTTTTCCCCACTGCTGGGTCAGAGCCTGTCCCAGAGCTGCCTGGTGTCTGTGTCTCTCAGCCACCTGCACCCCTGATTCCACCTTTTGGCATCTTCCTGCACCTTTCCTCTCTCAGGTTCAACTGCTCTTCCCTGGAATCCTTGCTCTCAGTCCTTTGTGCCAGAATTGACTTTGAGTTTAAATAATTTGGGTTTCATCCCTGGTACTTGATTTCTTGATACAACTTTTTAATTTTTAATTCCTGCAGTGGACCCTGCATTTCTCTGATCCCTCAGCAACCTTTCTGTGCCTATCCCAGGGCTGACCCAGACAACCAACCCCTCTCAGACCTCAGCAGGGCTTGAGTGCCTCGTGTTTGTACTTCCCTGTGCTGGAACTGCCTGTCCAGCTAAACAAAGACCTTCACTGACACAATTGTTTTCTTTTTAATTTCCCCCCCAACTCATTAGGTCCCAGTTGTGCAGCCCGGGCTCCCCAGCAAGCACAGAGCCCAGGATCCCTCAGTCTTTCTCTGCAGTGACCACATGTGCCCCTGGGCAGGGCTGAAGATGCCTCTGTTCTCCAGGAAGAAGAAACCCAGCGAAGATGCTCGGAAACGCCTCGAGTACCAAATGTGCCTGGTAAGCACTGCCAGGGTCATTTCTGTCCCCTGTGCCTGGTCCTTGCATGCCAAATGTGCCTGGTAAGCACTGCCAGGGTCATTTCTGTCCTCTGTACCTGGTCCTTGGGTGCCAAATGTGCCTGGTAAGCACTGCCAGGGTCATTTCTGTCCCCTGTGCCTGGTTAGCACTGCCAGGGTCATTTCTGTCCCCTGCGCCTGCTCAGCACTGCCAGGGTCTGTGATGGTGTTCACGGGGGTTCTTGGATGAGGGAAGAGACGAGGATCTGACTCCATGTTTCAGAAGGCTGATATATTATTTTATGATATGTATTATATTAAAACTATACTAAAAGAATAGAAGAAAGGATTTCATCAGAAGGCTGGCTAAGGATAGAATAGGAAGGAATGATAACAAAGGCAGCTGTCTTGGACTCTCTGTCCGAGCCAGCTGACTGTGATTGGCCATTAATTAGAAACAACCACATGAGACCAATCCCAGATGCACCTGTTGCATTCCACAGCAGCAGATAATCATTGTTTACATTTTGTTCCTGAGGCTTCTCAGCTTCTCAGGAGGAAAAATCCTAAGGAAAGGATATTTCATAAAAGATGTCTGTGACAAGGGTCACTTCTGTCCTCTGTGCCTGGTCCTTGGCTACCAGATCTGCCTGCCAGGGTCATTTCTGTTCTCCATGCCTGATCCTGGCTCTGTGTGATTTGGTGCATCCCTGCATGACCAGTGACCATGTTCCATGAGCAGTAATTGTGTTCCTGATCCCACTAAGGTAGCAGGTTTTCTTCCTAATGCCCTTCAGGGAATTTGTGCCTTTGCCCTCCCGCCCTCACATCCCCTTGGTGCCCCTTCCACCCCTCTCTGTGTGGTTCCATGGAGTATCCCCCACCCCACCCCATCTCCTGCCAGCCTGCAGGTGGGACCCCAGCTCCCCTTTCTCCTCCATGCCCCTTTGCCCTCACAGATCTCCCAGTTTGCCTTTCATTAAAGGGAACCTGTGACTTCCCATCACATCTGCCTTGCCTTGTGCCTCTCTTTTGCTTCCCATTATTCTGATCTTCTGTCACTCTGAGGATTAACTCATTGGATGTTGCTGTTTGTTTTCTTGGAGTAGGATTTCACCAGGGTGCTCTGGCCCAGGGAATCTCCTGGGGAAGGGATGAGGAGAGGCTGAGGGAGCTGGGCAGGGGCTCAGCCTGGAGCAAAGGAGGCTCAGGGGGCCCTTGTGGCTCTGCACAGCTCCTGACAGGAGGGGACAGCCAGGGGTTGGGCTGTGCTCCCAGGAGCAGGGACAGGAGGAGAGGGAACGGCCTCAGGCTGGGCCAGGGGAGGCTCTGGGTGGATATTGGGGCATTTTTTTCCTGAATAAAGCATTTTCAGACATTGCAACAGACTGCCCAGGACAGTGGTGGGGTCACCATCCCTGGCAGTGACCCAGAGGTGTGTAGATGTGGCTTTGGGGACATGGGTGAGTGGTGTCTGCCCAGGTCCATTGCTGTTAGCAGCTGCATTGCATGGACTTGATTTGAACATGGAAAATACTTTGGAACAGAACCACAGAAACAGAGACTGGTTTGGATGGAAGGGACCTTAAAGTCCATTGAGTGCCACCCCTGCCATGGCAGGGACACCTTTCCCTGTCCCAGGCTGCTCCCAGCCCTGTCCAGCCTGGCCTTGGGCACTGCCAGGGATGGGAACCCACAAACTCTCTGGGCAAGGTGCAGCAAGAGGTGCTGGATTTGTGCATGGTCTGACTCTCTGGATGTGTTTGTTCCCTCTCCAGGCAAAAGAAGCTGGTGCTGATGACACCCTTGACATATCCAGATGTGAGCTCTCAGAGGTATGGCCTCTACACCTTCCAGCCTTCACTCACAGCTCTGATTCTCTGTCTGCTTCTTGGAAACAACTGTCAGACTTACTCTCATGCCTGTGAGCCTTGAGACAGAAATTGTTGCTGGTCCACCTTTTCCTTTATCTCCTGAGTTCTGGGGGGCTTCTTTCCTGGTTTTTTTGTTTTTGTTTTTGTCTTTTTTGGTTTGTTCTGTTTTGGTTTGCTGTTTTTGTTTTGTTTTGTTTTGGTGGGAGTTTGCCTGTTCTGTCTCATGCTTCAACACTATTTCCTGGGAATCCTTTAGAAGGGCAGAGTGGTCTCATACCCTCCACCTTGTTTGACCCTAGTTTGGGACCTCATGGCTTAATTTTGCTGCTCCTGAGGAAATTGGTTTGCCAGAGGTTGAGTATTTCTGATCTTAGAGCTACACAGTCTGCCAGCCATGGTTGTTTTCCTGTGTAAGTGAAAATCCCAATCCTGCTTCCAAGTTGCTGGGTAAGGATTTAAGGATGGAAGTCTCACCCCAGCTTGGCTTCTTTTATTGTAATCAACTAAATGAGAAACAATTTTCTGGTGTGTGGGCAGGCAGTGACAGAGTGCCAGGCACAGCTTTTCCTCAGGCAGAAACTCATTTCTATCTCGCTTTTCATTTTTATTCCTTGTCTCATGCTTCCAAAATGTTGATCCTGAACACAGGATGCCCTTGCCAAGCAAAGTGTGGAGATGTGACACCATCCTGGAGAGGAGAGCTGCCTGCTGTGCAGTATGAAATGGCTTTGCTGAGACTTTGGGGTGTTTTGTTCCAAGCTCAGGAGCTGCCAGCAGCTCTGTGTGGGTTTGCAGGTGTGTGGGACAGCCTGGGGGTGGCAGACAGAGGATCCACCCATCCAGCCCCACTCAGGGCCACAGCTAATCTGGTAAACTGTCTTGCTGTTCATTTTCATTGTTGTTTCAATAAATGGAATGAGACATCACTTTGGTTTTACAATTAACCATGGACAGGGGGGTCTGCCTGCTGCTGGTTCTGTGCTGCAGGGAAGGTCACAGTGCCCAGCTGTGCCTGGCAGAGGCTGAACTGGCACCTCCTTGGTCTGCTGTCCCTGTTCTGGCACACCAGGGTCATCCTGTCCTGCCTGGTGCTCACCTCTCTCTCTCAGCACACTGCAGAGTGGTTGTGAGGTTGCCAAAGCACAGAATGCATTTCTGTGATGAGAAAGCTGAGCCTTTGCCTGACTCATCTGCCCAATGAATATTAAATCACACAAAGCTTGAACTCCTGCCTGAGCCTCAGCCTGTTCTGTGCCACTGCTGTGTCTTGGAGAGCCACTGGGAGCTGTTTAAATGGAAACTCCCTGGGAAATACTGGGCCCAAATCACAGGGCAGTGATTTTAAGCATCACTTTTATTTCCAGCCAAGCTGTTCACACCTTACAGGTGGACAATGTAGAACTGCTTAAAAGAGAAGTCTGATGTGGGAACTCAGCACAGCATTCCTGATGTGCAGAGTCACCGAGACAACCCTTGGGGGGCTCGGAAATCCTGGAACATTGCCAGAAGTGTTTGGTGGCTGGACTTTGATCCTGCACAGGAAGCAACACCTGTATGAGGATGGGAGGATCACACGGGGATAAATGGTGAAGGGATAGATTAATTATAGAGTGAAACACAGGTTTTGGAATCTCGGTACAGGGAGGTTCTAGGGGACAAGATGGAGGAATTAGGGTGTGTCCTGTCCTTCTTCTTCTTTCTTCTTTCTTCTTCTTCTTTCTTCTTCTTTCTTCTTCTTTCTTTCTTCTTCTTTCTTCTTCTTCCTTCTTCTTCCTTCTTCTTCTTTCTTCTTCTTTCTTCTTCTTTCTTCTTCTTTCTTCTTCTTCCTTCTTCTTCCTTCTTCTTCTTTCTTCTTCTTCTTTCTTCTTTCTTCTTCTTTCTTCTTCTTCTTTCTTCTTCTTTCTTCTTCTTTCTTCTTCTTCTTTCTTCTTCTTTCTTCTTCTTCTTCTTCTTGTCATCCATCTTCGATGGTGATGGTGGCACTTTGAGATTGGTTCTTACTGAATGTGCACTTGTCAATAAGGGTGAAAGGTATTGGGAGGAAAAGGTAAATATCTTACACGTAGTTTTTGGTATAAAAATAAGTGACCGCCCCGAGGGCAGTCGGTGTGCTCATGGCTGGCTTGCTGTGCGGACCTCTGTCGGGCCGGGAGAAAATATTGTAGATGAGAATTAATAAACAACACTGAAGAATTGAAAAACCTGAAGACTCCTTTTGTCCTTTGGAGCACGGGCTGCCCCAAGGCCACCCAGAGCCTTTCCAGGCCATTGGAACAGCCGAGACACGGGACAGTCTGACATGACTATTTGTTTATTGTTTTTAGGTTCCTTATGGGGCTTTTGCAACTTGCAAGGTCTTGCAAAAAAAGGTAATGTTTTAATCAGAAATAATTAAATAATTATTAAATAATTCTATTAATATGCTTAACTATTGTTGTCATGTTTGATATGACTGTGTGGGGTTGTTTTATGGTGGCCCAGAAGGAATTTTCTTGTCGGGAATTTGTCCACCTGTGTGAAACTACAATAGAGAGCGGTTTGAGTCAGATCAATCCTGCTTGTGTTTTTTACAGTTAATTTCTGCCAGGAAAGAGCAAGTGGTTATTCCTGTCTTAGCCCATCTAAGGATATTTCTCATGTGAGAAACTGGGCTCTGGTTTAGATCTCATGTGAAATGTTTGACCTTCTCTGCTAATTCATTTCCTACTGCAATGTTTTATATGAAACTGAGTTCTTGTACAGCCTCCCCAGTTCAATCCCAACAAAATTGCTTGTTCTCGTGTCTCATGTTTATGTGACAATGAGGTTTTTCCTTCCCAGGTGCTGATTATTCATACCAATAATCTGACATCCTTAGTTCCAAAGTCCTGCAGCCTCCTGAGTCTTATAACTGTGAAGGTAATTGTGATTCTTTTCCTATTTTCCTTGATTTGAGCTGCACTAAAGCACACCAGCCCAAGTAAATCCCTTCTGGCTGGCTGGCTGGCTCAGGGATCAGTACCAGGCTGACTCCTGCCTTTTCTGGGTTCAGCTCCAGGCTGGCAGACAGCACTCACTGAGGGGTTTGTGGCACATCACTGTCAGTCCCACAACTCATTTATCCCCTTCAGAATCCCACAGTTTCCCCCTCAGGAGGGGGGGAGGGCTCCAGGTCTTGTCCCACCCTCTCCCTGCACTGCTGTTGCAGCAGTTCAGCTCATGGATCCTGCAGAAATTCCTGCTGCCAGCCTGGTTCCAAGGGGATGATTTATCCAGGTGGCTCCTCCAGTTCTGTGGGACAGCTCCCTCAGTGTCACTGCTCTCCCTTGTCCCTTGTTTGTTACTGATGCCTGAATTTCCAAAAGACCGCCAAGAATGAAGTATCCATGTCCCCTGCAAAACTTGAGCTGCTTTTCAAAGTCCCCATTGGAAGCAAAGTAATTTTCATTGTGAGATAATTCATGACTTTTGTTCCCAACCCTGTTTGGTGACATCATCTGCTTTTCCAGGTTCTGGATCTGCATGACAACCAGCTGGCATCACTTCCTGCTGATATTGGTCAGCTGACAGCTCTTCAGGTAAAAGATTTGAGGCTGCATCCCAGGTGTCTGTACAGGGCATGGAAAAAAGGAGAAAGGAGCAGGAGAAGAGCAGGAGAAGCCAGGCTTGGTTGTGTTCTCCAGCTTGGTGCAGCCCAGGTGGCTCCCATGGCCAGGCAGATGCTCTGAGCAAGCAGAGTCCTGCTGATCTCCCCAGACATTCAGGTTTTGCTGTTCCCCTTGGGGTGGTTATGTTGAGAACCCAGAGCAGTGTCTGAGGGCACACTCAGGGTCTCTCTGCTCAGGGAGAGCTTTAGGTGAGAGCTGGAGTTGGGGAGGGCTGCCCTGGACACTCCAATTCCCAGTTCCTGCATCTGGATCCTGCACCAGATGTTGGTGGTGAGCAGTTTCTCACTGCCCCTGGTAGCTTGGCATGCCCTTTTTCCATGGGATATCCATACTTATCCATGGGATATCCATATTTATTTATATGGAAAATACATTTTTTTTTAATCCTGAAAGTGCTATCCACAACCAATTTCAAGTTGTCTGAAAGTCCCAGCAGCACAGATGTGTAGAAGACATGAGACTTGGATGAATATTTTGAATATCTCTTCTGTTAATACCTTAGGTCCTAAACCTTGAAAGGAATCTTTTAAAAAGCCTTCCACAATCTATAGGAGACCTTGCACAGCTCCAGGTCCTCAATGTGAAAGGTATGGAATGGGATTGCTCTGGACAAAGCACATTTTTCTGGTCATGGTGAGCTGCATTAGCAATTATTCCTTTCAATCAAGGCAAACACCAGATGGTTTACACTCAGAGTGCTGAGAAGGAGCACAAGGAAGGTTTGAATTCAAATAGTTGGCAAGGCAGGAGAAATGATCTAAGCAGAAAATGTGTCAGCCTCAGGCCCTCCAGTAAAGCAAGCAGAGCACTCAGCCAGGTAAACTGGATTACAGTTGGGTCCCCCAAGCCCCAGAGCTGGCTCCTGTGTGTCTCCATAGGTTTGCAGAGCCCAGGCACAAAAGTCACACCTCTTTTCCAGACTCCTGGACATTCTCCAGCTATGCAGTGCCATAAATCTGGGAGAAAAAGGAGATTTAGTTATGTGGAGCTGTTGCTGAAACAGGGAAGGCAGTGGAGGGTGAGGAGCTTGGAAGGGCAGCTCAGATCATTGCCTGTCTGTCTGTCTGTCTGCAGCACCTGGGCTCTGAGCCTGGGGTGTGCAATCTCACACTCAGTCCCCTTCTTCCCATCCCTGGGGCTTAAGCCAAGGGAAGAACATCCCATGTTACAAATATTCACCTGATAAAGAGCACAGATCCAGCCTGCAGCAGTGACCTCAGCTGAGGAGGAGATCTGGATCCCAAATTGCCCTTGGTGGGCAGTGCCATCCTTTGAGTCCCTGTGTGACCTGGCACAGCCTCATGTGTGTGGTTATGGATTGGTGCTGGAACAGATGAGCTTGGCCCCTGGTTTGGGAAGGCTGGAAAAGGCGACTCAGGGCTGCCCCCATCACTGCACAGCTCCTGAAAGGTGCCTGTGCTCAGCTGGGGCTGGGCTCTGTCTGCAGCAGCACTGACACAGCCAGAGCACACAGCCTCAAGCTGTGCCAAGGGAAATTCAGGTTGGATATCAGGGAGAAGTTTTTCACAGAAAGGGTGATAAAGTTGTGGAATGGCTGCCCAGGGAGGTGGTGGAGTCCCCATCCCTGGGTGTGTTTAACAAAGCCTGGATGTGGCACTGGGGGCCTGGGTTGAGTTGAGGGGTTTGGGCTGGGTTGGACTCGATGGTCTTGAAGGTCTCTTCCAAACCAGTGATTCTGTGAATTCTGTGAATGGTGTGGATTCTGCGATTCTGTGAATCCTGTGGTTCCATGGTTCCAGATGCCTTTCTGTCCCTGCAGGGAACCAGCTGAGGGCGCTGCCCGGGAGCGTGAGCGGCCTGCGGAGCCTGCGGGCTCTGGATGTCAGCGGGAACGAGCTGCAGGAGCTGCCCCGGGGGCTGGCCCACGCCCGCAGCCTGCAGGTACCGCCCTGGGGCCCTCCCTTCCCTGCCTGCCTCCCTCAGCTGGGAATTAATCCAGCCCACCAGGGGATGTTTAGGGTCTGGGCAGGATTGCAACGGGGCTGCTCACACTGTCCAAAATTACTTTTATGTACCTGCTCTGGTCTTTTCTGATAATTTTTACCATTTTATCTGATCATTTTGTCATTTAATCATGACAAAAGCGATCCCCAGAGAGTGAACCCCTAGATTTTACCTGCCAGGGCTGTCTTTAAGAGCACAAATCGTGCTTCTGTCACCCTGGCAGATCTCCAACTTGTTATCAGCTTTGATATGTTTACGGCTCTCTGAAGTGCACATTCAGAATGGGAAAAGCAGCAGGATTTTTATGGATCTGTTCCTTCTGGCTGCCAAACCTGTCAGTGCTAAATGCTGCAAGTGTGAGGCAGCAGGGCTGCCTCAGACACCAGCAGGAAGGTGTGAATAAATGCTCTCCTGTCTCACACAACATTTTGCTTCACTTCTCATGAGCACAGCCTGAGTTGAGGCATCTGTGCAGATTTGCCCTCTGTGCTTGATAAAGTGGTTCCTTTCCTGCTGTGCCCTTCCCTGCACAAGGCACCGTTGGGTCCTTTGGTGGCCACAGTAGGACAAAAGAAGTGGCTCTTCCCCTCTTTCTTTATGGGACTCCTCTCCATGCCCTGGTATCACCCCATTTCCATGCTGAACTCCTGACATGGATAGGGAATGTCTGAGCTGAGAAGTGCTCTGACCTCTGGTACCTAAATGAAATGCCAGTGCCTGCATGAGGGGAATGTTCAGTGGATGGCCAGCTCAGAAACTTCCAAATAAGGGGCACTGGAGTCACCTCTGAAAGGTGCCAGACACCCAGCAGGGATTCTGGGGGAACCCAGAGCACAGGCAATATTTCTCTGTCTGTTCTGGGGTGCCCTGACCCCCAGGGGAGCACTGACCTTGACCCTCATTCATGGAGAAAGTTTCCTAGACTTCAAGATAGACTGGAACCCACAAAAGTGTGAAATAGATTATATAGAGCAGTGTAGGTGTATCACTTGGTGAGAAATTTGGATTTTTTTATTTTTGGTATGTTGTGGATGGGAGCAAGATGGAGGGCACAGGGTGTCATCCTTGGTTTCTCCTTCTTACTTCTTCTTCCTCCTTCTCCATGGGTTTGGGTGGAATTTTGTAATTGGGCAGGAAAGTCTGCATTGGGGGCTCTTTGGGATCAGTTATTGGGCTAAAAGGGGAAATAATCCAGGTGTCAGCTCTTAATTGAGTAGTTTAGTCTTAAAATACCTTGTAACCAGAGATTGTTGGCCATTTTGTGGCTTCTAATGAAAAGCTGCCCAACTCACAGCAGTGAGACTGTTTAACTGATCAGAAATAATAAACACTTGAGTCCCAACATGAATTCCTGTCTCAAGTGCCTTCAATCCAGAGCCAGAAAAACCAGAGACTGGTACTGTCACAGGATTCAATACAGCCTCACATTTATGTTAGGATTTAGGGTAACATGAAGTAAGATTTTGGGGACCTGCAAGGAGAACTGCAGCTGGCCTCTGTCTAGACTCAGAATAACCTGGAGCTCTGTGTGTTCTGTTTTGGAGACTCTGACCCTGGATGCCTCTGCCATGACCTACCCACCCCCTGAGATCTGCAGTGCAGGCACAGAGGCCATCCAGCAGTTCCTCTGCACAGGTAAGCCAGGAGCAGCTGGGCTGTGCCCAGAGATGGCATTTCTGGAGGACAGACATGGTGTGAGCCTGCTTGGGGTGGTTGGTGATGCCCTGCACATCTGGTTACCTGTCTGTGATGGCAAACAGCACAACAGAATCCTTCCCTGAGCCCTGAGTCCTTCCCTGAGCCCTGCCACACTGGCATGCAGAGTGGTTTGTTAACAATCACAGTGGCTGGGTCAGGCTGTCCCAGTGGCCATAAGAGGTCAGTGCACCTCCCGTGGTTATTTGGGTTTTCTGCTGTGGGAGGATTAGCCATTGTCAGCTGTCACTGCCTTGGGACAAGGAGAGACACTCAGGAGTCACTCCAAGTCCCTGCTGCTCTCATTTTCTGTGAGGAAGGACCTGGGCCCTGCAGGTTGTTTGGAGAGAGGTGAAAACAGATGGAGAACTCAAACTCATAGATAATATACTGGGAGTTTGCAGCCACTGTGTTTAATACAGACAGGGAGTTTTGGTGAAGGTTTTATGCAGGGGAAATGCCTTGCCAGCCATTGGGATATTCCCTGAAAAAACAGGACAGTCAGAACTTATTTTGGTCTTCAGCCGTGCAGAAGTCACCAAGCTGCACCTGTGTGCAGAGTGTGTTTCTGTCTGAGCAGATGCTTGTCCTGGTGGGGATGGAGTGGCCCCACCTCCCCCCAGAGCTCCCTGTCCATCCTGCCTGAGCTGAATCCTGGTGGGAATGGAGTGGCCCCACAGCTCCATCATTTTTTTTGCCATCATTAAAGGCAAAATGAGCCCAAGCTGGAGGAGCTCTGCCAGGCACTCCCTGATGTGTGGGCACAGCTGGAAGCAGCCCCACACAGCAGCCAGCTCACAGCCACGGTGCCAAGGTGGTCTTTGAGCCTCAAATGTTATTTTGTGTCTGGTGCCTTGCAGAGTGTGGAATTGCATACTCCCCTCCCTCACAGCACCTGCCCCCCACGCTGGAGAGCGATGGAGGAGGAACTTCAGTGGATGGGGCGGACAGGACAGTGGAGAAGTACCTGGAGGAGGAGAGTGAGTGGCAGGTGAGGCTCTCCTGTACCAGAGGGTTTGGGATTTGTCTCTGTGCTCCCCCAAAGCTTCTCACAGCACTTGGCTCATCATCCCTCATCACCTTCTCCTCCATGGGTTGTGTCTTTTGGGATTGAGGGAGTAGCAAGGGTGGCTCATCCTTCCTCAGCTGGGCTGGTGTCACCACACTTATTCCTGAAGACACCTCCCAAGGAACTGTCCCCATCCTTGAAAGCAGTGATGGAGCCAAGAGACAGGGGTGACAGGGGGACATGGAGTGTGCAGTGTGTTTTTGGGGGGACAGCAAACTGCAGAACCTTGTGCTTCCCAGCCAAGTGCTAGACATGTTCAGCCCTACCTGGGAAAGGGGAGGCTGGGCCAATAATTGTGGTAATTCCTGTGCTCTTTGGCAAGTGCAGAGTCACTGCCTGTGCCCCTGGAGAAGCCTGAGGGACTGGACTTGGGGTTTGTGTTGCTGTGCCTTTGGTTGATATCTTCACTCGGTATGGGGAGACTGTACTGTGGAATAATAATATCTACACAAAAGTACTTCTGGGAATAAATGTCTGCTGGTATTGCTTATTTTTCAGAACAAATTCTTGGATTATGAGAAGAGGAAGGTAAGGATCAACTCCTGCAACTGCTTTGTCTGCAGCATGGGTCTGCTTCTGCTTTTTGTTTTCCATCTTTTTATTTTGTTTCTCATTCCCCTCACCTGGCTGCACTTTTAGTTTGTTCTTTTTGTTTCCCTGGTCTCTGTCTCTTCCCCTGTGCATGGCTCACTTTGAAATAGCCAGAAGCTCCTGCCTTGCAGTCCCCAGTGATTTTTGCTCAAGTTGCTCAGAGCTGGCTGCTCCCTTCAGACTGGGGGGTCCTGTGCCATGGGGAGCTGAGCCCAACCTGCATTTTGGGCTTCCCTGCACGTGTTTATATTGGCTGGTTTGGTATCAGTCAATGCCCAGGGAATTCAGCTCCATGACATGAAACAGTTTAGAGATCATTGTGAAGGGAGCAGCAGCTTCTGCTTTCCAGTTTTTGGGTTCCTAAGGAGAGAACATTCCCCTCCCCTAGACAAGCCTCCTGTTTGCCATTTAGCTTCCCTTCTCCTCTTCAAAGGGCTTCTATCCCTTGCTTTACCTTTTTGCCTGGTTATGTTCTTGCTGGGGAAGGAGATTCCTGTCCTTCATCTTTCTTCTGATTCCTCTCAGGAAAGAAAAACTCAGGAGAAGCTGGAGTTTGAGCGGCGCCTGAACGTGGGGCAGCGAGAGCAGGCCCTGCTGGTGCAGCAGCTCAACAGCCACAAGGATGAGATCCTGCAGACAGTGAGAGAGGTGGGTGTGCTGGGCAGGCCCTTCCAGGGCACCCAGTGCCTTCCCCAAGCCCAGCACCTGCTCCTGGTTTCCCTGCTCTGGGCAGGAGCAGCAGAGGCTGGAGCAGGGGCTGTCGAGGCACCAGCGCTGTTTGGAGGAGGAGAGGCTGAAGCTGCTGCAGCAGCTGAAGGACACAGAGCAGGGCATTGCCAGCCGGATCCAGAAGCTGCTGGAGGACAACCAGAGGTGGGTCTTACTCTGATTTTTTTTTTGTCATGTTGTTTTGGGCAGTTGATTTCATCTCTGAGTGTTTTGGACCTGGTCAGGATCGATGTCTGGAGGAGCTGCCTTAGCTCCTGCACTGCCAAAGACCCATTTCAAGCACATGGAATCTGCAGCTTATAAAAACTGTTTAACAGATGTGTGATGTTGGGATTTTTCAGTGCTATGGAAGAAATTTGAATTCCTCATGGAAAGTGCAAATTTGAAGTGTTAAGTTGCCCCTGCCTGTGTCTGCTGGGTGTCCATGTGAGCTGGTGCTGATGGGAGGTGCCCAGCCTGCTGAAAGCTGCTCTGCTGTGCATGACAGCAAAGTTGTTTTCTCTCAGGCACATGGGGGGATTGTTGGGGTTGTCCTGTGCAGGGCCTGGAGTTGGATGATCCTTGTGGGTCCTTTCTGAGTCAGGATTCTGTGACTCTGATTCTGCCCTCTGGGCAGAATGTTCTACTCAGGATGTTCTACTCAGCTTGATGAAAACCTTTTGTTTTATCTTTTTTAAGGCAAAAACGAAGTTCAGACATTCTGAAGTCCTTGGAGAATGAGAGGTGAGTCTCTGAAACAAACTTGTCTGGAAAAGGGGTTAGAAGCTGGGAAGAGAGCTGGGAGCTTCCTGTCAGAGTCACAGTCTGAATCCACTCTAAGCCAGGTGAGGTTCCTCTCACACCTGGCTCTGGTTACTGTTGGAGGCAAGAACACTGGACTCAGAATGGCTGGTCCTACCCAGTCTGGCACACCCAGTCACAGAGTGATTTTACCTCTTTTTCATCTCTGGATGGTCCTAAATAATGAGTTTGGGAACAAAACTCTATTCCAATATCAGAGACCAGCAGAGATCCTCCATCTGCTGGCAAGCAAGGCAGGTATGAGTGTGTTCCAGCAATGTATTCAGGCGGGGAGGAGCAGGTGGGAAGCAAATCTGCCATTGAGCCAACACTGTGAGCTAACTCTGCACCAAAAGTGACTGTCCCCAGCTCTGCCCTGCCTGTGAGCTGCCCCCTCCCTTCAGCCAGCTGGGCTGTGGCCCAGTAAACTGGGTGAACATCATCCAGTTGTTTGTCAGGCTGTTCCCCAGCCACACCAGCTCCTGACCTGGTCAATGGTGGGGGGAATGTGCTGGAACAAGGGCAGGGGTGGTGGGGAGGGAGGCCAGGCTGCTGCCTGCAGTGGCACTGCTCACTTGGGCCAGCTCTGCAGGGCTCATCCAGCTCAGCAGAAAGGAGAGCCAGGGAAGGGCCTGGCACTGTTTGGGGAGAGCATGTCCACGTTGTGTTGATGTTCTGTCTCCAGAAAAATCAATTTCCCTGTCTAAAGCTACTCTCTCTGTGGTTTTGAGCAAATGTTGTCTCCCATAAAACTTAGAGGGTCTTCACCAAAAAATCACTGAGCTTTGGTGTCTCTGATAAGCCCAACTTTCCTGAGCAGGGTGGACCTGCCCAGCCTTGAGGCTCTGAGCTGGGTGGGTAAAGGAAAAGGGATCTTTTGCAGGAGTGGCTGAAGTGTTGTTTGTTGGCAGAATCAGGATGGAGCAGCTGATGGCAATAACCCAGGAGGAGACGGAGCAGCTGCGCAGGAGGGAAGTGGCCTGTGAGTCCAGCCAGGGCTTTGGGAGAGGGGGTGAAGGGGCACCAGGAGCAGCTGAGGGGGCTCAGCCTCGAGAGGAAGAGGCTCTGGGGAGACTTTCTCACTCTCTACAACTCCGTGAATGAAACAAGGGTGAATCCAAATGGGGGTCAAGCTCTGCTCCCGGGGAACAAGGGACAAGAGAAGAGGAAGCAGCCTCAAGTCCCCCCAGGACTGGCAGAGCCCAACCCCTGCTCTGGGCCAGGGACAGGAGCCAGGGCACGGCTGGGGCTGGGCCAGGGCAGCTCAGGCTGAGCTCAGGGCAAGGCTCTGCCCCCAGAGGGTGCTGGCACTGCCCAGGCTGCCCAGGGAGTGGGCACGGCCCCGAGGCTGCCAGAGCTCCAGGAGCCTTTGGGCAGCGCTGCCAGGGGTGCCCAGGGTGGGGCTGCTGGGGGGGCTGGGCAGGGACAGGGGCTGGGCTGGGGGATCCTGGGGGGTCCCTTCCTACTTCCCAGGAGATTCTGTGATCTCAGGGTTGGTAGGCAGGGACTGGGCTTCTCTTACACTGCAGAGGTGCAGGCACAGACAGGGTGGAGTTTGCTGAGCTCTTTTCCCAGTAAAGAGCCACAGGTGGGTGGGTGTGCTCTGGAATCAGAGAGGTGGGAAGAGCAATGAGAAAGGAGCCACTGTTGGTTGCAGTGACTGCAGCAGCAGTGGTGGGTGAGTCCTGCTCTGCACACCCAGGCCAGGCAGGCACTGACAGCCCCTCTGTCCCCTCTGTCCCCAGCTGCCATGCAGCAGATGCTGGCTGAGACCTACAAGAACAAACTCCTCCAAACAACCTCTGAGTCTCGCCGGCAGGACCTCGTCAGCCAGGCCTGCTCCAGGTGCAGGGGGTGTCTGTGTGAAATCCCTTTCTTTCAGCAATGTAATTCCCATAAGTACACCAGGAACCCCTGGAGATGGTGGAATGCAGTAGGACAGCTGTAACAGCCCAGGACAGTGCAAATTAAACTGTCAGACTGCCTTAAATGAACCACCTTCTAACCACCACAATTTGCATGTAAATCACACTTTGGGGGAACTGTCACTTTTTTGCACTGTTTATTTTGCCTTATACATTCTGCTAAATATGGAGGGTGGAGTTAGACCAGTTGTATTCCTGTTTTCTGAGGCACTTCAGTGCCAAACTGTGGCCCAGAGCTGCTCCCCTCAGCTCCCAGGCTGCCTCAGGGGTGCTGTGTGAGCATAAGGAGTACATGAGTGTTGTGAGTGTTGCTGAGCATCCTGGCTCACTGTTTACAACAAGATGAGAAATTTTAATCTGGCAACATCTGGCACTGACCAAAACCAGCCTTGTGAGCCTGTGACCTGCTCAGCAGGGCCACAGGAGCCTGTGGTGCAGGTTTGGTTTGGGTGTAGGGAAGGAGATGTTAAATTTGTAGCCTTCAGCTGTGCAGTGCCACTTCTCCTGTTCATTAAGAAATTCCTCCTCCTGCTTTCCCCACTGCCTGCTTTCCTCTGAGTCCCAGCCCCAGCATTAACCCCATGGCACATCCATCTCCTTGCAGCCTGGCTGAGATGGATCAGAAGTTCCAGCAGATCCTGGCTTGGCAGCAGCTGGACCAGAGCAAAGCTGTCAGTGAGATCTTGCAGCAGGTAGGCAAAGGAGCAAACTGCTCATGGGGGATGGAGGAGAGCAGGATCCAGAGTGGGTCACAGGAGCAGCAGGGGCTGGGCTGCATGCAGAAGTGATTTTATTTAACACTACATGCTAAACTTTGAAAATATCTGCTGTTCTGCCAAACTAACTTGGGTGGTTGAAATAAAAATTATTTTTTATCTAGCCAGCAAATTTGCAGAAAGGACAGAAGCACAACTGACACAATGATTAAGAGGGGATTTTGAGACAGAAGTCCTGTCTTTTGGCAGGTTTCCTGTGGGACTTGGGACAAGCATTTGCAAAGTTTGTTCTCAGAAGTGCTGGGCAGCTGTGCCCTGCAGCACAGCCTGGCTGCTCAGTGCTGCTGAAAAGGAGAGCTGGGCTCACACAGAGCATTCCAGATGAATGTTTGAATGACATTAATATTTCTCTGTGTGTCTCCAGGGTGGGCTTTACCCATTGGGCTCTCAGCTGTGTTTCAGGACGTTGTTGCTCAGAGCAAGCACCAGTCAGGGACTTGTTCCTGAATCCCTGCCAGGCAGCAGCTTCTGAGCCCATCAGCAGCTGCACCAACCACCTCACTAAGCAGGGTTTTGCCTGTCCCTCAGGTTGAGATGCAGAAAACTGCCTTTGAAGCTCTCCAGGTGAAGAAGGATCTTATGCACAGGCAGATCAGGAACCAGGTGAGTCAGCAACAGAGGAAAGAGCAACCAGCCCCTCAGCTCATGCTGCTGTTTGCTGAGACCCTGGGAGGAAGAACAAAGTGCTGTGAGCACAGAGCAGGGTCTGAGGACATGAAGAGCTCTTGGACAGTGATGGTTGCACTCCAGCTCTGAGGGAGGCAGTGTCAAAGCAGGTTTTGGCTTCTGGAGGTGGTGGCATTTCCACTCCTTCAGTCACCTGCACTGCTCTGGGGGTGACCTGCAGTTGCACCTCAGATTTCCTTCAGGCTGTGTAGTTGGCAGGGCTGTTGCTTCCACATGAGCCCACTGCATCTCCATCCAGCACATCAGAGCTGCACCTTGAGCCATCAGTTCACCTTTTCTTTCCCATTCTCAGCTCCATGCCTTTCTGAGCTCCATTCCACAGGAGGTGCAGTGATGTAGGTGGGGGGAAGAGCAAGAGCTGGTGGAGAAAGTAGGGGTGGATGATGCAGGAAGGTGGAAAAGTGGCAGGGCATGATGCAGGATGATGGAAAAGTGGCAGAGGATGATGCAGGATGATGGAAAAGTGGCAGAGGATGATGCAGGATGATGGAAAAGTGGCAGAGGATGATGAAGGATGATGGAAAAGAGGCAGGGGATGATGCAGGAAGGTGGAAAAGTGGCAGAGGATGATGCAGGAGGGTGGAAAAGTGGCAGGGGGTGATGCAGGATGATGGAAGAGTGGCAGAGGATGATGCGGGATGATGGAAAAGAGGCAGGGCATGATGCAGGAAGGTGGAAAAGTGGCAGGGGAGGATGCAGGAAGGTGGGAAGGCAGCAGTGGTGGATGCAGGAAGGAGGGTTGCTGGTTTCTGATACTGCTCCAGAATCTTCCCTCTCCTGATTGGACACAGAGTAAAAGTCTCAGTTCAGGATTTGGTGGATAGACTTGAGGACTTGGATATTTTGAGTGCCCCAGTGACCAAATTCTGCTGGAAGCCTGTGCTCTGTCTGACAGCTCCCATCATTGCCTGGCTTCACCATAAGGGCCCTGCATTTTGCTCCCTCTTGCTCTGTGAACAAAGGGGGTTTGTTCCTTGATGCCAAGGCTGGACCTTTCACCCTTGGGACCCCTC
The DNA here is from genome assembly GCF_027579445.1 of Ammospiza nelsoni. Taxonomy (NCBI): domain Eukaryota; kingdom Metazoa; phylum Chordata; class Aves; order Passeriformes; family Passerellidae; genus Ammospiza; species Ammospiza nelsoni. The sequence goes on along the minus strand of NC_080652.1, from coordinate 1,997,133 downwards.
CCACCCTGTGCTGCAGGGGCAGAGCCCTGGGGTCAGCAGGAGCAGCGTGGCCTGGGGACAGTTGGTGGCCTGGCAGAGGGGTGAGCTGGGCTCTCATCTTGGCTTTGCTGTGGGACCCTGGACCTTCACCTCTCTGTGTCTCAGTTACCCCACCTGAAAGAGCAGGTGTTGTTCTGGGATTGCTGGAGTGCCTGGAAAGCAGAGAACTGTCCCAGGAGTCTGAGCTGGGAGGGTCTTGGCTCTGCATTCCAGGGTGGCTGCCAAAGGTTTGGGTGCACAAACTGATTGCAGTGTGAGCTCCAGACCTGAGCAGAAGTGCTCAGAGTAGAGAGACAGCTGGAGTGGGGGGACACAGCTCCTCACAGGTAAAAGAAGAGGCACCCTCAGCACACACATCACCAAAGGGCACAAGCAGCACCTCTGGGTGCTCTGCAGTGCTGCCCTTGCCAGTCAGACCTCATTTAAAACGAGCATAAATCAAAGTCATTTTAAATGTCAGTAAAAAATGTTTCATCTTCTGTTTAGATTAAATTAATAGAAACAGAGTTATTGCAGCTGACACAGCTGGAGGTAAAGAGGCAAGAACTGGACACAGAGACACTGCAGGTACGTGGGGCTCTGGGGCTGCCCCCCACCCTCCCTGCTCTGGGATTGCTCCACCTGCTTCCCTTGCTCCTGGCACTTTCCAGATGGGTTTATGCTCAGTCAGGAGGTTCTTCTGCACAGGACACCAACCCCTGTGTGTCCTGGGGATGTGGGACACCAACCCCTGTGTGTCCTGGCAATGTGGGACACCAACCCCTGTGTGTCCTGGCAATGTGGGACACCAACCCCTGTGTGTCCTGGCAATGTGGGACATCACTGCTGCTCCCAAACATGCCCAGGCATTCTCAGCAGAGAGACAGAGGAGCCCTGATAGGGATGGGCAGTTCCAGGTGTGCTGGGTGGGGAAGGATTTTGCAATCCAGTTGTTGGCTGTTCCAAAACCACCTGCCTGCTGTGCATTGCATGTCCTCTTGCATTGTGTTGTGTTTTGGTTTTGGCATCATCAGCAGTCACACATTGAGGAATGCCAGGTTTAGCCTCAGCAGCTTGGCTTTAAATTTTGTTTTGTGATGATTTGCATCAGTTCTTTTCTTCTGTGTGCCATGTGCCAGGTCAGGTCACCTGTTTATTCAGCCCACAATCAGTGACAAACAGCCAGGGCAGTGACAGAGCAGTGGGAAGTGCTGGCTCCAGGCAGCAGTGCCTGTCCTGGATCCTTCAGGTGCCAGGTTTGGGTTGTGCTGCCTGGACTCACTCAGCTCCTCTGTGTCACTCTGTGCTGTTGGAGGGACCACCCAGAGTTCCTGCAGGGCAGCCCAGGTGTGAGCACAGGAGCTGCAGGGCAGTGCAGGGAGCAGAGCTCTGCACCAGGAGCTGAGGAACGAGCCCTGAACACCTGGGTCTGCCTGATCCCCCTGCCCTTGGTGCTGTGCCCCCCACAGGGTCCCTGCTGGGCTGGGGCAGCTCCTCCTGTCATCTGTTGTCCCTGTCCCTCCCTGGAGGTGCTGGTGCTGCTGCCTCTGTGGTCCCCTGGAGGTGGGGCTGGCCTGGGAGGGGCAGCTGCTCCTCTGCTTGTCCCTGTGCAGGGTCCAGGTGCTGATCCCAGGCTGGACAGGCCTGGCAGCCCCCTGGGACAGTGGACAATGTCCCTGCCTGTGGTAGGGGGTGGGACAAGATGGGTTTTAAGGTGTCTTCCAACCAACCTATTCTGGAGTTCTGTGATCAATGAAGGTGTCCCCAAACTTCAGGGTGTAACAGGATCCTTGTCCCCGTGTCCTTGTGGCTGATGGCCTCTGCTCAGAGATGGGTGAGGTGGGACTGAAGCTGCAGAGGGGCCATGATGGGACATTCCTGAGCCAATTAACTCTGCACTGCCAGGGAGTGGCTGCAGGGATGCCTGGCCTTGTCCTGGTGTGCTTGGGGTGAGACCCCAGGGGAAGGAAGCATCCCAAGGGCAAGGGGACCTCACTGTCCTGGTAACCTGCAGGACTCCAGACCTGCTTTCAGGTGGTCTTTTCTCAGCTGGACAGGGCTTGGAGCAACCTGGGACAGTGGGAGGTGTCCCTGCCCATGGCAGGGGTGGCACTGATGGGCTTTAAGGTCCCTTCCAACCCAAACCAGGCTGGGATTCCATGATTCTGAGGAGGGGTACCAGGGATACCTTTGGCTGAGCTCCTGATGGAGTGAGAAGGAGCAGCTGCAGCCAGGGTGGGCTGGGGCTGACAGAGCAGTGCAGGGCTGAGGGAGCAGCTTCAGCTGGAGAGGATCTGAGCTGTGGGGCACAGGGATTGCACAGCCACAGGGGCTGCTGTGGGTCTGGCAGGGGCTTTGCTGGGAGCAGTGGAGGCAGCAGTGTGGGGCTGGGGCTGCAGAGTGGGGCTGGGGCTGCAGAGTGGGGCTGCAGAGTGGGGCTGGGGCTGCAGAGTGGGGCTGGGGCTGCAGTGTGGGGCTGCAGAGTGGGGCTGGGGCTGCAGAGTGGGGCTGGGGCTGCCAGAGCTCTCCCCTTGCAGGAGGCAGTCACGGAGCAGCGCCGGGCACTCGGCTCCCTCCTGCAGCAGCTGCTCAAGGAGAAGAAGCAAAGGGAGGAGGAACTGCAGCAAATCCTGGTAATGAAGCCCCTCATGCAGAGCTGTGGGTGAGGAAGGATCTGGGTTGGCTGCAGGGAGAGCCCATGGCTCAGTGTGGGAGTGAAGGGGAGCAGGGCAGGGCTGTGTCCAGGTCCAGAAGCCAGTTTAGTCCCAGGGAGTTGTAACATGAACCTGGGGGCCACAGCAGCACTGCCTGGGGCAGCGTGGGCACCATCATCACCCCCAGTGACCCTGCTGGGAAGGGAGGGGGCAGCAGGATGAGCACAAGGGATGGGAGTTGTGGTCTGAGCCTCAGGAGATCAGGCCACAGGGCTGGGGCAAAGGGAGCAGTGAAATGCACAGCCCCGTGTGGGGTCAAAGTGGGGCCAGCCTGCAGGAGGCAGAAATTCTGTCTGACCCCATCACAGGGCTCTGGCTGGGCCCTGCAGTGCCCAGGCTGGGGGTTCCCTCCTCACACCCATCCCTGAATCCTCCTGGCCTTGTTCCCTTGGGTGGTGAATGAATGGAGTTTTTTTTTCAGCTGGAAATGGAGGCAAAGAGCGAAACCAAGCAGGAGAACTATTGGCTGATCCAGTACCAGCGCCTGCTGAACCAGAAGCCCCTGTCCCTGAAGCTCCAGGTGCTGCTGCTGTTCCTGCTGCCACTGTGGCTCTGCTTTGCTCTGGGGGGAGCAAGGAGCCCCCTGAGCTGAGGCTGGGAGCAGGTCACAGAGCCCTCACACAGATCCAGTGCTGCCCATGGTGCTCTCAGCTCCCTCATTCCTGCCTGGGGAGGGGTGGAGCTGCCCAGGTCCCTGTGGTGCCAACACCTCAGCTGTTCCTAGCAGGAGCTGCTGTCCCAGCCCCAGACTGCTGGTCAGGAACAGCAAACTCTTGAGTACCATCCAGGCAAGGCTTCTTGTTCCAGCTGAGCATCCAAAGGGCTCTGCTTGGCTCCCCAAATCCCCTTCAAACACGACTGAGTGCAGCAACTCCTGCCCATTCCTGCCCCTCATGGCCTGAGACAGGACTTTATGCTGGTCAAGTCCCCTCAGGGTGGGCACAAGGAGCTGATCTGAGCTCTGCTTGTGCTGTAGATTGGCCTGAGCTGGCAAAGCAGGGGCTGCTGCAGACATGCATTGCCGAGGGTGGTGTTTCATGTGTGAGGGCAGAGCTCCCCGGGGCTGCAGCTCCTCCCGAGGGGCAGCTCCCATCTCTGCTCTGGGACAGGGACAGGAGCCAGGGCACGGCTGGGGCTGGGCCAGGGCAGCTCAGGCTGAGCTCAGGGCAAGGCTCTGCCCCCAGAGGGTGCTGGCACTGCCCAGGCTGCCCAGGGAATGGGCACGGCCCCGAGGCTGCCAGAGCTCCAGGAGCCTTTGGGCAGCACTGCCAGGGGTGCCCAGGGTGGGGGGGCTGGGGGATCCTGGTGGGTCCCTCCAGCTCAGGATATTCTGTGATTCCCAGACCTCAACAGTTTGAACTGTGCCCATAAAACCCCTGGGGCCAGAGCTGCTCCAGCTGTTGGGTTTCCAGGCTTTGCTGTGTTTGGATGCAGCAGAGCTGGAGCAGGGCAGGCCAGGGATGGGCACAGCCCCAGCCCTGCTGCTGCCTGGCCCCAGGGGCACATCTGGGAGCTCATTCCATGTTTTGCAGGAGAAGGGTTTGGAGCAGCAGCTGGTGGCCCTGCTGCTGGAGCTCTCTGCTGAGCAGTACGTGCCCATCTTCGCTCACCACCGAATATCCCTGGACACGCTGGGCACCATGAGTGCCAGTGACCTGGAGAAGGTACGAGACAGAGAGCCACAGGATTGTCCCTGTCCCTGCTCAGAATCCAGCTGTGCCTGGCTGGATGCTCTGCTGTGTCACCTCCCCACAGGGACAGGTGTCTGTGCTGCTCTGTCCCTGTGGGCAGTGGCTCTCCCAGAGACCTGCATGGTGAGCTGCAGCCTGGCTCCCTCTTCCACCATCCTCCAGGTGCTCTCTCTGTAGTAGAAATAGCACCAAGGAATTCCTGGTGTCTGGCAGAGGGGGCTTTCCTTGGCATGGCCACGTCTTGCCAGTAATGCCCAGGAGTTTTCAGTGTTCCCTTGGGGACATCAGCCTGCTGTCTGTCCCTCTGGAGCCAACACGCTCCTCTTTCCCCACAGCTCGGTGTGACAGAGGCTGGGCTGCAGCATGCCATCCTCAGGCGGGCTCGGGAGATCCTGGCTGTGGCCACGACCATCCCAGGTACCCCCAGTTGTTTTCTGCCACGTTTTACACCTGCCGTGGGTGTGTGAGGAGGGCAGGAGGGCTGCGGGGGCGATGGCAGCGCTCAGGGCACTCAGCTGGCTGTGCTTGCAGAGCTGCGGAGGGCAGAGGACAGCGAGGCCCCTGCGGGCCCCGAGCCCAGCGCTCCCCTGGAGGAGCCCCCGGGCCCCGCGGCCCCCACGGCCCCGGCGCTGCCGGGGGACGAGCGGCAGTCGGAGTGCGTCGTGTGCATGGAGCGGGAGGTGAGAGCCGCCGCCGCCCGGGGTGGAGCCGGGCGCGGAGGGAGGGCGGGATCCAGCGCTGCCCCAGCTCTGCCCGGCCCTGGCAGTGCCCGGGTGCTGATCCCGCCAGATCCGGGCACGGCCGGGCTGGGCACGGCAGCGGGGACGGGGGAGAGAAGGGCAGGGCAGGGATGGACAGGGCCGGGCAGGGACGGACCGGGCTCCGTGCGGGCTTGGGCAGGAGCTCGCTGAGCTCCCCCGCCGGGCCTGGGCAGCGCTCACGGGGCTGCTCTGCTCAGCTCAGCCCCGCCGTGTCCCGCCCCGTGTCCCATTGCATCCTACCCTGTGTCACATGGTGTCTGTCCTTCCTCGTATCCCATTGTGTCCTGCCCCGTGTCCCATGGTGTCTGTCCTTCCTCGTGTCCCATCGTGTCCTTCCCCCTATCGCATCGTGTCCTGCTGGGCGCAGCCCTGCCCCGCACACCCAGGGGGGACAGAGATCGGGGTGTGGGGCTCTCTCCCCACGCTGAGCCCCCGCGGGTGCTCCCCAGCTCCCCGTGCCGGGAGCGGTGTTCAGGGCCAGCAGCACTCTCCGTGTCCCCTCTGTGTCTCTCCCCCAGCCCCAGATGATTTTCCTGCCCTGTGGCCACGTCTGCTGCTGCCAGGGCTGCTGCGAGCGGCTGCTCTCGTGCCCGCTGTGCCGCCAGGACATCGCGCAGCGCGTCCGCATCTTCCACAGCGCCTAGGGCGGCCCGGAGGCCCCGGCCCCGCTCGGGCTGTTCCCGCTGCCGCTCCTGTCCCTGGAACAGCCCGCGGCTGGCGCTGCCCTCCCCACGCTGGGAGCCCCTGCATCCCCCTCGCAGCTCCCCGGGGCTCCTGCAGTGAATCCCTTCGCCCTTCGTCCCCGTGCCTGGGTGACAAACCGGGCGCAGCTGCGGCTCCTCCTCTCTGGCAGAGGTGTTTGCTGTCAGAAAGGCCCCGGGGGCTCGCAGGGACACGGGGAGCGCTTCCAGCAGTGCTGCACGGAGGGAGGGGAATTTCCCGTGGGATCATTCGGTCAGGACATGCTGTTCTGAGTGTGCTCACAGTGCCGTGCACCTCTGTCATGCCAAAGGTCTGGGGCTTCGGCTCTGGAGCCCCACGGAAGCTGTCTGGGTCTGAGCCTTAGGAACTCCCCAGCCCCCGGTTCCTGCAACACCCCCGGGACTGGAGGGACCTGCCCTGGCCAGGGGAGGCCGTGGGGGTCCCTCATCCACAAACCAGGTGGGCAGAAAGTGCTGCTGCCACTGGGGCAGGGCTGGGGCTGTGCCCAGCTCAGGACCATGGTGTCTCTGCACTGGGGAGTGGGGGCTGCTCCATTGTCATTGATCAGTGACAATTCCTGTCTGCCCTCAGCTCTTGACCCTGAAATATAAAAATGCTGCCACGAGCCTTGTTCCACCACAGCCTTCCCCAGGAGCAGCCATTAAATGCAGCTGGTTTCTGCTGGGGGTGTTTGCTCACTCTTTCCTTCTGCAGGGGGGGTGGCTGGAGCAGGGACAGGGCCACCACCCCATGCCCGGCTGTCCCAGTGTCACCTCCTCCTTCTCGTCTCCTTGTCAGAGAAGAATTTGAGCCTCTGGGCCTCCTCCCAGGGTGTTGCTCATCGTGGAGCTGCCCCAGGGATGTCCAGGCAGGGGAGACCTTGGACCCTGCGCTTGGCTTGCCTCACATGAACTGCCCCATGCAGAACATCCCTGTGGGACACGTGTGTGGCCTCGTGGAGGTGTCCTGGGGACGTGCCACAGCACCAGGGCCAGCGCCTTGGGAACACCCTGGGGATGTTTTTCCAGCCTCTGTTTTCACGTTTTGCTGCCCTTGCTGCCCATCAGAGCAGGCAGGTCCTTGGGGAGGGACAAGAGCTGCACCAGGAGCGGCTGGGGCTGGGATGGAGGAGGGGAGCCCTGGGCGGTGCCCGAATGAGGGCAGGGAGGGTCATGGAGCACCCTCACCCCTCCAGGCTCCCCCTCTCTCGGCATTCCCTGGGGTCGGGGAGGAGGAGAGAGTCACAAGCCCTGGCCTGAGGGAGGAGCAGGGAGAGAGGATCCAGCCCCCGCTGCGCCCCCTCCCCAGAGGCAGCCAGAGACCACACGGGGATCCCACAGGTCCGGCCGGAGAGGAGGGAGAGTCCCGAGGGCTGCCCCGACACCCGGCCGGCAGCAGCGAGGCTGCAGCACCCCCTCCATCCCTCCCGGTGGCCGCCGGGCCGTGCCAGGGGCGGCGGGGGGTGACAGGAGCTCAAGGTCCGCTCGGGGACAGTGAAGAGGAGCCAGCGCTTCCCGAGCCGGGCTGCGCTTCATGGGCAGGGCCAGCACGGCCCCACTGCAGGGACAGCCCCGCTCAGCCACGGGGCTCACAAACATCTGGAGCATCACGGGGCACTTTCTGAGACTGCGGGGGAAAGTAAAATAATAATTAAAAAAGCTCCCTTCGGCCCCAGCCAGCCCCAGCAGTGCCGGGCAGTCGGGGGCTGCAGCCCCGTCTATCCCTAGAGCCCTGAGGTGGCGGTGCCGGTGCCGGTGGCCGGGGCCGCCTCCTACACCGGGTGACAGACCCCAGGGCTGGTGGGAAATGGGTGCTAAAGCTGCTGCACCCAGAGTTCAGTTGGTCCTGAAGTTCATTAACAGCGATAGAATCCGTGCTTGGGATGTGGTAATAACATAATGGATTTGGAACGGGAAAAGGGAAAGAGCAGCAGGTGTTTAGGGGCAGCAGCAGCTCTGCGGTGGAGGAGGAGCGTTCCCTGTTCCCGGTGCCGCTCCAGCGCCCGCCGAGCACCCTGGGGCCAGGCTGAAGTTCAGGGGGGGGGGGCGGTGGCCCCGGCCCCCTCAGCCCTCCCCGGGCTCGGCCATCGCCGCCCCCCGCCTTCAAAAGCGGAGGGGCCGGACCGTGCCCGCGGAGCGCGATGGCAGCGGGGCCCGAGCCCGGCCGGGAGTGCGGCATCTGCTACGAGGCGTACGGGGGGGCCGGGGGGGGCCCGCAGCAGCTGCCGTGCCGCCACTCGCTGTGCCAGCGCTGCCTCCGCAGGCTCGTGTGCCGCGCCGCCAGCGTGGCCTTCGTCAGCTGCCCCTTCTGCAGGATGGTGACGCTGCTGCCCGAGCCGGCCCCGGCCGCCGCAGCGGAGCCGGGAGAGCGGCAGCCGGAGAGCGGCGGTGCCCCCCCGGAGCCCGGCCAGGGCTCGTCGCGCTCGGTGGCCGCGCTGTGCTCGTCCCACGCCCCCGTGTTCGCCGTGAGCAGCTCGGTGTCCCCCTGCGGCCTCCGCCGCGGCTCCGAGGCCCCTCACGCCTTCGTGCTGGGGCTGCTGGGCCGGGGGCTGCTGCTGGACACGCAGCCCCCGCTGGCCTCCATGGAGAACCTGCGCCTCGGCTTCGCCGCCGGCATCCTCGTGCTCATCGTCTCCACCTTCTTCCTGCTCGTCTTCCTCAAGTAGGTCCGCATGGCGCAGCGGGGCTCCCAGCCCGGTGGATGGAGCCGGTGATGGGTCAGGGACTGCTCGGGCCGCGGCCACGGCTCAGCACCCGCCTGGATCCAGCCCTGGGGCCCGCAGGACGCTCGGCTGCCCCGCACGAGAGCCCCCGGCCATCAGACTCTTTAAAAATTAACTTAATACAGTGCTTTCCTGCCCCGGGGCCCGGCCGTGCTCTCGCTCCGTCCCGAAGGCCCCGGGCCCGCTCGGCGGGAGGCGCCGTGTGGGGCCGCGGGGGCCGGCGGGCTGAGGGGCGGGAGGATCCCGCGGGCAGCGCTGCCCGGGGCCGAAGCTGTTCCAAGGCCACTCCAAGGCCTTTGCAGGGAGGAGAGAGCCCGGAGCGTGCCCGCAGAGCGAGGAGGCAGCCGGGGACGGGCTCCAGGATGAGACAGCCGGGAACGGGCTCGGCCCCTCAGACACACCAGACATTAAAGCCAGCCATGGGTCCAGCGCCGCGTCCGCAGCTTCTCTGTGAGTCCTTGAGCCTCGGCAGGCAGGGCAGGGGCTGAGCACCAGGATGGAGCGGGGGGGGGTCCTCTCCTTCCCGGCTCTCAACAAAGTTCTGGGCACGTCCTCAGCAAAGTTCTCTGCACTTCAGCCACCTCAGGCCGGAACTCAGGTGGGACCAGGGTCAGCCCCAGCACAGCCCCTCAGGCAGCATCGTCCTCCTGGGCCCTGGCACATCCCTCCTTCCCCGGGGCTGCTCTGCCTCTGGAAACCCAGAGCTGCCCCCTGCACCCCAGGCAGGTGCTCACGCAGGCACAGACAGGGTTAATTTCGATCCCGAGTCCAGGCCGGGGTGGGGAAGGGGGTGTGGTACCTGCTGGGCCCCAATGGGGTGTGGGGGAAACAAGTTTCAATCCCAACTCTCGCACCCCAATCCCTGCTCAGAGCTCCCAGGCACAGAGGAGCTGAACCCTTCTGCAGCCCCAGAGCAGCTCAGCAGGGACTGGGCTCTGCAAAGCCCCAGAGATGCCCAAGATCCCCTCCCCTAAAATGTGAGGGGAACCAGGCAAGTGCCCTCTGTGACCATCAAAGTTCTTTGTGCTCCAGCTTCTCAACCCAACCCAATCCAATGTGAGAGCCCAAGGAGCCACAACAGAAAGGGACCTTCTCTCCTTTCCCAGGAGAGGGCTTCAACAACAAGAACAGAGAACAGCTTCTAAATAAAATTATGCCCAATTTAAGTCAGAGCAAAGTCAGTTTTCAGGTGGTAGATGAAGCCAGACTAAAGTAAAGCCACTGCAAGCAAAAAAATCAGGTTTAATTGCACTTTATTGTCCAAGAAGTGAAATGCAAATCCCTCAGGGTGTCTATCTGTAATGGGGAATGAGAAGTGGAAGTTGTTATTATGAGCAATGATCACCCCTGGGACCCTGCATGGATGGGTCCAGAGGCCACATGAGGGGCATTGACACTCAGAGCAGCACAAGCACCCCCAAAATCCAGTTCCAAACACCCTCACACTGAGCACTGAGTGATGCCCAGGAAGGCCCAGCTCAGGTCACCCTGCACAGCAGCAGGGTGGCTGTCACAGGCTTTGGTCTCTGCCCCAATTTCAGCTGCATTTGGCAATTTGTGGTACTGAGGATGGGGCACATGGACCTGCCACACCCCCAACAGCAACAGCCAGTGTTCTTTTGGGTGTTTTCCTCCCAAGAAATAATCTTTAGGGGGACAGAGATCTGATTCCAGTCAGAGACTGTAAAGGCAGGTGTAGAAATGAAACCATAGAATTAGTAGAGTTAGTTTAAGTCCTTTGATTTTATGCAGGGGTTTATTGTAAAGACTTCTGGGGTGAAGTTGTGTTAGTACCCACGAATGGAGAATCAAAGTGCTGTGAGAGCCCCAGGCTGTTTGCCCAGCTCTGTCCTCACTCCTTTCCCCTCCTGGTCCCCTCAGAGTGCAGGGAGACCCCAGCCTGGCCAGCCCAGCCCCTCTGTACAGCCTGACTGGTGCTGGGATGGTCACACTTGAACAGCAGCACAGCCAAAGGCACGGGAGAGGGGCTGGGCTGTGGGGAAGGACTTGCCAACCACACAGCACAGCCCAGAGCTGGGGGGCTGCTCCCACAGGGAAACACAGCCAGCAAAAGCCTCCTCAGCTCTGGGCTCAGGAGGAGCTGAGCTGTGTCTGACACACAGCAGGGACTGAGCTCCTTGTACCATCACAGCTCCCAGGCCCAGCAGCAGAGCCCCCCTGAACCACCTCAGCCCTCACAGGAACACCTGACTGGGATTCCTGGGGGAACCTCCAGTGGCACATGGCTCAGACAGTGGGGAGAGGGTGCAGAGTCCCTGGGAGCCACCTGGGGACTGAGAAACATCCAAAGACTTCATCACTGGGGAAGGAGATTTTAGTCTGATTTTTGAACAGGGTGTTGCCACTGCAGGCTCCTGCCAGACTTGCTCTGCTGAAGCTCTTCACCAAGTTCCTATTTGCAAAAGGTTTGAGATTAATGAATCCAGGGCTCAGGGGAGGGGGACAGGGGGTGGCTCCTGCACTCAGCCCAAGCCCAGAGCGTTCGGCAGCTCAGCGTGACACGTCTGAGCACGCACTGGTGGAGGAAGAGCCCTCTGCTGCCAGGTCCCCTGCACAACCACGAGTGGCAGAGGAGCCCCCTGCTGCCAGGTCACCTGCACACCCACGAGTGGCCGAAGAGCCCCCTGCTGCCAGGTCATCTTCATCATCATCACCGAAGAGCGGCAGGGGAGGGGGACGCCCCTTCATGCTCTGCAAGGCACACCAGAGGGAAACTGCTCAGCCCCAGCAGCTTCCTGGCATTTCCTTATCACCACACAAACTGCTCTGCAATCTCGGCCAGCTCTAAGGAGAGCTGGGAACAAGAAGCCTCATTACCCAAGTTTTTATTTCTCATGTGATGGTTTGCTGTTTAGATTAGATAGCAGGAAAAAATTCTTGATGGGAAGGAATGTAAAGCATTGGCACAGGCTGCTCAGGGCAGTATGGAGTCACCAGCCCTGGCAGTGTTCAAAAAGTGGGTTGATGTGGTACTTGAGGACATGGTTCAATGGTGAATGGTGCTACATGGATGGCTGGACTTGATGATCTTAAAGGTCTTTGCAACCTTGAGGATTCTGTGGGTTTATGATTCCAGGCTAAAAAGGACTGGAGAGGGGCCAAATACTAAAAGCCTTCAATTAACCTGGCAAGTCCCACTGATTTCATGCCAACAGAGTCTGTCACCACTGCCTCAGCCAAGCCAGCCCCTCCCAGCTCAGTCACCCACCCCAGATACTCCTGATTTACACAGGGAATGCATGGGGAACCCTGGGCTCAGCCAGGCCCCCACTGCCACAGGGAGGATGTTACAGATCAGAGCAAACACCCAAATACATACCACCACCATATCAATATCCTCCTCTTCCTCCTCCTCCTCGGGAACCTCACGCTCCAGTGGTTCAGGAGATGCTGTTTCAAAGTTGTCATCCTCAAAGAGGCTGCAAGGAGATAAAGAATGAGCAGCTGGCTCTCAGAGGATGGCATTTGCTTTTACAAGTTCTGTTGCTGAGAGATGGCAAAGCTTTGGCATGGAGGGAAGCCTTTGTGGCAGGTACTGCTCAGCAGTGCAGGGCAACTCTGGGCCCTGGCAGGCACCAGGGTCACTGCAGAGGAACTGCACACCCCCTGGGAATGTTCTCCACTGCCTCCAGCAGACAGCAGGCTGCTCTGGGGCTGCTCCCAGTGCAGTGTGCCCTGGGCAGCCTGGTCTGTGCCACCCAGTGCCAGCCCCATGAGGGGGCTGCAGCCCCAGCCTGTGCTGTCCTGCAGCAGGGACACACCTGGGCCAGCTGCTGTCCCAGCCCCAGCTGACCCTGGCACCCAGCACCCCCTCTCACCTGGAATTTGTGTGCCTGGGATTGGAGCCCAGTTCCTGAGATCCTGCAGCTTTTCCCAGGACAGCTGAGCCTGGCTCTGCTCTGCTGGACACTGAAGCAGGTTCCTGCTCAGAGTCAGCTCCATCCCATGGGTCTGTGCCATTCTCCTCCTCCCCATTAAAGGGAGGAGGTTCTAAACCTCCCCCAGCCTCCTCTGCCTTCTGCTCCACAGCTGGAGGTGCTGCCTCATCCCCCTCTCCTGGCTTGGCTCCTGGAACAGAAGGCACAGCAGAGGGATCCTGTTCTGGGCCAGCCCTCCTGATGGGAACACTGTCCAGCCCAGGAACAGGCTGTCCTGCAAGCACAGGCTCCTTCTCAGCATCCAGGCTGGAACCAGCTGTGCAAGGCAGATGCTCCTCCTGAACCTTCTCTTCCTCTGCCACCCCACTGCTGAGTGTCTCCTCAGGAGCTCTGGGCCCAGCAGGGTGAGGAGCAGCCTGGCCTGGCTGCAGGGAGCCTCTGGTCACTCCCCCAGGGTCAGCTGGGGCTGCAGGGCTCTGTGCTGGGCTGTGCTGCAGGGCCTCTCTGTGCTCAGTCCTTGCTCCAGGTGATCCCTCCTGTCTCCCTGCTCCTGTGCCACATTCCTCATTTTCACTGCCACGCTCTGGTTTCTCCTGCTGCCTGTTGAGCAGCTGCAATGTCACAGTCTGGAAAAGGGAGTAGAGAGAACACAATTACACCCTAAATACAAACCATCCCAGATCCCTGAATCACCTCCTCCTACCAGGCTGCTCTGCCACCCACAACAAATCCTCCTTCAGTTATTTCAGTCTCACAGCACAGATGGGAGGTTTCAGCCCAAGGCTCTCTCTCCTCTCACCACTGCCATACCTTGATAGTGTTCATGACCACCCCCAGGACTGTCCTGCCACTGTACATCTCATCCAGCTCAAATTCACCCCGAAGAGACTGAAATACACCGTTCATGATCTTCTTTACCTGCAAAACAGCATGACAGGAAACAGAGATACAACTCATTAGCATGTGAAGCACTCAACACCAGGCACTTCTCCAAGGGAAGGAACAATAAATCTAAACACACACAGGTAGTTTTTCAAATAATTGACTTTCCAAACCAGAAATCCCTCACCACATCAGGCCACCTTAACCCAGACCACTCTATGTGACCCAAACTTATCCCCCCAAACTGAGGCAGGCTGCACAAAGCCAAGGCAGACTTGCACTTCTTTCTTATTTAAATTTTTAAATCTAAGCCTCAAATGTAGAGTTTTAATAAGAAATATAATCTAGGCAACAAAGTGGGCTGCAGGAAGATGGAGTAAGGCTTTACAAGGGATGGAGAGACAGGACTCAGGGAATGGCTCCCACTGCCAGAGGGCAGGGATGGATGGGAGATTGGGAATTGTTCCCTGGCAGGGTGGGCAGGCCCTGGCACAGGGTGCCCAGAGCAGCTGTGGCTGCCCCTGGATCCCTGGCAGTGCCCAAGGCCAGGCTGGGCAGGGCTGGGAGGAATCTGGGACGGTGGGAGGTGTCCCTGCTCATGGGAGGGGATGGAATTGATGAGCATTAAGGTCTCCTCCAACCCAAACCATTCTGTGTGCCCATGACTCTAGGATAAGATCCCATCCTTTCTTCCTCTGTGGACTGTTACTACAAGCACAGTGCTCTGTGGAGAAAATGAACTTTTTCCTTCTTATGTCAGTTCAAAGAGAAATAATTCAAGGTAAATGCATTTGCTGAGGAAGGAGAAGTCCTGGAGGGTCCAGCTCACTTGCTCAGTGTAGTCTGCAGGGGAAGATCCATCCTGATCCTGGTGCAGCTCTCGGAGCCGTTCCTCATAGCGAGCCCTCAGTGCTCCCATGTCTGCCTGCAGGGCTGAGAACTGCCAGGGGAGAGAGAGAGAGGCACCCTCAGAGCTGCCCCCACAGCACAGCCCCACCCAGGGTCACCTGGCAAGGGCTGCAGTGAGGCACTAACTCTGAGAGGGGCTTTAAGCATGGCACAAAAGATTTGGCTGAAAGCAACAGCACCAAAATAAGGACAGCCAAGCCAGCCCTGGAGAGTCACAGTTGTGTCATCAGCTCCTCAAATGCCACCAAGAATAAGTGGGTGCAGCATCACTGAGATCCCAGTGAGATAAAGGCTGGGCCTGTTCTTATTTAAAATTATTCCTTCCCCACCATATTCTGGAACTCCCATCCTCATTATTCTGGACTATCCTGAGGTTGCTGTTCCCTGCACTCCAGTTCCCATCCAGCTGCTGTGTTATTCCTTTACCTTCTCTTGGATAGGCTCCAGCTCCTCCAAACGTTGCTGAGCCTCAGACAATTTTTGCTCCTCTGCTTTTTTCGAGTGTTTGAGAGCTGTGAGCTGAAACACAAGAAGCAGAGCAGGTCCAGCCCCTGGCAGTGTCACCCACTCCAAGCAGCCACTCAGGACAGTACAAGGAAGTGGAAGTTGTAGCTGTTGCTGCAGTTCAGCACTATCAGCACCTTGGCTCTCCCTCCACCATAATAAACCCAACCCAACCCCTGCACATAGCCAAGATCAAGCTCCACAACAGGCAGGGAGTTAAAGTCAAGCCCCAGTTCGGTGGGAGAAGACTGCTGGTTCCAGCTGCTGGTGTTTAGTGCCCATTACAGCAATGAAGAACAGATCTTTACCTTCTCTTCCAGCTGGGCCAGCTGGTGCTGCAGGGAGTCCCTCTGCTCACACAGCTCCTGGCACTGCCGGGCGTGCTGCTCCTTGGCTGAGGCCAGGGCACGCTCCCACTTGGCCTCACACTGGGACTCCAGCTCTGCCTGGATCACTGACAGCTGCCCAAGGTACAAGAGACCATCAGGAACACACACACAGATCTGTGTTTGCACAGGAGGTGAGAGCCAGGGCTGGACACCCACAGACAGAGTGCAGCCACCAGCTCACACCCACACCTCCCACTTCAGCTCCAGCCACAACCCCCCAGGCAGGCCAGATGATCTGGCTCAGATCTCAGACCTCTTGGCACAATTCTAAACAACCTTTCACTCCTCACAAGTCCCACATTCTTCTCTCTACTACAATCTCAATTTGGTGCCTCTCCTTTCCCCAGTTTGATACTAACCCAAGAATTCAAGCAGGCAATCCTTTCATTCTTCCCCTAGCTGAGCACTTTCACATTGTTTCCTACCTGAAGGCTCCCACAAGCCCTCCAGACCTGGAGCAGCAGCTCCCTGGGTCCCCACCTGCTCTGCTGCTGCCTGGTCAGTCGAGGTCCTGGCCTTTTTCAGGAGCTGCCTGAGCTTGTCCAGCTCCTGCTGGTACGACCTGCGAATCTCCTCCATCTCCTCCTCTGCCTGAGCTCTCTCTGACAGCGATTTCTTCTTCCTCTCTGCAAGATTCTGCAGCACAGAACATGACACACAACAGGCCAGACTGCACCAAAGCAGCTTTTCTCCCTCAGGCAGAAGGAAGTTCTTTGGACAGGGAACTTCATCATTTGAAATCAAGCTGAGGCTACCTCAGAGGTAAGGAAGGTTGACACATTACTGGGTAAGACATCAAATAAATAAATAAAAAAATTTTTAAAAAAGTAAATAAAAAATTAAATAAATAATAATGACTAATAAAATAAACAATAAGCAATAAGTAAATAATAAATCAAAAATAATAAAAATAGCAAAAAATATTCAATAGGTAAATAATTATTCAATTTAAATAAATAATAATTACTAATAAAAATAATAATCACTAAAATAATTTTTTAAAAATGAATTAACATAACCACAAAGGCTCCACCAACCTGTAGATGAGTTAAGATTTACTTAACATACATATTTAATAGCAAGAACCTTTGGGTTTTGGGTTAACCTTCAGTAAACAACTGAAACTGTGTTGCTGGCACTGGACATACCCTTTCCAGAGTCTCCTTTTCCACCCTCAGGTCTGCCAGCTCTTCCTCCAGTGCTGCAATTCTCATATCCAGCTGTTTGCGGCTCTGCTTCTCAGCCTTGAACCTGCTCTGAGTGTCCTGAGAGGCTTCCTGCAGCTCTGCAAACAAACCCCCATTTCCCTGTGAGCTTGGTGCAAACCCCACTGCAGGGGAGCACATTTTGGGGGCTGATGGGGAGGAACAGGGTCTCCTGCACAGTGCAGTCAGCAACTCCACTTGTGCCTGCAGTGGGGACTGGGCTTTATCAAGAGCAGCCTGTTCCAGTGCTTTGCAACCATTTCTGTGAAGACATTTTTCCCAATATGCAACCTAAATTCCCACTGGCACAGCCTGAGCTGTTCCCTCTCCTCCTCCTCTGTTCCCTGGGAGCAGAACCTGACCCTCCCAGCTGTCCCCTCCTGTCAGGAGCTGTGCAGAGCCACAAGGGCCCCCCTGAGCCTCCTCTGCTCCAGGCTGAGCCCCTGCCCAGCCTCTCCTGGGGCTCCAGCCCCTCAAGGTCCTTCTCATCACATGGAGTCCAGAAGTGACCCCAAGGTTGAGGGTGGGGCCACAGCAGTGCCCAGCACAGAGGAATGAATGAACACCTCATGTTTATCTCAGCTTTCCATCCTGTAGAGCAGCATCTCTGGCTGCTCTACAGGATGTTGGACAGAAAAGCCAAGAGATTGTTCTACAAAAGGCATCCCTGGAACAGGATGATTTTGTTTGTTGAGTCATCCCACTTTGCCTTCAGTGGTGACAAGGTTGCACATCCCTCAGATATTTCAATGCACCCATATCCTTCCATCCCCTGTGCCTGATCCTAGGGAAAGCAGGAATATACCCCAGAAGACAGGAAAAACTACAACTTATCAAAGAAAAGAGCCATGAAGGAGCTCCCACCTGCCACCTGTGCCTGCAGCTTGTTGAGCTCTGCCTCCTGTCTCTCTGCATCCTGCACAGCACAGGAGAGCTGCTTCCTCAGGTCCATCTCCTTCTTCTGGTGGGCAGTGAGCTCCAGCTGCAGCTGGGAAACCTGGGCTGTGGCAGCTGCCAGCTCCTCTGCAACTTTGGCCTGGAGCACAAAATGGAGCAGGAAAAGGGAGGAGGGAAGAAAAGGGATGTGTGAGGAAGCAGCAGAATTGTTCTCTCAGGAAGAGCTGGATATCAAGGACACATCTCCAGAGTGAGGAGGCAACAGTGACTCTTCTGCCATGTCAGTTTTGTCCAGGCTGACTAGAAGGCTGCACGAGGCCACCAACAACCTCACCACCATATCAGCTAAACCCAGTGAGTTTTTCTGAAAAGGTTAAATAGGTTTAAGCCTGGTACCAGTGCCTGGTGGCTCTGCTCAGTTTTCAGGCTATGAAAACATCTATTTGAGTAAAAAGTCTGGGCTCCCACATATAATTGTCTTCCATAAGCTTACAAATCACTGAAGAGCCACTTAAACACAGGCTGGTCCCAGCCAGGAGAGCAGCCTGTCCCCAGAGCACACAGCACGAGGTCACCTTGGCTGCCTATGGGCAAGGCTGGCATTTCCCAGCACAGCTCTCAGTCATTTGGGGACCTGTTTAGGTTTAGGATTGCTGAGAGTCAGTGATTCACCCAAAGCCAGGCACTAGCACAGCTTGTTAGACAACTTGTAAACAATGTTAGCAGAGGCTCAAGGCATCAAGACAGACACAAAGTCCCATTCCCAATCCTGCTGAGTGACACACAAACTTCAGAGGACGCTCTGCAAAGAGAATTTGCACAGGGAATCCCTAAACACCTTCCACACCTCTGCCTATTTTGAGATTCCCAACAGATTTTTCATATTCTTGAAACAGGTAAGGTCAGAAGAACTGGATTTTCTCTCTGCTTTATTCCCCTCAGAGAATTCCCTCCTCATGAGGGCCAACACCTTCTGGCACAGAAGAACTGCGAGCAAATTGTTCCAGCAATGGTGATGATGAGGATGTGCTGACCTGGAGGGCTGGGATACCACAGCACTCATTTTACAGAGGAGGCAGCATTTCACAGAGTGGCCAAAACCAGATCTGCTTTCCTCCTGTGCTTCCATAAATGTTCCCCTGCTACACTGACTCCTGGCTAAAACCAAACCCCATGGCACAGCTAAGGACACCTGAAGGTTATTTTAACCCTGGCCTCTGTCTTTAATGGCAAATAAAGAAAACAAAATGAGGAGATCCTGTGGCAGGAAGTGTTACAGAAGTTTCTACAGAGGATGCTTCAAGTCCACAGCTCAGCTCCAGCTTTCAGGAATCCTGGGGGGCCTGTACCTGCTCTGCCAGTGATCCTGCTCTCCATGGGGAGGGAACAAGCAGCAATGTGAGAGAACTCTTGGAAAAGGCTCCCTGAGAAAGAGGGGGCCAGTGGGGAGACACTGCCAGTTTCTAGCCCTTTTCCAGTGAGGGATCTGTGCTCACTCAAGCTGAGACAATTCTTTCCATGCCAATCAGTTTCTAGCTCAAGAGGAAGCTGGGCTGGCACTGCCTAGGGCACACCCATGTAGCAGCTACACAGTCACAGACACTGCCTCACCTGGTCCCAGCCCCGATCCACTGGCAGCATGTGCTGGGAAGAGAAAGCAGCAACAGGAAACAGGAAGGGTTAACAACACAGCTGGAAAGGCAGAGGCATTCATCAGCAGAAAAGCAAAATGCTTCATAACAGGAGCCTAAGGCATGCCAGAGAAACCTTTAAATTACTCCAAGGACTGTAAAAGCTTAGACAGGAAAAGGAGTGAAGCCTGATGTAAAAAGAGAGACACTAAAGGTGTCCTTAGCGTATGTCACACTGCAGAGCTGGGAGCAGTCCTGGCTGTGACCTGCACTGGAGAGGTGGGGAATTACTTATGGGTCACAAACCCTCACCTAAAGCTGTGACTTGCTCTGCCAGGGCCAAAGATCCACAACCTAAAGCAGTGAGTAACCAACACCTCTGTGACCCTGGGTACAACCAAATAAATGGTGAGTAAAGCTGTGTGTAAACAATGGGCAAACAGCTTCCAATCAATCCTCTTCCCATGGGAATCAGGGACTGCAGGCCCAGGGCAAGCTGGGTTAGACAAAGGGAAGAGGAAGGAACACCAGCCTTCATATTTACAGTCAGTACTCCCACAGAAGCAGGGGGAATCTCCCAGTGCAAGGCAGGGCTTTCCTGGCCTGAAGTCTGTTCATGGAACATCATCCCTGGGCACTGGCTGCTCAGCCAGGGGGTCCTGCTCAAGATGAGGCCCAGAAGACTCCTGAGGATCTTGTACTTCCAAAAGATGACTCCTCCCCAAGTTTCATTGTACCAGCAGGATGCTGTCCTCACTGAGGAGGGAATTAAATTTATTATTTCAGTCTGACTTATTCCTGGTTAGAATCTCTGACACTCCTACATACTGTGGGTCTGGGGTGGAAAAGCAGCTCCTTCCCTGCCTGCTCTCAGCACTATCAGCCCTTCCCTGCTCTACTCTTGACCACCCTTTGGAAAGCTGCAGTTCTGCTCAGCTTTAGGTGCACCAAGCTGTGGTTCTCACACAGAGGAAGCATTTGTCACCTCACATTTCAGCATTTGTCACCTCACATTTCAACTGCAGAGAGCCAGCTCAGCAGCAGAGCACAGAGCAAGACTGGACTTGGTGCAATTTAAGAAACCAATGCTTGAGAAAGCAGAGCAGGCACCATGCAATGGCAGAGCCAGAGCAGCACTCCTGGGCTAGGCTGGCCTGCAGGGATGGTTCAGGGTATGCAGCCATGCAGAAATGCATTTCACTGCTTTAAAAGCTATTTCCCAACAGCTCTTGTCATAAAAGCACAGAGTGTTACTGGGAGAAACAAACAGCTTCTGATTAGCATTAAAAAAAAAAAAAAAATCACAAAAGTGCAATGAAGAAACTCCAGTAGGAAATACATTTTTTCTTGTATCCATATTCACTCCGTGTTATATAAAAGGAATAAAACTCTTCTGCATCTATCAGTGCAACTAAATAACTGAAGTATTTCCAACTCAAAAGCCCTGAAAAGCCCTGTGATACAAAATTCCACAACACACTGGCCACATGTCTACACAGTTAACAATAAATCACACACTCTCCTACAAAGTAACAACATTAAAGTTATGACAGCATAAAATGGTTACATCTCTGTGATGCTTTGGTCATGAAAGCCATCAAAACATCCTTTTTTTTTTTTTTCCTCAAAACAAAATTCAGAACTGCAGCTGCCTTCTAAGAAAACTGCCTTGACTAACAAGGCCTCAGCTTGTTTTAATGCAGAACCCTGGCTTTGTTCATGGCACTGTTACCTTCTCCTGCTCTGCATGCAACACTCTTGCCTGTGTGCTCTCGTTTGTGGTCTGCAGGGAGTGGTTCCTCTGCTCCATCAGCAGGTTACTCTGCTCCACATACCTGTGAACAGGGAGACTCTGTGGGATTGCTGCAAGCACAGGGCCAGGAGCCAAGGGCTCACACAGAAAAGGAGACATCCCAAAGCACAGGAGGTCTGTGCTGAATTCATGACAAGTCCCAGACAATCTGATGTGCTGATCCCAGAGGGGTGGGAGGGCTGTGCTTGCACAACAGAGCTTTTATCACCTGGGGTAAGTCCTTCACCTCTCTGAAAATGTTTCATGTTCCAAGAGTTTTGGTAACTTGGTAGCACCTGAACTTCACAAAGGGCACCACAACCCCTACAATTTCTTCACCGCACTAAAAAGCCAGCAAAAATAAAGTAACTCCCAGAAACAGGGCAAGTGTGCTCACAGACACATGAGGGAAAAGAAAAAGGGATTTTGTTCCCCTTTTACACATTCATGTTTACTATAAACCAGAATTTTGGGTATAAGCCCTGCAGAGAAGGTGGGAGGAATACCACACTTTAAATACATTAGAAAAAAAAAATCAAAATATCAAAATATGGCTGTCTCCTAACAAATCCCCCTCAGTTATGCCCAAGTGTCAGCTGCAGAGTCTGGAATGCAGTGAGGCTCCCAGCCCTTACCTCTGGTTACGTTCAATCAACTCACTGATCTTCTCATTCTGCTCCTCAATCCGACTGCTCTTCTCAAAGATCTCCTGCTTCAGTCTCTCATTCTCCTAAAGCACAGCTCAGCATCAATATTCAGCTCACTCAGATTTCCTTGCAGCAGCTCCTAGACCTTTATTTGCACAGAGGCAGGACAGTGGTGAGGCTCATCCCTTCTGTGGGAGCAGCCCAGGGAGGCACCTGCCACATTCAGCAGAATCCTGGCACAGGACAGCGGCTGCCAAATCACATTCTGGAAATTATTGTGTCTGGTTGGCTTCTTTACCCACAAACCTCAAGTTTTTAAGGCTGCTGCTTAGGAAGGCTTCAAAGCATAAAATTAAATGGTGAATAGCAGAAGCAGGTGGTTTCTACAATGTGAACTTCAGCTGAAGGCTGGGGGCTAAATCCATAGTGGCTTGAGAAGCTGAACTTCTCCTACACAAACCTTTTGTCAAAGCCCATTAAATACCCACAACTCTGACTCAGAAAACACCCAAACCCCAAAATGCTGAGAGGAGCTTTTTGGAGGGGGAAAGAGGGATGGAAATCATTCTAAGTCTCATCCTCATTCTGACCACACAAAACCAGAAGCCATGGGAGGCTGGACATTTGCTCTCCTTAGGGATAAAGAGAGCCCCAGGTGCTGATGGCAGTGACAGCAGCTGCCCATGCTCACCTGGATGATGCGCTGGATGTTGCTCATGATCATGGAGGCCTCCATGGTGACAGAGGAGATGCCAGGCAGCAGGGAGCTGCTAGCACTGCTTTGCTTCTTCAGCTCCTCCACCTGCAGAGAGAAACCATTCTTAAGCCATTTGAAATCAATTTATGGGTGTAGGTGAGAGTCAGACATGTGCAAAGAGGCATTTCACTCTTCCTTCTGCTCAGCTGTAGGGAACAGGCACTGAATCAAGTGTGACACCTCCCAGAGGGCAGGGAATCCCCCAAGCTATGCACCACATGATATTCGAGACATTAAGGCAGCACTTTTCCCCAAGCCTAAGCTTTGTTTTTACACAGCAGCTGAACTGCTGCCACTTGAAGGTGTGATAATATTGGAATTTTACTCATTTACTGTATGCAGGCATTTAAATAGAGCCAACTGCTCTCAGCACACCTGGAGAGTAGAAATGTCCTGGGCAGCCAGGTGATCCATTTTACCCATCCCTGGGCAGCCAGGTGATCCAGTTTATCCATCTGATCCATTTGATCCATCCCTGGGCAGCCAGGTGATCCATTTTACCCAGGTGATCCATTTGATCCATACCTGGGCAGCCAGGTGATCCATTCTATCCATCTGATCCATTTTACCCATCCCTGGGCAGCCAGGTGATCCATTTTACCCATCTGATCCATTTTACCCATACCTGGGCAGCCAGGTGATCCATTTTACCCATACCTGGGCAGCCAGGTGATCCATTTTATCCATCTGATCCATACCTGGGCAGCCAGGTGATCCATTTTACCCATCTGATCCATACCTGGGCAGCCAGGTGATCCATTTTATCCACGACTTTGCTCACAGCCAGTCGGATTTCAGTGTTGTGCTGCCGAGCTTCTGTCATCAAAAAGGAAGTGACATCTCCAGGGGCTTGAAGGGAAAGGAGAGAATTTATAGTGACAAGGGGAAATACCTGCAGGGACACAGCAAAAGCTGGCTAGCATGAAGCCTGCCACCAGCTAAGCCCAGAAATTAAAAGGACATGGTATCTGGAAAATGAATAATGTAGGTATTTCCCAAATAAACTCAGGCAGGTTTGAGTACAGGAAATTCTTGAGCCATGTGACAGCTCAGCTCAACAGCAAAGCCCCCAGACACACCAGAGCAGCAGAGGGACAATCAGATCACAGCAGTGAAGGTCAGCTTCTGCAAAAACAGGCTCCAAGAAAGGCTCAGTTCACTCAAGACTTCACCAACTGGGATGACTTAATGGTTCTTTAAATGCCTTTGGTCCTTCCTAGGTTTTGCCTTTTCCAGTTCAATTCTCTCCCTGGCTGGTAGTTTTAATTATAACTGGAAGCACCATCTACCATTCCTTTAGTAATACCCAGCCCTAGGAAGACACAAATTCCAGCCCCTTTCACACTGCACAAAGCTCTCCAAGGTAAGAAAGAGGTGAGTGTTTATTGGGAAGTGCTTGCCCCTATTTGGTATTAAAAAATAAGTATTTGTGAAACAGCAGAGTGGTACCACAACCATAAATCATCATCACCAGCTGTTTATGCAGGAGCTGCAGCCCTCTGAGAAGCAGATACCCTTTAAAACATACCTTGGTAAGGAGCAGGATACATCTGACCCACAGGCTGCAGTTGAGAGGCAGATGCAGCAGTTTGGGGGTAAGCAAATGCCACTCCTGGATATGCCTGGCAGGACAAGTTCAAGAGGTTAGAATGTTTTGCTGTTTCCCCATGTCCTCACAGTTTCATATTTTTTGAAGCCCAAGAGCAAGGATGATGTTTGGAAAGAAAAAAATCCAAGAATTAAGGAGTGTGAAAGTCAAAATACACAGGAGTCATTGTGAAAGGAAAATAACACTTCTTTTGAGGGTTAGTTCCCACCTTCACTCAAATTTCAGCAAAACTGTCATCCTATATTTGTGAGAGTCAGATCAGCATGTGAACAGCTCCCTCTGATGTTAATTTGAACACAAGGTTATTTCCTTAAAAAGGCTCAAAAAGCACAGCACAATTTCAGTGCAACTTTACTGCCCATTGCTGAGGAACTTGAAAGTTTTATTAGTATCCACTACAAAACCAGGTATTAACAAAGCCTGGTTCATCCTTAGTTTAAGAACCCATCACAAACACAAAATAAGCCCTTTTGGAATAAATTTTAAGAGGCATATGGTAAAAACCTGAGAATGCCCAAGAGTCACAGGAAACAGCCTGGAATTCTCACCCTTATTTTGAAATCCTTGCTCCCAGCAATGGAGAAGACTCAGGAGAAAGGACAGAAGTGCCAATGTTCTCCTTGATTTCATTTTTAGTACCTGAAAGCCTTGTGCTCCTCCAGGCAGAGCTGAATGGGGCTGGATCGTTGCAGGAATTAAAGCAGCAGAAGATACTGAAGGTGCAGCACCAGATGCTTGAGGTACTGAAAGGGAAGAAATAAATTCAGCAATGCTCAATAAAACAGCTCAAAAGAATTTAATTCACACAGTGTGAAATGGCAAAAAAAAAAAAACAAAACATCAACAACCAAACCACTGAACAGACAAAAGTTTAACAAAAGCCTGTCTGCAACCTTGTGAAAATTAAATCCAGACAAGCAAATGATAATGGGTCAAGAAAAGAGTAACTTTCACAGAATCCCACTTCTGGCTCCACTTAAACAACCTCTTTTCATTCAAACAGGGAGAGCTCTGAAGTTCACTGACACAAGGTGTGACTCAGAGGGCTGCTCAGCTGACCAGCAGCTGATGTGACCATTCCATGATGGGAAGGCACATCCAGCCCCATGCTGCCCTTCCTTCACTTGGATTTCCATCATTCCTACAAGTACTGCTCACTGGGAGAGGATTTGTAACATTCCATTTACAATCCCATAGCCAATCTCAGTGCCCAGTGACAGGACAGCTCAGGCTCTTCCTCAAGCACAGGACCACAAGGAAGAAACACTCCAAGGATTCTCTTGTGCTCCAGTGGCTCATGGATCAGCAAGCGTTATCAGAAGCTTCCAGCTGATATTTCAGCTCCTGGAAGGAATCCTCTGTTCCCCCAGCCCCCCTGGAGTGGAAAGGGAGGGCAGCAGCTCCCCAGCACGTTACCTTGTGTGGACACTGTGGGCAGCACTGCCTGGGCTGGCTGGGAGGGTCTGGTTGAAGCCACTGGTTGTGTTGTCCCTCTCAGAGTATTGGGATCCTAAAAATATTTCTGCATGTTACAAGAAACACCAAAGAACAAGGCCCAAGGTCACTTGAGACAAGGTGCTACCCCAGGAACCCAAGTGGGACCTTTCTGTCACAGAACCAGAGCACATTTCCCTGGACAAGGGCAGAGCCACTGCTCCAGGTCCCACTTCAAGCAACCCCCAGTGCAGGAAAAGGAGTGAAGGAGTCACCCTGCTGTGGCTGATACCTCTATTTCTGAGTCACTGGAGTCCAGCTGGCTCCCTGCTGTCCCAGCAAGGAAAGGCAGCATGGGCTGTCCCATTTTGGCCATCCGAGAAATCAGCTTTGCCTTTGCCACATCTGGGTTCTAAAAGAAACATTTAGTTACTCTCCCTTTGTCTCAGCCCAGGCTTTTGGGGTATTACAAACACTTCTAAATCTCAGACTGAATTTCGACTCAATTTTTCAATGGCTGTGTGAAAATCTGGTCTTCAAGCACCAGGATTGTTAATCTGGCTTGTTTTATACATCCTCTTTCTGGGATGACAGTGCTGTCACTACAGAGGAAAATCTATCCCTGCACAAAACACCAACAAGAAAACGTGTGAGCTCAGGAAGCTGCTCAGCAGCTTTTTCTGCCTGGAGGCACAAAGTCTTCTCATGCAGCTCTATAAACTTACCCTGAATATCCCAATGCCTTTGTTATCTATTTTAAATTTATCCATTTATCTTGAAAGACAACCAGCCTTGTGAGCATCCACATGGTCAAAGTCACTTTCATTTAAGAGTAGGAACTGGGGCTGGGGGTCTTCAGGTCCTGGTAATCACAGAATCAGAAAGGCTGGAAAAAACCTTTAAGGTAATGGAGTCCAACCATTAATTCCTACAAAATCAAGGCCCTAGGCTGCTCTAAGGTGAACATTTCAATGTCTTGCATGATGCTCACTTTATCTTTAGCAGTACCCAATGCTTAAAGTGCAAATAAACTTCTCTACTCAGGCTTCAAGTCAGGAGAAGGCAGCACTTACTGCAAGCTGCTCACTGATGGAGTTGGACTTGGCCCGGACAGCTGGCTCCCTGCAAAGCCAACAGGAGGGGAGATCAGCCAGGAGCAATTCAGGAGCCAACACTCTGGATTTATAAACACTGTTAAATACACCTCTCCCTAGGGAAGCTGCTTTCTCACACCATGAGCATTTCCTTTAGCCCACACTTCTGGAACAGTCTTTGCAGTGTTATCTGTAGATAAGCTCAGGACACCACTGTGGCCCCTTGGAACAGCTGATTATAGCAAGATAATTTTGTTGATTGCTTTAACAACCAGGTTCTGGTATAAATAATTTTAACCAAGTTCAATGAACTACTTATGGCAACAAGAGCAGCACTTGGACTCCCTAAAAAGGGTGACTGACCCCTTTAATTTCAGGAACAGAACATAGAATTATTAAGGTTGGAAAATACATCTAAGGTTGAGTCACCAACCACTAACCCAGCCCCAGCATGTTCAGCACTAAACCCCATCCCCAAGTGCCACATTTGCATTCTTTGAACACCTCCAGGGATGTTAGCTCCACCCTGGGCAACCTGTGCCAATGCCTGACCATTCTATCAGTGGAGGTTTTCCTAATATCCACCATAAACCTCTCCTGGAGTAACTTAAGAGGTGATTTCCTCTCCCCAGTAAATTACCTGAGAAAAGAACCCAACCCCACCTGGCTACACCCTCTTTTCAGGGAGTTGTGGAGACTGAGAAGGTCCAAACTGATGCCAATGATATCAGCTGAGACAGCTGCTAGAGCAGCACCCACACAGCTCAATCCCACTGGATCTCAGGAATGCTGGAATGATTTCCTTCACTTTGGAAGTCAGCACTCAGGCAGAAAATTCCAGCAAGTCCTGTTAGCAAGCTCTGCTCTGCCACATGGAAGGCACTGAGCTGGCACAGGGACCCCACATTTGCCAAATGATGTATCAGCATTAACACAGAAAGCTGTTCAGGCCATGCTGCCTCTTACCCAGGCTTTGGAGGGATGGTGGAGGGAGGCACTAAAGCAGAGTCTGAGGAGAAGCCATCTGAGCTGGGAACTGGAGAAGGTGCAGGAGAATCCCTTGAACTGACACTCAGCCCATCTGAACCAGAGCTCTCCTTTGCCAGCTTCACCTTAAAAAGCATGAAGTAAAAAAAAAAGATTTATGTTTTCTGGGTTCCTGTAAAAATTGCCATCAATTTATTTGTGATGCCACTGCCTGTGGAGCTCCTGCACTTCAAGGAAAAGCAGCCAATTGATTCAGAGCTGGGGAAGCTGAGTCTTTGCATCCTCTCATTCCTCCCACAATATTCTGTTTTCCCAAGTGACTCACAAATAAGACAGCTAAAAGATCCCAAGACAGTTACAACAGACTAACAGCCTTGAGGGATTTTCTGGGTTTAGGGCTCTTTTTTGGGTTTGCTTGTTTGAATTAAAGATACACATCTTGCTGAGGTTTCTAACAGCTTCTGAGCTGGAGTTCTCACACCACCAGCAGGCTGCCCCCTTGCAGACACAAAGCAGATGGAAACCAAACACGTGGCAGGAAACACTCACCCTCCTGAGCTCCACCTCAAACACCAGAGTGGAGTCTGGGGGCACTCGAGCAGCCACGCCCTGAGCCCCATAGGCCCAGGCTGGAGGAATGATGAGGAACCTTCGCCCTCCTTTCTTCATGCCCAGCATTCCTTCTTCCCAGCCCTTTGGTGTGCACAGGCAACAGAAGAGAGAGCAACATTTAAATCAGTGACATTATTTACCTCACAGGTTCCAAAACATATAGAGATTCTTGCAAAATCCTGTTTCTTTCTAATGTGCAGCACTAAACCTTTGTCTTGCCACAAATCCTGGCAGCCAGTTGTAAATCCTAGTGTTAACTTGAGAGTAAAGATGCAGCTGCAGCACACAGTGGCAAACTCACTCAGTATTCTGGGGAAGAACTAGACTCCGAAGAGATCTGAATTGTTCTGGTTAGACTTACAAGGCAACCAAAGAATATAGCTGTAATGAGGGACATGAAGTCAGAGCAATGCAAACTGCCCAAGAGATGCCAGCACTGAACAGGATGGCTCAAACAGCCAGGCAAAATTAGTAAGAACAGGATAAAACAAAGTAGACAAATAGCACACCTTCAATAAAAGCTAACTTGTAACAGGTCATACTTGAATTATACAGGATTATACAGGTCATACATGAATTACTCAGGTCATGGAAGTGACCTTAACAAAAGCATCTCTGACTCAAACCCTGATTTTATGGGATAGCATAAGGGAGTATCACAACACCTGGATGAAAAATTGTTTCCTTTAGAAATAGGGTTCCCCAAGAACAAGGGAATGGATGAAATGACTTCTAGGAAAAACAAAGACAATAAAACCCCAGCTCCTGAAAACAGAAGTTTCCTTTTTACCAAAGAGGACAACTCCTGTCCAACACTGATGTTGAAAAGGAGACTGGGCTCTATTGTGCAAAGCTTGAGTGAGTCACTGTCACAGAATGTTTGCCAATAAATGAAGCAGAAACAGCAAGTATGAATCCTGAACAAGATCTGCAGTAATTCAAAGCTCTGAGACTTGAATTATTGCGATGAAAGCGCCAGAAGTTGTACCTTGATGACCTTTCCAGAGCCCAGCTTCAGCCGCAGCAGCTTGTCTTTGTTAACATTAGAGTCAAACACCTGAGAGTTGAACAAGAACACAAAACACATGGATTTCCCAACTGCTTCAAGATTCTGAATGCTGCTTTACACATTCCATAAACTCCTAGAACCTCTGGCTAAATGCTATTTCCCATGCCACTGCTACCAAAATTAATTCCCAGCCATAAGAGAGAGCTTTAGTCCATTTCCTGAAGTACAATTTCATGAAGTGAATGATAACTGGAGACTCAGACTTGCTTTAGGACAGGGCTGGGTCAAGCAAAGCACAGCATTAAATATTCATGTGTGAGAGTGCCCACAGAAGTTTTAAAGCATTTCAAACACTTTCCCCTGAACATAACAGAATAATAGAAATGTTAAGGTTGGAAAAGCCCTCTAAGATTACCAAGGCCAACCATTCCCTCAGCGCTGCCCTGTTCACCACCACACCATGTCTCAAGCACCACATCCAGATATTTTTTGAGCACTTCCAGGGATGTGACTCCACTGCTGCCCTGGGCAGCCTGTGCCAATGCTCAACAACCCTTTCAGTGAGGAACATTTTCTGTAATATGCCAGAATCCCTTGATATTCTATAGGCAGTACAGATGACCCCACTTACAGTGCCCCAAATGCCCAGAGTACACTTTAACATCAACCCCAGTACTATGGTGGATGAGCAGGCTCCTGCCAGGACTGTCCCACTCAGCAGTGGGAGGTGGCAGAGCTGTCCTTACCTGTCCAAGGCCGTTGTTCTGGAACAGCCATCCTGTATAGGCAACCTCCAGGGAGTCTCCTCCTTCCACCCCCTGCCCTTCTCCCAGGAGGAGATCCTGGCAGAGGACTGAGTCCAGGGCTGGAGAGCTGTTGCACTTGGCAATGCACACCTGCAGAGGGAAAGCCTGGCAGTGTCTCTGGCCTTTCATGACAAGTCCCACTCATCAATCTGATGCATTCCTTGCTGTGCTGATCCAGCCCACATTAGAAATGCACTCCCAGAAACACACAAATCTCCTTGTGCTGAATGAACACCCTCTGCTCTACAGAACCATTGATATGCAGCACTTGGGAATCCTGAGAAGCAAGAGGAGCAACAGGCTCCCAGCCTCACAGAGATTTGTTTTAATGAACAAAACTCAGGGCAGGCTGCTCTTGGATCTGTCTCCATCACAGTTATGCACTCAAAGCTGAACTCCAGTGAAAACAAAGCTTGATTTACCCCTGCTGTAAAGCACCATCAGAACTGGCTGGCCCAGAGGGGAGCAGTTACCTGCTTACTGAAATCCACTGCTGCCTTTTCTGACTCAAACATGATGGACCAGTTCTGCCTCTGATCATCATAGAATGTGCTGTAATTGTTGGGCTGAACCTGTGGGAGAGCAAATCAGCTCCATCTTAGACATTAAATGAACTCAAAACCCACATCCAAAAGAAGCTTAAAAATAAGAGCTACTGAAATAAGGCAGGAAGAACACTGCTGTTTACTGCCCAAGTTCAAAATTAGCCTTTATTTATGTGCTCTTTATCATGGAAGAATTATTATAACTCAAATATGTGAGCAAATATTAAGTGCTGCCTACATGCTGCAGTTCACACATGAAGGTGAAAGATTTCAGAACCTCCCTTGAAGCCTGGTTCTTTGATATGTACTGAGAATTTTTAAGTGAGAGTAATTTACATGTCATAGTTTATTGTATTTAGGCTTCCAGAATCAGCTGGAGAAATCACTTCCTCCTCACTTCTAAACCCATGTATCAGAAGTGACTATAAAACCCATTAATTTTTCAAGAATGTGCTTATAAAAAACTAGAGAGCAAGGTCTAAGCTGGGACAGAAATTGCATTGTTTTAGAGTGAAATTTCTATCTCTCATACAAAGAAATTTGATGCCATCTGATGACAAGCTAAGAACAGTAAACCATCACATCAATTTTCTGTAAAACTGGCAGAAACCAACTTCCTGAGAGATTCCATTTTAGAGCTCACAATCTCCAGATTGTTCTCAACAGCAGGAAAATGCTGAGTGTAAATTTTCTGAGAGAAAACATTTCCTTGCTGTCATTTCCTTCTGCTTACTCACTTGTGTTCTCTCAGACACAACTCCAAATTCTCAGCAAAAGGAATTTTGCTGGTTTTATCCAGGGCTGCAACCCCCAAACATCTCTGTGAGCACAGGTAATAATTTACCTCCTACAGGAACCTTGGTTTGGAAATCTCCTGAGGAGGTGTCAGCCAAAGGGAACTGTCACAGCCTCTTGTGCAATACATGAGGGGAGCAGTCACACTGGGACACCTCCTGCTCTGTCACTCACATGTTTGATCTCAAAGGTTACAAGCCAAAGCTTAAGGAAGAATTTTAGAGCCAAACTTGTGTTTGGTGTGATCAAAAAAGGCTTTTCCAAGCCAGAGTCTCACCGTGAGCACAAAGCCTGGGTGGATCCTTGCAGAGGTGATCTGCTGCTGCTGGCTGATGTAAAGGAGGATCCTGTACTGGATTCCACAAGGAATGACACAAGGAAAAAGAAGAAAAACAGGAGCTCAAAACCTCTCCAATTCTAAGGTGCTTTGTCACACACAGAGCCTAAGGCTCAGTATTTATTTGTCAAGTATATCACAGCAAAAATACTTCATACAGTTCTGTGACACTTATTAAAACTGATTTATTCTCAAGGGTTTTATTCAGCTGCAGCAACCAAGCAAGCAAAACTCATTGTTTTATAATAAACAACGTGCTTTAACTAATCCCACATTTTTCACAGTTACAGTGGAAAAAGAGGGTGCACTAACCCTTCCAGACACAGAACTCACCACACATGGCATCAAACCATCAGAGTCATTTAAGTTGGAAGAGACTGAATGATCCAAGATCACCCCCCCAGCCCTGCCAAGGTCACCACTGACCCATGTCCCCCAGTGCCACATCCACAGGGCTTTTAAACCCCTCCAGGGATGGGGACCCCACCACTGCCCTGGGCAGCTGTGCCAGGCCCTGACCACCCTTTTGGGAAAGGCAATTTCCCTCAAGAGGTTTGTGTGTGAAATCTTTTATCTTTGCATCAACCTATTGACACAACACACTGAGTTGGAAGGAGTTTTCCAAGTACTAAACAACACAGATATGAGATTTATTGACATATTTGGCTCTACTAAACATAATTATTATGGAAATGTGTTTCCCTTTGTGCACCTGCACTGCACACAGCTCAGTGGTGAGCTGGGAGTGACCCAGTGACTGCTCCCAGCTGGATGTGAGACCACACAGGCAGCCTGAGGAAAGCCGGTTCAGCTTTCTCTTGCACTGCCTGTCCCCCCCAGAACAACAGCTCAACACTTCCCACATCACTGACTCAGGAATTCAGTCACCAAACTAAGATTTATTTTGTTCTTGCCGAAGAAGCAACTTAGTGAGACATGAATGAGGACTTGGGGGACATGAAACATCCCAAATACCAACACCAGGGAGGGGTGAGAGTTTTCAAAGTAGGTTTCAAACACACCAAGTTACTGGGCACCTCAGTTCTCTGTTCTTCAAGGAACACTTGGGAAAAAAAGATGCTTTTGATACTAAATGAACAAAACTTAAGCAAAGCATCTCTGTACTGCTGGACAGAACTTTCCTTTATACCCATTTCCATGTGTACAAATGCATGATCCAGCTGTAAAAGACATTCTGAATAAATACCAAAATGACTGCCAGAAACACTGCAAACTATTTCAGGCACGAGTTGTAAGAGATCTTACAAACTCTCAGACTGCAGGAAAGAAAGATGTCACCATGGTGGATGGCTGAGCCCCAGGAAAACCCAGGGGGCAGAAAGGCAGCAGGAGAACAACACCAAAAGCAAAACACCTGAGAGCTCACCAAAACACCATCTCACAGCAGTGAGCCCTCAGCAGGGCAGAGCTAGGGAAGGAAGTGTCTCTCACCTCTTTGGTGGTGTGGTTCCCCACTACAGCTGCTCCATACTTGCCTTGCTTCAAGTACTGCCCATTTGTACTGGAAGATAAGGGAGACATTCAGCGGCACAACTGCCCCAAAATCAGAATTCTTTAGAGTTCAGATCCCTTTTCCCAGGTATAAAATGTCAGGCAGTCTTGCTTAGCTTAGGGACATTCCTGCTTGCCCTCAGGCAAGAGCACACATCGTGGAGTGAGCTGAAAACTCCTCTCACAGATCCCGGGCAGAAATGTTTCTCCATCAAACAGTTTTAGTGCTCTCACTCTGCTCATGCCTCAATTCTCAAGTGCATGAGCCACAGGCATCTGACAGAGCAGGATCCCAGCCCAGCAGCCAGGACAGAGCTCCCAGGCACAGCCAGACCCAGAGCTCGCTCTTTACCTCAGAACTGCCCCACCAGAGCTGCAGCACAGCAACTGAAACTGCTCTTGAGCAGCAACTTCAGTGCCTTGCAGCATTCCCACCATGCAGAAAGGGCTGAAAACCAGTGTCTCTTCCCATTTATGCAGGAATGCTCCCCTCTGGGATCAGGGACAGGCTGCAGCAGCAGTCACTTACTATCGATAGGCGAGCACGGCCGTGGCCGCCAGCACCGAGGGGGCTCCCGAGGCTGCCGGGGCCTTCTGGGGCTGCCCTGTGGGGACAGAGAGCAGGGACAGCTCTCAGAGGCACAGCACGGGCTGGGGACACCAGCACAGCATGCTCCTGCCCGCCGGGAGAAACAACTCCAGTGGGAATTACAGAGAAATAAAAACTTGAGTTCCAAATCACCCAGGTGCAGGAGGAAAACACCCCAAGGACAGCTCAGGGAATTGTTTGCTCTGCTGCTCCTCACGAGGGTTTTCCCCCCACACACACACACACATGTGCTGCTGAGTGTGCTCCCCATGCTCAAGCCCAGCTACTCACCAGCTGCTGTCTGACCCTTCTTGGGCTGCTTTGGTGCAGTGAACTGGAAGAAATCATTTCCCTGGCTTGAGACTGTTTGATCCAGGCCAAAGAGAGAGGCTAATCTGGCTCTAGAAAGGGAAATAAAACCATTAAACCTTATTTAACAGGGCACTATACATAATGCACACCCTTAACTAGAAGTTTGATCAAATACAAAGTGTTTGGCATCACTTTGGGGCTGCAGGTTAAGTTGCTTTATGCTAATTAACCATTTAATTTTGAATAGGCAGAACTTGTATATGAAGATGCTGGGAAAGTAGCTAAGTTATGTTTCATTTCCTCAAAAATCAACTGAAGGTGTAAGAACTGAAACTACACAAAAAAATAGAAGTTACTTTGAAGCAATGACTAGAACTAGCTTGACATAAAATAGCTGATTCTTACAATAGCCAAAATAATCAGTGACAGAGAAACCACCATTCACCTCCTGGAGTTTTTTGTCTTTAACTGTCCAGGAAACAGATTCTCCCATTAAGTTTTAAAATGGCAGAAGCTCTCCCAGCTACGGGCAGCGGGTTTAATGCTGGAGGTTCCGTCAGGACACGTTGTTTGCAATTTCACTGCTTCAAGGCCAGTTCTACTCAATCTATTGCTGATATCACGGGGCAAGGGAATAAAAAAACCAAAAGATGACACCACTGCCAGTGAATGTCCTTTAAAAAAATAACTAAACTTCCTATAGAGAGGATTAGTTTATAAGAGAAGCTCCTGGAAGGGTGTGTGGAGTGGAACTGCAGCTCTTGGAGCAGGAACAAGTCAGCGATCCAGACCCGGGATGTGCCGCACACAGCCCCGACCCGGGGGGGGTCCCGGGAGGAGCCAGCCCCGGGCACGGCCCCGGAGCGGCTCCGCCAGCACTGCCCGCCGCTCCTCGCTAAACTGCGAACACCGAGCGCTCTGCCCCGGGAGCCCGGAGCGGCTCCGCCTCCCCCTGCGGGAGGGTCCCCGAGCCCAGCGGGGTCTCAACCCCCAGAGCCCGCCCCGGGCGCAGCCGGACCCGTCCCGGGCTGCCCGTACGGCGCTCCCGCAGCGGGTCAGGAGCCTCGGTCACAGGAGGGCAGCCCCGGCCCGGCTGCACAGAGGACGGCCGGCCTGCCCGCCCTCACGGCCGCGGGCCTTCACCGGGGCCACGGCCCCGCGGCCTGTCCGAGCCGCCGCGCCCACCTGGCGGCGGGGAGGGAGTCCCGCCGCGCCCCCGGCGCTCACCCGCTGGCCGGGGACAGGAAATCGGCGTCGTCCTCCTCGGCCGCCGCGAACATGGCCAGCGAGCGCCGGGGCGGGAACGGGCGGGCGGCGGCGGCGCTTTACGGCCGGCGGCACCGGCACGGGCGGGGCGGGGCTTGGGCGGGACGTCACAGGGGGCGGGGCCTCATCAACGCAGCGCGGGGCGGAGGCGTGGCTTAACAGCACCGAGGGGCGTGGCTTGTATCATACGTCATCGGCGGAGTTTTGATGGACACCCGGAAAGGGGCGGGGCTCCGTGGGCACGGCCGAGGGCGGGAACTTGGGGGGGTTTATGGGTCCGCGGAGGGGGCGGGGTTTAGCGGCGGGGGCGGAGCAAGGCCGCGGCTCGTGGCGCTCGCGCGGTGAGTGACGGGCGGGCTCGGGGAGGTCTCGTGCCCCCCGCGCCCCCCACCCCATCCCGGCTGAGGGGCTCCATGGGCGCCCCCCCCCCCCCCCCTCCTCAGGCCGGGACCGGGGAGCTCGGGCCGGGGCCGCCGGGCTCCGAGGGGATGGGCAGCCCTGGGACGTGAGGGTGGAGGTGCGGGGTGAGCTCGGTGTGGGTGCCGGCAGCGCTCCCCGCGCTCCGGGGGAGGCGCTCGGGCCGGCCCTGCGGTTCCCAAGGTGACAGCGGGCCCGGGCTGCCCTTGCCGTGAGGGAGCCGTGACCCGCCGGGCTCCGGGCTGAGCCGCAGGGCCCGCACGGCTCCGCTCAGGGCCCGGTGGGTCCGCGGGGCTCGGGCGGGAGGGCTGGGGACGCCCGGGCGCTGCTGTGCTCTGCTTCTGTCTCTGGGTACCCAAGGGCACCAGCCATGCGCTGCGTTCTTTACCTCCCAATAGTTCCTTGCCTCTGAGCCGGCCCTCTGAAGCAGTTTCCCACGTTTCTCTCGCACCTTGATAAATACACCTTATTGTTGGTTTGCTTAATGAATTTTTTGTAGTCTGGTGTGGTTTTCCTGTGTGGTTTTCCCCCTCTTGGAGAGCTGATATCTCTATGTGCTTTGTGAGACCGGCTGGCTTTAATTTCACCTTAGACACAAATGATGTCGAAATGCAGAAGAACAATGTGCAGGAGGTCAGAATGGCATTAAGGGCTGATATTTCCTGGCTTTGGGTGTTTGCTGGCACTGGTTGGAAGTTTGTACTGTCGGTTACTGACTGGATGTTTGAGTCTTAGCAGGAAGTTGCCAGGTCTGTTGTGGAGCTGAGTTTGCAGTAATTCAGGAGTTTATTGCAATGATTGAGATATCAATAATTCCACTTCTAAATGAAGACGATAAAGGATATTGTTAAGCAGGGTATTGTTATCTCCTTTTATGTTGCAGAATGTGTGATGAATTTAGAATGAAACCTTAAAAGGGTCAGCATCTTATTTCTGTTAAAGAAAACCAAAAGCCAAACCCACAATAATTTGGTGTAAATTCCCAGTGGGAGTAGATTGTTCTCAGCCAGGTGGGCATGAATTTCCTTCCAATGGGAAATGTGCTCCCTTGGATGAAGGGAGTTTGTTGCTTTGGCTCCTGTATTTCTATCTGGATGGTTGTTAATGTAGTTTTGTTTTTTAAGTGCTGAAGACCCATGTGGCTCAGTCCTGGTGTGGTACTTCAATTTACATTTTTTAGGTACAGGAATCACAGAATATCCTGAGCTGGAGGGACCCCCCAGGATCCCCCAGCAGCCCCACCCTGGGCACCCCTGGCAGCGCTGCCCAAAGGCTCCTGGAGCTCTGGCAGCCTCGGGGCCGTGCCCATTCCCTGGGCAGCCTGGGCAGTGCCAGCACCCTCTGGGGGCAGAGCCTTGCCCTGAGCTCAGCCTGAGCTGCCCTGGGTTAACTGAGGCCATTCCCTCAGGACAGAGCAGAGCCTGGAGCTGCCCCTGAGTGGGAACTGCAACCCCTGCTGATTTCTGACCTCAGTTTCCCCTTCAGGATGAACAATCCCAGTGCCCTCAACTGCTCCTGGTGTGGCCCTTTCAGACTCTTCACCACCTTCCTAGCCCAGTGTTATACCTGTGTATATTTCCATTTTTTTTTTTTTTCTACTAGGATTCAGCACTGGCCAGTTTTAATGCCATTGTGGGAAAGAGGCTGTAGCAGCAAAACCTGCAACACTCAGCAAGCATCACATCTCAGCCACTTGCCCTTTTTTAATGTATGCTTTGTTTATAGTCCTCATTTGTATATAAGCGTGCAGTGGGCTTGTGGTTCCACTCAGTTCCCAGGCAGAGGCCAATTCTTCCTGTTTGTG
The DNA here is from genome assembly GCF_027579445.1 of Ammospiza nelsoni. Lineage (NCBI taxonomy): Eukaryota > Metazoa > Chordata > Aves > Passeriformes > Passerellidae > Ammospiza > Ammospiza nelsoni. The sequence goes on along the minus strand of NC_080652.1, from coordinate 1,959,885 downwards.
CTCAAACTCCAAGCTCCATAATGCTTACTAGTCCTGCTTTTTGTGCCCAGGTGGATGAAACGCTCCTCACAAGTGTTTATTAGGTTGATTTTTCAGTCTGTTTGATCTTAACTTGCCTCTGCTTGAGCCTGAGGTCAGCAAAGCTTTTGCAGGATTTTTCATGAGTAACAATATGGGATCTTACAGGGTAAGTTAACATTCAAATTAATAATCCCAAATCCTGCCATTTATGATGTAATGTTTCCTGAGGCTTTCACCAGGCTTTGGACTCTGCATTAATTTTTCCCATCCTTCATTAAAAAGGGGGCCCTGGGAATAATGTGTGAATGTTGCTGTTTAAATGAAGATTGGTTTTGTATCTCAGGATTTATTGGTGACTGCTCTGCTGTACATTACAAAATTAAAGTGATGCTTTTTGCTGCAAACACAAAAATTGTTGCAATAAGCAGGATTTTGCTCCTTTTGTTCTCCTCCCCCCCAAAAAACAAGGTACTGAAAATATAAGAACTGGCAGGAGTTGCAGGCTCCCACACAACTTTGGGTTGAGAATGGAGGAAATTTTTACAACCACTTCCTACTCAGATTTGGCTGCTTTTCATATCAGATTTCTCATCTAGGCCAGGTTGGTAACCAAGCTGAGAATTAGGATAATTTCTGCCAGTAGAGAGGAGGAGTTAAATCACCTCTCCAGGCACTTTTGCATGTTTGCTTTTTTATTTTAAAGCTATCATCCCTGACACTGACTCTGACTTGCAATGATACAAGGACAAAGTTTGTGGGGTTTTTTTTGGTTTTTTGTTTTGGAAAGAGGTTTGGGAGGATTTTTCACTTCACTTTTCCCTTCCCAATGGAACTTCAAGATTTGGATTAGTGAGACACTGTATCCCTGAACCAAAGCTTAATGCCTGAGAAGGGAGGGCATTGAGAATAATCTTTGCCAGTTTTACATTACAAATAAATGACAAAATCTGCCATGTTCACAGGGTGAGTTTTGAGCAGGGCCATGAGGAGTTTCCTTTCAGCTGGCTTGTTTTCCAGTCAGCCATTAGGCCCAAGAGAAGACAGAACTTTTTATTCTTTGAACTAAATGAACTATTTTCTGCTTTTCTCCTTGGTTTCTCTGTTTGCTGTGAAGACCCCTCTACCCAAGAGAAAGCTCCATGGCTCTGCAGAGCTGCCTTCCCTGCTCTGGCCTGAAGGTCACCTGAAAGTTAGCAGGAGCCTGCAGCAGAATTTTGGGAAGTTGGGCTGAAGGACATTGCCAGCATGAACTTCTTTCTCCACAGCTCTGCCAGGAAATCACTGGGAGTCTTGGCAATTTTTCCTTAGGGAAGGATGGAAAAGACTCAGTCTAGTTTATCTTGTTTTTCTCTGGAAAATCCAATCTTAGTTAATCCACTCCATTGCCTTTTGTTTCAATCTAATTTTCTGGAAATGTTCCCAATCAGGTCCTGGAGAACATGATGCCAGTGGTTTTTTCATTAACCTTTTTTTCATCTGAAAGCTGGAATCTGTTAATGCAGAGAATAATGGGACTAGTTATTGTAAACAAATTAAACTCCTATTTTGTGTACTTTCTAAAGCCTTTCATTTGTTGGTCCTGGAATTAGATTTTCCTGGTTTAGAAGCCAATCTAGAAGTGGGAGGTTGTGATGAAATAGCTCCTTTTCAGTTTTCCTTTTTTATTTCCAAGTTTTTAATGTCATTTCCCATTCTCTTTTCTTCCCTGTGCTATCAGTTCATATCTACAAGGGTCTCCAGCTGATTTCCAGTGGCACTTCAACAATGTGACTGCAGCCAGAACAATGGCTTTGCTTCCTGCTCTTTTCCTCTCTGTGGGTATAACCTTAGAAAAATCTCACATTTGCTGTATCACAGATGTAAACAGCATTTATCAACTGCTAAAAAAGTTGTACAAGATTACAAAAGTTGTGATCTTTTCCTTTTATTTAAGTGACTAGAGCAGTCCATGGTGGCTCTAGAGCACAGGCCAAATGCTCTGAGTGGTTGAGGCTCTTCTGTTCTCAATGCTTGCTGTGAATCCTGAGAGAGATTCACAAAAATCTCTCTCAGAAAACTGGGAGAAGACTGGGAACAGAGTGGAGCTGTTCAGGCATGGAGCTCACAGTGAGTGCCCCAAGCTCTCCTGAGACTCTGGAAGAGCCACTTCACTCCCATAAAGCCTCTTTTCCCACACTTACTCATTAGTTATCATGGGTTCAGATCTCATTCTCTGATGAGAGCTTGGAATATGAGCTTTGTGATATATTTAGCTGATCTTCTGGCTAACCAGGATAAGGAGAACCCTGGCAGTCTTGGCTGGTTTTTGTGCCTAAGCACTGCATCTCTTGGGGGAAGGAGTGCCTGGCAGATGCACTTTCAGACTTGTTTCACATTAGACAGAATATAATTGGCCCTGGCTCTGTAGGATTAAGAAGTGCTTTGAGGCCACCTGTGAAGTGCAGTGCTCATCCTGAGCTAATGGTGTGAGCAGACTGGCTGGCCTGCTCCAGAGAGCTGGGAAAAGAGCTCCTGGAAAGGGAAACAGCTCCAGCCTCCTCAGGGAGAGGCTCATCCCTGGGACCCAGCTGCTCCTTGTCTGCTGTCTCTGATGGCTGCTGGGACAGTGACAGCAGCTCTTGTCACCCTGGCTGGGCTGGGAGCAGAGATCCCACCACTCACTGGCTTCCCCATTAACCTTCCCTGCTCCAAAAGCCTTCCACTAAAGAGGCTCAGACAGCTCACTGGCACAGCTGCACTGCATTTTTAGCTTTTACTTGGGAAGGAGAAGCACAAACGTGGAGCAGAGTCAAAGCTCCCATTGGAGCCATCCCAGCTCACTCTCTTGCAGCCTGGGGAGGTCACTGCAGTGCTGCCATCAGTGTGGCTCCATGGGAGGGCATTTCCAGTGGGTAAATCAACCCTTGGACATCAGTGATAAGGGAAGGGGGAGCACAAGCTCCAGAGGAACACACCCAGCCTCGGGGTGCAGTGCAGGTGAAATGCAGTCAGTGTTGCAGTCTGGTTTTCTTGGATCCCGTGTTTGTCTGAGCTCCTGGACTAATGGATTTGACAAGACACTGAGTCATGATTTCTGGGTTCACTGCCAGGTGAGTTTTATACAAATCAAATTATCACTGGCTTTGGTGCCCTTCATTAACTTGGGATAAGACATTATCTCAAGAGGATACTGAACTTTAGTGTTTCAGGTGGTGTCACGTGAGGCTGAACTGTGCTGGAGGAGCATGTTACAGATCCTGTAAGGCTGAAACCTGAACAGCTGCAAACAAAGTTAGCTGGAGTTTCACAGCTGCCCTCATCTTCCTGTTATAGGCTTGGTTATACTTGTACAGCCATTTTTGTGCTCTTTTCATAAAAGACACAGAGCAGTATGTGGGATATCCTTCTGTAGGGGTGGTAAAGCCTAATACACTTAATTCTGACTATTTTGCTTCTAGTTTAAAAACCTTTTGGCAGCAGCCTGACTTTCCTTAATTTTCTGAATTCCTCAAGTAAAACCCTCCAGGACATCACAGCAGGATCATGTGCCCTGCTTGTCAGTTGATCCCATTTTGTGTAACTCTTGCTTGAAACCACAGCCCCCACCACGAGGCCCCTTGTGTTGCAGCCCACAGCACAGCTGCTCTTGCACTTTTTCTGCTTTGCCCTTTTTATTTTCCATAGCAGTTGTTGGCTCCAGCTTTCCAAGCAGAGGGGTCCCAGAGCCAGGACCCTGACAAGGTTTGTCCTGTACAAAAAGTGTTGAAGAATTTCTGCACAATTGGTTATTTATTTGCCTTGGTTTTTTTTTTTCTCACTTCCCAATGCTCCTAAAATCTGTGTGATAGCTTTGAAAACATCATATTTCTTCATGATGGGGCAAATGGAGTCACAGGGTGATTTGGGGTGGAAGGGACCCTAAAGCTCATCTTGTTCCCTCCCCTGCCATGGCAGGGACACCTCCCACTGTCCCAGGCTGCTCCCAGCCCTGCCCAGCCTGGCCTTGGGCACTGCCAGGGATCCAGGGGCAGCCACAGCTGCTCTGGGCACCCTGTGCCAGGGCCTGCCCACCCTGCCAGGGAATAATTTCTTCCTAATATCTTATGTAAACCTGCTCTCTCTCAGTTTGACTACTACAATACTTAAATACTAAAATAAACTAAGCTTGGTTTGTTGCAATATCCAGAAGAAAGCAAACCACTAATTTATCTGATAGAGACTTGAATGTTTGAAATGTGTTTTGATTAATGTGTTGGGAAGTAATCTCTGCAATGCACTTAATCAGAGAGTTCTAAAATCTCTTTGCATTTGTGCAAAGATCTCTTGAGGGAGACTCAGGAGCTGCTTCTGCTGCTCTGTGGATCTCTGTGTGAGCATCCAAGTGCTTGGTCTGGTCCTAAGCTAATGTGAGCAGTAGTTAATGATTAGCCTTTGATAGAGATAATGATGTGCTTGTCAGCATTATGTGAGGGTTGAGAAACTTTGATCACTGTCAGACTTGGTGCCTCTCTGGAGAAAAAAGCTCTGCTGGAGTTGGTAGATGGAAAACCTGTCTCTGGAAGAGTAAGTACTCAGCATTTTTTAGCTCTGAATCATTTCTGCTTTGGATTAGCAGCGTTGTGGCTGTCCAGGGGTTTGAAAATGCTGAAAAAGCCAGCATTCAAAGCCCTTTCCCAGAGTGTTTTGTCACTCATAGAAAAATTGTTGATGGCTTTTGTTCTGGCTTTCCATGCCCTACAGTCATGGCTCTTCCTGTCAGAAGAGTGTCACGAGGCCAAGGCTCTTTCAAAGATAAGTTCCTTTCCAGAGAATTGAGTTGATTGCTCTTTTCCTCTTCTTGATACTGGAGATCTACCTTGCTGAGATTGTATTTTCAGTGACTCAGTAATTTTAATAAAACCTCCAATAGTTCAGTTGCATTTTCAAAGGGAGAATGCTCTGTTCTATGGATTGGGGCTATGAATCTTTTCTCTGAACCCTTACAAGTATTTGCATTATTGCCTGGAAGCTGTTTATATATCACTGTACCATCCACTTGCTGTTTGCCAAGATCATGGATCAAGAGTAGGAAGGTGCCTCTGGTGATGGATATTTGCCCTTAACCATCTGCCAAAACAGAGGTTGACTTCCTGGACTTAATTAAAAACCCACTGGAATGGATTTTGCTGCTTGTGACCTGAGTTCTACCTTGCATTTTGCCTAGGAACAGCTTGAGGCTTCTCAAAACAAGTGTTGGAGGCACAGAGAATTTGATTCTTGGCTGTGGTAGAACAGGTTCTTGTGTCAGGGACACTCATGGATGGTGCTGCAATGAACACACATCCATTTTTCCTCTGCAAGAAAAGGTATTTTTCTAAAAGTCAGTCTTGAGAGCTCTTAGGTCTTTAGTCAAAGCCTGCATTTCAGAGGTGACCCTGACAGGAGCTGGAAATCCCAGGGTGTCCCAGTAGGAGCTGACATCAACAGTGGCTGTTGAGGAAAGGTTTGACACAGGCTGGAAGGTGGCGGCTCCAGGGAAGGGAATGGTTGAGTGGCCACCTTAAAATGCTGTGTGTGCACATGGACATGTTTCTGAGGGTAATTACAGACCAACACCTGCCTCAATATGAAAAGAAAGGAGTGAAAGGGAATTGCTCTGCAAAGACACTTTCCCATGTGTGTGGCTGTACTGGACATGGAGAAACGTGTGTGGATTGCTTAAACCAGTATGTGTCATGTCATATGTGTTGAATGGCCTCCTAAAAAATAACCAGGAGTTTTGGAGTGTGGTTTGCTTGTTATTCAGATTCTCAAAACACCTGAAAGTCGCTTCAGAACTTGTACAAGTGTTGTCTTTTCTGGGCTAAGTCAGATTATAATGTTGAAAAGCAGCCAGAGAGGGAAAATGAACTGTGTGAACATGGGCAAGTAGGGTAAGATCTGGGAATCTCCAGTGAATCGCCTGTGCTGGACTCCCTTTTATGAGGCCTCTAATAAACCAGTGCCGTCCATTTATGACCCTCAGGTTTATTTTACCTGCATGGGACAAAGGTATTTATGCTGTTGCAAGATAACATCTGTAAAGAGGCAATAACAGATAACATCTGTAATTAACTGACCTGGGGGTGCTGGTCAGCAGTGACTGACCATGAGCCAGCAGAGTGCCCTGGGGGCCAAGGAGGCCAATGGCTCCTGCCTGGGTCAGGGATGGGGTGGCCAGCAGGAGCAGGGAGGTCATTGTGCCCCTGTGCTGGGCACTGCTGAGGGCACACCCTTGTCACGGACATCTTTTCATAAAAATCCTTTCTTTAGGATTTTTCCTGTCTGAGAAGCTGTAGCTTCAGCAACAAAGTGTAAACAATGGTTATCTGCTGCTGTGGAATGCAACAGGTAAATCTGTGATTGGTCTTGAGTGAATGTTTAAATTTACTGACCACTCCCAGCAGAGCTGTTCTTGCTTTCTGCCTGGACACAGAACTTTGTAATTCATTCCTTTTCTATTCTTAGCTTAGTAAGCTTCTAAGAACTTTTCTCTCTATTCCTATTAGCATAGTAATAATGTAACATATAGCATAAAATAATAAATCAAGCCTTCTAAACATGAAGTCAACATTCTCGCCTCTCCCTTCACCCTGAAAAACCCTTGGAAGCCCTGTAACACACCCTGAGTGCTGTGCCCAGCTCTGGCCCCTCAGCTGGGGAAGGACATTGAGATGAGAGCATCCAGAGGGGACAACGAGGCTGGAGAGGGGCTGGGAGCACAAACCCTGTGAGGAACCCCTGAGGGAGCTGGGGGTGCTCAGCCTGGAGAAAAGGAGACTCAGGGCTGCCCCCATCACTGCACAGCTCCTGAAAGGTGCCTGTGCTCAGCTGGGGCTGGGCTCTGTCTGCAGCAGCGCTGACACAGCCAGAGCACACAGCCTCCAGCTGTGCCAAGGGAAATTCAGGTTGGAGATCAGGGAGAAGTTTTTTACAGAAAGAGTGATAAAGTTGTGGAATGGCTGCCCAGGGAGGTGGTGGAGTCCCCATCCCTGGGTGTGTTTAACAAAGCCTGGATGTGGCACTGGGGGCCTGGGTTGAGTTGAGGGGTTTGGGCTGGGTTGGATTCAATGATCTTGAAGGTCTCTTCCAACCCAATGATTCTGTGTGTGATTTCTGTGTGTGATCCTTCCCCTGTATTAAAGGCCCACTAATGCACTTCTAGGACACATTGAATTATTTTGGCTCTGATGAAACTTGTGCTTCCTTTCTTGGGAGTGCACTTTTTGACTCTGATTTCATTTTGGGTCTCCTGAGATTATTTTACAGTTTCACAGGGTTTAAGGCTCAAAGACACCATGAAATCAATCTGGCCAGAGCTGTTTATGCTCTGTAACCTGGTGTGTCCTTCCCACTCCAGCCAACCATGGAGCAATGGTTTGTCAGGATCAACTTGCAATTAGTTCTCTGTCTTGCATCCTGACATATCTGTCATTCCTTGGAGGTGGAGTGAAGAGCCTGAAGAGCCACAAACAACAATTTGTGTCTTCATCCTGTGGACAGACACGTTTTTGTGGGAGACAGGTTCCTTTCCATGGGTACAAATGGTGCAGGAGGTGTTGAATGTGCAGGAATCTGGATGCTGAATTAGTGGGCATGATAAAGAACCTTGTATGCAAATGGTGAGGGGTTTTGTTTTTGTTTCATTTGGAGAGAAAACTTCTCCCTTCATTTAACAAGTGCCTGTTGTAGGTAGAGGAATACAAGCTAGAAGCTGTTCTTGATTAGGGCATATGAAATAGGAAGTGAAATTCTCTGCTAGGCCTGGTTTTTCTAAGGAAGCAGAAGTTGTCTAATCTTACAGAACACACATCTTGCAAGGGGTTCCAAATATTAATATATTTTTATATTAAAGAGTTTTTGAAGAGTATCACAAGGCTCAGGACTGTCCCATTTGTTCTCAGCAGGATGGTTCCTGCTCTCTGGCCATATGGATCACATCTCCCTGGTCACCATTCCTGTGTTTGGTTGTGTAACATCTGAGCAAAAACCACCACTGAGGATAAGGGAGTATCTGTTTATTCAGGAATTATGTAATCTTGGAAAATATTGGCCACATGGCCCTGCTTTTCTCTCTCCACTTCCTGCTGCTGTCCTGTGTCTCCTCCCTGCTCAGGATCCTTGGTTGTCCTCAGCTGAGGAGTGAGTGCTGAGAGTTTTCAGCAGGAGGTTCCCAGGTGGCTCCTGACTGAGCCTCACCCACCCTCCTGCTCCTCCATCTCAGCACAGCTCTCACTCCCCTGCCCTTTGAGCCATTCTGCCTTGTCTCTGCCTAAACTCCCTCCCTTCCTGCCAGATTTCTGCTCCCTGGGTGCTGAATCCTGGCGATTTGTGACCTGGATTTGTGTTGCTGTGCCCCTGGTGATGTGAGGAAGGGAGGTGAAGCTCTGCTGGTGTGGCCTGCTGCTCTGCAGACCTGGGCTGGCAGCTTCAGAAGGCTCTGAAGTGCTCCTGCAGATGCTCCTGAGGATTGCCTTTGATGGAAACTTGTCAGTCCTAGCTCTGAATTCATGCTGGCCTTGGCTGTAAGGAATTTTGGTGTTTGCCATGCCTTCTGTCCTGGGTGTTTCATAAAGAAATTGTAATGTGGTGTAGCAGTTTGTCTGGGCTAAAATGTAACACCACAGTGTGGCATCCTGTGCCAGTTTTGGTGTCTCTGGTGCTGTGCTGTGCACAGAATCACTGTGGTACAGCATCTCTGCTTTGGCAGCTGTGGGAATGGCACCTCAGCTCTTGCATGTCCTGAGGTGCCTCAATTCTGCCACTGTCCAGAAATGTCTGAGCTCTTGTGTGCCAGAAAGGGGACAGGTGCCTCATCCACCCAGACAGAAAGGGGAACAAAGGACAGCATGGGGCAAATAAGGGATCCAAAAAGGCTGATGGTGGAGGAAATGAAAATGGGATGGAAAACCACTGTCCATGTACAGAATGGAGGAAATTGTGCTCTTGGTGGGCTTGAGCAGGACAAGGCACTCCTGAGTGCAGAGTGGATGTGCTCTGGCTTTGACATCCCACTGACATTGATGTCCTTGCTGGTTTTGCCCAGAGGGCAGAGCTGGCTGGGGCTGTTCTCTTGGAGAAGTGACATGGAAAAGGGGGAAGTTTTGTGGCAGATGAACAGGGAAACTGAAGCGTGTAAGAGATCCAATCACCTTTTAATTGGCACCTTGTCACTATTCCTCTTCAGTGCCTGCTGATACAGCAGTTCCCTTTATGAATACAATCCTGGTTGGCATTTATTGGCAATAAAAGCAACCTGTGGTTGACATGTCTGTTCCTGGCCAGTGCACAGGTGACTCCAGGCCAAGTGAGCTCTGCTTTCTTCCCTGAGCTCCACTTTGGGTTTGCTTGGTTTGTTACAGTCCCTGGCTGGGGTTCTTCAACACAGCCAAGGCTGGAATGTGCTCTGACCCTTGGGAAGTGTCCCACTGGGGACTTGAGGGTAATTTGGGTTCATGCAGGTTGAAAGTATTTGTGTTTTACCAGAATGGGAGCAGATTGTTGCTGAAAACTCCATGTCAGGGCATTCTTGATGTCAACTTCTCCAAAATGATTTTGCTGTGCTCTGCCTGGCTGTCCTTTGTGTGGAGAAGTGTCCCTTGTGTGGATAAGTGTCCTCAGCCCTGTGACAGCCCCAGCATCTGTCTGGCACCCAGAGCTCCCTCCCTTGAGCCAGGCTTCTGTGACAGATGTGCCCTGAGCAACATCTGCCAAACAGACTGTTTTGTAATCCTGCACCCCATGGCATTCACAGCAGCTGCCAGACCCAATCCCAGTGGAATTCCTGGTGTCATGTCCTTCCTTCTGCTGTGCACTGGGCAGGGCAAGGCGTGTGCTGCATTTGCAGAGGCATGGGAATGATCCAGTCACATGCACCCAGTGCTGGACTCTGAGCCCCAAAGCCTGAGCTCCAGACCATTGTCACCACAGCAGAGGGCAGGGAGCTGTGCTGCTGGCTGCTGTCCCATGTCCTGCCAAGAGTGGGGTGCCCTGGGGAGCACCTGCACATGGGGACCCCAAGATCTGGCCCAACAGTTGGGGACACAGATCAGTTTGAGATTGCAGTGCTTCTTTCAAAGGAAAACATTCACTGGGGTGTGTGGGATTCCTGTGTAGATATGAGGAGCTTCTACCCCCTGAATTGCTGGATTTGTGAGGGACAGACTGAGGTGTGACAGTGCTGGTTCTGTCACCTGTTGCTAAAGATCCCTTGTGGAAGGGATCTTATCTGTGCTGCCAAGGCAGGGGTTGAGAGGTGGCCAGCACAAGCAGAGGGGTGTTGGAGGGTAGAGTAGGATAGAAGAGGAGTAGGAATGTTAAGTTGGAAGGTACCTTCAGTAATCATCTGGTGTAGCTGCCTGGTCTCAGCTCGATGGAGGCAGCAGAGGATCACTGTTGGATCTCCGTGCAGAGCTCTGTGTGCATTCCAGGTGTTTGCTCCTGGGCTGGGTCAGACTTCTCTGCAGAAATGAGTCCACAGCCAGGAGGGGTTGGCAAGGACTCCTCAGTTTTGCTTCTCACGAGGATCCTTTGAGTGCTCTGCTGTCTCCTGCAGTTTCTGTATGGCTGAGGAGAATGCTTGACCACAGGGGAGGCTCAGCCTGACTCCCTATTATTTTTTCACCTTTACACAGCTCTTGCCAGCATTTCTCAGCCTTTCCTGTGATGTTACCATGCTTAGAGTCTGAGGTTTTGTGCTCTGCAGGGTTGTTTTCAGCTGCCTTTCACTCCACTGGGCCTGTGGTTAACAACATGGTGTGTGCTTCACTTAATGAAGTTCAGTATATTGTCCTGTAAAGAACAATCTGTCCTGGGTTATTTTTACTTCTTGTTCAAAGATTACAGATTTCCTGAGGCGTCTGCAGAAGCTGGGAAATTAGGAATGACCATCCCCTTCTAGCAAAGCCTCTGACAGAGGGTGATCAGACAGGTTTGCTATGAAAACAAACTCCATCAAAGGGCCATTATTGTAGCCATGCTGAGAGGAAAAGCTCTGGCCCCTCCTCAAGTAATGGGGGCTGTGCTGAGTGCCTGTGACCAGCTTTGCTGGAGTTGTACAGCTGAGGAATGCTTTGATTCAAAGCAGAGGACAGGACTTTAAGGATTGAACATATGCTGATACTTCATCATCTTGTTTTAATCTTCGTTTTAATTAAACATTAATTAATACATAGAACTGCATCAAGCTGCCAAATGATGTGGTGCAGAGTCAGGAAGCTTGTGTGAGCCAGCATCCCAGCTGGAATCCACGGTGTGGAACTGGGGCACTGTTTGGGGTGTTTGCCATGTCTGTGGGTGCTGTGTGATGTGACCGTGCTCACAGGGGTCTCAGATGAGGATCTGACTCCATGTTTCAGAAGGCTGATTTATTATTTTATTATATATATTACATTAAAACTATACTAAAAGAATAGAAGAAAAGGTTTTATCAGAAGGCTGGCTAAGAATGGAAAAGGAAAGAATGATAACAAGGGCAGCTGTCTCAGGCTCTCTGTCCAAGCCAGCTGACTGTGATTGGCCATTCATTATAAACATCCAACATGGGCCAATCACAGATGCACCTGTTGCATTCCACAGCAGCAGATAATCATTGTTTACATTTTGTTCCTGAGGCCTTTCAGCTTCTCAGGAGGAAAAATCCTAAGGAAAGGATTTTTCATAAAAAGATGTCTGTGACAGTGATGGCTCCATATGGAAGGGGCAGGCTGAGCCTTGGGGACACAGCAGCATGGTAAAGAGAGGGACAAACACATTGGTACAAGAAACACAAGGATTTGGTAATAATAAAATAAGCAAATGGTGGCAGCAGGAGGCCTGGGGATGGGTGTTTGGAGGAGCAGGAACTGCAGGGAGTGATTCTGCCTGTGCTGCAGAGAACCTGAGCTCAACTCTGCCTTAAAGCATCACCCCCAAACCTCCCTGGGTGGCTGATGTGGGTTTGCTTCATTCTCCTCCCACATCCTGCCTGTGGGGTTTGTCAGGATCTCCTTAATAAGGGTGTGTCTCATCCTGGGCAAATCCCATCAGCTGTGGGCATGGCTCATGGACTGCAGAGTGGTTTTGAGGTGCCAAAACTTTGTCATTATCTCCAGCATGCACAGCAGTGCTGTCATGGTTCCAGCTGGGATCCTCCGTGGAGGTGAAGGATCTGTGTGGGTTTCTTCCCTCACAGAACATGGAAGCCCTGCACATCATTTCAAAGCCCATTCTTTGCCTGTGCTGGGGGAGCTGGGCTCTGGCTGCTCCCAGCTTGGCTGCCTGTCCCTGCTCACTGCTTCCATCCTGGCATTCCTTCCTCAGAGGCTGCCCAGCCATTGTCTCCTTTTGAACCTGAACACAAGATGCTGTCTGCAGCCCTGCTCAGCTCTTTCTTTGCCCATTATTCTCCACTCCCTGCACTGCAGCCTCTGGCATCTCTGGCTGGACATTCTCCAGAGTGCCTGTCATCCTTCAGAACTTCTGAAACCTGTGGGTGGGAATAGCTCAGCCTGCTCTCAGGTAGACAGGGAGAATCACACTGTGTCACACTGCGGGTTCCTGCTTGGCTCTGCTGATCCAGTTTGAATCCAGCAACCTTCCATGATCAGGGACAAGCCCCAGGAAATCCAAATTTGTCCAGCCTCACCCTCAGTGTGTATTGGAGCTCTGGAGCTGTGCCCTCTCTTTCCCTTTATTCTATAAAGGGAATAAAAATTATCTATTCTATACATTATATTGCACATTATATTGCACATTATATTGCACATTATATTGCACATTATATTGCACATTATATTGCACATGATATTGTACATGATGTTGTACATGATATTACACATGATATTACACATCATATTGTACGTCATATTGTACATCATATACATTATTTATTATATTTATATATATATATATATATATATATATATATATAATTATATATATATATATATATATAATTATATTGATTTATTCTATTTATTATATAAACCCCTTCTGGTGTGTTGAGCTTTTGTGAAGCCTTAAACTTCTGGAAGAAGCTTTAGGATGAGACTCCAAGGTGGTGAGGCAGTACCAGGGCAAGCCACAGTTCTGCTGTGAGCTCACAAACATTCCTTGAGTTCTTAAAATAGCTCTAAGAGCTCCTTCTTCAGGAATTGTGCAAGGGAAACCAGAGGTGTGCAATTAAATGTGCTGGGCACAGCACAGTCCCTCCCTGTGTCTCAGTGCCAGCCTGGGGTTGCTGGAGCTGCCTGGGAGGGTTCCAGGGAGAATTTTCACACTGGGAAACAGCAGAGTGTATCTGTAACACGTGTTGTGCTGCATTACTGAGGAATGTGGTGTTTGTTCCCTGGGTCTTTAAAGTGTGTCTTTACAGCCTGCTGCCACAGCATGAGCAGGTGGCATTGCTGTGTCCCTCAGCTGTGCCTTTAAGCAGCCCTGCAGCTCTGCCTGGCATCCTGGAAGAATCACAAGTCCACCCGTTTGGAAAGGAAGCAGTTAAAGTGGAAAAGTTTGCCAGGAAATTGAATAAACTAAAAGCAGTGCTCAGGTCTCCTGATGAGGAGCTCAGTGGAGCCCAGGGCAGTGAACAGAGCTGCAGTGTCTGCAGGCTGCTGCTGCCCTCCCACTCCATTGACAGCACTGCTGAACAAAAAAGGGATTGGGCTGGGGACCACGAGCTGGGAGCCAGAGGAGCTGGGGCTGCCAGCAGCACTGCTGTAAGTAGAGCAACTCCTGGGTGCCTTTTCCATTCCTTCTGTGCTTTTTCTGTAGCATTCCTTTGTGTCATGCAGCACTGAGCCATATGGGATAATGTAAGCAACAGGTCTTTGCTTTTCCAGCTTGCTATTTTTAATAATTTTCCCTTGGCTTTCTCTCAGGAACTTTGATTTTAATTCTTAGTAAATATTGCCAAGTGTTTCTCACTTGTTCAGAAGAGAGGGAGCTCCTGACCTGTTCTTGCTATCAGAAGTGTTGGTGGAGAGACTTTGGGTATGAATTATTCCAGCTGTTCTGAGCAGGAGCCAGTCCTGTGCTGGCCACTGCAGCAGCACCCTCTCTGTGGGACAACAACTGCTCCAAAGGACACTGCAGAGAGGGGGTTTTAGGCTCTGGTCCTTTTGGGCAGAGCCAGTGGAATTTTATTTCTTGGGTTTTCTGATCTGGTTTAGGAAAGCTGAGGCAGTATTCAGAAGGGAAGAGTTGATGCTGTAATGGGCATTGATTTAGGGCTCCAGTGTAAATCCTGTTGGATTTCTGATTTGGAAAGGGGCTTCATTCCCTTTGGGACTTCAAGGAAGATCTGTTTGACACTGAGCTGATTGTAAAGTACTTCCTGGGAGCTTACTGGATCCTTCCCATAGTGTGTCCTGTTTCTGCATGTCCTGTGTTTCTGCATTGGAAGGTGTATTTTCCTTGGGATTTGCACAGGAAAAACTGTGATTTGCTGTGAATTTTGTGGGACTCTGGATGAACACAGCAGAAGGAATAGATTGGGAAGCTGTGGAGGGGGTTATGTGAATGGCAGTGATCTTTGGCTGAGACCTGCCTGAAAGGACTCTGCTCTGGCTTTGACATCTCATCTGATCCAGCACCTTTACCTGCACTCGTGTGTACCCTGGCACCTCCTGCCTGTCCTCCCCTTCTCTGTGGCTCCTCTGTGGTGTGTGTGAGGTGAGGTGAGATGAGGCAGCACTGCTTTGGTGTTGGCTGGGGTGAGGGTGAGTCCTGGTGCTGACATTTTGCTGCTGCCAGATCCTGCTGCACCTGTGCTGAGCCAGCCTGGTGTGCAGAGCTGCCACGGCGGCAGGGCTGGGACAGAAACCTCAGAGTGAGCAGGGCCTGCCTGAGCTCCTGCTTAAAGAAAGAGAAGTGTCCTGTGTGCAGCTCTGAGTCTTGCAGTTTTCCCTCAGAATCTGAGGGGTTGTGAAATGGAGGCTGTGGCTTCTCTCACCTGGGGTGACAGCACTGAGAGGGAAAGAAAGAAGCCCTGGAGGAGAATTTCCTCATTCCTCTCTCCTGTTCCACCCTGTTTGTTTTCTTAGGCAGTAGGTTACTGCAGAGCACAGAAATCACTGTGTGTGTGTGTCCCTTGTGGTAAGCACACCCTGGGGTCTGTCCCCTTCAGGTGTTCAGGGTACCTGAGCCTGAGGCAGCCAGGGGCTGTGGCAGGTTCCTCTCCAGGGCTGCATGCTCAGGAATCTGCTCCAGTGCCTCTCCCTCTCAGGGCAAACATATGGAGCAGGCAGCAGCCAGAGATCAGTCACCCATTCAGACAGAAATACCTGCTGAAAGGCTGCCTTTGTCCAAGGCTAAGCCTATTTAAAGAATTTACAATAATAGAAGCTTGTGGGGGGTGGATTTTTTTCTTTCAGGTATGGAGTCAGCCTTGTTAAAGCACCACCTTCTTGTGACACACAGAGCTCCACATCTGTCAGCTTATTTCTTAGGAGCTGTGCAAACCAACCAGGGATTTGCAGCTTGTAATATCACACACCCATTAACCTGCTGTTGCCCTATATATTGTTTTTTACCTTGAGACTTAGGTAGGGATCTCCCAGGTTGTAAATCAGAGTCTGATTGTCCACTGGAAAGGATTTATTTTTAAACAGAAATTTAGCCATTTACCTTCAGTGACACAAAACACAGCTGAAGTGGCTCAGGTGAGGTTATTTACTCTTAAGCTACTTAAAACCCCATCCTTTCAGGATCTCATAAAATGTCCTTCAGCATTGGGTGACTGCAGCAAGGGCTTGGATTTGGTGTTGGAGCACTGGGATGGCAGAGTGGGAAGGAGATACCTGGGTGAGGGTCAGGTTTGCCCTTTGTAACCTGTACCAAGGCACAGGCAGCCACTCCTGAGCACCTGAGCATGTTCTTTGTTCCTCCAGAGTAAATATCCTGAAACACATCCACTGTTTCTCCCTTTCTGCAGACAAATGATGATTAGTGAGAAGGAAAGGAGTGGAAAGCTGGACACAGCCCGGCCATGAGGGCAGTTTTACCTGGTAACCAGCCAGGGCTTCTGTGGAGCATTTTGGAACCTGCTGAGCTTGGCAGGAATGTGAAATCCTAAAAGGAATAAATAATCATTGGACAGAAGCTGGTGAGGATGTTGTATTCAAAGGAAAAGCAATGGATCAGTCAATTGAGAGAAAAGGGAGGAGACAGGGACAGCTCTAAACTCTGCTCTGGGCCAGGGACAGGAGCCAGGGCACGGCTGGGGCTGGGCCAGGGCAGCTCAGGCTGAGCTCAGGGCAAGGCTCTGCCCCCAGAGGGTGCTGGCACTGCCCAGGCTGCCCAGGGAATGGGCACGGCCCCGAGGCTGCCAGAGCTCCAGGAGCCTTTGGGCAGCGCTGCCAGGGGTGCCCAGGGTGGGGCTGCTGGGGGGGCTGGGCAGGGACAGGGGCTGGGCTGGGGGATCCTGGGGGTCCCTTCCAGCTCAGGATATTCCATGGCTCTGTGATTCCAGGAGATTTTGGCTGCAGGAGAGGGGAAGTTCTTGTTACGTCTTTCCTCTCCCAGCACATTTACCTTTGATCCTCAGGGTAAAGCACTTGGGCCATTCTTCTTCCTTCCCTGATGCAAAAGACAATTTGAAGTTTGTGTGTTTTGGCAGAGGATTCTTTTCCCAAGTGTTTTGGGACTGCAGTTCTAGAGCCTGAACATTTCAGCTCTTGAACAGGATAATCTTCCAAGCTGTGCCATGTGGAAATCACACTGGGCATTCTGCATTGGTGTTCCATGGGCATTCCATTCCCTTAGTGAAGTTTTTCTCTGTCAGCTGAGCTCCTGCTTGCATTATTCTCTCTCCTATTTATCTCCCAGTGAACTTTTTTCTGGTCTCAATATTTAAGCACAAATCAGGGACAAAGTGAGCTAAAAAATATTAGCAGAAATATGGGCAGGGAATTCATTCTGCTTTAGCCAGTGCCATTGGATTCCATGATTCCAAGTTACTGTCCAGGGGAGTATTGTGAGGTTGTCTGATGAAATAAGAGATGGGCTACAAACTTCTGCACAGAGATGGAGAACATACCTGAGCTGTGGGTACCTGGTGTCCCTTCTTGGTGCTTCCCTGCATTATTTAATTTCTGTATTTGCAGGGTATTACTTCTGTCTTTCTCGACTTTCTCCCTGTCACTGCTGACTTTGTTTCCTTACCTTCCCCAAATCTTTAATTTCTCTCATTGCTCACTCCAGTTTAACCCCAAAGCCCTTGGATGTCCCTGTCATGGGGCTGCCCTGGCCCTGCTGTTCTGGGCCACCAGTGGCCCCTGCACAGTGTCACTGTCACACACTGAGCCAGCTCCACCACCAGGTGCCTTTCAGGGCTTTATTTGCTACTTCCAGTTCAGAAAGCTCTTCTAGAGTCTCATTTCCTCTCTTCAGTCTAAATATAGCCACGCCTACCTGTTCAAACACAATGCTCATTTTAGCTTAAAAAACTGAAAAACCACACTTGTATACTCTCCTGATGGTTTATGTGGAAGGAAGTCTGTATCTCATTTCTTTTTAAACTTTAATTTGATGAAGTGTCCAAGCTTTGTTTTTTATTTCCCTTGGTTTTACTCCAGTAGGACAGATGCTGTGCTTTCAGGACTGACTGGTATTCCCAGGTTATTTTCTCTCCTGTTGCTGTTTGAACCTGATGATTTTCATTTCCCACCAGCAATTGCCAGCCCAGGCAGTGCTGGGCCAGGCTGCAGCAGCCATGCCCACAGGTGACTAGAGAGGGTATTTTTATTTATTTATTTTTAGTGTATCCAGACATCCCTGATTTGTGGTAACCAGATTAAGGATTGGGACTGGCAGGCTCTTGAGTGTTTCTCTCACTGTGGGTAATGTGATTACAGGGGAGATGTGGCAATGTGAAGCTCATGGAAATGAAATTGGATTGCCTGTAGCTGTTGCAGACCTTTGCCTGACAGTAGGTCTTGTTCCAACTAACACAATTTCTGTGTTAAACATGTTCCCAATAAAATGCTTAACTGTCAATTAAGAGAAATCCTGTAATCTGATCCTTTAGTATATGCAATTTAAAGTGGTGCTTGTGATGTTTTTGCCTCTTGAAAGACTGCTCTTGGGAAGGGGCTCTGGTTTTTTCCTCGTGTAGATAAGAAATGTTCCTTTATGCTGATCTCAATCAAATGAGGCTGCAGAGGGACAAACCTCCTCTGAAGTGTCCTGCTGTGTGCTCTCTGTAGCCAGAGCAGGACCATGAGGGAGCTCCAGGAGTTGTCCAGAGGCAGCAGCTCTCAGTGTCTTGGAATATTTTCTCATGCAGCAGCAGTAGAGAAACCTCATTCTGTTCAGAAAAGGGCTTCATTGTTTGTTTGTTTTTCAGGGTCCCACTTTTCTATGTGCCTTTGTGAATCTCTCTGTGCTCAAGATGTCTCACCACATGAACAGCTCCACACTGCCAACCTCACATCCTCCTGAGCACCAGCACCCCACCAGCACAGCCTCAGGCCATGGGGGCCACAACATGATGATGATGGTGAGTGTGGAATTCACCAGAGAGCTTCTCCTTGTCTGTGTGCAGAGTAACCTGTCCTCTTAAACACTGTGCTCTGGAGAGCTGGAAATGAAGCTGAGCTTTGGAAGGCAGGAATTCATCCAGGTTAACCCCAGATCCCATTGTGGGTCTTCTGGATGAAGGATACAGAGCAGGAATGGATTTCACAGCTGGAGATCCTTTGGCAAAATTATCTTTTCTTGGAAAAAACCTTTCCAGCAGCCAGCCTGGTGTCTGCTCTGCAGCCAGCTAAGGGCAGAAATGCAAAGCAAGATTTTTCCTGCAGGAAACAGATGGATGGAGTTCTCCAGGCTGGCAGGGGGAGCCCCAGGCAGCCCTGAGGGGGTTGCCCAGCAGTGTGAGGGGCTGTGCTGAGCTGTGCTCTTCCCTCCTGAACCCTCAGAGCACACTGCTGGGAGCACAGCAGTGCCAGGGCATTTGCCATGTTGGCATTAAGGCTGCATTGGTCCTGACTCCTGCTGCTCCAGCTGGCTTTGATTGCAGCAGGTTCAGACTTGTGCATTCTGGCATCACTGAGGCTTTCAGAGATCCTGGCAGAGTTTCCATGGAGGTGGCTGGAGGGTCAGTGTTTGTGTGTAGCCAGTTCTAGGAACTTTTTCAGCTTTTTCTCCTTTTCCTAAATACTTCTGGAGTGAGTTTCAGATTATTAAAACATGCCTGTTTATGATGAAATTTCAAAAGGAGGGGAGAGAGGGCACATTTCTATTTCATGTGAGTGTTCTCAGGAGTGGATTTTGCAAACCATCAGTTGGGGTTTGTTTGCCAGCTCTGTGCCTGAGGAGAGAACCAAGAATCTCTGCTTCTATTTCTATTGCAACCAGTGTCAGAGCAGGAGAGGAGAGCACCAGAACAGCCTTGGTGGGCATGGCCCATGTGGGGCTCTCAGTCCAGCACTGCCACTGCTCTCCTTGTGAGCTCTTCCCATCATCTCAGCTCAGTTTTGGCATCCCTGGGCCATAACTTTCCATGTAAATGTCATTTCTTTACAAATGTCAAGTGCTCACTGGATAGTTACAGGACCCTGCCCTGCCCTGCAGCTGAAAACTGTGAGTAATTGCACCAGATTTTGAATTCATATTGCAAATAAATCTGTCAGGCAAGGCAGTACATAGGTGGAGCATCTTAGATAACAGACTGAGCACATTTAATGTGTGTTTTCCCAATCCTCACTGGTACCAGGTAACAGGCTCAGGTTCACCTGAAGTTCTTTGCTTTATGTGGGTTTTGTTTTAAATGTAAATATGTTCAATT
Source organism: Ammospiza nelsoni (assembly GCF_027579445.1). NCBI lineage: Eukaryota > Metazoa > Chordata > Aves > Passeriformes > Passerellidae > Ammospiza > Ammospiza nelsoni. The sequence continues at coordinate 1,940,099 of NC_080652.1, read as the reverse complement.
CATTGAAGAGATGAAAGTACTCTCTAAAAGGTGTTTTACAGTAAATTCTGCTCTGGGGAAAATGAGCTGATTCTTATAGATGCTGAAATGAATCATAATTCTGAGCTTCAGCAAATAACCTTAATTAAGCAACGAGGGAAGTTCAAAGAGAAGTTCCTCTTGCTTGGTCAGGACTTCCCATGTGAAAACCCTGTGTGCAGCTGTGCCCAAGACATGCCAAGCTGTTTTTACCTAGTTTGTATCACCTCCAGCTGCTCTGGGGATCTTTGCTGTTTCCCCTTCCCACAGCATTCCCTGTGCAGGCTCAGGCGCCCTTGTTTTCACCCAGGGTAGCTGTGAAGTGGCCTCTGTTTGCCTCAGGATATTGGGAATTCCATAGGGAGACAACAACTGGCACAGTGCAGGAGGGGACCAGAGGACTCATCTGTGCAACCTCACCTGTATCATCCAGACAAGGTCCAAGTGGGGAGGGGAAAGTGTCCTGTACCCAGTTCCTGAGGGGATGGGGAGCCAAGGAGGAGCTCCATGGAGACATCCCCAGTCCCTGAGCACTGCTGATGCTGAGGGAAAAGGGGCTCCAAAGGCAAGGAGAAGGCACTTCCCTGGAGTCCTGTGAAGGACAGGGCCTCCTGCCCAGGGCTGCCTGAGGAGCTGGAACTGGAGCCTGGAGCATCTCATCCCTGCCTCACTTGTGTGTGTTACACCAGATCTGCTGCAGAGTTCCTTGGAGTTTAGGTGCTGACCAAACAAACAAATCTGAGTTCTTGTTCTGATACAAACCCCATTGCCACACCTTGCTTGAGCTCCTTGGGATGAGCTCTTCACGCTCATCTTGGTGTTCTTTGTGTTTTGGGCAGGCCATGACTTTCCACTTCAGCTGTGAGAATGTGCCATTGCTGTTCTCTGGACTTACAATCAATTCTCCTGGAGGTTAGTAACACTGTCTTGTGCAGCCAACAAAAGGTTTGCAGTTGGTGTTTCAGGATCAACGTTTCAGGAATTACTTTGTTACTTGTGCTAAAATTCTGTGGACATGCTGTGTTGAATCTGGTCTAAATGACATCTGTGGGGTGAAAGAAAAATTTTTAGAGTTCAAGAATTTGGTTTTATTAGCAAAAGTGATTGCTGCTTTTGCAGTGAGAGTGTGGATGAAATTCCCATTTCCCTCCTATCTGTGCATGCACACGGAGCCTGGCCATGGCCTGTGCAGCACAGTTCAATCACACAGTGGCTCTGCTGCCATTCTCCTGCCCAGAGACAATGGTGTTTCCTCTCTTGTCAGAAATGGCTGGTGCTTTTGTGGCTGTCTTCTTCCTGGCCATGTTTTATGAAGGGCTGAAGATCGCCCGGGAGTGTCTGCTCCGGAAATCCCAAGTCAGCATCCGCTACAACTCCATGCCAGTGCCCGGCCCCAATGGCACCATCCTGATGGAGACACACAAAACTGTGGGGTAAGGGCTGCACTTCATCCTAAAGCAGAGCTCTGCAGCTGGAACTGGCACAGAAGGAACTTTGTGCAGCCAGTTTTGATCTCTGGAGAGCGTCCTGGCTCCAGACTGGGGTGCTGCGTGGCTCTGGAGGATGAGGGACACCTGGGCACCCTCAAGGATGGGGGAAAAAGGAAGAAAGCAGCAAGGAGCCAGATGGGCTTGGGGTTTTTGTAGTGAACACATCTGGGGGAGTTCTGAGGAAGTTTGGATGTTACATCCAGTGACTCTGACAGAAAACGCTCAGAGTCCTTTTGTTGACAGGTAGTTGTGTGCAGCACAGGAGCCAGTCAGCTTTTGAATGGGGTGGGGGAGTAAAAGAAGCTTGGCAAACTATTTCTCAGCTAAAAATGTGTCCTCCCAGCAAGCTGCATGGAAAACCACAGCTCCAGGTGCCAGGAGTCCCTGCCCAGGCTGGTGTCACCTTCTGTGCCACCCCACACCCTCCTTGCTGCCCTGGCCGCTTTCTCTTTGGGGATGAGCATTTCCCACCTGTTCCTTTTGCTGACTTGTTTGGGTTTGTGTTCCCAGGCAGCAGATGCTGAGCTTGCCCCACCTGCTGCAGACTGTGCTGCACATCATCCAGGTGGTGGTCAGCTACTTCCTCATGCTCATCTTCATGACCTACAACGGGTACCTGTGCATCGCCGTGGCCGCCGGAGCGGGCACCGGGTACTTCTTCTTCAGCTGGAAGAAGGCAGTGGTGGTGGACATCACAGAGCACTGCCACTAGCACTGGGGGTGCCTCTCCACCCCTCTGCTCCCTGCCAGTGCAGCCACACGAGGACTGGAGCATTCCTAAGCTGCCAAGAGAATCATGATAAAGAAAATCAACTGGAGTTCACTACAGGTTCCTGGAGGGGTGCAGGGATGTGAGGAGCTGGGACACGCTGCTCCCCTTGGCTCCTGAGAGTCCATGGCAGCCATTCCTGGCCAGGATTTGCTTTATTCTTAGATTATGCTGTGATTGAAATTAGTTGGCTGACAGAACTGTAGAAATTATTTTAAAAGGAAAACAAAACCATTTTATTTTTAAATTGTAAATGCTCATCAGTGAGGGTTTAATGAACAGTAGGAAAAGATCAGTTGCCAATAATGTGTGAATGGCTGTTTTAATTTTGATTTTTTTTCAATGTGTACATAATGCCAGGGGAAGAGATTGCCCTGGCATTGTGGCTTTTGGGGCCAATGACACCTTTTGCTGTAGGACTCAGCCTCAGAGGAAGATTTGGTGCTGCACATCAGACACATTCAGGTGTGTCCTGGCAAGGGAGGACTTTGACCCAAGGATGTGAGCTGTATGCTTCAGGGATTGGATGAAATTGCCCTCCAAGCCCACCAGAGATGATGAGTGCTGTCAATCTGATGTATCCAGCAGCTTTACTCAGCCCCCAGGGAGAACACTTGAGTTGGGCTGCTTTCCCTTGCCAATTATGGAACAGATAATGGTTCTGTATTTACAGGGCAGAAAGATTCCCAATAAAGCATTGAAGCCACAGGTACTTCATGTGGAGCTGCACCTGGATGGAACTAGGGCCAAGCTTTGGGTTACTAGAACTGGTTCTGTGAATGAGGCAAGAGCTAAATAATGATTTCATGACACTAAAGTGAAAATGGCTGGAGGGTATTCCTGGCTGGAGGTGAAGAGGGAAAACAACCACATTCCTGTAAAGGAGAGATCTGGGGAAGAGGAGAAGGAAAATACAGGACTACAACAGCTTTCAGCGTCTTCTCAGGTGAAATTTGGAGCAGTGTGGGCCAATCAAAAACTATTCCTGACCCAGATGGCTCCTCTTTATCTGGATAATCACAGTGTGCCCATGCTGGATGTGCAGGATCTCAGTGCAGTGAGGGAACTCAGTCAGGGCTGTGGGCTGTGCCCAGGCTGTGAGGGGGCAGAACCACCCTCCTGCCAGGCCAGGCTTGGGGAGCAGCCCTGGTTTAGCACCTGGATGTTAAAAAGCTTGTGCAGAGCTGGAGGTGGTGGTGAAAGCTGGAGTCTTCCCTCTGCCCAGATTGCCCAGTTTGTGCCTGGAACTGGCTGGAAGGGAAGACAGTGGGAATTTGGGAAGGGCACTGAGAACAGGCAGCGCTGTCAGGCTGGGACTGGTGTCTGGGAAAGGCCATGAGAACAGGGAACCCTGCTGGATAAAGCCTCTGGGCACACACAGGAAGGGTTTTTTCCCCTGAAGATGCTGCTGGTGACTTGTGGCAGCAGCTGTGTGAGGAAAATTGATCTTGGAATGATTTTTTAGCCCCTGAGCCTTAGAGGGTGAGGCCATCATCCCTGTGTACCTGGTGCTCCGTGGTGCTGGTGCTGCTGTCCCTGCCCAGAGCCCACACTCTGTAAGGAAATCACAAGTGCTGCTACCAGGGCTTGAGCTGCACCTCCTGAGAGCCCTCCTGGGCTGATGCCAAGTGTTTGTTTGGACATCTTGTTTGCTCTGGACAGTGCAACTAGAGAATAAAAGGAACTGAGTTAAAAGCAGGCTTCGGTTCCTATGTAGCTGCTTTCTGTAGCAAATTCACATCTGAGTGAGAGAGGCAAAGTTCTTTTCATGGAAAAGTTCTAGCCACCTCCTGCTGAGGGACAGGAAAAGTGCTAAAGTGCTTCCTTCCCCAGTCTGATCTTTGAAGGGATTCTGTCTGTGACAGAGCCTCCTGTGCCCTCTCTGCACCTGTCACAAAGGTAAAACTTTGCTGTGCCCTCCAGGCTGCCATGGAGGGGAAACCTCACCCTCCCCATCCCTGGAAAGCTGGGAGGAATGTTAGTGTTGGACAGAGAAAATGGACAATCCCTTCCCACTGCTTCTGGAACTGAGAGGAAATCTGAGTGTTGGTCAGAGAGAACTGGAGCTGTTAAAAGCTGGAGATGGTGGTTGATGGGGGAGGTTTGCACCCCTGGAGGAGCTCAGGGTGACACTGCCACTGCTGCCCTTGGTTTTTCTGGAAGGGGCTGCAATTGTTGCCATCACAATGACAGGCTGGAGTGAGGAGTGGCTGTGTGGTGGCACTGGTCACCTCATATACCTCTTGCTGTGTCTTTCTTTGGAAGAGAAGCTGCTTGGCCTGATCTTGCTGTCACCTTTTAGCCACTTTTCTGTGTATCCAAGTGGCCAGACTTGAATTCTCTGAGGGATGATTTGGAGATCAGGCTGTGGCTCTTCAGTGTCATTCTGGTTCTTGTTAAGCTTTTCTGTTTGTACCACCTGTGCCCTGGAATTGTTTCCCCCAGAATGAGCTTCTCTCTGCCCGTGCTGTCCCCAGAGGGGGCACAGAGCTTTCTGCAGCATGCCCAGGGAGGGGACACTGCCCTGGCAGGGCACGAGGCTCTCAGGTGCCCCAGCTGCTCCCACAGCCTGCACGAGGGGAGGTTTGGGAAGGTGAGAGGGGAGGTGGCTGAGGAGGGCAGGTGAGGCTGTGTCCCTTGTGCTGAGGCTGTGTCCCCTGTGCTGTGTCCCCTGTGCTGTGTCCCCTTGTGCTGAGGCTGTGTCCCCTGTGCTGTGTCCCCTGTGCCGAGGCTGTGTCCCCTGTGCTGTGTCCCCTGTGCTGTGTCCCCTCTGCTCCGAGCTCCTGGGGCTCAGCTGGGGAAGGGCTGCTCCTCCTGCCATGGCTGTGCTTTCCCAGTTCAGTGTGACAATCCAGAGCAGCCATCGGCCTCCTCTGTCCCAGCCTCCCCTGCCACCATGGCAGCACGGTGTGTCCTCAGCCGGGCTGCTGCGTGCTGTGGCACAGCCTGAGCAAAACCTGAGCGAAGCCTGAGCAAAGCCTGAGCAAAGCCTGAGCAAAACCTGAGCAAAGCCTGAGCTCCCTCTGGCGGGATCGGCAGCTCTGGGACAGCCCCAGCCCCTCGGCTGAGTTCAGGTTTGTCCTGGCAGCACGGGGAGGGCTCCAAGGATGACCCCCGTGTCCTGCTCGGGTGTCTGTCCTGCTCGGGGGTGACACCCTGTGCCCGTCTCTGTGCCCTGCACACGCAGTGTCACCGAGGAGGGAGCTCAGAGCAGCTGGCCCGGTCCCTCAGAGGGCTTTCGTTGCTTTTCTTTGAGTGCCTTTTGAGTTTGTCTGGAGCCAGTCCCACCCAATCCAGCAGGATTTCTAGTTTTGTTTACAGTGGACTGTCAGGTTTGTTTTTATTCTTGCTCTTTGTGGCGGTAACTTGTCTGATGTTACTGTGAATATCAAAAATCTCCTGTACATAATTAACCAATAAAATAGATTGCATTTTACTCTGGTGGGGCTGTGTTTTGGGAACAGTCCTTGGTGCAACCCTGGGAGGGAGCAGCAGGGCCCAGAGCTCCTGTTCAGGTGCTGGGGGTGGGTGAGCAGCAGCATCCCCTGGGCCTCCCCAGCTCCCTGGAGCTGCTGCAATGGGGATTCACTGAGAAATCTTTGTTCCAGCTCAGTCACACTTTGTGGGGAGGGATGGGAAGAGGAATTGGTGCCTCCCAGATCTGCCTGCCCTGGAGAGGAGTTTATGGAGCTGTAACAACCTCTGAGGTGTCCTCTGAGAGCTGGAATGGCAGCCCAGCAGAGCAGCCCCTGATCAGTGTATTGGTGTTAGACAGAATGCAGCTTTTTGCTAGGCCAGCCTGGGGCTCCTTCCAGTTGGAAAAGTTTGGAGTTCTGTACATTTCCCCAGCCTGACCTGGAATTTGATGCACCTACAACACAGGAAGCCTGCATTTAACTGAAGTCTGCTTTGGAGGAATGCTGAAAAACCAGCCCTGGTCATTGTGCTGGAGATGGTTGGAAACAGCCCTGGCCAGGGGCAGGGGAGCCTCCAGCTCCTGAATTCAGGCCCAGGGCTGTGGCAGCCTGCCCTGCTCCTGGCCCAGGCTGCAGGGAGCAGATTCCTGAGCACCAAGAAACTGCTCAGGATTTTAAGTTGCTTCCTTCAACTCACCCCAGTGTGTGCCAGACCCCTCCTGAGTGGGCTCTGCCCCAAAACTCACCTAAATCAAATCAAAACCTAAATCAAATCTGACCTCACCCTGCTCAGCACCTCAGGAGGGTAAATCCAAGGACCTGCTGAAGAAATCCACGTGCCCTTGGTGTTTCCAGGTGCCACCAGCCACAAGGAACTGTTTGGTGGCCTTTGCTCCAAGCAGCAAAGAGCCCTGAGCTCCACTGCAGGGGTGCCAAACCAGGGCAGCTGGGGCAGAGCTGGATGGAGGTGGAGCAGGGAAGTGTAAAGGAAAAGCTGCTCGGTCAGAGGATCTGGGCTCTCAGACCCATCCATGAGGCCAGCCCGTGATCCAGGCCTGCAGGCACTCCCTGCCCAGGGCCCAGGTGACACTGACTGAATGAAGCAGCTCTGGGATGTATTTGGGATCTGGCACCCAGAGCTGTGGCACCTTTATCCCAAAACACTCACCAGACACTTCCAGAACCTTCTCCTCAGTGGGGCCACCAGGGTAGGGTGTCTGTTGTGTCTGTTTCCCTTGTGATTTGACTGAAATAAAGCTTGCTGGTTATGGGCAAATAACTATTTCAACCCCAGTATTTTGATATTTCAGCAAAAGGATTTGCCTCAAAAGTAGTAAAAAAAATACAAATAGCAACAGCCAGATTGCCATGTAAATACAAACAACTTTGAGCTAAAACAGATTTGACAAACTTCCCAAAATGATAGAGGATTGAGAGAGGATTCAAAAGATTAAAAATTATTGATGGGAATTTTGTGTATGTGTGTGCTACCCACATGAGCCTAATGTGAGCAGACATGTGGATGAAACTGAAAGCAACTTGAAAAGCTGGTGTTTGTTATCATTTAAAGATTGCATTTTCAAGAGTTCTTTACATTTTTCTGATGCATTTAGCAGAATAGAGAGGAAAGAACAGAAGGAAAGGAAAAGGAGAAGAAATGAGTTCTAAAATCGAGATCTCCTTTCAGACACTTCCAAATGCTGTTGCAAACAATTCTATGACCCAGCTCATAGGTGAGCTCTGTGAAATACAAATTACTAGAAAAATGGAGGGGGAGAAAGAAAAGCAAGAGAAACCTGTGGGTTTGCTAGATCTAACATTAAATAATAAGATTGATTCTCTCGGAAGGTTCAGGTGGCCACTCCAGTCTGCTTTAAGATCACCAGATCACTTTCCCAGAGGATCCTCCCGGGGTGTTTCATCCCCCTGCTCACAGCACGGAACGGGGGGTCCGGGTGTTCCCACCCCCACCGGTCACTGCAGCTGTTTACAGCAGCTCGTGGGATTATCATCACTTTATTATAAAAAATAAGTGTTTATTTAAAACAAAACACTCGGCAAAGGGGCGTTCACGGCCGTGTTAACCAAACTTAAAAAACAAAAATGTAACAGCTCGGAGAGGAGACAGCGAGGCCCGCCCGGCGCGGCCCGCCCGGCTGAGAGGGCCGGGGCTGCCGGGGGGTCCCGGGGCTGCCGGGGGGTCCCGGGGCTGCCGGGGGTTCCCGGGGGTACCGGGGCTGCCGGGGGGTCCCGGGGGTTCCCGGGGCTGCCCCGCTCAGAACTCGAAGGTGCCGAAGTGCGCGGTGCGGCCGCCGGCCTTGGGCTGCGGTTTGTACCCGATGCGTTCATGGATGAGCTGCTCGCGGCTCTTGTGCTCCGTGCCCAGCGCTCCGATCGCCGCCGCCTCCTCTCCGCCCGCCGCCGCCTCGGCCTCGTCGCGCTGCTTCCTGCGGCTCTGCGGGCGAACGGGCCGGTCAGGGCCGGGGGCGGGCCGAGCCCCCCGCGCCCGGCCCCGCGCGCACCTCCAGCTCCTTCCGGACGCTCTCGAACTCCTCGATGTCGTCCAGCTTCAGCTCCAGCCGCGTCGGCTTCCGACGGAGCATCGCGACCGGCGGCACCGCGACCGGCGGCACGACCGAGCGCTCCCGCCCTCAGCGGGCCCCGCCCGGCCCGCCACAACTCCCGGCGTGCCCCGCGCGAACCGCCCTCAGTGGGCACTACATCTCCCGGCGTGCCTCGCGCGTACTGCCATTAGCGGGCACTGCATCTCCCGGCGTGCCTCGCGCGTACTGCCATTAGCGGGCACTACATCTCCCGGCGTGCCTCGCGCGTACTGCCATTAGCGGGCACTACATCTCCCGGCGTGCCTCGCGCGTACTGCCATTAGCGGGCACTACATCTCCCGGCGTGCCTCGCGCGTACTGCCATTAGCGGGCACTGCATCTCCCGGCGTGCCTCGCGCGTACCGCCATTAGCGGGCACTGCATCTCCCGCCGTGCCCCGCGCGTACCGCCCTTATCGGTCACTGCATTTCCCGCCGTGCCCTGCGCGTACTACCATTAGCGGGCACTGCAACTCCCGGCGTGCCCCGCGCGTCCTGCCCTCAGCGGGCACTACATCTCCCGGCGTGCCTCGCGTGTTCATCCCTTAAAGAGCGATGCAGTTCCCGGCATACCTTGCGTGACCCGGAAGTGGCCGTGAGGCGCCGGAACCCGAGCGCCGCGAGTCTCGCCCCGTTCCCGCTCTCTGGTTCCCGTTCCCCTTCCCGGCTTCTTATCCCTTCCTGGGCTTTTCCCGGTCCCGCTCCCGCCATGGCCACCGCGCGGGCACCGGCGGCTCGCGGCGGGGCCCGGCCCCCCGAGGTGAGTGTCCGGGAGATGGGGGCGGCTCCGGGCCCGCAGGAGCGGGAGAGGCCGCGGGAATCGCGGCTGCTGATGCTGTGCGGGGTTTACGGTGCCCCGGTGACAGCGGAGCTCTAAAGGAGCCCGCAGGCTCCCGTGTTTCCCGCACTTGTGCCCAGTCCTGGTTGCTCGCTCGGGCGGTTCGTGTGAGGCCTCTCCGGGGGGACGGAGCCGGGCCCCGCTCACTCCTCAGCATTCCGGGGAGGGAGCTGGAGCTGGGGCATGGCATCGCTCCTGGCCGTGCTGGTGCAGGAGGAGGAAAAGCTCCGTGTTCTAAAGCTTGCTCCAAAAATACCTCTGCAGATGATAAATAAAAGGGGCCCAACATTGCCTGATTCCAGCAATTTAATGTTGGGTTTTACATTTGTGCTTTGGCCTTCAGGCAAAAACCTCAGTGTCCAGCGGCTGCTCCATCCCTGGCAGTGCCCAAGGCCAGGCTGGGCAGGGCTGGGAGCACCTGGGACAGTGGGAGGTGTCCCTGCCATGGCAGGGGTGGCACTGGATGGGCTTCAGTGCCCTTCCACCCAAGCCAAGCTGGGGTTCTGAGAGGTCTTTGCCCAGCCCTGTTGTCCTGGCACAGGCAGGCTGTTTGCTGCGTGTCTGTCCCCATGCTCTGTGTGTCTGTGCACTCTGTCCCTCACTCTGTGCCCCCCGTTTCTCCCCTCAGCCCCCCAAGGCCAAGGCAGCCGAGGAGGCCGAGGCTCCCCCGGCCAAGCGGGCGCCCATCTTCTACGGGAGCCTGGAGGAGAAGGAGCGCGAGCGCCTGGCCAAGGGCGAGGCCGGGCTGCTGGCCAAGGAGGGCATGAAGGCAGCCATGGAGGCTGGCAACATCAACATCAGCACTGGTGAGCACGTGCAAGCACCCTTTGTTGTCCCCTTCCTGCAGATGCGACGCTTCCAAATGTCTCTGTGGGCAGCTCGCTGCTTGGATCTTCCTATTCCAGAGGCATCCAGGGCAGGGGGGATCTGGGACAGCTGAGGGAGGGATCCAGGGGCTCTGGGAGGGATCCATGGGCAGAGGGGCTTTGAGAGAGCTGAGGGAGGGATCCAGGGGCTCTGGGACAGTTGAGTGAGGGATCCAAGGGCAGAGGGGCTCTGGGACCACTGAGGGAGGGATCCTGGGGTTGAGGAGCTCTGGGAGAGCTAAGGGAGGGATCCAGGGGCACTGGGAGAGCTGAGGGAGGCTCTGGGGTCCAGGGCTCTGGGACAGCTGAGAGAGGCATGCAGGGGCTGAGGGACAGCTGAGGGAAGGGTCCCGGGGCTCTGGGAGAGCTGAGGGAGGGATCCAGGGGCTGAGGGAGGGATCCTGGGGCTCTGGGACCACTGAGGGAGGGATCCAGGGGCCGAGGAGCTCTGGGAGAGCTGAGGCAGCTGTGCCGTGTCCCTCTCTGGTCACATCCCAAACCCTCCCGTGTCCCTGCTGGGGGTGGCCCTTGGGGCCGGGGACACTCTGGGTGCCCTGCAGAGACCCCTGGCAGCGCCAGCCGTGCCCCGGGCCGTGCTGGCTGCGTGTGCTGAGGCCGTGCGTGTGCCCAGGGGAGGTGTTTGACCTCGAGGACCACATGAGCGAGCGGCAGGCCGAGGTGCTGGCGGAGTTCGAGCGGCGCAAGCGCGCGCGGCAGATCAACGTGTCCACGGACGACTGCGAGGTCAAGGCGTGCCTGAGGGCCCTGGGGGAGCCCATCACGCTCTTCGGAGAGGGCCCTGCGGAGCGCAGGGAGAGGTGCTGGGCCTGCACGGGGAGGGGACGGCTGGCAAAGCACAGAGCTCCTCCTGGCAGCTGGGCTGCACAGAGCCCTGTGCCACAGGGCAGCTGCGAGAGCTGGGGGGGCTCACCTGGAGAGGAGAAGCTCCAGGGAGAGCTGAGAGTCCCTGCCAGGGCCTGAAGGGATGGAGGGACAGGACACAGGGAATGGCTCCCGCTGCCAGAGGGCAGGGCTGGATGGGATATTGGGAATTGGGAATTGTTCCCTGTGAGGGTGGGCAGGCCCTGGCACAGGGTGCCCAGAGCAGCTGTGGCTGCCCCTGGATCCCTGGCAGTGCCCAGGAAAAGCTCTGGGTTCTAAATCTTTTTTAAAATATACCCCTCCCTTTTATTTATATATAAATAATATATATTTATTATATTATTTATATATGGGACCCAACATTGTCTGATTTCAGCAATTTCATGTGGCATTTTACTTTTGTGCTTTGGCCTTCAGGCAGAATCCTCAATGTCCAGGGGCTGCTCCATCCCTGGCAGTGCCCAAGGCCAGGCTGGACAGGGCTGGGAGCACCTGGGACAGGGGGAGGTGTCCCTGCCATGGCAGGGGTGGCACTGGATGGGCTTTAAGGTCCCTCCCACCCCAAACCAGTCTGGGATTTCTGTTCTAAGGACCCCAAGGCAGAGGGAATCTCACAGTGATATTTGTTAGGACAGCTGAGAATTTCCTGACTAAATGAAGCTTCATGATTTCCCTCCCAGGTTAAGGAACATCCTCTCAGTGGTTGGCACAGATGCATTAAAGAAGACCAGGAAAGACGATGACAGGTCCAAAAAGTCCAAAGAAGAGGTGAGGGTGTCTCCTGTCCCTCAGTGCTGAGGGAGGGATGGTGTATCCAGCTCTGATATATCCAGGACTCTGCCTTTGGCCAGCCTCTGGATTCTCATGCCATCCCTTTTTCTGTGTTGCCCATTTCAGCAAATCTGTGGCAATGTTTGGTCACAGTGAGGAGCACCAAGTGTGGTTTTTACTCACAGACCCTGCTCTGTGCTGCTCTCACTGTGCAGACCAGGAGAGCAGGTGTGTGGGCTCTTACCTACTGCAGCAAGTCCCTTACTTTCCTTCACACTTGGGAAGAAAAAAATATGTTCCTGCTGCTGCATCTGTCTCTGCCTTTGATTACTCTTTCTGTTTCTGTATCTCTTCTGAGTCTCTTTTGCCTTACTATTTTTGAGCTGTACTGTAAGAAATAATTTCTGCAGCTCTCTCTCTTTACTGAGTAATGTGTAAACAAGGAGGGAGTTACATGTCAGTAAATGCAGATGAGTCAGGGTTCAACTGGAATGTTGTGTGAAGTGGCAGCATGTCAGGATTGGATCTGTAGGGCAGAGAATTTGATTTATCTCCCCAAATCCTTTTCCTGGGGCTTAATTGTGCAGAAAGCCCTTAAAAAGAGGCCAGAGCACAGCAGGGTTTGGGGCAGGTGCTGCTGGGAGGAGCTGAGGGGAATGAACACAGGGGCAGCAGCACCAGGGCTTTTCCATCACTTTTATTCCTTTTTTACAGTATCAGCAAACCTGGTACCACGAGGGCCCACGCAGTCTGAAAACAGCCAGGCTGTGGCTGGCCAACTACTCCCTCCCCAGGTGAGAGAAAACACAAAACATTGGTCAAATCCTGCTGGGGGGAGCATGGGAAATGCAGGGAGTGGGGGGCAGGTCCAGTGAGCCCAGAGCTGGAGCTCTCAGGGACTGATCCAGGGAAGAGCAGGGAAAAGGCATTTCCAGGGGCAGGAGGGGATGTGTGGGGGAAGAGCAGAGCAAAGGCATTTCCAGGGCAGGGAAGGGGCAGGGGGGGAAGTTTAAGGGGAAGAGCAGAGCAAAGGCATTTCCAGGGGCAGTTCTGGGGGCTCCCACCCCACCTTTGCTCTTCCCAGGGCAGCAAAGAGGCTGGAGGAGGCTCGGCTGCTCAAGGAGATCCCTGAGGCCACCAGGACATCCCAGAGGCAGGAGCTGCACAAATCCCTGAGGGTAGGTTTGGCTTTGGCAGCTGCTCCACTGCTGTGCTCACAAGGTTTGGCTGATCCTCTGAGAGCCCAGCAGGAATTGAGCTGCCTGAGGTGCTGTCCACATGCACATCAGTCTGTGCAGTCTTGGGAAGTTCTGCTTTTCCTCTTTCCCTGTGTCTCTGAAGCCTTTTCTGACTCCTTCAGAGAAGGAAGGAGGAGATGTAATTTCTCTCCAGGGAGATGTAATTTGTCCCTGGCATGGCAGAGGGTGCAGAGACATCCCTGTCCTGCCTTGCCACTCACCTGTGAGGCTGGAGGAATGTATTCCTGCCTCTGGCTGGGGAGCCCAGGAATGCCAGGGAAATACCAACTCTGGGTGCTGAACATGGTTGGGATGACTCTGAGATGCCCTTTGTGAGCATGCTAAGCCAGATTCCCAGCTTAACCAAACAGAGAGGCTCAGGCAGAGTGTGCTGCCCCCCTAATCCTGTTTACTCCAGAGGATTTGTTCTCCCCTCTGCCCTGTCTGTCTGGTTGGATTCTTTGGATGATCTGTGGGCAGATGCCAAATTCCAGCCAGCTCTGTGTCAGAGCTGCAGCTGCAGAGCTCTGGGGCTGGGGGCACATACCATGGGTGTTCCTGGGGGGCTGAGCTGTGCCCCCAGGCTGAGCTGGGCCAGACTTGTCCTGGCCCTCCTGCCTGGAGCTGGAGTGGCTCTGAGGCAGCGTCTCCCTTTGAAAGTGACTTCCCAAGGGCCTCTGCCTCCTCCTGTGCACGTTTGCCTCCCTCACCTCAAGCTTTGGCTGGGGATAGCTCTGGGCTGGCTGTGCTTCAGTCATTTATTGATGATTTTCTTTGTGTTTCTTACAGTCCTTGAATAACTTCTGCAGCCAGATCGGGGACGATCGCCCGCTGTCCTACTGCCACTTCAGCCCCAACTCCAAACTGCTGGCCACAGCCTGCTGGTGAGCCTGCCTTGGCAGCACCTGCCCTGGGGGCTGGGGGAGCACAGGAATGGTTTTGGAGCCTTGGGAATTGTGAGAGGCTGCTCTGAGCTCTCATCACCTCATTTAGAGCTGAGCAGAGATTGATTGATCAAGAACATTGATTGATCAAGAACATTGATGTGTTCCTTGCTGTCCTTCTCCACTGACATCCATTCCTTGTGTTCACAGGAGTGGGCTGTGCAAGCTCTGGTCTGTGCCTGACTGCAACCTGGTTCACACCTTACGAGGTACTCAGGGGCTCTCACTGAGGCTTCTGCTTCTTTTGTTTCTCTCTGTGCTGAGCTCCCACATCTGAATTGCTTTGTGGTTTTAAAATGTTGTGTTCAGGCAGGTTTCTGTCTTATTGAGAGCATCCCTTGGCTTGGGAGCATGGGAATGTGTCATATAATGAGAAGGGAGACCTGGCCTTCAGCTCAAACCTCAGCTCCAAGTTTGCTGTTTCTGAACAATTTGGTTTGGTTTCCAAATCTGGTTTGAGTTGCTTGAGTAACAAACAGCTGCAGTTTTGGGCAGCTCACTTGACAACAGTGAGGTTCTTTGAGTAGTGGTCACAACTTGGACTAAATACAGATGTGAGGACAAATCCTTTGATTCATGTGTTGAATTTTTGAGGGTTCCAAACCTTCATTTTGGATGCTCTGCCTTGGGTGCTCCTGGAAGTGCAGTTTGGCTGGGGGTGACAGGGCAATGTCACCTCCCTCCCCAGTGCCAAGGAAATGCTGCTTTTCTGAAGAACTGGCCGGGATCCTGTGGCAGATTCTGAATTTTGCTTTTCTTTCCGTTCAGGACACAGCACCAACGTGGGGGCCATCGTGTTCCACCCCAAGGCCACGGTGTCCCTGGACAAGAAGGACGTGAGCCTGGCCTCGTGTGCAGCTGATGGCTCTGTCAAACTCTGGAACCTGGAAAGGTCAGAACTGTTCCAGATGTGCACAGCTGCAGCATTGCTGTGCTGGGGTTCATATTCCATGTTCCTGCAGACATTCCTGCCAATGTGACCTTTCCTTGTAGCTGCCCCAGTGCCCTCCCTGGCCTCAGTATGTGCCACCCTGTTCAGCAGGAAGAGAGATCACCCTGATTAGGGAGCCCAGGTGAGGGAGATGGTCTGAGAGGGGCTGAGGCAGAATTGCTGCTGGGCATTGCTCAACTGCTGGGGGTGATGGATGGAAAGTCTGGGGACTGTTTCATTCTAACAGCTCACTAAGGAGAAAATTGCCCCTCTTGGATATTAAGAAATGAATTTTTGAGTGGTTGGAAAGCACCAGGATTTGGAGAGGGATTGATCAAATAAATGCACAGACACAAAAAGTTCTGCCTGTGCTGGAAACAAATGACTGTCAGTGCACAGAGGAGCTCTGGCAGATGGGCAGCACCTCCCTCAGGCCTGGGAGAGGAGAAGGGTTCAGGTACTGAGCCTCAGCATCACCTGCTTGAGAACTGGAGCCTCAGGGCTCCTGGGAAGGGCAGGCAGCTCCAGAGGAACAGTTGTTTGTCCTCAGCTGAAATCACAGTTTGTAACAGCAAAAGTGCCCCTGGGCAAAGGGACAGGGGGTTGTTAGGCTCATGTGACCACATCTCTCTATTAACCTGTTGGAAAGAAGCTTCAGTGCTGTTCAGAGGGTGTGTGAGTGCTCCTGACCTGCTGCCTGTCATTCTGGGAGAACAAATGTTCCCTGCATCCTGCAGAACAGCAGGAGCTGCTGCAGTTCAGGATGTTGTGTTCTCAGAACTTCCTGCAGTTCAGGTTTGTTTCTGTACTTCCAGAAGTGCTAATGACAAGGGCCTTGTTAATTTTCATTAATAATCATCATCGTCCCAGGAGAGCTTTACAGCCAACAGGAGGTGTGGAGAAAGGGTTTCACTCAGACCTTGGAGTGTGGCAGAGTTCAGAGTCATTGGCAACAGCTCTGCTGTTCCTGCCTGGTTTGATTTCCTCAGCAGAGCTGCTGCTGCCATCACAGTGTGTGAGCAAGGCCTGGCTCGAGCCAGACCCCAGTGGCCAATGGTTTGTTCTGTGTTTCAGTGATGAGCCCGTGGCAGACATCGAGGGACACAGCATGAGAGTGGCCCGAGTGATGTGGCACCCCTCAGGGAGGTTCCTGGGCACCACCTGGTACGGACACCTGGGCACTGGCATCCAGAGGTGACCATGGGCTGGTGACCATGGCTTCCAGAGGTGACCATGGGCTGGTAACCATGGCTTCCAGAAGTGACCATGGCTTCCAGTGACCATGGCTTCCAGAGGTGACCATGGGCTGGTGACCATGGCTTCCAGAAGTGACCATGGCTTCCAAAGGTGACCATGGGCTGGTGACCATGGCTTCCAAAGGTGACCATGGCTTCCAGTGACCATGGCTTCCAGAAGTGACCATGGGCTGCCCAGCTGGTGGCCCTGGTGTCAGGGCTTGTCCACAGCAGCTGGGCAGGGCTTGGCCATTGTGAGCACAGCTGGGCTGCTGCAGTGTCAGGGACAGCAGGTCGTTGGGATTCCTTTCCCTGTCCCTGTGTGAGACACTGGGAATAAAATGCTCCCAGGGTTGGTGAAATATCCTGTTGTTCTCCCTGGAGTTACATGGAGACCAGGGGAAGTAGCCTCAAGTTACACCAGGGAAGGTTTAGGTTGGATATTGGGGAAAAAACGTCCTCACGCAAAGGATGGCCAGGCACTGGCACAGGCTGCCCAGGGGTGGAGTCACCATCCTGGAAGTGGTCACAAAACACCCAGAGGTGGCACCTGGGGATGTTGGTTAGTGGTGAATGTGGTGGTGCTGGGTTAACAGCTGGACTCCATGGTCCTGGAGGGCTTTTGCAGCCTCAGTGACTGTGACTAAGGAGAGCTTTGTTCCTCAGCTACGACCACTCGTGGCGCCTGTGGGACCTGGAGGCGCAGGAGGAGATCCTGCACCAGGAGGGGCACAGCAAGGGCGTCTACGACATCGCCTTCCACACCGACGGCTCCCTGGCTGGCACCGGGTGAGTGCCCCCTGCACCAGGGCTTTTCCTGGCACCAGGGACAGTGCTGGGGAGTGGCTCCCACTGCCACAGGGCAGGGATGGAGGGGATAGTGGCAATTAGGAATTGTTCCCTGTGAGGGTGGGCAGGCCCTGGCACAGGGTGCCCAGAGCAGCTGTGGCTGCCCCTGGATCCCTGGCAGTGCCCAAGGCCAGGCTGGGCAGGGCTGGGAGCAGCCTGGGACAGTGGGAGGTGTCCCTGCCATGGCAGGGGTGATCTGTAGGGTCCCGCTCAGCCCAGCCCAGTGTGTGATGCTGTGTGGGGGCCTGAATATATATGTATTGTTATGGAGAGAGTCCCTGTAAGGTCTGTGTGGGTCCTAGTTACTCCAAACGAGCCACAGCTGTGAAGTCCTCAGTTGGGCAGCAGCTGTAGCTCGTGAAGGTAACTGGAATAAATAGGGGTGGGTAGAGAGCCCAGGAGGAGCCCCTGAGAAGACATATGAAGAACTGTGCTGCAGAGAAGAACAGCTTGGTACAGTATGGGACTTGAGAAGTATGAATACAACAAGAATACAACAATGCTGTGCTTGCAGAGGCCTGGATGCCTTTGGCCGGGTGTGGGACCTGCGCACGGGCCGCTGTATCATGTTCCTGGAAGGGCACCTGAAGGAGATCTATGGAATCAACTTCTCCCCAAACGGGTAAGGAGGGAGCTGGCACTGATGTGGGGGCCGTGAGTGTAAACTGCACTCCCTGAACACTGCTCTGCCTCCCCTCCTTGGCAGGTACCACGTGGCCACGGGCAGTGGGGACAACACCTGCAAGGTGTGGGACCTGCGGCAGAGGAAATGCATCTACACCATCCCTGCCCACCAGAACCTGGTCACCGGCGTCAGGTTTGAACGTGAGTCCCTGCTGCTCCCTGTCCCTCCCCTCTGGCAGCTCCCATGCACACCTGCAGCTCAGCAAGGCCTGTTTGTGAGCAGGGATGTCATGTGTTCATTGCAAGCCTCACTTCTCCTCTTTCTCCTCCTGTGCAGCCAACCACGGGAATTTCCTGCTCACGGGCGCCTACGACAACACGGCCAAGATCTGGACCCACCCTGGCTGGTCCCCCCTGAAGACACTGGCGGGGCACGAGGGGAAGGTGATGGGCCTGGACATCTCCCTGGATGGGCAGCTCATTGCCACCTGCTCCTACGACAGAACCTTCAAGCTCTGGACAGCTGAGTAGCTCAGAGGGACAGGTTATGGACTGGGACAGGGACGTTCATGACTTTTGGCTGCTTTTTTATATTAAAAAAACAAAACAGGAATCCAGTGTGTTACAGCAGCTGCAGTGATGGCTGCTCTGGAGTTTGGGTGTGTTTGAAGCACCACTGTTGGCCTGGGCTTGGTTGTTGTCAAGTCTTGGGAGTTTTCCCACATTTTGGACTGGTTTTATACTGCAGGTACCACTTTCTGCTGTATTTTTGATCCATGTACTTCTACCCTCCCTTCCAAGTTCGCCTCCCAGGTGTCCTCCAAACATTTGCAGTAACCACGAGCATCTCAGGTTTGGGGTGTGGTTCAGCTTCTGTTACTGCCCTTCTCACCTTCCTTTTTGGTAGGAGTGTGACTTCAGACTTGATTTGCATTTAGGGAGAGAGCCCAGAGGGAGAGGCATGTGGTGCTCTCCTTCCCCTGCCTCCACATTGGATGGAGATCTGCATCCCCCTGGATCCACTTACAGTAGATGCCCAAGGCCAGAGAATCTCTTCTTTTCCAGGTACCACCTTGTGTCCTCCTCCATGAGTTGTCCCATGGACTGAGTGTTGCAAATCCATTTCAGCATCTCCTGTTTGGGGTTTGCTGTGTGAGGTCACTCAGTGTAGGATTGTCTTGTTCTGCCCTGCCCTGGGGAGAGCTTTTGTACTTATTTGTTGTTTAAATTAAAGTTTTGCAAATAATGTGCCCTGGAAGATCTAAAGAGGTTTTGAATGTGTATCCTGGGCTCTGGGTCTCACAGGGAATGGAGAAATTACAGGAATTTCACAACGCACAGTTTGATTTCTGATGGTGTAAGAAGGAGGGGTGAGGGTATTGGGTTTGTTCAGTCTGGAGCAGGGGAGGCTGAGGGGGAGGCTCAGGGTCTGCAGCTTCCTCTGAGGGGCAGCTCCCATCTCTGCTCCCTGTGACAGGGACAGGAGCCAGGGCACGGCTGGGGCTGGGCCAGGGCAGCTCAGGCTGAGCTCAGGGCAAGGCTCTGCCCCCAGAGGGTGCTGGCACTGCCCAGGCTGCCCAGGGAATGGGCACGGCCCCGAGGCTGCCAGAGCTCCAGGAGCCTTTGGGCAGCGCTGCCAGGGATGCCCAGGGTGGGGCTGCTGGGGGGGCTGGGCTGGGGGATCCTGGGGGTCCCTTCCAGCTCAGATGGAAACCTTCAGGAGTAAAGAGAAGACAGAATCACCTCCCTGTTGTCAGCTGGAGAGCAGCTCTCTGTTCCTTGGGAACGTGAGCACAGTTCCTTCCAGGGAAAATACAATGGAATGAGAGGCCAGCAAGTAACAGAATTATTTCATTGCAGTCTCCTCTGGTCCAAGCCCAGGTCCAGCTGTGTGTGCTCAGCCTGGTGCTCCAGTTATGTCCCTTGGTCCTGGTGTCTCATCTCCTCCCTCTGCCCATCCTGTGCCTCTCTCTGGCTGCAGGGAGGCTTTGTAAGGAAAGTGCAGGAGGCTCACTCAGGAGCAAGGGCTTGGCCTGAAGGCTCCCAGGGTTTGGCTTTTCTCCTGGACAGCTCTGAATGCTTCTCTGTCACCCACAAACCAACCAGCAGCTCCCCAGCCCTGCTGCCGTGCCCCACAGGCACAGAGTCCCTGCTGCCCACCGTCAGGGCAGCTCTTGGGGGTTGCATCCCCTCCTGGGACAATCTGGGGGTTTCAGTGCTCAGAACGCTGCCACCTCCTCAAGGGACAGTGTCTGACGGGGGTTTCAGTGCTCAGAACGCTGCCACCTCCTCAAGGGACAGTGTCTGACAGGGGTTTCAGTGCTCAGAACGCTGCCACCTCCTCCAGGGCCAGTGTCTGACGGGGTCCCGGTGCTCAGAACGCTGCCACCTCCTCCAGGGCCAGTGTCTGACGGGGTCCCGGTGCTCAGAACGCTGCCACCTCCTCCAGGCTCAGCTCCGCTCCGCCCCTCACTCGCAGCACGTGGATGCCGGAGTTGGAGCTGGCGCAGAGCAGGGTGCGGCTGTCGCAGGCGGCCAGCGAGGCCAGCGGGCCCGAGCCCTCGAGGCACAGCGTGGCCAGGCAGGCTGCAAGGGAAGGACAAGGGAGGGAGGCTGGGCTGGCTGGGATGGGGCAGGGCCACACCAACCTCCCAGCTCCAGGCTCCGCTCGCCTCAGGTGGGTGAGTGCTGCCTGCATCCACACTTGAACACCCTGGGGTGTGCCCCTGGTACAGAGAATCACCCTGTGCTCTGCCCAGTCAGGCCGTGGCTTACAGGGATCCACACTGGGCTCAGGCTCTGCCCCTTCCTGGGAGGGGAAGCAGGGCTGGATGGACCTACAGCCCCCACTGGGCAGAGCTGCAGGATGTGCCTGGAGCCATTTCCAACATCCCTTTTTCTCCCAAATTTCTCACAGTTCTCCTAAGGACTGTGCTACACTCACCACACAGTTTTGATGAATCTCCAACAGGGAAAGAGAAATAAGATTTACTCAGGAGCCTTTCTGTTTGTTATTAAACTCCCTGAGACAGTTTGTGCAGAGACCCCAGGGCCAGGCTGAGCTGCAAACAGAGCTGCCCTTGGCCTGGAGCCTCTCCTGTGACCTGCACCCTTCCAGAGCAGCTGGATCATGGCTCACCCAGCTGGGAAGGCAAGAGGATCAAAGCTGCTGCCAGCCCACAGCCAACCTGGGTGCACAGGAATGGAACAGATAAGGGAACAGAAGGTCCTTCTCTGCAGGAGAGCCTCAGGTTTCTATTTTCATCCCATCTTAAATGAGTTCCCTTGGAGAGGGGCTTAGCCCTGGGGAGTGTCTAATGCTGTGAAGCTGAACAGCTCCCAGGAGGTCTGCCTGCAGCACAAGGGTTACTGAGAACCTGCTGCCATGGCAGGGCTTGGCAGGCAAACAAACCCCTTTGTGTCCAACTCGGGAGGGACTCGCCCTCACCACCAGGTTCAACCCCAAAATGCCCACGATTCCTCTTCAGGAGGACAACCAAAATGAGGGTGTTGGCTGACCAGCCCTCTGTTCTCCAGTACAAATTCTATTCCTTACACCTTTCTACTTGTACCTGCAGAAATCTCTGGAGTTCCCCTGCTCTTTTTTTCTTTTTATAATTTGTCCTTTCATGGCTTAACTCTGATGTACCTTTAAAAGTTCTCTGGTAATTCTTCCTTTTAGCTGAGAGAAGATCCCTGTAATCTGAGACATGCAGCTCCTTCATGTTTGTTGAGCCCTGGGTTTGCTCCGGGCATTTCTCCACCCTGCCCTGCAGGCTCGGAGCGAACTCCAGAGATTGCAGAGTCACCCTGCCCAGCACCACGAGGAGACAGAACTGGGGAAGGTGGGTTTGTTATCCAGGAGGAAGGAGCAGAGTGGGCAGGAGCCTCCCCTACCTGCAGTGCCTTGGTCCCAGAGCTTCACTGTGCTGTCGCTGGAGGATGTGGCAATGCTGGGGGCGAGCGTGGGGCCCCGGGGCAGGAAGACACACGAGGTGGTGGTCTGGAAATGCCCTTTGTACTCACACACCCGGCCCCTGGTCTGCCTCAGGTCCCAGAGCTGCAGAAACAGGCAGGGGTAGAGCCCCAGGGAGTTGTTTTACCGAGACAGGAAGGTGGGTTGGGATAAAAGGCTACTGCCCTTCATGCTCACAGTCTGGAGAACATCAAAGCCCAAAGGATTTTCAACAGGTGACTGAGGACATGGCCACACCCATTACAGCCAACAAGCTAAGACTGTGCAGGCAGATAAGAAGTGCCCAGCCTGCTCCCATCCTCAGCCCTGCCCACCCTGGGATGGGATAGTTTCATCCTCTTGATCCTCACACAAAGGGCTGAAAATCTGCAGGACTGAATCCCTGGTTTGGAAACACCTGAAGCAAAGGATTCCTTACAAGATTTCTGCAAGAACCTTGTGTTCCTCAATGGCATCCATTGTTTTTTCCCTGTGAGTTTTACTGAAATGAAATGAAATTCCAGACTGGTTTGGGGTGGAAGGAACCTTAAAGAAGCTTCAAGAGTTTCAACTCACAGATGCCACTCACTAGATCAGGATGCTCCAAGCCCCATCCAACCTGGCCTTGGACACTTCCAGGGATGGGGCAAATCCCAGAGGTTTAATCAGGAGGATCAACTGCTGCTGTTCCCCAAGCAAAACTTCCCAAAGGGACAGGCAGGAGGACACCAAGGCCAAGGCAGTGGGAGCACTCAGACCCTTGTGCAGCTCTCCGTGTGTGCCATGGACGTGGGAGGGCAGGGAGCAGAGCCCAGGGCTGGCTGCCTTGAGCAGTGCTGTGCTGCTCTCCCTGTGTGCCATGGGGTGGGAGGGGATGGAGGAGGAGCCCAGGGCTGCCCGGGGCACTCACGGTGGCCTCGGCGCCGTGGCCGCCGGAGCCGCTGCTGCTGCTGCTGAGGCAGTACCGCCCGTCCTGGCTCACGTCGCAGCACGTCTGGATGTGCTGCTTGGCTGGGAACGTGTGGGCCACCTGCAGCTCCCGGCTGTCCCACACCCTGCAGGGAACAGCAGGGGGACCCTGAGGCATCATCACCACCGTGGCTTCCCTCTGAGCCCTCCTGCACACCCCGGCTGTGCCCACAGCTGCTCCCAAGCTCTCCCTGCATTTATCCGTGCTGCATCGCTCTCCAGCTCTCTTTCTCACAAATTCTCCTTTTCACCTGCAGTCACCACCCAGTGCTGCTCCCAGCCCGTCCCTGGCTGCAGGTCACACTCCAAGGCCCAGGTGAGCTGGCAGGTGACTTTTAGCCACACCAGCAGGGGTCACGACAACCAACCCCCACAACAGCCTCGGGCTGTACCTCCCTGCTCTCTGGCCACAGGGAGAATTTACCTGGTAGTTTTAAATTTACCTGGTGGTTTTATCCTCTGAGGTCTGGATGACATAAGGCTCCCCAGGAACCCAGCACAGGTGTGTGACCTGTGGAAAGGGAAGGATGAGCAGGAGCCACCTCTGTGTGCAGCCCAGGCTGTGCCTGCCTGAGGATGGAACCACTGAGCTCCCATCCTGTCCCTCCTCCTGCTGGGTTGGGAGCTGGAAGTGTTGGATGAGGACATTTTCTGCTCCTCTGCCAGGTCTAGTCCCAGTGGTGATGGAGGCTGGGAGGTGGCAGCAGCAGGACACAAAGCCATGGGAGCAGGGACAGCACAGGCACCAGGGCTGGCACCCACCCCAGCTCTGGGCTGGTACAGGAGGGAATGCAGCCCCACTGCACAGGCCTTGTTCAGCCAGGAGAAAAGGAGACCCAGGGGGATCTTCTGGCCCTCCACAACTCCCTGACAGGGGGTGCAGACAGGTAGGGGTCAGGTTTGGCTCCCAGGGAACAAGCAATAAGAAGAAATTGCCTCAGGTTGTGCCAAAGGAGATTTAGATTGGATACTGGGGAAAATTTCTTTGCTGAAAGGGTGGTTAGGCATTGGCACAGGCTGCCCAGGGCAATGGAGTGACCATCCCTGGAGGGATTTAAAAGCCATGCTGATGTGGCACTTGGGGACATGAGTTAGTGGTGGCCGTGGCAGTGCTGGGGGAATGGCTGAACTCTGTCTCAGAGGTCTTTTCCAACCTCAGTGATTCCATGACTCTGTGTGCTTCCAAACAGCTCTGAGTTAGAGCATTGATAAATTGCCACAAGTCCCTTGGTACCTTTGTGCTCCTGGGTTTGTTGTTACCTGGAGAAGAATAACCAGCCTCAAGCTGAGCCTGCCCAGGTGCACAGTGTCCCAAGGGCTCCCTTTGGCACCAAGCTCCCAGAAAATCCTCTCTGCACAGCCCCACATGTGAAATAACAATGTAGGCAGGGAGGGGGGATGGATGATGGGATGGGATTGGAGGAACCAGCAGATCCTACCAGGTTCCTGGAGATTGCAGCTCTGCCCAGACACTCCCCGGTCTCAGTGTCCCACTTGCACACGGTGTTGTCCCGGGAGCCCGTGCACAGCTGGGAGGCGTCTGCAACCACAATTAACATCAAAAACAGGGCAGGAAACACTGTCAGTCAGTCCCTGGGGACTGGGAGTGTAATGTCCCTCACCTGGGCTCACAGCCAGCCCAGTAACAACCAGGTCATGTCCTGGGAAGTGCTGCCTTGGCCCCTCAGTCCCGTGAAGCTCCCACATCATCACTGTCTTGTCCCGGGACGCGCTGAAGACTCTGCTGGAGTCGAGGGCTGAGGTGACCTGCCAAGGACAGAAGGAGAAGCTGCTCATCCTCACACCCAGCTCACAGGGAGAGGAAAACTCTGCTGCTGTCCTGCCACAGCTCAACACAGGCAGGAACATGACTCCCAAAGTCTGGCCTCCCAACTCTGTCCCGTATCCCCTCAGAGCCAGGGATGGTGCATGGGTGCTCTCAGGTCTTGTTCTTAGGAACCATTCCTTTTATAGGAAAAATGTCCTTGCAAACCCACGTGAGCCCAGTGCACAGCTGTTTTGAGCACTGAGGTGAACAAAAAGCCCCCTTTGTCTTTGCAGTACCCACTGGGGCTGTCCCCTGTGGAGGTGCACTGGCCACACCACACACAGCTACAGCCCCTCTGCTCTCCAGAAACCTGCTTGGCTTTATCATCCCAATTCCAGAAAGGAAATGAAAGCCCTGCTATTCCCAGAATATTCCAGCTATGGCACATGGCATGGGTATTCCCAGAATGTCTCAGCCAGGCATGGCTGATTTGTGGAATAATGTCAGGTCTAGCAGAATGAGGCCTGAAGAAAAGTGAATGGCATCTCTGCATCAAAAGCTTGACCTCATAATTTATCCTGAGCTTCTGCTATACAATCTCTTGGAGGGGAAGACAAGCTCACATCCAGACCTCCTGCAGCCCTGTTTATTCTGAATGCAACACTCCATGCTGCTTCCAAAAGTACCTGTTGGGACCTTGGGAAAAACCTAACGTGTTCTGATCACAGAATCATGAATCATTAAGTTTGGAAAAGACCTTTAAGGTCATCCAGCTCAACCATCCCCAGCTGGACACCAGGAATACCCTGATCCCACCTTTCTTGGAGCACAAACCAGTGCTCCATCACCCCTGGCTCCCCAGCTCTCACCTTGGTGACCTCGCGCTCGTGGCCGGTGAAGCGGCGCAGGGCAGCCCCAGACCTCCAGCTGGACACAGCCACACTCTGCAGGGACAGGGACAGGGGTCAGCACAGAGCAGGGCAGGGAGGACAATCACACCAAGGCTTGTGCACAGTCCACAGCACAGGGAACAGGCTCCTCTGGTTTTCAGCTCCCTACAGCACGTACAGCTGTCCTTAAAGGCAGGTGATGTCAGAGTCAGTTGGCGATCCCAAGCCTGGGTGGGAGGATTTGATGTGATATGAGCTCTGGAGAGGTTACAAAATTTGATTCCATGTGCTTCAGGGTGTGCCCTCACCCTAAGCTCATTTTTCCTTTCTAAATTCAGGCACCGACACAGCCACCATCCACGGAAATGTTCAAAGCTCACATTCCAACCTTACTTGTGAAGCTGTTGATGTATTATCCTGTCCCAGGGGATACCTCACCTTATCCCTTCCTCCTGACACGCACAGGTCTGGTTTGAGGGCAGCCACAGAGGTGACAGCATCAGTGTGAGCAGGGCTGTGCTGCCAGGAGGCACCAGCAGGTCCCGTCTGTCCCACGGAGCCCTCGGCCCTGCAGAGGGACAGGGACAGCAGTGGGAGTGCAGGGGCTGGAGGAGAGGCCGGGTGCCATCCCCTGGCACCTCCTGACACGACAACACCTGTCTTGGAAAGCCAGACAGAGGCTGTGAGTGAGATGGAGCAGACCTATCCCAGCTCCAGAGCTACTGAATATTTAATTGTCCCTCACTCTGTGCTGGTGCAAAGAAAAGAGATTTTGACCTCACCAGCCTCCACAGTCCTCACATGGGTCAGGCTCTGCTGCTCTTTGCTGTGACACCTCCCAGGCCATGAGTCCCCCCACTGCCACCCTGTGCTGCTCTCCAGGCACAGAACCCTCTCCCTGCTGCCAGGAACTGAAATATTTCATCTTGGCCATGAAGGCTGGTGACAGGCTCTGAGGACACAACAAAACTGTTTGGGTATTTGGAGCTGTTGCCCTTCAGAGCTCTGCCTCAGCCATCACAGAGCACAACCACTGCCATGGTTTTGTGCTTTGCCATTCCTGTGAGTGACACTTGGGATTTCAGCCCCCCAAAGAAGCTGAGCAGACTTTAAAAGTGAGGATTAGAAATGAAAATCTGGTTCAAACATCCAATAATGAAACTTTGTGCTCTCTTCCCTCTCACACCTGGTTTATTAACAAGACCTGATCTCCCAGCGTTGCTTTACCTGTATTTGGTGGTGTTGAAGCTGATTTTACTCTGCAGTTTCCCCATTGTTCTGGCAACCAGTGGTGGGTGTCACATCAGCACCTGGGGCACCTGCTGTGGGGACAGGACCTGTGGGTGAGGGGACACGGCACCACCAGGGATCCAGAGGGGTTTCTGTTTGTCACACATACAGGATAAGGTGCTGGTAATGTATTATCTACATCCTAACTCCATTCAGATTAAGGAGAAAACCTCAAAGAAGGGACATCTGGAGGTCCTGAGTGGAACCTTTAGATTAGAGCAGAGCCAGCAGCAGGGTGAG
This sequence comes from Ammospiza nelsoni, assembly GCF_027579445.1. Taxonomy (NCBI): domain Eukaryota; kingdom Metazoa; phylum Chordata; class Aves; order Passeriformes; family Passerellidae; genus Ammospiza; species Ammospiza nelsoni. The sequence continues at coordinate 1,913,514 of NC_080652.1, read as the reverse complement.
CTCACTGGGACCTCACACTGAGCTTAGAAATGCCCAAGCTCGGTGAGGCCACAACAGACATGGAGCTGCTGCCTGGCACTCTTTACACCTCCTGTTGCTCCTGGATCTGGTCTGGACTTCCACACATCCTGGAGATCCCAGTGTTTGGCTTGGAGAAGGCAAACACCTTCAGACTGAAGCTGTGCAGCAACAGGCGGGACCAAGTGCAGGCACAGGCAGCCCCAGCTCAAGTGAGGCAGCCTGGCAATGCTTGAAGTGATCTTTCCATGAGCTGAGGAACACTTTGGGAAGAGTTTCCACGTCCATACACCAGTTCCAGGCATGGCAAGAGCATGTGGATAACCCAGATGCACTCAGCCAACAGCTGCTGGCCAGGCTGGGGCCAGGCTGGTCCCTGCCCAGAGGGGACAGCACAGGCAGAGCCTGCAGACCCAGCCAGGTGAGGAGCAGCACCTCCCCCAGGTCCCCACAGAGCCAGCAGAAAGCAGTCTCAGTGACAGTGAATTGTCACAGACAATAACTGCCTGCAGCTTAGCTCAAGGCACACTAATTGGATTTAGTCTGCTGGGCTGCCCATCTTCCACGGCTGCAGCATTTTGCTAATCAAAATCAGGGACACAAAACCCAATCTGCTTTTTTTCAGCAAAAAACTGCTTGAAGGTTCTGCCCACAACAAAAAAAAAAAAAAAAAAAAAGTGAAAACCAAATCCTGGAAGCACTGAGCAAAAGGTTTCTACAAAATTCCCTTTCTAATTTTACCCTGACATCCTTTGTGATTAGCAATTAGTAATACCCAGTTAATCTCCTGCTGTTCTGTCCATGAGTTTGCATGTTCCAAAGATGTGAGGAATGATCAATCTCACAGCTGAGGGGCTGTGTTAATTTGGCAATTTATTCTTACAATCAGACTGAGTGCCCCAATCATTTCAGTCCATCAGGAATGTGATTTTTCTCTGACAGTGGGAGAAGTCTGGAAGTTGGAAAACAAGACTCTAGGAAAAGCTGAGGGGGGAATTCTGAGTTTTTAATGATGGTTACTGTTTCCAACCAGCAGCTAGTTCATGTTCATCCCTACCTGCACATCCACTCACAGGGAGCTGCCCAAGGCCAGGGGAGGCTGCAGGGAAGGTGGGAGCCTTGTCCTGTGTCTCACTGTTCTCCTGCCTCTTCCTCACTGCAAGAAAGAGCAGATTTCTCTGCATCCTGGATGAGAACAGAGTTCAGGCAGGATGTTAATCCAAGGTTTTGCTGTCTTTATCCCAACACACGTTTATCCATCAGCTGCTCCACCACAAAGCTCTAAAAACTCAGGGATCCTACAACAACTGATCCACACCAAGCTTCACCTCCAGCAGCCTGAGTTTCATGCTGGAGGATGCCCTTATCCTCCCTTCCCTCCAAATCCATCACTTGACACAAATCAAATGCATTTTTTGCTGAATTGCTTTAGAAAAATAAGCCATGCCGCTGCCTCCACCTGTCCAGGCTCTGCAGTGAAACCTGTGCCCTGGGATAAGGAATGTCAACAACCACAGCAGCAGCAGCACAGGGACCCCAGAGGAGCTGCCCCATCCTCATGGGGGAATAAGCATCCCTTCGAGGAGAGTGTTTGGCTTTGGGGAGAACGGGGGTGTCGGTCTGACTGAACCCAGGATGTTCCTGGGTTCCTGGGGCTGGGTGTGACCCGCAGTGGTGCTGGCAGGTCTCTGTGGATGGGGGTGACCCTGTGGGGTTAAATGGGAACATCCTGGGTCTCTATGGATGGGGGTGGCCTTGTCAGGGTCAGTGGGAGCATCCTGGGTCCCCTGTGATGGGGGTGTTTCTGTGGGGTTAAATGGGAGCATCCTGGGTCCCTTGGGGTGGGGGTGTCCCTGTGATGGAGGTGTCCCTGTGGGGTTCGACGGAAGCATTCTGGGTCCTTGTGGTGGGGGTGTCCCTGTAGGATTAAACAGGAGCATTCTGGGTTTCTATGGATGGGGGTGTCCCTGTGGAGTTCGATGGGAGCATTCTGGATCCCTATGATGGGGGTGTCCCTGTGATGGGGGTGACCCTGAGGGGTTCAATGGGAGCATTCCGAGGGAGCCCCTCAAGTGCCATGTGCCGCTGGCAGGGGCGAGGCGGGGCAGCCCTCGTGAAAGGTTTGTGAGGAAAGGTTTGTGAAGAGCCGCGTCCCTGCGCTGGGGCAGCCCTGCGGCCCGGCCCGGCCCGGCCCCGCCGCGCACTCACCCTCAGTCACCCTCAGCAGCCCCGGCGCCGTCCCGCCCGTGCCGCCGCCCGCTGCCGGCTCCCGGCGGGGCCGGGCCGGGGCGGAGCCGAGCCGGGAGCGCTGAGCGCGGCCGGGCGGGGCCGCCGCCCCCGCGGCAGGTGCGGGCACAGCATGGCCCGGGCCGAGCGGCTGCGGGTGAGCGCCGGGGACCCCGGGCCGGGCCGGCTGAGGGGAGCGCGGGGCTGGGCTGGGCTGGGCGGGGCAGAGGGGCCGTGCGGCGCTGGGGAGTTCCGGCGGGACGGGGGGTCCGGGCGGGCGTGCGTGCGGGGAGTGTAAGGGCTCCTGGGGGGGTACGAGCGTCCCTGGGGGGATATGGGGCTCGCTGGGTGTGTATGGGGGTCCCAGTGGGGGTATGGGGCCACAGGGATCCCTGAGGGGGTGGGAGGTGCCGGACGGGATGTGGGGTTCCTGGGCTGTGTGGGGCCGCGGGTGTCCCAGACCGGGTGTGGGGTCCCTGGCAAGGTGCGTGGGGCCGCGGGGGAGCCTGGCAGGGTGTGGGGTTTCTGGGGCTGTGTGGGGCCGCGGGGGTCCCTGGCAGGGTGTGGGGTCCCTGAGGGTGTGTGGGGCTGTGGGGGTCACACCTGGCACGGTGTGAGGCCGCGGGGGTCCCTGGGGTGTGTGGAGGTCCCTGGCAGGGCGTGGGGCCATGCCGGTGGTTCCCATGGGGAGCTGGGTGCTCTGAAGGAGCCCCTGGCGGGTGTGGAATCACCCAAGGATGGGAACGGGCGCTCTGCGAGGGGCTCCCGGCAGTGTGGGAGCTGTGGGGCCCTGGCGGGTGTGGGGCTGTTCGGGGTCCCCCGTGGCGATGGGGGCTCTCTGTGGGGTGGTGCAGGGCACCGGGCGGGTGTGGGTGTGGGCTCGGGGCCCCGTCCAGCCCCGCAGCCATCCCCGCGCTGCTCCGCGCCCCAGAACAAGCTCGTGGAGCGCTGCGAGCGGATCCAGCTGCAGAGCGCGGCCATCGCCCGGCACGTGGACGAGGTGCTGCCAGCCAAAGACCAGGACGTCCAGGTGAGTCCCGGGGCTGGCCCTGCCTGCTCCCTGCTCGCCGTTCCCGGAAGGGATGCTCAGCTCCCGGGGGAATGTGGCTGTGGAATGGAATGCCAGGGTGTGCCTGGAATTCCTGCTTCATTTGCCTAGAAAATGTGCACAGACAGTGGTGTGAGGGTACAACAATCAAACATCTTACTAGGATCAGTGCCTTAGAATTCCTAGGTTTATTTTATTTGTTCCTTGTTGCCATTGAGGATGAGGACAGAGGACAGTGATAGAATCATAGAATCCCAGACTGGTTTGAGTTGGAAGGAACCTTAAAAACTACTGTTTCAACCCTCAACTATAGGCAGGGGCACATCCCAGTAAGCCAGGTTGCTCCAAGTTCCATCCAGCCTGGCCTTGGACACTTGCAGGGGCAGCCACAGCTTCTCTGGGCACCCTGTGCACCTCACCACCCTTGCAAGGAAAATTGCTTCCCAATATCCTCTGGCTGTGGGAAGCCAATCCCTCTTAGTCCTGTCTCTCCAGGCTCTTGTCCCAAGTCCCTCTCCAGCTGTCCTGGAGCCCCTTTAGGCACTGGAAGGGGCTGTAAGTTCTCCCTGGCATCCTTCCTTCAGGCTGAGCACCCCAGCTGTCTCAGCCTGTTCTGTTTCTCACCCAGAGTGAATCTCTGGAGATTTGCTGAGGACAGAACTTTGTGCCTGTACCGGGGCTGGCTGAGGAGGCAGTGGGCAGGTTTGGGCTGATGTGGTGCCGTGGGCTCAGTTTACAGACTATCACCAATGGCTGAGCCCCAGGGGCACAGGCAGAGCTGCTGGGGCTGCTCTCAGGGCTGGGGCAGGGCTGATGCCCCCGGGGCTGGGGCAGGGCTGATGCCCCCGGGGCTGGGGCAGGGCTGATTATCCCGGGGCTGGGCAGGGCTGATTATCCCGGGGCTGGGGCAGGGCTGATGCCCCCGGGGCTGGGGCTGCCCCCGGGGCTGGGGCAGGGCTGATGTCCCGCTGTGTCCTTGCCTGGCAGAGCGCGGCCAGCGCGGCGCGGGAGCTGGTGGTGCAGAGGCTGCTCCTGGTGGGCAAGGCCTGCGAGAACGAGGAGCAGCGGCTGCTGGAGAGGGTGCACGCCGAGGAGGAGAGGGCACACCAGAGCATCCTCACCCAGCAGGTGCACTGGACAGAGGCTCTGCACAAGCTGGGTGCCCTCCGCACCTACCTGGTGGACATGATCACCAGCCTGGATGACCAGGGCCTGCTGGTGAGTGCTGTGAGTCAGGCAGCCCAGAGCTGACCTGCACATCGTGTTCTGGGACTTGAATGCAGAGTTCAGCAGCTGCTGTGCTGCCAGCAGGGAGGCAGAGGTGGGCAGGACATCAAGAATTCACAGGTGAAGGATCACACACAGAAATCACAAAGAATCACTGGGTTGAAGAGACCTTGAAGATCATTGAGTCCAACCCATGCCCTAACACCTCAACTAAACCCTGGCACCCAGTGCCACATCCAGGCTTTTTGTTAAACACACCCAGGGATGGGGACTCCACCACGTCCCCAGGCTGGCCATTTGCAGACATTTTTCAGGTCTGGCTCATGGAACCTCCTTGACCTAATCCTGATAAGCCCCTGTGGTTTCTGGTGGTTCCTGGAGCATCTGCTCTGCCTGATCCTGCTCTTGCTTGCAGTGAGGTCCAGAACCACCCACGTTCAGGTCTCCCAGCTCTGGGCTTGTAGTTGCCCTTAGGCTGGACAGCCAGGACAGCTCTGGGTTGTGAGCTACTCTTACAACAGTTGTGCCATCAGTTGTGCCATCAGTTTTCTAGTGTCTGGTTTAATCAAAACTGACCCTTGGGAACACCTGCAGCTCTTCTGGAAAGTTCCCTGTGTTGCCTGGCTTAGCCCTGTTAGGGAGATTTGTCATGCAGAGCAGCCTGTGCTTCCCCTTGCTCAGTTCCTTCTCTGGTTATTGAATCATCTGGCTTCACCCAAGTGATTCCTCCCATTTTAGATGTTAGCAGGACCTCTGCCTTGCCACCACCATGCTCAGCCTCTGCTTCCCACGTGTAAATTTGTCAGGAGAGGAGCAGCAGTTTGGCTTGGAAAACAGACCCAATCCCATGGAAAGAGGGCAGATGCTCCTTTGGTGGGAAAGGCAGTTCCTATCCTGTAGCTGCACCATAAAGAGGAGAGGTTGGAGACCTGGATCCATCACTGCCTGTGGCAGAGAGCAGCCACACCCTCAGTTTCTCCTTTGGAAGGGAATTAGGGGTTCATGTGTTCTCCACCCTGGGCTGTCAGTGTTGGTACTTGTGCCTATCTGGAATCAGCACATGGCATGCCACAGGAAAGCTGAAGGCATGCAGAGTGAGTGCACTGCTTGGGTTTGAGCAGGGATCAGGTATTTCCTTATCACTCTGCTTTACCTTGAGAGTGCCTCATGGCCAGCAGGTACAGAAACAAGGGGACTGACCATGAGGTCACCTGACTCTTGGCTTTGTCCCTCTGCAGCCTCCCTCCTTTGCTGGAAGCCCTGGGGTTGTTTGCTGGGAGCACAGGCTGTTCCTGCAGCCTGCCCTGGTGGGGTGGGGACAGAGAGGGAACAGCAGGCAGTGTCCCAGCCACACGTGCAATGTGTTGCCTTCAGCCATTCCCACTCATTTTCAGAGTTGGGAATGCTGCAAGTGAAGAAAATGGATGTTGGATGCTCCTGCTGCTGCCCAGGGCTGGGGTTGGGGTGAGGGGTGGCTTCTCTGGGTCAGGAAGGGGAACACTGCTCCCCAGGTCCTGGGCTTGCTGTGTTTGGGGTGTCTTCTGTGGGGGTTTAAGCTCTGATGACTCTTTCTCTCCTTGTCCCCAGCGTGCAGAACAAGAGATCTTCGAGAGGTCAGTACCTGGCTGCTCCTGCTCCTTTCCCTGCTCCTGCTCCACACCTGCCATGTGCAGCAGCTCCTGTGCTGTGTGCCATGACTCAGACACCCCATGACACCTCTTTTATCCCTCGTGCTGCTTTTGTTGTGGATAAAAGCACAGAGATGTCAGCGTGGCTTCTTATCTCTGCTCCTTGTGCTGTGCTGCACCTGGACATGCTCCATGTGCTCTCCCAGATCAGCAGTCCTTGCTTATGGGAGAACTTCTGCAGCTCCTCAGGAAACCCCAGGGCTTGCTGGGGGATGGAGCAGGCCTGTGCCAGGCTGTTGGCAGCAGCTGGGATGGTCTCTGCTCCATGTAGGGGGTGGCTGGCACAGCATCTGCCCAGCTCTGCATGGGCAGGGAGAGCCAGCTGCAGGTCCCAGTGTCCCCAACAGCCCTATCAGTGACACTGGGCTGCCGTTCCTGAGGAAGCACCTTGGTGGTGGTGGTTTTTATTAATCTATTTCATTTGATTTGAGTCATTTATTTCTGTGGCTGCTGTGAGGATGCTGCCCAGAGCACCTGTTGGGGGTATTTGTGCCTGTGGAGAGTATGGAATGTGCCCCAGCACATCCCCAGCAGCTGTGCCACAGCCTGTCCTCACAACCAGGAGTTCTGCAGGCCACAGGAGCCAGCAAAGCCCTGGCTCTGTGCTGGGTGGAACCTGCTGTCCTGGCTTGCTCTGTGTCCAGACTGTGGGGCTGTGGCAATGGAGGGAAATCTGATTCTCTGCCTGTTCATTGTGCTCCCCTGTACCCTGATGGCTGCTCACAGACACATTTATTTACCCTGTGTCTGCTGAGTGAGGAGCTGTTGGCTCAGGTTGCTGGGATGTGTTTTACAACACTGCAGCCCTTTCACCAGGAACTGTGGGCAGAGCCAACCCAAAGTATCACTGGGGGTGAGAGCTGGCCCAGACACCCCTGCTGTGGTCTCTGCAGCCAGAGCTCCTCTTTAACCTCTGCCATACCTCCTTGTAATCTTTTAAACGCCTTCCAGCACAATAAATCATTGTATTTTGAAACAGCTCCTCTTTTCCTTTGCTAGGACAGAGCTGGCAGAGGGAATCTTGGAGCCCCAGGAGTCCTTGAAGTTAAACTTTAATCAGAACTGTGTTCAGAGTCCACTGCTGCATCGACTGTGGGCCTGTGCTGTGCTCTGCTGCCTCACAGGTCAGTGCCTTGCTCAGATCTCTCATGCTCCAGGGATTCCTGCATCCTCTCTTGTGTTGTGCCCACAGAAACTCCCTGGTGCTGTGTCCAAACTTCCTCACCCTGTGTCCAAACTTCCTCACTCTGTGTCCTGCCCCTCTGCTCTCCTAGCCCTTGTTTCTTGGAGCCCATTCAGGGAGGCAGCAGCAGCTGTGGCAGATGTAGGGGGTGGCTCCAAGCACTTGTGGCTCCAGGAAGAACTGGAGTTTGAAAAGATTGTGTGTACTATCAGCTCTGTGGCTTTAACATTGTGTGGTTTCTTTTGCTGTTTCCTGAGTCTCTGGGTGACAGCAGTGAAGCTGATGCTGCTGTGGGAATCTCTGGCACAGAAATCTCTGTTCACAACGTTTAGCACTGGGCTGCTGGGGACTTTGAGAGAGTGATTTCATCTGGGGGGTGTCTGTGATGCTGCCCAGTGCAGGGGCAGTGAGTAGATGGAGCAGTGTTCTGATCACAGGCTGAGGTGGTGGCTGTGCATGAGCTGCTGGTTCTGGAGGTGTTTGTGCTCTGGCTCAGCTGAGGCTGCACTGGAGGCATTGGCCGGGCCACTGACAGGCTCTGGGACTGGTTTACCTGGTTGGTGCTGGCTGTGTTAAGCAGGGAAAGACTTTTTTCCTCTGGCTGTGATGTGCTTGAATGGCTGGTTGTGAAATGTTTGCTTTTACTCTGGTTTCATTCTGTTGTTAGAGTATTTCAAATGCACTTTTTGTTTCTCAGAGATGGCAGTATCCTTCATAATTTGCCTTGTGAACAATCCCTAGCGTGTTTTTCCAAAACTGCTGTACAAACTTCTGATTTCTGCTCGTCTTGCTGTGATTTTGATGAGCTATTTTCAGTTTTTCCCTGTTTCCAGGCCCATCTCCAAACTCTGCCCTTCAGGCTTTTATTGCTGTCATGGTTTTAAGTATTAGCTTGAGAGTCTGTGCCTATCAAGCAGTACCATCATGTGTTTATCTGCTGCAAACTCTGGTGTTGCTTTCCCTTTGTGATTAATTTCCCTCTTTGGGATCTGTGAGTGCTGGCAGTTGAGGAAAGTGTCCCTGCAGGGGTTGGCACTAGGTGATCTTTAGGGTCCCTTCCAGCCCAAATCACTCTGTGATTCTGTGCCAGTCCCTGCAGTTGTGCATTGATAGTGTCACAGAATTCTGTGCCAGCCCCTGCAGTGGTGCCTTGACAGTGTCACAGAATCCCAGAATTGTTCAGGTTGGAAAAGACCTCTAAGACCATCCAGTCCAACCTGTGATCACCATCTTGTCACCCAGCCCAGAGCACTGACTGCCAGGTCCAGCTGTGCCTTGGCCACCTCCAGGGATGGTCATTCCACCACCTCCCTGGGCAGTCCCTTCCAGTATTTAACAGCCCATTCAGTGAAGAAATTCTTCAAGCAGCTTCTTGAATCAGTCAAGCAGCTTCTCAATGTTCAGAGCTGTGGAGTCAAGCAGGAAGCCTTTCCCTAATTTCCTTTGCTGGGACAGAATTTTTGTAAGGATTCCTCTCCCAACAGTATCCTTGTGAAATGTAATGACTTTAGGGCATTTGATTCTTGTGGTGGGTGTGCTGATGCACTTATTACACAGGAATTTCATTCTCTGTGGGGTTTTTTTGAGTGTGTGGTTACATTTCACATGTCATTACTGCATGCTGAGGATGCCTGGTGTATCCTTGTGGATCTCATCAGTCACCAGGCCACTCTGGACTAAGCCTTAGAGATTTAATATTAAACAGCAGTGGTCTGAGCTTGTCTTAAGACTCAGTAATGTGAAATGTCACTCTTTGGTCCTTTCTCCCAAAAGCAAGTGAGCAGGTGGCTGTCTTGTTTATGAAAACAGAAAATTCCAAGCCTTGATGGCTCACTCCATAACCTCTAAAGTACTTGGAAAGCAGCTGCAAAAGGGCCTCTATGTCACTCTCAAAAATAAACATCATTCCTTTGATGCCTTCACCTGGCATCCAGCCTTCTGCATCACTTGTGTTTGGGGTTGGCAGCTTCTTCCTTGCACCACAGGGTGATGTAAATCTCCTGGCACCGTTTTGGGAGGGATCTCAGTTCATGGGAACTTGGATTTTTAACAGCAGCCAGATGTGCTGCAGCTCCCCCAAATGTGCTTTCCAGAGCTGTTAACCATGGGAATTTATTGTCCCAGCACCCCTCATGTCCCAAGGCCACCCTGATGGATACAGGACACAGAGAAAATAGTGGAGTCATTCATCAGAATTATACGTGAAAATCCAGCTTTAATCATGACAAAACACTTGTGTGAGGGGCAGAATTTGCTGATCTGAATTCCTGTGCTGTTGCTTTACCTGCACTTCCCCTCCCTCAGATGCTCCCCTGGAACTGCAGCTCCACAGCAGAGCAGGGTGGGTGTCACTGGGGTGGTGTTTCCCCACATGGACCAGCAGGATGCAGCCCTAGGTCAGCTGTGTGTGACACAACACGAGGTTTGGTGCCCTCCTTCTGCCAGAGGAAGCTAAAGTCTGGTGCTGCTGTGTTTTCTATGAATTCAGAGCAGCTCTGGCTTCCTGGAAAGCCACCCTGCACAGCAGCAGCAGCGTGGGCAGCCCAGAGCCCTGTGGAGAGCTCAGCCTTGGCTGCTGTGTGGGGAAATAAATCATCAGATGAATGAGGCTGGCAGCTCCTGCTGAAGGAAGTGCTGGCTTCAGCTCCTCTTTGGGCTCACTCTTGCTTGCAATAACTCCTGCCTAACGTGCACAGGTGCATGGCACTGATTTGCAAAGGGATAATTCAGCCTCTGTTCGTCTGCCAGGGAGCACCTGGGCAGGTGCAGCCTGAGGGAACCCTGGAGCATTGCTGGTGGTGTTTGCTACTGGAGGGATTCTGACCTGGGTCCTGGAGCAGGCTGGGCTCTGGGATGACCCTGTTGAGGTCATCCTTTGGTTCTTTAAGGTTCTCATCATGCTGTGCTCTGGATGCTGAGCAGAGGGTGTTGGGCAATGGCTGGCACTGCCATGATGGGGTAGAGCTGCTGGCAGGGATGGCAGAGCCACTGAGTCACCCCTCCAGCCCTCTTTCCATGGTGGTTTAAGACCTAAAATGAATAAAGTGAGGGTGGGGGAAGGCAGGGCAAGGAAGGGCACCTGCTGGAAGGACCTGGGTCTCCTCAAGAGCAGGTGAGTCTGCTGAGCATCAGCCTCACCCCTGCTTCACCAATTTAGAGACTGAGGGACACACTTCTGCAGTTCCACAGCTGCACACCACAGAGGGGTCTCAGGGGGAGCATGCAGCCATGGCAGGGCACCATGATCTCAGAGATCTTTTCCAATCTCTACAGTCCTGTGCTTCCATGACTTTGAAGTGGTGCAGACCCACAGTGGGTGCTGTGTCCTCTGGCCAGCCTGGGCTGCTTCTGGCTGGGTTTGTGCAGCTGGGCACCTCTTCTTTCACAGCTAAGCCAGACCCAGTCACAGCCATGCTCAGCTCTAAGACTGGTGCCAGCTCCCAGCACCTCAGGGCGGGTTGATCAACACCTGGGGCTTTGTAGCAGGAAAGAGATTTCCCTGCCAGGCCCTCTCCAGTCCTGTTTTTCCAGCTTTGCAGGTTTTCTGCACACAGCCCTCCCAGGCTTGCCAGGCTCTCAGCTTTCCTGGCTGGGGGAGGAGCAGCCAGGCCCTGCTCACCCACCGTGGGGGTGGGAAAGGACAGGAGCTAGGTTTGGATCTCTCCCAAAAGTGGGGTGAGCCAAAGCTGCTAAGTTCTGTTCTGTGGGAGTCAGGCCAGGGTCAGAGGAAGATGAGCAAGCTGGAGAGGTGTCTGGTGAGTCTGGGCTTTGGCGAGTCTCTGCCTTGTTCTGGCCCTGGCTGAGAGGAGAAGCTGTGGCACCCAGCCTGAGCCCAGCACTGTCACCCCCAGGAGCAGTGTATGAGGAGAGGGTGCTTGTGCTTGTGTTTCTCACAGCCATGACTACCTCAGGTGCTTCAGGTGGTGGCCACTGCATCAGTGCTCATCACGTGGCTTCTCTTGCAGGCTCACAGGAGATTCACATCGATGAGAAAACCCTGAGCCCCCACCTCAGCCTGTCAGAAGACAAGAGAACCCTGACCTTCAGCCCCAAGAAAGCAAAGGTGGACTCGGGCTGCCCCGAGCGGTTTGACCACTGGCCCAACGCTTTGGCCACTGCCCCTTTCCACTCGGGGGTGTGTGCCTGGAAGGTCAGCGTGGAGCAGAGCTGTGCCTACAAGCTGGGAGTGTGCTACAGCTCCGTGCCCAGGAAGGGCTCTGCCAACGAAGGCCGCCTGGGCTTCAACGCCGCCTCCTGGGTGTTCTCACGCTACGACAAAGAATTCCGGTTCCTGCACGCGGGGCAGCCCCAGCCCGTGGAGCTGATCAAGGCCCCCGCAGAGATCGGGGTCCTGCTGGACTTTGCAGGGGGGGAGCTGCTCTTCTACGACCCCGACTCCTGCGCCATCCTCTTCTCCCACCGGCAGCCCTTCCTGGAGCCCGTGTTCCCTGTCTTTGCCGTGGCACACCAGAGCATCTCGCTGGGCCCCCGTGTGTGACTGTGTGTGCAGTGCCCGGGGGAAGGGAGCTGGGGCAGGGCTGGGGGCTGTGTCCAGGGCCCTTCAGACAACACCTGCCTTCACACTACACCTGTCCTCCTGTGTTCTCTGCAGCTTTCCTCTCGTCCCACAGCCTACACCCTGTGCTGGGGTGAGGGGTCTGGCAATGCCTGTATGGCCAGCTGCTCCTAGGTGAATTGTGTGCTTTCTGCCCCACCAAAGGCAGCTTTCCAGTCTGCTGGTGGGCTGGAAAAAAGAGGAGAAATAGTGAGAGATATTTGTGGAGAAGTGGCAGGGAGGAGGCCCATGGAAAGGGACACAGTGTGCTCTACAACTCCTTGGCAGAGGGAGGAGCCAGGGAGGGTCAGGCTCTGCTCCCAAGCAACACAAGAGGAAATGGCTTCAAGGTGTGCCAGGAGAGGTTCAGGTTGGATTGTGGAGAAAATTCCTTCTCTGGAACGGTGGTCAGGCCCTGGCACGGGCTGCCCAAGGCAGTGATGGAGTCACCAACCCTGGAGGGGTTTAAAAGGCATTATGGATGTGGCACTTGATGACATGGTTTAATGGTGGCCTAGGCAGTGTTGGGAGAACAGCTGGACTCCATCCTCGAGGTGTTTTCCAACCTAAATTAATCTATGATTCCCTGACTGGGACACAGCTGGAGACACTTTTGGGAGGAGCTACCCCACTGCAGAGCAAGGACAGCACAGGGGGCTGTCCCCTGTGGGGGAACCATGCTGGCACAGGGGCACTGCTCAGGGGCTGTGGCCATGTCCAGGCAGAGGAATGAGCAAAGACCAGCAGAAAGAAGCCAAAACTGAGTGTCCCAAGGCAGTGGGGTTTGAGTGTAACGTGGTGTAAACATGGGGAGCTGATGGCAGCAGGCAGGGAGGAAGGAGAGGTGTAGGCCTGGAGCTGAGCCGGAGAAAGGGGTTTAAAATCATCTTTAAAGGGTCATCTTTATTTCATTACCTGAACCAGTAAAGTTTGTTAATTAGCAATTCAATAAGTGAAATTGCCCCGCTCCAGGCTGTTTTGCCCACAGCAGGAGACCTGCAGGCACCTCCTGGCTGCCTACCGCTGTTGGGAAGGGGGGGATGTTGGTGAGATGGCAAAGCTGGGGTACACTGAGGGTGCAGAGCCTGGGCAGGGGTGCCCTGGGTGTTCTGTGTGGGCAAAGCTTCCCTGGGACAGGGCCACCACTTGCACTGGGGGATGTTTAGGCCTGTCCCCGGGGTGAGTGAGAAGGGATAAACCTCAGTATCTGCCAGAATGAACCTCTGCAGTGACCCAGTCGCAGCCCTGTTAGGGGAAGACACCACAGCTGACCTTCTGTGGTGGTGTTAGAGCCATGAAACACATTTGCTCTGCTGCTGGGCATCAGAAATGTTTTATTGCATGGACACTCCTCCTGCTCCATAGGCAGCTCAGACTTGCTGCTCTTCCCTGCCCACCTGGCAGAAAGAAATCTCCTGTCAGGACAGTTCAGCACTAGCAGCAGCACTGGACCCCTCGGAACCGCAGCTACTCCTTCTCGATGCGAGCCAGGAGGTGGCTGAGCGTGGGCAGGACGTGCTCGGGGGGCACCTCGGGCCCCTCGGCGTGCCCGGCCGCCCGCAGCAGGAAGCTGTGCATGCCCGCGGCCCGGGCCGCCCGGTAATCCCGGCTGTAGTCATCGCCGATGTGAGCCGCCTGCTCGGGCCGCGACCCGCCGAGCCGCAGCGCCTGCTCGAAGATCCTCCCGTCCGGCTTGGCGAAGCCCGCGGCCTCGGAGGTGAGCACGAACTCGAAGTGGTGCCGCAGGTTGCAGTTCGAGAGGATGGCTTCCAGCCGCCCGTCGAAGTTGGACACCACTCCCATCCGGAAGCCGAGCTGGCGGCACCGGCTCAGGGTCTCGGCCGCTCCCGGCAGCAGCTCCCAGTTGTTGGAGCTGCAGTAGTCGCGGTAGAGCTTCTCTGCCAGCTTCGTCAGGGCTGCCTCGTCCTGCACGCCCGAGAGCTTGAAGCTCTGTTGGACAACGTCCAGCCACCACTGCCGGGAGCTGAGCCCCTGGCCGTGGCCGTAGTTGGGGAAGCGCCGGCTCTGGGCTCCGTACACCTCGCGGAAGGAGCGTCCCAGAGCCTCGGGCTGCACCTGCAGCCCCTGGGCCCGGGCCTCGGCCGCGTAGCTCTGGCCCACGGGCTGCCGCAGCCGCAGCAGCGTGTCCTTCACGTCCCAGGTCAGCAGGCGCAGCCTGAGCATGGCCTCGGCAGCGCCCGGCGACACCGCCGAGCCCGCGGTGCCACTCGCATCCGAGGGCTGCGGGCACACCGGCCTTCTGTCCGCCCCAGGACGAGCGTCGGTGTCCCTCCGGCGGGGCTCAGGGGCACTCTGGGGTCAGCACGGAGACACGGCAGGGAGGGCAAACCCTGCTCCGAGTGCCAGGGGCAAATTCTCCCAGGCCGGGACAGCGACACTCGCCACGTGGGTGCCGCAGACGGGGCGAACTGGGGCAGCGGAGCTGGACAGGGGCTGGGGGTCAGGGGCACGGCCGGGCTGTCTGGGGAGGGTGTGCGGGGCACAGCCGGGGTGTCGGGGGCGGGAGCACCGCTAGAACGCAGGTGCGGGCTCACGGTGTCCCCGCGGGTCCCGGAGGTGCGGGGCGGTGCCGGCGCTCACCGGGCCGAGCTCCCGGTGCACGGGGGCTGCGGGCTGGGGGGGCGCGCAGTGCCGGGACCCACCTGCGCCGCTGCCCGGAAGGGCCGCCCCTAACGGTGAACCGGCCCCTAGCGGAGAACCCGCCCCTACCGGAATTCCCTCCCATCCCGGAGAACCCGTCCCTCCCGGAGAACCCGCCCCGGCCGCAATGGCCGCGCTCAGTGCCGGCCCGCCGCCTCCCGCAGCCAGCGCAGAAGCTGCGGTGTGAAGTAGGTGATGATGATGTCGGCCCCTGCGGAGAGACGAGACGCTGGAGCCAGCCCGGGGGCACACGGGGGATAGAGAGGGAGCCACGGGTGTTGCAGCCTCACCTGCGCGCCTGAAGGCCGTGATCGCCTCCTGCACCGCCGCCTCCAGGCTGAAGGCGCCGGCCTGCGCCCCGTGCCACAGCATGGCGAACTCCCCCGAGACGTGGTACACGGCCAGCGGGTGCGTGGGGTGCTGCGGGAGCGGGTCAGTGCCGGGGACGGCCCGAACTGCCCTCCGCACACCCCGGTGCTCCAGCGCCCTCCCCGCACAGAACCCACAGCCCCAGCCAGAGCCCTCCCTGCCCCGCAGGCCTCACCCGAGCCTTGACGTCCCTCACGAGGTCCAGGTAGGGCATCCCCGGCTTCACCATCAGCGTGTCCGCGCCCTCCCGCACGTCCCGGTCCTGCCACGGCAGCGCGGGGACAAGAACAGCTTGGTTTTGCCCAGGAGTTTGGAGCCGTGGTGGTTTTCCCAGGAGGGATCACAGGAGGCTGTGAGCCCCTCATGGCCAAGGTGGCTGGAGCTCCCCTCACCACACACGTGGTGCCTGGGGAGAGCTGGTGGCTTTGCGTGCCTGCACCTGACACCCCCAGCCAAGGAGGGCATGGGGACAGCAACTCAGCCCTTGGGCACACAGTGGGACCAGCTCTCCCAGGCTGGTGGTCCTCGTGTTTCTTTGGCTCATGGAAGCGGAACACCATTCACCATTTGCCTCCCAACCTCTTGCTCGCCCCAAGCCCTGCAGGTGCGATCACCCAGGCCCTATGTGAGTGTCCCACCCCACAGGCATAACCCCACCGCCTACACTCACCCCACTGAGGGTGTCCCACCCCACAGCCATAACCCCACACTCACTCCACTGAGGGTGTCTCACCCCACACTCACCACAGCGCGCAGGGCCAGCCCGCGGGCGCCCGGGGGCAGCTGGTAACAGCGCCGGTCCCCAAAGGCCGGTTTGGACAGCGCCGCGTCCCTGCAGAGGGGCAGAGGGTGAGGAACCCCTGGCTCCCACAGCTCCAGAACCACTAGGACAGGCCGGGACAAGCTCTGAGCCACTGAGCCAGAGCAAGGGGCACTCCCAACACAGCTCAGCACCCAGGGATTGCTCTGGGAGGTCCTACAGGCCCAGGCTGGCCCTGGGAGCTGTTTCAACACCTACTGCCCCCCTCATGCACAGAATCTGGGTAAAATTATGTCAGGCTCTTTTCCAAGGTAGATTCCTTGGAAATACCCAGCCAGGGTCAGGCTGTTCTTGGGACAAGGTCTAACAGCTGACTCAGCTGAGGCTTGTCCCTGAAGTCACCCTGTGGGGCAGCACTGACTGCTGACTCCTGACTGCTCCTGGAAGCTGCAGGCAGCTCCCTCTGCCTGCCTTGCCACCAGCACCCAAGCAGGTGAAGGGTTGGGATGGAAGATCGCCCTTCAGTGACCTTGCTGCCAGCCAGCCTCTTCTGGGCAAGTCCTTTTGCATGGAGAAGTAGGAGTAGGGTGCTGCAAAGTGACCAGTGTGCCCCAAGTACAGCCCAGGCTCTTGGCAAGCGCCTTTCCCAAATAACTGCCTGGGAATGCACTCCCAGCCAGCCTGGCCCCAGCTGGACACACAGACCCACCTGAAGGGGCCGTAGAAGCACGAAGCAAACTTGGCACTGTAGCTCATCACCGAGACCTGCAGGGCAGAGAGGGGCTGTGAGGGCAGGGAGCTCAGGGCCACATCCCAGTGCTGGGACAGGAGAGATTCCCTCCCGCAGCTTCACCCTCCCGCTGCCGCACGTCTGGCACCTCACCATGCCTGGGCACTCCCCCCCAGCCAAGGACATTCCTGTTCTGTGTGTGCCAGGGCAGGGCAGTGCTCGTGGCACCAAGGGGGGTTTGTCCCTCCTGCCCCTTGCCCTGTCCCGCTGTGCTGCAGCCTCCGTGGGGGTGGTTTGTGCCTGTGGCACACACAGAACCCTGACTCACCTTGTTGCCCAGGTCGTTGGAGATCAGTGCCTGCTTTATGGCTGCAATGCGCCCGTCCATCATGTCCGAGGGGGCCACGATGTGGCAGCCTGCAGGGACAGACAGCACAGGGCTGTTGGAGGCTCACGCCCCTGCAGGGGAGCACTCCCAGTTGGAGCCAGGCCCAGGCTGCTTTTGGGTCTGCCCAAAGCAGAGAGGGCCAGCTCTGAGAGCCAGTCTGGGGTGTCACCGCCAGGGCTCCCCACCTGCTTTGGCATAAGCCAGTGCCACCTCGGCCAGGCGCTGGCAGCTGAGCTCGTTCTGGATGGTGCCATCCTCACGCAGGATGCCTGGGAGACAAACCTGGGTTAACACAGTGCAGGGACAGCTCGGTCCCCAGGGGAGTGGGGCTCTGGGGACAAGCTGAGGAGATGCTCAGAGCAGCAGTGGGGAACCTGGTGTGTTCAGAGAGGTGGATAAGGACCAGGAACCTGCTGGGAACTGGACACAGCATGTGGGTGCTCCAGGGAAGGGAAGGCAGAGATGGGGCACATGGAGGGGTGCTCAGACTCATGGGCCTAAGGGAGGGTCTGAACCACCCATGCCTCCCATGCTGTGGTCAAAACCCAGGAGAGGTCACCCAGACTCAACTACAGCAGTACAGGGAAGCCAAGTCTTGGAGCAGGAGCTGGCCAGACCCTCAGCAGAAAATGGCAAATCCCAGAGGCTCCCACAGGCCCCTGCTCACCACAGTGCCCATGTGAAGTGTAAGGGCACAGGCAGACATCACAGGCAATCAGCAGCTCTGGGAAGGTGGAGTGGATCTTCCTGATGGCCTGGATGGCAGGAGTGCCCTCAGCATCAGCAGCAGAGCCTCTCTCATCCTGTGAGGACACAAACACCTCAGCATGCACAGCTGACACTTCCCACTGGCTCCTCCATGGCAGAAGCTCTGCCCAGGAAGCATTTCCTGAACTGTGGGACCCTGTAAGGCTGGATGGTGGGACTCCACTGAGGGAAAAGGGTGATGGGCAGCTAGGGCAGGTTTTGGGGTCACCTGCAGAGCTCTGGGGACTTTCTGGGTGTGATAATATCCTATCATATCACAGCCAGAGACCCTGAACTGCTCCTGTTTGATCAGGAGACCACTCCCACCCAGCCCCCATTGCTCTGACAGCCCTGTGGCTCTCCCAGCACCCCCACACCATGCACTGACCTTGTGCACCTTGCTGGGCACCCCAAAGATGAGCACACACTTGAGGCCGTCTTCGACCAGGGGCCGCAGCATCCCCTCCAGCTTGTTCACTCCATACCTGCAGGGCAGAGGACAGCAGCTGCCAGGCACCCAGAGCTGCCCCGTGGGGACAGCTGCCCTGGCACTGGGATGCTGCTGCCCTGGGAGCAATCCAGCATCTCCAGGCAGTGCCTGCAGCTAGAGGGGAGGTGTTGCCTGAACACTGGGAGGAACAATCTGAGCCCTTATCTGGGGCTCCAGGAATGCTATCAGCCCGGCAGGGACACTGCTCTGGAGGGATGGGCATACCCTGCCCTTGGATCCCTTATCTTGGTGGCCCTGGTGCAGCTCCAGGCCCCTTTCCCATCCCAGCTCCCCTGCCCACAGCCCTGCTATGTTCAGCAGATGCAGAGGGAGCTGCCAGTCCAGTGGGATCCAGTGCAGGACCAGACCCCACATCCTTGCAGAGGTTTTCTGGCTGCTGCTGGAAACCCTTCCAGCCCCCCTGTGTGCCCAGCCCACACAGCCTGGGAGTGCTCTGGGACACAGGCAGCCCCTCGTGCTGTCCCTCCCAGCACTGACACTTTGCCAGCATTCCCTGCATGATTCCCTCCACTCCCTCAGTGGATGAACATTTCCACCTTGCCTGATGTGGGGATCTCCAAAGCAGGAACCAGAGGGTTGGGACCCTCCCCCTGGCTCATGCTCAGGGCATATATGTACCCTCCCCAGACACAGCACAGCAGTGACTGGGGGGCTGGATTCATACCTGGCTTGTCCAGGAAGGCTGGGAATTTGCTCCACGGCATCAGGGCTGTCACTGTGGGAGGTGGATGGGACAGAGATGTGAGAAGGAAGCCTCTCCCCCAGACTTGTCCACAGGAGCTCTGCACCTGTTTAGGAGCTCAGGGGGTGCAGGGATGGGCCCAGCCAGACCCCCTGAGCCAGGTCCATCCCTGCCCCCAGAGCTGGGGCTCACTCACGTGACAAAGATGGGGTAGATGAGGTTGGAGGCATCGAAGGTGGTGGCTGTGCACTGCCAGGAGCGCAGCACGGGGTGGAAGTAACCACTGTGGAGAACAGAGTCTGCCTGCATGGTGGGCTCTGCTGTCAGGGAGGGAGACTCTGAAACACCAAAACAAACAGGCCGTGGTGAGCTGCTGCTCTTGGCACACGTGAGGAGGGGCTGAGATCCAGGCAGCCCTGCAGGACTGGCCCTGTCCCATGCCAGGCCATGAGCTGCAGCCCAGGCAGCTCCACCTACCCCGGGCACTCTGGGTGCTGCAGGACCCCCATCAGCAGTCACAGCCCTTCCCATTAACAGGGGTGTCACTGACTCCTCCCCACAAACCTCCCAGTTCTGTGTATGAAACCCCATTTCCAGCCACTGACAACCCCCCTAGCAGAACCACGTTCACCCTCTGCAGGTTCCTTTCCTTGAGCCCCAAGAGGATCATTCTTCATTCATTTCACTTTTCCTTAGTGCTGAGAAATTGTGGTTTTGTATGGAAAGGACACAGAGCTGCTCTGGGTCATCTTTAAGGTCCCTTCCAACCCAAACCATTCCATGATTCTGTGCAGCACCACGTATTTATGGCTGCAGTGTGAAGGGGCAGTTCCAGAAGAGCAGGGGCACTGGAGGCATGGGACCATCCAGGGCTCTAAAGCTCTCACACAACTCTCACAGTTAAACAACTCCAATGGCCACTTACTGCTGGATAAAGAAAACCATGGAGTTAGGCAAAACTGATTTCAGAGATAACAAAACTCACACATAAATCAATCATTAGTTATCTCATGGCTGAAGCTGCTTTTGTAGCAATGTTTTACTCTCCAGCAGATCTAGTAATAATTCTGTGATCAGCCCATTAAGAATTACATTTCCATGAGGGCTCAATTCCCCCCACCATGCTGCTGGTGGATGTGATGGAAGGGCCGTGGGAAGGGAGCTCTCCTGGGACGAGGTGTTTGGCTGCAGCGCAGAGCAGCAGCTGCACGACCCCAGCAAGGGATTGTTTGTGCAGAGCAGCTCCAGGGACTGCTGGCTGCTCACACAGGGCCACATCCCCCGAATGCCCTGTGCAGAGGAGCTGGGGTGCCCTGGGAGACAAAGCCAAGTGCCTGCTGGACAGTGTGGGGTTTTGGAAGCTGAGCCTGAGGGAGCTGAGATGGGATTCTGAAAGAGCAGGTGGGTTCCTGTGAGGGTCCTGGGCAGGGCCTCCCTAGGGAGATGGAGCAGCCTTGGTCCATCCCAGGAGGGGTCATTAAACCTCTCTGACCCCCAGCCTGTGTCCAAACTGTCCCTGGAGAACAGACTGGGATCAGAGTGGCCCTGGAGGCACAGCTCCAGCTCCCAGCACAGAATCCAGGACACAAAGTTTTACACCAGAACTCACGACACCAGCCAGTAACAGAGCTGGGAGATGGCTCAGTTCTTCTGGAAAACCATTAATATGAAGTGTTTCACCTATTTTACACACTCAAGACCCTTAAGATGTTCTAATGTGGAGCCAAACTCTGTCAGAGCAGCCCAGTGCACAGGACACTTGGAACAAAGGGGAATTGTGTTCAGTCCAGGGCTGGAATCGAGCCTCTCATACCCCAGGGAATCGCTTCTGCTTGGGGATGAGGAAAGGCCCCTCTTGGTTAGAGGCTTACACGTATAAAAACCCCAATAAAAACATCAGGTGGTGCTCATGGGGGATACAGAGCAGCTGACAGGAACCTGGCAGCGTCATGGCATCCCTTGGCAAGCCATTTTTAGCCCTTGGAACGCTGCTTGCTCCAGGGAAGGGGACAGCCCTCGGGTGAACCGGAGCTGGCAGCTCCAGCAGGCGCCTGGCTCCAGGCAGGGCTCCCGGCAATGGCAAACAAAGGGCTCAGTGAACAAAACCCACCTCGAGAATCCAAAAAATGCTTTAAACAGTTAATCCCACCCGAGGGAGGGGAGGGGTCCGGGTGGGGCCAGCGGCACCAGACTGCATGGGACAGATAGAGGCCACAGCTCCCGAAACCGCGCTCGGGAGGAGGAGGAGACGGCGCCGGCCGGGATTGCAGGGCCGAGATAAGAGCGGCACGGGTGGGTCCCGGGCTGCCGGGCCGGGTCCTCCTTCCCAGCCCCACGTCCAGGACGAGCTGCTGCCCACCCAGGGCACCCGGCGGGACCAGGGGGCACAGCGGGAAGGAGGGCACGGCCACGGGGACATTGCGCCACCCTGGGCTGGGGCTGCCCCTCCCGAGATCCCGGCAGAGCAAATTAACCTTTCCCCAACATCCAGGGCCCAAACCGGACTTTCTAAAGCTCTTTGCTCCGCGCACACCGGAGGAGTTCAGGGACAGGTCGGCAGCAGAGCGGCTTCACCTTTGCTCCTTCCACTGCGGCCGGTCCAAAGCCGCAGCAGCCGAACCCGCAGCGGTGCCCAGCCCGTGCCCAGCCCGTGCCCGCGGCACTGCCCCGGTTCCTCGCTGCTCTCCAGGGACGGGAAGCGCCTTCCCAACGGGAGAACCCGGCACACGCCGGCCCTCGGACGGGCTGGAGACAGAGCCGGTGCTGCTCCGGCTCCCAGGAGCTGGCAGGGTTCGTTCCCTCGTCTCGCCTCATCCTGGCAGCAAGAGGTGTCCCGGCATTTCAGGACACACACACACACATGGCCTCAGACGTGAGCGCAGTTATTTAGCTAAATCCCAGGGACATGCAGGATCCCAAAATCCCAGCTGGGCTGGGGACGGACTGGAGTGTTCTAGGAAAGTGGAGCTCCCCAGGCACAAAACGGAGCCGTGGGTTAATTAATAGCCACTAATGAAGGCCAAGCTGTTACAGGGTTAATTAAGAGCTACCTACGAAGGTGAAGCTGTTAGGGCAGGTTTCTCGCTCCAGGACGGGAACGGGGATTCTCCGGGGTCTGGAATTACACCCCAGGACAAGAGGGATCTCCGGACCGACGCCAGCTCGCAGCATCACACGCTGCTCGGTGCGTCCCCCGCCGTTGCCACGGTTACGGAGCAAAAAAGGAGCAAAAACCGAGCAAAACTGAGCAAAACCTGGGCTGTCCTTACTGCGTTACCCCGGGCTGCCCTTCCTGCCTGCACCCAAGCACGGCCGGGCCCCATCCCTGCAGTCATTTTCCGGCAGCCCTGCAAGGGGCCGAGCTCGGGGAGCGGAGGAGGCGCGGACGCCCCGGCCCCATCTCCGGTGCCCACTCCCAGCCCCGCTCCCGGTCCGGTTCCCGGTCCCGGTCCCGGCACTCACCGATCAGCGCGTCCGCTGCGGCCGTGCGACAGTGTCCGTGATTTGCATAACCACGCCCACAATCAGCATGGCCCCGCCCCTGCCGAGAGGCTGGCGGGAAGTCTCGCGGCGGAGCGCGGGAAAGGCGGCGCGGGGGGACGGGGGCGGCGGCGGAGCCGGGATTTGGGGTCTGGGGCCGGGATTTGGGGTCTGGGGCCGGGATTTGGGGTCTGGGGCTGGGATTTGGGGGTCTGGGGCCGGGATTTGGGGTCCAGGGCAGGGATGGGCCCGGGGGGGGGGGCACGGGGCACGGCCTCGCGGTGCTGCGGGGGCAGCTCTGTGTGCTGGGGCCAAGCAATCCAGTCCCGGGGTGCTGTAGGGGCACCTGGAGCCAGGTTTGGGCGTGCTGCAGGGGGACTCACAGCCAGGTTTTGGGGTTCTGGAGGACACGGAACAGGGCTTTTGGAATGATGGGAGGGGAAGAAGGCAGGTTTTGGGGGTTCATGGAGGCTGGAGCAAAGTTCTGGGGTGCTGCAGGACCCAGAGCTAGGTTTTGAGTGCTGAGGGGGACATGGAGCAGGGTTTTGGGGTGCTGGAGGGCTATGCAGTCCAGTTCTAGGGTGCTGTGGGAGGACCTGGAGCCAGGTTTTAGGATTCTGGAGTGGCTGGGACAGGGCATTGGGCTGCTGTGAGGGTTTGGAGTGCTGCAGTGTTTGGTTTAAGGAGCATGGCTGAGAGGCTGTGGTGGTGTGGAGCAGGGTTTGGGGTGCTGCAGAGGCACCTGGAGCAGGGTTTGGGGTGCTGGGGGAAGCCCAGAGCCCTGCCTTGGTCTCTCAGAGCAGGGGAGATGCCAGGATCAGGTTTAGTGCAGGAATTCTGCAGCTCCCCCACCAAAGCACCATTCCCTGGCTCACTCCGGTGCAGAAACCCTGGATCCAGATCCTGGATGATCCCCCCAGCCTGGAGCCTCTCCCTGGAGCTGACAGCTCCTTCCCCCAGCAAACATCAGTGACCTGGAAATCCCCTCCTCCTTTCCACAGTCCCTCCTCCTCTCACACAGGCCAGGCTGCAGCAGCCTTCATCGTCCCCTCATCCTCCTCCATGTCGGCTGCTCCAGAAACCTGAGCATTTCCTGCTCCCATCCCACTTATGCAACCACAACCTGCTCATTTTATAACTGACCAAAATATGAGACACCCATTTCTGTAAAAAAAAGCTGGTTTTATTTAGATCTCATTCCCTTCCAGAATATGCACCCCAGATATGTGCTGAAGAGAAAAAAAAAAAAAAAAAAAAAAAGAGAGGAAAAGAGCTGGAAGGTGGGTGTTTATCAGAAATGTGGGGAACACATCATCAGCTGAGACTTTGCACAGCCCGACTGGATGCCAGCAGAAACTCGACAGCAGAAAATCTGTGTTGGTTCAGTTCTTTTCAGAAGCTGGGCTTGTGTGCGTGTGAAAATCCAGCGAGCCAGAAAAGCAGGAGGGCAGGGTGGTTCTTGTGGGCAGCTGCCACCATTTTTTGGTGGAAAGGATCCAGGATTCCTCACAAGTGCTATTTCAAAACTGCACATCATCAAAACCTGGGGGTTTTAAATTTATCTAAAACTTCCTGAGGGAGAAAAGGCATCAGAACTAAGAGTTCAAATGGAAAAACACAAACCTAAACCAGCACAAGGGTCACCAAGAGCTTCTCTCAACCCTTCCTTCCTGCAGGGGCCTTTTGTGAAGCCACAAGGGCCCCTGGGTGGGCACACACGCCCTGCCCAGGCACCCCTGGGATGGAATTAGCCCATCCCAACTGGGAAAAGGGGAAAAGACAACCACAATTCCCCACTCTGCTCTAGCACATCTCAGCTTGCTGCAGGTGAGACCACCAGACCCCAGTGTGGCACTGAGCTGTCACACCCCCAGCATGGCACAAAGCCACCTGTTTTCAGCCCTGCTCCTCATCTGAGCCCTCCTTGTGCTCCAGATTTTGAATCATCTCCTCTTTGTCTCTCAATGCACTGTCACTGTACAGTTTACCCCGTGTTTTTCAGATTTGGGTTAGTCTGGGTGAGTCAGTGAGTGAACTCGTGGTCCCTGTGCAGCCACCCTGAGGCTGGAGGACACAGTGTCACTGTCACAGCACAGCAGGCAGAGGAGGCACAGCCAGGATGCAAGGAAACAAAGGGAAACAAACAACTCAACTGGATCAAAAGCTTCAATGTGCAGCTCCCAAGCCTCTGGACATCATCACCTACATTCTACGCCCCAGAAGTGATTTGTGAATGGATTCAGCCCCTCATCTTCAAGACTCTCATGTTCTCCTGGCCAGTTTCTGCACTGAGCACCCACCAGTGCTTTTTTCCTCTCTTTCAGAGCCAGCCCAGCATCAAAAGCCCAGGAAGTGCATGCCCATAGCCTGGGGAGAGCCAAAGCCCAGCAGGCACAGGGAGGAGCCACCGTGCCAGGGAAAAGCTTCAGCACAGTCCTTTATGTACAAATTCCAGCCAAAAGGGACAGGCCACAGAGGGCAGTACAAAGCTCTAAAGGACACTCCAGGGGACGCAGCAAGGTCGATTTACAGCCTTTACATCCCTCTGAGCACACCCCAGCTCAGTTGTCCACCTCTTCCTCATCGTTTGGTTCTTCCTCCTCCATCCTTTCATCGTCATCATCATTGTCCTCCTCTCGGCTCTTATCTTGCTCCTCCGAGTCTGCCTTCTTGTCTTTATCTTTCCTGGCCTCTTTCTTTCCTTTCTGCTCCCGCCTGTAAACTGAGGAGAGGGAACAGTGAGGGCTTGGCACAGCACAGACAGGTCAGTGGCTGAGATCCAACGTCCACTTGCTCTCCTGGCTTTGGAGGGGAGCAGGGAACTCAGAGCACAACTCACCCTACGAGCTGAGCTGTGCTGAGCAGCTCCATAGGAAATCAGGTTAAATTTCAGCAGAAAAATGCTGAAAAGGATGCAGGAGGTCACATTTACAGGCAGCACCTACGGCTTTCCTTAGATAACATAATAGGGGAGTGAGAGCAGATGAGACTTTCTCAATCCTCATCAGTTGTGCAATAATGTTATCCCAGTCCCGTTAAGGTGCACATTAGTTACTCCCCAGGCAAACTGCAGTGGAGGATGCTGGGCAAAGAGAAGAGAAACAAGACAGGCAATAAGTGTTGCTTGTCCAGCGTTGGAGGAAACAGGACTCAGTGCCTCAGAGTCCCTGGGCACTCATGGAGCACGGTACCTTCCAGGGATTCCTTCAGAGGGGCCACGAATCTCTGGAACTCCATCTCCTCCATGGCAGAGAGCACGTCCCCAGCATTCAGGGTTTTCCTCTTCCCCTTCATGGCAAAGTTATTTGCACTAGGGAGAACCAAAAAGAGAGGTAATAGGGAACTGTTAGCAATTCCATCTTGACTTTAATAATCAAGTCATAAGCAACTTAAAAAAGCCATCCACAAAACATTTAGGGTTTTTTTATCATTTACTAAAGAAGGTTTGAGACATTTTTGTTTACACTGGCTGTCTGTGCTTTCTCACAGTGTTAGTTTCTGCTTGCACAGACCTTTTCTATGAGCAGGAGAAGGAGAAAGCCTGAACCTTGACTGTGACAGTTCCACACAGCCCTAGAAGCACCTGACACGAGAGAAGTGACTGCCTGCAGAGATTATGCCAAACCACCCCAAAATGTGACTGTGCCCTCTGTGGCAGCTCTTTCCCTAACACAGCTTCATGATGAAGAGCCTGACAATGAGTCAAGTGCCCCTGCCTTTGCCACGAAGGCTGTGCAGCCACGTTCTAAGGCTAATGGCAGTTTGGGACCCCTCTTTTTGGGACATGGCTGTGTTCAGAGCCCAGCTACCTTCCCACGGGCTGCTCTGAGCAGTCCAACCCACCTGCTGCAGCCTGGCAGACTGGTTTATTTATATAAACAGAAAATACAGAAAAACAACACTGGGAAAGAGTCCTCAGGCCAGCAGAGATGAATTATCAATCAAGTGCCCCAGTGATTGCTGCACCAAGTCCTTACCATGATGTTGCATAGAGCACAAACACGCTCGCTGCTCGGGAGATCGCGCTCCGGGCTTCTTTGGAAATATTGACTCCATCAGGAAGCTGAAAAACAAATACAACTTTTATCAGCAGCTGCTAAAAACAAACTCCAAAACTGAAGTGCCAGTGTGTTAAGGCACTCAGAGGGCTCAGAAGAACTGGGAACTGCTCTGGGTGCTGTCACAGGAGCTCTGCTCCCAGTGGAAGCCCAGGGCAGTGGGAATGTGTCCCTCAAAGGAACAAAGCTGAGCAGAAGCGAGTGACTCTGGCATTTGGGGTCTGGCCACTGTCTGCAGGTAACTCATCCTGTGACTGCCCAGCTCCTGACATGCCTGCCAGGCCCAGACCCACCCAGCAACACCTCACAGCTCCAGACCAAACCAAGTAAACTAACCAATGGGAGTTATTCTGGATTTTTATATAGACACGGACTTGTGTACTGAAGTTTTAGGGGGCCTGGTTCTCACAGTGCCACTGCGGGAGCTGCACCGGTACAGCTGCAGTGAGGGGGCCGCAGCCCCGGTACCCCAGGGGGACAGCCCAGGGCAGAGCCCCGCGGGCGGGGACACAGCAGGGGCCGGGGCCGGGGCCTCCAGGGCCGGGATCTCCCGGGGCTCCGCTGGGCCGCGGGGCCCGGCACCCACCGCCTCCTTGATGATGCGGGTGATGACGGCGTTGGGCAGGTTCAGGTCCTCCGGTCTCTCCGCCATCCTGGGCCTCCTGCAAGGCAAACGCGGCGTCAGGGGCGCGGGGATGGGCGGGATCGCGGTGGGACAGGCGGGATCCCCTCAGGACAGGGGGATCGCGGTGGGACAGGCGGGATCCGCTCAGGACAGGGGGATCGCGGTGGGACAGGCACTTTCCCCTCAGGACAGGGGGATCCCCTCGGGACTCGGCGCTCTCGGCCCGGCCGTACCCAGCCCGCGCTCCGCCGCCGCCCCGCCCGCTCCCGGCGCGCACCGCGGCCCTGCCCACACGGCGGGAAATGGCGACGGCGCCTGAGGGGCGGGCAGCGGGAAGGGAAAGGGAAAGGAAAGGGAAAAGAAGGAGAGGGAGAAGGACCAGGAGGAGAAGCAGGAATAGGAACAAGATAAGGGCAGGGATAGGGACAGGCATAGCTATAGGTGTAGGTACAAGTGTAGGTGTAAGGCCAGGTGATGGTGAGGGGACAGGGACAGGTGCGGGACAAGTTCAGGTGAAGGAACAAGGACAGATTCAGGTGTAGGTACAGGACAGGTGCAGGGGCAGGTTCAGGTGCAGGGACAGGAAGGTTCAGGTGCAGGTGCAGGGACAGGCTCTGGTGGTCACACCGCTGTCACTGAGGGGCTGTCAGGGCTCGGAGCAGGGCCAGGCACAGGCACAGCGTGGGGCCGAGCTGGGGCAGCCCTGGGCAGAGCTGGTGCCTCTGGGATTGTTCCCAAGGTGCCCCAAAGTCCCTGGGATCAGTAAGGCTCACTCCGAGGCTGTGTGACACTGTTAGTGACTAAGGCATTACTGTATCCTTGTGTGTGGCTGACAAAGCTCCAGCCTCTGCACCAACACTAATACAAAACTTTTCAATTTATTTATACATTTTAGCAAACAAATTAGTGTTCATTGGCTCTAGGTTACATAATTCTCTTCATTAGTTACCGTTTTCTCTGCTCTTGGTTGTTAATTTCTCACACTTCACGCTAATCTGGTCCCCATACTTTATTACTTTTATAATCTTTTTCTCAGTCAGGGAATCTCCAGCTTTCCAGGCCTTAATCTCCTCTGCATTTTCTGCTTGCTTCAACACCCTTGAAGGGTCATAAATTTAAGGTCCCAGATGTCCAATCTCCAACTCCCTTTGGCTTTGTGTATTGAAGCTTGGCAGCGTTACTTTTAGCAAACTTGAGGTTTTGGTTATTTAGTGATCAAAGAAATTGTAAGAGCTTGTGAAGAAACTTAAATAGTGCTAGCTGAAAGTGGGCACTGGTTGCAATTAATTAAAACAATTAGTTAGGAAAGTTGCATCATTTCCAATGGGAAATAACAGCTGTTTTACCCCACACTGGTGTCTGGCCTCTTCCCTTGTTGCTGTGTGAGGGCACAGGGCTGTGAGCTCCTCCATCCCTGCCCCACTGACCCCATGCCTGGCCTAAACCCTGTAATTCCATGAGACTTTATCCCTGTTGATAACCTGACCAGGTAATTAAATAAGCTCAGAGTGCAAGAAAGCAGATTAATGCTGTGTTGGGGTGATACTTGAAATTGTGAGCAGTGATTGACAGCAGAGCTCTTTTCCATGGGAAATGGGAATTCCCTGTTATCAAGGGCAGCGTTTCTGTTGCAGGGAGAGTTGACAGAAGCTTGTGAGCCCAGGTGAAGGTAACTGTGGTGGACATAACGCTGTGCTGGGGGAGGCACACACTGAGCACAACCGTTCCAGTTCCACTGGATTAATAAACTCCATCCCTGCTGTACAAACGGTGTGTAAATTTTGGTTTTAGCTCCTTTCCATGTGCTCTGTTGTTCCCCACCTGTTTGGTGTGGCAGTGCTGGCACTGGGGAGGGACATTCACAGGCGGCAGACTGAGCTGCTGTGACAGTGGCTGTCACCCTGTTCTGAAGTTCTTCTAAGCCTTCTGATGTTTACATTTTCAAAATAGAGTTTCTCACTGACTTTTCATGTAAATAATGATTGTTTTGCATTCCTTTCTGGAGGAGGAGAGAATTGGACTGTTGGTTTGACCAGTGTGGTCGGAGAGGTGGCAATCTCATCCTCCAATCCATGGTCACTTTTGGAATTCCATAAATATTGAGGTCCAGAAATAAATGTGCCTTTTTTGCCTTGGACATCTCAGCATGTGTGTTCATTTTGTGTCCTATTGTGACAGTGACCATGGCAGGTTGAGCTGCTGTGACAGTGCCCATGGCAGACTCAGATCCTGGACAGGGGTTTTGTATTTGTTGGGAATGCCCCAATGAAGGCAGGAATGATGCATCTGACTCCATGTTCTCAGAAGGCTAATTTATTACTTTATAATACTATATTATATTAAAGAATATATTTAATATATTTTAATATAATATATTGATATAATTATATATTAACTATATATAATATATACTATATAGAATATATATAATACTATATTCTATTGAAGAATGTACTATATTCTATTAAAGAATACTATACTAAAGAATACAGAAAGGATTCTTACTGAATGCTAAAAAGATAATAATGAAACTCCTGACTCTCTCCAGAGTCCTGACACAGCTTGGCCCTGATTGGCCAAAGAGTGAAAACAACTCCCAGCAGAATGCAATGGAACAATCACCTGTGGGTAAACAATCTCCAAACACATTGCACATGAGCACAACACAGGAGAAGCAAATGAGATAAGAATTGTTTCCCTTTTCTCTGAGGCTCCTCAGCTTTCCAGGAGAAAAATCCTGGGTGAAGGGATTTTATCAGAGAATGTGAATGCCCCACAGGGGGGTGGCTCAGAGCTGTTGGAGCCCTTGGGAGCCACTGCTGCTCATTTTGGTTTCTTAGAAAAAGAAGCTTTTTTAGAGCATGAGGTGTTTTTGTCCATGAACTGAGAACCAAGCGAGGTGGTGGTGTGGGAATGCCTGGGGAAGGGGCGGGATGGAGCAGAGCCAGGAATGGGGGCTGCTCAAATCCAGGGATTCAGCCCAAAGCTGCCCCATTCATCCAGCTCTGTGAGTCCTCTGGACACAGCAGGCTCTCCTCCTGGCCCCTGGTGTGAGTCTGTATTTGTTTTTAATGACAATGTCTGTAGGTTGGTACACTGAGTCCCAGGAAGGGACATTGAAGCCCATTCCATGGCAGGGACACCTCCCACTGTCCTAGGCTGCTCCCAGCCCTGTCCAGCCTGGCCTGGGACACTTCCAGGGACATTTCCAGGGATCCAGGGGCAGCCATCCATCCTGGCCTTATATCCTGTAGGTCCAGAGCCTTTATATTAAATCAGCTGTCTAGTCTTGTTTCACTGCCATGGGTAAAACACAGAAGATGTTGAGCATGCAATGCTCAAATTTACTGCTGTGAGTCACATTTTACACTGGAACAAAAATGTTGTTGCACGTAGCACAGGTATAAATACAGAGGAGCAGCAGCTCAGCCCAGCCTGAGAGGGAAAGCAAAACCATGGGACAATCAATATTGTCCTTCTGTACCTCAGGGAAAGGCTATAACAGATTTAGATTTAAATGCTTTGAGTTAGATATTAAGAAAACACGCTGGCAGGGTGGGCAGGCCCTGGCACAGGGTGCCCAGAGCAGCTGTGGCTGCCCCTGGATCCCTGGCAGTGCCCAAGGCCAGGCTGGGCAGGGCTGGGAGCACCCTGGGACAGTGGGAGGTGTCCCTGCCATGGCAGGGGTGGAATGAGAGGATCTTCAAGGTTTCTTCCACGTTCTGTGATTCTGTTCAATGGCTCTGCACTGATGTCAGTAGATGAACGCTGTGAGTTTTAAGCCTGCAGTGACGGTGGGCACTCCTTTAGCCTGCTTGTTTTTCACAAAATTGCACCAAAATGTGACATTTATGGTTTAGCTGCAGGCAAAGAGCTGACCCAGCAGTGTTTGTACTCCTCAGAATAGCACAGAGGGGCTTGAATCTCACTTGACCTCTGTGAAAATGACACTTCAGTATCATCATGGCCAAAGGAAAAAAATATTACTACAAAAATACAGAGTATTCTGATGTAGAACAGTCATGGTGGAACACCTGAATTGTTTCCAGCACTCCTGAAGCCCTGTTTGGATGGGAGCCATCCAAGCCCTGTAAATAAGAGGCTGCTGATGCAGTAACAGATAACTCTTCCTCTTGTAGAATCAGGGATGAGGTGTGCCAGGACACGGTGCACAGAAAAGTTCTGAAGAGCAAACCCTTCCCTCTGGGCTCTCCCTGCTCTGCTCAGAATGTTTTGGGGCTGCAGGATTCACTGTGAGGGCCTGAGAAGCGTTCAGTGCCTTCCTGTGCCCTGAGTCACTTCACACCTCTGCCCTCGTTAGTGCTGAACGGAGCCGGGGCTCGGGTGACTCAGGGGGACAGGACAGCCCTTAGGAGGCACAGCAAACAGCAGGGGACACAGGGGACACACGGCAGGGACACAGGGACACATCCCAGACTGGTGTTGGGTGATGCAGGGACACATCCCAAATTGCTGTTGGATAACCCAGGGACACAGGAACACATCCTAAACTGGTGTTGGATAACCCAGGGACACAGGGACACATCCCAAACTGGTGTTGGATAACCCAGGGACACAGGGACACATCCCAAACTGGTGTTGGATGAAGGAAGAGACACAGGGACACATCCCAGACTGATGTTGGATAACTCAGAGACACAAGGACTCATCCCAAACTGCTGTTGGATGGTTTGCACTTCCCAATTTAAATTTCCTTGGGAGACTGTCTACGACTGCTCCGTTTTTAAAATTCATTTTCCTTTTGGCTATGGAAGAAGAATGAATGTGAAACACTTGGCAGTATCCTTTTTAAAAGGAAATAAGATTTTGCTCTAAATATTTAAGTGCATCAGGGCTCTAACAGAGCTGGTGCCTGGAATGATCCCATTTTTCCTTCCCCTCAGGACAGGCCAGGCACTGCAGGCAGGAGCGCGGTCCCCAGAGGATGGAGCTGTCCCTCAGAGGTGTCACTCACACTCTCCTCTTCCTACCTCAGCCCCTCTAAGTTTAGCTCACCTCTGATGAAGGCCTCCGAGTGCAGCACTTTTCAAAATATCTTCCTGGCATTCTTTTTTTAGCCATAAACTAATTCAGCAGTTTCAGCTGTCAAAAAAGTGCCAGCCTGAAATTCTGCTGATTGAGTGGACCTTCCTATGTGACCTAAGCCAGAGACTTGGACAAATCCTGTGTTCCAGGTCAGGAGCTATTTTCAGCTGCGTGGATGGGCTATTGCATTAACTGTAACTTTGTTACTCCCTTTGGAAAGTGCTTTGGGAAGGGAAGCTGTAGGGTGACCTCTGTGTCACCTCTGGTGGTGTTCACTCGGGTTTGTGGCACCATGAATCTTGCTCTGTTTGTGCCCTGCTCCAGCCAGGGCTCTGCAGCAGGGTCAGACATCTGTGCTCTCACCTGCACAGACCATCCTGGTGCTCTGCAGTAACACAGGGACAGTGAGTGCTCCCAGCTCCCAGGGTGTCAGAGCTCAGTGCATCCCTCTGGGTGTCCAGAGTTGCTGAGGACCCCCATCAGGGGGCTCAGAGACCCTGGCACACAGCCCAGAGCACCTGGGGAATTGATTATGACCCCTGGAGCAAGTTACCAGCTTTGTATGAGGACCTGAAAGTCACACAGGTTTGAATGGTGTAATAACAAAATGATCACAGTGTGAAAATGTAGATTTTAGGATTTTTGGTATGGGGGTTATGGGGACAAGATGGAGGAACTTGGGCATATCCAACCTTTCTTCTTCTTCTTCTTCTTCTTCTTCTTCTTCTTCTTCTTCTTCTTCTTCTTCTTCTTCTTCTTCTTCTTCTTCTTCTTCTTCTTCTTCTTCTTCTTCTTCTTCTTCTTCTTCTTCTTCTTCTTCTTCTTCTTCTTCTTCTTCTTCTTCTTCTCCTCCTCCTCCTCCTCCTCCTCCTCCTCCTCCTCCTCCTCCTCCTCCTCCTCCTCCTTCTCCATTTTCTGCAGTGCTGTTGGCACTTTGGGATGGGTTTAGAGTAGAAGCTCACTGTCTAACACAGGTGATGGGTATTGGGAATTAAGTGTAAATATGTTATATGTAGTTTGTAGTATAAAAGGACAGCACAGAGTGCCTGTGGCTGCCCTGCTGAGCAGATCTCGGCTGGGCAGAAAGAAAATTTTATAGATAAGAATTAATAAACAACCTCAAGACCGAAAAGTGAAGAGTCCAGACTCGTTCCTCAGCTGCATGGGCTGAAGCAGAGACACCCTGCACATCTGGGGCAGCAATTATCAACAGCAACCTGAGAGCAGGGAAAGGAATGCCTTCCTGATTCTGGGTAGTGGGATCACACTCAAACAATATGGGCAATAATCAGGTTGTGCTCAGCTAATTGATCCAGCATAACAATTAATCCACAGAGTGGCTTAAAGGTGCCCCAGTAAGGTGGGCTAATGGTGTAGTGTGCCACTACAAAATGGGATCCAGCTCCTCCTATGTCTGCCAAATGCACATTAAAGTTGACCCTACAGGAGTGGAAAGTCCTTGAAGTGAAAGTGGTTTAGGGCTGGGCAGCTATTTTGGAAAATGTCTTGTGCCTGCTCTGTTGTGTTCTCCCCTAGACATCACCTTCTGACATGGAACAGGAGCTTTGTCTGACCCTGCTTTTATTTTCTTTAATATTCTTGAATATCCTTTCTCCTTAAATATTCTTGTAAAGACTCCTCACTGAGAGGGTGGTGGTCACTGGCACAGGCTCCCTGGGGAAGTGGTCGTGGCACCAAGGCTGCCAGAGCTCCTAGGACATCTGGAGGATGTGATTAGTGACAGGAGTTCATTCTAGTCCTGCAAGGGAGTGGGGCTATGATCCCTTGTAGCTGGAGAGACTCTATGTGCCTGTTCCCATGCCTGGGCTGAAGGGGGGAGTCAGGATCAGAGTTCTGGGGGAGAAATGAGGCAGCTGCCCTTGGAGCAGCAGCTTCACTCTAACACCAGCTTAACTGAACATAAAAATGTCAGAGACCCTTGGTTTACTCTGTCCAGCCTGGCAATGGGGAAGATAATGATGATCCAGATGACAAAGGAGATCTCTGTCAAGAGAAAGGGCAACTTTCCCCTTCTGTTGTGCCCCAGGACAAAGGACAATGGCTTTAAACTGAAGGAGGATACACTTAGTTAGATATTGGGGAGGAATTGTTCCCTGGCAGGGTGGGCAGGCCCTGGCACAGGGTGCCCAGAGCAGCTGTGGCTGCCCCTGGATCCCTGGCAGTGCCCAAGGCCAGGCTGGGCAGGGCTGGGATCACCTGGGGCAGTGGGAGGTGTCCCTGCCATGGCAGGGGTGGCACTGGATGGGCTTTAAGGTCTCTCCCATCCCAAACCAGTCTAAGAGTTCTGGCATTTGATCTGTCTCTCCCCATCACATGCCAAATCTGTTTGGGTGCCAAATGCCAGAAATATTTGATTTTCTGTGAAATCAGTGAGCTAACCTGGCTCTCTGGGAGGCAGAGCAGTGTCAGAGCTGGGGAGCAGAGGTACCTGGGAGGAGAGCTCAGTGATTTCCTGCAGCTCCAGACTGCAGTTCAGCTCAGGTGACAGGCAATAACTTCCTAAGCTGTTTTAACTTCATTACTTTGATCCATTTGACCATTCTAAGGCCAAAAGCATAATTCCCAAGAGACCTTTTGCTATATTGAAACTGATCTCTTTTATGAGAAGGGTCACTAAAGACCCAGCTTGGTTATTACATTGTTTTTATTGCATTAAAATAAATCAACAATGGATTAATACTCAGCATTTGTCAAAATGCGGCAGCAGGACTGGATGCTCAGATCAGACATCCTCTAAGAGACCTGGAATGTCTCATGGTGCTGCTCTTGTGTGTCACTGAGGGTCCAGAGTGCAGGAGAATGGTGCTGTGAGCTGATGTGCTGCTGTAATTCACTGGGTTTTTAATCAGGTTAAGGTGCAAGACAGGTGTGTGTTAAACACCTGGCCTGAGGAATTCCCACTGCCCCAGGGAAATGCAAAAGCAAGGACAAAGCCTTGAGCTGGGAAAATTGTCAGGTGTGGGCCCAACCCACTGTTATCCTGCAGGCTAGGCATGGCAAAAGGGGAAAAGGATGAAAAAAAAAGAACAAAAGAATAGTTTACGATGCCCCATTAGTGAGAGCAGCCTCTCAGCCTGCAATCAGACTGAGCTGTGTGCCTTTAATGGGGAGGGAATCATGGAACCCCAGCCTGGTTTGGGGTGGAAGGGACCCTAAAGCCCATCCAGTGCCACCCCTGCCATGGCAGGGACACCTCCCACTGTCCCAGGGGCTCCCAGCCCTGCCCAGCCTGGCCAGGGATGGGGAATCCACCCCACACAGGCCGCCTGTGGTGCTCTGGTGGCTGCTGCTCTCTGTGATTGCTGCTCCTCACTGTGGAGGCTCCTCCAGCCTAGAGGAGATGCTCTGTACAGGATGTGTCTGGAGGGATCAGGGAGCATCCCTGTGCTCAAAGGGATCCCTCTCCTGAATTCAACCTGGATATCTCCCTAACCAACCCCAGGGCAGCAGGGGAAGAAGCCAGGCAGTTTCTGCAGGTTTACAGTGTTCAGATGGGTGAAAATCTGAACTGAAATAAAACAAGAGTTTCTTGCTCTCCCATCTTTTCCCTGCTGCTCTCCTCCGGGACAGGAGCTGGTTTATGGAGCAGCTCTTACACAAACCATGCTGTGCTCACAGCTGCCTTGGTTTCAGCCAGTTTGGCAATGGCAAAGGGACAAGATGAACTGTTTCCAGCAAGCCTGGCCCTGTTGGAGGATGGGCACAGCACAAGTGGTTGTGCATGGAGACTGTTCTGTGCTCTGCATCCCTGGCGAGGCACCAGGGGCTGTGCCAGCTCCTGCTCACGTGGGGTTTGTCACTGAGCCTCTGCCTGCCCTAGAAATGCTCTGTGCTCCCATCCTGAGCTCTTGCAGCCACCCCTCAGAGCCCAGGCAGGGCTGTGGCTGCTCCCTTTGCATGTTCAGAGTCTGCATTTCATAGGGAAGGGGCACAGAGGGAGGTTTAGAAAAGAGATCAGCCAAAGCATAAATTTGTTACCCTAAATGATGGGTGCAAAAGGCCAAACACATGAAGTCCTGTGGAGAGACAGGGACACAGTTTGTGTCAGACTCTGGATGTTGCCAGGACTCTGATATTTTGCAGCAGCTGAGCTGAGGGCTGTGCTGGGATCCTGTGCTGGCTGTGGGGACCCTGTGGAAGGGGATGGATGGTTTTGTGAGCAGGAGCAGCCCATGAGGCTGGGGCAGTGCTGGTTTGACACCCAGGGCTCTGTCCTCTCCCAGCTCCATTTTCCAGGAGTGTGGAGTCCTGAGTGCATCAGCCTGGAAAGGAGGAGACAAGGGAGCTGCAGGACAGCAAAGGCAGCAGCAGAGACCACGCTGGGGATGTTGCTGCTGCTCTGGCTCAGATCTGGGCTCCAACAGGATGCTCACACTCTGGGATGTGGGCAGAGAAGGGGTGGTGTACCTAAAATACCCTGGAAGGAGGAGAAACCTTTTTTGTGCCTCAGATTGGAAAAGGATTTGCAATGTGCCAGTCTGCCTGTTTGCTGGGCTCCTAACTGGAGTTTTCCAGGGAGAAGCTGAGCTGTGCCTGTGCAGAGGTGGTGCCAGGGACAGCAGCACCTCAACTGGGCCCTGGGGAAGAGGGGCTGCACTGTTCCCACTGCTGGAATGGTTTCTGTGCCTGCCCTATATGCCAGGCTCTGCTAATCCCAGAAATCTGCCCTCAGGATTGCCCTGAAATAGCCCAAACCCTCCTTCCTGCAATCCTCTTACCATCTGGGCAGCCAGATAATTTTTCCCAGCCTGATTTAGTTTCTCTAGTTCCAAAGTCAGCCCCAAGCCTGTGGGTTTTCTGTGTGCCCTTTTGCCTGGAATAACTGTCTAAGCACGTGTTTGGATTTGAATATCCAGCCAAAGGCAGACCCTGGTGCTGGCAGGCTGGAATCTGTGATGGAGAACGGTGTTAAATTTTAAAAGAAAGTCATTAACTCCCAGGCCAACCAGCTGAATGAGCAGTTTGCTGGAGACTCCAAGAGAACTGCAGGTTAAGGTCAGTTCCAGGCTGGAATGTGAGGGGGGAAGTCAGGAGGAGTTGATTTTTGCTGTTGGGAGCCAGGAGAGAATAGAGCTGTTGCAGGACCACCATCTCCCCCAGCTCACAGTTTAATTTGTACCTCCCCAGCTGGATCTCTGCTCCCTTGGGACATTTTTATACTGGTTTGGATTGGGATTTCCCCCTCCCCTTGCAGTGGTAACACGAGCAGAGGCTCTGGGAGCTGAATCTCCTCAGCTGGAGAGGATCTGACCTGCGAGGGAGCCATGGAGCAGCCCCGTGAGTGCTGGGGGTTCCTCTGCCTTTGAGCACTGCTCATTCCCTGGGGAGGAGGGGGTTGGATGGGTGTGCAGACATCTCTTATGAAAAATCCTTTCCTTAGGAGTTTTCCTTCTGAGAAGCTGAAAGGCCTCAGGAACAAAATGGAAACAATGGTTATCTGCTGCTGTGGAATGCAACAGGTGCATCTGGGATTGGTCTCATGGGGCTGTTTCTAATTAATGGCCATTAATCAGAAACACAGTCAACTGGCTTGGACAGAGAGTCTGAGACACAAACCTTTGTTATTATTCTTTCTTTTTCTATTCTTAGCCAGCCTTCTGATGAAATCCTTTCTTCTATTCTTTTAGTATAGTTTTAATGTAATGTATATCATAAAATAATAAATCAAGCCTTCTGAAGCATGGAGTCAGATCCTCATCTCTTCCCTCATCCTCAGACCCCTGTGAGCACGGTCACAGATGGGTGGTGGCTCTGTGGCGGCTGCTCATGGCAGCCAGATCTGGAGCCTGGAGGAGATGAGGGTCTGTGTCTCCCCTGTTCCTGTTGTGGGGGGCTGGAGATGCCCAGCTCCCCGTGGGATCGTGTTTGATCTCAGGGCTCTCCGTGCTGCAGGACAGAGGGGATTTGAATCCACTGGGTTTGTGTGTTAGGAGTGATTTCTGCAGCCAGAGAGCCTCAAACCCTCTGGGAGCAGGGCAGGGAGAGCTCTGGGCCTGGGAGCCCCACAGAGACCCTTTACTATAATTTATTTATTATTAGTTTGAAAGCCCTGTCCCCTGGGACTCTTTCACCCCAAGCTGTGCTTTAGCTGGACAGACAGAGCATTTATTACTGCCCTGTTTGCCTCTTAAAAGCCTTTTGCAATGAGAGAGAGAGAGAGAGAGAGGAGATTTGTGTGAGCCTGGGAAGCTCCTGGGAGACAGGGGAGTGTAAATAAACAGCTCTGAGTGCTGGGAGAGCACTTGAGAGGAGCCACACAAACCACGGTGCTGGGGCTGGGACAGGGACCAGGACACTCAGGGCTGGGCAGGTACAAACCCTGCCCCATCCCAGAGGTTCAGGATGCCTGGGATTGTGGAGGGAATTGTTTGATGCTTGCTCAGGAAGCTGCTTGGTGATGCCTGTCCTGTGGGCTGAGCTGTGCAGTGAAAAATCCGTATTGGTTTGGTTTGGTTTTCTCCCAGGTGCAATCCCAGATTGGTTTGGTTTGGTTTGGTTTTTCCCAGGTGCAATCCCAGATTGGGTTTGGTTTGGTTTGGTTTGGTTTGGTTTTTCCCAGGTGCAATCCCAGATTGGTTTGGTTTGGTTTGGTTTTTCCCAGGTGCAATCCCAGATTGGTTTGGTTTGGTTTGGTTTGGTTTGGTTTGGTTTGGTTTTTCCCAGGTGCAATCCCAGATTGGTTTGGTTTGGTTTGGTTTGGTTTGGTTTGGTTTTTCCCAGGTGCAATCCCAGATTGGTTTGGTTTGGTTTTTCCCAGGTGCAATCCCAGATTGGTTTGGTTTGTTTTTTTCCTGGGTGCAATCCCAGATTGGTTTGGTTTGGTTTGGTTTGATTTGGTTTGGTTTGGTTTGGTTTGGTTTTTCCCAGGTGCAATCCCAGATTGGTTTGGTTTGTTTTTTTCCTGGGTGCAGTCCCAGATTGGTTTGGTTTGGTTTGGTTTTTCCCAGGTGCAATCCCAGACTGGGTTTGGTTTGGTTTGGTTTGGTTTGGTTTGGTTTGGTTTGGTTTGGTTTGATTTGGTTTGGTTTGGTTTCTCCCAGGTGCAGTCCCAGACTGGTTTGGTTTTTCCCAGGTGCAATCCCAGATTGGGTTTGGTTTGGTTTGGTTTGGTTTGGTTTG
The DNA here is from genome assembly GCF_027579445.1 of Ammospiza nelsoni. Classification (NCBI taxonomy): domain Eukaryota; kingdom Metazoa; phylum Chordata; class Aves; order Passeriformes; family Passerellidae; genus Ammospiza; species Ammospiza nelsoni. Next base: position 1,874,372 of record NC_080652.1, on the reverse strand, counting down.
GTTTGGTTTGGTTTGGTTTGGTTTGGTTTGATTTGGTTTGGTTTGGTTTCTCCCAGGTGCAGTCCCAGACTGGTTTGGTTTTTCCCAGGTGCAAATAAAGTTGCTGGGAAAAAGCTTTAATTTTGCTGGGTGGCACATGGAGATCACTGGGAATGTCAGCAAATGGATTCAGCTGAGCAAATGAAGAGTTTTTGATTATCCTGAAAGGAGGAGCACTCAGAAGTGCCTTAGGAATGACCTGGATCCCTGAGCAGGGCCACCCCAGCTGTTTGCTGGCTCCTGCCTGTCCAGGTCAGAGCTTTGGTGCCATTTGTCTGTGTCTGTGGGGCTCTGGCATCAGCAGAGGGACAGAGGGGGCTGTGGCAGCGTTGTCCTTCAGCCCTCCTGTGCAGGAGGTGACAGCAGCACTGACTGTGACCCCAGGCAGCCCAGGGCCTCTCCTCTGCATTACAAACACACCCATGAGAGAGGGAATTTGAGCCTTTGTGGGGTTTCTCTGCAGACCCCAGGGCTGGGATGATGAGGGGCCCCCAGACCCTCCCCGTGGGCAGGACAGGAGAGCTCTTGGAACATTCTATAACATAAACACACTTCAGTTCCTCCCCAGCACTGCCTGTTGAGGATGGGATGAAAATGAAGGTGGGATTAAAGGGTCCATCCCCACCCCAGCTCTGTATCCTGGGCTCTCTTGCCTTTCAGCAAGATGTGCAGAGGATGTGACACCCCCAGTGTCAGCCTGTGATATTTGGGAGCAGCTCTGATGTTGGAGCTGTGCTGGAGCTCAGGGTTTGCTCCTGGGAGAGCCAGAGCTGCTCCCCTGGCTATGCCCGTCTGCAGGGAGAGCCTGGAGCAGCCATGGGATGTGTTTGGGAATGCCAGGGTGCAAACATCAACCTGGGCAGCTGGGACATCCCTGGGGGATGCTGTGGCATTGGCTGTGTGCCTGGCCAGGTTGGCTCCTGGCTGGAGAGCTGCCTGGGATGCAGGATTGCTCCTGCCCGCTGGAAAAGGACCCCTTCCCTCTCTGTGCTCCCCTCCTTGTGCTTCTGGGTTTGGATGACTCTTGGGTTGGCTGTCTGTTCTCTGCCCTGAGATGTGTGGGATGGTGGTTCTGTGGCAGCCTGCACTTTTAAGATCAAGTCTGGACTCTTCACTTTTCGGTCTTGAGGTTGTTTATTAATTCTTATCTATAAAATTTTCTTTCTGCCCAGCCGAGATCTGCTCAGCAGGGCAGCCACAGGCACTCTGTGTTGTCCTTTTATACTACAAACTACCTATAACATATTTACACTTAATTCCCAATACCTATCACCAGTGTTAGACAGTGAGCTTCTACTCTAAACCAATCCCAAAGTGCCAACAGCACTGCAGAAAATGGAGGACAAGAAGAAAGAAGAAGGACTAGACACACCCTGATTCCTCCATCTTGTCCCCATAACCCCCATACCAAAAATCCTAAAATCTACATTCTCACCCTGTGAATACTTTATTACAACACCATTCAAACCTGTGTGGCTTTCACATCCCCATGCCAAGCTGGCAATTTGTTAGAAGGATCAAAATCAAATCCCCAGGTGTTCTGAGCAGCATGCCAGGGTCTCAGCCCCCCAATGGGGTCCTCAGCAACTCTGGACATCCGGAGGGATGCACTGAGTTCCCACAGATGACTGCATGAATCCCTTCCTCAAGGACCTGCAAAGCAGCTGTGCCAGATGTGGGGAGCAGGTTTTGTTCTGGCAGAGCAGCTGGAGCAGCCTCTCCCCTCCTGTGTCCCCACATTGCACCAGAGCTCACCCTGGGCTTGCTGCCTCACGTCCCTGCTGGGGAGGCAGCAGCTGTGGCTGCCCCGGGGGTTCCTGGCTCCTGAAGGATTCCAGGGGCTGCAGGGCAGCTCTGGGGGCTTTGGGGATGCCAGGCAGACAGGAGAATTTATGCGGTGGCTCAGACTTGCAGGGATCAGTGTGACTAGGCTGCACCTTCTGCTCACCTCCCACACCTCTGGCACTTCCAGCTGGGAAAGGGGATCCAGCTTCTCCTGGGCTCCAGCCAGATGTGCTGTGGGGGCAGCCAGATGTGCTGTGGGGGCAGCCAGACGTGCTGTGGGGACAGCCAGACGTGCTGGGGCTGCTGAGGAGCTCCTGGTGCTGTCTCACAGCTGCTCCTGCTCCCTGCCCTGCCTGTGCACCCCCTGCCCTGTGACGAGGGCAGCAAAGGCCATTGCTGTGCTGCACAGACACTCAGCAATTACAGAATAAATCACATTTATAAATCAGCAATTACAGAATAAATCACATTTCTGTTCCTCAGCCCTCCCTGAGCCCTGGATCCCGAGGCTGGGGGGACAGGAGGGGATGGGGAGCTGAGGAGTGCTGAGCAGCCCAGCTGTGCCCCCAGATGTGCCTCTGCCCTGGGCTGTGTGTGCAGGGGCTCCAGCAGCACAGCAGCCATGGCCATGGTTCTGTGTAGGAGTGTTGGGGGTAGGATGGTGGGGACGGATGGAGACGAGAGATCTCTGGAGCCAGGTCTGGAACTTGGGGTTCATTGCAAAGGGCCTGGGTGCAGGGCCCTGCTGGGAGCTGCCAAACACAGCTCAGAGCAGGAATGAGAGAAGAGAGGGGGAGAGGGGATGAGAGGGTGAGAGAGCAAAAGGCAAGAGAGCACAGTTCCCATTACAATACCATAAATCTTCTTCTGTGTTGAATATTCTGATTCTCACTAACCAATCTAGTACAAGATACAAATCCTACAGCATTTCCACACAGCCTATAAGAATCATTACATTACCACACTGTGTTACATTTTAAACCCTAAAAACTCCTCTTTGGGCCCCTCCTGCCAAGCTGCAGGGTCTGCTCTGACCCTTGGGCCTGTCTGCAAGCAGAGGGTGTTGTTCCATCAAAAGGGGATCACCTTCAGCTGGCCACACCATTGTTTTCCAGTTGTTCAGTAACTGAGGGATCTCAAAGATTGCTTTCATTTCAATCTCACTTATAGTTTCCATATTCTCAAAATCTTTTGCCAGGCAATCATATTGATAAGGCTTTCTTGTTTCATCTTCCCCAACAGTTCTGGGTGCTTCCCAGGGCTGCAGAGGGACTCTCACAGCCCAAGGGGACCCAGCTCTGGGCCTTTCCCACCCCACTGGTTCCTGAGCTGCACATTGCCCTGCTCCCATCCTGGCTGGTGCCTCATTGCTGTGCTGTGGGGAGGAGGGAAGAGGAGGCTCCTGCCCCTCTCCAGCAGGAAAGCAGGAGCTTGGGGTGGGAGCTGGAGCAGAATCCCTGCCAGGCCCTCCCCAGCTGTGAGCACCCCCAGGCCTGGGCAGTGCTGGCTGCTCTGGGCTCCTGCAGGGTGCCAGGGCCAGGCTGGCACTGCGGGCACAGGCAGCCCCAGCAGAGCTCTGCTCTTTGTCTGGAGGCTTTGGAAGCTGCTGGGGTGGTTTTTGTCCCCAGCAGTGCCCAAAGGGGCCTGGATTTATGGCAGTGGTACAATAGGTGTCCGTGGCAGTGATGGATTGGGTTGTGCAGAGCATTCCTCCCTCCTTCCCTCCCTTGTTTGCTCTGTGTCTCTCCTGCTGCTTTTCCTTCAGTTTGAGGCAGTTTTGCTGGTGGAAGTTCAGCTGAATCAAACCAGTGCCCCTTGGCAGCCTTTGGGAGAAAAATCAGCTTTTCCAGTGAGCAAAGAGCCTCTCCAAGCTGCTGCCTCTGCCCAGGGGCTGTGGGGATGGATCTATTTTTTAGAGATATTTTGGGGTACTGGAGGCACTGGGCAGGGTGTGGTGGGTGCTGTCCATCTGTCCATCCTGGTGCACACTGGCACGGGGCTGAGGGACACTAAAATCCCATCTGATGCTCTTTTGCCTTTACAGCTGCTGTGAGAGTGGCTCCACCAGGGCTGAGGGACTGCTCTGCCCCTCTGCCCTTCCAGGGAGTTCTGGGGTTCAGAACTGGGGACCCCCCATCTGGGGCTCCACAGCTACCCTGTGTTCAGGGCTCAGCCTCACCAATGCCACCCTGCTCGTCCCTGTGGACAAGCCTGGGCAGATGTTCCTGGTCCTGGGCAGATGTTCCTGGTCCTGCAGAGTTCCTGGACTGGGAGATCTCTCCTCCAAGGCCCCCAGTTCTGGGTCTGAGCACTTTTGTCTGTCTCAGCATCAGATCCTGTGGCAGGTTGGGATGGCTGTGAGTGAGAAGGGCCAGGCTGGGGCTGCTGGGGCTTTGTCAGGGCACTGGACATTAGGAAAGCATCCAATTCCCCCTTGTGGAGCCTCCTCTGAGCCCCAGCACATCAGCAGGGCTGGGCTGGAGCTGGCTCTGAGCCAGAGTCCTGCAGGAGTGTCCAGCTCTGGGGCCACCCACAGCAGGACCTGGAGCTGCTGGATGAGTCCAGAGGAGGCCACGGAGCTGCTCCAGGGCTGGAGCCAGGCTGGGAGAGCTGGGGGTGCTCACCTGGAGAGGAGAAGCTCCAGGGAGAGCTCAGAGCCCCTGCCAGGGCCTGAAGGGGCTCCAGGAGAGCTGGAGAGGGATTGGGGACAAGGGATGGAGGGACAGGACACAGGGAATGGCTCCCACTGCCAGAGGGCAGGGCTGGATGGGATATTGGGAATTGGGAATTGTTCCCTGGCAGGGTGGGCAGACCCTGGCACAGGGTGCCCAGAGCAGCTGTGGCTGCCCCTGGATCCCTGGCAGTGCCCAAGGCCAGGCTGGGCAGGGCTGGGAGCAGCCTGGGACATTTGAAGCAGACATGGAACTGGATGGTCTTTAAGTTCTCTTCCAACCCAGACCACTCTGTGATTCTCAGCCTGTCCTGAACACCCAGTTCAGGGCAGCATCTCCAGTGTCCTGGACAGCAGCTTACACATTAATAAAGATCTGACAGGGCTGGTCATCTGTTCTAAATAAAATGAAACTGTGCTGAGCAGAGCCTTGGGATGCACTTGGAGTGTGGGATGGGAAGGGCCACAGCCAAGGCTGCAGCTGGGGCTCCTGCTGGGGTGAGTCCCTCTGAAGGTGGCTCTGTCCCCTCTGTGCCACTGCATCGAGTGCATTGCCATCGCTCCTCTCCTCTGTGCTCACGGGGAAGGCTGGGCCAAGGTGGGCACAAACCCCCGGGGCAGAGAAAGCTGAGGCTGCAGCAGAGCCTGTGAGCTCCTTGCTGTCCCTGCTGTCCCTGCTCCCTTCCCTGCTCTCATCTCCTCTCTCCCGGCAGGTCCAGGGCAGAGCCCCGCGGTGCTGGAGCCTCTCCCATCACCCAGGGGGCCACAGCGGGCCGGGCAGCCGGGAGCCCCGGGGAGCAGGAGGAGGATCAGCCGTGCCCGAGTGAGAGGGAAAGGTGAGTGAGGGGTGTGAGGGTGTTGTGGGAGATGAGACAGGAAAGCTTTATAAATATGATTGTCTGGCAAGAGATTCTGAGAATATGGAAACTAAGTGAGATTGAAATGAAAGCAAGCTTTGAGATCCCTCAGTTACTGAACAACTGGAAAACAATGGTGTGGCCAGCTGAAGGTGATCCCCTTTTGATGGAACAACACCCTCTGCTTGCAGACAGGCCCAAGGGTCAGAGCAGACCCTACAGCTTGGCAGGAGGGGCCCAAAGAGGAGATTTTAGGGTTTAAAATGTAACACACTGTGGTAATGTAATGATTCTTATGGGCTGTATGGAAATGCTATAGGATTTGTATCTTGTACTAGATTGGTTAGTGAGAATCAGAATATTCAACACAAAAGAAGATTTATGGTATTGTAACAAGAACCTCGCTCTCTCTCATCCTCTTTACTGCACTCTTGTCTTCTTTCTCTTCATCACTCTGCCTCCCTCTCTCAGGCCTGCTCCCAGCAGGGCCCTGCCCCCAGGCCCTTTGCAATAGGCCGCAGTTCCAAACCCAGACTTCAGAAATCTCTCATCTCTGTCCATCCCAACCATCCTACCCCTTTCACTCCTGCAGGGGGGCTCTGGGCTCATCCCTGGCCAGGGCTCTGTGGAGGGGTCACCGTGGGCAGGATTGGGGTGTGTGTGTGCTCAGCAGCCTGGGCTGCATGGAGATCTCGTTCTTTTCCATCCCAGAGAGATCTGGCCCAGCCTAGCCCTTAGGGAGGGCTTTTCCCCCAGGAACCATCTCCACCATTCCTCCACACCCTCTGGAGCTGGAGCTGAGCCCTGGTACCCCCACTGAGCTGTGCTGCAGCACCCAGAGCTGATGGGCGCACCCAGCTCCCGGGTGATGGGATGGGCTGCTCTGGGCTCTTGCAGGGTGACCCCATAAGCCTTGGGGGCTGTGGGGCTCTTTCCCTGCCACATGAGAGCCAAGCACGTCACCCATGCCCTGCCATCCCCTGCTTCAGCTCATTGTCCCAGAGCAGTTCTGCTGCAGCAATGTCCCCAGGGCGCTGTGCTGGCTCCCGCCCCGTGCTGAGCAGCTGAGATGTGCCAGCACAGGCAGGCCGAGGGGCTGCTGACACCAGCGAGGGTCTTCTCTTTGCCCTGCAGCTCATTCCTGGGGCACCATTGGCACCATAGGGTGGCTCCGGGGTCCACGGGGGCGGGCAGGGCACTGTCCCCACTATGGCGCTGTCCCCATCGTGGCACTGTCCCTGTCCTGGCACTGTCCCACCCTGGCACTGTCCCCGCACTGCCACAGGTAGGGAAGGGCATTGTCCCCACTGTGGCACTGTCCCCATCCAGGCACTGTCCCCTCCCTGGTACTGTCCCCATCCTGGCACTGTCCCCCCACCCTGACATTGTCCCCATCCAGGCACTGTCCCCATGCTGCCACAGGTGGGGAAGGGCACTGTCTCCACCCCAGCACTCTCCCCATCCAGGCACTGTCCCCAACCTGGCACTGTCCCGATCCAGGCACTGTCCCCTTCCTGGCATTGTCCCCATCCAGGCACTGTCCCCGCACTGCCACAGGTGGGGAAGGACACTGTCCCGATCCAGGCACTGTCCCCGCCTTGGCACTGGCACTGTCCCCACCGTAGCAATATCCCCATCCAGGACTGTCCCCATCCAGGCATTATCCTACCCTGCCACTGTCCCCGCCCTGGCACTGGCACTGTCCCCATCCAGGCACTATCCTATCCTGCCACTGTCCCGATCCCGGCACTGTCCCCACCCTGTCCCTGGCCCTGTCCCGCCCTGGCACGTGTCCCAGGTGCGCTCCCGTTCCACCCCGGGGCCGATGGGAGCCGCTCCGTTCAAACCGCGGCGGTTTTTCCGCGTCCCGTGGCAAGATCGGCTCCAATCGCCGCGGCTCCCGATTAGCGCTGCCGTGCCGTGCCGTGCCGTGCCGTGTTGTCCCATGCCATGGATGCCAGCGGTGAGCGCGGGGTCTCGCTCTGCTCCCGCCGGGCCGGTCCCGTCCCGGGCTCGTCCTTCTGCCTCAGCACGTTCGGTAAGCGCGGAGCCCCAAGCCGGGGGTGCCCCCCCGGCCGGGGAGCGGCTCGGGAGCTGCTTGGGACGGTGTTCACAGGGGTTCTTGGATGAGGGAAGAGACGAGAATGTTGGTTCCATGTTTCAGAACGCTTGATTTATTATTTTATGATATATATTACATTAAAACTATACTAAAAGAGTAGAAAAAAAGGTTTCATCAGAAGGCTAGGCTAAGTATAGAAAGGAAGGAACGATAACAAAGGTTTGTGTCTCAGACTGTCTGTCCGAGCCAGCTGGGCTGTGATTGGCCATTAATTAGAAACAACCACATGAGACCAATCCCAGATGCACCTGTTGCATTCCACAGCAGCAGATAACCATTGTTTACATTTTGTTCCTGAGGTCTTTCAGCTTCTCAGGAGGAAAAATCCTAAGGAAAGGATCTTTCATGAAAAGATGTCTGCGACAGCTGCTCCTCGCAGGAGCCGGGGCCGGGCAGCAGCTCCTGCCCCGCTGAGCGGCGGCAATGCCGGGGCTGGAGCGCGCTGAGCCCGGGGCGGGGCCGGAGCGCTCCCGGTGTCCCAAACCCAGCCCGATCTGCCTGGATGGACACGGGCTGGGGCAGGGCTGCCTGACGCTGTGCCCCGGTCGGACAGAGCCCCGCTTTCCTTTTCTCTCCTCGGGGTCTCTCTGTGGCTGCCTCAGGTGTGCAGGGTGGGTTCGGTGGCCCCGGGCAGCGCTGGCTCTGCGGGCGGAGCTGGCCCGGCTCTGGTTCAGCTGCGGGCCCCAGGGGAATCTGGATGTCTTGTGGATGTCCTGGAATTTGTGGATGTCTTGTGGATGTCCTGGAATTTGTGGATGTCTTGTGGATGTCCTGGCCGCTGTGTTGTTACAGACATCTTTTATGAAAAAACATTTCCTTAGGATTTTTCCTCCTGAGAAGCTGAAAGGCCTCAGGAACAAAATATAAGCATTGATTATCTGCTGCTGTGGAATGCAACAGGTGCATCTGGGATTGGTCTCATGTGGTTGTTTCTAATTAATGGCCAACCACAGTCAGCTGGCTCAGACTCTCTGTCCGAACCACAAACAAACACATAACAAACACCACCACAAACACATAACAAACCTTTGTTATCATTCTTTCTTTTTCTATTCTTAGCTAGCCTCCTGATGAAATCCTTTCTTCTATTCTTTTAGTGTAATTTTAATATAATAGATAAAATAATAAATCAAGCCTTCTGAAACATGGAGTCAGATCCTCATCTCTTCCCTCATCCTCAGACCCCTGTGAACACTGTCACACTGTGTCAGGACTGTCCTGGCAGCAGTGTCACACACAGGCAGCTGGGTGCCCCTTCTGGGTGCTGCTTTCAAAGCTTCTCTTGCTCTCGTGAGCAGAGCAGGTGAGCATGCACTGAGCTCCTTCCTAGGGATGTTGTCCCTTCCCAGGGATGCTGCACCTTCCCCTTTTGGCCTTCTGAGTACCAAAGTGCCTGGAAGCTGAAATCCTCCTGTCTCTGTCTGTAGGATAAAGGCCAAATGATGTGGGTTCTGTGGTGCCTCCTGGCTCTGGTACCAAGTGCAGGCCAAACATCATCTCTGCAGCCACAGTTCCCCTCACGGGCTGAGCATCACTGCTGAGATGTGGAGTTGTGTTCTGGGCTGCAGAGCCTGGCAGGGCAGGGCCAGCACTGCCCTCTCACTGAGGGTGACCAGGAGGGAGTCTCCCAAAGGGCTGTGCCAGGGCAGAGACTGCAGTTGGTTATTTTGGGGTGCCTTGTGCCCATGGGGACCTCCCACCCAGGCAGATCTGGCACTGTGTCCTCTGGCAGGATCCCCACTGGCATTTGATAGATGCTCTTGACTGTCCCAGCCAGGCCCAACGCTGTGTTTTTCCCACAGTAAAGCAGAAAAGCATTTACGAAGAACCCCAAATTTTCCATTTGTCAGAGACCATCAGTAAGGAACAGGTTTCCCTGCTTTTCTGCTCCCATAGAAGGTTGCCCTGTCCCCTCCCTTAGCCTGGCAAACTTCTCTCCTGGGTGGGAACCTGTTTGATTACCATCTTGTGCTTGTTCATGCCCATTTTCATGCCCTGTTCTCCTTGTGCCAGCTTTGTTCCTTGGCAGGCATTGCCTCTCCTGGCCTTGTGGGTGCAGGTGGATGGGGCTGGGAGCTCTCTGTGCTCTGCAAGCCTGGCTGAGCTCTGTGATGGGATGCTCACCCAGGAGCTGCATGTGGCTTCTCCCTCTGCCCTTCTTCTGCACTTATTTTAATTTGTATTAACCTTTATTTCACAGAGAGGGCCTGGGCAAGCTGTGTCAGGGCCTCTCTGCTGGGGCTTGTTTCCCTCAGTTCTTGTTGGGGATGTATCAGGAGATAAATCAGGGGAAAGGGTTTTCCTGACCCTCTGCATGGGATTGAGGTGGGAATGCAGCCCATGGACCTGCCTTGGCAGGGTTTGTGCTCCTGCACACCCAGGTGTGGCACCAGGTCCCTGCTCTGCTCCTCTGGCAGAGTGCCCAGCTCTGTCTGAGCACAGGCCCTGGCACAGCACATCCTTGACACCAGCTTTGGCTGCATCATTGCTCCCAGAGCAGCTTCCCTCTCTGATCCTTAGTGCCTGGGGCCAGGCAGGGGCTGGGATGTGCTGGGGGCTCTGATTTGTCCCTTCATGTGCTTGGGAGGCACTCAGGAGCAAATGGATTAAGAGAGAAACATCCTCTGTTCCTCACAGAGGGGAGAGCACCTAAAATCCCAAACCCTACCATGGCCAATTTGTGTTTCTCCCCAAAAAGGCAGAGCTGCCCCTCTTCTCCCTGCTCTCCTGTCCTTGTGCCAGGGACTCTGTCCCCACAGCAGTGACACACACAGGGGGCAGGGTGACCCCATCCCTCTCTGTGCCAACCCTTGGCCCCTGAGCTCCCCAGGAGCAGCCCCAGCCACCCCAGGGCAGGACAGGACAGTCCCCAAACTGGCACCCCCCAGATTAACCAGCACAAAAACTTCCCTTCTCCTTCCCCTCTCCCTTCATCCCCCTGACTCCTCCTCACTGGGCTGCACTGGGGCAGTTTCCTTTGTGCTGTGACATCTGTGGTGTGCTGACAGCAGAGCAGCAGGGCTGTGGGGCTGGGGCAGGGCTTTGGTGTGAAGTCCCTCCTGTCCCTGGACAAGGAACCTCCGTGTCCCAGTGCAGGCTCTGGGGCTGGGGCAGGGCTCCCTGGGCTCCCTGGGCTCTCTGGGTGGATGAAAAGGCTTTTCCCATGGTGGGAGAGGGTTCCTAGGGAGGTCCCTGCTCCCATTCCCAGTGTGGATGGGCAGTGTGAGGCTGGGGCTGGTGTGGGTGCCGGGGTGATGGGGAGGCTGTTCAAGCAGGGATCCTGGCACAGGGGGTGTCACTCCCTTTGGCAGGGACACAGAGTGGCAGCGACTGGGGGTGCACAGAGCTGTCCCCAGAGGGTTCCCACAGCCCCAGAGGTCTGCAGGAGGCAGAGGGGTTCCACTCCTCCCTTTGCTCCCTCACCTTTCCCTTGTGCAAATGCACACAGACACCATTTCCACGTGTCCATGCACACATGAGCTGCTCAGAGCTTGGACCTTTTTTTTTATTTTAAGTGAAAAATGTGTTCTCTGAATTGTTTCAGGTTAAACAATCCCATCAGATATCCCCTCCCAAGCAAGCCCAAGCCCTTGGGTGTGTCTTTGACAAAATGAAATGTTGGGTTTTAACTTGCAAGGTGTTTATGTGTCTGTATGTTATGTTTACTCACCTGTAAATGATGTTTACTCACTTGTTTGCTGTGTTTTGTAAACTGGGGAAGAGACAAAAATGGGATCTTTGCTTTGGACTAAGGGAAACATTGTGGCAATGATGTTTTCAGTCCTTGGATTCTCCAGGGATGTTGGGAAATGTTTAGTTTTGGGTCGATCTAGAACAGTTACATGACTAGAGACCTTTCAGTGCCATTAAAATCTGCACATCCTGTTGAGGCTGGCAGGCCCAGCTCCCGGGGAGCCTTTAGGGAGGACACCCAGAGGGGAAGCAGCTTATCCTGCACCCTGTAACCATCACACCCTGTAACCATCACACCCAGAGGGGAGCAGCTCACCCTGCACCCCATAACCATCACACCCCGACCCTGAAGTCGCCCTGGGCTGAGCCCTCTGTCAGTCTGGGCCTTTGGGGGGATTTCTGGGCTGATGCAGAGCTGCCAGTGCATGGAAAAGCGAGGGGATGGGTGTGAGCAGGCTGGTAGAGCAGTGCCCTGGGTGCTGTGCCCTCGCCCAGCAGGGCACACTCTGCTCTCCTGCCCAGGGCTGGCACCAAGGCTGGCAGTGCTGATCTCCAGCCTGAGCCTCTGTGAGCTGGGGGAGGGCAGGATGTGCCTGGCCCTGTGTGAGCCCTGCAGCTGAGGGGTGGCTGGGTCCCTCAGCGTGCCCCTCAGCCTGTCCCCTGTGTCCCCTGTGTCCCCTGTGTCCCCAGGCCAGCTGAAGCTGTCCATCCCTCAGCCTGTCCCCTGTGTCCCCTGTGTCCCCAGGCCAGCTGAAGCTGTCCATCCCTCAGCCTGTCCCCTGTGTCCCCTGTGTCCCCAGGCCAGCTGAAGCTGTCCATCGCGGCGCGGGGCCGGGCGCTGGCGCTGCACGGTGAGTGTGCCCTGGGCATCCCCAATGAGCCACCCTGGGCTGGGGTGGGACAGCACTGCATGCTCCTCCTTCTTGGTCCTGGTGGGAACAGCCCTGTGGTGCAGTGGCACAACTGGGAGCTCTTTGGTTAAGGGACCAAACTGAAATTTCCAGAGGCCTTCATGTGTTTGCACCTATGTGTATAAATTACTTTTATTCCACATGAAGAGAAAAAAGGCAAATACACAGGAAAGGAAAGTCTGGAATGCTTTGTCTCTGCCAGAACTCTTTTGCCATATTTGCCAGGATTTCCAAACTCTTCTGTTGCCTCCAAATGCTGCATTTTTAACACCAGCAGTATTTCTTCAATGAAGGTGTTTTGATGGTGATTGTCAGAGAGGCCAATGGGAGTGTCAGAATTATCTTTTTTTTTTTTTTTTTTTTTGGGAAACCTGTCTGGGGGTCTGGCACAGGCTTTACCCCAAATCCCTCCATCTGGAGGAGCCCCAATGTGAGCTGGGTGTGAGTGGTGGGGTCTTGTCCTGGCACATCCCAACACATTCCAACACACCCCTGGCACACCCTTGGCACACCCCTGGCACATCCCTGGCACATCCCTGGCACATCCCTGGTACATCCCTGGCACAGCCCTAACACATCCCTGGCACATCCCGGGCATGCCCCTGGCACATCCTGGGCACAGGCCTGGCACATCCCATACACATCCCTGGCACGCCCCTGGCACATCCCAACACATCCCTGCCATATCCCGACACATCCCTGGCACGCCCCTGGCACATCCCTGGTACATCCCTTGCATATCCTGGCACATCCCTGGTACATCCCTGGCACATCCCTAGCATGCCCCTGGCACATCCCTGGCAACATTCCTGGCACATCTCTGGCACATCCCTGACACACCCCTGGCCCATCCTGGCACATCCCAACACATCCCTGCCATATCCCGACACATCCCTGGCACACCCCTGCTACATCCCTTGCACATCCTGGCACATCCTAGCCCATCCCTGGCACATCCCATGCACATCCCTGGCATGCCCCTGGCACATCCTGGCACATCCCTGGCACACGCCTTGCCCCAGGCAGCCTCAGGGTCCCAGCAGTGGGGCTGAGGCAGCGGGGCCAAGCAGCGTGGGGCAGTGCCAAGGCAGTGGCAGTGCAGTGCCAAGGCAGTGTCAGTGCCAGGGCAGTGTCACAGCCGTGCCAGGGCAGTGCCAGGGCAGTGCTAGGAAGGGCCATTGGTGTTTAACTGGAGGATCTGTTTGGCTCCAGGGGAGGTCGGGCACAGGGAATTGCAGTTTGTGCCACCCGGATGCTGAACTGCTCTGCCCCAGCTCAGCCCAAGTGCATTTATAGCACGGGTGGGTTAGAGGGAAACCATCAACCCCTGCCCCTGTGTGAGGGATCAGCCTGGGGAGCAGAGGGCTGTGGGGTAGGGAGATGCCTCCCCTGCTGCTCTGGGATGTGAACATTTCATTTCCTTTCCAGTCATGGAAGCCAAAGGTCTGATGGGAGCAGAGTGCCGTGTGTGCAACTCCTATGTGAAGGTGGGTGCTCCTGGGGCTTTGCTCAGGGACCTTGTGGGATCTCAGCACCTCAGGACGGAGGTGCAGAGTGGCCGAGACCTCTATCAAGCCAAAAGAAAATCTTTTAAATAAACAATTAATAAACACCGAAACCAAAAAAAGATCTAAAATCTCTTCTCGTCCTTTGAAGCGAGAGCTCTTCAAAGCCATCCCCGAGCCTTTCCAAGCCACCTAAACAACTGAGAAACCAACAGGACCTTTGTGCTTTTTGGGGACAATTTTGGGGTTGGTTCCTCCAAGCTTGCTCTGCACTGTTTTTCCCTTCCCCTCCTTTCTCCATCCTGCTCTGGAAGAGCATCCCCAGCATGCAGGGACAGCTCATGGATTTTGTTGGCAGTGTCTGGGTGAAGCAGAAAAGGGGAGGGCAGGACCCTGCTGAGGGCTGTGCCAACCATTCCTTGCAAGAACCCCCCAGAGGGTGCCCCAGGCCTGCTGGGGGTGTTTGCTGGCACAGGGTGGGTGATGCTGGGATGGGCAGCTCCTGACAGGGCTGTGGGTCAGACCCAGCCAGCCCTGTGTGCATCACTCCTGATTTTTCTGCTCTGTTCCCTCCCTCCCCTGCCCCGAGGGGTTTGAAATGCAATTACCTGGCAGGAGAAGGGTGGGGTGATCGCAGCCAGCCTTAGCATGGGCTCAGCAGGATCTTTGAGCTCAGCCATCCATACCAGTGCCTGTGCCAGTGTCCTGCCAGGGCAGCTGGGGTGTGCTCTGGGAATGTTAACACTGCTTGTTTTCCTCCCAAAGATGTCCATTGTGCCAGATGCTGGCTGCAAGTGCAGGCAGAAGACGAAGACAGTGCCAGACAGCAAAAACCCTGTGTTCCATGAGCACTTTGTGTTGTGAGTATGGCAGGGCAGGGGCAGCTCTGGGCCATCCCCGTGTCACACAGAGCCCGTGCCACTGTCCCAGGGCTCCCTCCCCACGCCACAGCCCTGTGTTTGCTTCTGCTTTGTGATCTCTAATAAACACTGAGCACGCCTGAGCAGCCCTGCTGCTGAGATGAGGAGTGACAGACATTATTCTGCTGCTTTTTGTGGCTGGAGTGCCTTGAACTTTTGGGCAGAGCTCTCAGCACACCCAGCATGGCACTGCTGCTCCTGCATGCTCAGACCTTCTTGCTGTGCAGGAGCTGGACAAACACACTGCATTTCCAAACCTGGCACCTGCAGTGGTGTGACTGAGGAAGGTAAAAGGGTTTCCTACAGCTCCAGCACGTCTCTGCATGGGGAAGAGTGCATGGCTTAGTGTTTGAGTAGAGCTTGTCCCTGCTGGTGACAGGGGCTGTGCCAGCCCTCTGACCCATGCAGGGCTGGGTTTGGCACAGGGTGCTGCTTTCAGTGCATGAATTGGGGCTTGTTCCTTGCATTTATTTACCCTTTGGTGCTGGATGTGTCTTCCTGCAAGATTATTTCCCCCTGAAGCCACGTGAGTGGTGTCCCCACACCTGCCCAGGAGGGGTCCCATCCCCTTGCAGCTGTCAGGGTGAGCAGATTGCTCCTTGGGGAGGTGCTGCAGGGCTCTGTGCAGGGACTGGGGGGGAACACCTGGCTGTGAGGAGGCTGTGGCTGTGAGGGCAGCCCTTGGGGGGGGCTCCTGGGGGTGCTGATGGGCTGTGCCCTCCTGTTACAGCCCCGTGAAGGAGGAGGATGAGCAGAAGCGGCTCCTGGTCACAGTCTGGAACAGAGAGAGGAATTCCAGGTAAGGGGCTGCCAGCTGTCAGAGGATCCTTTTCAGGTGGGGCTGCTGTGGCAGAGACCCTGTCCCCTGCTCTGGTCACCCCGTGTGAGCTCCTCCAGGGCCTGAGGGCTGGCCCTGACCTCAGGGCTGCTCTGTTCAAGGCCTTGGGCCAGGGATGTCCCAGCTGGTCACACTCGTGGGCAGCCAGTGCTGGGGAGCATCACGGGCAGCAAACCCTGCCCTTGGCACTCTGCTGGTGCTGCCTGGTGGCCTCCAGCATTTAAACCCCTGTGGCCACTCGTGTCTGCACTGTTGGCCAAAGCCAGGTGGGGCTGGGGTGGGCTGGGACCTGCCCTCCCTGTGGGGACAGTGCAGGGGGGGCACAGGGGGCTGGCACCTTGCAGGCTGTGCTGCCAGCCCAGCAATGCCACCTTGGCCAAGCTCCTGCCAGCACCAGGTGAGCTGGAGGTGACCAGGGGGCTCCAGCCCAGCTCCTCCTTGCCCTGCAGGTGTGCTCACACCAGGGGCATGTCCTGGGCACTGCCTGGCACCAGCATGGGCAGGGATGGTTGGGATTAAACGGGATGCCAGGGGGGATCTGCTGCTCCAACAGGCGTTTGCTGACAGTCCCTGAACTCTGGTTTGTCCTGCAGGCAGAGTGAACTCATTGGCTGCATGAGCTTTGGTGTGAAGTCCCTCCTGTCCCTGGAGAAGGTACCTCCGTGTCCCAGTGCAGGCTGTGGGGCTGGGGCAGGGCTGTGGGGCTGGGGCAGGGCTCTCGGGGCTCTCGGGGCTCCCTGGGCTCTCTGGGTGGATGAAAAGGCTTTTCCCATGGTGGGAGAAGGTGCCTGGGGAGTTCCCTGCTCCCATTCCCAGTGTGGATGGGCAGTGTGAGGCTGGGGCTGGTGTGGGTGCCGGGGTGGTGGGGAGGCTGTTCAAGCAGGGATCCTGGCACAGGGGGTGTCACTCCCTTTGGCAGGGACACAGAGTGGCAGCGATTGGGGGTGCACAGAGCTGTCCCTCCCCCCCAGTTTGCAGGGGGGGGACACAGGACATGGGGCCAGGCTGGCACGGGTCACATCTGACCCGTGGGACACACTCAGGAGTCTGCCCGATTCCCAGCAGTGTGCTGATGGGCACAGGGCAGCCACAGAGGTTTTTTGGCTGTTCCTGCAGGAGTTCTGTGCCAGAATCCCCGGCCCTGCTGCCGAGGGTTTGGTCACAGTGCTGCTGCCCCAGCCTGGCTGCTGCTGGTCAGTACAGCCGGCTCTGCTTCCCGGGCAGGGCTCACAGCGAGCGCCATAGCCTGGGAACGCTCCATCCCGGGGGAGTGCTCCATCCCAGGGGAACCCTTCATCCTAGAGGAATGCTCCATCCCAGGGGAACCCTTCATCCCAAGGGAACCCTTCATGCCATGGGAGTGCTCCATCCTAAGGGAACTCTTCATCCTATGGGAGCTCTTCATCCCAAGGAAATGCTCCATCCCATGGGAATGCTCCATCCCAGTGCCCAGTTCTGTCCCTGGGCAGCAGACTGTCTCAGCAGGCTGCAGGGGTTTCATGGAAGCATTGATACATCCCCTGAGCTCACAGACTCACAGATTATCTCCACAGGGAGCATTAAGTCCAGCTCCTGCACAGACAATCCCACCCAGTGCCTGACAGCGTTGTCCAAAAGCTCCCTGATTTTTTAAAGTTTCACAGCTGAGGTGTGGATGTTTTCTGCATAGCAGGACACAAAAAGGAGCTGGTGGTGGTCTCCTGAGAGGTGGGTGAAGCATGGCCTCCTCTGAAATTTGGACAAATGAGGTGCAGCTTTTTTAAAACAGTTTGGTGCTCACAGGGTCTCAGCAAGGCTGAGATGAGGTCCTGTGCCCTGGCTGCTGCATGATCCTGCTGGATAGCCCTCTGAAAACCTGGAATCTGCTGGATATCCCTCTAAAAACCTGGAATCTGCTGGATATCCCTCTAAAAACCTGAAATCTTGGTGCTTCAGTAAAATCCTGGAGTCTTGGTGCTTCAGTGTTGCTCATTCCCCCTTTCAGGGAGGATGGAATTTTAGCAGTGGCTGAGCAGGACTGTGGGCTGTGTGTGTGTGAGCAAATCTGGGCACCTCTGGGGCTGTAGCTGGGGCAGCTCCTGCCCTGGATGGGTGCAGGGGGCAGAGCAGCTGCCCTGCATGCACATCTGCCCTGATGCACATCTGCTCTGAAGCACATCTGCCCTGATGCACAGCTGCTTCCCTCCCCACAGGAGATCAGTGGCTGGTATTATCTCCTCGGGGAGGACCTGGGCAGGACCAAGCACCTGAAGGCGGCCATGAGGAGGCTGAAACAGAGCTCAGGTGTGTCCCAGCACAGGAATGTCCCAGGGGTGTTGGCAAGGCTTGCAGGAGCAGTCACTGCTGTGTCTGAGCCTGTGTGTGGAGCAGCCCCAGCCCCATTCACCCTGTGGGCACTGCTCTGCCCTGTGGGCACTGCTCGGCCCTGTGGTGCTCAGTGGGCCCTGGCATCCCAAAACCTTTGTGGGGTGGGGATTTTGGCTGGTTCAGCAGTCCCTGCTCCTCACTTCTGGAGCTCTTTGGGGACCCCAGCCCTGCAGCCATGTCCCTCTCTCTCTTGCTTGGCTTGTCCTCATGCTGCCTCCTGCCTCTCAGACTTGGGGCTCATTGCTGTGGCCACTCTCTCTTTGTCCCTGGGGTCTGGGCTGGATGTTTGGGGGCTTTTTCTGCTGCCTTGGTCTTGCCAGGGATGGAGGAGCAGAGGCTGGCGCAGGTCAGGGTGGGCAGCAGTGCCTGTCCCAGGTGTGCCTGGGGGGATGTGCCCATGCCATGTAAAGGTCCATGTGCAGTGTGGGCTTGTCAGATGTGCTGTCACACTCATGGGGACTTTTCCTTTTTAAAAAATGTTTTAAAAATCATTTCAGAAGTCAAGCCAGGAGGTCAAGGTGCAGCCCAGGAGAGCCAGGACGCTGTGAGCCTGCAGCAGCTGAAGGTGGGTGTGACAGGGCTGTGACCCACAGCACGGGGAACATGTGGGGTCAGTGCCTGCCTGAGGGGTTTTCAGGGAACCAAGGTGTGGTGGTGTGCACAGGGGTCCCAGGTTGAGGGAAGAGATGAGAATGTTGACTCCATGTTTCAGAAGGCTTGATTTATTATTTTATGATATATATTATATTAAAACTATACTAAAAGAATAGAAGAAAGGATTTCATCAGAAGGCTGGCTAAGAATAGAAAAAGAATGATAACAAAGGCTTGTGGCTTGGGCTCTGTGTCTAAGCCAGCTGACTGTGATTAATTAATTGGCTGACTGGCCATTAATTAGAAACAACCACATGAGACCAATCCCAGATGCACCTGTTGCATTCCACAGCAGCAGATAACCATTGTCTCCATTTTGTTCCTGAGGCCTTTCAGCTTCTCAGGAGAAAAAATGCTAAGGAAAAGATTTTTCAGAAAACATCGTGGCTGCACCAAGGGACAGTGTTTTAGTGGGGTTGATGCTGGGATGAGGGAGCTCTGTCACCTCCCTGTCACACCATGGCTGTCACAGGCAATTTGTTACCCCTGCCAGGCCCCAGCTGGTGATTTGGGTGCTGACCCCCATTGCTCCAGGGATCTCCTGTTTTCCAGAGTATTCCCACTCCAGCCAAAGCCCCAGCAGTGCCTGGGCTGGCAGGGCTGGGCTGGCAGGCTCCTGCCCCACCCCACGGGCCCTGCCCGGTTCTGTGGCTCCTTGGACACGTCTGCTCCTCTCCTCCTTCCAGGACCGTGTGCTCTGGGAAGGGAAAGGCCCACGGTGGAGCCTGGGTGATTTATAGGAGAGGCAAGGATGGGAAATGGGAACACAAACACATGGTTTGCATCGGAAACGGGGCTCGGGCGGCCCCGTGATTTATCTGTGCCGAATTCCGCCCTTCCCCGAGCTTCCCTCAGCTGCATTTGCAGTTATTTGTTTTACAGCACAGGGCTGAGCAAGACAAACAAAGCCAGCGCCCCTCTCCTCCCTTCCTCTCCGTCAGTCGCCTCTGGCTTGAGCAGAGCTGGCTGGGAAGGAAAGCTGCTCCTCCTCCTCCAGCCCCAGCCTGGCACTGTGGCTGCCCTGACAATGCTCTGATGGCTCTGCCACCATGGCTCTCCTGGCAGTGCTGAGGCTCCTCAGCTCCCTGCCTGGCCCTGCCACCCTGGTTACTGTGCAGGAGAACCTGGATTTTGGGCTCCCTCCAGCCTTCCCTCCTTTATCATCCCCCTGTAGGAGTGTGGAAGGTGTTCTCTCCTGTTGGAACCCCATCTCCCAACTCTGGCAGAGGGGCAGCTGAGCCCTGCTGCTGCCTGTGCTCAGAGCTCCTCTTGGCCTTTAATTCCCAAATTCCACCATGGATGCAGCTCAGTTGACCTCGGCGCTTCCCCCTCGGTGACTTTATGAGCACAAAGCACAGGGACGTGCATATCCTCTGGGTCTGTGCTTTCAAAACCAAACTTTTTCTTGGTTTTTTTTTTTTTTTTTTGCTTCTACAAACCCAAACCTCTGATTTTTTTATGAGTGTGGAGTCATGTCCTTCATGGAGCGAGGCTCTCACAGCCAGTCCTGTGAAACGCCGCTCAAACATCCTCCAAGTGTTTGTGAGAACGTCGCAATAACAAAGCGCTCCGTGCGCCCCAAGAATGCCACGGGAACAAAAGCCACATCAACAGAGCTGGGACTGGGGAATACTAAAGAGTTGACAGGAATTTTAATATAAAACTCTCTCCCTTCCTCGTCAGTGAGGGCTTTCAGGAAGCCTCTGGCTTATCGTGGAGCGGCATACAGCGCTCGCAGGGGCCGGGGAGGTGAAAGGTGGCTTCCTGCCATTCTTCTCGGGAGCTGGGTTCCCATGGGCGGTCATGCCAGCGTGACTGGGGCTCCTTCCAGAGCCAGCAGTCCGGGAGAGCCGCGGGAGCTGCGGGGTTTTCATGGGCTCAGGGGGCACAGCCATGAACCGCTTCCATGGGCTCTGCAAGGTGTGCTCGGAGCCGCGGTACCGGCAGGTCTGTATCCCTGCACCCACCCTGGGGCTGATCCCTGAGAGCCTGGCAGGTCCCTGAGAGCCTGGGAGATCCCTGAGAGCCTGGGAGGTCCCTGAGAGCCTGGGAGATCCCTGAGAGCCTGGCAGGTCCCTGAGAGCCTGGCAGATCCCTGAGAGCCTGGCAGCTCTCTTGCCATGGCTGGATGTGAGCAATGGATTTGTAGGGTTGGATATAGGGAATGGATTTGTAGGGCTGGATGTGGTGAATGGATTTGTAGGGTTGGATATAGGGGATGGATTTGTAGGGCTGGATGTGGCCAATGCATTTGTAGGGCTGGATATGGGGAATGGATTTCTATGGCTGGATGTGGGGAATGGATTTGTACGGTTGGATATAGGGAATGGATTTTTAATGGCTGGATGTGAGGAATGGATTTATAGGGCTGGATATAGGGAATGGAATTGTAGGGCTGGATATAGGGAATGGATTTGTAGTGCTGGATGTGGCAAATGGATTTCTATGGCTGGATGTGGGGAATGAATTTGTAGGGCTGGATGTGGGGAATGGATTTGTAGGGCTGGATGTGAGGAGTGAATCTGTAGGGCTGGATGTAGCCAATGGATTTGTAGGGCTGGATGTGGGGAGTGGATTTGTAGGACTGCATGTGGGGAATGGATTTCTATGGCTGGATGTGGGGAATGGGTCTGTAGGGCTGGATATGGTGAATGCATTTGTAGGGCTGGATATAGGGAATGGATTATGTAGGGCTGGATGTGGGGAATGGATTTGTAGGGCTGGATGTGGGGAATGGATTTGTAGGGCTGGATATGGAGAATGGATTATGTAGGGCTGGATGTGGGCAATGGATTTGTAGGGCTGCATGTGGGGAATGCATTTCTATGGCTGGATATGGGGAATGGATTTGTAGAGGATTCTTAAAGCTTGACAGAAAGCTCACATAGTATATGAACTTTGAGATAAGAAATGCTGGTGTAGAAATGTCATGGAATAGGACAGACGTTGTGAGAGGAATGGAGCTAGAAATAAGTTTCAGAGCATGGCCTTGTAAATAAGACTGGATACTTTGGAGAAATAGAACTATGAAAGATGCATTGTAGTGGGGCCCATGAAGGATAATTTTAGATAACTGGCTTTGAGGCATTTACAGCATGGTATGGCAAAAAGTTGATAGGCCAAGAAACACTTATAATGTATTGTAATTAGGAAATAATTAGCTTCTGTTTGTGATGGTGTGCATTATAACATCTCTATTGTCTCACCCTTCACATGAGACTGAAAATGGAATAAAAGTTTTTAAAATGCCTCTCAATTGCCCCATCTCTGGGTCAGAAAAGGGCATAACCTGACAAATGGACTCTGTGGGTGCTGTTTGTGAGGCATTGACTTGATATTGTTACAATTTGTAAATTACAGTGAGGGTAGAAGGAAAGCATCTTCACATGGATGCCTGTGGCTCATCTCTGCTTGTTGCTGCAGTGGAGAAATGGGCAGGGAGGGGTGCTTTTTAAATATATATAAATTATTAAAATATAGAAATATATACAAATATAAAAATAAATTTATTGTACAACTTGCAGGTAGCATGCTGACAGTAACAGTGGTAAGCTGCAAGGTGTTGTCTTAATTTCCCCCTTATTAGAGAAGAAGCAGAAGCTCTTTTAAAATTATTTTAGTGTTTTTGGGAGCCCCCAGCACTTGTTTCCTGTGAGTAGCTCACTGTGCTGGTTCCAGTTCTCCCAGTGCACAATGCCAGCTACTGCTTTTCCATGTGCAGGTCCCATTCTCCTGCATTTCAAATAAATATTCTCTCTGTGGTCTGGACTGGGATTCCCAGCTCAGGGTCAGCTTCTCCCTGTGCTCCTGAGCTCGTGGTTCAGGTTATTCCAAAGCTGCTGTGGGGGACAGCAAACACCGGGAATTACAAAAGCTGCAGAATTCCAAACCCAACTGCCCCCTCCTTGCCAGGGCTGTGGTGACCACCTCGTGCAGGAAAGCTGCTCTGCCTTGGCTGGATAACAACTGACTCTGCCTTGTCTCTTAGAGCTCCTTAAGTCTTTATTTTGAAAATTTCCTCTGCGTTTTTTGGCAAAGTTTGGGTACATCAAACCTCCCCACCCACCTCCCAGCTCGTGGCAGATGCTCATAGTTCTTTAGTTTCTGTGCATGGCAGCAAAAATGGGCAAAAATGGGCAAAAAATGGGCAAAAAATTAGCAATGACTGCCTGTGATAGCCATGGTGGTGGGAGGTGAGGAGCATCAGCAGGGAGAAGTGGCACAGGGCAGGTGGGGGGCAAGGTCAGCCAGCTCAGGGAGGAGTGGGAGATCTGACACAGGGAAAACTTTGGGCTGGGAAGTGCCTGTGGAGTCTCTGTGGTGAGAGAGATGCTGGGCTGGCTCCTGAGGTGCTGGAGATGAAATTGTAGGATCTGGAATATCCTGAGCTGGAAGGGACTCACAGGGACCATGGAGTCCTGGTTCATTCAAAGGTGCAGTGCCACCTCTTTGAGGAACCAGCAAACTCCAGAGAGAAAAATAGTGCAATGGGACTGGATCTGTGTTTGGTCCTGCCAGGGCAAGCCAGTTTCTCTTTTGAAGCCTGATTTTGTGCTGAGCAATCACACAGGGACAAGGTGCAGGGAAATGAAAGGAGTGAGGAACAATATCACCCCCTTGGCAACTTCGGCTGAATTCCTCATCTTCCTTCTGCCTGTTTGTTCTCAAAATAATACAGGTCAGATGTAGGATTTGTAATTTTCTTTGCTCTGTCAGTAAAACAAGCATCTTGACTGATGTCTTGGGGGCTAATCAGGTATTTAGAGGATCTGTCACGCTGAGCTGCTGCTGGAAGCCAACATCAAAAAATAAGGATAATTTTATTAATAAGCTCAATGCTCCTCGAATCAGGAGGAGAAATGAGCCTAAATCAACTCAGCATCCATCCTCTCCAAACTCAGTGAGGGAAAACACTCTCAGCCCAGGGAAGGGGTGATGCACACAGATGTCTGGAGGACAGGAGCGTGCTGAGCTCCCTCCGGAGCAGGGGAGTGCTGCTATTTCTGTCTTCTCCAACAGGAAATGAAATGTTTAAGTGATTTGCTTAGAGAAGTCAGTGTCAGGGCCAGACTGCCAGGTTTTCCTTTCCAATGGCTCCTCAGACCTTTCCTTACACTTGGGAGGGCTGGGAGCAGCGTGTGTGCTAAACAAACACTCCTGCGGTGTTCCAGAGAGCCTTGGCTCCATCTGGCACTGCCTTTAGCCCCCATTCCACCCTGGGGGTGTCAGGGACAGCCCTTCCCCGTCTCCAATGCCATGTGCCAGCATTGCCAGGGCTGTGGGGCAGTGTGGGAGGGATGATCACAGCCAGTGGCTGCTCTCCCACCTGACAGGTGTCTCCCTGCAGATCACCATCCCTCGGGGCACTGACGGCTTTGGCTTCACCATCTGCTGCGATGCCCCAGTCCGTGTGCAGGCTGTGGACTCTGGTAAGAGACTGGATCCTTTCCATCCCTCTTGATCTGAATCAATTCTTGCTCCTTTTTTGCTTCCCAGGCTGTGGACTCTGGTAACAGACTGGATCCTTTCCATCCCTCTTGATTTGAATGAATTCTTGCTCCTTTTTTGCTTCCCAGAGCTGGTTGTGGTTCTGGAGCTCCCATGCCTTGCAGGACTCTGGGTACCTCCAAGAAACTTCATTAGATGAATCCTCTGTTGCCTCTAATGAGGTCAGAGGCCCCTGGGTTAGCAGTGTGTCACTATTTTGGCAATGTTTTGCAGTAATTTGCAGAGATTTTGTTCCCTTCCCTCTCCAACCTGAGAACTGTCTGGGTGGGTGACCTTCAGAAATCATTTCAGGGGAAACAGGTCAGAGGGGATCAGGACTGTGGGAATCCTCAGTTCCCTGAATAGAACCTCTTGCTGTGGACCTGTGGGATGGACTGGTGTCTCCAGTGTGCTCTGCTGCTCCCCATTGCACCCCAGGAAACATGGGGATTGCATGCAGTAGCTCTGAGGGAGCACTGCTGGCTCTGTCCTGGTGCTCTGTGTGTGTGGATGTGCTCCAAGGTGAAGCTCCAGGTTGGCTGACCCCATTTCATTTTCAGGTGTGGGTGTCAGATGGGGTTTGGGGCAGTGAGGGCTGCAAGCTGTAGGGCTCTCTGGGGGTCTCCAGGGCTTCTCCTTCCCCTCCCATCACCCTCCTGCCTGGCAGTGACTGTAATTTGTCCCTCTCAGGTGGCCCAGCAGAGAAGGCAGGGCTGCAGCAGCTGGACACGGTGCTGCAGCTGAACGAGCAGCCTGTGGAGCACTGGAAATGTGTGGAGCTGGCACATGAAATCCGGTGAGTGCTCCCCAAAAACCCCAGGTCAGGGAGAGCACTGAGGGACTGAGGGAAGGGGAAAGATCTGAGGGATGCAGGACACTGGGAAAGGATTCCCTGGAGGAGAAGGAAGGATACAGGAAAGGATTCATTGGAAAGGAAGGATGCAGTAAAGGATTCCCTGGAGAAGGAAGGATGCAGGAAAGGATTTCTTGGAGGGGAAGGAAGGATGCAGGAAAAGATTCCCTGGAGAAGGAAGGATGCAGGAAAGGATTCCCTGGAGGAGAAAGAAGTACGCAGGAAAGGATTCCCTGGAGAAGGAAGGATACAGGAAAGGATTCCCTGGAGGGGGAAGGATGCAGGAAAGGATTTCTTGGAGGAGAAGGAAGGATGCAGGAAAGGATTCCCTGGAGAAGGAAGGATGCAGGAAAGGATTCCCTGGAGGGGGAAGGATGCAGGAAAGGATTTCTTGGAGGAGAAGGAAGGATGCAGGAAAGGATTCCCTGGAAAGGAAGGAAGGACGCAGGACAGGATTCCCTGGAGGGGAAGGAAGGAGAGGCTGGGGAGCACGGGAGAGGGGCAGAGGCTTTGGAGGGAGGAAGCTGCAGGGCTGGGTGCAGCACACGGGGCTCCAGCCCTGATTTCCCCACCCATCTGTGCCAGGAACTGTCCCTCGGAGATCATCCTGCTGGTGTGGAGGCTGGTGCCGCAGGTGAAGCCGGCCCACGAGGCCATGCCCCGCCGGTCCTCCTGCAAATCCGCCTACGACCTGCAGTCCCCGCCGCAGAAGCGGGAGAAGAGCGGCCCCGCGCAGGCCGAGCAGCGCCGCAGCTGCCACATCCTGTACGATGGCACCGAGGGGCTGGGGCTGCACACCTGGGACAGGTACACGGAGCTGGGCAAGCGGGGCCCGAACACCCTGCCCGCCCTGTCCCGGGTGCCCTCGACTGCCGACCAGAACTACATCATCCTGGCGCCGCTGAACCCCGGCAGCCAGGTACGGCTGGGGCTGTGCAAGGCCCGGGGTTGCAGCCTCTGCTGGGCTTGCTTCAGCCTTATCCAGCATCAGCTCTAAATACTTGCCCGTTTTACAAGCCACACCTCTGTCCCCTTTCACTGTTTTCCTAGAGCATTTTCCTGCTGCCTCCCCTCGGGGCTCACCCAGGGGTGTGGGGAGTGTTCCAGAGAGCCTTGGCTCCATCTGGCACTGCCTTTAGCACCCCTTCCATCCATTACCTGTGGGGCTCACAGTCACAGCCCACTGTTTTGTTCCCACTTCACAAGACCACACTGTCAGTCATTGCTCTCATTTTCTGCTGCAAAAATGATTTCCCCCCCTCTCTGAATTGCTTTGGCTTGGCTGGGTTTGGCATTTACCTCTGTTCTGGCTGTGTCACTGTCCCTGAGGCCTGCTGCAGGTGACCGTGTTCCCACTGCATAAGACCATACTGTCCTTCACTGCTCTCATTTTCTGCTGCAAAAATTATTTTTTCCCCTTTCTGAAGTGCTTTGGCTGGCTGAGTTTGGCATGTTACCCTCTGTAGCTGTTGTGTCACTGTCCCTGGGGCCTGACCGTGTCCCTGTCTCTGTCCCCACAGCTGCTGAGGCCCGTGTACCAGGAGGACAGCACCGCTGTGGGTGAGTGTGCCTGGGCTGGGACAGCTGCTCAGGGCACCCAGCTCCCACCTGGGCCTCCTGGCACCACCAGCTCCCTGTGCCAGCCCTGCAGAGCTGGGGCTGAGGGCAGGAGCAGCCCAGGGGCTTTGGGATCATTGAACCCAGAATCAGAGGGGAGCTGGGCACAGGGTGAGCCTCACATGAGGGGTCGGGGGAGCTCTCAGAGAGCTCTGATGGTGGGGATCTCTCAGGGCAGGGTGAGAGCTCTGAACATCCTGCTTCCCACGTGTTCTCCTCATCCATGAGGCCTTGCTGGGAGAGCTGATCCCCTGCTCTGAGGCTCCTGCAGTGCCCCAGGAGTGAGGGTGGCTGTGCCTCACATCAGTGCCAGCAGCTGTGCCACATTTGGGGAATATTCAAGTCCAGGGCTGCTGCAAAGTCTCTGGGCCAGCTCTCCTCAAAAAACCTTTGAAACATAAGCTCGTAACGCAAACCACATCTGTGAGAGGTGTGTGTGGGAGCTCCCTGGGGATGGTTGGACTGTGGGAAGAGTGGCCTGAGGTGGTGGCAGGGCTGGGCACTGCAGGAATCCAGGTCCATGTGGAAATCCCCCCTGTCTGCTGATGGATTTGGGAGCTTGGGAGGCTGTGCTTGCCCTGGCCTGGCTGGGTGCCCTCAGGATGAGCTGAGCTCCTGGAGGATGTGAACCCCTCAGCATTCCCTGTCTGGCAAACTTGGAGCTGTCTCTGAGGTGGGGCTGTGTCCAGAGACAGCCCAGAGTGGGGCTGGCAGAGCCATGGGGCAGTGCTGGGGGGCAGGAGGGAGCACTGAGAGCCAGACCCCCCTGCCTTGGGAGCTCCCAGCCCTGGAGCTCTGCACCAGGAGAATTTTCCACTCTCAGCTGCAGGGGATATTTTGTTCTGTGGATAATTGCAGCTCTTTCCTGCTGTTTGTGGGTCCTGTGAAAAGATGAGCTGGACCACGGGGACTTGTTCTTACAGTGGGGTGGGATTTGAAAGGCTTGGGCTTCTTCCTGTAGCAAATTTTGGATTTTTATGGATTTGTTTTTAATTATTTAATGTTAAGTTCAGAGGGAGGGAGGTATCAGTTAGCCTGAGCAGGGATGAAGTGTGGCAGCACAGAGCTGACATTTGGGTGTGTTTCTGTGCCAGGACCTGTGCAGGTGATTGTTTCCTCTGATAGAACGAGGTGATTTAGGGATAAGAGCAAAAGCAAATCCTGAACAGCCCAGACAGATCTTATCTGGCCTGTGCTGAGCTGTCTCTTGAGCTTTGATGTTATCTGCCAGTGCAACCAGGAAAAAGTGAAAAGGGAAAATGTCAGGGTTAATGCACTTAGAGGTGGAAACAAGCTCTGAGGTCATGAGGGTGCCCCCAGCAGAGGCAGCTGCTCCAGCCAGCAGTAAACAGCCAAGCTGGCTTCCCAGCCCAGGCTGGCTGCTCTGCTGCCTTTATCTGGGAGTAAATGTGCTATTTCCTAATGCTTAATGGAATATGTAATGCTGGGCAGCTTTGTGTGTTTGCTTTGGACCAGACCTTATCTGCCCTGGGCCACAGTCAGGAGTGTTTTGGCTCATTTCTGCCTGGGAAGGTGCTGGGCATCCCTCACTGTGCCAGGATAAAGGCTCTGTGGTGGGAGCAGGAGCTCCAAAAAGCTCTGGGTGGGAGCAGGAGCTCCAAAAAGCTCTGTGGTGGTAAAAGGAGCTCCAGAAGCTCTGTGGTGGGAGCAGGAGCTCCAAAAAGCTCTGGGTGGGAGCAGGAGCTCCAAAAAGCTCTGTGGTGGTAAAAGGAGCTCCAGAAGCTCTGGGGTGGGAGCAGGAGCTCCAAAGGCTCTGTGGTGGGAGCAGGAGCTCCAAAAAGCTCTGTGGTGGTAAAAGGAGCTCCAAAGGCTCTGTGGTGGGAGCAGGAGCTCCAAAAAGCTCTGTGGTGGTAAAAGGAGCTCCAGAAGCTCTGTGGTGGGAGCAGGAGCTCCAAAAAGCTCTGTGGTGGTAAAAGGAGCTCCAGAAGCTCTGGGGTGGGAGCAGGAGCTCCAAAGGCTCTGTGGTGGGAGCAGGAGCTCCAAAAAGCTCTGTGGTGGTAAAAGGAGCTCCAGAAGCTCTGTGGTGGGAGCAGGAGCTCCAAAAAGCTCTGTGGTGGTAAAAGGAGCTCCAAAGGCTCTGTGGTGGGAGCAGGAGCTCCAAAGGATCTGTGGTGGGAGCAGGAGCTCCAAAGGATCTGTGGTGGGAGCAGGAGCTCTGGGGTGGGAGCAGGAGCTCCAGAAGCTCTGTGGTGGGAGCAGGAGCTCTGGGGTGGCTGCAGGGAGGGAAGGAGAGGTGCTGGGGTCCCCAGGGAGCTGCAGGAGGGATGCTCATTCCTGTTCCTGGGACATCCCTGTGGGGGAGAAGGAGAATGCTCCAGCTCCTCACCTGGATGTGTTCAATCCCAGGGGAGAGCTCTGCCTGCAGCCCCAGGCTGGCTCAGTTCATCAGCTACAGGAGGAGGGAGAAAGGAAATATTGGTTGATTTTTCAGTGGGGCTTCTTCTGAAGGTGTGAATTTTGGTTAGAGAGCCATGCAGCTCCTGTTGGATCTGTTGCCTGTGAGTTTTAGGGCAGTTTTAGGTTGCCGGGGTCCAGCAGGACGTGGTCTGGGGTGGGAGGGTGCAGGAGGAAGGCTCCTGTAATCCTCCTTTGGGTGAGAATAACTCTCCTCAGGGAAGAGGGACAGACTGAAAGCCAGTCAGGCTGCTTGGGCCTTTTCCATCCCAGAATGTAATGCTGACAAACAGAGGATGATGTGATGCCAGCCTCATGAACAGTGAGCTCATCCTTTATAAATACACCCAATGTCTGAGGAGCCACTGCTGGCAGCAGCAGGGATTGATCCAGCCATGAGTGTTTGTGACTCCTGCCTCTTTCTCTGACACCTCCAATCCCAGCATCTCCTGAGAGCTGTCATTAACCCACTGCCCCACGGCATGGCATTACTGCACTTTGCTAATTCCATGGCCACAATGCAGAGCAGGCAGGGCTTGTGTGGATAAAAATGTTGAAGTTCCTCTCTTGGAGCCCCTTTAGGCCCTGGCAGGGGCTCTGAGCTCTCCCTGGAGCTTCTCCTCTCCAGGTGAGCACCCCCAGCTCTCCCAGCCTGGCTCCAGAGCAGAGGCTCCAGCCCTTGGAGCATCTCAGATGTCTCCTCTGGACTCATCCAGCAGCTCCAGGTCCTTGCTGGGCTGGGACCCCAGGGTGGGACAGAGCCCTGCAGGGGCAGACTCGGAGGGCAGAGCCCTGGTGGGATGTGCTAGCCTGAAGCAGAGCTTGCTGTGCCCTCCCTGGGGTCTGTTTGTACCTTCCCAGCTGTGTCTGTGCTGCTGGTGGCACCCACTGGAGTCCTCAAGCCACCAAGCAAACAGCCCTGGAACAAACCCACCCAGGGGCCTCTTGTTTGCTGTGACAGTGTTCACAGGGGTTCTTGGATGAGGGAAGAGATGAGGATCTGACTCCATGTTTCACAAGGCTGATTTATTATTTTATGATATATATTACCTTAAAACTATACTAAAATAATAGAAGAAAGGATTTCATCAGAAGGCTGGCTAAGGATAGAAAAGAATGATAACAAAGGTTTGTGGCTCGGGCTCTGTGTCCAAGCCAGCTGACTGTGATTGGCCATTAATTAGAAACAACCCCATGAGACCAATCCCAGATGCACCTGTTGCATTCCACAGCAGCAGATAACAATTGTTTCCATTTTGTTCCTGAGGCCTTTTAGCTTCTCAGGAGGAAAAATCTTAAGGAAAGGATTTTTTATAAAAGTTGTCTGCGACAGTTTGCCATTAGAAACAATGGATCAGTGCTGTTATTCCTTGAATCCCTGGACTCCTGGGTAGCTGAGTGCTGCCTGTCCCTGCAGCTCCTGGCCCCAGCAGCTCCCCAGGGTTCCCAAGCCCTGCTCCAGCCTGGGAGAGCAGGACTGAGCTGGAGTGACAGAGCTGGAGCTCCCTCCTCATCCTGTGCTTCCTTCTGCCTCCTGTGTCCATCCAGGGAATGGCTCCAAAGGGAAATCCCACACGGGCTCTGGGAGGAAATCCAGGCTGATGAAGACTGTGCAGAGCATGAAGAGCTATGGGAACTACCAGAACTGCACCATCGTGAGGCCTCACATCCCCCATTCCTATGGCACCTACGTGACCCTGGCCCCCAAAGTGCTGGTGTTCCCCATCTTTGTGCAGGTCAGTGGATGTGCTCACTGCCCAATCTCACCCCAAAGTGCTGGTGTTCCCCATCTTTGTGCAGGTCAGTGGATGTGCTCAGTGCCCAGTCTCACCCCAAAGTGCTGGTGTTCCCCATCTTTGTGCAGGTCAGTGCAGCCTCAGGGCTAGATGTGCTCAGTGCCCAATCCCAGCTCCAGGGAGTGCCCAGCTGGGCATCCATGCCAGGATCTCCCTCCTAGCAGAATCCCTGCCATGCTCAGCTCTCCTCTGGAGCTGGCTGCACTTGGCACAGTGCTGGGCTGACCAGACTGGACAGTGCTGGGGGCTGTCTCAAAGGGAATTATGTCCTGCCCAAGCAATTCTCTGTTGGATTTTTGTTTCTCCTTTTCAGCTTTCAAATGTGGCCCTTGGTAATTGGGTCAAGAGGAGGCGTCCCAGCTTTTGGGTTTCAGAGATGACTTTGGAATTGCAGATCAGTGTGGTTCTTCTTGATGGTTCTTTGTGCTGTCAGTGTGTGCAAAGGGGTTTTAATTTAGCTGTGGTCACATTAAAATTTGGGCAGCCAGGGCCTCACCATCCTCACAGGGAAGGGTTTCTCCCCAGTATCCCATCCATCCCTGCCCTCTGGCAGTGGGAGCCATTCCCTGTGTCCTGTCCCTCCATCCCTTGTCCCCAGTCCCTCTCCAGCTCTCCTGGAGCCCCTTCAGGCCCTGCCAGGGGCTCTGAGCTCTCCCTGGAGCTTCTCCTCTCCAGGTGAGCACCCCCAGCTCTGCCAGCCTGGCTCCAGAGCAGAGGACAAGGATTCAGAGCAGTAATGGCTCCACAGGGGATATTCTGCCTCTGCAGGTCCATGAGCTGTTTTAAAAGAACAGCCTTGAATTTGGTGGTGGTAGCTCTAACTCCCTCCGTGTTCTTCATGTGGCCAGAACCCCAAAAATCTCATCTGCTCCATGTATTTTAGCACATTGCTGATGAATCCCTTCCTTTCTGAGCCTGTGGGGAGCCCTTTGTCCTCCTGTGCCAGTGGCAGTGGCACTGCCACCTCAGCCCAGCCTGAAGCCATGGTCCCCATTCCCTGTCCCTCCTGCCTGAGGGCAGTGTGGGCTGGGCTGGAGCTGGGGCTGGTGTCTGATCACCCCCTCCTCCCTGTGGCCCCTGGCTGAGCCCTCAGCCTGTGTTGGCAGGAACACAACTGGAACTTTCTGCCTCCTTACTCCCAAAGCTCATCCTGGGTTGTGCCTGGGATTCTGCCCCTTCAGGAGCTGCTTTGTCCCTCTGCAGTGTCACCCTGCAGGGCCTTGTGCAGATCCCTCCTGCTCCCACTGTGCTGCTGCTGCAGGAGCTGATTTTCCCCCTGGCACTGTCACCCTGCAGGGTCCTGTGCAGATCCCTCCTGTTCCCACTCTGCTGCTGCTGCAGGGTTTGTTGTGCACTCAGGACACCTGAACCTGTCCCATTCTCCAGCACTGAGCTGGGTGTGGCACGGGAAGGGACAGGAATTCCCAAAAGTTGCTTTAGGAGTGATGCACACTATCAGGTACAGTGCTGGTGCCTGAGGGACGTGGGAACCTGCCTGCCAGCCCTGTGGTTGTGCTTCCTGCTGACAAACACCCATCACCCCCCTGAGAGCAGCCCTTGTCAGCTGCTGCTCTTTTCACAGCTGGGCTGCTGGAGGTGTGAGTGCAAGGCTCTGTTTTCTCCCCTCACTGGACTGCAGACTCTGTGTCCTTCTGAGCGCAGTGAGGGGTGGCGTCTCCCCGTGTGATTACAGCTCAAAGTGAGACAAAGAGGGTTTGGTGGGTGGAAAGTGTATCTCACTAACCACACTGCCACTGGAAGGTGTGACTGTTTCTTTTGTTTCCTTTTTTTTTTTATTATTATTTTCCCATCCAAATGTAGCCCCTGGATCTTTGCAACCCAGCCCGGACTCTGCTGCTGTCAGAGGAGCTGCTCCTTCTCGAGAGCAGGAACAGAACCACACAGGTAAAACTCTTCACTTTGTCTGGGGTCTCCAAACCTGCTGCTCTGCTGTCTTATATAGAGGATTGAATTGTAGAATCACCTGCTTTGGGTTGGAAGGGACCTTAATGCTCATCCTGTCCCATTCCATGGGCAGGGACACCTCCCACTGTCCCAGGTGCTCCCAGCCCTGCCCAGCCTGGCCTTGGGCACTGCCAGGGATCCAGGGGCAGCCACAGCTGCTCTGGGCACCCTGTGCCAGGGCCTGCCCACCCTGCCAGGGAACAATTCCTAACTCCCAATATCCCATCCATCCCTGCTCTCTGGCAGTGGGAGCCATTCCCTCTGTCCTGGCATTCCACAGCCTTGTTCTTGTCTCCAGCTCTCCTGGAGCCCCTTTAGGCACTGGAGGGACTGGAAGGGATTCCTCATTACATTGAGAAGGGAAATGTTTCATTGTGCAGTGATTATATTGATATGATATTTGGAAAGAATTCTGGACAGCTTATTGTGGGAAAAACTAAATATCAAAATTCTTTTGTGCTAGAAATCAACTGTTGTTCCTGTTGCCTTTGGGCTCAGAGAGGAAACTGTGGGTGGCAAATGCACATCAGTGACAGCCCTGAGGCTCAGGAGGAGGGGGTTTGAGATGTTTTGTGCCAGGTTAGAGAAGCACAGAGTGGTTCAGGCTGAAAGGCACCAGGGGAGGTCATCCAGCCCCATCCCCTTGTTCAGGATCCCCTGAAGTCACTCAGGATTGTGTCCAAATGGCTTTGCAGCATCTCTAGGGAAGGAGAATCCACTAGAACTAGAAACAGACAGAGAACTTGCTGCAGATGTTCTCAGAATTTCAGTTCCTGAAACAGCTCACGTGTCCTGCCCAAATTCCTCTCGTTATTCTTACTTCAACTTTCCCGCCATGTTGTTGGAGAGCTGGTGGAAATCTGGGGCACAACAGGACTTTGGCACCCTGGGGATGAGACAACTCTTACCAAACTGGCAGGGTTTGGATATGTTGATCATGTTTGCTGCTGGCTTCACTTGCATCCAACTGCAAAGTCTGCAAAGCCTTGGAATGTGGGAGGGAGGCAGAGCCCACTCGTGCACTGCTAACCTGAAACATTTCTTCTGGGGCAATTTCAGAGGATCTCACAGAGTAATCTGGGGTTGAATTCAGTAGGAGTGAACAATGTGTCATCTCCACAGATCTTAGAGAAAGTTCTGCTTCACTGTTTTGAGTTTCTGGGTGGCCAACAGCAGAAGGCCTGAGCCAAGTCCCACCACTGGCCAGTACAAACCAGCAGAGGGTTGTGCTAAGTGACTCCTCTCTCTTTCTGGTTTTCATTGTGTAATTCATCCTTTGCTTTGACTTGAACAACTTTTCCTTTTTTTCTGCCCAAAAGTACATGAAAATACATCAAAGCACATCAAAATTTCCATGATTGATTGGAAAACATGGTACTAACTTTTAACTAAACCCCTTTCCCTGTCTGCCCTGCTGTCCTGTGCTGCTCAGGATCTTGTGGGTACCTGCAGGACTGAAACCCAAGAAAACTGCTGGTTGTGTGGCACAGCTGTGCTGGGTGGCTTGGGGGTGCAGCTGAAGGCAGGGAGCTCCTCCTGGCTGGGTTGGTTGACCTGCCTTCAGGCCAGACACAGATATTTGGAGCAGCAGCCACATCTGGAATATTTAGGATAATTAATGCTGTTTGCAGTCTGGGTGGGGTATTTGTGCACGTGGGGGGGATGAAGAACCCCAGGGCAGGTGTGTTTGGAGGAGCAGAAACCCCACTGTGGGCAGGGTGAGGAGGAAAATGTCTCAGGAAAGGACTCTGCTTATGATGCTCTTGGGATGAGCTGGAGCTGGGAGAGTCTCAGGTTGCTGTTGATAATTGCTGCCCCAGATGTGCAGGGTGTCTCTGCTTCAGCCCGTGCAGCTGAGGAACGAGTCTGGACTCTTTGCTTTTCGGTCTTGAGGTTGTTTATTAATTCTTATCTATAAAATTTTCTTTCTGCCCAGCCGAGATCTGCTCAGCAGGGCAGCCACAGGCACTCTGTGCTGTCCTTTTATACTACAAACTACATATAACATATTTACACTTAATTCCCAATACCCATCACCAGTGTTAGACAGTGAGCTTCTACTCTAAACCAATCCCAAAGTGCCAACATCACTGCAGAAATGGAGAACAAGAAGAAGAAGAAAGAAAGGCTGGACACGCCCAGATTCCTCTATCTTGTCCCCAAAACCCCCATACCAAAAATCCTAAAATCTACATTCTCACCCTGTGATCATTTTGTTATTACACCATTCAAACCTGTGTGACTTTCAGTCCTCATACAAAGCTGGTAACTTGCTCCAGGGGTCACAATCAAATCCCCAGGTGCTCTGGGCTGTGTGCCAGGGTCTCTGAGCCCCCTGACGGGGTCCTCAGCAACTCTGGACACCCAGAGGGATGGACTGAGTTCTGACAGGAGAGGATTTCCCAGCTGGAGCTGGTGCCAGGGTAGGGCAGGGTGCAGGCCAGGGGTGTGAGGCAGTGTTTGGGAATGCTGCTGCCCTGTGGCTGTGCTGTCTGGGTGAGCTGGCACAGGGGCAGGGCAGCAGGGCTGAGTCAGTGGGGTGAGGAATGAGCAGTGCTGAAGGGAACAGCCCGTGGTGCTGAGCCCAGGCTGACAGGGACAGTGGAGAGAGCAGGGCTGGGATGTCACCTGTGGCCCTTGGGAAGGGCTCTGTCCTGTCCCAGTGTGTGGCACAGCCATGGAAGGCTTTGTGGAGCTTGTGCAGGTCTCTCTGGAGTGCCAGGCTCTGCTTTGGTCCTGCTGGGCTGTGAGGGGAGAGAACCTGAACGTCTGCAGCCAGCAAGGCCTAAAACAGCCTGGACACCACAGGTGCAGGAGGGCTCTGGCTCCTCTCTTTGCTGGACTTGAGTTCTTTCCCTCTCTGATGCCTGGGCAGAGGCTGTCTTGTGTCCAACCAGTCCTCCCTTCCTTGCTCCATGAGGTTTTCTGTTTTCCCACTGCTCTTCCCACACAGCCTCTCTCCAGCTGGGCTCCTGTGCTTTGCAGGATTGTTCTCTGTGTGTTATTAATCTGTTTTGCCTGAGAGGCTCAAGACAGGAGGGCCTGGGTGCAAGGACCAGAGCTGCGGCTCCTGCTCCTTTCTTTCTTTCCCAAACCCCCAGAATCTTTTCCCTGTGGCAGTTTCCACATCAGGCACTGCATCCTTGTCCCTGAGCAAACTCTCTCCCATCTCCTGAAGGAGTCAACCTATCTCTCTGGAGGCTT
The DNA here is from genome assembly GCF_027579445.1 of Ammospiza nelsoni. Lineage (NCBI taxonomy): Eukaryota > Metazoa > Chordata > Aves > Passeriformes > Passerellidae > Ammospiza > Ammospiza nelsoni. Next base: position 1,838,674 of record NC_080652.1, on the reverse strand, counting down.
GCCAGGGTCTGTCCTTTCCCTGACCTTACCTCTGGGGCAATCCTTATTCAGGCCTTAATCACATCCTGTCTAGACTTTGCTGCAATTCCCATTTTCTGGCCTCCTGAAATCCCTCCAGCCCCTGGAGTGCCAGAGGAGCCAGCAGGGGATGGCCCACGGGGTGTCCAAGGTGGCCTCTGGCCTTGTCCATCCATCTCCAGTGGACCTGGAGTTCTCCCAAAGCCCTGAGGTGTCTGCTCAGTGTGGGCCATGCTCCTGCCCTCCCTCATCCCTCCTTTCTGCCACTCTGGCAGGGTCTGCAGGTCAGGATGGATGGATTAACTGTCTAGAAGCCTTTTCTTCTGAGTCCTGCAGCCTCGTGGATGGGCTTGACTGGGTTAATTCTCCTCTCTAGAGCAGGAGGCTTTCTCCTCTTTCTCCTCTTTCTCCTCTTTCTCCTCTTTCTCCTCTTTCTCCTCTTTCTCCTCTTTCTCCTCTTTCTCCTCTTTCTCCTCTTTCTCTCTCCAAGGCTGCATTTCTGGGCACCTTTTCACAGTGATTTTGTTGCCACATTTTTCTTCTCAAGGTGTGATATTGGCTCCCTTCTGCCCCGGGCAGGGCTCAGTGGCAGTCCCAGGGTTATCCCCCTTGGGCAGCACACTGACCCATTGGTCCTGCCTTCCCTCTTGGCTTTCGGTTTCTCCTCATTTCCCTCTTTAAATGTGTCCCTGTCTCCTGTGCCAGTGCTTTGCCAATCATGTCCTGTAGCTGCTCAGGTCCCTCAGCAGAAGAGCTTTGCTGTTTGTGGTGCAGAGCACACCCAGATGAGCAGTGTGGGGACATCAGGGTCAGCTCTATGAACCTTTCCCCCTGTAAAATCTGTTCAGACCCCCCTAAAAGTCCATGTGACAATGGCCATTGGCCTCAGTCACTGCAGCAATGACCCAGGGTGCCCATCCCTGTCTTCAGAGAGTCCTTCTGTCCTGGCAGGTCCTGGAATTCTGACTCTGGGCTAGGAAATTCTGCTAAATACCCAAAGCTACTTTGACCCTGCAGGGAGCAACTCTGGTGAATTCTGTGACTTGCCTGGGTGAGCCCAGACGTTGTGTTTGTTGTTTGTTTGCTCTTGGCTTTTAGGAGCCCTGTGGTTTCTCAGGGTAGATCTGTTTGCCGAGGGCTGTTACAGACAGGTCACAGCCTGTGAGAGTGGGATGGCAGCCCAGGGCAGAGCTCCATGTTACTCCTCCAGTCTGCCCTTACCCCTGCTGCCCTGGGCTCATCCCTGAGGCCCCTCCTCAGCTCTCAGGTGTCCAGGTCTAATCTCTGGGTCTGCCAGAGCCCCAGGCCCACAGTGCTGAGCTGTCCCTGCCTCTGTCTCTGTCCCTGTTCCTGCCTCTGCCCCGTCCCTGTCTCTGCCTCTGCAGATGGAAGGGGCACTTTTATTTTTCCTCCCAACAGCCTGGAGGAGCAGAGGCACCTCTATCAACTGCTCTCAGATCAATTGTCTTCCTGGAAGCAGCCTCTGACAGAGATTCTCCTACAGAACCTGCACTTTTGTGCTTTTACCTTCTACATCCTGAATACAATTTGTCCAATTTTCCTGTAAAAGTTCAATACCTGTAAATTCTTAGCCATGTAATTCCATTTCCAAGATTCCCTATTGAAACTTGCTTGGCTTTGAAGTGATTTTCTTGCTGCTCCCACTCTTTTTTCTACCCTTTAAACTTCCAGAGGCAGTAGGTTTTCAGTTTCTTTCCTCCATTTCTGTGTGACTGTTAGCTGATCATGCTTTTATCTCCTTCACTTTGGGTTGCTGTTCCCAAAATCCCTTCAGCATCTCTTCTTTGGGGTTGAGGGGCCTGAGATGGCACCAGACATGTCCCAGAAAATGGCACAGCTTTGGCACAAGGTTGGCATGGGCTGAGGGTTGTAGTGCAGTTTCGGCCAGGTTATTCCTTGTGTTACCAACAAGATCAGAAGGAATGAAGAGGGTGGATGTGGGCACAAGGCCAGCAGAGTGTTGAGAGCAGAGGAAGGGATTTTCCAAATAACACAGACAAGATTATCCCCTCCCTGGTTTCACTGTCAATTAAAGCTCCACCAGCAGCTTTGTACTTACTGAGAATGCCACAAAAATGAACTTGCACTGCAAGGAGAATTCTTGTGGCAAGGGCTTGGTTTTGGATTTGGAGCCAGATGCTCTTCCCTGAGGTGAGACTCCCCAGCATGTGACAACTGTTACCCAGCTTGTCCTTCTCAGGATGTGTCCATCAGCCACAGACACAAACTGTACTGTCAGCTGAGCAGAGTCACCTCTCTGTGCCCCCTCCCACCTCTCTGGGGCTCTGGGTGTTGTCTCCTTTTGCTAAAAGACCACAAACCCTTCCTTGCTGTGGCTCAGTGTTGCAAAACTTTCCCTTTGTTGTGGGAGGTTTGGGGGGCACTGCAAGTGCCTCACCCTGAGCAGGTCTGGCACCCACTGTGCCACTGTGCCAGTGCCACCTTGCAGCCGCTCCCTGGCTTCTCTGGTGACCAGGGCACGGCTGGGGCTGGGCCAGGGCAGCTCAGGCTGAGCTCAGGGCAAGGCTCTGCCCCCAGAGGGTGCTGGCACTGCCCAGGCTGCCCAGGGAATGGGCACGGCCCCGAGGCTGCCAGAGCTCCAGGAGCCTTTGGGCAGCGCTGCCAGGGGTGCCCAGGGTGGGGCTGCTGGGGGGGCTGGGCAGGGACAGGGGCTGGGCTGGGGGATCCTGGGGGGTCCCTCCAGCTGAGGACATTCTGTGATTCCATGATTCTGTGATCTTCGAGGCTCTCTGTGTGCCCCAGCTCCTGGAGGCCAGAACAGGCTCACACCAAGCTTCTCATCCCTGGGGGACTTCTGGGTCCAGGATCTCCAGTGCAGTGGAGAAACCCATTCTTATTTTCAAGGTCCATTAATCTGAACTAATTCACTGGGGACCTCAGGCAAGTAAATGCAGGGACAGCATTTACTGTCCCTGGCCTGGAGGAGCCCCCAGCCCCTGGGACACCCAAGGCTCTGCTGGGGCACAGCTCTGGGACACTCTTGGGTGGTGTTTCCTGTCCACCCCCACAGTGGTTTGAGGTGTCAGGTTTGTCCCCTGCAGCTGCTCTCTGTGGTCCTGCTCTTGTAAAAACCAAACTTTACTTTCTCACTGAGAGCAGCGAGGGCGATCAGAGGGATCAGATTTGCTTTCAGGCTGCAACTTCTGCAGAGTGCTGGGATTAGTCGGCAACTTCTTCCCTCCTCCTGCTGTGATTTGTGACTGGTGTAAGTGGGAAGTGACAGGAGGGAGCAGAGGGTGTGTTTGTGTGGTGTGGAACTGCCAGGCAGGTTTATCCCTCCTGTCACAGCACTCACCAGCCTCAGGAAGCGGCTGCCAAGTGAGGGGAGCCTCATCCAAAGCTCGCTGGGTGCAGCAGCCCCTTGGGAAGGGCTCTCTGGGCTCCCTGGTGCCTCTCCCCAGGGCAGGGGACATTTCCAGGACACTCAGTGCCAAGAGATGAGCTCCCTATAGCTCCTCCTGTGCTGCTCCTGTGCTTCCAGGTGACTCTCTTTGTCTACTCCGACCTGCTGCTCTTCACCAAGGAGGACGAGCCCGGGCGCTGCAACGTGCTGAGGAACCCTCTGTACCTGCACAGTGTCAAGCTCCAGGAGGGTGAGTGTTTGCAGCGGCAGCTGGAGGCATTTTGGGGTTTTTCTGGCTGCTGGCTGCAGAGGTTTCTGGCCAGCAGCACCCTGCTGTCGTGGTGCTTCCAGGTGATCCTTGCTGGGGTGCCAGCAGCACCCCTGCTGTCCCTGCATTTACCTGGGAGCTCCATCTCCTGGGACACCTCAGGAGCACCCAGGCCCTTTCCAGCCTTTCTGGGTGCATGGCTCAGGGTTTGGGCTGGCATTCCCCAATTGGTGTCACACTGTCACAGCAGGGACTGGCCAAGGCTGGGAAAGGGAACTGAAGCCTTGAGGTTTCCCCCATGATGCCTCGAGGGAGTTCAGAGATTGGCTCCAAGCGTGGCTGGCCAAGCTCTGATGACCTTGACTTTGCTACTTCTCTCTTGAGCTGCCCACGGTTTCCCTGTTGCTCACATCCATCCCCCTGCTCACCCCTCAGGGGAGGAAAGAGCAAACCCTCAGAGCAGGGCTGGGGACCTTGCCCTCACCCTGCACTTTGGCTGACATCTTTTGTGTCCAGCTGAGGGCTCAGAGAGGGCTGGGATGACTGGAAATGGGTTAATTCAGGCTGTACAAAAGACTGCCTTTAGCTCTTCGTGGTCTAAAGAGGAATAAGGGAATTGCTCTACCACATCCTATTTGCTATGGTGGAGCCACTTGTTGGCCCTGGGCCCAGTTTCACCTTATTCCTTGTGTGCTGTGGTTGCTTTTGGGTATGGGCTTGTTTTATGTACAGTTACCTGAGTGTGCCACAGCTCCTCCTGCAGCCCAGGCAGCTGCCCTGGGACCCCACAGGGAGAATCAGGATGAGATTGAAGGAGAAACTTTCCTGTCATGAGGTTGGTCAGATATTGAGTGGCGCAGAGAAGTTTTGTGATCTCCGGTCCTGGAGGCATTCAGGACTCCTGAGTGCCCTGCTCTGGGTGCTTGGTCAGGGATTGGACTCCAGAGCCCACCAGAGAGGCCCCTTAGAACCCAAATTACTCTGGAAGTGATGAGCAATGTTTTATGCAGTCCTGTGGCCTGACCAAAAGGAATGAATCCAGATCTGGGCTGCTTCTCCAAAGGGATCCTTTTCTGGGTGAATTTTGCTGCTTGCCATGACTTTCCCCAGCTGAGCCACGAGCCCTGTGGATGGGCTGTGTCTCTCCACATGCATCACGTTGCTCTGAGCTCAGTGCTGGGCACCACGGGCTGCCTGTCACTTGTTATTTCCCATTTCCAGCAACGTTTCTGTTTCCAGATGAATTCCCTGACCTATTTGGTGGGAGCAGAAGCACGGGGGAGGGAGATGGGGCACCACAGCCACGAGCCACTGAGAAAAGCCATTGAAGCCTCCCTGGGCTTTGCTGAGTGTGTTCTCAGCACTGCTTATTTCTAAGAAAGGGACAAAAGAAATTGTTCCTTGTTAAAGTGCTTTTGGTCAGCTCCTGGGCTGTGTGTGTGCTGCCTCTGGCTGCTCCCAAAGGCTGGGGAATAGCTCTGCTTGGAGAAATCAGCATCCCTGCTGCTGCTCCTGGCTCTGCACAGGATTGTGCCTCCTCACCTCGGGCATGGGGGATTTATGGGCAGTTTTCTGCCACTTATTTCCTTGTTGCCATAATAACTCGGCTGGATCCTGTTTGGAACAGCTTCCCGAGGCTCTCCAAAGGAGATGGGGTCCCTGCAGCCCTGAGCCACCCCCCGTGCACTGGGAATCCAGCCCAGCTGCTGTTCAGGCAGCTCAGACCCTCCTGCTTGGGGCAGGGCTGCTTCAAAGGCGGCTGGAGAGAGCCGGGAGCTGTCTGTCCCTCTTGGCAGGGGTTTGCTGCTGCTCTCCTGAATGACTGAGAGGCCCATGAATAGGAACAGGCGTGTGGCTGCCTCCAACAATTGAGACATCTCCGGTGCGCTCAGGGCCATTGTGCTGTTTCCTGTTCCTGCTCTGTGCGAAAGCAAATCAGTCTGATCTGCCTCACAATGCTGCCTCTTCCTGCTTTACAGCCCAGCACGGGCTGATGAGCTGGCTGCAGTGACACAGGGCTGGCTTCCTCAGCAGCCACTGTGGGAATTTCCACACACCGGGATCCTGGTTCCCCCCCAGTGGGTGTGCTCAGCTTTGGGACAGAGAGGAGTTTTCCTTTATCCCCACTCTGGGAGCCCATCCCCAGCTGGAATCCTGCAAACAGGGGCTTCTTGACATCCCAACTTCTGTGTTGTGCAGCCCCAAGATGCTCAAGGGGCAAAAGTGGGATTTAAGGGCCTGCTGTTCTTCCTTGGGATGCTGGGGAGGACCCAGGGCTTGCACCCTGCCAACACTCCCCAGTGGATGAGCTTGTCCCCTCCTGCAGCTGGGTTTGGATGTGCTCAGCAGCATATCCCACACACCAGGGCCTGGCAGCACCTTGTCCTGGCTGCTGGGTGCAGTCCCAGCCTGGCTGAGCAGAGCTGAGGGTTTGGGCTCGGGGTGCCTGCCCTCAGCAGGGCACTGCCACAGCAGCAGCACCAGCTTCCCTCTTTGCCCATCTTTCTGACCCAACACCAGCCATGCACCCCCAGATCCTGAGAGCAGCAGGTGCTGTCCATGGGCTGCTCAGGGAAGTGGCAGAGGCAGAGAGGAGCTGCTGTGCAGTGTGGGTGTGCAGGACAGGGCTTTGCTGGACAGGGAATGTGTCCCTGCAGAGCTCCCACTGATTCTCGTGCCCAGCCTGGCACAGGCTCAGCTCACGTCACTCTGGAAGGCAAACCAGCCCCAGCTCAGCACATCAGGAAGAGAAGGAAATACCTCCAAGTGAGCTTTTCCCTCCTGCTTATTTCTTCATAGCATTTCCCTGACTTTGGCTGAGGGAATGTGCTGTGCTGCTGTCACGAGAGCAGAGCTGGGGATCATCCCAGGTATCTGCCACCTCTTCAGTGCCAGCTTGTGCTTCTCCAGTGTATTTCTGGGCTCTGGGCACATCAGGCTCTGCTGCTCCACCTTGACCCTCCAGAGACATGGAAGGAATCCTGGCAAACCTGGTTTGTGGTGGAATCTGCACCCAGGTCAGCCCTGCCTGGCTCTGCCATTGCCCTCCAGCCTCCCCCTGTGCCCTGCCAGGGATCAGCCCTGCCTCAGCCCAGCTGCTGGGATGGGCAGCCAGTGCATTACTGAAGCTCTCCCTAAAGGCCGGAAAAAATGGGATTTGAGCCATTCCTTAGCCCAGACTGGCCCCCTGCTTTGTGTGTCCTGCTGGGCCATGTGTGGCAGTGAGTCCTGGAGGGACAGGAACAGCAGCTGCTGGCTCTGGAGGCTGCTGGTGCCAGGATTCACAGCTCAGGGGAGAGGAATTTGAAAGGGAACTTAATTCTGGTGGGTTTGCACCTTGTCAGGATCACTTGTTACCTCAGAAAGAATCCCCAGAGGCCCAAGGGGAGCAGGGTCATTCCCTGGGCTGGCACACTCCAACAGGACATTTCTTTATGAGGATCCTCACACTATGAAAAGAACGTTCACTCTTCTGTGAAAATGTAAAAAGTTTAATAAAGGACAATAGGAGACAAGGACCATGGAGCAAAGGTTATTAAGGCTGGGTGCATCTTGGCATCTAAGTGTTATCTTTGGGAATACCCCTTAAATACCTTTTACTTACATCAGCCCTTTGCATATTCACAGACCCTTATGCATAGTAAACTTTTCCTTAAATTAGTTTACATATTTTAAGAATTGTTTAGCATATCTGCTCCTCGAATCTGTTTTTTAAGAGTATGTGTATTTTTTGGTTGTGGTTTTAGTCTATTTTTATTATTTCTAGGTTTTGGGTCTTGGTCCACACTGTGACACTCTATGGTGAATGCTGATAGTTGGCACATCTGTAGTAGGTGTCTTCTTCATATGTTTATTGAATGTTATCTCATCTAAGAAGGCAGTTTAATGCAAGTATAGCTATTTCACTAGTATGTCTAAGCTTAATTAACAACAGAAATAAAAACTGTATATTTATAACAAAGTTACTTTAACACTACTGATATAAAATCCATTTTAATATTTGCAAAAAGCCAATATTTTAATATGTATTTATAGCAACATCATCAGGGAAAACCTGGCTAAAGCTCTTGAAGAAACACAGCTGGGATGTGCTGTGACCTGCTGTGCCAGTCAGCCTGGAGGGGTCCTGGGGCAGGGCAGAGCAGGGCCCAGCTCAGGAGAAGCAGGAGAGGATGGTGGGCTCGTGGTGTGCCAGCAACAGGCACAGATCCTGCTTCCAAACTCTGCCTTTCCCAAGGGGAAAAGCACAGGGTGAGGGGCTCCAAATGCTGCTGGGAGTGATGGGAGAGGGGCTGGGAGCACTCAGGCACTGCCATGGGGGCAGTGGGTGTTTGTCTGTGTGCAGGGGTGAGGGATGGGCTCCCAGCCAGGCCCAGCTGCTCCTGCTGCCAGGATCCAGCACCCTCCCCTCCTGGGAATGAGGATTTGGAGGGGCAGCCCTGGGGGAGCACAGGGAAGATTTTGGGAACACCTGAGAGGGCCACAGCAGCACTCCCAGTGGTGCTGGGCTCCAGCAGCCACTGTCACACAGTGTCCTGGTGTCCCTGTAGGGATTTTCCAGCCCAAATCCTGCAAAATGCATTAAAAGTGAAGCTGGCAGTGGAAGCAGAGCTGTGACCCCACAAAGGACAGCTGGAATGGACACCCAGCAAAGGGCTCCAGGCCAGTTCTTCCTGGGTTTCACGTGCCCAGGGAGTGACTCAAGAGGCACACGAGTCCCTCAGCGGGTCACAGCTCTTATCTGGACATTTGGGCTGCTGCCTGCAGCAGGAGAATTGTTTTCCTCCAGGGAACAGGGTGTTTCCAGCCCTGTGCAGAGCCTGTTCCCATCCAGCAGCTCAGGCTGCTGAAATGAAGCAGAGCTTGTGCTGACACCACTGGCAGTGGGATCTGCAGCCATGCCCAGGCTGCAGCCCAGAGCTGCTGGCACAGATAATGGCATTAGGAGGGTCAGGGAAGCAGCAGCCCCACGGTGCTGCCAAGGGCAGAGCTGCTGTGGAGGGGCCAGCCAGCTCCTGGAGAAGGGATGTCCTGCTCTGGAAATGGGCTGTCCTGCCCTGGAGATGGGATGGGATGTCCTGGAGGAGGGATATCCTGCTCTGGAAATGGGCTGTCCTGCCCTGGAGATGGGATGTCCTGCTCTGGAGATGGGCTGTCCTGCTCTGGAGATGGGCTGTAATGCTCTGGAGATGGGATGTCCTGCCCTAGAGATCCTACTCTGGAGATGGGATGTCCTGCTCTGGAGATGGGATGTCCTGCCCAGAGCTGAGGTGACCCTGTCCTGGGCAGTTCCATGTCCTCCTGTGGGTTGGTGTGTGCCTGGAGCTGGCTTCCCTCGAGGCTGGGGACACACCAGGGCCAGGTAAATCCTCAGGAATGCCTTTTGGTTGGGTGCAGGGAAGGCTGGACCTCCAGGATCCCTTGGCTGGGTCTCCTTGGTGTCCCCATGCTGGGCAGTTTGTCCTCAGCCCAAAGGAGCAGGATGAGCTCCTGCCCCTGCCCCATCCTGCTGCTTCCCATTGCTCTGGGATTTGGCTCCATGCCCTTGCAGAGGCAGTGCCCCAGCTGCTGGCACTGGGGGAGGCTGGGACAGACAGCAGGACCACCAGGACCCCCAGGACCACCAGGACTTGGGGCAAGAAGCTGGGAATGAGATGCAGGAACAGGAGTTTCTCTGTGAGTCCTCCTGGGAGCAAAGTGCCCCCAGGGATAGGATGGAGACACCCATCCCTGATTCCCAGGGTGGCTGTGTGGGTGCTGCAGGACCTGTGCAGCCCCTGGGACGCTCCCACAGGCTGCAGGTGCCAAGGCAGGCTGGGCAGCAGGGCCTGCAGTGCCTCTGAATGCAGCAAACCCTTTCCAAAGGAGGAACCCCGGGAGGATCCCTGCCAGGGCACTGAGCCCCCGCAGGGCCCCGCCGTGCCCGGCCCTGGCAGATGCCACATACATCACCCAGCTCACAGCCTGGTACTGGGGACAACAAGCACTCATTCAGGGCTGTCTCTCAGCCAGTTCCTCTGCCAGTGGTTCCTCTTGCAGAAATGCAGCTGCAGCTTCGCCCTGATCCTGGTTTTTCTTCCCTGCAGGTTCAGAAGATCGCAAGTTCTGCATCCTTTACCTGGCAGAGGTGAGTGCTGCTGATTTCCACTTTAACCTTCCAGTGAGAGCTGGGCAGGTACTGACAGCTCTGATCCTTTTTCTTGGGCAAGGAGCACTGAAAAAATTGATTTTAACTTCTCTTTAAATGAATTTGCCAGAAACCTGGAAAAGAAATGTAATGGCTGTAGAATATGTGAATAAGAAGCTGCTAAAAGGAGCTTGGGCAGCACTAGGACAGGTTTCTTTATCCCTTCTCCCTGTGGATCTTTCTTGAGACACCTCACTTTTGTTTTCTCTTAGGATTCTTACCCCTGGGGGCAGATTTCTTTGCCAAGTGTTTTGTCATTATTTTTAGGCACCTTGCTTTTCTTGTCTTCAAACATCCAGGTTTGGAGCCCTCAAATAAAATAAGGAAGCCCAGTGTGAAAGCAAAATCACAGCTGTAAACCCACATGTGGCAGAGTGCTCTAAGCAGCTTTGGAGTCACCAAGGCTTTGGCACAGTCCCTTTTGTCAAATCAAGGACTGTGCAGAGTTGGTTCTCACTGCACCTCCCTAACCATTGAAGGCCATGGGGTTTTTTTTTGCTTTTGACTTTGCTGTGTTCCTGCTTTCAAGGCCTTGCACTCTCTGAGGTGGGAAGGTGGGTCTGGGAAAGCTCCCCAGGGCACAGAGGAGAAAGGCAAACACTGCTGAGCAGCCCTGTGCTATAATGAGCCATTGTGAGGGCTGGGTGCAAATGCTCAGGGTGGAAGTTGTTCACCTTGAGAGGCTGGAGCTGGGCCAGGGCACGACTCACTGCAGAATCCTGCACTCCTCTCCTGTTCCTTCCTTCCTTGTCTGCTCTGTGCTCTGTGGCAGGGGCTGAGCCTCCCCTGGCTTTGCTCAGTGTGTGTCCCAGGCAATGTCACCCTGGGCTGGGGACAGCTGGGCTGTGACTCAGCCAGGCTGGGCTGGGTGCTTGGATGAGCCTCTCCTGCATTTCTCTGGCACTTGGAAAAATGCACTCAGAGCCTGATGTTTGGTTTAGAAGCTCAGTGCCCCTAAGTAGAAGTGACCAAAACAGAGCTGGCTGTGTTTCATGAGATCCTGAGATGTGAAGAGTGTCTTTGTCAGGCTGTAATGAAGGGCTGGGCTCTCTTCTGAGGGCCTAATTGGCTGTGAGAGCTCTGGTGATGGAGATCCCTGGCATTGCTGTGGCTGGAGTGGAGCACTTGGATAGAAAATGTGAGGTTTTTGCTTTCCCACCTCCTGTTCCCCCACAGATTTCAACAGTTCTGGAGTGGCCATGCTGTGGGACTCTGCAAACCCTGGCTGCTCCTCCTGGGCTGCTTTGGGGCACTCACAAGGGCAGTGGAGCTTCCCAGCAGCTCTGCCACGTGCTGGACCCCAGGGCTGGGTGATCCCCCCTGCACTGCCAGCCCAGCTCTGAGGTGACACTGGGCAGCCCTGGCTTGGGGACAGCACCTCGCCAAGCAGGGTGTGCCCTGTGCCACCCTTCCCTCCCAGCCCCATGGCTGTAAGAGCTGAAATGAGAGATGTGAAACTCCAGGGGCTCTCCAAAATGCAGTTTATTGTATCCAAAATGCAGTTTATTGTATACAAAATGCAGTGTATTCCATCCAGGAGGTTACAGCAGTCCAGGGTGGTGGGTGACAGAGCTGTGCCCACAGCTGTCAGCTCCAGCTGCAGGCAGGCCTGGAGACCCTTTGGTTTTGGTTACAATGCATTATAGACTTTTCTTTGCTCAGCATCTTAATACAGTAGAACCAATCTATACCTTAACTATTATCTATAGCCCATCATAACTACTGTAATGACCATATTCATGTTACTGTTCTCCAATCACTAAAAGTCTGTACATTACAGTTTAAGCTAGAAGTTGTTTTTCAGTTTTCTTGCAGTGGAAAATTCTGAGACCTTTTTTCTACTTGCTACATCAGCAGGCTTGTTTGCCTGTGCTCTCTTTCTGCTTGATAAAAACATCTTCTTGTTTGGGGTGGGTTTTTCCTTTGCTCTGAGCCATAAAAACCCCTTCTAACTAACACACCCTTTGCCTCCTTGGTTATCCAGTCAGACTGGCTCAGCAATTCTTTTCTTCTATATCAAAACTTGCTTCCATCTCTATTCCTTCTTCAGATTCTACGTTTAAAAATCTTTCTGCCAAGCACACAAATCTGTGAGACTTTCCTGTCAAACTTTCATCCTTCCTAACACAAGGCTGCTGCTGTGTCCTGGCCAGAGGGAGCAGCTGGCTCCAAGGTGGAGGGGACAGGAACCTGCCAGCTGTGGGTGCCCTGGGGCTCTCCAGCAATGAGAAATTGGGGTTTGAAAGGGGAACAAGGTGGGGATGTGTCTGTGAGTCAGCAGTGAGCCTGGGCAGCATGGGGCTCTCCCAGCACACTTCTCTCAGACGTCTCTTCTGGGAAGCAGTGACCTGTGAGCTGCAGGTCACCTCCCCAGGAGCCACAGGGAGGGGGGACAGGGCTGCAGGGCTGGGGATGGGGCAGGAGAGCAGGAACCCCCCAGATGTGCAGCACAGGGGCTGTGCCCTTGGCCCCAGGTGGAGAGTGAAAGGATGGGAACATTCCAGCATCTGATTGCTGCAGGGAAGCCAGGAAGAGCATTTCCTTCAGGTTATCTCTCTTTTCTTTTTGGCATTCACATTTTAGGAGCAGATCTTTGCTTACAGGCCTGTGGGGTGTCACCAGGAGGCTTGGGAGGGGACAGTCCCCTCAGAGGCGTCCCTGCAGGCTGGCTCTCACAGAAACACTGCAGGGGTCCATGGGGAGGCTGTGGGTCCCTCTCTGGCCTGGTGGGAGGCTGGGTTTGTGTGATAAGGTGATTTTTGCAATGGGCCTGCTCTCAGATGAGGGCTGGGGCTGGGCACTGGGAAGTGGCACTTGCAGCAGTCCTTGGGCCATCCCAGTGCAGCTCTCCCCAGCACCTGGCAGCTCTGGTGTCCAGTGGGTGCCACACTCTGCTTGTGGCACCTTCTTCTGCCCTGTTGAAAAGCTCAGCCTCCTTCCTGGCTCTGGGAACAGCCTCTGCAAGGATGGGCTCCCCTGAGGGGCTGGCTGTGCCCTGGGGACAGGGATTGCCTTTGAGAGGGGCTGGCTGTGCCATGGGGACAGGGATTGCCCTGAGAGGGGCTGGCTGTGCTCTGGGGACAGGGATTGCCCTGAGAGGGGCTGGCTGTGCCCTGGGGACAGGGATTCCCTTTGAGAGGGGCTGGCTGTGCCCTGGGGACAGGGATTCCCTTTGAGAGGGGCTGGCTGTGCTCTGGGGACAGGGATTGCCCTGAGAGGGGCTGGCTGTGCCCTGGGGACAGGGATTCCCTTTGAGAGGGGCTGGCTGTGCTCTGGGGACAGGGATTGCCCTGCAGAGGGGCTGGCTGTGCCCTGGGGACAGGGATTGCCCTGAGAGGTGCTGGCTGTGCCCTGGGGACAGGGAGTGCCCTGAGAGGGGCTGGCTGTGCTCTGGGGACAGGGAGTGCCCTGAGAGGAGCTGGCTGTGCTCTGGGGACAAGGATTGCCCTGAGGGGCTGGCTGTGCCCTGGGGACATGTTCAGGTTCCTTAGGGGGGTCAGGACATCCTGGCTGCCCAGCCCGTGGCAGCTGGAAGGGATGAGGATGGATGGGGCAGGATGTGTGAGCTCTCATGGCATTTTGGCCCTGTGTCACCCTCAGGGGTCTCTCCCCATCGTGACCTGCTCCATCCCTGGCTCTGTGTGCCCTGAGCCTCTCCTGGCTCTGTCCCTGCTGCTGGTGGCCCAGGGGGGTTTGTGGCCGCTCTCAGCTGGGCTCCTGTCGCCCTGGGCTGGGCAGACACATCCATTGTGCTGCTGTGATGGGCTGGGAGGTCGGAGGAAGCTCTTGAGCTGCTGTTTGTTGCCCACAAATCATCTGCAATGAGCACTAATGTGTTTAGTGAGGCTGAGAGCTGAGAGGAGCCCACGGGGCAGGGCTGCCACTGCCTTTGCTGCAGGAAGAGCTCTCTGCTGAAGCCTTGAGCTGCAGCCTCCTGCTATTGCTCATCTTGAGGGTTTCTGAGTAATATTCTGACCCATAAGGTCACAGATTTGCATTTGGATCTGACACATTACAAAACGAAAGTATGTTCTAATACCTGTGAGTTCCTTAATTTATTATAAACAAGAGAGAAAATTCCAACCTTCAGGAAGTGTCACAAAAAAAGCTTCTGCTGCTCATCCTGTCTAATTGTGTGTAATAAATCACTGCACAGAGTTGGAACCCTGGGCAGTGTGGCTGTTTGCAGGCAGAGCTAGCAGGAGCTGCAGAGCCTGCTGTGGGTTCCAGCATGAAGGGTATTTGTTTTACAGCCTCTGCAAGGTGAGAACTGCTGGGTTTGGAGATCCTGAGTGAACATGGACCCGGTTCTGGAGGGGCACTTGGCATCCTGGAAAGGCTGAATGTAGAATGGGATTGGAAAGGATGTGAAAGCAGAGGGAGGCTCTGCACTGAGCTGTCCCCTGTGGGGCTTGGTTCCTTCTGGTGGCTGTGATGGCCTCAGCACAGACATGAGCCAGGATTTTGGAGGTGGAGGTGGCACCTTTACATCTCAAGAATGCCTGAGTGTGTGCCTGGGATCACAGAGTCCCAGAACAGCCAAGGCAGGGGCACCTGGAGCAGGTGGCACAGGAAGGTGTCCACGTGTCTCCAGAGAGGGACACCCCACACCCTCCCTGGGCAGCTGTTCCAGAGCTCTGCCACCCTCATGGAGAATTGCTCTTCCTCATGTTGGGTGGAACTCCTGGTGTTTCAGTTTATGGCCATTACAGCTCCTCTAATTTTCTATTTGCCAGCTGAAATGTTAAAAACTCCTGGCAGAGCACTGAGGCCTGCCCTGGGCCATCTTTCTTTTCAGGATTTCAAATCCAAAGAGCACAGTCTGAAGCTGAACAGCCCCTGCCTGTGACAGCCTCTGGCTGATTTGGGCACTGCAAGACCTGGCACAGGGGTGCCCAGAGCAGCTGTGGCTGCCCCTGCATCCCTGGCAATGCCCAAGTGTTGGATGGGGCTTGGAACAACCTGGGACAGTGGGAGGTGTCCCTGCCATGGCAGGGGGTGGAATAGGATGAGCTTTAAGGTCCTTTCCAACCCAAACCAGTCTGGGTTTCTGGGATTCAGTGTGGACCCACATTTCTGCACCCCACAGGATTTGGGATGTGAGAGTTTGTCTGCATTTTCCCCATTCCCTGCAGGACACACACCCCTCATGGGATGTGTACAAGCTGTCAGCAGGGAATGTTTGCTGCCTGCTGGGAATGGGCAGCCTCAGAGGGAGCTGTGTGGAGCTGTGAGTGTGCTCCAGGGCTGCATTCACACCCTTCCCTGCTCCGGAAATATCCTGCTGAGAGGAAACTGCAGGTCAGGGGTTTAATGCATTGTTACAAGTGTTTGATTCCAACCCAACATATTCAGACCAAATCGACTTAAAACCAAACAGCTCAGTAAGTTTTTCCTTTGAAAAGCACTGGCAATTTTGATCTTTTTTTTTTTCCTCTGGAAGTTTTCATCTGCAGACACAGGAGTTTGTCTTGGGAAACAGAAAATCCTTCCAGCAGCAACTCCTTGTGCTGCTGTGGTGAGCACTCGTCCAGAGCTGAGCAAATTGATGCTGTGACTCTGTGCCTGAGCTGGCTTTGCCTTGGACATGCCCATCCTGCATGGGAGAGCCTCTGGACAAGTGCCAGTGAAATGCCACTGTCCCCCACCTTGGCCATCAGAGAATCCCACACTGGTTTGGCTTGGGAGGGACTTTAAAGATCATCTTGTCCCAGCCCTGCCATGGCCAGGGATGGCACTCACTGGGCAGGCTTGGACACTGCCAGGGATCCTGGGATCCACAGCTGCTCAGCAGCCTGGCTCTGTGTGGGCACATCCCTGCTCCTGTTCCCACCCTCAGGTGTGCCCAGGGGATGCTTTGGACAAATGGATCACAGAATGCTGTAGCCTGTGTACTGTGCCTCTCTCCATCCATGGCCCAGCTGATTCCACAGCAGCATTCATTTCCCAAGGTGTTCTCTGCTCACTGGGTGCCCTTTGGGATGTGGCATTGTCCCAAAGGGAGGAGTCAGGGAGAGCCCAGGTTCTGTCCCCAAACAGCAAATCTGAATGCTGGGAAAAGCAATTTACTGATGGCACCAAGGACGAGTCTCAGGGACACTCTGGCAGATTTTAAACACCTGGGTAATTTGGAGCTGGCTGTTCTGGATACATCATCAGCAGAGTTTGCAAGGAGCATTTTGGGCACTGTCTGGGCAGACCTAGAGGGCACTTGGGCAGATGGTTTGGTGATAGGGACAGGGCAAAAGGGCAGGGCTGGGGTGACATCAAAGCTAGGAGCCCAAGCTGAGGAGAATTTGTTCAGTGAGAAGGGAGTGGAGGTGAGCCTTTGTGTGGGAAATGGGCTGTGCGCTCTGCTGGAATTGTATCTCAGTTTCCTCTCACTCACAAGAGGACAGGAGAAGATGCTTGTCAGGTTTGTGGCTGTAATCTGTGTGATCAGCTTGTCCTGCACAGGGGAAGGATCCCCTGGGCTGTGGGGGAGGCACTGCAGGCAGGGCTGGGATCACTCAGGCAGGGCTGCAGGGGCTGGGATCATTCCCAGGCCAGAGACAGCCTGGAGACTCCTTGCTCTCACTACTTCTGTGACATGAGTATTGTGAGAGAACAGAATTGTGCACCTCTGTTCCCATCCTGTTCAGGGGAAGGGGGACTCCCTGTGCTCCATTCTGCTGCTGGTGGCCAGGAGATGTCACCCAATGAAAAATCCTTTCCTGCTCTCTGGCATTGCCTTTGTTTCCTCCATGGCTCCTTCCTGGGATGCTGGAGAGGTTCCCCAAGCCTTGAGCCACCCCTGAGAGCTGGACACTGAGTCCCTGTGCCATGTCACACTCACAGCAGCAGCTTAACTCTTTCCTGAACTGAGCTTTCCATTTTCCCCTCCAAAGGCCCTCAGGTCCCAGCCCCTGCATTTGTCTGGGTGGTGCTGAGCAGTCCCAGCTGCAGCTGCAGGGAGGCAAGGTCAGAGCAGTTCCAGCCTGTGGAGAAGCCCCTCTGGGGATGCTGTGACATGAGCCCACGTGCAGATTGCCCCAGATGCTGAGGTGTTCCACTCTGCCCAACCCAGCATCCCACGGCAGCCTCAGGTTCCAGTGCAATGTCCCCCTGGCCCTGCTGTCTCCTGGGATGTCCCTGGAGCTGGGACACCATGGCAGTGGCTCTGGAGCTGGGACACCATGGCAGTGGCTCTGGAGCTGGGACATGGCAGTGGCTCTGGAGCTGGGGCCAGGCTGCTGCTCTGTGCAGACAGACCCTGGGCTTCCCATCTTGGCCTGGGGGCTTTCCCTGGCTCAGATGTTGGGTGACACCATGGCAGAAAGCCCAAACTGGCACGACCCAGAGCCTGGGCACTGCCAGCTCCTGGGCACTGCCAGCTCCCAGCTCAGAGCTCCTCAGCAGAGCAGGGAGTGCTGGTGTCCCAGCTGGAGGAGCAGATAAACAGGGACACTCTGCTCTCCTGGTTTTGGGCATCTTCACACAGCTCAACTTGATCCTGAGTGTTGAGATAACAAAAAAGTGAGGTTTCCCCCCCCCAACTTTAATTCTGGGGTCACATTTCCCAGGTGTTGGCAAAAAGAAGAGTTTATATGGTGCATTTACAGTGCTAGAGAGATTTTAAAAAGGCCCAGACAGCACAGAGTGATGATTTCAGGGGGGCTGGGGCTGTTTGCACAGGCTGGAGCTCTCTGCCCATGGGGCTGTGCCAGGAAAGAGGCATGGAAAGCTCTGGGGAAGCTCTGGGGCTGTGCTGGGCCTGGGTGGGTGAGCTTGGTGCTGCTGGGGCCACTCAGCTCTGAGCTGTTGTCCCCTTCCCTGGGAGGAAAGGATATCTGCAGATATCTTCTGGCCCTTCTCTCTGCAGTGTTTGCAGTGGGAGCTCCGTGCCTGGCTCCTCTCAGGGGTTCCTGGGAAGGCTTTTACCTGATGAGCCACTTAAACACAACTGCCTGGTCTGGGAAACAGCCCTGTGTCCTCACTGGCTGCTCCACAGGGGGCAGAAAAGGTTCTTCAGGCTGATTTTCCTCCTGGAGGTTTAACAGAGAACCCCAGAATAACAGAATGGTTTGGGTTGGACCTTAGAGCCCATCTTGTTCCAGCCCTGCCATGGCCAGGATGCCTCTCCCTGGGTCAGGTTGTTCAGGGTCCCATCCAGCCTGGCCTTGGACACTTCCAGGGATGTGGCATCCACACCCTCAGGCTGTGCCATCATCAGTGCTCCCAGAAACAAGATCCAGAGCATGAGATGCATGGGGAGACTGCTGAGACTGCAGGGACTGCTGTGTCCTGCCAGTGTTATCTCCATGCACATCCTCTCCTGCAGAACCCCTGGCAGCTTTTGGGCATCCCAGCTCTAGCAGGGCCCCTGCTGTTAGTGCCAGGGTTTGGTTTTTGGGCCTCACCAGTGTGCCCAGTAGTCCAAAATGCACAGGAAGAGCCCTGGTCCCCCCCCACTCCCCCAGCAGGGAGCAAACAGAACTTTCTCAGCAGCCCTTGGTTGGTGGAGCATGAAGTCAGCAGGCAGCAGTGCCCTGTTTTGTGCACAGGATATTCCCAGGGCTGGCTGTTTCTCCCTGGGAAGGTTTGCTCTGTGATTTGGAGCCATTGTAGTCTGGAGCAGTTTCCGAGGTACTTCCCCTCTGGGATCTCTGCTGCCCTTGGCCAGGACCGAACCCTGAGCCTTGGAGGGCAGGGCTGGGCTGGGAGCCTGTCCCCAAAGCACCCTGCCACCAGCCTGGGGACAGAGCCCCGGGAAGGAGCACCAGAGCATCCCTGCATCTGTGAGCAGCTGTGGCTGCCCCTGGACCCCTGGCAGTGCCCAAGGCCAGGCTGGGCAGGGCTGGGAGCACCTGGGACAGTGGGAGGTGTCCCTGCCATGGTAGGGGTGGCACTGGATGGGCTTTAGGGCCCCTTGCACCTCAAACCAGTCTGTGATTGTGTGACATCACCCCTCCCTCCCAGCCTGGGAATGTGTCCCTCACTCAGCCAGGACAGACAGTGGTGTGAGAACAGCCCTGGGCTCTGCTGGGCACTGAGCTCAGGGCACCAGAGGTGTCAGACTGAGTCTGGCTCCTCATTCCTGTGCCGTCTCAGCTTTGCAGTGTCACACAGAGCCCCAGTGTGTGCTGGGCCCTGCACAGAGGGGTGTCTGCAGTCAGGGGCTCGGGGTGTGGGGTCTGGGGGCTCCTGCCATTCTCTGGGGCTCCTCTCATGATTTATGGGCTGCAGAGTGCACAGCCCCTCCTTGTGTGCTGTCTGCTGGGGTAGGCAGGAGCTCTGCATGGCCAGACCTGTCCCTGGCTGCTGTGGGGTTGGGTCTCAGCCTGGGGGAGCTGTTCCCGTGGAGCAGGAGGAACTTTTCCTGCAGAGCATCCTTGGCTGTGGCAGGGCCTGGCTGGGGCTGGTGCTGGCTTGGGCCATTCTCTGCAGTACCTGCTGTGTTCTGCTGCTCTCCCTTGGGCAGTGTGGGGTGCTGGGACTGCCCTGAGCACACAGCACCTGCAATAACATGTTTGTCACTGTGGGAAGGCAGGCAGAAAGCCACTGGCAGCCACTCCAGTCGCTGCCTTTATCTGGTGGCAAAGGCCCCCTTCACACCATCTGCATCCTCCTTTCCCAGCCCTGGAGATCAAACCCTGTTTTCTCTCTGTAAATATTGGCAGGCCAGCAGCAGCCTCCCTGAAGGAAAACAATCAGGGGAGGCTGTTCCCAGCTCCCAGGGCAGCGTGTGCAGGCACAGCTCCCTGAGCCCTCCCCAGCCTCCCCTGGGTGGGCAGCTCAGCACCCAGCCTGGACCAGGCTCCAGGGACACGAGTTTTATCCCAAATAACACCCAACCCTTCATCTGGCTGCATCCCAAAGGGCTTTGTCTGGGTTTGGAGGCACCTGTGGGTGCTCAGCCCCTGCAGGTTGGGCTTTCCCCAGTCTCCAGGTGAAGCTTTTGGGCAAGCAGGTTGATGGGAGAGGGAAAACCAGAGCTCTTTCCTTGAGAAATGCACATTGGAGAGGTTAAATGTCACTGTGGTGCATTTATGTTGGATAAATGCAATTTTGGCTGTTCATGTGCCCCCTCAGCCTTGCCCACAGTACCTGGCGCACACTTTGGGCTGGTTGCCTTTCCCTGAGCTCTGGAGCAGAGGGAATTGTGCTCTCCTGGCTGTGCCACTCCTGGGTGGCCAAGGTTGGGGAGCCTGCAGCAGCTCAGGGGGAGCAGGGGGAGCAGGGGACACTTTGCTCTCAGCAGCCAGCAGGAGCTGAGTGTGGCTGAGTGCTAAATTCAATCAAAGAGATGGGCTGTAATTGAATCAGGGAGGGGCTCAGGGCTGGGCTAGGTGAGCTCTGTGTCTGTCACAGCCAGGGCACAGAGATGTCCTTGGAGCTGCTTTGAGCCTGGCTCCAGGGGAGCCACGGGAGCTTGGCAGGGCTGGGGGTGTGCAGCAATTCCAGCACCAGGGTGGGCTCCTCACAGCTCCCCAGGGCTTTGGGGCTCTGCTGAGCTCCTGCTTTGTTCTCTGCTGACCACAGGTGTGGGGCAGGGAAGTGCCAGCCTGGATTCCATCCCAGCAAAGGGTGCCCATCCTCCCCTCTAAAGTGGGAATGATTCCTAGGGATGAGTGGGTGTCACAGTGGTGCAGCCTGGTGACCTGCTGGTGTGGGACTGGGACAGACTGGGACATCCAGGATGGGAAAAACTCACTGTGACACTCCAGGGATGCTCTGATCATCACTGCCACCCAGGATCTGGGGGCAAGGGGGAGCCCCACCACTTCATGTCCCTGAATCCCAAACCTCTGCTCATTCCCATTGTGCTCAGGAAGCCTGAGAAGGAATTTTCAGTGTTAAAACCTGTAGGAATAAGTGTGGGGATGTCCAGGCATAAGAAAGCTCAAACTTTCTCCTTCATGGAAGTCTCCTTGCAGGGGCAAGGACTGAGCCAGAGCCCTCTTTCCCAGGAGGTGATGTGGGAGCTTGGTTTATTTACCACTTCAGGGGATTTTGGATGGAACATGAATGAATTCCCATCCAATGCAAACACTGATTTAAATGGTGTGACTAAAGAGCATTTCCCCTTCTGGCTGTGTTATGTCTCTGGAGTCACAAAGCTGCAGGTTCTCTCTGACCTTTCTGGGAAAAACCAGCTACTGGGGACCTGCCCTTCTCGAAGGAAATTCTGGGGGGAAAGAAAAGGTCTTTTTTATGGCCCTTAGTGAACGATTCTTTTTCCTTTCTTTGCAGTCTGTCCTAAAGTTGTGCTTTAATTTTTTTTTTCTTTTCCCCTCTGGCCACTTAAGGAGATGATCCAACCTTGGGCATTTCTGGACCCTTGATAAAGTGAAACGTGCAAAATCCCAGCAGGCAGCAGATGTTATAATGCTTAATTTTTAGCATGAGAGATAAGCAGTTGAAGGGCTGGGAGACAGCTGCTGAGGGGACTTGGTCAAAAAGTTCCTTAAGTGAGTGAGATTTGGCCCAAAGAAAACCTGTCCAAGAGGAACAGAAGTGTGTGCAGGGAAGGGCACAAGAGGAGGTGGGCTCAGCTGGGATGACTTCTCATCATTTCTCTTAATTCCTTCCTTGTTGCATGTTGCTAACAGACAGTGTGTGACCAGAGCTGGAGCTTCATCCCCACATTCATCCTGGTGAGGAACAGGACAGGGAGGCTGGAGTTTATCCCCAGGTTCATCCTGGTGTTCAGTTAGGAGCAGGATGGGGAGGCTGCTGTGAAGTTTATCCCTAAATTCTGGTCCTGGTGTTCAGTGAGGAGCAGGATGGGGAAGATGCTGTGAAGTTTATTCCCAAATTCATCCTGTTCAGTGAGGAGCAGGATGGGGAGGCTGCTCTGGAGTTTATCCCCAAATTCATCCTGATGTTAAACGAGGAATAGGATGGGGGCTGCTCTGAAGTTTATCCCCAGATTCATCCTGGTGTTCAGTGAGCAGCAGGACAGTGAGGCTGCTCTGGAGCTTCCCTGAGCTCTTCCTCCCAGCCCCACCCAGCCCAAAGGCTCTCGTTCTCACCAGTTCATGCTCTGGTGCCTCATTAATGTTTGCATATGGCAAAGAGCAATTTCCACCCTCGGTTTCCCCTGCAGTGGCACAGGGTGCAGGACTGCCTGTGCTCTGCCCATGGAAGCTCCCCTGCAGCACTCTCCCTGTCCCTGGAGGGAGCTGATCTCCAGTGCCTTTGCCTCTCCTGTGCCCAGGGCGCAGGACAGGGCTCAGAGCTGTCCCCTGCTCTGCTGTGCTGTGTGGGGACAGAGGAGTTTGCAGGGCCTGTGACACACAGCTAATGACCTTCTCCCTGCCTGTGTTTCCTTTACGTCAGAAGTCGGAGTGCTTATTAAGTTTGGAGGCTTACTCCCAGGAGCAGAAGAAGAGGATCTGCTGGTGTCTGGCTGAGAACATCACCAAGCAGCAACATCCGGCAGCGGCTCCTACGGAGAGCAAGGTAAGAGAGCCACGGGAGCTGGGGATTCCTGCCTGGAGCACGGCAGGCTCTGCCTCTGGGGGGCTTTGTCAGGGATGCTCCTGCCAGGAGGGTGTGCAGGAGGCTCTTTGTTTGCCAGGTGAGCAGGGAGTTTGTGTTCAGGCACTGCTGTGTCTGCAGCTTCCTGCCCTGCCTGGGGAGCAGTGGCTGCAATTGCATCTGCTGGGAGCTGAGGCAGGCTGGGCTGACACCTCCCAGCATCTGCATTTGGATATTTGGACAGCTGAGGCTCCACAACCCCGCGGCCAGCCTGCTCTGAGAGCTCGCCTCTGGGGCAGGATGGAGAACAGAGGGAGAGGTTCAAGCTGGGATCTCTGGGTGCTGATGTAAAGGCTGAGGTGATGGGGGCACTGGGGCAGAGATTTGCCCCTTCTGTGCCCTTGGGTGGGCTCAGGTGTTTGATTCTGACCCCACAGATGTGCTCCATGCACAGAGGGCTTGTTTGGGCAGTGCTGTTTTTCATGCCCAGCAAGGCAGCCCCAGCACTTTTCCCACGCTGAGGAGCTCCAGCCTGGCCCAGGAGCGCTGTCTCAGCAGCTCTGGCACAGAAATGTGTGTGAGCAGGGCTCTGAGGCTCTGCCTGCCCTCTGTGGGTGCAGTGAACACCCTAAACCACTTCCTCTGGAGCCAGGGCTGCCCCACGGAGCTGTGTGGCACTCTCTGCTGGGTCCTGTTGTGTCCTGGGGGCTGGGTTTGGATTGCTGGAGAGCGACACTGCTCTGGGAGAGGAGAAACCCCTGGAGGGTGACACTGCTCTGGGAGAGGAGAAACCCCTGGAGAGTGGAACTGCTCTGGGAGAGGAGAAACCCCTGGAGAGTGGCACTGCTCTGGGAAAGGAGAAACCCCTGTGTGGGGTGTTTGAGGAGCTTTAAGTGCTGCAGATGAAGATTTTGGGGGTAAAATGCCTGGATCCCTCCCTTGGCTGGTGTAGGGTGGTGGAGCAGCTTCTGGCCCATGTTCCTGCCCCGTGTGGGTGCCTGTCCCCATCTGGGTGGGTGCCTGTCCCTGTGTGGGTGCCTGTCCCCATGTGAGTGCCTGTCCCTGTGTAAGTCCCTGTCCCCGTGTGGTGCCTGTCCCCTGCTGGCCCAGGGCGGGTGGCTGTCCCCGTGTGGGTCTCTGTCCCCGTGTTGGTGGCTGTCCCTGTGTGGTTCTCTGTCCCTGTGTGGGTCCCTGTGTTGGTGGCTGTCCCCTGCCGGCCCAGGCCGGTGGCTGTCCCCCTGTGGGTCCCTGTCCCCGTGTTGGTGCTGTCCCCGTGGGGGTTCCTGTCCCCTGCCGGCCCAGGCCGGGTGGCTGTCCCCGTGTGGGTGGGTGCCTGTCCTCCTCTCCCCGTGTTGGTGTCTGTCCCCTGCCGGCCCAGGGCAGGTCTCTGTCCCCGTGTGAGTCCCTGTCCCCTGCTGGCCCAGGCCGGGTGGCCGTCCCCGTGCGGGTCCCTGTCCCCATGTTGGTGGCTGTCCCCTGCTGTCCCTGTGTGGGTGGCTGTCCCCTCCCCGTGTGGGTCGCTGTCCCCTGCCGGCCCAGGCCGGTGGCTCCTCCCGCAGCCGCGGCCCGGCCCGGCCGGCGCTGCCCGGCCCCGCTCCCGGCGCTGTGGCTGCGGCTCCGCAGCTCCCAAAGTGGGTCAGCACAAACAGCTCCGCGGGAGACACAGCCTCCGGATTCCTTTTCCTGCACGTTTCAGGCAGACTAAAATAGCAACAGCAGCGCACAAAGCCTGAGAACCTGGTTACCAGCCCAAGCTCCCGCTCTGCGGGTGCCCCGGACCGCTGATGCACACAGGTGACAGCGCGGCCACCTCTGCTGGCCCTGGGGCACCCGGCTGGCACTGGGCCCTGCTGGAACCCACTGATTCCAGCTCTGTGCTGGGCTGGCTGTGATCCTGCCTCGGGCTGGGGACCAGCCAGGGTGGAGCTGTGGAGGGACATTTCCAATCTGAGCATCTCAAAGGGGCAGCTTGGGGCTCCATCCTGGCAGGAGCTCTGGGCTCTGAGGCTTTCAGGGCATGGGGCTGTTTGCCCTGCCCAGCCCATGGCAGGGTGTGGGGCTGTGCTCACAGCAAAGCCCTGGAGCCTCCGCTCCCTGAGCTCTGGAAGGAACCTGGCCACTGGACAGGTGAAAAAGTGCTCCAGAGGACATCACATCTCTTTCAGAAGCTTTTCTGTGCCTCAATAGCCAAGAGGGTGTTCTTTGGGTGCTGTGGAGAGCCATCATGGGCCCTCCAAAGTCGTGACAAAGGGGGTTTGTCTTGGCTTGCCAAAGCTGATGGAAATCCCACTGCTGGGGTGTGGGGCCAGGAGGGAGAAAAGGAGTGTGACAGCAACTACCAGGCACTGTAAATTGAGTTTAAAGCATCATTTCCGTCCCAGCAAGGTGTAAAGAGCCCAGGATGCAATTTTAAAGCAAACCTGGTGTAAATTGCAAGAAGGAGCAGTGAAATGCAGGAAGGAGATCCTGAGGGGACAGGGAGGGTGCTTGGGGCAGTGTGGGTACACAGGGCTGGGCAGGAGCCTGAGCTGGGAGAGCTGCAGCTGGGGCTGTGTCCAGGCTGGTTTCTCAGGATAGACCTCTCTGGGGATGCCAGAGCAGTGGGAGACAGGAGCTGGGAAAATCAGCTGCTTCTTGCAAGGGAGAACTGATCCATTAGCTTGGCTTACCGGTCATTTGATACTAGGGCTATTCAGGGAAAAAGCCCAGTGTCTGTGCTCTGTGAACAGACAAATTAAGCTGGAAATATCAGCCTGGCCAGGAATCTGATTTGCAAAGCCTTCAAAACTGCTGCAGCTCAGCAAGAGGCAGCTCATTTTGCTGTGGCCACAGTCTGGCCAAGGGGATGTGGGCCTTGCTGTGGGGTGGGGATGAAGGGCCAGCACAGCCCATGTGCCATGTGCCAGCTGTGCGCTGGAGCCAGGAAAAGGGACACTGTCCGAGCACAGAGCAGCTCCTCAGGAGCCTCCATGCCTGCAACCTTCAAGCTGTGCAGATATCAGACAGATTTGGGGCTTTGGGGTGGTGCCTCCTGTTTTTCAAGGCCCCCCTGAGCTCTCCTGGGCAGGGCAGCACTAAGGGCAGGAAGGTGGCTCAGGGCCAGGCTCTGCAGAGCTGTCAGTGCCTCTGGCAGTGCCCCTGGCAGTGTCCCCAGGGAGGATGGTGTCAGGCCAGGAGGATGAGCCCTGCAGGGGCTGTGTTGGCAGTGCTGCTGTCAGAGCTGGGTTTGGAGCAAAGCTGTTGGTTTCTGGGGGACTTGAGCAAATGCAGCATCTGCTTCTGGAGATGGAGGAAGAGACATCCATGAGGGATGCAGTTGTGATAGTCCAGCCCTGCTCCCAGTGGGCTTTTCCTGCCAGAGTCAGGGCGGGAGGAGCTCTGGGGACAGCGTGGCTGTTGTGGTCCAGCTGTCTGTCCCTGGTGTCAGATGTCAGTGTCAGGGATGTGCTGCAAATGGGGCTCTGCTTTCCACTGTAAGACTTGGCTGAACTCCCCTGAGCTGCAAACCCACCCAGGTGGCTGCAGCAGCTCAGGAATTGCCCTGTGGGGATTTTCTGCACCTGCAGAGCCTTCCCCCTCTCATCCTTGTGCCCAGGTCTGCTCTGGATGCTGCCCCTGCCCTGTGACTGTGCTGAGCGAGTCCCTCTAAAACACATCCCCATCTTGGAGCAAACCTTCCCCTCTGGGGCTGTGAGGAGCCTGGAGGCTGTCTGGGGCTGCCAGGAACCACAGCCTCGGCAATGTGATTACAGAGGAGCAGCTTTGTGCTTTAACTGCGTTAACCCTGGCTCGGGTGCTGACCATCAGCGCTGGGCTCCCCTCACATTGCTGCACCAGCTGGGGAGATTCAGCCTGGCTGAAGGGAGAGAGGGCAAATGCAGAGAGCAGGGGCAGGGCAGGCACTGGGCTGGGGCTGCTCCAGCTGCTGTGGCTGCCAGGGAAAAGCTCCACAGACAGCAAACCCCCCCTATGTGTGATGGAAAAGCTCCACACACAGCAAACCTCCCTTGTGTGTGATAGTAAAGCTCCACACACAGCACAACCCCCCCTGTGTGTGACGGACCTGCTGCCACCGTCTGATTCTCACTGCTTGTTTCTTTGTGTCTTCCACACTCAGAACGGCTGATTACTCTTCCCTTCTGGCTCCGTGACCTGAGATTACCTCGGAGATGATGGCTGGCTGTATCTGAGAGATGCAGATTATCCTTAAGCTAAATAATTACGGACACTCGGTGGCGTGGACTTTGGGAGTCCAGGACGGGTGCTCCCCTTGTTTCCCGAGGGCGGTGGTGGATGCTCAGCGCTTTCCCAGCCCTGCTGGGAGCAGCGTGGATGACCCGGCCCCTCCTGGCAGCGCTGGCTCCGGTGCTGGGAATGAGCGGCGGGGGGACCGGCCCCTTCCTGGCCGTGCCTTGCTCAGGAAGGGCAGGGCTGTTTCTCTCACTTATTTACAACGTGCTTGACAAGTGCGAGTAAATGAGCTGTCGGCAAAAGCAAACAGTGTGTGATGGAGGGCTGATTGAAACCAGGGCTGGGAGGGCACCTGCGGCTGCTTCAGTAGGGGTCACGCCTCTCCTGTGCCACCCCCTGCCTCCTCTTCCTCATCCCGAGCACCCCACCCTGCTGTCCCCCCACAATCCCTGCTCCTGGGCACCCCCTGTCCCAGTAAATCCCTTCTCCTTGCACTGGGGCATCTCCTGGCCCTCAGTGCACAGTCCAGCACCAGGCCCTGGGGTGTGACAAACACTTGGGGACAAGTGTGGACAGCCCCGTTCCTCCCTGTGTCTCTGAGCAGTTTAGCTAGAGTGTGATCAGCTCTTTGATGGGGAAGGAGGGGAGGATTTTGTACCTTCTGATTTTGTTTCTGGCCAAAGTCTTCTCATTTTGGGCTGGGAACCTGCTGCCCCATGGGTGCCATCTGCTCCAGGGGGTTCTGCTCATCTGCTGCTGTGGGGCAGGACATGGCCAAGGGTGCAGGAAAACTGGAGCTTCACCAGAGCCTTTCCTGCCACACACCAACGCGAGAGGCTGGCCAAGGCTGAGCACAGCAGCACCTGGAGGGCCAACCTGAACCTGGCCATACCCTCTGAGCACCTAACTGTGCTGTCAGGGGGATCAAAGAGGGGAGAAACCTTGAGGCTGATTCTGCCCCAGTGAGGGACAAAGGATCAGCTGGCAGCACGTGCAGCCAGGTCACAAAAACAAAACAAAGTCTTGTTCCACTGTTCCACCAGCAGCTCTCATCCTGGACTGGGGAAACTCATTGCTAAGGACGGCCAAAGGCTCCATGGATCTGTGAGGATGTGGGACCAGAGATGCTCTTCCTCTCTGAGTCAGGCTCCAGTGCAGCTCTGTCCACTTAAAATCTGGAGGAAGCTGTCCCTCCTTAAACAGTCATGGAGCTACAGACTGGTTTGGGTTGGAAGGAATCTTTAAAATCGTCTGCCATGGACAGAGACACCTTCCACTATCCCAAGTTACTCCAGCCCCATACAGCCTGGCCTGGGACACTTCCAGGGATCCAGGGGCAGCCACAGCTGTTCTGGGCACCGTGTGCCAGGGCCTGCCCACCTCTATAGTAAAGAATTTTTTCCTAATATCTGACCTAACCCTGCCATCCTTCATCTTAAGGCCATTCCCTTTGTCCTGTCACTTCAGGCCCTTGTCCAAAGTCCCTCTCCAGCTCTCCTGGAACCCCTTTAAACACAGGAAGGGGTTCTAAGTTCTCCCCAGAACCTTCTCTACTCCAGGCTGAGCAGCTGCACATCCGTTGGCTTCTAGCCTCCATAGCAAGGACACGTCCCAAGGCCCCGGGAGCTGGGCTGTGCCTGTGGGCTGGATGGGATGCTGGGCTGGGTGCTGATCTGTTTATCACCTCCCTGAGCCCTGGGTCACTGAACCCTGGCCCCCTTGGCCTCGCTGCCAGCCCTGGTGCCGTTCCTGGTGGCACTGAGTGGCCCCAGTGCCCGAGGCAGGGGCAGGAGGAAGGGATCAGAGGGGCCCAGAGCCACAGCTCCCCTGGGATTGTTCCTTTGCTTGGCTGTGCTCCTGAGCCATGAGCAGAGCAGGGCTGTCCCCTCTCCCAGAGGTTCCTGGGGCAGATGTCTCCTGGCCAGCCCACACCCCTCACCCCCAGCAGCAGCACAAGGCTCAGGGCAGCCGGGCAGGAGCAGCTGCCAGCGCTTCCATCATGGCCAGAGGCAGTGTCAAACCCTGAAGGGCTGCTCCTGGCCATCCCCAGAAGGGCTGGGAAGGGGAAAGTGCTGGCAGCAGCGGCGCCTGAGCAGGGTGAGATCATCTGCAAGGGTGGGCAGAGCTGAGTGCTCTGAGCCAGAGCTGCTGTGATTTAATGGAGGTGCTGCAAGTGCTTCTTGCAGCCTGCCAGCCTGGAGCCCTGTTCTTCTGTGCCCAAACCCCTCCTGCCTGTGCCCAAACCCCTCCTGCCTCGGGTGGCTGCTCCTTCTCTTCCCCCCGGGCATGGCAGAGTACTGTGAGCGTGTGACTGGGCAGACTCTGAAGCCAAGTTGAAATAACTTCATGCAAAAGTTATCCAAACCCTGATATCTCTGCAGAGTTAAAGGATTTATTCAAAATTCCAGGGGGCTTTGGGTGGTGATGCCCAGAGTGGTGTGGGACTGGTAGGCACAGCTTCATGCTGTCCCTGTGGCACCCTGGCCCTCCACCAGGCTTGGTGTCCTGCCCTGAACGAGCACCTTCCTATGCAGCAGCAGGGCAAGGCCTGCCAGCAGCACTGCATGAGGGTTGTGTGTGCCTTTGGAGCCACCAGAGTTGGGTTTGGGACCATTTGGGATTCCTCCCTCCTGTGTGTGGCTCTGGCCATGGTCCTGTTGGAGGCAGTCACAGCAGAGCTGCTCTGCCAGGTCCTCTCCTCCCGGTGGATGTTTCCTTCCAGTGGTCTCTGCTAGCACAGGAACAGCTTCCAGCACAAGCCTCTGGTCCTGTGTAAGTGGTGTTGGGATGAGTCCTTCCCAGTGGATCTGCAGTGACTGAATGCATCAGGCTGTGGTTATCACCCCCCTCACCCTGCCCAGGGGACAGAGCTCTGCCCTGCCCACAGAGCTGCAGATTCTCCTGCTGAGCAGCACGGAAGGGAAAGGGTTCTGTGGGCTGATGGCAGTGAGAGGATCTGCTCCTTCCTCCCCCTTTCCCACCACTCTGGATTTTTACTGCCAGGGATATTTATGACCCAGACATCATCTCACAGCTCTGGGTCCCCCGGCACCTGCCCTGCAGTGATGAGGCTGCAGGCAGCAGCTGGAGCCTGCTCAGGAGCTGTATCCCCCCACAATGCTGTATCCTGCCCACAGCAGCGGGTGGTGTGGTGACATCCTGTGTCCCACACTCCTGCAGCCAGCCAGGTGGCCTCAGAGGGGGAACAGGCACAAACCCCCAGGCCCATCTCCCTTCAGCAGTGCAGGCAGGATGGGAGCTGGGCACAGCTTTGGGGTGGCTGTGCCAAGTCACTGCTGTCCATGGTGACCACGTGTAGCTGAGCTCGGCTCTGTGTCCAGTGACACCAGGGAGCTTCCACATTGCCTGTGCCACTGCAAAGCTGTGGCTGCCTGTGAGGCAGAACAGGCAGCACAGTCCTGCTCATCCCAGGAGCATTCAGGTGGCTGCAGCTGGCTGAGCAGGGGACGTGTGTGTGTGCCCAAAGTCTGTGCTGGGGCAGAGCTGAGCTCAGGCTGTCACTGGAGCAGTGAGGGGTGGCTGTGGGGCAGATAAAACCAGCACGTGTCTGGGAGTGGCTGTGCACACACACCTCACTGTGCTCTCTCTGGAACCATCAGGACACTTTCCTGTCTCTGTCAGTGAGGTGGAATGCCCAGCCTGGGGTCAGGTCCCCAGCCCGGTGTGCATGGGGGTGCCACGAGAGGCCCTGGCCTTGTAGGAGCAGAGGGGGGGCAGATGGTCACACATGGGCTGTCCCCTGGATGGACTCCATCCACCATCCTGCCTGTTTATTCTCCCTGTCCCTGCCCATTGGGGTCGAGCTGCTCACAGAGGTTGGGATGCCAAGGGCAGAGCTCCCCATTGCAGAGCATCCCCCACTCCAGAGCTGTCACTTCGCCACAGAAAATAGTCTGGGAAAAAACCCCGTGAACAGTGAACTTGCAGCAGAATTTCCTTAAGCAGGAAGCGGTGAGGACCCCTCAGTAAGGGGTGGCTGTGGGGCAGATAAAACCAGCATGTGTCTGGGAGTGGCTGTGCACACAGCCCTCAATCTGCTGTCTCTCTGGAACCATTAGAACACTTGACTATCTCTGTCAGTGAAGTGGAATCCCAGCAGGAGAAATGCCCAGACTGGGGCCGGGTCCCCAGCCCGGTGTGCATGGGGGTGCCACGAGAGGCCCTGGCCTTGCAGGAGCAGAGGGAGGGGGCAGATGGTCACCGTGGGCTGTCCCCTGGATGGACTCCATCCACCATCCACCATCCACCATCCACCATCCACCATCCACCATCTACCATCCACCATCCACCATCCACCATCCACCATCCTGCCTGTTTATTCTCCCTGTCCCTGCCCGTTGGGGTCGAGCTGCTCACAGAGGTTGAGATGCCAAGGGCAGAGCTCCCCATTGCAGGGCATCCCCCACTCCAGAGCCGTCACTTTGCCACAGAAAACAGTCTGGGAAAAAAACCCCACGATCAGCGAACTTGCAGCAGAATTTCCTTAAGCAGGAAGCACCGGGATATCTGCTCGGTGTCGCCGGGGGCAGGACAGGGCAGGAGGAGCAGAGGGTGATGCATGGCCCTTCCTCAGGGCACAGCGGCCGTGCGCTGCTGTCAGCAGGTACCAGCACCTCCGGGGACAGCCGCCAGAGCCAGAAATAGCACGGGGGGCACGAGTGAGCCGCGTCTGGGGGAGGCTGGGGCGGTTTCAGCCGCCGCTTGACACGGCCATTAATAACAGCGGGGCAGAGCCGGAGCCAGCAGCAGCAGCAGCAGCCGAGCGCCGCCGCGGGCACATGGGGGCTGCAGCCGGCGGAGGAGCCGCTCGCCCGGCCCGGGGGATGCAGCTCGGGGGCCGCGGTTGGTAGGTGCTACAAGCCCAGGAGGCAGCTCAGGGGCCGCGGTTGGTAGGTGCTACAAGCCCAGGAGGCAGCTGAGGGCCGGAGCCGGGGCTGGGCAGGATCCGGCTCAGGCTGAGGGAGCCGCACGGGGTGCCAGGAGCGCTGGTGTCCTTGGGGATCCAAGCTCCGCTCCCTGCCCTGCTCTCTCCTGGGAAACTGTGGCTCCTGCACGGCTCATCTGCCACCAGGCTGGGCTTGAGGGAGAGCAAACGGGCATTTCTACTGCGGGGATGTTTTGAGGTTCCCCCTCAAATCCAGGCTGTGCTCGGCTGTGCGTCGGCCCCAGCTGGCTCTTACTGTGGGATCAGCATTGCAATGTGCCCACAATGTGGATTTTCTGCTCCGGGACTTTTGCAGCCTTTAGATACCGTCTCTGGACTGGCACTAGGGACCAACCAGCAGGTTCAGGCTGGAATTGCAGCCGTGGCATGCTCGGAGTCTCGCTGGGGATGGATGGGCTGCGATGCGGAGCTGGGGCTGCGGGGCAGCTGCGGGTCGGGGCTGGCAGCCCGGGGCGGTGTCGAGCCCCTGGTGGCGGCGTGGGGAGGGTCGGTCCCCATTTGGGGCTGGCACCGTGAGCTGACACCGGGATGCGGGGTGGGAGCCGAGCCTGCAGCCGAGCTCCTCTCCCCGGGCACGGGGCTGCTGCCGTCGGGTGGGCTCCAGGCTGGGCAGAGCCCTGTGAGCAGCGACCCCCGGGAATGCAGGGATGGGGATCGGGATTTGGGCAGGTGTTGGGGAAGATGAAACAGGAAAGCCTTATAAATATGATTGCCTAGCAAAAGATTTTGAGAATATGGAAATTATAAGCGAAACTATGAAGTGACAGCAAGCTTTGAGATACCTCAATACTGAACAACTGGAAAACAATGGTGTGGCTGGCTGAAGGTGATCCCCTTTTGATGGAACAACACCCTCTGCTTGCAGACAGGCCCAAGGGTCAGAGCAGACCCTACAGCTTGGCAGGAGGGGCCCAAAGAGGAGTTTTTAGGGTTTAAAATGTAACACAGTATGGTAATGTAATGATTATGACAAGCTGTATGGAACTGCTATAGGATTTGTATCTTGTACTAGATTGGTTAGTGAGAATTAGAATATTCAACACAGAAGAAAATTTATTGTATTGTAACAGGAAACTTGCTCTATTACACTTTTGCTCTCTTGCCCTCTCACTCTCTCATCCTCTCTCCCCCTCTCTTCTCTCATTCCTGCTCTGAGCTGTGTTTGGCAGCTCTCAGCAGGGCCTGCACCCAGGCCCTTTGCAATAAACCCCAAGTTCCAGACCTGGCTCCAGAGATCTCTGGTCTCTGTCTGTCCCGATGCTCCTACAGGCAGGGATCCCCCCGTGCTTCCCCCCCGAGGGCTTCTCCTGCCAGGCTTCGCAGTACAAACACCCCCCCCATCTCCCATCTGCACCTCCACCCTCCCTGCCCTGCCCTGCCCTGCCCCGGGCACTGCCAGCTCTGCTGCTCGGCTCAGACACCCGCGCCCTTTTGCTGTTCCGCTAATTGCCCGGGATCAATTATTCATTGTGCAGTAATGAAGCAGGGCGAGGGTAGAGAACCCGGCTGAGCAGCGAGCCCTGGGCTCCGGCCGGCCTCGCTGGGTGAGGAGCAGAGCTCGGGGAATGTTTCTTGTGAGCACTTTCACAATGACTCCCACCAAGATTTTCTCAAGTTTTGGTAGTTCTGCTTTGCATTTCTGGCTCTGCTTTCTTCCCCTCAGCCCCGTGCTGTGCTTTAGATGCTGTTCCCTGTAGCTGGGAGCTTCCTGGGTTCTTAGAAGTCACTTTGAAATCCTGAGGTGCTCAACAGCCTTTCACAGAAGTTTCCAATCTGGTGGATCTGGGCACAGTTTGTCCCATGCTAAGAACCCAAATTGAAAAATATTTTCCTTTTGCTTTAGGAGAGATCTACTTTGGAAAGATTGGTTTTCCTTGATGATGTGGGTACTCTTTTTTGCATCAGCTGCAATCCAGCTGGGGTGGGGTGGGATGTTGCCTCCAGCACAGGGAACCCACTGCTGTCTGCAGCTCTCCCTAGATAACCTTGGTCTCATTCCCATGGAGTTAAATGCTTTTGGGGACAGGTGAGGCCTCTCAGAGCAAAGGTCTTTGAGGGGCAGCAGGAGCCAGAGAGGGACACAGGGAGGATGGAGCTGCCATGGTTGGGGACAGCCACAAGATTGGCTCCTCCTGCAGAGTCCCTGGAGGTCCATCCACCCTCCTGGGTGAGAGCACATCCCTTGCTCTCCTGCTACATCCATGTCCAACAGCTGCAGGGACTTTCCTGCTTTTCCCAATCCCTGCTTTTGGCTGAGGAGGTACCTGGGTGCAGGGCAGCTCTCTGAGCTGAGTTTTGCCTCCATAAAAGAAAGAGAAAACCTGAGCATCCCCATCAGGAGCCAGGAAAGGCTCAATTAAACTCAATTAAATATCCCCGTGGCCAGACATTCCTTGAGCCACAGTGGCTCCACAGTGCTCTGAGAGGAGCAGAGGCTTTGAAATGAGAAGCTGAAAGCCTCAAACCCCAAAAATCCCTGACCTCTCCTTGCTGGGGATTCCAGGGAATGCCACCTGTGCCAGCATTCCTGGCAGTGGGAGAGCTGGCAGCAGCACCAGGGCAAGGGCAGGGCAGGCTCCAGCTCTCAGTGTGCTGTCTCTATGGTTGGGGTTTTCCCAGCTGGAAGCCCCAGCTGTGGGCCACCAGCAAGGCCACATTATTAAAAGAAATGCTGGAGAAGTCAAGGTTGTGATGGCACTTACTGAAATTTTCTCTGCTGGTGAGCTGGAACTGTCCTGGATGTGAGCAGCAGCTCAGAAAAACCTGAGTTTGAAGTACAGACCAAGGAGCAGAGGGTTTGCAGTTCTTCTGCCCTGCCTTGGTTTCAATAAAACTTTAAAAACTTGAAAAAAAACCTAATTTTTGAGATAGTGAGTGATCCTTGATGGCAAAGAGAACCCAGAGAGTGGGTAACAGGTGCAAGGTTTGAGGATGTTGAAGCAGGCAGGGCAGTGTTGGCTTTTTTTGGAGTGTGTTGATATTTGCTCAATGGGGAGATAATTCTCAGGAACTCTATTGCTGTTGCTCTGCTCTCAGACCTATCATCCTCCTTCCCTAAAATGACCCCAGAGAGCCATCCTGGGCTTTGGAGGCAGCTCTTCCTTCTGCTTTCTCTTCCCCTTCTCAGGAAATGCTGCCTTGGCCTCTGAGTCTGAGACAGAAACTGGAGGAGTGAAGTGTGAGACCCTACAGGGAGGATGGAGTAAATCCCCTCAGCCCTGCCCCGATGCAGACAGGGAAACCCAGAGGCTGGGAATGGCAAAACCACTTTGTTGGGTGCAGGGGAGGATGCAGGTGGTGAAAAAAGGAAAATCTACATGTGGAGGTCAGGGACAGCCAGATGCTGAGAGCAGTGAGACCAAGGCATTGGGAATGGAGAAGTCCAGATGTTGGCTGCTGGCTCCTGAGCTGCTGCAGGGAGAGCAGGGGATGTTTGGGTGAGTCTGTGAGGGGGAAGGACAGCAGCTCCCTCAGACAGCACCAGCTCTGCCTCCACTGCTGCTCCTCCAGCAGCCCCTTGGCCACATGAAGGGGTGAGAAGGTGTCAGCCCCCCTCAGGTACTGGAGAAGCTGCTCAGTGGCTCCAGGGCCTAAAGGGCTCCAGGAGAGCTGGGGAGGGAATTTGGGCAAGGGCCTGGAGTGCCAGGACACAGGGAATGGCTCCCACAGCCAGAGGGCAGGGCTGGATGGGATATTGGGAATTGGGAATTGTTCCCTGGCAGGGTGGGCAGGCCCTGGCACAGGGTGCCCAGAGCAGCTGTGGCTGCCCCTGGATCCCTGGCAGTGCCCAAGGCCAGGTTGGCTGTGGCTTGGAGCAGCCTGGGGCAGTGAACCCCATGGAAGGAGGTGGGATAAGATGGGCTTTAGGTCCCTTCCAACCCAAACCATCCTGTGAGCCTGTGAAACCTGGTCACATCCCCATCCTTGAGGTCCCAATCAGCTTTGGGCAGCAAGGTGGCCTTGGCTGATGAAGAGCTGATGAAATCCCTGGTGCTGATGCAGTCCCAGCCAGGAGCAGCTCCGTGGGCTGGCAGTGATGGCATTGCTGCCTCTGCCCAGCCCAGGTGATGCTGAGCAGAGCTCAGCCCTGTGCAGACAGCATTTCACAGCCCTGGTGATGCTCTCAGCCCAACATGGAACCGACCCTGGCTCATGGTGAGGCTGCTGCTCATCCCCTCCATGCCAGAGAAGAGCAGCAGAGGCTCTGATTGAATTAGTGCAAGGATTTAATTTAATCCCCAAATGTCTCTCATTTTAAAGGAGCCTGTTCATTTCCTTCTAGGACCTTATCAGATGCAGGCACCCAGCACTGTGAGCAGGACTGGGCAGAGAGGCAGTGTTGGGGGAGGGCTTTGTGGGCACTGACTCCAGGGCTGTGTGGGTTTTTCCTCTAATTATTTCATGAGATAATGATGACAGTGATTGCAAGACAAATAAAACATCAGCAGCATCATTGAGGCAGCTCTGGTGCAAATGGGCAGCCTGGCAGGGCAGGGCTGGAACATTCCCTTCTTACAGGGAATTAATGTGCAATGTCACCCCAAGGGTGGGTGAGGGAGCATTTGCTTTGTGCCTGACACCAAATCCAACTGTTTCATCCAGCGATGCCATGGATGCACCAAGCACAACGTGGTCTCTGAATTTGTGTTCTGACTCTCTGGGGGAGTTCAGGTGATGCTGAATCTCTGCTGGGTGAGCCAGGCTGGGTGGGACAGAGCTGCTGCTCTCTGTGCTACAGGTGA
Organism: Ammospiza nelsoni; assembly: GCF_027579445.1. Taxonomy (NCBI): domain Eukaryota; kingdom Metazoa; phylum Chordata; class Aves; order Passeriformes; family Passerellidae; genus Ammospiza; species Ammospiza nelsoni. The sequence continues at coordinate 1,802,455 of NC_080652.1, read as the reverse complement.
CGCAGGGACCCTTTGGGTGTGATAAACCAGGACAGGGCACAGCTGGACACGTGTGGGCTGTGGCACTGAGCTCCAGCATCTTCCTGGAAACCCACCCAGCTCTTTGCCCCTGAGCCCAGGCTGGGGGGTGTCTGTGCTGTCCCCTCTGGGCACAGGGGGCTCACACCCCCCACCCCTGGTGTTTCCTGGAGGTGACAGCAGTTCTGCAGCCCAACATCTGCACACAGCTGCTGGGGATGTCCTGGGTGGTTATCCCTCCTTTTTGTGCTTGGGGGAATGAGGGGTGTCCCCTGCAGGGTGGCTCTCCCTGGGGTACTGTCACAGGCTGGGACTTCCACAGGGATGGAACCTCTGTCCACTCTGTGTGTGACTCTTCCCAATGGGATGTGTGGCTGGATGGGCTGACTCCTGGGGCTGCTGTCCCTTTTGAAGCTGAAGTCAGGGGTGTTTTTGTTAACTCCAGCTTTCTGGTATCACTGGGTTTGTGAAAATGCTTGGATCTCAGCTGGGGATACAGTGACTTCTTTTCTGGGTGGTTTGTTAGCTGAGGGTGGTCCTGTGGAATAGTCCCTGCCCCAGGACCTGTGGAGGAGGGAATTGCTTCTTAAAGAGAGGATTTTCTCTCCTTTGGTCTTTTTTCCCCTGCTGGGCTGGTTTTGCCCATTTGGCTTAGACACAAAAATCACACAGGACCCTGCTCTGGCAAGAGAGGGCTCATCAGAGGCTCCCCCTGCTCACAAAAACAACCTTGGAGGTTCTTTCCCTTGGATTTTTCCCTTTGAAAGGACAGAGCTTGCCCAGGCCTTCCCCAAAAGGCAAAGAGACCTGGAAAACCCATCCCCAAAGGCACAAACCCCGGCAGGGGCTGGCAGGAGCGGCTGTGGTTTTGTGGGGCTTGCCCAGAGCTCGGGCTGAGCTGGGGCAACGCAGGGATGGGCAGAGCCCGGCGCTTCCCCTCGGCCTTTGATGATAACGCGGTGCAGGAGGGGCCAGAGCTGCCGAGGAGCTGCTGGGTTTCTCTGCAGCCCTGGGGGATCCCGGCAGGGCAGCAGCTCCAGCAGACATCGGGGTGAGGATGCTGCCATGGCTCTGCCTCTGTGGCTGGAGCCCAGCTGGTGCCCTGGGATTCCTCAGAATCCCCCTCAGTGGGAGCTGAGTGCCACCATCCCGCTCCTGCCAGCCGGGGCACCTGGTGTTCCAGGGCTCGGGAGCAGCGCTGACTGCTGACAGCAATGGGTGACTTGGCACCACCTGGGGACGTGGGGACAATGCCATCCCACCCCACAGAGCACTGCTAGCGTTGTACAAATCGGTGCCAGCCTTGAAGGTGGGGTGTGAGGAGGTGAAAGGCTCCCCAGGAAGGTGCCAGAGAGATCTGGGGATTTGGGGTGCTTCTGGTTTCATCCTTCTCTATCTTCTCCTGTGGCAGATGCTGGAGACGGACGCCGAGAAGCCGGGGCAGATGCCCTCGGAGGACGGGAAGGCAGCAGTGGGTGATGCCCCTCTGGCTGCCAAGGCAGCGGCTCTGGCCGAGCCCTGGGACGCTCTGGGGGCCACCCAGGCTCCTCTCCCGGCGGAGAAGCAGCCGGTGGCCACGGCAAAGGGAGAGGAGCAGCCCGGCCCCCTGCCCGCCTTTGTGATCCCCGAGCTGCGGCTGGACAGCACCTTCAGCCAGAGCGCCGCGGGCACGGGCGGCGCCACGGACGGCGAGGACGAGGAGGAGGATGAGGAGGAAGATGAGGACGAGGAGGACGAGGAGGAGGAGGAGGACAGCGACGAGCAGTACCTGGAGAGGAACGAGCTGAAGCGCAGCAGCATGATCGAGACGGGCGGGCAGCCCGGCTACACCCTGAGCGTGCAGGGCTCGCTGCGGCGCCGCACGCACAGCGAGGGCAGCCTCCTGCAGGAGAGCAAGGGCCACTGCTTCACCTCCGACACCACCCTGCACTGCCCCGACGGCCAGGGCACCGCCGCACGCTGGGCCCTGCCCTCCCCCAGGACCCTCAAGAAGGAGCTGGTCAAGAACGGCGGCTCCATCCACCAGCTGACCATGCTCTTCTCGGGCCACAGGAAGGTACGGACGTGGTGCAGGGACAGCTCCTGGGCTGGAGAAGTCCTGCCATGTGGGCCCTGTCTCCATTGCCATGGCAAAGCTCCCTTCTGAGGGTCCCTGCCCCTGGCAGCAGCTCTGGAGGTGCCAGCACCCAGGCATGGCACACACAGCAGCGTGCTGGGGCCGTGGGTGGCACTGCCACTGCTGCACCCATGGCCTGGGCAGCGCTGTCTGCTGGGATGCTGGTGGCTGAGTGTCCCTGGGGATCTGGGAATGCACAGGGGAGAGTCCCTGGTGACAGTCCCCAGCGTGCAGGAGCAGTGGGACCCTCTGCCCCAGCAGCTTCTGCAGGGCTTTGGCCACTGTGGGTCCATCTCATGCAGAAGCTGTGCTCAGCAGGGATGTGTGACCCCCTGTGCTGCAGGAGGAGCAGCAGAGGCTGTGCTGAGGCAGCTCTGCCCAGGACTGGCCAGTGCAGTCCCAGGGTCTGGGGTGCTCCTGAGCCCCCAGAGCAGAGCTGGCCCTGGCTGCATGGTGCAGGAGTGAGCTGCCAGTGCAGAGATCATTCATGGGAGTGCTGCTGTCCCCATCCTCCCCAGGTGGCACTGGCAGGGTGCTGAGAATGGCCCCAAACCCTGCTCTGCCCCATCCCCAGCTCTGGGTGCTGCTCGGGGCTCTGGTGCTCAGCACAGGGCTGCAGTTCAGTGCTCAGGGTGTGCTCCCAGACCAGGACCATCCCTGCTACTTGGGAGCTCCTTGCAGAGGCACATTCTGCTCCAGAGCCATGGCTCCTTGGCAGGAGAGGCTGCTGCAGACCCTGGGGTTAAACCCAGCCTGGGTTAACCCTTTTCCTGCCACGCTGCTTGAAAAGCCACCCTGATGCTGTTTCCTGGAGGAATTTTTGGGCTCAGTTGGTAAGAGCCCTTCCCAGGGTTACAGACTGCTGGGATGGGGCTGCTGTCTGCAGGGGAGCCCAAACTCTCCTGGAGACTGAGGCCAACAATTAATTGTGTGCGGGAGGAGATGGAGGGTTCAGACCCGCCCTATCCCCGATAAAGAAAAGCCACCCTTGTGTCAGGGACGCGGTCGCTGCCTGTCACACTTGCGGGGGAGGCGGTGACAGCGACAGCGCCAGCGTCGGCTGGGAGCGTCCCGTGAGCGGTGCCCTGAAGGAGAGCTCACAGTGCCGCTGTGTGTGCAGCCCCGAGCCTGCAGCCCTGAAACCCTGCATCCGTGCATCCGTGCAACCCTGCAATCCTGCAACCCTGCAGCCCTGAGCCTGCAATCCTGCATCCCTGCATCCCTGCAGCGCTGCCCGGGCCGGGTGGGCTCTGTGTCCCTGCCGGGCACCCCGGCTGTGTTCCCCCTGCCCCGGGGAGCGCCCTCTGCTCTTCCTGCTCTCACTTGGGGAGACATTTTCCCGAGAGGTGAACGCAGCTCCTCCTGCGTTAAACTGTTCTGAAGGTGCACGTTAGACTGGGATTTTTGGGGCAGGGACTGGCAGCCTGTGCCGGTGGAGAGGGCAGTGTGGTGGCTGCACCTCCTGCAGCTCCCAGTTCCAAGCCTGCAGGAGCTCTGGCTGCCTGGAGCCTAAATCCCCGCCCATGTGTTCTGCTGGGCACCCCTGCCTGTTCCTGCTGCCCTGCTCCCTGCTCACATCACCCTGCTCCCACTGCCCCATTTCCTCTGCTCTGCTCCCATTGCTCTGCTCCCACCACCCCATTCCCATTGCCCTATTCCCACTGCCCCATTCCCACTGCTCTGCTCCCATTACCCTGCTCCCGTCATCCCATTCCCATTCCCCTGTTCCCACTGCCCCACTCCCATTGCCCTGTTCCTATTCCCCTGTTCCCACCACCCCATTCCCACTGCCCCGTCCCCACTGCCCCATCCCCACTGCCCCATCCCCACTGCCCTGTTCCCATTCCTCTGTTCCTATTCCCCATCCCCACTGCCCTGTTCCCATTGCCCTGTCCCCACTGCCCCATTCCCACTGCCCCATTCCCACTGCTCCATACCCATTGCCCTATTCCCACTGCCCCATTCCCACTGCTCCATACCCATTGCCCTATTCCCACTGCCCCATTCCCACTGCTCCATACCCATTGCCCTGTCCACACTGCCCCATTCCCGCCATGCTCCCACTGTCCCATTCCCCTTGCCCTATTCCCACTGCCCCATTCCCATTCCCCATTCCCACTGCCCTATTCCCCTTGCCCTATTCCCACTGCCCCATTCCCCATTCCCACTGCCCTATTCCCACTGCCCCATTCCCCATTCCCACTGCCCTATTCCCACTGCCCCATTCCCCATTCCCACTGCCCCATTCCCACCGTGCTCCCACTGTCCCGTTCCCCTTGCCCTGCCTCTCCAGCTGCCTGTGGAGGGAGTGCAGCAGTCAGGGAAGGCAGACACGGGGCTGAGCCGCTGTGGGATTGTAGCCCCTGCCTACACTTCGGGAACACTTTCATTGCTCTGTGCCCTTGAATAGTTCAATGAAAACCTCCCAGCTTTTTGGAGCAGGCCACTGATGCACAATTCCCACAGGGAATTCCCCACCAAGGATCAAGCACTGGCAACACCTGCACCCAGCTGCAGGGCCTTGCTGCAGAGCCATCACATCCATCAGCCTTGGTTATTTTCCCATCTGGGAGTGTTCCAGAGGGGCTCATCCTACAGCCTCCTTTAACCCCATCGTGCCCGGTGTCCCTCCCCATCCTCCTTCCCGCGGTGGGGTTTGGAGCTGGATGTTCTATGGGCACGGTGGGGAGCCTGGGGCTCCTCGGGAGAGCTCTGCCGCTGCCTTTTGTCCCCGAGGCCGGAGCCTGTGCGGACAATGGCAGGAAGGCGCGGCCAGCCCGTCTGCCGGGGCTGCAGCGGCCGGGGCCGCATTGTTCGGGCCGATAAACTCCGGAAAGCGGGGCCAGAATGGAAGGAAATGTCCGGAACCCCGGGCCCGGGGCTGCGGGGCTGAGCGCTGGGTTCCCACGGCCCGGCCGCGGGGGATGAGCCTGGAAAGCGCCCGGCAGGGACACACAGCCCCCGGGGCTCCTGAAACACCCCACGGCCAGGGCGGGCCCCGAGTGTCACCATGTCCCCTTGGTTCCATCAGGCCCCGCAGTGTCACAGTGCTCCCTGCGCTCCCTGAGGCCCCACACCACCCAGCCCAGGCCATTGCCCTGGTTCCAGTCACTCCCAGTATGACCCCAGTGACCCCCAGTCTCACTCAGTATATCCCAGTTGCCCCCAGCATGCTCCCAGTCACTCCCACTTCCTCCCAGTTGCTTCCAGCATGATTCCAGTTGCCCACAGCTACTCAGAGTCACCATCAGTGCAGTTCCAGTTGCTCCCAGTATATCCCAGTTTTCCCCAGCATGGTCCAAACTGCCCTCAGCATGCTCCTGGTCACTCCCTGTATGATCCCAGTCCCCCTAGTGTCATCCCAGTTCCACTCAGTATGATCCCAGTTGCACCCAGTCACCCCTAGTACAGTCCCTCTCAGTGCCAGTATGATCTCAGTGGCCCCCAGTATAGACACAGTCACTCCCAGTTGCTCCAGGTTGCCCCCAATATGGTCCCAGCTGTTCCCAGTGTTGTCCCCTCCAGTATGGTTACAGACACTCCCAGTACATCCCAGCTGCCCCCAGCATGCTCATTCCCAGTCACCCCAGTTTCCCCAGTATGGTTGCAGTTGCCCCCAGGAAGACCTCACTCATTCCCAGTCACCCCAGTTGCCCCAGCATGGTTCCTCCCAGGGATCAGGATGCTGGCCATGAGCATCTGCAGCGTGCAGGGATGGATGGAATGCTAAATCCCCTGGGCCATGGTGATCCTGTGGATCTCCCTGCCTGGTGCCAGCCTTTGTGGCTGTGCTGGTGCTGCCCTGAGCTCTTGGCACATCCCAGATCCCCTTGGTTTGTCCAGGCTGCCCTGGAGCAGTGGTCAGAGAGGACAATTGTAAACTGCAATGATATGATTCAATTATAGTTGTCCTGCTCTGATTTCTCCTGCCTGGGGACTGCTGGGGACTCCTGATTGATTTTGGGTGCCCAGCCTGGTTCTGGGGGGCTCTGTGGGCAGAGGCAGGATCCCTGTGCCCCCTCAGGAGCAGGAGCACCAGGAATGGGGATTGAATGCTCTCCCTGTAGGAGGTTCCACTGTCAGCACCTTGAGCCTGGAGGGTACCTGGGCTGTGGCCCTGGGGTCTCCTTGGATGCTCCAGGAGCACCACGGGCTGAATTGGCAGAGGATGAGGAGGGCAGGGAGGTTCCTGTGTCAGGAGCTTGTCCTGTGTCACTGCCATCCTGGGGAAGGGGCCCTGTGGGTGCTGTGGGTCTGGGCTGGGTGCTGTGGGTGCTGTGGGTGCTGTGGGTGCTGTGGGTGCTGTGGGTGCTGTGGGTGCTGTGGGTCTGGGCTGGGTGCTGTGGGGATGCTGGCCCTGCTGGCTGGTGACACAGAGTGACACCGTGGGCGCGTCCTGGTGTGATAACAGACACTGTTCTTCTGTTCCCCCAGCTGAGTGGAGCAGACCCCGAGTGCAGCTGTGACGAAGGGGACGAGACCTCCCGCAAGAAGCGCAGCAAGAGCCTGTAAGTGTCACACTGGGGGTGGCACCAGGGGGTGCCAGGGCTGTCTGTGGGGTCAGACACCTCGGCTTATCCCTGCTGGAGCCCTCAGGATCCCTGTCTTCCCCGTGACTTTTTCCAGCAGCAAAGCCACGCACTGGGGTCTCAGTTCAGAGGGAATTGTTTCCAGGGAGGGTGCGGGGTGTGCTGGGGGCACTGCCCAGCCCAGCTGGGAGCCCGGGCAGGGCGAGGACACGGGCTCTGGGGAGAAACAGCGTGCCCGGGTTCAGGGAGAGGACATGGAAGCGCTGAAATCTGAGCTGGGGCCTCCTTCCCGCTGGCCCCATGCCGGGAGGGGAATGGGGAGGTGGGATGGGGAGGGTCAGGCTCAGCCCTCGCCACTCATCCGCGGCAGAGCGGTGGGAGCGGGGACCGCGGGGACCCCCGGGGACACCGGCAGCTCTCTGCTGCCCCCGGTAAGGCTTCGGGGTGCCAAAAAGTGGGTGCGAGCAAGGACAAGGCAGCCGTGGCCTTTGCTGCCCTCAAACACAGCTGCAGCTGAGGGAGGCAGAGGCACGGGTGAGGATGTGCGGGAGCGAACTCTGCAGAGCGAGGATCCGGCCGGGGGTGCCCGGGCCGTGTGCCACGTGTGCCCGCTGCCCTGCTCCCTGCTCAACCACCCTGAGCCCTGTGCGGGCAAACGGAGCAGCCACACGTGCTCGGAGCGGCCCGGGCTGCGAGGGGGCTGCGCACGCCGCTGTGCCAGCGAGCGGCACTGTGGGCCCGCGCTGCCGCAGCGCTGCCGCCTATTTTTGGCTCTTTTATTATTTCACCCCCCAACAGTGGAAATGAAAGCAAAGCCCTTGGAGCAGGGACGTCCCCGCGGCCGCGGGGGGAGGCTGGGCCCCCCCCGGTCAGGAGAGGGCTCCGCTCACCTTGAGCGGCGGGGGATGCTCGGGGGATGCTCCGGGGAGCGCTGGCAGCGCCATTGGCTGCGCCGCCCGTCCCCGCCGGCCCCGGGACTATTTATGGGGCGGGGGCCGCGGTCCGCGCTGCTCCTCTCCCGGCCTCCATGTGCCACGCCATGGTGGACTTTTCCGAAAAATACCTGGAAAGGTAGGACAGCCAGGGTCCTGTGAGGAACGGGGATGTGCTGCCCCGGGGATGGTTTGGAAACAGCGCAGGGTGATGTGCTGGGCCTCGTGGTCATGCTGGGGTGCTGGGGCAGATCGATTTATAGAGGCAACTCCGCAGTGAAATCAGCAATTGTTTTGTGGAATTACTTTTGCTGGGGCATTTATTGTGCAGTGTGGCCGCAGCTGGAGGCTGTGCTGCCCATGGCTGTCACAGCCTGGGTCGGTGCCACTCCTTCTGTGCAAGGGTGTGCAAGAGGAGCAGCATGTGGAAGTTGGGGAGCTTCCTTAGGAGGTGTTTGCTTGGTGTGTTCCAGCTGGGAAATCCACCCAGGAGCCAGGATCACCTGCCTGGTGTGTTCCAGCTGGCCCAGTGCCGAGGGCTGTGCTGTGAGGGTGACCCTCCTGTGTCACACAAGGGGTGTTCAGAGCTCTGCCAGCCCGAATGCTGCCCTGCTAAACTGGCACTGCTGGGAACAACTGGGAGCTGCTGTCCTGTTAAACTGGGAGCACTGCTGAGAACAGCTGGGAGCTGCTGCCCTGCTGAACTGGGAGCACTGCTGGGATCGCTGCTCGGGGCTGTGGATGGCTGGTCCCGTGTGCTGGCGGGTTCCCGGCTGCCGGCGGCGCTGGCGGCGCAGCGATGGGAGGCAGATGGGGTTTGGAGCGTGAGGCTCCGTGTTTGGATCTGCTTTTCCCACATTAGCCGGTGCCTGACGTGCGTCCTGCTGGGATCACAGCCCAGGGGGTGTGCAGGCAGTGAAACTGTTCTTGAGGGTATGGATGGCACCGGGGACAGGGGGAGTGATTGCCCTCTACAATCATTCTGTGGGTCATTGGACTGAGCCCTGGGGTTGTTGCACCTTTTATTTTACCCTCCTGGGACTGGAGAGAGCTGTGGGTCTGGAGAACATCACCTGGGGTGGGGTGGTGCATCCGTGCCCTGAACCCCTCCTGTCCCCCTCGTGTCCCTGGGCATGGCTTGGCCAGGTAGAGGTGGCTTCTCTGAGCATCCTTGCTGTGCGACCTGCGGCAGATCCTGTAACGTTAAATTTGCAGAATCAGAAAGAGCAGGAAGTGGAAACTGAAGCCGCTTGTCTAATGAGATGTCAGATAAGGAGCTTCAGATTTAGGGGGCAGAGTCCACCTGTGTTGAGAAAAGAGTGATGCTCTTAAGTTTTGATAAATAAATTACACCCACAAGCAGTGAAACACTGTCTATCTGCACTTTATGATGAGATCGAGGAGAGGTATTTTAAATGGAAGAAATTAAAAACACAGATGGAAGCTGTAATTCTTTCCAGTTATAAGCGTTCCAGCCACATGTAATTAAGATAGCAATATACTTTTTAATGAGTGACAGATCAGTGCCATTGGGAGAAGACTGCCAGAAAAGGGAGTGAGAAGCAAGGCCCAAGCGCTAGAATTGTTCTTGCTGCATTTTTGGGGGTTTGGGGGTTTGGGGGGTTTTTGGGGGTGTTTGTTCGCCGTCCCCGCCGTGTCCGGGTGCAGTGACCGCGCGATGCCACGCGGGGGCAGCACCGCCCGTCCCATCCCTGCTCCTGAATGGGGGGGGGCTCCTTTTCCCACGGCGCTTCCCAAAAATCCGAAATCCGCACAGATTTGTGTGCCTGCAGCTCCCGGGGGTAACCGCGACCCCCACGGCCGTGTGTCCCTCAGTCTGTCTGTCCAGGGATGCCGGAGCTGCGCGGGTGACAAAGTGGGGCGTGTTTGCCCAATGCCCTGCGCTGCCAATCCCGGCCACCCCTTAGGGAAATGTCCCCAGGCCGTGTCCCGCCCGGGCTGGCACCGCACCGTGTGAACACCGTGGGGTGTGCGTGTGTGGGTGCCCACGCAGGGGGGACACGGGGCAGCGAGGTCCCCAGTGCTCTCAGCCCGCTCCGCCCCGCCGCCGGCCCCGCTGCCTTCCCCACGCTCTATAAATAACCCTCGTAAATCCTCGCCGTGATTATTTTTCCCCGCCGTCTCTTGAAAGGCCCCACTATCCGCCTCGGCGCTGATTTTTCCACCTTTCCTCAAGTTTCCCCAGCAACGGCAGAGCCGTCCGAGCCAGCGGCGGGGCTGACACAGCCTTTACTCACTCACTCTCTCACTCTCACACTCCCGGGCCGCCCCACGGCGCATTTAAAGCTCCCCGTGCTGCGCCCTCCCACTTCCCGTTCGCGCTGGAGCGCGGCAGGAGCGCGGCTCGGGCCGGCACAGCGTCCCCGCTGCCGTCCCCGCTGCCGTCCCCGCTGCCGTCCCCGCTGCCATGCCCTTCTTCCGCGACCTGTCCAAGCCGCAGCCGCTGGAGTTCCACGCCGAGATGCTGCTGGCGGTGCAGCGGCCGCACACGGGCAGCCTGCAGCGCCGGCACACCATGAAGGAGTAGGTGCTGGTGGGCGAGGGGCCGCAGGGAGCCGCGGGTCCCCTCGCCCGCCCCGCTCACACTCGCTCTTGTCCCTAGAGCCAAGGACATGAAGAACCGCCTGGGGATTTTTCGGCGGCGGAACGAGTCCCCCGGAGCCAACCCCTCCGGCAAGCTGGACAAAGTGCTCAAATCGCTCAAGTAGGTGCTGCGAGCGGGCGGTGCGGGCTCGGCGACCGCGGGGGTTTGGGGACCGTGGGGATGGGGACCATCGGGGTTTGGGGACCTTGCGGACTTGCGGACAAGCTGTGCTCTGGAGTCCTCACCTCCAGGGAAGCTGTGCTCACCCCGTTTAGGGAAGCTGTGGACAAAGTGTTTGTGTCTAGAGGAGCATTTTAAAAATGTTTTTTGGATGAAAGTCTCCTGCTGGAGGGTGAGAGGTGCTGCCTGCACAGTGGCACCGCAGCAGCTCGGGCTGGAAATTTACCTGACGGCAGCGTTCTCCCAGCGCCTGCCTATGGAACTTTAACTGGCCAGAGGATGGTTTGAAAAACCACTTTGCTCTGGAGATGCTCCAGCAGCTGGAGACAAGCCCTCCCTGCTCTGGCTCCTGGCAGCTTCTCTGGCTGCTTGAATGGGGCAGCTGAAATCCCACTTTTCCACAGCACTACATCACCCAGGGCTTCTTCTATTCTTCCTCAGACACTCCAAGTGCCACAGCTGGTGGCACAGACCCCCGGGGTTGTAGTTTCTTCCTGCCAGCCTAAAGGCAGGGGTTTCCTTTCGGTGTTGCTGCCTGTGCAGAGCCTGGCTCTGCCTTCAGCTGCTCTGCCAGTCCACTACCAAGGTGGGAGCCAGGGCCAGCCCCTCGGGCACACAGCGTGGCTTTATCCTCTGGAAACATTTAGCAGGGGCTGATTTGGGAGCTGGGAGCAGCTGTGCTGGGCTCACAGCCTGGCTTTTAATCCACTGGAAATGTTTAGCAGGCAGCACAAGCAGCTTTTGCTGCTGAGCTTTGCCAACGTCCGTCCTTTCTCCCCAGGCCCACTCCCGAGGAAGCACTCAAATGGGGGGATTCCCTGGAGAAGCTGCTGCTGCACAAATGTGAGTGTGTGTCCATCCCTTCCCTTGTGCTTGCTGCCAGGGGAATATCCAGACATGTGCCTGGATAAAGCTGGGATTTCCTCTTTAATCCCTTCCGGAGTTTGGGGATGCACAAAGCCAAATTAGCCTCTCCCTCGTGTGCCCCCCTCCTGCTCCTGCCAGGCCCAGGGGGGATCTCGGGGACAGGGGCAGGGAGAGCTCCAGGTCAGGGCTGCAGGCCCAGCTTGGGGAGGAGGGGGCAGGGATCCATGGCTGTGCCCAGTTTGGGGCTGTGCAGAGGGACCATGGAGCTGCTTTAGAACATCCTGAGCATGGGAGGACAGCCCTTCTCAGGCACCCTATCCTACACCCAGCCCAGGGGGTGGCATGGGGGCCCTGTCCCCACTCCAGCCCAGCCTCCCTTCTGGCTCTGGGTGCTGCAGCCAGGCTTGGGATGTGGATTCAGCTCCTGGATGGGCTGTGCTGCCCTGGCAGTGCCATCGCTGCCTGTTTGCACAAGGGGCTTTTTTGGGCAGTGCAGGGAGGGGGTTTGGGCTGCAGCTGTGCCGTGCCAGAGCTGAGGCTCCTGTGGGGCAGCTCCCTGTCTGTGAGCAGGGGTAGAACCGTGTCCCTTCTCCCACAGACGGGCTCGCTGCCTTCAGGGCCTTCCTGCGCACCGAGTTCAGCGAGGAGAACCTGGAGTTCTGGCTGGCCTGTGAGGAGTTCAAGAAGATCAAATCCCAGTCCAAGATGGTGTCCAAGGCCAAGAAGATCTTTGCTGAGTACATTGCCATCCAGTCCTGCAAGGAGGTGAGGGCCGGCTCCCACGCTGGCGTGCGGCTCCTGGCACAGTGCCTGCCTGGGGAGCTGCTCACCAACCCTGGTTCCTCTGCCCACAGGTCAACCTGGACTCCTACACACGGGAGCACACCAAGGAGAACCTGCAGAACATCACCCGCAGCTGCTTCGACCTGGCACAGAAGAGGATTTACGGGCTCATGGAGAAGGACTCGTACCCCCGCTTCCTCCGCTCCGACCTCTACTTGGACATAATCAACCAGAAGAAGGGCAGCTCCCCGCTGTAGGCCCAAGGACTGTCTGGGGCAAGCTGGGAGCTGTGCGTTTACATGGAATTGGGCAGTGGAGGCCTTCCCAGGAGCTGGTGGGAGCTTGCTGTGCTGCTCGTGCCCCAGGCCGTACGGACAGGGGGCAGCTGAAGGAACTGAGCCGGGCAGGCTGGCTCTGCTCCAGCCCCACCATCGCTGGTACGACGCCTTCGGGGTGGCCCCGGCGTGGATTTAGCCTGGAGGGAAGCTCCCACAAGATACTGCGAAGCACCTGCCCCAGCCAGGAGCGTTGCTGGAAGGTGGAGAGTGAGCCCAGCTCGGCAAGGAGGGGATCTCGTGCAGGGCTCTGGCAAGGGGACAGCAGCACCGACACAGATGTGGTCCTGGATTAAAGCCTTGTGAACTGGAGCAGCCCCAGGATGCTGCTGTGCTTCCCTGTGGGCCTCCTCCTTCCCTCCTGGGGCCTCTGGCAGGAGCCCGGCGCTTCCTTGGCTCGTGGTGGGTCCCCCTGGAGCAGCGAGAGCCGGGCCCTTGCCCTGTGCTGGAGGGTGCCAAGCACCCCCTCCTGCCCTCACCCCTGGTTTATTTATTGCCCTCCTGTAGCTGGACACGTTGCTGTGTGCTAGGAAAGCCCCGTGTCCTCCCCGTCCCCACGTTACAAGTGCAATATTTGTTTGTGTCGCGGCCGAGTCTCCGGTGGAGTGGATGCCTTTTTCTTTTTGCAGGTGTGTAGATTTTGTAAGGTAGCAGGTTTTGTGTGCCAGACCCATTCCCTGGCAGCGGGCCGCTGGGGGAGCCTGGTGTAAATATCAATTACTGATGCCCTGACGACGGAGGGTTTGGTGGTGGAGAAAAGCAGAAAAGCAACTCTGAGCAGCAGCCGCTCTCCTGACTGGATAACAATGCTGTGTTGGGAAGCAGGGGTTCCTGCTGGCCCTGGCAGGGCAGGGTGCACTGCCTGCCTCCCAGTTTACAGTGCAAAGCATCTCTGCAGCTAGAAACAAACCTACATTGTCATGGTCATAGGTAAATAAAAGGAGAATATAATTTCTTGTAGCTGGCTTTTGTTCGTGCCGTGTTTGTCAGCACTGGTGGAACCGTGCAGCCCTCGCCTTGCTGAGGAGTGTAAAATCCTGTTACTGTGTGCCTAAAGAAGGGAAAATCTGATTCCATGAATTTCTGAGCTTTTTTTTATGATGGAGCAGCTGCCAGAGGCCAGGTCTGGGTGTAGGAGCAGAGTTTTGCCCAAAGTGAGACCGTTCCCAAGGCCAGCGGTCACTGTTAAACACAGCAGGGCACAAAGCTCTGAGCAGGGAAATGCCCAAACACACCAGTGATCTCCTGCAGCTCCAGCTCCCTCTGGGACACACCAAAAGCAGCAAGAAAAGGCTGTCCCAGGTCTGTGCACAGCTTGGCAGGGCTGCTCCTCCCCAGCAAGGGCAGGATGGTGTGGGATGCAAATACTTTGTAAAGGCTGTTCAGGGTGTGTTTGGTACCTGAAGTGCCAGCTGGTTGTGGTGGGCCTTGGATGGCTCAGGGGTGTGACTGTGGTGTCCCAGGGCTGTGCTGGGCTGTGGTGTGGCTGCCCAGAGCTGCTGGTGATGTCCAGGGCTGTGTGGCTGCCCCACCTGAGCACAGCTGTCCCGAGCAGGTACCATCTCTGGGGAGCTGCCTGTTTTCCCTCTCCAAACCACCAGCAGGTGCTGCCAGGTGAGGCAGAGCTGAGGGCTCTGCTCAGGGCTTGGCTGGGCCAGCAGGGTTGGTGATGTGGCTCTCCTGGTGCCTCTCCTGGTGCCTCTCCTGGAGATGCTGTTGGCAGCCCAGGGTCCATGGATGGGGTCCCAGTGGTGCCCCAGGAGCTGCTGGCACCCGGTGGGTGGGGGCACCCTCCCAGCTGCTCCTCCAGGCCAGCCCCTCCTCTTTCTCCTGGCATTGCCCAGAGCTTTCATCTCCTCTCCTTCCCAGCTGGGAGGGTTTCCCTGTGTGTCTGGACTCAACAGAGATTTTCTTGCACCTCCTCCTCTCTCCATCTGCACCCTCCTGAGCTCCTCTCTCCATCCCGAACTGTCAGTGGTGGAAACTCACAGCAGGGTCCCTTCACTGTCCCATTTTCCCATGTCCCCAGGCTCACTGGGGCACCCCCAGAGGCTCTGGGCTCGGGGGCTCTGTGGGCACTGGGCAGCTCAGTCCCTGCTGTCCCCTTCTCCCTGCCCTGAGCACAGCCCCAGCAGCCCTGGTGCATCCCGTGGCGGTGCTGATGCCCAGGAGCATCCCAACCCCATAACAATGCTGGATTTTGAGCCTAAAACCTCCTTCCCTCCAGGAATTATCCCAGCCCAGAGAGGCAGGGAGGGCTGGGGCTGCCATGGGGTGTGTGGGGTGGGAATCTGGTGTTTGGCTTTGATCCCTGCAGGGTACAAAGGTGGGGGAATGAGGACCTGAGCTGACTCCCTGGGAAGATGAAATAGCCCTGGGTGAGTGGCAGGAGCTGGGTTATTGCTGTAAGAGAATTTATTGCTGGTTCCAGGCTGGCCTGAGTCACTTGGCACACGCCATCCCCACGTGTCTGGGGACACAATTCCCTGGAAGGACAGGTTGGGGCAAAGCTGGAAGGGCCACGTGCTTTTCCCTTGTTTTCCTGGGATGGCCAGTGCCCCTGCACAGGACAGGTCTCAACATGAACCCAGGTCTCCTCTTGGACTCTGTGGTGACACTGAAGCCACAGCTTTGTCCTCTCTGTGCTGAGGGAGAGAGGCTGTGACAGCTTCTCCAAGATTTTGTGCTGCAGAGCAGAAAGTGTGAGCAGCTTGGAGCATCTGCATGGGAACTGCTGAGGGAAGTGAGCCCAGGGAGGGGGTTTGTGCTGGGGACATTGGTTGGGGTGGAGATCCAGCCCAGGTTTGTTCTGGGATATTGGTTGGGGTGGAGATCCAGCCCACGTTTGCCGGGGGAAGGAGATCCAGCCCAGGTTTGTTCTGGGGATGTTGTTTGGGAAGGAGATCCAGCCCAGTTTGTTGGGATGGAGATCCAGCCCAGTTTGTTGGGGGATGTTGGTTGGGGTGGAGATCCAGCCCAGGTTTGTTAGGATGGAGATCCAGCCCAGGTTTGTGCTTGGGACATTGGTTGGGAAGGAGATCCAGCCCAGGTTTGTTCTGGGGACATTGTCTGGGATGGAGATCCAGCCCCACTGCCCTGAGGGGACACAGGAGCTCTTTCAGGGACACTGAGCCTACAGCACAGAAGGGGAAGAGAAATGTCCTTCTGTAGCACAAAATCAAACATCCAGGACAAAATCCAGTCATGCCAATAGAAGAAATTCCTGACTCATGGATGCCAATGCCACAAGCCTGTGTGAAGGGAATGGGAATTAGATATATCCCTAATTCCTAATTTGAGCCACAACCCAAGTGCCACTGCTGCAGGGACATTCCCAAGGCAGCAATGCTGGGATCAGGGGGTCACCTGGCTGGGGGTGGCCCTGGGGGACGAGAGGGGACATTTCCTGCACTGAAGCCACCCAAGAATGGTGACACAGGAGCTGCTGCCTGTCCTGGGCTCATCCTGAGGATCAGGGATGTGGGGAAGAGCTGCCTGTGGACATCACTGGTGCTGCAGCCAAAGGGAATTTCCTTTGTGTGGAAACTGGTGCCTTCCAAAACAGGGAGCAGCTTATCTCAGCAGATAACGAGGATTTATCTCTGGGCTAAAAATTAGTGGTTGCTGAGTTGCAAATAGCAGCAGCTCAGCCGTGTTTGTTGTGTGCAAACAGGGCAAAGTCCAGCCAGGTGCTCCTTGTTCATCCATGGCACACAGCTCACCCAGCTGAAGGCAAAGCTCCCAGGGAAGGGATTTATGTGGGAAAATGGCAATTATCACCAGACAGAGCTGAAAGCTTCAAAATCTGATGTTTTTGAAGAAGGTAAAATGTCCTAAGATCCTGGATTTAATGTGATGGTTCCCTCACATCCTCAGGGATGAGGAGGTTGGGATGAACAAAAAGCACTTGGAGAGGTGGGAAAATGTGTCACCTGTCCCAGGTGATGGCCTTGACCCTGCAGGTGCCCCTCAGGTCAGTGTTGCATCAGCTGTCTGACGTGGCTGGCAGCCAGGGATGGGTGCTGGGGTCACCTGTGAGTCACAAAAGCAAAGGAAGCTCTGAATGTGGCAGCTGCAAATGCAGCTCAAGCTGCTGAGCACCTCTGGCATGAAGATTTATTGGGAGAAGGGAATGAGGAGGGAGAGAAGGGAATGTAGCCATGCAGGTGAGCACCTGGGCTGCAAGGATCCTCATTCCAGAGCTGGCTGAGCCAGGAGCACAAAGCTTTTCTCTTATTTCTACAGAAACAGAACTTCGCCTTTTTTTGCAGGCATGTCCTGTGCCCCAAGACACTCCAGCACTGCCCAGCCTTTACTTTTCCAGGGCACCATCCTGGAGGACAAACCCACCCAAATAAACAGAACTTTCTACTGAGCAAAATCATTCCTTGGACCCCTGATTAGACAAATGTTCTCAGAATAGAAGCAAGGCTGCTTTCCAGCCACAGACTAAACACAGCTCAGCAGTTTGATACTGAAACCACTGACACAAGAATTCCCTGCCTGGAGTAAACAGCTGAGCTGCTGTGACAGTCCCTTCAGGCTTATCAGGAGCAGCCTGAGCTCTAATTTGGGTGCTGAGGTGCCCAGGATCTGTCTGGAGCCCCACCACAGGAGCCCCCAGCTGTCTGCAGGGTGGGGATGGAGGTCAGCCCTGCTCTGGCTTTGTCTGGGGCCTTTGGCATGCCCTGGGTGTGATAAGGGTGCAGAGTCTGTTTGTCCTTCCTGCTGGGGCTGGGCTGGGCTGGGGAGGGGGTGCTCAGCTCATTGTCCTGCCCAGGGTGCCACAGGTGCCCTCCCAGAGCATCCCTGCACTGGGGCTGGCAGAACCAGTGCCACCAACCCCACCAATGCAAGTGGCATCAACGATGTCACCCCCAAACAATGCAAGGGAGCAAATACAGAGAAAGTAAAAGGATTCTGAGGTAAAAATAAAACCAGACTCAGAGGTTTCTGTCCAGGATACAAACCCAGCTTGGCTGGGCCGGGGCCAGGGCAGGAAATGCAGCGGTGCTGGAGTCCCCTGGGTGCCTCCAGCTCAGTGGGGAAGCATTGTTGTGGCCCTCTCATGGCTCATTTTCTGATTCTTCCCTGCATGAGGTCATTTTTGCTCAGCCCATGCAGCTCACACATGTCCTGGAGCTGGGGAGGAAAGCAGAGAATGCTGAGTGCAGCCAGCCCTGAGCCTGGGGAGGATGGAGCAAAGGATGGTGGAAAATGCTTTTATTTGTGGCTGAGCAGGGGTGGCACACAGGGAGGGGACAAGGGGCACCTGCTCCTCAGGGTGACCCCTGCCAGCACCTGCATCCTCTTTGTGTGGTGAGAATCCCAAAATCAGCAAGGTGAAAATACCAAAATCTCCATCTCCCACAGGCAAGGATAAAGCTGATTTTGGCATTCCCACCTTGGGGAAATCTGGGATTCCCCATTTCCCTGCCCCCTTCCCTTGGCAGGGGGGAAGAAGAGCCAAGCAGGAGCAGGAGGGGGCTGTGGATGCAGTGTTTGCACAGGAGCCATTTGCAAGTAATTTCTTGTCCCTTCCTGAACTAATAGGACAATTACTTGGGGCCACACGTGTTTCTCATGGAAAGTTCCACACGGGCCCTGCGTCATCTCCTCGGGGGAGCAGCCCTGCTGGCCCTGACGTGATTTTCTAGACAAAGACAAGCAGGTGAAACTGCTGCTCCTGGGCCTGGGGACAGCTGGGATGGGTCACAGAGCACCAAACAAAGCTCCCAGGGCAGAAGGGGCTGAAAGCTGATCCCAGGGCCAAACAAGCTCTGGGATGGAGCTGCTGGGCTTGGCATGGAGCTTTTGGATGTGTCCCTCTCACTGTGGGTTCTGTACCCTCCAGCCAGCTCAGGAGGTGGGGGAGAAACCAGGGGGAATCCTGGAGAGGCTGCTGAGGTGCAGGGAGGAGAGGGGTGGGATGTAGCAGCATCACAGCTTTGGGAAGGACAGCAGGAAAGGTTCAGAGCAGGGCCAAAGTTGTCAGGGTAGCACCAGGTGACACAATAAGGGGCAGCAGCACAGCGTGTGACAGCTCACAGAGCTGGGGACTGTCACAGACATCTTTTATGAAAATCCTTTCCTTACGATTTTTTCTCCTGAGAAGCTGGGAGGCCTCAGGAACAAAATGTAAACAATGATTATCTGCTGCTGTGGAATGCAACAGGTGCATCTGGGATTGGTCTCATGTGGTTGTTTCTAATTAATGGCCAATCACAGCCCAGCTGGCTTGGACAGAGAGTCTGAGACAGAGTCTTTGTTATTCATTCCTTTCTATTCTTAGTTTAGCTAGCCTTCTGATGAAATCCTTTCTTCTATTCTTTTAGTATCATTTTAATATAATATATACCATAAAATAATAAATCAGCCTTCTGAAACATAGAATCAGATCCTCGTCTCTTCCCTCATCCCAGAACCCCTTAGAACACCATCACAAGGGACAGCAGGACAGCAGGACAGGTGCTCTCATGGCACAGCAGGAAACAGCCCCAGAGAAGGAGGGGTCTCATTGCTGGAAGGGGACCAGACCTGACCCCAGTCCCAGCTGTGCTGGGGACATTCCTGGCTTGTGGCAGGGTGGGGACAGAGCCCAGGGATGCAGCCCAGAGCTCGGCACGGCCATGGGCAATGTCCCCCAGCACACAGGAGATGCAGGGCAGAGCTGCTGGAGGCCAAAGGTCTCGTGTGAACACAAATCCTGTGTTTTTCTACAAGGCAAAAATTAAATTCCTTAGCTTGAGGATGGGTGCACTGAGTTAATGCTGAGCTGAGGGGAGAGTCCTTCCCTTTGCCCTCTGAGCACTCACAATCTGTTTGGTTGTAGGTAGAAGATGGGAGCTGAGAGTCAGATTTTGGGCTGGGTTGGGCTGTGGGATGTCCCTGTGGAGCTCAGGGTGACATCTCTGCTCTGCTCATCTCCCTGACTGGTCATTCTGATCTCCACATTGCTGTGCTTTTTACAGATCATTCCCAAAATCTCTTTTTTTGGCCTCCCCAGGCCTGGGCAGCAGTGAGAGCTGTGCAGGCTGGGCTGTGGATGGGGATCCTGGATGCCTCCTGCAGCTATTGCCCCACGTATTTTATTTAATTTGTCGTTTGTATGCAAACAATCCAGTTAATTAACGGGATGATCTTTCAGGGAGCACAAGTGTTGCCAGAGGTAGGAAGTCTGATAAGTTGATCCAGCCAATCTTTCCCTTCCTAAAATAAACAATGAGGAAGGAAGTAGGATGGGAGCCCCTGAAAATCACATTTTAAATAGTGTCAGCTTTTATGGCTGAGCCATAAACCCCCAGTTCCTGAAGCCCTGGCACGGCATTAATGAGATGATAATTATGGCCACACTCGTTACTGCAGCTCCATCACAGCCCAGGAATGGCTGTGGGCTCTGCTGTGCCCAGGGGCCAGGGAAGGGATCAGGGGAGCTCCCACTGCTCTGCCACAGCCTGGCTGCTCTCAGCACCCAGGGCAAGGCTCTGCCTCCCTCAGGGCACCTTGGGGACCTTGGAGTCCCCAAACCCTGTGGGGAATTTGCTGGAGTCCCAGCCTGGTGGCTGTTGTTATAGGACATGAAAGAACACAAGCTCACACCGCTGTTTTTAAGGTGAAGAAAAAGGGAAGTTTATTTCTGACTCCAACATTTATAGGTTTCTAAGAGTGGCAGTGGATTGGAGGGTGACAGTGCCACCTCTCCAATGACACTGGACAAACCAACAGTCTGTCAACTTTCTCATCTTCCATAATGGAATGCAAAACAATGAGTTATTTACGGAAAGTGTGTGAGAAAGCTCACTACAAGAATGTCATCATCAAAAGGCTTAGAAAATCTTACAAAAACAGAGTGACAGGTGGCAGAGTGACCTCCCAAGGGACATTCCCCCCCTGTCCCTGCTCTCCTGCACAGGGAGGAGCCTCGGGAGCAGCTTCAGAGCCAGAGGGGGCTCAGCTTGGTCCTCCTGGTCCATCCTGGTGTCTGAAAAGGCTGCAGGGGCACTGCCCCCTCCCACAGGGATGTTTTAGAGGGATGGAAGTTTGCTGGGAAATGGGTCTGCCCTTGCTGGCTCCTCATCCATGTCTCGGGTTGCTGTTGATATTCTCTGCCCCCAGATGTGCAGGGTGTCTCTGCTTCAGCCCATGCAGCTGAGGAACGAGTCTGGACTCTTCACTTTTCGGTCTTGAGGTTGTTTATTAATTCTTATCTATAAAATTTTCTTTCTGCCCAGCTGAGATCTGCTCAGCAGGGCAGCCACAGGCACTCTGTGCTGTCCTTTTATACTACAAACTACCTATAACATATTTACACTTAACTCCCAATACCCATCACCTGTGTTAGACAGTGCATTTCTACTCTAAACCCATCCCAAAGTGCCAACAGCACTGCAGAAAATGGAGAACAAGAAGAAGTAGAAGAAGGAAGGCCAGACATGCTTAAGTTTCTCCATCTTGTCCCCATAACCCCCATACCAAAAATCCTAAAATCTACATTTTCACCCTGTGATAATTTTGTTATTACACCATTCAAACCTGTGTGACTTTCATGTCCTCATACAAAGCTGGTAACTTGCTCCAAGGGTCAAAATCAAATCCCCAGGTGCTCTGGGCTGTGTGCCAGGGTCTCTGAGCCCCCTGACGGGGTCCTTGGCAACTCTGGACAGCCAGAGGGATGCACTGAGCTCTGACATCCAGGCACCTTCCATCACCCAGAGCATGCTGGGCTCCAGCTGAGCTGTCAGCAGAGCCCTCTGGGAGCTGCAGGGACACCTCTGTGACACAAGACCCCACCAGGGTTACTGACTTGCCCCCGTGGAGGAAGAGGAGACCCCTGATGTGCCACTTTGTCCCCACAGACCTGTACAAAACTTGATTTCTCCTGGTTCTGGAGAGGCAAAGCCTCCTGAGGAGGGTGGGAAGATGAGTTCCTGCTTGTGTTTGTGGCTGCACAGGTTTGTGGCGTCAGGGGTGGCACCCCCAGCCAGCCTGAGCCCTGTGGGGTGGGTCAGACACTGGAGGTGTTTTCCAGGCTGTGGTGTTAAAGAACACTCGTGCTTGGGTTTTCTGGTTCCACCCTCTTGTCCTGCTCATCTCTCCTGTTTCTGGGGGTGGCTAGAGCTCCTGCTTGCTGGATAAAGACAGGCTTGGGGAATCCTGCTGTTTTTTTAACCCTGGGGTCCTGTCTCCCCAGTGCTCCATTCTTGGGTGGGATTTTGAAACCCATTAAATGTGTGATTTACTCCTTGGCCTTCCATCCTCTCTGTTCTCTGTTGTGTTTCTCTGGCTGAGGGGGTTTGGATGGGCATCCTCACATGAGGGCTCAGCTGAAGTTGGGCTCAGCTTAAATGGGGCTCAGCTGAAGCTGGGCTCAGCTGGAACTGGGCTCAGCCTGGGCAGTGGGCAGAGGCACCACCCAACCCTCTGTGCAGTGATGCTGCAGCAGCAGTGAGACCCAGCAGGGGGGTCCCATGGCTTTTCTGCTCCTCTTCCTCCCCCTGGACCTCCCCACCCTGCCCAGCACATTCTGCTGGCCCTGCCCACCCCTCCTGAGCTCTGCTCCTGCACCTGCTATAGAAGAGCTGGTGAATCCAGGACTTCCTGTGAGAGATGGGGGAATTCTCACCCTGGCAGTGCTACAGAGCCCTCCCAGTGGGGCTTTGCATCTGGGGGACACAGCTGGGCTGGCTGGGGACACTGCTGGGCCACTGCCACAGGCTCTGTCCTCAGAGCATCACAGCCAGGCTCAGGTGGGACTCAGGAGGAACAACAAACACCTGGGTCTGCTCCCCACAGAGTGACAGGACAAGGGGAATGGCTCCCGATTGAAGGAGCAGGTTTATGATGTTGTTTAGGAAGGAATTGTTCCCTGGCAGGGTGGGCAGGCCCTGGCACAGGTGCCCAGAGCAGCTGTGGCTGCCCCTGGATCCCTGGCAGTGCCCAAGGCCAGGCTGGACAGGGCTGGGAGCAGCCTGGGACAGTGGGAGGTGTCCCTGCCCATGGAAAGGACCCTTCCAACCCAAACCACTCTGGATTCCATGATTCCACCCCCAGGCACCACAAACTCAAAGTCTCTGCTGCTGAGCCCCCCCTGTTTGCTCTGCTCTGAGCCCATCCTGCTCCTGTTCCTCACTTTTCCATGGCTGCACAGTCACCAGGAAATGCCAAACTCATCCAAGATAAGGAGCCAGGGATGGAAAGCCCCTGGGCTGGAGCAGGGCTGTGTGGAGCCCCACTGGCTGCCCTGGGCTCTCCTGTGGTGCTGTGCTCGGTTATTTCCAGCTGTGGCTTCTGGAAACCTTCAGTGCTTTTGCCTCTTTTAGCCCTGGTGGCTCAGAAACTGCTCCTGGCAGGGCTGGGGCTGCTCCTCATTCTCTGGAAAAACCTTAAAATGCTGCAGAGAGTCAGAGGAACGCCAACTAAGGGAAAAAATAACAACCAGAAAAACAAAACCTGGTCTTTTTCCAATCAGGCTGCAACGTTGTTATATTTTTCTTAAAGAAAAACACATCTCCTTTTTTTCCTGGATCCAATTGGCCCCTGCACTCTCCATTGTGCCAAGCTCCCAAAATAACTGCAGCTGTCAATGGAAATAAAGCTCTGGGAGAATCTCCCGTGGCTGTCTCACCCTCCTGAGCTCCTGGCGTGCCCCACACTCTGCTGGTGACAAATCTCTGCTGTGGCAGCTCCTGGGTGTCCCAGTCCCAGGGCTGTGTGAGCAGCCCCCAGAGGTGGCACAAATCAAGGGCAGCACGAGGTTGGCAGCTCTGGGTTGTTGGTGGATCCCTGCAGGTTTAACCCTTTGTCTCTGGGGTTGGCAGTGCCCCACTCGTGGCCAGAGCAGGGTTTGGGGTGTTCTGGGCTCCATCCCAGCACATCCACCCTCGGTCCAGCCAGTGATTCCCACATGAATTGTTTTGGACTTGGGAGTGCTGAAGATCTGCATGTTCCAGGTCAGGAAAAGGAACAGGCACAGCGCTCGTTCCTCTGGAAGAAATCCCTCAAATTGTTTGGTGTTTTTAAAAATTCCTGTACACAAATGTTTTCCTGACCTCCTGCTGCTCCCCTCAGAGGGGCCTGGAAGCCTGGGGAGTTCTCCTCAGGGGTGGCTGCTCTCCCACGGGCACAGGTGTGTTCACAGGGCCCACTGAGGCTCCTTTTCCCATAAACTACAGAAATGCCCTGGAAAAGGAGGGTCAGGCCCAGCCTCTGGCCAGGATGACCTGAACTGGAGCCTCAGGGCTTCAGTGCTGGTTTCCTGTGGAAGGACTGAGCTCTGCTGGGGCTTTTGGAACCAGAGCTGGCTCTGTGAGCAGGGCTGGGAGCTGGAGCTCAGGCTGGCATCATCCAAGGGTGATGGTGCTGTGGTTTCACCCCATTGTTCCCTCCTGCCCTCCCTGCTTTCCCCATCCTCTGCTGGGCACACCCCATTTCTGCAGCCCAGGATCTCTCCTGCTCCATGGGGCAGCACCAGGGGCTGTGGGAAGAGCAGGGATGGGGCAGCGGGTGGAGGGTGAAGGGCTGGACTGGGGAGTGCCTCCACTCTGACCCAGGTGATGATGAGGCTCCTCTGGATACCATGGAGGTGACTCCACCCTGAACATCACAGCCCTTCCTGTGCCCTGACCTCCTCACAGTCCTTCCTGTCCCCTGGCCTTGTCACAACCCCTCCTGTCCCTGATAGCCAGCCCTGCAGAGGGCTCCTCCAAAGCTGGAACAGCCAGGTCAGAAGGAGCTGGAGCTGTTATCAGCCAGGGCTGGGAGTGCCAGCCTGGCCAGGCCCTGCTGGGCCACCGTGGCATGAGTCACAAGGGTCACAGGTGAGTAATAAAATGGCTGCCTCTCACCATGAGGAGACAGATGTGATGTGGATGTACAGTGATATGTCCCCCAAAGTCCTTTTTCTTTTCCCTTATAACAGCCTCAGGGAGGCTGGTTTGTTACCAGGAGAGCTGGCACAACAACACCTGACCTCCAACCAATATGTGGGAAGGGAATCTCCACCAAAGGATGGCAGAGAAGGAGTTTGTGGGAAATGGATTTGTACAAAATGCCATGGAATAGGACAGACATTGTTGAGAGAGCAATGGAACTAGAAACAAGTTTCACAGGATGGCCTTGAAAAAAATACTGGATACTTTGGAGAAATAGAACTGTGAAAGATGCATTGTAGTGGGACCCAGGAGGGGTAATTTTAGATAATTGACTTTAAGGCATTTACAGCATGGTGTGGTAAAGCTGATAGACCAAGAAACACTTATAGAGTATTGTAATTAGGAAATAGTTAACTTCTGATTGTGATGGTGTGAATTATAACATCTGTATTGTCTCACCCTTCACATGAGACTGAAAAAGGAATAAAAGTTTTTAAAAGGCCTCTCAGTTGCCCCATCTCTGGGTCAGAAAAGGGCTTAATCCAACAGAGTTGACTGACAAAACCTTGGGAGGGGCTGAGGGTATAAAAGGCAGAGCATCCATCTTGTAGAGGAGCACGTGCCTGGTAGTCATGGGGGCTACCAGCACTGCAATTTTTCCTTATTCAGTCCTTTTGTTGTATTTTTTTTTTTTTTTAAGGTTTAATAAACCTTTGACACTTTAGAAGTGAGCAGTCATTTCTCACACAAGGGTCACGGGGTGATTCAGTGCCCAGCCTGTGCCACATGGGCAGGGCTGGCACAGGGCACACGAGTGTCCCTTGTCCTGCAGGTGCTCAGCAAACCATGGCCAGAGCAGCATGGTGGGCACTGGCAGCTCCCAGTGAGCCCAAGGCCAGCTCCTGACCACTCTTGGATTGGGGGCTGATTCTCCTTAAAACAATGGGCTGTAAACTGGGGAGGAGCCTGGCAGAGGAGGAGTGCAGGGGCTGAGGCCAAGGCCAGTGTTGTGTGTGATTCCAGCTCCTGGACCTGCAGGGAAGGACACAGGACAGAGGGTCCTGGTGGGCCCAGCCTGAACCTGAGGGGTTCTGGTGCCAGAGCACAGGGTGGGGTTTGGCAGAGCAGGCCCTGGGCTGATGGAGGAGGTGGAGAAACGGGGCTGGGGCTTGGTCAGCTGAAACCACCGAGGCAGCCCTGTGGGTGCAGCAGGGGTGGGAGAATCCTGGTCCCTGCTCCAAGGACTTCCAGCTCCTCGTGGGCAGCTCCATGGGAAGGGCTGTGTAGTGTGCTGGCCCAGCTGATGGCAGGGGATGTCCCCTGTGTCCCCTCCATGCCCCTGTGCTCTGGGAGGAGCTGCTGGAAGGGGCCACTCCACACAGGGCTGAGTCCCAAACAGGAGCGAGTCCCAAACAGGGGTGACAGCCCTGGAGCCCTGGTGGGGCTGGGGGCAACACTGGGGCTGCAGGAGACCCCTCGTGTGGGACTGCACTGATCTGATGGGTCTGGGAATCAGCTGCTCTGGGGGATCCCAGAGGTCCCTCCAGACACATTCCCTGGGACTGCAGCAGGACATGGCAGAGCTGGGTCTGCAGCTCCAGAGCAATTCCCAATGAGCCCAGTACCCCCAGTGGGAGCAGAGCCCACCTCTGGTCACCCCCTGCTCCTGCCACCCCTCTGCTCTCTCCTCCACCTTCCTCTTGCTGCTGGGATGCTTCTGCCTCTGTCCTCTCTCCTGTCCCTGCTGCCCTCCATGGATTTGTCCCAGGTCTGTTCCCACTGCCTGGTCCCTGCTCAGTTTCTTGGCATTTTTTCCCTGTAAATCTCAGCCAGGCTGGTGCTTCCAGGGGGTTTCTGCAGGGTGGAGATTTCATCACTTTGTTGTCTCCTGTTGTGCTGCTGGCAAGGCTGGAGGCCTTTGGAGGTGAGTTTGTGTTTGGGTGTTACCAGAGCAACCCTGGCAGGCTGAGAGCCTTTGCCTGCCTGCAGCACATCTGTCCAGCAGCTGTTTCCAGGCTGTACCTGTGGGCTTGGGGCCTGCCAGGGGGGCTCTGCTCTGCTGGGACCCTTCAGGGGATGGAACCTGTTGGGGAGCCAACAATTGGCCCTTGGATGTGATCCCTGTGTGCCCCAAGGATTGCAGCAGGCTCTGGAAAGTGAATTTACAGTAAAGGCTGAACTCAGAGTAATCACCCAGGTACAGGAGGGGGAGTGGGACAGGGTTGGATGTCTGAAGGGTGTAGGGGGTAAATCCCAGGGGAAAGGGGCTCAGCCTGGAGCAAAGGAGGCTCAGGGGGGCCCTTGTGGCTCTGCACAGCTCCTGACAGGAGAGGACAGCCGGGGGGTCAGGGAACAGGGACAGGAGGAGAGAGAAAGGCTCAGGGTGGGCCAGGGCAGGCTCAGGGTGGGCACAGCAGGAATTTCCCCATGGAAAGAGGCTCAGGCCTTGGAACTGCCCAGGGGGGTTCACTTGGCACTCAGTGCCCGTGCTGGGGACAATGTGAGGGTTGGGCACAGCTGGGGCTCCGTGGCTAGGAAGGATTTTCCAACCCAAACGATTCTGGGGTTCTGTGTGCCCCAGTTCAGACTCTGCCAGAACATAAAGGACCTGCTGTCCACTCAGTGCCCCTCACCAGGCTCTTGGGTTTCCTTTGCAATCTTTTGGGGTCTTGAAGCTCCCTCTGCAGCACTTTCCAAAAGGAATAACTTCCAGCTCTGCAGGCAGGCTCAGTCAGGCTTGAGCCAGAGGCCAGGACAAAGCTCCCCAGCATCCTGTGATGCTCACCCAGCTCAGGCAGGAGAGAGGGCTGGAAATAGCCCTGGAGTTTGGGTGTCTTTGTGGCTGGGACCTTGTGGGAAAATTCCCTGTAGTTGCCTGACTGCCAGCAGTGTCCCAAGGCTGTTTGCAAGCAGCAAATGCCTCTGTGAAATGCAGGGAGCAAATGCAGGCTGGCCTGTGTCTGCAGGGCAGGAGCAGCCCCCAGCAGCACAGGAGGGATGGAGAGCACTTGTCCCCAGCTGCTGGGGCTGTGGGATGGGGCTGGCCCTGCTCCTGCACCAGGCAGGGCTGGCTGTGCCCCTAGGGTGCCCCTGGGAGGTACAGGTACCCCTGTACCCCATGGCATTGGCCTGGCAGGGACAGGGACCCCTGTGCCCCCATGGTGCCCCTGGGAAGGACAGGGACCCCTGTGCCCCATGGCATTGCCCTGGGAGGGACAGAGACCCCTGTGCCCCCATGGTGCCCCCTGTGCCCCATGGCATTGCCCAAAGAGGGACAGGGACTGCTGTGCCCCATGGCATTGCCCTGGCAGGGACAGGGACCCCTGTGCCCCATGGCATTGCCCTGGCAGGGACAGAGACCCCTGTGCCCCCATGGTGCCCCCTGTGCCCCATGTCATTGCCCTGGCAGGGACAGAGACCCCTGTGCCCCCATGGTGCCCCCTGTACCCCATGGCATTGCCCTGGCAGGGACAGAGACCCCTGTGCCCCATGGCATTGCCCAAAGAGGGACAGAGCCCCCTGTGCCCCATGGCATTGCCCTGGCAGGGACAGGGACCCCTGTGCCCCATGGCATTGCTCTGGCAGGGACAGGGACCCCTGTGCCCCCATGGCACTGCCCTGGGCTGGCTCTGCCTGAGGGCAGGAGCAGGAGGGATCCATCCTGCCTGCCCTGCCCCACCTCGCTGGGATTGCTCCAGGGAAATGGAGCTTGGCCAGGTTGGTTCCCTGGGATAAGGTGACCTATTGGAAATGCAACATTTTGGTGGCAAACTGGTCTTTGGCCATGTCAGCGTGCCCTGGACTGGAAATGGGATTGTGAGGGGGGAGGGTGTCCCTTGCTCCCCTCAGGTGAGACCCCACCTGCAGAGCTGCCTCCAGTTTGGGGGACCCAAAGAGCAGCAGGACCTGGAGCTGCTGGAGCCAGGCCAGAGGAGACACCTGAGATGCTCCAAGGGCTGGAGCCAGGCTGGGAGAGCTGGGGGTGCTCACCTGGAGAGGAGAAGCTCCACAGAGACCTCAGAGCCCCTGCCAGGGCCTGAAGGGGCTCCAGGAGAGCTGGGGAGGGACTGGGGACAAGGGATGGAGGGACAGGACACAGGGAATGGCTCCCACTGCCAGAGGGCAGGGATGGATGGGATATTGGGAATTGTTCCCTGTGAGGGTGGGCAGGCCCTGGCACAGGGTGCCCAGAGCAGCTGTGGCTGCCCCTGGATCCCTGGCAGTGCCCAAGGCCAGGCTGGACAGGGCTGGGAGCACCTGGGACAGTGGGAGGTGTCCCAGGGTGGGATGGGATGGGATTTAAGATCCCTTCCAACCCAAACCACTCTGGGATCTGGGATTCTATCAAATGGATTTTCTGGGGGTCCTGGGGAGGAATGGACACATTCAGGAGCGTTGTTCACAGTCACTTTCAGAGGAGGATCCCTCAGATTTCTTTCACCTTCCTTCCCAAGGTGCAAATTTTTAATAATTGTATTTCAAAGAGCTGCTTGTGTTTGTTGTGAACCTGCATTTGAACCAGAGCAGAACAACTGCAAAGGAACAATGAGACATTTGGAACATCACAAACTCAGAGGATGGAAAAAAAAATTACCCTCAATTTCTTTGGGCTCCATCCCAGCTCCAGGACAATTAATTCTGTGTGTCCCTCGAACACACTGGATGTTCCCTTTACTGCAGCAACTGCAGAAGATAAGAGCCATGACCTGGCACCAACTCTGGGTGCTGAGGAATTTCTAAGCTCATTTTCTGATAAGAGCCTTCCCAGGGTGGTTGGAAACAGTTTGTTTTCATGGGTACTGTGAAAGGTCAAGTTGTTCAGCAGGGCCACCCCCCAGTAATGCAGAGCAGACTGAAATTAGGGTGGGAAATTAGGGAAACTGTGGCACTGCAGACCCTGCAGCTCATGACAGTTCAGGCACAAGGCAGGTCCAGGAAAAGCAGAGGGAAGGAAGGGAATTCAAAGTGTAAAACTGCAGAATGAAACATTTACACTGTCCTTCTGCAAGGGGAAGGGGTTTCTGCTCCAGGGGTTGGGGTCACCCACTCTGCCCAGCAAAGGCTGCCTGGCTGTGTCTGAATTAGAGCAACATTTGCTGCCTTTGGGCTGGATGAGAGCCTGGAAACTGCACCCTAACACCTTCTCCCCACTGCGTTTTGTGGCCAAATCCAATCTTTGCATGTCCAGGAGGGGAACAATCCTGCTTCCCTGAGCAGGGGAGGAATGGGGAGCTGCTGGTTCCCCACCAGGTGCTGCAGGTCCATAACTCCATTCCCAGCTCCAGCCCCACGGGCGCTGGCTCAGTCCAGGACTCAGTCCCTTGTCCCCCACAGCAGCACCCTCAGGGTGCCCTGCCTGCCCCAGCTGAGCCCTCCCTGCCCTCCCAGCTCATCCCATGGAGCTGACAGCTCCTGCTGGGCAGGGCACTGACCCCATGGCTGGGCACTCGTGCCAGGGCTGGGAGTCTGTGAGGAGCAGAAGGGAGAAGCCAGAAGGCAGCAGGGTGCACCAGGGCCCTGCATCACCCACGGGGCTGTGGTACCACTGAAAGGGGCTGGAAAAACACCACTGGAAGATGAAACAGGAAAGCCTTATAAATATGATTGCCTGGCAAAAGATTTTGAGAATATGAAAACTATAAGTGAGATTGAAATGAAAGCAAGCTTTGAGATCCCTCAGTTACTGAACAACTGGAAAACAATGGTGTGGCCAGCTGAAGGTGATCTCCTTTTGATGGAACAACACCCTCTGCTTGCAGACAGGCCCAAGGCTCAGAGCAGACCCTACAGCTTGGCAGAAGGGGCCCAAAGAGGAGGTTTTAGGGTTTAAAATGTAACAGAGTATGGTGATGTAATGATTCTTATAGGCTGTATGGAAATGCTGTAGGATTTGTATCTTGTACTAGATTGGTTAGTGAGAATCAGAATATTCAACACAGAAGAAGGTTTATGGTATTGTAACAGGAACTTCACCCTCTTACCCCTTTACTCTCTTACGCTTTTACTCTCTCACCCTCTCATCCTCTCTCCCCCTCTCTTCTCTCAGTCCTGCTCTGAGCTGTGTTTGGCAGCTCCCAGCAGGGCCCTGCACCCAGGCCCTTTGCAATAAACCCCAAGTTCCAGACCTGGCTGCAGAGATCTCTGGTCTCTGTCTGTCCCGACCGTCCTACCCCCTGACGCTCCTACCAGATTTGCTCTCACAATTAAAAGATAACTCTTGTGTGAATATTAAGAGAAGCTTTAGTGATGTACAGTTATGTTATTGTAGTTCAGGTGTGCTCTGTTCTCCTCACAGTTCCCTTTCCCCCTGTATTGTTGCCATCAGACAGCCTGGGCTGTCCAGGACAGGTACAAAGAAGCTGCACAGGTGTCCCTTACCTGGGGCAGGTGGGAATGGAAAAGCTTGGGGTGCTCAGGGGGTGAGGCATGGCAACACCTGACCTCCAATCCAGTTACAAAGCAGTTTCCACTGATAAATGGCAAAGAAGAGCTGACTGACAGACTTTGGGGAGGACCAGGGCTGGCTGATGCAACCCTAGGGGTATAAAAGCCTGAGCATCCATCTTGAAGATGAACTGGCCTCATGGTGTGCACAAGGGGCAGCTCCCAGTGCTGCAGCTTTTTCCTTGTGTAGTCCTTTGTTATGTTTTTGTTAAGGTTTAATAAACCTCTTTAAATTTTCAAAGTGAGCAGTTGTCTCTCACCACTGGCTGAGAAGTGCCCACCAGCTGGGCCCAGTGCAGGATCCCCCCAGTCCCAGCTCCCATCCAGCTGGAAAAGGACTTTCCATTTCCAGAGGAGTGGCCATTTGCTGGAATTCATGCAGACGAGGACAGGGGGTCACCCCACTTCCCAAGGCCTTGTTCAAGGGGCACAGAGGAGAACAGATGTGCCTTGGCCTGTGGACAAACAGCCCCCAGAGGCTGCCCAGCCTGGGGTCACCCTGCTGGGGCTGGCTGGGGCTGCTGTGAGGAGAAGAGGCAGCAGAACACCTGGGAGCCCAGGAGCAGCACTGCAAGGGGCTTTGGCACTGCCAGGGCTCTCTGCTGCACACACACAGGCTGCTTGTGTGGAGCAAACCCTGGAGCACAGAGGTGTCATTGACTTCACAGGGCCTGGGCACCTCCTTGAAGGAGGCACTTGTGTGCTTGAGGCTCTGGAGCAGGGTGAGTTTGCTGGATGGGCTGGGGTGGAACTGCAGGACACTGAAATGCTTCAGGGCTGAGATCACTCTTGGCCCCGTGGAACGACTGCAGAAGATTTACTGACGTTTATCTTCATTGCTGCAGAAAAATGAGTGGTGTGTTTGAGCCAGAAAGGCAAAATCAGGCTCTTGGAAAAGCAGCAGGGAGAGTTTCCAGTTTCCAAAGCTGCTGGATGTTTCAGGGAAGGTTCCCCCACCCCAAGCCTTGAGGTGCTCCTGCAGTAAAAGCCCAGCTGGGAGGGAGCAGGAGCATGGAGCTGTGTCTGGAGTCAGGGATGGCCACAGGGGCTCTGATGTGCTGCTCCCATGAGGAAAGGACACAGAAGCCTGGGAAGATGGGGGGGGATCACTCTTTTTGGCCCAGATTGCTCTGAAGAGTTCATGTCTTGCCCTTCTGGGGAGTGCACCTGGGCAGAGCATCACCAGCACCGTGTCCTGGGCAAGCTCTGCCCTCCAGGGCTCAGAGCAGCCCAAAGGCTTTTGGCCTTACATTAAATCAGTTAAATAATGTCAGGGAACAGCTGGGAAAATGGGGAGGGGGTTCACAGGGAGCTGATGGGAGGCCACTGCTGTGTGCAGCATTTGTAGGATCTCCCTGGGCTTGGACAGGGGGTGAAGGGCACCTCTGGACCTGCTTGGATCTGCTGCTCACCTGGCTCCTGCTGTCCCTGCTGCCAGGATGGAGCAGGGCTGGAACACAGCTCCTCCCCACCACTGGTGCCAGCAGGGTGAGGGCTGGGGGTGGGGTTGGGCTGCTGCTCAGGAAATGCTGGACCTCGTGCCAAGAGACTCTCTGGGAAGCAAAAAGATTCCCTGGGCTGGGTGGGTGGAAGAGGTGGCACAAGGAAGGCTCTGTGTGTGCATCCTCCAGTGCCCACCCTCCATCCCAGCAGCAGGAAGAGCCTCTGGGCTGGCTGGAAGACACAAACATTTCTGCTGAGGGCTCTGGGACAGCCAAGCAGAGCCATGGTGGGTGCAGCCTGCTTGGCTGGGTGTCCCAGCTGTGGGGCTCAGACCCCTTGGGCTGTGCTGCCCATCTGCAGGGAGCCCTGAGCATCCCCAAGAGCAGAGAGCAGGAAATGCTGGGCTCAGGGCACACCCTGTGCTGATCCCAGCCCCTCTGGAGGCTCCCTGCCCATGGATTTCTGCCCTCTGCTCCCTTCCCTCAGCAGTTCTCCCAAAGGAAATCTCCAGGGAGCACCTCAGGGGGGCTGAGCTGGGCTGTGCATCCCCCAGAGCCAAGGGATGGCCAGCCCATTGGGAAAAACACTTGTGGAAATGTAAAAAGATAATAAAGGACAATAGGAGACAAGGAGCATAGAGCAAAGGTTATTATGGCTGGGTGCATCTTGGCATTCAGCTAAGACTACACTGGCATTTTTGGGGATTCTCTTGAAATATTATTTTAATTACATCAGCCATTTGCGTATTTTTAGACTTTTATATGTATCTATAAACTATTTACATATTCCAGGAACTATTTTACATGGTTCTTCTTTGGATCTGCTTTTTTAGACTACGTGTGTTTCCTGGCTATGGTTTTGGTTCTTTTTTTTTTTTTTAATACTTCTAGTTTGGCTTTGGTTTAAATTGTCTTCAGACAGTGAGTGCTGATAGTTGGCATATCTATAGTAGGTGTCTTCATTGGATGTTATCTCATCTAAGTAGGCATTTTAATACAAGTATAGCTATTTCACTACTATGTCTAAGCTTAATTAACAACAGAAATAAAAGCTGTATCTTTATAACATAGTGTCCTGGGTTGACAAGGAAGTGAGTTTTAGTTACTTTAACATCACACATATAAAACCTATTTAAATATTTGCCAAAAGCCAATATTATGTATCTATAACAGCATACCTGGCTGTTATAGATAGATGTATATATATGATATATATAGATGGCTGTGCCATCCTGGCACCCTCTGCAAACATCTGGAGCCGTCTCGGTGTCTGAGGGCTCTGCTCCTGCCCTGGCTGGAGTCTCCTGCTCCTCTCTCCAGGGTATTTTTAGCAGGAGCTGCATCTGCTCGGGCTGTGGCTGTGCCCGACGCTCCTCCGGAGCCGATAAGGCAGCAGCAAGCAAACAATGGCAGCCTCAGTTATTTTTGGCTCTGAGGAGCTCCTCACCAGCAGCATGACTTTTTAATAAACAAAATCCCCTTCATGGAGGGCTCGGAGGAACAATGGCCCCATTGATCCCCCGCACTGCCGAGGCTGCAGCAGAGGAGTCACTGAGGGCCGGGCTGGGGCGGCCAAGGGGCTGCACAACAACGGGGCTGTTCTGGGAAGGGCAGGAAAGGCTCCAGGGACAGGAGGCTGAGCTTCCTCTGTGTCCCTGGGTCTGCTCCTTCCACTGCTGCAGCCTCCCTGGCAGCTGGGAGAGGACAGAGCCCACCCAGCCCAAGGGATTTGGCTCGGAGGGTTGGGAGACGTGCCCAGATGGGATCTGGGGAGGTTTGGACCCAGATGAGATTTGGGGAGTTTTGGGCCCAGATGGCATCTGGGGGGGGTTTGGGCCCAGATGGATTTGGGGAGGTTTGGGCCCAGATGGATCTGAGGAGGTTTGGGACCAGATGAGATCTGGGGGGGGGTTGGGCCCAGATGGGATCTGGGGAGGTTTGGGCCCAGATGGGACTTGGAGAGGTTCAGGCCCAGATGGATCTGGGGAGGTTTGGGCCCAGATGAGATCTGGAGGAATTTGGGCCCAAATGGGATCTGGGGAGGTTTGGGCTGAGATGGATTTGGAGAGGTTTGGGCCCAGATGGGATCTGGGGAAGTTTGGGCTCTGCAGGAAGAGGAGCCAGAGGAGGCTGGGTGGCTGCTGTGGGTGGCACAGGGACAATGGCCAGGAAAGGGCTGATGGAGGCCAGGACCTCCTACCTCACCGTCCTCCTGTCCCACTGTCCCTCCTGCCCCACTGTCCATCTGTCCCACTGCCCTCCTGTCCCACTGCCCATCTGCCCCACTGTCTCTCCAGCCCCACTGCTCCCACTGTGCCTGCTCTGCTCCCACATTTCCTTACCCTGAGCTGGGAGGGATCCCCAGCGATCATCGGGTCCAACTCTTGAGGGATCAAAGCCCCAGCTTGGTGCCATCAGCAGTGTCCTGAGCACTGAAGAGGATTTTGGGACACTTCTGTTGAAGCAGAATGGGCTTTGGGAATGAGAGAGCAGCTGTGCTCAGGGCAGGTAACATCTCAGTGTCTGTGCTGGCTTGCCTGGGTTATCTGGAGATTTTGGGAGAGCTGTGGGTTCCTTCCCTGGGCCTCCCAAGGCAGGTTTGCTCACTGGGAACGGCTCAGGCAGCAACACAAGATGAAGACATCTGATAAAAGGGCTTAGTGGTGAGGAACATCAGTTCTGGGGGCTTGTTAGAGTCCTCTGGAGATGTCCTTTTTGTCAGCCCTGGGTCTGCCATCAAGATGTGAGGATTTGGCTCTTTGCCCTAGGAGAGGGGTCTCTGCTCCCAGCATCAAGCTCAGATCTCTGCTGAGTTGCTCAGCTCTTCCCCGTGCACTTGGCCAACGTTAAAAGGGGAATAAAGTCTCCTCTGGAGAGACATGGGCTTATTTATAAACATTTTAAGTGTTTTGAGCTGGGCAGATGAAAGGGGCTGGTAAAGTGCAAACCAAAGTCTTCTCATCAATCCTTAACTGTGTGATAACAGCTCAATTTACCCTCTACAGGAGCTTCCCAGCTCCTTTTGATTGCTCTGACAGCTGATTGCTGCAGTTGGAGCGATGCTGAAATGTCTGCAGCACTGAGCACTTTCTGCAGCACCCAGCCTCCTCCTCAGCTCTGTTCCTGGGTGTTTCCTGGGAAAGAATGCACCTTGGAACAAGCAAGGCAGCCAGACAGGATGATAAAATCAGGTTTTTCATTTATTTACATGCCAGAAATGTGGTTTTTTGGGCTGCAGAGGATCATGGTCAAGTTGTCTGATTTATCATGGGCTTGGCATCCACCTGGAGGAACAGGCAGACCCCAGACTCACTGGTGAGACTCAAGGCCAGCTCTCGGGGCATTCCCCATTGGTGCATCCAACTTCTCCAGGCTTTTCCCATGTTCTGGTGGAGCTGCCCCTGCCAGGAGCTGTTTGGGTCTGTGACTGTTCTTCTACACAATGTCTGTGTGGAAACTCCAGGGAAAGCTGGGCTGGAGGAACAGGACAGAGCACCAGGGATTCAGGCAGGGCCTGACTTGTTATCTGCTGGCATCTGCTCAGCGCTGAGCTCCTCTGGGAGCCTCAGATGTGGTCAGGGCTCTGAGGAGGTGGGGAGAGCTGGCAGGCAGACGAGCACGGCTGGGGCTCTGGGGATGTGATTCCCAATCAAGTGATGCCCCACAAGCATCCTCAGATGGGGATCATCCTTTGATGGGGCAGACAAAGAGCTGCTGTCCCTGGGCTCTGCAGCACCACACTCTGCCTCCAGCCCAACCCAACCCAAACCCACCCTCCAGTGCAACCACAGGAATGACCCTGCTGGGCCAGAGCTGCCAGGCTGGCTCCAGAGGGAGGTGAAGTTCTTGTTTTCCTCCCAAAGGGACCATGACTGTCAGGAAAATGGCTGGAGGAGTGGGAGGGCTGAGCCCGAGGGATGAGACCTCAGCCCCTGTGGCCACCCAGCCCTGGGAGAGGAGCTGGTTCCCATCAGAGAGCTGGGGTGGGGACTCAGGTGCTTCAATGCTATTCCAGGACCCTTTTTTCCCCAGTCCTGGCTCCAGGGTCCCCTGTCCGGAGCATCTCAGGGGGCTGTGTGGCAGTGGGGAGAGCCTGATCTGTCCCTCTCTCTGCCGCTCAGATTTTGGCTCTCTGAGCCCTTGCCTGGAGGTTCCTGTGTCAGCCCTGGTGTCATCCTGCCCAGAGCCCCCTCCTGGCTGCTGCAGGGTGACCCACAGCCCTGAGGACAAGGACACAGTGCATTTCCTGTGCTGCCTTCAGTGGGGATGTGGGTGCTGGAGGTGCCTTTGTGCCAGTCTGTCTCACCCTGAGATGTTTCTGTTCCGTCTCTCTCAGCTCCTGCTGTCTTGGCTGACCTTCATCCCCAGCTGAGGAGGAAGCAGTGCAGAGAAATGCCAAATACCAGGTGGGAAATAGCAGCAGGATAGGAAAATTACCACTGCTGAGTCCTTGGGGGAGCAGAGTAACAAATCCTTCCAGGGAGAGCCTGGCACAAGGCCACCTCTGCAGACAGGAAAATGCTCTGCACTTCCATGGCCAGGGAGAGGGCTGGGGTATGACATGGACACCAAACATCTGCAGGGAGGGCTGACAGCTTGGGCATCACTCCCCATGTGCAGGGAACACCCAGACCTGACAGGATCTTGCCTGGGATCCAAAGGACCCACCAGCTGCCCCTCCTGCAGCTTCCAGGCTTGAGCAGTCCAGTGGCCTGGGCTGGTGGCCCCAGTGCTGGGCCTTAGCACAGGGCTAAGGCACAGAAACATTGGACCCTATCTTGGTTTGGAAAGCCAGGAGTCTGCTAAGTAAGGCAGGAGCCTCCCCTTTTCAGGGAGAATGTAAACCCTCCCCACCCCTCTGAATCGCTATAAATTTTAAATTAAGGGGCTCTCAGGCAAAAAATATGGGAGCAGGAAATAACAGTTCCTTAACAGGGAAGGAAAAAAACCAGATAAAATAAACAGTGCAGTACACTAGAACAACACTGACAGAGTCAGAACCCAACCTGACACCCTGTGGGTCAGGGTGTTGGTGGCAGTCCCATTGGAAATGTGGCTGCAGCCCTCCTGCAGTGTCAGGGGTGGTTCTGCTGGAGCAAGGGGATCCTGTAGAGAAGGATGTATTCTTCCTCTGAAGATCCAGTGGAAGGAGAGGCAGCTGCTGTTCCTCTGGGAATCCAGTGGAGAAGCCGTGCTGGTGTCTCAGAACCTCTGGATTATATCTGGGTAGCAATGCTTGGCTCCTCCCTCTGGGCAGAGCATCTCACAATGGGATGTTATAGTTCTTATCAGCCATGCAGTGACAGTCAATAGCTGTTATCAGCAGATGTCCCCTCCTGAGGGAAGTGTGATTGTGGTCACTCAAAGAGAGAGATAAAACAAACTGCCCACTTGACAAAAGATAATCTGCCATACAGATGGTAATGGAAAACATCTTGCATTGCAATTTGGAACAAACACCCCCTGCATGGTCCTACCCAACTTTAACCTTCTGGCCAGGTCTGCAGGAGCTCTAAGATGGGTCCTGGCTGCTTCAGCTGCCCTGATGAGCCTGGAACAGCAATGGAGCCATGGCCAAGCACCTAGCTTCCACCCCAGGCTGCTGCTCCAGGTGTTCTCCAGGTAAAGAGGCTGTGGTTTGACACAGGGAAAGCTGGAGAGGTTCTAATCCAGGTGGGTCAGTACAGCAACATTGCCTGGTCTCTCTGGTTCACACAGGAGAGCAAGGGAATAATTGGGAAAAAAACTTAACAACAAAGGAGGGGAAATTTTTCACTGAGCACAGGCACAGCCTGAGGAGTTCACACAGAGGGGGATGGTGTTGGCTGCATGCCTCAGACATCTTTTATGAAAAATCCTTTCCTTAGGAGTTTTCCTCCTGAGAAGCTGCAAGGCCTCAGGAACAAAATGTAAACAATGATTATCTGCTGCTGTGGAATGCAACAGGTGCATCTGGGAATTGGTCTCATGTGGTTGTTTGTAATTAATGGCCAATCACAGTCAGCTGGCTCAGACACAGGGCCCGAGCCACAAGCCTTTGTTATTTGTTCCTTCCTATTCTATTCTTAACCAGCCTTCTGAGATGAAACCTTTTCTTCTATTCTTTTAATACAGTTTTAATGTAATATATATCATAAAATAATAAATCAAGCCTTCTGAAAAATGGAGTCAGATCCTCGTCTCTTCCCTCAACATAAGACCCCTGTGAACACGGTCACAGGTGCTCCTCTGGGCTAGGAAGGAGCTTGGAGCCTCTCACACTGCACTTCTGGCCCCACAGGCTCCCAGAGGGGTAAAGTGTCCCCTGGCCAAGGCTGGGGACAAGGCTGTCCCTGGCAGCTGCACAGCCCCCAGTGATGGGTGGGCAGTGCTGGGGCACACCAGCCGTGCCACTGCAGCTCTCCCAGGGCCAGAGGCTCTGCCCACAGCGTCCCCAGGGAGGGTGATGGCTGTCACAGCACTCTAGGAGCCAGCTGGGTCAGTCTTGCAGAGCTCACTGAGCGTGGCTGCCAAGGTAAGGGGGTTTCCAGAAGGTGGGGAAGTGTCTGTGGTGGAGCAGCAGGAATGTGGTGGCTCAGGAGGAGGGGACATCTCCAGTGTGTCTGTGCAGTGATGGAGTACCCAGCCAGGTGTGTGGGGATAGAGAACAATGCTGGGAACATCTGTTAATTAATCCAGAAGTGTGGTACCCCTTGGAGAAGGGGGTAAATGTTCCTGGGTGTTCCTTCAGACCCATCTCCAAGAAGGGGAGATATCCAAGGTGATCTCTACCCTGTGGCTGTGAGTTTCAGAGCAGAGAGCCTGCCCAGGACCCTTGGCCAGGGGATAGAGGGGAATGAGAGAAGCTTTTGGCTCATCTTGGCAGGCCCAGGTCTGGTTTGCTTTTGTTTCTGTCTCCTTATAGCACTTGTGAATGTGTTGCTCCTGTTTGACTCTCGGGAATAGATATTTGCTTGCACCATCAGCCTGGCTTATGTTCATGGGAACTTCCCAGCTGGCTGCCAGACTGTGAGTCACTGCATCCCTCTGGGCACAGCCATCCCCAAAATCAGGGACTGGGCTCTCCTGCAGCCCTGGCAGGCCTGGCTGTGGACAGGGAGACAGAGCTGTGCCCAGCTGGGAGCCCAGAGCTGGGCTGGGACAGGACCTGGAGGAGCAGCCAGGCCCAGGGAGCTCTGCTCTCTCTCAGGAGCTTGGATTCCTGTGTGGAAGCCTTCTGGAAGAATTTTAGCTCAGGTGTGAGCCCGTGGGTGCATCCCTGCAGCACACAGAATTGTTGCTTTGCTGACCCTGCCTGGCACCAGGAGCAGCTCCAGGGGCTGCCCAGGGCTGCAGGAATGAGCAGGAGCAAAGCCCAGCACTCTCTAGAGGAGCTGGAGCTCTGGCAGCTGTGGGGAAACTGAGGCAGAGCTGAGCCAGGGGTGGCTCTGGGGCTGGGGGCACAGGAGGGGTGGGTGAGGAGGGGCAGTGCCCCTGGTTTGTCACACCCAGGAGTGTCACCCCTGTCACCACATCCAGCTGAGGCAATGCAGGGATGGGGATGAGCAGGGACCTTTCCAGCCCTGGGAGCCTGGGGATGTCCCAGCAGCAGCCAGAGGGTGTGACAAAGCCCCAGGCAGGTCCCCACAGCCCTGCTTCCCAACACGGGCCAGAGCCCTGCAAGGCCACCAGGACCTGGCTGGGACCCTGGCTATAAACATTTGGTGTCACTGCAGCGTGAGCACAGGTGTGGGAAATGAATTTGTGGAAAATTTTAAAAACTTGATAGAAGGTTTATATAGTGTGGAAGGTTTATATAGTGTGTATTTGTATATAAATTTTAAGATAAGAAATGTTGACTTAGAAATATTATAGAATAGGACTTAGATCTATTATAGAATATTGTTGAGAGAGAAATTGAACTAGAAGTAAGTTTTAAAGGATGGTTTTGTAAAAAAAGATTAGATATTTTAGAGAAATAGAATCCAACACACAGGGAAAGAGAAAATGCAAACTATCCAATGCTTTTGGTAATTTTCATTTCTATTTTGGGAGCAGGGAGACAATTCCAGCAGTGATACACTTCTGTCCACTGATGTTTTCTCTATGGATCCAGAGGTGTGAGGACAGGTTTTTCTGTGCTATCACAAGCCAAATAACCCCACTGTGCTGAGAGGTCCAGCTGTGAGTGCCATGCACTGGCCTGTCCTCACTCTGCTGCAGTAAATCCATGAATGCCAAGGATTCCCCCATAAAACATCAGCACTGTAATCCCCAGGAAAGGGTGTGAATGTTGGGTATCACAAGGCACCAATTGTGGGTGTTGTGATGACAAACAGCCCTTTTTTTCTGGAGTTTCTGGAGTTTATAAGCCAAAATTAGAAAAGCATAAAGATAAAAGCACCCCAGCTGTGCTGCAGCAGGGGAGCAGAGCCAGGGCTGAGCTCAGAGGAAGGGGCTTCACTGGGTCCCTGTGCTGGGCCAGAGCTTTGGGAAAGGTTCTGTAGATGAAACCCCTGTGCCTCTTCCCACAGAGCACCTGGCAGAGCTCAGGGATGTCCCTTCCTTTTGTCAGCTGCTTTGTCAGCTTGTGCTGCAGTCATGGGATTTTGGGCTGCCACAGAATGGAATCACAGAACAGAATCACAGACTTGTGTTGGAAGGGACCTTAAATCCCATCCAGTGCCACCCCTGCCACGGCAGGGACACCTCCCACTGTCCCAGGCTGCTCCCAGCCCTGTCCAGCCTGGCCTTGGGCACTGCCAGGGCTCAGGCAGCCACAGCTGCTCTTGGAAATCCATTCCAGGGCCTGCCCACCCTCACAGGGAACAATTCCCAATTCCCAATATCCCATCCAGCCCTGCACTCTGGCAGTGGGAGCCATTCCCTGTGTCCTGTCCCTCCATCCCTTGTCCCCAGTCCCTCCCCAGCTCTCCTGGAGCCCCTTCAGGCCCTGGCAGGGGCTCTGAGCTCTCCCTGGAGCTTCTCCTCTCCAGGTGAGCACCCCCAGCTCTGCCAGCCTGGCTCCATAGGACAGAAACCCTCCTTCCCTGCTAGGGTACTTTGGATCCAGGCTTTCTCAGTGCCAGTTGTCTCTGGACAATGTTCTGAGCTGAGTTTCCAGGAATGCAACTTTTAACATGCAGCAAAACCATGTTTTGTACATCTCCTTTCATTTCCTGCTGCTCTTCCAATTAAACCAACATAAAAGACATAATGCCATAAAATATGGGAAACATCTAGAAGAGGAATCATGAAATAATTTCCTCTTGATGTAAGTAAGTATTCCATCCCTCTCAGTGAAACTACTTGTAATTTTTGTCTAATTACACAGCTTTTTATGGTGCTAACGAGTGATCCACAGTCAATATCCTACCAGGGCCCTGCCTTGTTACTGCTTTTGAAGTGGGAATCTTCTCTCTCTCTTTTGAAAATGAGTAAATGTAATTCCATGGTTGGGTTGATGCACAGATTCTAAATGTTTATGTATTTCAGCAACAGCACTCTGTGTTTCCTCAACTTTAAATCATTGCCAATATGAACAAGGCCAGGTTGGACAGGGCTTGGGACTGTGGGAGGTGTCCCTGCCGATGGCAGGGGTAGAACTGGAGGGGCTTTAAGGTCTCTTCCAGCCCAAACCATTCCACTGTTCTGTGATTCTATGATTTGCCTCACACAGAGCCCCTGACTGTGATTTTACACAGACATGGGCACCTCTGGCTGATTCCTTCCTGGTGACTGGCCCAGAACTGGTTTTGTCTAGAGTGGAGATAAGCTGCACCAAGGAGCTTCACACTTGATATGAGGGAACATTTCTTTGGTGAGAAGGTGATAAAACACTGGAACAGTGTCCCCAGAGAGGTGCTTGATGCCTCAGGTCTGACAGTGCTCAAGAAACATCTGGACAATGCCCTTAACAACAGCCTTTTAATCTGGGTCAGTCCTGCTCAGGCAGATGGTCCCTGCAGGTCCTATTCTATTCTATTCTATTCTATTCTATTCTATTCTATTCTATTCTATTCTATTCTATTCTATTCTATTCTATTCTATTCTATTCTATTCCATTCCATTCCATTCCATTCCATTCCACTCTATTATATTCATCTTTCTCTGACTGAAATCCTAACTCTGAAGGAAAACCCCAAATGCTGGTATTTACCCCAGGACAGATGATAACAGATTTGCACTCAGTAACACCAGGTTATTTCGTTCTGTTAACATCCAAACATAAACATTAATGCAATCCTAAGTCTATTTAACCTCCACCCAGACCATCACATTTAATTTGCTGTACTGCTGTGGAGTTAGGACATGATTATCATTATCCAACCATTCATTTAAAACACTGAAATGCACATCCCATAAGCTCAAAATGAAGCTGCTCTGCCACAAAGGAGAAATTAGCAATCACTCCTTCAGTTTTGGCCAGCTCTTGAGAAAAGTTTTGGTTCCAGTATGACCACACTCTCTGACAGGAAACTTTCTACCAGAACAACTTGGCTGCCCCGTGGTGAGGTTTGATCCTGAAATCCACTTTCCCACACCCTCCCTCTCTCACTCTGTGGCTCCACCTGAGCCTTGGGAGATCTCAGGAGGGGTTGGTTCATCTCTGGTCCTGCAAAGCACGTGGGCAGGCCAGGGCTGGTTTCACTGCCCTTGAAGCACTTTGTGCATCTCCAGCACTTGGCTGCACGCCCGAAACCCCCTCTGCAGGGCTGAGATGGCCCCAAGGTGTCACCAAGGCAGTCTCACCTGTCACTGCCCTTGCTTTGCCAGGGTACAACTGAGAAATGAAGTTTTTCTATGAGTCTGTGGCCTGTGGAGGAACAACCTTTGCTGTGAAGCTGTTGCCAGGCCTGTCAGGTACCATCATTGCAGGAGGGGTTGGTTTTTATTCCTATGTAGGAAACAGCCAGTTCTTCTGGCAGCCCAGGAGCACCTCCCCACGCTTTCAGCACCATCCCACCACTTTGGGGCCAGGATGTGGCAGCTGAGAAGCGTGGCCTGGAGCAGGAGCATTGCTCCAGGACATGGGGCGGGCACAGGAGAGGGAAGAGCTGTGGGAAGGGTCCTGGAGGTCCTGGTTGATGGGCGGTAGGACATGAGCCAGCAGTGCCCTGGGACCAGGAGGGACATCCCTGTCCTGGGGGCATCAGGCCCAGCATTGCTGGCCAGGCCAGGGAGGGATTGTCCAGCTCTGCTCTGGGCTGGGGCAGCCTCACCTTGAGCCATGGGGGCAGTTTGGGCACCATGATAAAAGAAAGATATTAAGGCATGAGAGAGCGTCCAAAGGAGGGACACAGGGATGGGGAAGGGCCTGAAGGGGCTGTGAGGAGCAGCTGAGGGCTCTGGGGTTGTTCAGCTGGAGCAGAGTGAGGGCAGAGCTCCCCAGGGCTGCAGCTCCTCCCGAGGGGCAGCTCCCATCTCTGCTCTGGGCCAGGG
The DNA here is from genome assembly GCF_027579445.1 of Ammospiza nelsoni. Taxonomy (NCBI): domain Eukaryota; kingdom Metazoa; phylum Chordata; class Aves; order Passeriformes; family Passerellidae; genus Ammospiza; species Ammospiza nelsoni. Next base: position 1,758,913 of record NC_080652.1, on the reverse strand, counting down.
ACAGGAGCCAGGGCACGGCTGGGGCTGGGCCAGGGCAGCTCAGGCTGAGCTCAGGGCAAGGCTCTGCCCCCAGAGGGTGCTGGCACTGCCCAGGCTGCCCAGGGAATGGGCACGGCCCCGAGGCTGCCAGAGCTCCAGGAGCCTTTGGGCAGCGCTGCCAGGGGTGCCCAGGGTGGGGCTGCTGGGGGGGCTGGGCAGGGACAGGGGCTGGGCTGGGGGATCCTGGGGGGTCCCTCCAGCTCGGGATATTCTGTGATTCTGAGTTCACCACCAAGCAAGTGTGGCCACTGCCTCTTCTCTGCTCTGCAAGGCTGGGTGAAGGCCGAGTCCCAGGCAAGACAGGGCTTGAAGAAAATGCTTTTGTAGAAGTGCTGGCCATGGGGAGGAAGATCCTGACCTCAGCACTGGCCTTTGGCATTGGCACCCAGCAGCTGCTGTGCCAGAGGGCTTGGCTGGCTTGCTGTAAATAACTCCTGGAGCCTGTGAGCTGTGTCCGGGCCTGTGACGGCAGGAGCTGGAGCTGAATCCCCAGCACATGATCCCACTGGCTCCTGGCCATGGCAAAAATACCTCAGGAGGGATCAAGAACTGCCCTGCAGTCAGGACAGCTACCATCTCTTACAAGAACAGCCAGGCATTATCTGCCCACAAAACACTGCTTCTGAGGGATGTCTGAGCCCAGCAGATCCCACATGACCGGGGAAATTGAGGGCTGAGCCTGGAAGTCTGGCTGCTGCCTCAGCCCTGAGGAGCAGCCCAAGTACACAGCTTTCAGAGCCTCATGCCTTCCAGACAGCTCTGACCAAGGCCTGCCTAGCCCTGCCCTCTCTGCCTCCAGATCTTTTCCATCTTTTTTGGTCCTTCCTGCCAAGAGGACCCTGATTCCTGCCTCTCCCCATGGGGCTCTCACAGCTGTTGGCAGCAGCACTCCTGACTCTGCTCTGTGGGAGTGGGGATGGAGGGAGGTTCTCTGGTCACTGCTTATGCTGCTCTTCCCCTCCCTGATCATCCCCATTCTCTGCTGTCCAGAGGATGCTCTCTGGAAAGGAGCTGCTGGACAGGCTGGACAGCCACTGCCAAGCCACCAAGCTGGGCAGGAAACCTCCTCTCCTTTCTTCCTTGTAGCAGAAATACATCAAAACATTCTTCTGAACCCACATTAAACTCACTTTAGGAAAGGTGTGCCCCATTCCTAAGTAAAGGGGGGGACAAAAAGTAGAGAAAGAACCTTTGTCCTGAATTAACCTTGCCTTATATCTCATCTCAATCTCTTAATGGATTGATGGGAGGATCCTTCCTCTGCTTTTGTCAGTCTAGAGAGAGAAGCAATTCTTGGACATGATCTAAGGAGTGCCTGTAGGAAGGGGCAGCCAGATGAGGAGGAACAGGAAAAATGTCCTGTTCTCCTCTGCCCTTGGGCTGCTAAACTTCACAAATCGCACCAAAGTCAACTTGACTACTAGAAGAACTTAAAAAAGTTCTGGACCTTAAAAAAGTCTCTGGAAGTCCAACACATCAGAGATAATGGGCTGGGGGTCTGGAGGAGGAGGACTGATGTGCACTGATGGAGAAGAGGCTGCAGGGGAGGAAGGCAGGATGAAAATGTGAGATGGTGCCCAGGGCAGGGTTAAAAGCTGCTGAGGACTGAGGGAAGAGGGAATTTCCATGGCTCAGTCTTGCTCTGCACATTGTCTGCCCCCAGCCTGTGAGATTAATCACTGCCTTTCACCAGCACCAGAACGAAAAGATCCCTCCCCCCTCACCATGATATAATAATCTGAAAATTCCACAGCTCCAGTTTAGCCAGAGCCAAAAACCTCATTCTGGAGATCCTGCTCCATTTTTCAAAGTCTCTGTGCCTTTGAAGCTCCGGATTTCAGTGGATGACGCTCCCTTCCCAAGGAGCGATCCAGTGCAGGCTCCAAACCCTGTGAATCACTCTGGCCTCGGGGAATTGCCACAAGTCACTTGAGTGGCTAAAAATATCTCTGAGGAAGCAGCACAGAAATACCCATATCCGCTGATGCCGGGCTGGGAGGGCATTCCAAATTAACCTGGTGCCGTTTCTGCTCCTCCTGCCCTGCAGGGCTGTTCCTCAGTGGGAGCAGATCCCAGCAAACACAGAAGTTTGTAGGACACTTGGTTGCTCTTTAGGGGGAGAGGGGTGGTGGAAAAAACATTTGTGTGGCTTAAAGGTGGCCCTCAGCTCTGATTTCCAGGGGGTTCTGAAGTGCAGGGGGCTGTTCCTGAGCCAGGAGTGCTAAGCAAGGGGGCTGATGGCACTCTTAGAATCATGGAATTAAGCTTGGAAAAGGCCTCTAAGATCAGGAGTCCAACCATTCCCCCTGGAGTGCACTGCCAAGGCCATCACTAACCATGTCCCCAAGTGCCACATTTACACATCTTTCTTTTACATCCCTCAAGGATGGTGGCCCCATTGCTGCCCTGAGCAGTTCCAATTCCTTACCACCCTTTCCATTAGGAATTTTTCCCTAATATCCAAACTAAACCTACCCTGGAGCAACTTGAGGCTGTTTCATCTTGTCCTGATGGAGTCCAGGGCTGGGTGTGATTCACCTCCCCTGGAGCTGCTTCCAGCTGTGTCTGTGTGTTTATCTGAACCAATCTTGCCAGGAAGATTTCATCCCAACAGCTTCTCAGTGGGAAGCTACAGGTAGCAGAGGGATACAAGGGTGGGACACAGCCTGGATGTGGTGCCCAGCTGCCCATGGGCCCTGCAAGGAGCTGCTCCCTGAGATGGTTCAGCACAGAGCAGCAGATGTGCTCATTCCCCAGGCTGCCCCAGGCAGTGTGGCTGGGATGGGAGTTCAGTGTCTCACACACTTCCACAGGTCCCATCCAGGCAGGAATAAATCAGTCCATCTCAAAAATACACTCTTCTTTTCCTGTGATAATAAATGCTCTTCCCCAGCCTGGACTCCAGCAGATCCAGCAACATCCAGTCGTGGAGCAGGAGCTCCCTGGAGCTGTGAGCACTTGGGGGTTTCAGGAGCATCACATTCATCATCACAGAGGGGATTCTCCCACCCAGTGCCTCTGGCTGAGGGCAGATTTCTCCTGCAATCACTTCTAGTTCCTCTCAGACCTTGGGTTCACAGCACAGTGCTGGTTTGCTGCCCACTGCTTTCCAAGGAGGCTGATGGTCAGATGGGGATGTCCCCATGGGTCTGTCCCATGTCCTCAAGGACATCAAAGCTGTCCAAAGACAGTTCCTTGTCACTCCCACGTCAGCACTGGGAGGCTGCCAAGACAATAAAATTCAGCCCATTGAGTCCAACTGTCCCATCTGGAGGACAAATGTCACCTAAGCAGTGAGAGGTGACTCAGACTCCCGAGTCTGATGTCCAGTGTTTCCAGGGCATGGATGATTGTGGCAGTGGCCATAATGCCAAAAACAACACAAGCTCTCCATGCTGGTCCTGTGTATGGAACACACACTTTGACTTCATAACAGCTTGGAACGATGTCACGTCCCAAATGGAAACTGGTTCCAGTGAAGGAGTTTGGCTGTTCCCCAAATTCTGGAGCAAGAGCTGCTGAATTGAAAGGGGGAAGTCATTTGGGTTGGGAAAAGTGTATATATCTAAAAAAATTGAGTTTGACTGCAAACAAAGCAAAGAATGAAAAAAAAAAATTGGAAAGAATCAAGTAAACATCCTCCATGATGATATTTCCAGACAGTAGAACTATGGTGCAAAGCTGGCCTGGATTTGTTTATGCTGGAGACAGTCATATCCGTGGAAGATTATTGCATTCACTTCCAGAAATAGCTGGAGAATACAACCACCAAACATCAGCCTTGTACAAAGGTTACATCTGCTGGAGGCACAGCACAGATCCCAGACAGCCAAAGCCCAGGGATTGATGTCATGGACAGCAGCAGGAACATTTCTCTGAGAGCAGGGTACCTGGGATCTCCTTAACTTACAAGAATTTGGGCAAATGATTAAAACAAAGATTATTTCCCTGTGGTTTTTACTGATTCCACACACCCTTCCTCTAAGCCACTGAAGTTATTTCTGTCCCCCAGCTCTGTCAAGGTGAGGTCTGAGCACACAGCATCTGCTGCAGCCTTGCTTTGTCCACTGAAAGAAAATGCCACCACAATAGAAAGGAGAGCAAAATAACAAAAAATAACCAATTTAAGCTCTTTTTACCCACTAACATTTGCTTTATTTAGGTGGCCCTTGATCCCCCCTCCACAAAGGCAGGCGGGAGAGGGGCTGGAGCTGCACATCCTGAGGGTGAGCTTGGGGCCAGCTGCTGCCCACTGGCACAAGGCCAAGCAGACCAGGCATCAAAGCCAAAGCAGAAATGCAGCCCCAATCTGTTTGCCCCATGCTGGCCCATGGAGGGAAGGGTTTTTCCTTGGGAAGGGCTCTTTGGGATCAAGAAACTCGTTAATAACCGAGAGGAGCCTGTCTCGCTCCTGGAGCCGCCTGGCTGCCAGCCCGGGCTGGGATTGAATTACCGAGGAGAGAGGAGGAGAGAGGAGGGAAGAGGAGGAAAGAGCCCCTCACGGTGCTCTCCAGCAGGGTTTGGGGCTGCTTTGTGCCAGTCAGCCCTGCAGCAAGGGCCAGGCAATGGGGGACACCAGGGGCAGGAAATGGGGACACCAGGGCCAGGAAATGGGGGACACCAGAGCCAGGAAATGGGGGACACCAGGACCAGGAAATGGGGGACACCAGGGGCAGGAAATGGGGGACACCAGGGCCAGGCAATGGGGGACACCAGGGCCAGGAAATGGGGGACACCAGGGCCAGGCAATGGGGGACACCAGGGCCAGGAAATGGGGGACACCAACGCCAGGCAATGCGGACATCAGAGCCAGGAAATGGGGGACACCAGGGGCAGGAAATGGGGGATACCAGGGGCAGGAAATGGGGGATACCAGGGGCAGGAAATGGGGACACTAGAGCCAGGAAATGGGGACACTAGAGCCAGGAAATGGGGAACACCAGAGCTATGCAATGGGGGACACCAGGGGCAGGAAATGGGGGCACCCCTGTGATGTCCCATGTGGGGATGTCACGGGCCCCACCCAGCCCAGGTGGCAGCCCAGCCTGGCTCAGTGTCCCAGGTGCCACTGGCACTGCCAGAGCTGTGAGCCCAGGAGCACAGAGGGGATCATTTGGTGCCAGTGCGAGCAGGGTGCTGCAGTTTCTTGAATCCAGGTTAATTCTCTGCAGGGCAGCCAATGTCCCCTTGTCTGTGTTGGTGACAGCTGCTCCAAGGGCTCTGAGGTCCCCTCACCCCACTGGGCTTGCTGCTGGGCTCTCTTGCTCCAGAATTTGGGGAGCAGCCAAACTCCTTCACTGGAACCAGTTTCTATTTGGGACATGACATCATTCCAAGCTGTCATAAAGTCAAAGTGTGTGTTCTATATCCAGCACCAGCATGGAGAGCTTGTGTTGGTTTTGGCATTATGGCCACTGCCACAATCATCCAGGGTTCTTTCTCTGGGAATCTTGAGAGCCCTTGTCCCATAATGGAATCATGGATATCCCGAGCTGGAGGGACCACCAAGATCATTCAGTTTAAGCCCTGTCCCTGCCCAGACCCCCAGATAATCCCACCCTGGGCATCCCTGGCAGCTCCTGGAGCTCTGGGGCTGTGCCCATTCCCTGGGGAGCCTGGGCAGTGCCAGCACCTTCTGGGGGAGGAATCTCTGATGCCTCACTTAAAAAGTTCATGGCAGGATGACAATGAGGCTTCCATTCCTCTTGTATTTTTTATATTTTTATCAAGCCATAAAACACTTTCTGTGGATAAATGGTGTCAATTTGAGACTTGTCCTTAGACAGAATCAGTGTTTATCAGGAGCTTGCAGCCTGTCCAGATCTCCTTCCACCTGGCACACATGGACACATCCCTGACAGCTGCAGGAGATCCAGGGGGATCCTGGGAATCAGAATCAGAGCCTTCCATAACTCACCCCCCTAAAACCTGTGCATGCTCAGTCTGATACACAACCAGCCTGCTCTAGAAACTCCCCACTTCTCTGATGTTTGTGATGAGAAGTCAGCACAGATTTCAGAGAAAATGATTGATTCAGGTCAAGTGAGTGTCATGTGCTGAGATCCCTGTGAAGTCAGGTGTCTGCAAGACAACAAACCCAGCAAACAAAACCCTTTCCTGCTGATTCTGCTCTGCACTGTTGGGGTTTTTCTTTCAGAGAATTTTGGTGTTTAGGGCCAAGGAATTTGTTGTCAGTCCTTGGCTGTAATTTACACTTGACTGGATGCATGTTATACATTTTGGCATACAAAGATTAATGCAGGCTCATTTTTAAAGTATTCTTATGTGTTTTAAAATGAACACTGAAGGCCTTCAGCACTTGCATACCAAGCACTTTCCATCCCTCTTGCCATCTGTATTGGATTAAAGAACATAAAAACTTCAGCTGGGCTATTCCTGCTGAATTCCCTGGGATAACTCTCAGGAAGAGAGGGCCATTTTATGATGGACTGCTTCAACATTTCTTTGTATTTAATAGAGAAAAGATCCCAAACCCTCTACAATTCTTCAGCTCTTTGCTAGGGGAAGGAATTAATAAACTTCTGTCCTCAACATAATGCATTTACACCATACTCTGCTGTTTAACACATGTGGGCTGAGAACTTGGGAGTAAATATTCAGCCTTTCCCTCCCTTTAAAGTCTGACTTTGAAAATTAAAATTTTAGTGGCAAGTGATGAATCATCATCAGAATTCAAACCATATGGTGGAAGCACTTCTCACATTTTCAACTCTTCTCACTGCTGCTTCTTCCTTGAAAATAACTCGACAATAGATTATTTCCCTCTTAGCTCAGCTGTAATGAGCCACATGAAAAGCTTTGAAATCCTCATGGTTTCAGACTTCAGAAACCACAAATATAAGTATGAATATTTTAGCCAAATCTTCCATTATTCTCTTCAAAGAGTAGTTAATACATTATTGGTGATACATGGAGCTTTTGTCCCACAAAAGGGTCATTTTAGACATGGAAAACAACTGTATTTAGCTGGCTGTCAGGAGTGTGTCCATGGATGATGAACTGTGCTGCACATCTGTGCCTTCTGCAGCTCTCCTTTGCTTATCCTTATGTTTTGCTATTTCTTAGCAACAAAAGGAAGTTTGGAGAGCTTTTTTACCCCCCTAAAAATTGCACTAGAAGTGTCTTTATGTTCCACTTTTACACTTGACAGCGCACCCTGAGCATTTGAGGCATTTCCTTTGCTCATCCTGCTCAGCCATTGGAGTGTTACCACTGTCTGTGCTCAGTGCTGTACCCACAGCCATGGAAAAGGCAGCTGCACTTCCAACACCCTCATTTGTGAACTGAAAACTGCTCCTGGAGCCAGTCACAGGCCAAATGGTGACATAAAAACAAAATTCTCATTGGCCACGGCGAGTGCTCAGTGCAGCTCTGGTCCTGCCCTGCCCCAGGGGCTGCTCTCCCCCTGCTCTGCTGGGGCAGGGTCTGGGGCAGGGCTGGGACAGCTTCAGGTTCTGCTCAGATTTGGGGTGTCCTGGAGCCCAGAGAAATTCCTGTGCTCTGGAGCCAGGCTGGGAGAGCTGGGGGTGCTCACCTGGAGAGGAGAAGCTCCAAGGAGAGCTCAGAGCCCCTGCCAGGGCCTGAAGGGGCTCCAGGAGAGCTGGGGAGGGACTGGGGACAAGGGATGGAGGGACAGGACACAGGGAATGGCTCCCACTGCCAGAGTGCAGGGCTGGATGGGATATTGGGAATTGGGAATTGTTCCCTGTGAGGGTGGGCAGGCCCTGGCACAGGGTGCCCAGAGCAGCTGTGGCTGCCCCTGGATCCCTGGCAGTGCCCAAGGCCAGGCTGGGCAGGGCTGGGAGCACCTGGGACAGTGGGAGGTGTCCCTGCCATGGCAGGGGTGGCACTGGATAATTAAGATCCTTTCCAAGCAAACCTTTCTATAATTCTGTGATTCATTAATCTCTGTTGGGGCCCTGAGTAGCCCAAGTGCATCTGCTGGGTGTTTCCACTTCCCTGAGGTTTGACTCAGTATAAGAAATATTTAGATTTTTTTTTTTTATGGCAAACTCCCTAAATTTTGATTCAGAAACTGAATTTTGATTTGCTGTCCTTGGGCTGTCCCCTGGCTCAGACAGTGAGATGAGGGACACCATCCATCTCCTCCCTGGGCTCTGATGGCCTTTGTTCTTGACATGATCCTCTTTTCAAATAAAAACATTTTCAGTTTGGGGATGGTTGGTTTTTAAACCAGGCCCTTTTCAAGGTAATGTCAGAATGGAAAAAAAAAATTCTGTGTAAAAAAGCCATTCTGAGAGTTTCTATGCCCCTGTCTGCAGGGACCCTCTCAGCACGTGCCTGTTGCTTTGAGCAGGTGTGATAAAAGCAGCTCTTCTGAGAGATAACTGTCAGTGAAATATGGCAGCTCCTGCTGGCAGGCTGAGCACAATCTCTGCCATGTCCTGAGAGGGTTTTGTTCCTCAGGGGCAGCTGGTGAGGCTCAGCTGAGACCCCACCTGCAGCGCTGCCCCAGCCCTGGGGCCCAGCAAGGACAGGGAGCTGTGGGAGCAAGGCCAGAGGAGGCACCAAGAAGGGCAGGGGGATGGAGCAGCTCTGCTGGGAGGGAAGGCTGAGAGAATTTGGCTTTGTCAGCCTGGAGAAGAGAAACTGCAGAGTGACCTCTAGTACCTGAAGGGAACCTGGTACAAAGATGGAGAGAAATTATTGACAAGGGCCTGGAATGAGAGGACAAGGGTGTAAGAGCCTAAATGAGGGATGTGGGACTCCAAGGAGCTCTCCAAAATGCAGTTTATTGTATACAAAATGCAGTTTATTGTATACAAAATGCAGTGTATTCCATCCAGGAGGTTACAGCAGTCCAGGGTGGTGGGTGACAGAGCTGTGCCCACAGCTGTCAGCTCCAGCTGCAGGCAGGCCTGGAGACCCTTTGGGTTTGGTTACAATGCATTATAGACTTTTCTTTGCTCAGCATCTTAATACAGTAGAACCAATCTATACCTTAACTATTATCTATAGCCCATCATAACTACTGTAATTACCATATTCATGTTACTGTTCTCCAATCACTAAAAGTCTGCACATTACAGTTTAAGCTAGAAGTTGTTTTTCAGTTTTCTTGCACTGGAAAATTCTGAGAGCTTTTTTCTACTTGCAGCTTTGCTGACTTGTTTGCCTGTGCTCTCTTTCTGCTTGGTAAAAACATCTTCTTGTTTGGGGTGGGTTTATCCTTTGCTCTAAGCCATAAAAACCCCTTCTAACTCACACACCCTTTGCCTCCTTGGTTATCCAGTCAGACTGGCTCAGCAATTCTTTTCTTTTATATCAAAACTTGCTTCCATTTCTATTCCTTCTTCAGACTCTACATTCAAAAATCTTTCTGCCAAGCACACACACCTGTGAGACTTTCTTGTCAAACTTTCATTCTTCTCAACACAAGGGGAATGGCCTCACACTGACAGACAGCAGGCTTGGTTTGGCTGTGAGGAAGAAAATCTTCCCTGGCAGGGTGGGCAGGCCCTGGCACAGGGTGCCCAGAGCAGCTGTGGCTGCCCCTGGATCCCTGGCAGTGCCCAAGGCCAGGCTGGGCAGGGCTGGGAGCACCTGGGAGATGCTTCCAGAAATGTGGAGAAGCTGCTCTGGGGGTTCCAGGCCTGTTTGCCCCATAAATCCCCCTGTTCTCCTCGGGAAGGTGACCCCAGGCTGTTCCCAGGGTTTGGGGCTCCGTGCCCACCCCATGGCCCATCCTGACCCACACTCCCCAGCCCTGGCCACAGCTGGGCTCCTGGGGTGGCTCCTGCTGAGGTTTTGGGGCACAGGGGCTCCACTGCGCCGTGTCAGCCCCGTGTTTCCATCCTGGCTCCTCCCTTCCTGCCTTTCCTGGCTGAGTGTTCCCAAAATATCCCCTGTTCCTAATCAGAGAGACACAAGGTAGCCTTGCTCCTGATCTGTTTTGCAGACAGTGGCTGCTCCTCCCCATGGCCTCAAAAAGTCTCTATCAGCAGCTGTTCAAATCAAAGAAATCATACCAGGATGAAGATTTTACACATTTCTTATATTATAATTAATTTTTTTTTCTTTTCCCTAAGAGGAGTGTTGAGATTTCCTCTGCTGAGTTGATTTAAATATTTCTTGTATTAACATTATTATTTTTGCTCCCCTAAGAGGAGGATTGTGATTTCCTCTGCTGGGTTTGCATCCAGTGTTAGAAGGATCCTGACCATGCCATGCTTCCCACTGGATTCAACCCCACACAAGCCCTGAGCAGGGGCCACTCTGCACAAAGAGCTGCTGTAAATCAGCCTGGCAGCAGCAACAAAGTCTGACAGCACCAAGAGAGCCCCTGGTTGGCTCTGCACACTGGAAAGGTCTGGCCCCATGGCAGGGTCTGTGTTCAGAGATGCTCCTTGCTGATTTGTCCATAGCCTGGTTTATATATTTATTTCTGTATTCTGAGTGGAGCTGTTTGCTTTGGCCACCCTGAGGGGCTCTCTCAGTGTTTGGTTTCCAAAGCACACCCCTGGAAAGGGAAGGAGCAGAGTTGCCCCTTTGTCAGCACAGCCTCCAAGATTATTTTTCCAGGTGGATTCTGTAAGAGGCACAAGGCAGGAGAGGATTTTATGCAACCAAGTCAGTCTTGGCCCATCCCTGAGGGGGATCTTCTCTAACCTGAGAGCAGCACAAATGCAGCAGCCAGGTGGAAAATGCACCTCTGCTTTGTTCCCTGCATGGGAGGGAGGTTCAGGGTTTCAGGAGTTCAGGAGTTCAGGGTTTCAGGATTTCAGGGTTTCAGGGTTTCAGGATTTCAGGGTTTCAGGGTTTCAGTGTTTCAGCAGTTCAGGGTTTCAGGGTTTCAGGAGTTCAGGATTTCAGCAGTTCAAGGTTTCAAGATTTCAGCGTTTCAGGATTTCAGTGTTTCAGGAGTTCAGGAGTTCAGGAGTTCAGGATTTCAGGGTTTCAGGGTTTCAGGAGTTCAGGAGTTCAGGGTTTTAGGGTTTCAAGATTTCAGGGTTTCAGGGTTTCAAGATTTCAGGAATTCAGGATTTCAAGGTTTCAGCAATTCAGGATTTCAGGATTTCAGCAGTTCAAGGTTTCAGGATTTCAGGGTTTCAGGATTTCAGGGTTTCAGGAGTTCAGGGTTTTAGGGTTTCAAGATTTCAGGAGTTCGGGATTTCAGGGTTTGAGGAGTTCAGGATTTCAGGAGTTCAGCAGTTCAGGATTTCAGGGTTTCAGCCTCTCCCTGAGGGTGGCCTGAGCAGGCTCTGACAGCAGCCATCCAAGGGTCTCTGCAGAGCCCATCTGGTGGCTGCTGGTTCTGAACTGGTGGTACAGGGCACTGAACTGGGGCACTCACCTGCAGGTGATGGTGCTCCAGGGAACCTGCAGCATCTGCAGGGCTGGAGGGTCCAGCACAGACCCCAGGATCTGCTTTAGGATACCCCAAACACCAAACCAGGCTTGTGGGGCAGCTGTCCCTTCCTGGGTGTCCCTGGCAAAGCTTTGCCCCCACCCTGGGGACATTGCCCGGTGCCCAGCACAGACCCCCAGCTCTGCCCTGAACCCCCCCAGCATCACCCAGAACTGGGCTTAGGCCAGCCCAAAGCAGAGGCTGAAATTCCATGGGTGCGGAGATGCTCATGCTCCTCTTTGGCTTTCCCATCATCCTTTCCTTCCTTTCCCTCCTCTGGGAAGAAGCAGGGAGTCAAAAATCCTCCCTTCACTTTTCAAGCCTGTTTGTCTTTATTCAGCCTCATGTTCAGCCCCCTGGAAGGCACCTGGGGCCTGTCCAGCTGGGGGACAGGCAGAGGGGCTGACCAAGGTGGAGTTGTGCCAGCCTGAATGGAACATTGCCAAAATCCATGGATCCACAAGGATGGTGCCCAGTCCTGTCCTTGTCACCAGGCTCCAGGACCTCACCCAAAGCAGGGCACTGTGCTGGGGTTCATGATTTTAAACATGAGAGGGAGGGAGGCACGGCAAGGCTGAGGAGTCCTTGAGCCAAATCCAGCACTGATAATTCCTACCAGACAAGCACAAACCACTTCTTATACACAGGGACAAAAATAATGGGAATAACAAACACAGTGGGTAGAACATTTTGACTTCTGGTGAAGCACTGGGCACTGGAATTTTTTTAGCATCCTTTGGCTGCCCAGTGGCTTGGACAGCCCCAAAGTCCTGGTGAATGTTCAGCAACCACAGCTCTGGGTGGGCTCTGCAAGACTGACCCTCCTAAAAGGCACCAGCCCAAGGAGAGCCAAGCTCTGTCCCCAAGTTCCACCAGGTAAATGAACACAGATTTGTTCTGAAGTGGCCCTGAGAGCTGCTTTATTTCTTTCCTAAACCTCCCAAATGAGGGATGTCCTTAATCTCACAGCCCCTGTGTCACCTGCGTGCTTTGGTGTCTCCCACACAGCTCTGGGCCAGGTGGGAACAGCCCCAGGAGCAGCTCCTGCCTGGACCAGGTGTTCACAGGGCAGGGAGGAGCTTGCAGGCAGTGCCTGGGCTGGCCAGGGTGGGACTGTTCCCTCCCAGGGCAGGAGAAGGGAGAGGAGGCCAGAGAACCCAGCCCACAGCCATTGCTGCCCCACTGCCTCCATGCTGGGCATGGGACATAATCACGGCTCAGGGATGGAGCTTGGACAGGGCAGAGATGTTCCCTCAGAGCAGGGATCCTCCCCATAGCAGGGATGTTCCCCATAGCAGGGATGATGTCCAGGGCAGGGATGTTCCTCCAGGGTGGGACAGTGTTCACAGGGGTCTTGGATGAGGGAAGAGATGAGGATCTGACTCCATGTTTCAGAAGGCTGATTTATTATTTTATGATATATATTACATTAAAATGATACTAAAAGAATAGAAGAAAGGATTTAATCAGAAGGCTAGCTAAGAATAGAATAGGAAAGAATGATAACAAAGGTTTGTGGCTCGGCTCTCTGTCTAAGCCAGCTGACTGTGATTGGCCATTAATTAGAAACAACCACACGAGACCAATCACAGATGCACCTGTTGCATTCCACAGCAGCAGATAATCATTGTTTACATTTTGTTCCTGAGGTCTCTCAGCTTCTCAAGAGGAAAAAATCCTAAAGAAAGGATTTTTCATAAAATGTGTCTGTGACACAGGGTAGGGATGATCCCCAAGACAGGCATGATCCCCCAGGGCAGGGATGTTCCTCCAGGACACTTTGCCTGGGGGCAGCTCCTGGCGCTGCACCTCCAGAGGCTCTGGGTGTGCTCTCTCCACTCTCCTGCTCTGGCCAATTCCTCCACTCTCCTTCTGGACCTCAGCTGTGCCTCAGGGTGGCCAAGGACCTGCTCTGCAGGAGATTCAACTCAAGCACACCCATGACTTTCTCAGTAAAGTCAGCCCAGAGTCCTTGACAGGACAGCAAATCTCTCCTTGCCCAGTGATCCAACATGGATTTTCCAAAGGAGCTCAGTTTCTCCTCTGCAGATGGTCTCAGCTGAGGGCACAAATCCCTCTCTGATGCTATTCTGGGGTTTCCTGCTGCTCTATACATTACCGGGGGATACTTGCATAATTTTAAACTCAGTCCTATGTAGGGCACTTCTTATTTTTAAAAAGGAAGTTCAAAGTCAAATCCTCCCCAAAACTCCTTGAGAAGTCTATTAAAGTGTCCTACTTTCTCACAAGCCCTTGAACCAGAACATTCCCCCCTCAGCATCCTCCTGCAGCCATCCCTCCTCAGCAGCACCATGGTACCACAGCAGTGTCCCCATCCCCGTGGGGACCTTCTCCACCCCTCCCAGTGCCACCAGGGGACCCCATGGTCACTGTGTGGTGAGCAGGGGGTGCTGTGATGGTCACCCAAAATCAGCGTGTGGATGTGCCAAGGCCTTGCTGGTGTCCCTTGTCCCCCGTGTCACTCTGAGTGACCCTGGCAGAGCTGTGTCCTGCTGCTCACTTTGGGGTGTTTGAGATTGAGATCAGCAGGATCTCAAATAAAACTCCCCTCTGGCTGAACAGCCTTGCCCTGAGCTCTGCTGTGCTGTGCAGGTGTTGCTGGATCCTGCTGAGCAATTTCATCCTCCTGAGCCTCCAAGAGGGCAAAGCCCTTGGGAGAGTGGAGCTGGCACTCCAAAGTCACCCCTCTGGCTCTGCTTCCACACTCAGGATGACACCTCTGTGTTGGGAAGGGTGAAAGTTTGACAAGGAACTCTCACAGATATGTGTGCTTGGCAGAAAGATTTTTAAATGTAGAGTCTGAAGAAGGAATAGAGATGGAAACAAGTTTTGATATAGAAGAATTGCTGAGCCAGTCTCACTGGATAACCAAGGAGGCAAAGGGTTAGGGTTAGTTAGAAGGGGTTTTATGGCTCAGAGCAAAGGATAAACCCACCCCAAACAAGAAGATGTTTTTACCAAGCAGAAAGATAGCACAGGCAAACAAGCCTGCCAATGTGGCAAGTAGAAAAAAGGTCTCAGAATTTTCCAGTGCAAGAAAACTGAAAAACAACTTCTAGCTTAAACTGTAATGTACAGAGTTTTAGTGATTGGAGAACAGTAACATGAATATGGTAATTACAGTAGTTATGATAGGCTATAGGTAATAGTTAAGGTATAGATTGGTTCTACTGTATTCAGATGTTCAGCAAAGAAAAGTCTATAATGCATTGTAACCAAAGCCAAAGGGTCTCCAGGCCTGCCTGCAGCTGGAGCTGACAGCTGTGGGCACAGCTCTGTCACCCACCACCCTGGGCTGCTGTAACCTCTTGGATGGAACAAACTGCATTTTGTATACAATAAACTGCATTTTGTATACAATAAACTGCATTTTGGAGAGCCCCTGGAGTCCTGCATCCCTCATTCATGCTCTTACACCTCTGGTGCAGCTCCAGTGAAGGAAAGCACCAGGAGCTGCCACTGAAGGTCACCTGCAGCCCTGGGGTTGTTTTTGGGGTCAGATCCCTGTTTCATTTCCAGGTGCTGCAGGCTGGGGTGGCCCTGCCTGCACTCCCAATCCTCCTCTCCCTGTCCCTGCTGGGTGCTCTGTGCTGCCAGACCTCTGCAGGGCAGGAAACTGAGAGCTTAGCACAGCTCCAGCAGCAGCAGGAGGAGGAAGGGAAGAACGAGTGTGAGATGAAACAAGTGAGGTGAAAACTGGGTGCTCCTCAAAGGAGATCATTGGCCTCCAAGGGTCTGGGTTTCACTCAGCCTTGACAAATCAAAGGAAGAGACTCCCTGGAGGATGGGAATTAACACCTAAACCCATTATTAAAAGCTTTATCATCACCAAGTTTATTAAAATAACTCCAGCTGCAGAGATGTGTTAATGATGACAACACAAACCACAGTGCTTGGGCTGACTCATAGGAAACTGAGCATTTTCCCTCTCCCCAGTCATGGGCCTGGTCCTGGAGAGCCACTTGCTGCAAGCCAGGATCCCAAAATCGGAGTGAAAGCTGCTCATGAGGGCTGGGAGAGCCAGGCTGTGAGTCATGGTGTCTTTGGGCACCTACAAGATTTTCCTGAATGACACTGGGTGCTAGAAATAGAAAACACAGTTAGGAGAGACTGAAATAGAGATAAATCACCCCAAACCCTGATTCATCACATTTTTAGCCATGAGCTATGTGGGAAAAAAGCCCTTTGGCTGCACATGAGCAGCCCAGTGTCACTGGCAGTGGTGCAGCTGAGGGGAAAGGCTCCAGCAGCACAGGAACACAGCCCGGGCCAGCCTGGAGCTGCCTCCACAGCACTGGGGACCTTTAGAAATGGCAGGAATATTATCTGGCCACTTCAGAAACCTCTCCTGGTGCTTGCCCTGCCTGGTGTAGCTGCAGCAGCACTTGGAGAAGCCTCACGGATACCTCAGTGGGAAAAGGAAAGTTTTGTGATGAGGGTTTGCTTGCATAACATCCAGGAAGCTTCCCAATGGAGCAGGTTCCCAATAAGGAAAATCAGAGTTTCCAGTATGCTCTCCTAGAAAGCAGCATGGAAAGTCCTTTCCCTGTCCCTGCAGTTCCTGTATTGCTGATGATTGGTGCTTCAGGAGAGTTTTAGCCTCTCCTTCCCTCCCTTGAAGCCAGTTTGGTTTCCTTTTCTTTTATCATTAGATCAGTCCAATCTTTATTGGTTATAGAGCAGCAATTTTACAGAGAATCATGGAATCAGAGACTGGATTGGGTTGGAAAGGAACTTAAGGACCAATTTATTCCACCCCTGCCATGGCAGGGACACCTCCCACTGTCCCAGGCTGCTCCCAGCCCTGTCCAGCCTGGCCTTGGGCACTGCCAGGGATCCAGGGGCAGCCACAGCTGCTCTGGGCACCCTGTGCCAGGGCCTGCCCACCCTCACAGGGAACAATTCCCAATTCCCAATATCCCATCCAGCCCTGCCCTCTGGCAGTGGGAGCCATTCCCTGTGTCCTGTCCCTCCATCCCTTGTCCCCAGTCCCTCTCCAGCTCTCCTGGAGCCCCTTCAGGCCCTGGCAGGGGCTCTGAGCTCTCCCTGGAGCTTCTCCTCTCCAGGTGAGCACCCCCAGCTCTGCCAGCCTGGCTCCAGCCCTGGAGCAGCTCTTTGACCTCCCCTGGATCTCACCAGCAGCTCCAGGTCTTGTGCTGAGGACCCCAGAGCTGGAGGCAGAGCCATTCTGTGATTCTGTGAGAAAATGCCATAGTAAGAAGCATGGGGCTGGGGCTCAGCCCAGGGCAGGGGGTTTGGGATCCCAGCTCACTCTGAGAGCCCATCCCCGGGAGCCCAGAACCCGGCCCAGAGTGAGCTCACAGTCATTTATAAGTTATTTATCAATTATTTATCAGTTATTTATCAGCATCCCTCTCGTGGAGCCCCCTGGAGCCCCAAGGGGCTCTCAGGAACCCCCAGCTGCAGGCACAGAGTGGCAGCAATTTGCTCTTGTTGAAGGCCCAACCTCTGCCTTTATTATTAGCTTGATAATTACTCTGTTGTAAAAACTCGTCACCCTTGGAAGTAATTAATTCCTTGGAACCAAGCACAGCAGATGGGCTTCTAATTTATTGGAAATCACGCTGGAAGCAGGGGAGTCTCTCGCTCAGTTTGATAAACACGGCATTTTAACCTGGCACTTCATTCCCTTTCAGACTTCCCAGGAAATCTCCCTTTGGGGGATGGATGCTGACTCACGGCGGGGCTGAAAGGCTCAGGATGGGATCAATTTGTGAAGCGTGGCCTTGCTTTAATCCTTTCTGGGCACATTTCCTGTGGGCAGGATGTGCAAACAGCCCGGCAGGAGCTGCCCTGCTGTGCTGGCAGCCGGTGCCTGTGAGCCTGGGACAGATTTGTGGGGCTGGCCAGGTGCAGGGGCTCCCTGCAAACAGCTGGAGCTCAACTCCTGCCCCCGACAAGGAGGATTTCCCATATGCCAGCCTTGCTCCAGCCCCTGCTGCCCTGAGGGCTCTGGGCTGGGATTGCAGCTCCTCAATGGCAAAGGTTTCCATTCATGCTCCAATCTGCCCATCTGTTCTCTGGCTCCTGAGCAAGTAATTCTCCTTCTTGCAGCTTGAAAGGACAGCTGAACTCAGGATATTGGGCTGGGAATAAGCAGGCAGCTGACAGAAAGAGACAGCAAAGCTCCCAGCAGGGAAAATGAGGGTGAAACAAGAGCAGGAGAGCTTGGGCTGCACTGGAGCTCATGGAGACACTTTGGGCTCTTCAGTTTAGGCCCAAATCCGTGTGGGAATGAGGCAGTGAGGGAACAATGCCAATGCCTGGGGAAAGGTCTGGCATGCAGGGATCACCTGTCTTGATGGAGATGGAACTCCTCTCTCTAACTCCTCTCTCTGTCTGGTTTGGGTTGGAAAGGCTCTCAATGATCAATTCATCCACCCCTGCCATGGCAGGGACACCTCCCACTGTCCCAGGCTGCTCTCGGCTCTGCCCAGCCTGGCCTTGGGCACTGCCAGGGATCCAGGGGCAGCCACAGCTGCTCTGGGCACCCTGCAGCCTCACAGGGAACAATTCCTTCCCAATATCCCACCTAAATTTCCTCTCTTCCATAGATTGCTGTAGGTTGGAAAGGACCACCAGCACTGTGAGGTGGCTCCTCCAGCCAGGCTGATCTTGGATTTTTCAAACAATCCATTAATGGTTTGGGCTGGGATGGACCTTAAATATCATCCAGTGCCACCCCTGCCATGGCAGGGACACCTCCCAGTGTCCCAGGTGCTCCCAGCCCCAATGTCCAGCCTGGCCTTGGGCACTGCCAGGGATGCAGAGGCAGCCACAGCTGCTCTGTGCCACCTGTGCCAGAGCCAATTTTTGCTCTTCAAGGCCACTGGAGCTGGAGAAACTGTGACCCCGTAACCCACAGGGCCCAGAAAAGATTTTTTTAACAATTCCAGCAATAGCTGCAGAAATTTCTAAAGGAAATTACCTACATTTTTTTCTCTTTGCTCAGTAGAAAAATAACTTCCCCTCCCCATTTTTCAACATTTCTGCAGAAATCAAAGCTCTTCCTGGAACTGGGTTTTTAAAATGTTGTGGAAATCCTTGGCAAAGGCTTCGTGTGGGAGGCTTCTAGACAGTTGGTGTCTGTCTGTCAGCCCAAGAGCCTAAATCCTGGAGGGAGTGCTGGGGGCAGATGACAACCAGGGGCTACTGGAAGTGTGCAGCCACTTAATGTGCAGCAATTAAATGTGGGATCATTCATGGAGGGACGAAGGCTCCCAAGGGCCCCCAGAAGTTCCCTCCCAGCAGGGACAGGCAGAGCTGCACCTCCCAGACAATCTTTGTGCCCCTTCCCATGGATGTGTCTCCTCCTGGAGGAGCCATCCAGCCCCAAAGCCCCTCTGTGACCCAGGGATGGTGTTGGGGCTCTCATTTCCCCCCAGTTCATTTCCTGAGAGCTTGGTCCTCATTTGCTCACAACAAGAGAGGAAACCAAGGGCCAGAGCACCCAAATCCCTAACATTTTCTCCCTGTTCTTGCAGGGAATGACCTAATCCATGCTATTGTTTCCTAATCCACTTGAATTTCCACTTAGCCACATTTCCATTCTTTCTGCAGTTCTTAAAATATTTTTTGACCTTTTTTACCAGGAAAGAGCAGAGACCTGACCATGCCTTTCTTGTTCACTTTGGGGAAATGTCATTTGTCCACAACATATTTTTGTTCCGTTTATACAGAACTTAGCAAAGAGGAGAAAAATGTGGAGTTTATTTCTGCTGGGGAAGGAGCAGATTTGCACTTTCCAGCCCTGGCTTGAGCAGCTTTTAGCCCTCACTGTTGGCTGGGCTGCTCTGCCCTCTCTGCTGCCCTTAATCTGGGGGATTAGGAGCAATACAGATCTGCCCACCCTGCCTGTGAATTTATTCCTAAAATAGTAAACAGCCTTGAAAAAAGGAACAAATCACAGCTGTATCCTCACCTCATTGATATCTTTGCTGAGTTTTCTTTTCTCCTGTTTGCAACTACAAAAATCAAAAGATTCTCTTTTTTGGGGGACTTGCTTAAATCCTTTTTATACACCCCACTGCTGGGAACTCTTCCTTCAGTGCAGCGCATCCTTTCACCCAACCCACCCCAATTTATGGAGGTGTTTTTTCATAGCAGCTCAGAAGCCTTGAAGAACATATCCAAGATCAACATTTCCAGGTGGTCTGAAGTTCTCTCCATGTCCCTCTCCTTCCAGCCACCAAACAGGGTGTGAGGGACCCACTTCAAGGACTTTATGGAGCTTCTTAGGGCTGAGGGAGACAATGGGGTTTGTAGGACTGATTCCTCTCCTCTCCTTCATTTTCAGATTCTCCCCATCTGAGGGTGCAGTGACCAGAAACCCCACACAGAAAGGAACACAAGGGATAATCCTTGTGGAATTGTGCATCTCATTTTTCCTGCTCTGAGTTCCTGTAGCGGCTTCCAAACCTCCTCATCCTTTGGTGTGCTGGAGTTAAAGCATTTGGCTGAAAAGGAATCACAGCATGGCTACAGTAAAAACCCAGACACGGGATATAAAAAGCCTGCTTCTAAATTTAAACCTCCGTTAACAGCTAATTTAAGCAGCTAATTATACTAAAAATGCGTGAGCTCAAAATTCGCCAATTAAAAGTTAATTAAATGAAAACTCAGTGAGCTTCAATTTGTCAGTTAAATCCATCTGCTTCCTGAAGCTTCCTGCGATCCCACAGCTTCAAAGCTGTGCCTGCAGTGGGAACCGTTCAGAGCCATCACAGCCACACAGATGTCCAGAATGGCAGGAAAAGCCCCGAGCTCCATAAAACCCGGGAGCAATTAGGACTGGGAGCAATTAGCACCGGGAGCAATTAGCGGCTCGGCCCTTGGGAGCGTGCCCAGCCATCTCCCGTGGTGTGGCCCGTGGGGACAGGGGCTGAGCAGGGGACAGCGGGCAGGGCAGCACAATTAATGGCAGCACTCATTAAACCCACTGGGTTCCAGCAGGGATTGGCTCCGTGCTCTGCCTGCAGACAGAGGAACATCCCCTGAGCACCCTCCCTGCCCTGCCCATGGATGGATGGATGGATGGATGGATGGATGGATGGATGGAGGATGGATGGAGGATGGATGGATGGATGGATGGATGGATGGATGGATGGATGGATGATGGATGGATGATGGATGATGGATGGATGGACGGACGGACGGATGGATGGATGGATGGATGGATGGAAGATGGATGGATGGATGGACGGACGGATGGATGGATGGATGGATGGATGATGGACGGATGGATGGATGGATGGATGGATGGATGATGGATGGATGGAGGATGGATGGAGGATGGATGGATGGATGGATGGATGATGGATGGATGGATGGATGGATGATGGATGGATGGACGGACGGACGGATGGATGGATGGATGGATGGATGGATGGATGGAAGATGGATGGATGGATGGATGGATGGATGATGGATGGATGATGGATGATGGATGGATGGATGGATGGATGGATGGATGGATGGGTGGAAGATGGATGGATGGATGGATGGATGGATGGATGGATGGATGGATGATGGACGGATGGATGGATGGATGGATGATGGATGGATGGATGGATGGATGGATGGATGGATGGATGATGGATGGATGATGGATGATGGATGGATGGATGGATGGATGGATGGATGGATGGATGGATGGGTGGAAGATGGATGGATGGATGGATGGATGGATGGATGGATGATGGACGGATGGATGGATGGATGGATGATGGATGGATGGATGGATGGATGGATGATGGATGGATGATGGATGGATGGATGGATGGATGGATGGATGGATGGATGGATGATGGATGGATGGATGGATGATGGATGGATGATGGATGGATGGATGGATGGATGATGGATGGATGGATGGATGGATGGATGATGGATGGATGATGGATGGATGGATGGATGGATGGATGATGGATGGATGATGGATGGATGGATGGATGGATGGATGGATGGATGATGGATGATGGATGGATGGATGGATGGATGGATGGATGGATGGATGGATGATGGATGATGGATGGATGGATGGATGGAGGATGGATGGATGGATGGATGGATGGATGATGGATGGATGGATGGATGGATGGATGGATGGAGGATGGATGGATGGATGGATGGATGATGGATGGATGGATGGATGGATGGATGGATGGATGGATGGATGGTGGTGGATGGATTGATGGAGGATGGATGATGGGGGATGGAGGATGATGGAGGATGGATTGATGGAGGACGGAGAATGGAAGATGGATGATGAATGGAGGCTGAAGGCTGGAGGATGGAGGATGGAGGATGCAGCTGCTGGCACTGGGACCAGCCTCAGCACGGGACAGTGTTCTGGGGCTTTCGGGCTGTCCCTGGCAGCTGATGGTGCTTTTCATCAGCCACATTTGCTGTCGGCTCTCATTGTGTTGGCTGAATAGAGCAGGCTGCAAACAGAGCAGGGGATATCGGGATCAGCATTTTCCCTCGGGGCAGGGAGGTGAGGAAGGGGGAGCTGCCAGGGCTGGGGCTGCTGGGCTCCTGTCCTGCCCACTGGGTGCTGAACACAGCAGGAACACAGCAGGACACCTGGGCTCTTTGCTGCTGGTCTCAGGGGGTTACCCTGATCCATGAGTTTGGCATGCTCAACTGGACATCAAAGGAATTCACTTCCCAAATTAAATAAATAACAGCCCCACCAACGTTTCTGTACCTCCCTCTCCAACTTTTGCTGCCCACATGCTTCAGAGCAGAAGAAGGATTTTCACTGATGTTGCCTCAGCTAGGATTTCAATTCCCAATAGAGGCAACTTCAGGTTCCAGAGTCCAGATTCTGCTGTGGTACCTGGGTGTCACCCCAGCAGTGAAGCCACCACCTCCTGCACACGAGCAACCAACCTGACACAGGTGCCAAGTCAATGAGAGACAGCAGCTCTGCAGTTCTGGATTTGCAGCGACCCCGTAGCAGGGAGGAATGATAAATCTCACTCCATGTTCTCAGAAGGCTAATTTATTACTTTATAATATTATATTATATTAAAGAAAACTATACTAACTAAAGAATAGAGAAAGGATACTTACTGAATGCTAAAAAGATAATAATGAAAACTTGTGACTCTGGAAAGAGTCTCGACACAGCTTGGCCTTGATTGGCCAAAGAGTGAAAACAACTCCCAGCAGAATGCAATGGAACAATCACCTGTGGGTAAACAATCTCCAAACACATTCCACATGAGCACAACACAGGAGAAGCAAATGAGATAAGAATTGTTTCCCTTTTCTCTGAGGCTTCTCAGCTCCCCAGGAGAAAAACCCTGGGTGAAGGGATTTTTCCAGAGAATGTGAATGCCGCAGTTCTGGGCTGCTCAGTGACTGCAGGGGCTCCTCTGGAGGCAGGCAGGGCTCCCCTCCCTGCAGCCACCCCGCCGGATGGGCTGGGATGTGGCTCCCTGATTTTCAGCACCTGCATTTCTGCCACCCCCAGGGCCTTGCTTTGATCTCTGTGTGCCTCAGCTCTCCCAGCTGCCCATGTTCTCCATGTGCTCTCCGGCTGGGAATCTTTGTGACTTTTCCCCTCTCACTTTCCCCCTGTCTCACTGGGTGAGGACTTTTCCCGCTCCCAGCTGCGTTTATCTCTCGTGGCACTGATTTTGTCCTTTGTTTTCACACAGCACAGGCCTGGCTCTTGCCTCCAGGGCGATCTGGGACGTGCTGTGGTGCTGGTGGCAGGGAAGCAGCTCCTGGAGATGCTACAGGAACGAGCAACAAGTCCTGGCAGTGGTCCTGGAGTGTCAGAGCAAACCTGCCCTGCCAGGCAGAGCCAGGGCTCTGCTCCCTGTGGATTTTGTAAGGTTTCAGTCACTGCACACCCAGAAACCTCGTGTGCAGCCCTGGATGGATGGAGGATGGATGGATGGATGGATGGATGGATGGATGGATGGATGGATGGATGGATGGATGGATGGAGCCCAGGAGGGTCCCAGAGCCCCTATGCTCATCACAGCTCAGAGCAGGAGCCCAGAGCCATGTTCTGAACTGGGAGCACAATGGGGATGTTTGTGCCCATCCTTGCCCCAGCAGGTGGGGAGCTGGGGCTGGGAATGACACCCAGGGAACAGCAGGAACCCTTTCTGTCTCCTCCATGGCTCTTGTGTGGCTGCAGGACAGGAATCCCAGCCCTCCATCCATCAGCACCCCACAGGACAGCAGCAGGGCAGAGCTGAAATGTCCTGATGGGGATTTCTCCTGGGTTGTTCCTGCCCTGGCTGCAGCCAAGCTGGAGACCCCAAAGAGCAGGAGGGCAGCAACCCCCCAACCTTAGGGTCCTGTGGAGGGGGGGATGAAGGTCTGGCCCAAATCCCAAATGCCAGTTTGAAATAAAGTGCCTAAAAAGACAACATCAAGGGGATGTCTGCAAAATGCTGCACCAATATCCAGATTTGTGCCAACACCTTCAGAGGAATTGGCCCAAACCCCGGGGGTCTGAGCTCCCAATCCCACACAGAAGGGATGCTGGGAGACAGTTCTCCCAGAGCACTGGGAGGGGAGAGGAGGAGAGAAAATAATCACAAAAAAGGA
This sequence comes from Ammospiza nelsoni, assembly GCF_027579445.1. NCBI lineage: Eukaryota > Metazoa > Chordata > Aves > Passeriformes > Passerellidae > Ammospiza > Ammospiza nelsoni. The sequence goes on along the minus strand of NC_080652.1, from coordinate 1,734,870 downwards.
AAGAAATTGGGAGCAGGTGTGGTGTGGTGGGTTCAGTGGTGACCCAGGCACAAGGCCTTGGGCCAAGCAGGTCCCTGGACCCAGAGCAAAGTGCAGTCCAGCCAAAACCACAGGCTTGGACAGGAAACAGCTTCAGCTTCACACTGAGAGGGAAGAATTCATCCCACTGCCTTTGTCCCTTCCCGAAGGAGCAAAGCAGCAGGATATTCCATTTTCCCAGGTTTTTGTGCAGTTGAAGCTGTAATTCCCCAAATTTGACTGCACCTCAGGTTGTTGCTTCTCAAGAGTGCTCAGAGCTCCTCTCCTTGTGAGCTGAACAGCCCTGGATGCTTTCCCAAGAGCCATCCCTGCTCCCAGGGGAGCAAATAAAGTCATTAGTGAAGCTCTCCAGTCCTCTGGTACTGGCACCAGTCCAGCTCCTGTCTCTGTGTGCTGCTCTCTGTGCTCTGCTCCTCACAAGAATGGATTAAACATCCCAATAATGCAGTTGGAGGCTGCAGCCTCTGCTTCACCCTCTCACAAACCTCCTTAAAATAATTATTTGACACAGCCAGGGCTGGTTTGGTTTACAAGGCTTCAGCACAGGGTTTATAAATGAGGTTTGAAATCAAATTCCTGCTGGGTCCCGAAGGATCCATTGGAAAAGCAGCTGCCCTTTGTTTATGTAAGGAATCCTCTGGCCTGTGGAGGTGTCCTGGAGACAGAGCTGATGCTGAATTTGGGGTTTTGCAGCAGCAATCAGGGAGGCAGTGCTGGGCTGGGACAGCTCTCAGAGGGTGACTGGGTCTGCTCTGGGACACCTGGGACACCTGGGACACTGCAGCAGGGGCCCAGGGCTGCTGCACCTGCTGGGAACAGGGATTAAATTCTCGCCTCTCCAGGAGCAGCTCTGGGTTGCAGAACTGTCTCCCAGCATCCCTTCTGTGTGGGATTGGGAGCTCAGACCCCTGGGGTTTGGGCCAATTCCTCTGAAGGTGTTGGCACAAATCTGGATATTGGTGCAGCATTTTGCAGACATCCCCTTGATGTTGTCTTTTTAGGCACCTCATGTCTGTAAGCTGTTGCTAGAACCCAGAATTAAGGACACACCATGGCAGAAGTGTAACCTGCAGAGCACAGGGGCTGCTTTGCCTCTCCCAAAGCCTGGGTGAGGTGGTCAGGAATGGAGGAATGGAGGGGTGGGAGCAGCTCCTGGGTGGGATTGGCTCCTGGGGGGATGTGGCAGCAGGTGGCACTGCCATGGGACAGGAAAGGGACCATGCACAGCTGGAGCAGCTCCCCAGGGTGGGCTGAGCTCTCCTGGAGCCCTGAGCTCCTGGACAGCATCTCTGGGGCAGCTGCTGGTACTCAGAGAGGGATGAAAAAGGGAGATGAAACCATCAGATCCCAGCATGGGCAGGACAAGGCTCAGGAGACACCATGCCCTGAGCCACAGTGTGGTCCTGGGCAGGGTGATGCCCTCACAGGGGACAAAGGACACTTTCACCTTTCTCAGCTCAGCCTGGCAAGGTCTAGAGGAACATTCCCCATTTCAAAACTCATCTTCCAGCACTGACAAAGCTGCTGGAGTTTTGCTCACCTGTGTTTGAAGCTCTGTGTGTTTTTTGGAGAGTCTCCTCTCCAGCCAGCCCAGATGTTGCTGCACGGGCTGTTGTGCCTCCTGCTCCTGTGGACACCTGTCTGGGAGGAGAATCCTTGCTGTTCCAACAAGTGCAGGCTTCTGCTCAATGAACATCAGGCTTTATTGACAGAAAAAGTAAATATTGACCAGTGGAAAGTTAAAGCCAATATTTACTCTGAGTTTCCCTAAATCCATGTGTCTACAGAAAGTGAAATTCAAAGTGCTGACCCACAAATTCCCATTTGTGACACTGCCTGCCCCCATCCAGCCCAGGGATTGTCCAAACTGTTTGTTCCCTGATTCCCAGACATTTCCAAAGAAGGTGCTCAGGCCTTGAGCAAGGGGCTGACCCATCCCTTAAACAGATTTCTTCCCAGAGGGAATTACAGGTGCAGAAACTTGGGATTTGGTAATCTCCAGTGTCAGAGCCAGGAATTCGATCAATACATGAGATAATTTCTTGGCAAATAAACTTATAAGGGAGAACAAACAGAAATTCATTCCCCCTGCATGGGTGGAAAGGAAATGTTGAAATCTCAGTGAATCACAGAAAGGTTTGGGTTGGAATTTAAAGGCCACCAAATCCAACGCCCCTGCAGTGAGCAGGGACATCTTTAACTGGATCAGGATGCTTCATCCACCCTGGCCTTAAATATTTCCATCAGTGGCCTCACCCCAGCCCCAGGAATTGTCCCAGCAAGAGTCAGGAATGACAAGGGGGTCACAGCTTCCTTCCACTCCAATTGAAATATTTTATCTGCTCTAATTCTACCTGACCCTTGAGAGGTGGCATCTCCACCCTTTCAAAGTGCCCAACCTTAACCCTTCCTGATCCTTCACCTTTCCATTAAATCCCTTTGGCTCCCAATATTTTCCCAATATTTTCCTCACAGTCTCACCAGTCTCCCAAGCCTCCCCTGCTGCTGCTGTTTGCCATGTTTGGATTTCCATGTGGCAGATGTTCTTTTTAAACAGATATTTCCAGGCCAAAGGAGTGGGAGTCCAGCTGTGCTGATGGGCACAAACAGAGCCACATTATCACTGCTGCAGCCAGGCATGAAATGTAACCAAACCTGCAGAGGAATAAATGTTTTGAAGGCAAGGCAAGGCAGCCTGTTCAGTGCTGAGCTCAGGATTTATTATGAGGACAAACATTCATGTTTAGGGCCCTCATTCAGGTTTTTTTTTGGGAGTATGAAAATAGCAAATTATCAGTAAAATGTTTTGGAGTAAGAATATTGCTCTGGGGGGACAAAATTCTCCCTTGGTAGTTTAATTACCCACTTTTCTAGGGAGTGATTACAATTTAACTAAACTACAATTTCTAGACTAGGGAGTAAGGAAATATTTGGAGCTCTCCTGGAGTAACCAGGACCTTACACCACTCTGTGGGATTGCAGCCAGGCTCCAGCCCTGTTTGGGTTGGAAGGGGCCTCAAAACCCATCCAGTGCCATGGCAGGGACACCTTCCTCTGTCCCAGGCTGCTCCAAGCCCTGTCCCACCTGACCTGGGACACTCCTCTCAGAGGTGCTGGAAGGTTGGGTCACAGAACAATTTTAATCCATGTTTTATCTTTTCTCCAAAAAATTGGCTAATTTTTTTGCCATTTGAGGGCTCAGCCACAAAGCGAAGTTCAGTGACTTTGGGGAGATGGCACAAATCCCTCTGGGGGCTCAGGATGTTCTGTCCGGTTCCTGCTCCCCTTTGGAGAACATGAGGAGCACGGGACACACAGAAGGAGCTGCCAGAGCTGCTCCCAGCCTGAGAAGTGACCTCAGCTCTGGGCTGTGGGGCTCCTCCAGCAGCACGGTGTGCAAGGGACTCCTCACAGCTGAGCTGTGTCTCAGGTTGAAAGATTTAGCCAGGTGTGTGTTCTATCCCCACCTGTCAGAGCTGGGGCAGCTCTCTGCTGTCCATGGGGCAGTTGTTTCTTTATCTCTCCCACAGCCAACCCTCCCTCCAGGAGATCTCTGCTGTCCATGGCCACTGAGTGTCCCTGCAGGGCTGATCCAATGCCAGCATCCCATGGGGAGATGCTGCGCCCAGGGCAGGAGCCAAGCATTCCTGCCTGGATCCAATCTGAGCCTGGCACAGCACAGCAGCCTCTGCCCCCTGCATTGCCAGAGGAGCAGCTTTCTGCTGCCCTGCATGGCCAGAGGGAGCCCAGGCCCATCTGCAGCAGCCCTGGAGCTGCAGAGGAAAACTCCCCCCTTGTGCAGGATCCCTGCTGCAGCAGAGCCACAGCTGGCACTGCAGGAGGGCTGAGCCCCCCTGGGATGGGGCTGGGACACCCCCTGACACACAGGGGGCAGGGACTGTGGTTTTTTTGTACTATTGCATTTGTATTTTTAATTTTCTTAGTAAAGAGCTGTTATTCCTATTCCCATATCTTTGTCTGAGAGCCCCTTAATTTAAAATTTTTAATAATTCAGAGGGAGGGGGTTTGCATTTTCCATTTCAGGTGATGCTCCTGCCTTCCTTAGCACACACCTGTCTGTTCAAACCAGGACAAGCTGTCAGCAGCTGCTGGTGTTCAATGCTGGGAGAGCTTTCCCAGGGCTGGCACAGAACAGGAGCCTGGCCCTGTGCAGGGCTGGGGCCACCAGGGAACCCCTGTGCTACTGGCAGGAGGCACCTGGGCCCTGTCAGTGCAGGGGATCAGGGACACCAGGGTGACACCAGGGACACCAGGGCCCACAGTGCCCAGGCTGAGGCTTTTCTGAGCAGCAGCTCTGTGTGTGCACAGCAAACCTGGCACTGAGGAGCTCCCTGGGCCTTGCTGGGGGCCAGGCAGCCTCACCTGCTGTGTTCAGGTCTGGGGTTTTGTAACGCACACAGGGAGTTTCCACCTGTGGCTGCTGAGGGGTTTTTCAGTGCTGCTTCCCGGTCCCTGCCCCAAAGCAGGGCTGAGCCTTTCACTGTGTGATGGAAAATCCCCCAACAGACTCGAGTCAAAGCAAAAGCAGACAGTTCCTTTTCCAGAACTGTCTCTGCCCACAATGGCCAATGACCTCAGGAAAGGCTCAGAAAACAAGAAAAAGAGAAGAAAAATCAAGGTCAGATTGAATAGTTTTTGGTTCAGCCACTTTCTGGCCAAAATAAATCAGAGACATCCTGACTCGGAAGCTGAAATAAAAAAATATTCACTTTATTCAGCTTGGCTGACCCTGGAGGCCTCACACTGTTACCCCTTCCTTCCGCCCACTTCCCCACTCCCACCCTGGCAGAATTCCTGTGGGCATCCACGCTGCTCTTGGTCCTCCAGAGGTGATGGGAAACATCTCCAATGCTGCTCAGGAGTTCAGGACAGGGCTGCACCTGACACGTGCAGAATGTAGGTTTACATGGGATATTGGGAATTAGGAATTGTTTCCTGGCACAGGGTGCCCAGAGCAGCTGTGGCTGCCCCTGGATCCCTGGCAGTGCCCAAGGCCAGGCTGGACAGGGCTGGGAGCACCTGGGACAGTGGGAGGTGTCCCTGCCATGGCAGGGATGGCACTGGGTGGGCTTTAATGTCCCTTCCAACCCAAACCAGTCTGGGATTTTGGGATTATTGGACTCTGGGATTCTCTGTCATAGGAGATGACACCTGTGGGTTTCTGCTTTCTCCTACCTCCCTGGGCCAGGTGTCCCCATAAGGAACAAGCATCAAGACCTGTGCCAGGTCTGCAAGGGCACTGTGGGGTTATTGCACTAAAGGGTCACCCTGGGCTTTCCTGCTCTGGGCATTTTTATCCAGGAGTCCTCACAAGTGGCCAGTGCATTTCTGATGCTGGCAGAGCTCCCTGGGTCAGTGCTGGACAGATTCCAGCCCTTGTCTCCTCCTGTGGGAGCAGCAGCATCCCCACACTCATTCCCACGCAGGTCACCTCTATTTCAGGAGTGCCTCCTTCCCCTGTGGAGGAGCCTGGGGAAAATGTCCTCTAAAAATTTCCAGGAGCCCTCTGAGACTGGTGAGAATAAAATCAGTTAGAGGAGACAGGGAGAGACCAGAGGACAGAGTTTGGGACAGCTCTGCTGGGATGAGAAGCCCTGGCTGGCTGAAACAGAGCCAAAGAGCCCATTCCCCATCTCCAGGTTATTTTCACCTTCACTGAACTCTGCACAAGTCCTTGTTGCACCACAAGGGCAGAGAAGCCCTCAAATTTGTGTAAAAATATTCACTGACTGTATGAAAAGCAGGTTTCCTCCCCAAAGAGCTGCTGGGGAGTGATGTGTGAGTTCTCAAAAAGCATTTGGGGGGCTTGGAGAAAGAAAACAGGGCTGGGGATTCCCTTGTGCTCCTGGGCAGGTGGCTCATCCCTGATGGCTTTTCACTGTGGATCTGAGCTCTGGCAGGAGCTGACAGCAGGATCAGGCCACAGGGTAAAGCCCACCTCAGTGTTCCTGTCCCTCAGTCCTGCTCTGTGAAGGCACCGGGGCAAATGTTAAACAGTACCAAGAAAAAATGTCAGAAATGACCCCATCCTGTTCCAGAGGGCTGTTTTTGTAAAGTAAAAAAAGATTGCTTTTTTGCATAAGATAAACACAATCTTGCCTTTCCCCCACCTCAGGAATGGATTGCACTTGGAGTAAAGAACAGAAATAGAACCAGGAAAAACTTTGTGTGGCAACAAACCAGCCTGATGTTTGTGATGCTCCCCCTGGGGCTGCTCTGAAAATTCTCCCCCGGCTGCATCACTGAGTTAAGAAAAGCTTGCGTTAACTCAGTATTTTTCTTTTGGAAAACTATTTCTGGAATGTCTCTTGTTCCAACAGATTACATCAAGTGACTCCAGTGATCTTGTGGAGTCTCAAAGGCTCAGCTGGAAAAGACCCTTGAGATCATTCAGGCCAGAGTGAAGCTCCTCCTGAAGGGCTTTAGGGCAGGCTCAGCTCTGCCCACCTTTGTTTTCTGCTTGGCTCAGTTCCACACAACCCATTTCTTGCCTTTGCAACCATTTCTGGGATTTTTCTGCTTTTCATCCATTCTTTACCAGAAGTTTCTGGCCCATCCCATCCCATCCCATCCCATCCCATCCCATCCCATCCCATCCCATCCCATCCCATCCCATCCCACCCCACTTACTTGGCATCCATGTCACTGCTTAGCTGCTGCTTTATCTTCTTTTATACATGCATAAAAAAATATATATTTACTTAAAATATATAATATATAATATATAATATATATAATATATAATATATAATACATTGTATAGTATATATAATACATTGTATAGTATAATGTATTGTATATTATATACAATATACAATATAAAATATGCATAATATTTAATATGTATAATATAGAATAATATGGAATAATATCTAGAATAGATATATACTTATAAAATATATAAAATAAAAATATAAATATATAAGAATATAAATATAAAAATATATAAATATACAAATATATAAATACATAAAAGTTAACCCAAATGCACAAACAAACAAATACATGTAGAATTTACAGTTCAGAATCTGTAAAACCAGGAGCTGAGAAGGAAACAAACACCAGCACAGCCATGGTGCCAGTGGCAGTTTCCTGGGGGACAGTGGAGGAACATCACATTGGTGTTTTTGGTCAGCCCAGAAGCTTTTTGGAGTAAATCCCCAGCACCAGTGGTCAAAGCTGATAAAGAAAAGTGCAGCTATTTGTGAATTTTACTGATGTTGGACATTTTCTAATGTCAAAATGGCCTTGACACAATGCACTGGAGATCTAGAGTAAAGACAAAGAAAAAAACCCTGGGGATGAAAGACAAAGAAAAACCCTGGGGGTGATTTCCAAGCACCTTCCCACCCTCCTGCCTCCTCCATCCCACTCCTGTGAGCCATCAGGAGATGCCAAGGCAGAAATCAGGGCAAGGCCCACCAAGAAATTGGGTTCCTCATGGATGTTTCAGACTGGGGATGATGAAAATCCCAATACAAGTATAGTCCCATGGGAGGACCTAAGTTCTACCCTTGAGTAGCTAAAGCAAGGGAAATTTGGATGTTTTTGGACTAAAGAGCTGCTCCTGACACACAGAGTGGAGGATCTGATGAAGTGCAGCTATTCTGTGCAAGATCAAAACCCACAAATGAAGAGGCGGCAGCTCCAGCTGGGTGAAAATGGTCTGAATTAGAAAGAAAAAATGCAGCCATTGTTTTGGTACAACGTTCTGCCAGAATTTCCTGAAGACCATGTAAATACATCATTAGACCACAAATATTTTTAATCTATAAAAAGCATCTGTCAGACAAGCTCCAGCTTTCAATGCACCCAAATATGGTCTGTGACGTCAATCCCAATCTATTTCTTTCTGAAAAATGTTAAATGGAGCAGTTGTTGAGGCTCTTTTAGCAAATATCAGAGGGAGAATTCATGGAGGTCTTGAAAACCTTAATGAAGAAGTGTTCCTTTCTATGCTAGACAGGAAACCCCTGCAGAAGCAGAAACGTAACAAATATTCCCAAATTCAATATAATGCAGAGGTGCCTTCAGCACTCAGCAAAGGTTTGGAAATCCTCCCCAAAATCAGAATGTTGGATGGGATTTGCTATAACAACCTCACATTCCTGGGGAAAAAAAAAAAATCAAAATGTATAAAATATTTAATGGCAAAAACAGCTGAGTGGAAAACACTGGGATCTTGGTCATGGGAACAGGGGTTGCAAAACTCTTCTGTCATGGGACTGCAGCTCCCAAGGCTCATCCTGGGCTCAGTGGGTCTCATGTCATGCCTGGTGTGTCCAGAACAGGAGAGAAGGATCCAGACTGCCTGAGGAGGATCCAGCCTTCCCAACTGGAGTCCTGTCAGCCCCAGTGCCCAGCTGGGCTGTGCTGGGTTGCAAGGGAAGGGTCTGTTCTATCCCCATCTGCCAGAGCTGGGGCAGTGTTGCCACATTTCTCTTCACAGAGAAAAGCAAAGCACAGTTCTTCCCAAGGATTTCTGAGATTCACATTCTCTGAACCTCAGAGAAAGGGAAAACACAATTCTTATCACTTGCTGTGCCTGTGTTGTGCCAAAGCAGAATGAAATATGGAGATTGTTTATCCAAAGTGATGGTGTTTTGTATCCTTGGCCTATCAGGGCCAGCTGTGTGTGTGTGTGTCGGGAGATTCAGTGCAGTGTGAGCAGAGTGAGTGCTTGGCAGATTGAGTTTTAGATGTAGAGAATAATATAGTATAATAAAGTAATTAATTAGACTTTTGATATCCATGGAGTCAGATACATCATTCTCTCCCCTTCGTTGGAGTCGCCTTTGATTTACAATAGGGCAGCTCTCTGCTGTCCATGGGGCAGTTGTTTCTTTATCTCTCCCCCAGCCAACCCTCCCTCCAGGAGATCTCTGCTGTCCATGGCCACTGAGTGTCCCTGCAGGGCTGATCCAATGCCAGCATCCCATGGGGAGATGCTGCGCCCAGGGGAGGAGCCAAGCATTCCTGCCTGGATCCAATCTGAGGTTTGGGACACCATACGCAGCCTTTCAACTGGACCCCCAGAGGAACAGCTGCCTTTTCCACTGGATTTTCAAAGGAAAACTCCCCCCTTGTGCAGGATCCCTGCTGCAGCAGAGCCACAGCTGGCACTGCAGGAGGGCTGAGCCCCCCTGGGATGGGGCTGGGACACCTCCCTGACACACAGGGGGCAGGGCATGCTCTGACTCAGGCTGTGGTTTGTTTTGTATTACTGCATTGTTTATTTTAATTTTCTTCCCCAATAAAGAACTGTTATTCCTGATCCATGCCTTCACTTGAGAGCCCCTTAATTTCAAAATATAATAATTCTGAGGGAGAGGGTTTATATTTTCCATTTCAGGTGATGCTCCTGCCTTCCTTAGCACACACCTGTCTGTTCAAACCAGGACACTGTGCCCTGGGGTCACAGGGGAGTGACCAGGTGGCTGTGGGAGCCCTGCCTCTGCTCCCTGGTGGAAACCACACCATTGTATATTTTGACCTCCAAAGGAACCCATTCCTAATAAAAGCTCAGTCCCAAACTCATCGTTGTCCTAACCATGGTGGCCTTCCCTGGGCCTCCTAGGATGAGCAGTCTGGGAGAAGATGGGTGTCACATTCACATTCTCTGAAAAATCCCTTGGCCCAGGATTTTTCTCCTGGGAAGGTGAGATGCCTCAGAGAAAAGTAAAACAATTCTTATCCCATTTGCTTCTGCTGTGCTGTGCTCATGTGGAATGTGTTTGGAGATTGTTTACCCACAGGTGATTGTTCCATTGGACTCTGCTGGGAGTTGTTTTCACTCTTTGGCCAATCCAGGGCCAAGCTGTGTCAGGACTCTGGAAAGAGTCAGGAGTTTTCATTATTATGTTTTTAGCATTCTGTATGTATCCTTTCTGTGTTTTTTAATATAGTATAGTTTAGTATTCCTAAATATAATATAGTATTATAAAATAATAAATTAGCCTTCTGAGAACATGGAATCAGATTCATCATTCCTTCCTTCATTGGAACACCCCACAAATACAATATATGGGAACCAAAATCCCCCTTCCCTCGTGCTGCAGGATTTCCAGTGTCTGGGGTAAAGCTGCAGGCAGGCAGGGTTTGAACATTCCCCACTCAGTGCAGCTCTTCCCTCCGAGCACACGCCTTGTCACTCTAATGGCAGCAGCGTGTATTTTGATTTCTACTGGCTAATTGCTTCTTAACATTGTTATTCACAGAGAGTTTCTCTGCTTTGTTCTCATTTCAATGAAACCGAGACAATAAAATGTCAAGAAATACCAAAACAAAAGCAAACCTCCTGTAAATGAAGCATTTAGGTGGCATAGCTGACAGAAAAAAGATGGGGAATGTGCCATTATGGATTTAGTGTTGCTGTGAAATCACCTTCATTTCAAGTTGTAGTTTCTGTACTGTTTTCTGTTTGTTTGATTAATATTTTACAAATTCTGACAGAAAATGCATCCTGTAAAGTACAAAAAATAACATCCCTGGTAATAAACAGCCAACTGAGGCTTCTCTTCCCTGCTTTTACTGCAACTGAATAAAACAGCACTGACTAAACATCAAGAGGGTTTTTTTTTTTACACAGAAAAGTTGGATTTATATATGGAAGAGTCTTATTTCTAAAAACAATCTTTGGTTTTATTCATAAAGGCTTAGGCAGAGAATGGAAAATAGATTTAAATGATCAGATCTTTCCCCTGCCTTGCTATGAATGGCTGGAAACCTGGGAAATTGTCAGCGTGCTATAAACAAAACCATGCTCTGTTTGTCCTTCCTGTGCTCATAAAACAGAAATAGGGATTGCAAACAAAGCAATCTCACAGCCAGCACTGCTCCAAGCTGCTCTTGGTGGCATCAGGGATTTGGGGTTTCCTGGGTCACAGAGATTTCTGCTTTGTCCCCTCATGGGGAGTCCCAAATCAGGGGCATCAAGTGGAAATGCAGCTGCAGAGAGCCCCTGATGCAAATTCTCATCTCTCCCCTGATCAGGAATTGCAGTGTCTATGCCAAATAATAGCCCTAATTATAATTAGATTCAAACTGAACTCCTAAATCAGCCTGAGATTCTATTTAACAGTAATCTACTATAATGCAATGGTTAATCATATCTAACCTTAATACCAGCCTAATCCTTCAAATTATTTCAAATTTAATTCCAGCCCAAAGGCAATTATCTCTTGAAATTTAAAATCTAAGTCCTTGAGTTTAATCATCCCCATAGATATAACCCTACAACTTATCTAAACCTACAGACACAAAGAAAAACCTAATTGTATATTTTAACCTCCAAAGTAATGCATTTCTAATTAAAGCTCAGTCCTAAACTCATCGTTATCCTAACCAAGATTAACTCCAACTGTAATCCCCCATCCTGATCTGCAATTCTCTAAATAAAAGGAAAATAGCAAAGGAGAAATCCTTTTTATTTCCAGCTGGATGTTGCACACAGACAAGGGAAAGATGTGGAGAGCTCCACGTTGGCTTTGGGGCCCGAAATGCTGGTGCCCCCCTCGTGCCAGGGAGGGAGGTGGATGGAGGGGGCTCCCCATGGGCTGTGGGACCCAGGCCAGGGCTGGAGCTGCAGAAATATCTGCAGTTGGCAGAATGGGTCTGTTTTTGGAGCTTTTTATAGCTCCTGCAGCTGTGGCTCCCAGCCCAGTGCTGGTGGCTCCCTGGCCAAGGCTGGGGTTCAGAGCCACCAGCAGAGCTCTGCCCTGCCCGCGGTCCCTGCGTGCCCCCTGCCCTGGCACAGCCCAGCAGGGAGGGCACAGCCAGGGCACTGCCCAGGCAGCAGCACTGTGTGACAAACCAGCCTCACTCTCTTGTGAAAATATAAAAGTTTCATAAAGGGCAATAGGAGACAAAGGCAATAAAGCAAAGATTTTATGGCTGGGTGCTTGGTATTCTGCTCAGAGCATACCTGCTATTATGGAAACACTCTTTATATACTATTTCTATCGTATTATCTGTGACATATTCACAAACAATTATGTATATTTAAACTTTCCCCCAAACTAGTTTGTATGTTCTAAAGACTGTTCAGTATGGTTTTTCCTCAGCCTGCTTTTTTAGAACGTGTGTATTCCTTAGCTGTGGTTTTAGTCCATTTTTATCATTACCTCTAGTTTTGTATTTTCTACTGATGGTGAGTGTTGATAGCTGGTATTTCAGTAGTAGGGTCTTCATCATTTGTTCATTCAATGTTATTGTAACTAAGCAGGCATTCTAACCTATATCAGCTATTTCACTATGTCTAAGTTTAGTAACAACAGAAATAAAATAAAAACCCCCTATATCTTTATAGTAAAGTTTACTTTACCATTAAATAAAGTTACTTTACATATATATATATTATTATATTATGTTATATATAACATATATAAACATATATGTTTATATGTATGTTATATATAAACATATATACATATATGTTATATACATATAACATCTATTTTAATATTTGCAAAATGCCAACATTATAATATGTATTTATAACAACTGGAAAGCAGTGAAATTCCCTTTTGGATGTTGATTTTCTGTCACTTTTGAAGGAGATAAATTCCTGACTGGCTCTCACTTTCCTGAACTACAAACCACAAGATCCAAATGTTGGGTTCATCACCCTCAGCACCTCATTGGGGTCATACCTGGGGCCTTTTCTGTGCATGATAAAACTCCATAAAATCCCTTTTCCCTCTCTCTGCCTCCCCAGCAGCCTGGGCACGTGGATGGTCCAGGGCAGCCCCAGGAGCTGGGCTGGGTTAGGTGGGTCCTGCTGCTCTTCATCCCCCCCAGAGCTGCTGGGGATGTGACTACAAAGAGAAAAACTGGAGCTGTCACTTGCTGGTGACCTGATTTTTTTTGAGAGGGGAAGAAAAAAGATGTCATTCTACAATTAGTTGAAATCATTTTTTTAGCTGCAGGTATAATTTATTTGGCTCACTCTCATTTCTCATAAAGAAAGGAGGATATAGAATATTCCCCCGCAGGCATTCTGGGGTTTTATTTAATCCAGTGATTATAAAATCATAGAATCACAGGCTGATTTGGGTTGGAAGGGAAATTAAAGCTCACCAGTGCCATGGGCAGGGACACCTTCCCCTCAACCATGCTGCCCTGAGCCCTGGCCTTGGACACTTTTGAAGATTCAAAAAAGAGAAGAAATGGAGCAAAAATTTGTTTGTTTCACAGACTGAACTTCCAGGTTAAAGTGTGGAACTGCCAGGGCTGCTGGTATCCCCTGTGCCAACCATGATGTGATTGAAACCCATGACACATTCACCCAGATCACAAATTTGGCTTTAACAGGGTTGTGTCTCTTCAGGCAACAGACCCTGGGCTTTTCTTTCCTTTCCCATTTCCGTGTTTTCAGGACCTTGCTTATGTTTTATTATTCTGTGAAAGGCTCTTTCTCCATGATGACAATATTTTTATTTAGCAAAAATGAGGGATCTTATGTAATTCTGTGACTTCTGGAGCTAAAGGTCAAACATTGCAGGGAAACATAAACCTTGGCAGCACCTTTTGCTTGTTGAAGCTTTCCAGCTTCCAGCATTTCAGATACTTCCATAACAAATGAGTCCAAATATGAAAAGCTGCTCCAAATCCATTTGCTCTTTTTTGGGCTTCTGTCCCTCCTCTGGAATTGCTCAAAGCTCTTTCTCACAGTTCCTGGGGTGCTGTGTCCAGCTCTGGGGTCCCCAGCACAGGAAGGACATGGAGCTGTTGGAACAAGTCCAGAGGAGATCATGGAGATGATCAGAGGGAAGGAGCATCTCTTCCAGGAGGAAAGACTAAGGGAGTTGGGATTGTTCAGCCTGGAGAAGAGAGAGTTTGGGGAAAGCCTAAAGTCCCTTCTGAGACATGAAGGGGCTCCAGGAGAGCTGGAGAGGGACTGGGGACAAGGGATGGAGGGACAGGACACAGGGAATGGCTCCCACTGCCAGAGGGCAGGGCTGGACGGGATATTGGGAATTGGGAATTGTTCCCTGTGAGGGTGGGCAGGCCCTGGCACAGGGTGCCCAGAGAAGCTGTGGCTGCCCCTGGATCCCTGGCAGTGCCCAAGGCCAGGTTGGGCAGGGCTGGGAGCACCTGGGACAGTGGGAGGTGTCCCTGCCATGGCAGGGGTGGCACTGGATGGGATTTAAGGTGCCTTCCAACCCACCCCAGTCTCTGATCCCATGATTCCAAAGCTGCCCTTGCAGCAGCACTGGAATCCACACAGTTCTTCCCTGACAGCACTCTCTGAAGAGGCACCAAAATCCCATTTATTCTCAGAGGAGGATCTGTGCACTTGGCCAATCTCTCTCTCCCTGTCATTCCTCTTTCCCAGCTGAGCAGGATTGGCAGAACAGGACCTGGGGGTCCAGGTGGACACAACCCTGAGCAGAGGCTGGCACTGTGTCACTGCCCCAGGAAGATCAGGGGCACCTCGTGCTGCCTTAGACAGAGCACTGCCAGTAGTGAATCCCCAGGGGGGGACACGCTGGGGTCTGGGCTCCTTCTTGTGCTGGGCTCCCTGGGAACCTTCTTTCCATGCCAGGGGCCATCACAGTCACATCCCCACTGCCATCAGCTTCCAGCTGAAGGGGAGAAAGGGGATATTCAGTGCCATGATTTCCCTGGATGTGTTGGGATCTCTAGCTGCTCGCAGTGATCCCGAGAAGAGCTGGAAAGTCTCTTTTCCCAGCCTGGCACTTGAAGAAGGAGTCAGGGCTCTTCATTTCTCAGTGTCAAGGTTGTTTATTGTTCCTTATCTATAAAATTTTTTCTTCTGCCCTGTTGAGGTCCATCCAGCAGGACAGTTCCAGGCACTCTGCCTGCCCCTGGGGCGGTGTTATGTCTTTATACTAAAAACTATTACTTTAAACTAAAAACTATTACTATTATTTACAATTACTTTCCAATACCCATCACCTATGTTAGACAGTGAGCTTCTACTCTAAACCAATCTGTAAGTGCCACCATCACAGCAGAAGGTGGAGGCCAAGAAGAGGAAGGAGAAAGGCTGGACACACCCAGTTCTCTATATCTTCCCCCTGAACCCTCATACCAAAAACCCCAAAATCTACTTTTCCACCCTGTGGTAACTTCACTATTATTCTACCTAAACTGTTGTGGCCTGCTGATCTTCATATAAGGTTGGTAATTTGCTCCATGGGCCATAATCAAAACCACAGGGGCATCTTGGGCTCTGTGCCAGGGCTTCTGAGCCCCCTGGCAGGGGTCCTGGCCATCCTGGACAGCCAGAGGGATGTTCTGGGTTCCCACAGGATGTATTCTGCAGTTTCTTCCTCCTGTCTCCCTCCTCAGCGTCCCTCGGGGACCCTTCCCACCCTCCATGCCCTGTCTCAGCCATGCAGATGGCAACGCTCTCCTGCAAAGCATCACAGGAGAAATCCCCTCCCAGTGACATCCAGACTGCCCCAAGGCTTTCCAGGGAGATGGAAACACCTTCCCAGAGCAGCCAGGTGTGCCCAGGCATGGCCAGTAGATGTGGCCCTGCAAGGGAGGCTGAGCTCTAGGGGATGGACACACTGACCGATGTCCCCTCCTGCCTTGTTCCATCTCCTGCCTGGACAGGGGCTGTTCCTGTGCTGGACTGATGGGACAGGGCTGGCCCCAGGGCAGCAGGGAGGGACAGGGATGGCCCCAGTGCCCAGGGAGGGACAGGGATGGCCCCAGTGCTCAGAGAGGGACAGGGCTGGCCCCAGGGCAGCAGGGAGGGACAGGGATGGCCCCAGTGCCCAGGGAGGGACAGGGCTGGCCCCAGGGCTGCAGGGAGGGACAGGGCTGGCCCCAGGGCTGCAGGGAGGGACAGGGATGGCCCCAGTGCTCAGGGAGGGACAGGGATGGCCCCAGTGCCCAGGGAGGGACAGGGATGGCCCCAGGGCTGCAGGGAGGGACAGGGATGGCCCCAGTGCTCAGGGAGGGACAGGGATGGCCCCAGTGCTCAGAGAGGGACAGGGATGGCCCCAGTGCTCAGAGAGGGACAGGGCTGGCCCCAGTGCAGGGAACAAGGCTGTTTTTGTGGGTGCCCAAAAACAGCAGCTGAAATGTCACCTGACACTGATCCTGCTGGTCACTGACTGTGCTGGGCAATCCCAGAGCCCCGAGGTGCCCTCCCAGTGACCTGTCTGCAGCTGCTGGGTGCATTCCCTGCTGCCTGGATGGGATCCCTCCAGCCATGGATATGGGGAAGGATCTGCTGGTGGAACTGGAGCAGGGCCCCACTGCTCCTGTCAGAGCTGATGGAAAGCTGCTGCCTTCTCCACTTCCACAGCAGCTGCTCCCTCAGCTGCAGGGAGGGAGAGGGGAAGAAAAATGACAAAAATAAAAGAGGTGAAGGGGACAGGACTGGGTTCAGCCAAACCCCAGGAGCAGGAGCTGCTGAAGATGCTGTGGGGACCCAGGAGTGGGAGTCAGAGGAGGATGGGTGTGGAAGTGACCTGGTTCTGAAATGAAAGAGAAAATGAAATGGGACACGTGGGTGGTCTGTAAGGTGATTTAGTAATAACCCAGAGTGTGTCCACCACATGTGGACAGTGGGTCACTGTCACAGCACTGCAAGCACAGCCTTGGGCAGATGCTCATCCCAGGGACTCACAGCACTCTGAAGGACAGACACAGCCTCTGCAGCCTCAGGAATCCCAACCCTGAGGCCTCACACAGACCTTTCCCTGGCCAAGCCCCAAGAGCAGCCCCCTCTGAGCTGCCATTGGGCTCCTGCTCCTGCTGAGCTCCCTCCAGAAGTGCCTCACACCCGTGGGACCAGGTCTGGCCTGGCTCTGCACTTCCTTGGCCTGCAGGATACACCTGCCAAATCCTTTCCCACACATTATTTTGCCTTTGCCACTGCCCAGCAGCCTGGAAAGGAGCTGAAGGCCTCCTGGCATTTCTTGCTAAGGAATTCTTGGCCAGTGACATCCTCCCCCTGCTGCCAGCACAATGTGGGGAAGGGAGGCAGGTGCTGCTTCAGCCTGCAGAGCTGAGCAACAGGAAACTCCCACAGGGCTTTCCAGGATGCAGTGCCAGGAAATGGGGCTGCCAGGCACCTGGCTCCTGCCTCCAGCACTCACATCACCCAAAGCCAGCTCTCCCTCACTGCCCCAGGCTCCTGCAGCCCCTTCTCACTCACCTCCCACTTCCCCAATGAGGTTCCTGTGAGCTGCTCTGTGTGGCCACAGATTTCTAGGATTTCTGATTGCTTCATTCCCCCATGCTCAGGGGAAAGGCTCAACAATGCCCACGAATAAAAGATATGGGGAGTATTTGAAATAATAATGGGGATAATAAAATTGGAAGAATATGGGGGTTTTGGAAAAGATGTGGGGCTGCTTTTCCCTGCTCCCACCTGCACAGCCTCAGGCAGGATCCTCACTTGGATGCCTCTCACAGCCACCTACAGATCAGGTGGATCTTCCTCTGAAGAGTATTGAGCTTCATGGAGCACCCCACTGTTGTCATGGCAGGAATTGGGGATTTCTGAAAGGCTGAATTGATCAGTGAATTTTGACCTCAGTGTGGTCACTTGTGCTGCACATTTGTCACAGACATCTTTTCATTAAAATCCTCTCGTTGGGATTTTTCCTGCTGAAGCTGAGAAGTTTCAGCAACAAAGTGTGAACAATGGTTATCTGCTGCTGTGGAATGCAACAGGTGGATCCGTGATTGGTCTCCTGTGGATGTTTGGATTTACTGACCACTCACGGCAGAGCTGGCTCTCGCTCTCTGCTGAGACACAGATCTTTGTTATTCATTCTTTTCTATTCTTAGCTTAGCCAGCTTCTGAGAACTTTCCTTCTATTTCTTTTTAGTATAGTCATAATGTAATATATATATATATATCATAAAATAATAAATCAAGCCTTCTGAACATGAGGTCAACATTCTCACCTCTCTCTTCACCTGCAAAACCCTTGTGACCACAGTCACACACATTATGTGTTTTGTGCTGCCTCAGGTACCTGCTGCAGCTCTCACACCCCTCCTGCCACACACAGGTGCTCTTCACTGGGAAAGCTTTGGGTTAGTTCAGTGGAACACTTTTCCTTTTGGTTTTCTTGCTCCACGTTGCTGAGTTCTGGCCCATGCTGTGTTGTGCAAGCCCAGCCCCTGCTGTGTTTGTTTTCCCTGTGATGCTCTCGCCCCCAGCATCCCAGCACTGCCCAGGGAGCTGTGGGGAGGTGCAGGTGCACAGCCCACTCCTTCCAGCCTGGAAACCTCGGATGTTTTTAGCTCAGCCTTAGCTGTGAGTCAGGACTGTGGGGCAAGAGGTGAACTGCAGGGGAGGGAATGAAATCCCAAATCCCTGAGCTCACTGTGGTCTGCAGAGAAAGGTGAGACCTTTCCAGCTGAACTGGTTCTGTGAGGACACTGCTCAGGAGTCACAGACCGAGAGAATGAAGAGGAAAAACCCTGCAGGCACTGCAGGGCTCTTTGGCAGCTCTTTTCTCATGTAGTGCTCACAAATCTTTCCCCTTCTCCAGTTGCTGCTCAAGCTGAGTCAGCCCCAAAGCTGCACTTGCTGTTTGGTGCAGATCCATCTCCCCACACGTGCTGTGGAGGGTCTTGGGCATGACTCAGTGACCCCTGCAGGATTTTACAGCCTCAGGCATTTTACAAACCTCTGAATCAGAGCCTCCTTTCCTAAATGCTTCTGGGAACTCAGTTCTCAGTGTTACCTCAATTCCCCCTCAAAGCACAGCTCAGGGAGTCAGAAATGTGGCCATGGTGCTCCTGGCTGGCAGTGCTCTGTCACAGCTGCTGAGATCTGTCCTTGATCCTCACCTGGACCATTCCCTGCCTTTCCTTCCCAGTTTCCCCCTGGATCACTCCCTGCCTCACCTTCCCTCAGCTCAGGCTCTTTCTTACCAAGCTGCCCATCTGGGTCTGTCCAGGTGAGAAATTCCTGGGTTCTCCTGTGTTGGGGAAGATGAAACAGGAAAGCCTTATCAATGTGATTTCCTGGCAAAAGATTTTGAGAATATGGAAACTATAAGTGAGATTGAAATGAAAGCAAGCTTTGAGATACTTCAATGACTGAACAATGGAAAACAATGGTGTGGCCAGCTGAAGGTGATCCCCTTTTGATGGAACAACACCCTCTGCTTGCAGACAGGCCCAAGGGTCAGAGCAGACCCTACAGCTTGGCAGAAGGGGCCCAAAGAGGAGATTTTAGGGTTTAAAATGTAACACAGTATGGTAATGTAATGATTCTTATAGGCTGTATGTAAATGCTATAGGATTTGTATCTTGTACTAGATTGGTTAGTGAGAATCAGAATATTCAACACAGAAGAAGATTTAGTGCATTGTAATGGGAACCTTGCTCTCTTATGCTTTTGCTCTCTCACCCTCTCATCCTCTCTCCCCCTCTCTTCTCTCATTCCTGCTCTGAGCTGTGTTTGGCAGCTCCCAGCAGGGCCCTGCACCCAGGCCCTTTGCAATAAATCCCAAGTTCCAGACTTGGCTCCAGAGATCTCTTGTCTCCACCCATCCCCACCATCCCACCCCCTGATGCTCTTACACTCCTGCCCTAAATCTCCAGCCCATGGGGCAGTGGTGGGTGCCAGCTGAGTGCCATTTGCCCCTCCATCCCCTTATGCACCCAAATCTGGCCCCTGCCTTTCATTTCCAGACACTTGGATGAGTCTTTCTGCTGAAGTTTAATGTAGTAAATGCTCCTGATCTTTGCATTCATAACCAAAGCCTTCCCCTGTGAAATCTCAAGGAGATCCTATTTGTGCTCCAGGTGGGGAATGTGTAAAAGCAGCTCTTGCTGGTGTGACTACCTCAGTGTTTGATTAATTTTCTATTTCTGAAGCTCTGATGACACCAATGGTTGGAAGCCCCAGAGGAGAGCTGTGGTACAGGAGAAAATAGAAGCTGCAGAACAGAGTGTAGCTTAAATTAGTGGGATCAGAGGGAAAGGACTAAAAATCAGGGTTTGTCATCAGAATATATCAATGCTCTCTCACCTTGCAGGAAGGACATGGCCTTGTCTCAAAGTCAAAAGGCAAAAGAGGAGGAATTGTGCCTGAACCCCCTACCAACACTTCCATGGGAACATCTTTGCACAAATTCAGAGGCCCAACAAAATCAAATCCAACAGTGCATGGCACAGTTGGGCCTATGGACCCTGACAGAAAAAATTGAAAAGTGTTTCTGGAATCAGGAATGGCTCCAGTGCAGAAGAGATTCTGGACAGCATCCAGGGGCTGGACAAGGTTCAGGCTGGGCTCAGGGCTATGCTGAGGATAAAATTCACCTTGGGCAGAGGCTCAGGATGCACAATGTGTGCACTCAGCAGAGCCCAGCCCAGGGAAAGGGCTGCAGTGCTGGTGGGTGCCAGCTGAGCCCCAGCCCCGGGGCTGCAAAAGGGTGAAATGGAGCCAAGGCTGCATTTTGGCATCTGCTCCTGGGGACAGGGGCTGAATTTGCCATTAATGTTCCATGAAATATAAAACAAGAGTTGAGGTTGTCTCTGGACCTCATTAACACTTGGGAAAGCCAAGGGGAATATCACATTTGGCTGTGGGGCCAGCAGAAGTCAGCAGAGAATCTAACATTTCAGCTCCCACTCCAAAAAGCCCAACAGCTTTGTTTCAGTTCTGACTGCCCATTCCAAAATCAACGGAGACAACCAGTTACTGGGGGAAAAAGGGCACTGCCAATGGAACCAGCTGAAAAGGTTCATTCTGTTCTCTTTGGGGATATTCACTCTCTTTTGTTTATGCTCAGTCTATGAATTTCATGGCAGAAAAGGAACTCCTTGAAACTGATCCTTTAACTTTTCAATGCTGCACATTCACATGTGGTCTCAGCCTTAGGAAGGACATGGGATGGATCCTGAGCTGGTGTGGCCACGTAAGTGTTAATAACAAAATAATTCCACTGCTTTCCCCCAGCAGCTGCACACTCACAGCCAATTGTGTCTGAATCAGGAAGTTCCTGAATGGTTCCCAGGAAAATTCCCTGTGCAAACACGACCAGACTCACTCCTAGAATGTGCTTTTCTTCCCCTGGCAGCACTGGGAGCACTGGGATGGACACTGGGTGTCCTGCAAAGCCCCAGGCACAGAGAGCAGAGAAGCTTTCCCTGCACTAAGCTGGGCTGGGCTGTGTCCCTGCACTTCTGCTCCTGCTGCTCCCACTGCTGGGCAGGGGAAGGAGAGAAACAAGGGAAAATAAAAGCAAACATACCCCTCAAGCAGCTCTGCCCTCCTGAGAGAGGAAACACAAGGCTCATTGAGAGAGGAAGGCAATTTCAGGCTCCTTAATCATCCTCTGGTTCATTGTTCAGGTGTGATGCTGGTGATGAACTGGGGAATTACAGCTGTGGGTGTGCTGGAAACCCAACTGGGGACTGGGACTCATAACTCCCCTCCAGTCCCCACAAACTCTTGAAACGCTTTGGTTACAGCAGCTGAGCAAACAAAACAAAACAAAACACAACAAAACAAAACAAAACTCACTTCACCTCCGTACTGGGCGGAAGCAGCAGAATTCCCTGGCACTGGGAGATCCTTTTGTGAACCCGGCTCTACAGAGAAGCAAACGGCCCGAATGGGAAGGAAAGCTGTGGGAAGGTTTGGTTTGGACCCGTCATCAGCCTGACTCTTGGACTGGAAGCAGAAGGATTCTCTGTGGGTTTGCTGGATGATTTCCAGGGAGGCCGGGGCAGCTCTGGCGGAGCTCTGCTCTTCCAGCGGATCCATGTGCTGCCCTCTCATAGCCCCGGGGCTGGTGCAGGGCAGGGAGAGCACTGCAGCCTCCCCCAAACAGCTCTGATGCTGATGCAGGGGAGCAGCCTCCCCACAAGCAGCTGTGGTGCTGATGCAGGGCAGGGAGAGCACTGCAGCCTCCCCAAAAACAGCTCTGATGCTGGGGCTGATGGAGAGCAGGGAGCACATTCAGCCTCCCCACAAACAGGGAGGTGCTGGGGCTGATGCAGAGCAGGGAAAAGCACAGCAGCCTCCCCACAAGCAGCTGGGGTGCTGATTCAGGGCAGGGAGCACACTCAGCCTCCCCATAAACAGCTCTGGTGCTGGGGCTGCTGCTCTGGTCTCTGGCACTGTGGATAGCCTGGAAGGGGCTGCCCAGAGGGGACAAGACTCCTGGAGCTCCTGTCCCTGCACCTGCCTGCCCTGGGAGGAGAACTGGGGGAGGACTGCAGCTGAGTGATGTAGGGCTATGTCCCAGGTTGACTGCATGATGCTTTTATCCCCAATCATCTTGTTCTGTTAATGCAGAATAAAAAGTTTTGCACCTTTAAGACTTGTTCCAGAGAGTGAAGAAGCGTGCAGAACAAGACAACTGGGGATAAAAGCATCATCAGACAACCTAGGACAGACTAACAGGGGACTGATGCCTCCTGGTGGTCCCAGGCAACCCCACCGGCAGTGTGGGGATGGTCTGTGCGCTGCCACAGCCAAAAAAGGCTGCCGGTGCTGGGATGGCTGGGGAGATCCCACTGGGGACCTGGGACATGCACGGGTCACCAACTGGGAGTGCTCAGAAAGGGGAGTCCAAGCAAAGGGGCAGAAGGGAAAGGCTGGGAAATGTAAAAAGGCAGAGGTGGTTCAGGCCTGTGGAGCGCCCAGCCAAGAACAGGAGTGGTGGGGCAGCTTTGGGCACCACAGTGTGAGAACTAAAGCTGTTAGAGAGTGCTCAGAGCACGGACATGGAGATAGGGAAGGATCTCGAGGGGAAGCCAGTGAGGAGCTGCTGAGGGCTCTGGGATTGTCCAGCTGGAGCAGAGTGAGGGCAGAGCTCACCAGGGCTGCAGCTCTGATCTCTGATCCCTGCTCTGGGACAGGGACAGGAGCCAGGGCACGGCTGGGGCTGGGCCAGGGCAGCTCAGGCTGAGCTCAGGGCAAGGCTCTGCCCCCAGAGGGTGCTGGCACTGCCCAGGCTGCCCAGGGAATGGGCACGGCCCCGAGGCTGCCAGAGCTCCAGGAGCCTTTGGGCAGCGCTGCCAGGGGTGCCCAGGGTGGGGCTGCTGGGGGGGCTGGGCAGGGACAGGGGCTGGGCTGGGGGATCCTGGGGGGTCCCTCCAGCTCGGGATATTCTGTGATTCTCTTGGTTAACAAAACTGGAGCCCACTGGAGCATTGTTGAAAGCTTCAACTCTGAAAACACTCCAGACACAGCTGGGACCAAGTGAGAAGGGAAGAACCAAACCAGTGTGAACCTGACCCCTGATTAATGAAAACCCCAGCCCAGGACTTGGTGAGGCCCTGCTGGGTCTGGCAGAGGGCAGGGGTGGGGCTGTGCTCTCCCCATCGTGTTTCCCCCCAGAAAGGTGTGGAGGGACTGATAACTGTGAGCCTCGACACAGAGACAGTCCAGACAAGGACGTGTCCCTCTGCTTTGCCATCCCCCAGCAGCAGTGCAGGTAGGACGGGCCACCAGCACTGTCACCTGGAGCTGCATGGGGACAAAAACTCTTCTCTGGGTTAAAAATGCTGTAGGAAATGGGGAAATCTGGAGATGGTCCTGTGAGTGCACATGATGCTGTAGTGTACTGCAATCTGTGATGGTGACAGAGGTGTGGCTGTGGCTGGGATGGTGCAGAGATATTTCAGCAGGGCAGTTGTACCAATGCCAGGATCCACAACAGCTGGCCCTAGAAATAATTGTCATTTCTGGTGTGAGACAGCTGTGGAATGAGCAAATTATTCAAAGCCAGGGCCATCTCTGGACTTTGCCCTTCTGCTTTCTGCAAAGTGTCACCCCAGGGGCTCTGGGCTGAGCTGCTGTGCTGGCACTGGGCAGCAGCACTGAGGGCATTGTGCTCTGGGCCTCCTCTGCTCCTGCAAGGCTTGGGCTAAGCCAGGCCCATCTGACACAGGAGATTGAAAAGAATTGAAGGGAAACAAAGAGAAATTCTAAGCTTTCCTCAGAAACCTATTAAAGTCCCTGTCATTTGCTCAGAACACATGGAATAGCCTTTATTACAGGCATTTTGCTGAGCACAAAAGCTACTTTCAATAACACAGGAAGGGAAAAATCATTACAAACTTGCAAGAATCATCAAGGACCATCTTGCAGAATCTCTTTGTCATGAAACAAATTATGAAAGGCTATAAATAGATGACCATTATTAGAACAAGGAGATCTCTAACTGGGCTCTGTGCACAGGGAATGAACTGCTCCCCTCCCAGCCAGGGGGGAGCTGAGGCAATCAGCAGGTACGTCACAGGCTCTCCAGGGTGCAGCAGAAAGCAGAATTAAAGTCCTTGCCTCCTGCTTCTGAAACTGGGAGAGGCATTTGGAGACACAAGTTACTTAAAAGGCTGTTAAAAATA
The DNA here is from genome assembly GCF_027579445.1 of Ammospiza nelsoni. Lineage (NCBI taxonomy): Eukaryota > Metazoa > Chordata > Aves > Passeriformes > Passerellidae > Ammospiza > Ammospiza nelsoni. The sequence goes on along the minus strand of NC_080652.1, from coordinate 1,710,498 downwards.
CACAAAATACACACAGGTACTCACCCACCACAGGATGGGGCTGAGCTTGGTCAAGGTCACACCCTGGGGGTGTACCAGGCCAGGTTGGATGGGCTTGGAGCAACCTGGGATAGTGGAAGCTGTGCCTGCCCATGGCAGGGGTGGAATGAGATAAAATTTAAGGTCCCTCCCTGTAGGAGTGTTGGGGGTAGGATGGTGGGGATGGATGGAGACAGACATCTCTGCAGCCAGGTCAGGAACTTGGGGTTCATTGCAAAGGGCCTGGGTGCAGGGCCCTGCTGGGAGCTGCCAAACACAGCTCAGAGCAGGACTGAGAGAAGAGAGGGGGAGAGAGGATGAGAGGGTGAGAGAGCAAAAGGGAAAGGGAGTAAAAGGGGGTAAGAGCGTAAAAGGCAAGAGCTAAGAGATAAGAGGTAAGAGTGCGAAGTTCCCGTTACAATACCATAAATCTTCTTCTGTGTTGAATATTCTGATTCTCACTAACCAATATAGTACAAGGTACAAATCCTACAGCATTTCCATACAGCCTATAAGAATCATTACATTACCACACTGTGTTACATTTTAAACCTTAAAAACTCCTCTTTGGGCTCCTTCTGCCAAGCTGTAGGGTCTGCTCTGACCCTTGGGCCTGTCTGCAAGCAGAGGGTGTTGTTCCATCAAAAGGGGATCACCTTCAGCTGGCCACACCATTGTTTTCCAGTTGTTCAGTAACTAAAGTATCTGAAAGTTTGCTTTCATTTAAATCTCACTTATAGTTTCTATATTCTCAAAATCTTTTGCCAGACAATCATATTTATAAGACTTTCCTGTTTCATCTTCCCCAACACCTCCCAACCCAAGCCATCCCAGGACTGTGTGACTCCATGGTGTCCCTGCTGAACAGAGCACAGGACAGGAGCTCTGTGCTCACAGAGCCTGGCTGTCCTATCCAGCTCCTCCAGGACCTCCTGGTTCCCTTTCTCACCTCTCGGGGGTTTTCCTCCTCCTTGACTGCTTGAAAAAAATGACTCCTCTGAATTTTATTTTTTTGTTAAATTCCAGCCTAACATATTCATTCCTGCTCATTAAAATAGTTACTTCTCCTTCTGGGTGTTTACTCCTGTGGTATTTCTATGAGTTACTCATGTCTACTTTTAGCCTTCCTGTGGACAGACTAAACACAATAAACTCCTTCCATCCCCCCTAAGGCAGACCTGCCATTCCTGTGCCATTCCTGAGCCATTCCTGTGCCATTCCTCCTGGCAGATTCCTGGATTTGCCTGGCAGGGTGCCCAGGTGAAACTGGGCATGGCTGGCTTTCTAAAGCTGGGCTCAATTGGCACTAACTGCTTTTCATAGTTTGGTTACATTTGCAGTAACTACAACAATCCCATGCTCTTTCCCAGGTTTTTCATGGAGTTGTGGCCTGCAGGAATGAGAATGTTTACTAGTATTCCAACTGTCCTGAGCAGGTCAGTGGGATCTCCCTGGCTGAGTCCAGGAGAATCAGAATGCCAGCATTAAACCCTAAGGGCCCTGCTGTGGAAAAGAGAAGATATGGAAATTTTTCCAAGATATGGAAATTTTAAGGATGAGCAGCACAGTCAGGGAGAGGCTGGGAGCTGCACAATTTGTGCAAAGGAAGAGTCTTGAAAAGCTGCCCCAATGGCTCTGAGACATTTTTGCCAGCACTGTTACCTGTCCATGGGATCTCCTATCCCCACAGGAACTGCTGGTTTGGGGTTTTCTCCTTGAAAAAGCCATAATCCTTTCCAGACACTCATGGAGCAGTGTTGGGATGTGGTGATAATTGATAATTTCCATTCTGAGCTGCTGTGTCCAGCACAGAGCTGGGCTGTGCTGGCTGCCAGGACTGCTGTGCTTGTAAGAGGCTCCCACATTCCAAAGGAATGGGCAGTCACATGGGTCGCCAGGATTTTCTGTGCTTCTGGGAAGGTGCCATGGAAGTCTTGGGGAGCAGCAGGACCATGTTCACATCAGGTTTAGTTCTGCATCCAGCCTTTGGGGCAGCCAGCAGCTCTCCTGGAGCTCTCAGTGCTGTGTTTGATGCTCTCTGTGGACCTTGGGGCTCAGGAGGAGCAGGTGGTGACCTCACAGGCTCCAGGAGATCCCAGAAACATTCCAGGGGCTGGAAAAGACCTCCAGGATCAACTCCAACCTTTGGCCAAACACCCCTGTGCCCACTAAACCATATCTCAAAGTACCATATCTCAAAGTGCCACATCTTCCTGGTTCTTGAACATTTTCAGGGATGGTGACTCCAGCACTTCCCTGGAGAATCTGTTCCAATGCTCAAAAGGCAGGGAGATAACAATGTCCCTGGGCAAAACTTTGCACCAAGGCTTTGGAGAAATCCTCTTGGATGTGAGTGGAAGATGGGCACAGATGTCCCTGTGGATGCTGTGCAGCTCCCTGGTCCTGGCACACTGGAACATGGAGCTGGTATTTAATTTTTTTTCATATTATTTCAAAAACATTTCCTATTTGTTTTTTTAAACATTGTTGTTAAACCCACAATATCTTGTTTGGAATACTGGATTGAGTGTATTCATTATGGGAGAGCTGGAAAATTGATAAATTTGGGTGATTTTTCCCCACTCTGAATTCTGCAGTCCTATCAACTTTATTAATTTTTTTTTTTTCCTGTGGCTGAGGCTACAAAGCTGCCCTTTGATCCCTGTGTATGTTAGATTTTAACATTAGTGTCAATTGTATTTCTAAGCCCAAAAGTTCTTTAAACCTGGCAACATTTTCACTGGCTCTGGCTCAAGGCTTCCCTCCCTGGATTAAACTATTTATTGTTTCCCACATGTATTAAGAAATGGATTAGTTGAGGCATTTGTGGCCTTTCCTAGGACTGACATGGAGGCAGAAATGCAGCTCTGTAACACAGTCCTTGCATTGGGGCACCTTGATGCTGCAGGGCTGCTGGGCCTCAATATTCGCTGTTGTTTATAAGAAATGATTTCTCTGTCCAGCTTGATGGAACCCTTGGAAGGAGACCCAGGAATGAAAAGTATTCCAGAGAAATGCACAGAGTCCAGGATGGCTTTAAAAATATAAATTATATTCTGAAGTTGTGAGGAGAGTATTAAAAGCAAGTTTTCATGGATAGACAGGAAGACACCTTTAAATCTCCCTAAAGAAAGCAAGAAAAGCCTGTGACGGTGGGCACAGGGGATTTAGGATGAGGGAAGAGATGAGGATCTGACTCCATGTTTCAGAAGGCTGATTTATTACTTTATTATATAGATTACATTAAAACTATACTAAAAGAATAGAAGGAAAGTTTTCATCTCAGAAGGCTGGCTAAGAATAGAATAGAAAGGAAAAGAATGATAACAAAGGTTTGTGTCTCGGACTCTGTCTGAGCCAGCTGACTGTGATTGGCCATTAATTAGAAACAACCACATCAGACCAATCACAGCTGCACCTGTTGCATTCCACAGCAGCAGATAACCACTGTTTACATTTTGTTCCTGAGGTCTCTCAGCTTCTCAGGAGGAAAAATCCTCAGGAAAGGATTTTTCATGAAAAGATATCTGTGACAAAAGCCTGTCTGGGATTGGACTGGGCAGGTCACAACCCTGACCCTGAACAAACCCCCAGGGCACCAGCCTGGCCCCATCCTGGGGCAGAGCTGCACCACCTCCCCTGACCTCTGAACATCTCTGCAGCGTTTCCATCCCACAGGGAACACAGACCATGGAATCACAGAATCCTGCAATGTCCTGAGCTGAGATGGCCCCACCAGGATCATCCAGCCTCTGTCCACACCCAGACCCCCCAACAACCCCACCCTGGGCATCCCTGGCAGCCTCAGGGCCGTGCCCATTCCCTGGGGGCAAGGAAGAGGTGCCCTCCTGCCTCCCACATTTACCCTGGGCTTCAGGATCAGGATATAAACACTTCACCCTCTTTCTCCCTCTAGTCAAGCTCTGTCTTTGAAAGAGATGATGGGTGATGGATATAAAAAGATTCCAGCTCCCCTGGTAAAATCATCTTTGCCCAGGCTGATGCTCAACAAGCAGCATCAGAGAGTTTGGGCTCTGCATTGCAGCAGGGTCACTGGGAGAGGAGCTCTGGCATTAATATCAGCTACTGCAGAGATTAAGAATTCAGCAAAACACATCCTGAACATTTGTCCTCTTTGCACAGAAAGGAAAGACATTAATTTTTCAGAGGATCATTTCCATCCCCACCAGGCTCAGCTAAGCTGAACCCACAGCCTGATTGCAAAAGTGAACTTGAACCACAAAGATATTTTTGGGTCTTGCTCTGCGGTCTCCTCTGAAAGCCAAATAAAGAGATAAAGCTGGAATGAGGGACAGGGGGAATCCAGGTAGAGCCACAACAGTCTGGAGATAAATTCCCTTTTAGTAAAACCCATCTGCCCATTTTCCAGGACCTGGGGTTACAATAACAGTAACTTGTGCTCATTTATTAATTGCAGATTAATGGGAACCCTGCTGGCTTCTGTTTCTTTGTCCTTACTGGGATATATTCAGAGGAAAGCAGGGAAATTCATGCAGGTCAGTGGGGGAGGAAACACATCAATCCTCCAAAGCTCACTTTTTTGGGACAACAGAGCTGGAAGGAACCAGCCTGGGGAGAGGCAAACAAAGTCCCATGTCCCTCATGCCACCCTGTGTCCCCCTCCACAAGAAAAAATCTTTCAGGCTTTTGAGCCTTCTTTCCCTCAGATGGAAAAGGCCCTTTTGAAATTCAGAAATTACCTTTTCCATCACTGGTTTGGCTCATTTGGACTCAATATAGGGTGTCTACTTGAAAATGAATAGGGAAAAGAGATGTGCAAAGGCAGAGGGGGAAATCTCATAAATCTGGACAGCAATTCATGGAATTCAAGATGCAAAATAGGTTAATTCTTACCTATTACTTCATTCTTAGAAATGATCCCTTTCCTGTACCCCCAGCAAGGCTCTGCAGATGACTGATGTTGCTGATTCTCCACAAACCATATTTATAATGTTTTCAGCCAGCTCTGCAATTACTGAGCTCTGGAGCCATAATTTGATCCTCCTGCTGCTGTCTGAAGAGATGAAGCAGCTCTGACTGTAAATACCTGGCAGCCCTTCCAGCTTTGTCCATCAGTGACCCCCACAAAGTCTGCAGGGTCCAGAGGGCTCCAAACCCCATTACTGGATGTTCCCCTTCTGTGATTGCTGTGCATTAAATGTATTTCAAGGGTACAACACTGACCACTGCTGGTTTCTCTGCTTCTCTGTGCCTGTTGTTTGGTGTAGGTGCTGGGGGAAGTTTGTATTTCACTCAGGCTGGGGTGGATGCTCCAAAAAGCAGCATCAGGAACACCTTGGGAATAAACATGAAGATAAAGCAGTGAGGTCCTGGCAGGAGATGCAGACTCTGCCCAGGCTCCAGTGAGATTTGAACTCACGACCCCTGGTTTACTAGACCAGTGCTCTAACCCCTGAGCTATGGAGCCTCTGAAATTTGCCTGCTTTTGCCTCTGCAAACATTTCATATTGGAATTTTCTCATAATTCTGGTGGGAAACGGCCCCAGCACTGCTGGAATGTGCTCCAAAGATTTTCAATTCTCTTTCCAAACTGCACCAAAACCCATCAGAGACACAAAACCACCACCACAAGGCGAACCCAAAACTGGAATTTACTCTCCTTCAGCTCATCCCTGTCAGGACATCAGGATGGATTATTCCCTTTTCCTCAGCCAACTTGTAAACTTCTCAAGTTTCTTTGTAAACTTGAGAAGTTTACAAAGAAATGTTGATATTGGGGCTCTTCATAGTTATGGCACTAAATTAAGCAAAAAATGAAAGAAATGAGGGCCAGGAAGATGCTCCAAAAGCTGGAGCCCCTCTCATATGAAAAAAAGCTGAGAGAATTTGGATTATTCAGAGAAGAGAGAAGAGAGAAGAGAGAAGAGAGAAGAGAGAAGAGAGAAGAGGGAAGAGAGAAGAGAGAAGAGAGAAGAGAGAAGAGAGAAGGGAGGGAAGGGAAGGGAAGGGAAGGGAAGGGAAGGGAAGGGAAGGGAAGGGAAGGGAAGGGAAGGGAAGGGAAGGGAAGGGAAGGGAAGGGAAGGGAAGGGAAGGGAAGGGAAGGGAAGGGAAGGGAAGGGAAGGGAAGGGAAGGGAAGGGAAGGGAAGGGAAGGGAAGGGAAGGGAAGGGAAGGGAAGGGAAGGGAAGGGAAGGGAAGGGAAGGCTCCAAGGTGACTTTATTGTAGCCTTTCAGTACCTGAAGAGCCTCCAAGAGAACTGGAAAGGGACTTTTCATAAGGACATGGAGGGACAGGACACAGGGAATGGCTCCCACTGCCAGAGGGCAGGGCTGGATGGGATATTGGGAATTGGGAATTGTTCCCTGTGAGGGTGGGCAGGCCCTGGCACAGGGTGCCCAGAGCAGCTGGGGCTGCCCCTGGATCCCTGGCAGTGCCCAAGGCCAGGCTGGACAGGGCTGGGAGCACCTGGGACAGTGGGAGGTGTCCCTGCCATGGCAGGGGTGGAACAAGATGTTCATTAGTGTCCATTCCACCCCAAACCAGTCTGGCATTCTCTTGTACCCCACTGCTCCCACTGGAAATCAGCAGTGTATTTATTTCTCCCTCTCAGCCCTTCACATTTCTCACTCCCTCCTTAGGAGTCCATGTTTTGTTCCCTCCCTGCTGCTTCATCCTCCCTTTGAGAGCCCTTTGGGTGCCACCTCCAGGCTGAGTCTGATGGATGGGGCTGAGCACTCCCCAGCTGGGGCTGAAAGTGTCACAGAAGTGGGGTGAACGTGGAGGAAGCAAGAATCACAGAGAACAGAGCTTGGATTTAGCATTTGGCCAATGAGAACCCCTGTGGTGCCCACGAATATTGGTGCAGAATTGTTCAGTGTGGGCAGTGCCAGAGTGAATGGGAGACTCCTCCTGCAGATCCCCCTTGGTGCCCTTGGGGGATTTGTGCACAGAAGGAGGAGCTCTGGCCCTTGTGCACCAAATCTCAGCTTCCTCACATCCAACAGGCACCTCCTGCAGAACTGCAATAGAAAATCCCTGTCTGGAACACCTCAAATTTGAGGGAAGGATTTGTGGAGCCTGTCAGCAAGGCCAGGAGGGGATGCTGGCTGTGCATTAAACCCTCAGGCACAGAAATGTCTCATGGCAGGGGAAAATGTACAGCAGCAGCTGAAGAGGACTCTGAGTTTCAGGGTAGATGCACAAAGAGAAAATATAAGTACAAATGGTTAAAGGGTGACTCAGAATAAGCCACATTGTGTCTATTATTCCTGGTCTTTTTTTGTGGAAGAAAATTGCTCTCTTTGAAAGAAACCAGAAATTAAGACCATCCATCCTCCCAAGCGTAGAAAAACACAAACCCTCATTAGGTGGGCTGAAAGGCAATTCTCAGGCCTTTATCTGACAAGCTAAGAGCAGGATTCTGTCTATAGCATTTAAGGAGAAATGATGAATTACCTGGCATGGGTTCAGTGCTTGAGCTTGGCATTGGATAAACTCACAAAGAAGCCTGAAGCCAATCAAACAACTTTGTACAAACGCTGCTGAAAGCAGCCCTTTGGGGCACACAGGGAGGACGTGCACCAATAAAATAAAGCTGAAAATAATAATGAACATCCCATGCAGGAACATGTGCTTGGAGCATGGTTTCCAAGAGCAGCTGGGCTTGGAGCCTGGGAACACATGGCTGAGCCATGAGAGACTGCCTGGCAGAAGGCAGTAATGGAGCAGTTTGATACAGGCTGTGTTCAGATCTGGTTTGAAAACTAATATGGTTTAAATCTGTGCTGGTGCTGGGAGCACTTTGGGGAGAAATAAATGCTCCTGGTAATGAGAAGTGATGGAGTGGTGAATGTGGAAGGCTGCCTGGTGCTGGAAAGGTTGTGTCCTTGCTTTCCTGGCTGAAACTCTGCCATGGTTCCCAATGTCTGTGTGTTCTGGAGTACTTGGATGTTTCAACCTCAGTGCAGACCCTCGCAGTGCTGAGAGCTGGCCTGGAGTGGAGCTGGAGCTGCTGCAGAGGCCTCTGGCACCAGCGGGCACCAGGAGAGGCTGTGCTGAGCCCTGGCAGCCCTGTGCCCTCATGGCACTGCCTCCACAGCCTGAGCATGTCCCAGATTTCAGCTTCTGTTTGATCCCATCCCAGAATCTCTCCTGTTTTTCTCTCCCTTCTCATGGTGACTGCTGAGGTGTGACCCAGGCACTCTGTCCCCAGGCAGGGCTGCACCTGCACCCTCAGATGAAGGGCCTGGTTCCTGCAAGGCTGCCCCTTGTTCTATTTTTACCCCTGAAACTCCTGCAATGACTTTCTTCCCACTGCCAAGAGGGAAATCTTTCTCCTGCACGTTTGCAGTGAGATCTGGCCTGGATGGACAAGGACTGGGAGCCCATCCCAGGATTTCTGGGCTAATCCTCTGCCAGCTGCTCTGTGACCATGCAGGGTGAGCAGTGAAGCCCCCCCAAACCCCTGTGTCCCCACACAGACCTGAACCCAAGCACAGCTGTCTCCTGCACTGCTGGGGGCTCTTCTGAGAGAAGCATGAAAGAATTGGGATTATTCAGCCAAGAGAGAGGAGAGGAGAGGAGAGGAGAGGAGAGGAGAGGAGAGGAGAGGAGAGGAGAGGAGAGGAGAGGAGAGGAGAGGAGAGGAGAGGAGAGGAGAGGAGAGGAGAGGAGAGGAGAGGAGAGGAGAGGAGAGGAGAGGAGAGGAGAGGAGAGGAGAGGAGAGGAGAGGAGAGGAGAGGAGAGGAGAGGAGAGGAGAGGAGAGGAGAGGAGAGGAGAGGAGAGGAGAGGAGAGGAGAGGAGAGGAGAGGAGAGGAGAGGAGAGGAGAGAGGAGAGGAGAGGAGAGGAGAGGAGAGGAGAGGAGGAGAGAGAGGAGAGGAGAGGAGAGGAGAGGAGAGGAGAGAAGAAGAGAGGAGAGGAGAGGAGAGGAGAGGAGAGGAGAGGAGAGAAGAGAAGAGAAGAGAAGAGAAGAGAAGAGAAGAGAAGAGAAGAGAAGAGAAGAGAAGAGAGAAGAGAAGAGAGAGAGAGAAGAGAAGAGAAGAGAAGAGAAGAGAAGAGAAGAGAAGAGAAGAGAAGAGAAGAGAAGGCTCCAAGGTGACTTTGTTATATCCTTTCAGTACCTGAAGGGCCTCCAAGAGAACTGGAGGGAAAGCTGCTGTGAAAAATGAGGAAAATTGGAAGGAATAATAGTTGCTGGATGAGATGGGAATGGCCATCTCTTTGCTAGGTCCTGGCAGGGCAGCCTCAGCTACCAATGGGCTGGACAGTAAAGGAACTTTCTCCTAATGGAGTCTGAAGGAACTGGAACATTTTGCCTTTCCATACAGTGCCTTGGCCAAGTCCTGGTGCAAAGTTTGTCCAGGGCCATTATGAAATGACTGCTAAAGAAGACATAATGAATTTTCTTGTTCAGTAGGCTCTGGGCTAATGAGAAATGAGATTTTGATTTGTTTTTCATGTTTGGATCTGTGTTTATAGCCAGGTACTATGATTTGGCTTTTACTCTGAGAACCATTTGATTATCAGGAAGGTAGAAAACTCTGCCCCAGAATTTCTACATGAGTTACTTCTTGAGTTCAAACCCAGCCCCAATACATTGTCTGCCAGCACAAAGCTTCCCTGGGCTGCTGACACAGTTCTGCTTTTCTTCTGGAACACACCTTTCATCTTCTTCCCATGGAGAGAAGTAGGAGTCCTGTTGCTGTTCAGGAGGGTTCAGGAGCAGTCCTGGTGAATTTGGCTGCTTGGGCTCTGACACAGAGCCCACCTTGCCCAGGTTTAGTGACTGAATTGGGATAATGAGACTCTAGTGAGAGATGGTGATGACTGTGAGGGCTGAAGAATTCAAAGTTCATGAGATTGCACAATTTGGAGATAAAATGTGCAATTCTTGCTCTCTTTATCTCAGCAAGCCCCATCTTACAGAGATATTTATCCACTACAGTTTCCACCACTGACTTCTGCCCTGGTCAAACCCATATCCTGGATGCTCTCTGCTTGTAGAGCACAATATTTTTCACTTGCCATATTGGTAAACTTTACCAATAGTATTTAGCAATAGTAAATTCACTTATTTAGTTAAAATTTACCAGTTTAGCTGCAAAAAAATTAAATATCATCTGTCCACTTAGACAGCAGCTATCATTGCAGAGTCCAATCACTCTTTTAGATTTATCTCTTATCAGATGCTTCCTGGTTGCTTTTTGGATCCAGACCCCCTGAAAACACTGTGAGATGGGGAGTCTGAAAAGCGGAACTCGACAGTTCCAATGCCTCTGGTTTTCATGGAAAATCAGAGTTTCCACTGTGTTCTTTCATCCAGAGATGAGGGGAAATTGCTACAAAGTGGAAATGTTTGTGTGCAGCAAATTAGGCATTATGGGCATGATTCATGGCTAATCTTTGCAATCTTCAAGAGTATTTTCTGAACAAAAGTCATATAAAGGAAGTCCCTGGACAGTGACCTCCTGCTGCTCTGTAAAGGCAAAAGGCAGCAATGGGCAGCAATAAAGCAACAAACCAAAGCCCAGATGTTTGTTTTCCATGGATGGAAACATCCCTCCTGAAGGAACAGTGAGCTTTGCTGGCATTATTTACTGGGTATTTATCTCCAGCAAATGAAATTGTTACATCATGTTGGATTTCTGACAAGCCCAGAGTCCCTGGAGCCCAGCTCGGATCTGAACTGGGGATAGAGGCCACCTCAGCTCACACATAAAGGCTGGACAATGGGATGGACTCTGCAAAACTCTGCATGAATAAACGCTGGTGATGATTCTACCAAGAGCTCACAAGCTGCATCCTCTTAATTATAAGAAAGCCACAAAATCTCAGCAGCATTTCTGATCTGATTCATGGAGAAGAAAAAACTCATTTCATTCTTGTAGCCATACTTGATACTATTTTATATCCTTTTAGAAGTGAAAAGATGAAATCAGAAGAGAAAATTGACATAATTAATGCACTATTACAGGGCAGGGGCTTCCTTCTGGCCTTAAAATGAATCTGGAGGTTTGGACTGGCTCCCCCAGGCTCTCCCGGCCTGCTGGTGCTTGGGACAGCCCAGGGGCCACCACTGCCTCAAAGTTCCAGCCTTCCTTTAAAGTACCCTTGTAAAGTTTTCTTGGAAGCCAGGAGGAGTTTCCTCAAGTCCTGGGAAAAACCCTAAAACTGTTGTGTTGTTTATTTGGAACAAACCCGCTGCTCTGAGGGTGCCCGGTTTGTTCCTGTGCTCAGGGAACAGGAGTTATTTCTGGAATGCAGCTGCCTCTCTTTAAGCTGCTGCAACATCTCCCTGGAGCCCCCCTCAGATACAAAATTGGTCTAAATTACCCTTGACCCGTTTCAGATTAGCAAAGAGCAAAATCCAGCTTGTTGTGCAGAGCACGTGGAGCTGCTGGTGCTGTGCAGGCCCGAGGAGCTCTGTGGGCACAGCTCAAGCTGCCTTTCCAGGAATCCTCAGGAACACTTGTGACACATGAAGAAATTGGTATTTCTGAGTATCCCAGTGCCCAGAAGCAGAGGGACTGTGCACAGCTGGAAACCTGCATGGCACAGGCCCCCATGGGCACCATGGCCCTGCCATGGGCACCAGGGCCCTGCCACCAGCCCAGGGCCACCATTCTGGGGAGGCTCTGAGGTCCCCTGTGCCCAGGAGGGACTGGCAGAGCCCTTGGAGTTCCTTGGGAATAAACCCCAGCTCAAGGCAGCCCTTAGTACCTGTCAGCCCTGAGAGAGGAATGTTTTATTGACAGATGCCCTTAATAACAAAGGAGCTGCTGAGCTGCAGGAGCTTAACCATTTGTGAGCCAGGCCAGACCCTGGGGGCTGCAGGAGAAAAATCACTTATTGAAAAAAGAAAAAGAAAAAAAAGACTTATTGAGGCTCAATGTTGATGTAATGGTAATAATGAGAGAGGGCAAAAAAAGTCCTTCTCCATCTTTAGGATAAGGGGTGCAGTACATCAGAGGTAATTAGTGGAAGTGCCTAAAAATAGGGATTTACACCCCTGTTCTTGTGTGACTGCTCCAGCAGCAGCCTCTCAGCTGTGCCACTTCAGCCCTGTAAAACACAGGATTTCAGGGAGCGAAGAACAAACATTGCCATGGTCATTTTGCTGGGGCACAAATGAGGCCCATCAGGGGGAATCACCCAAAGCAGAGCCTGGTGAAACTCCCATGCTGGTCCCTGGCACTATCACTGTCTCTCCTCTGCTAAATTCTCCAAAAACTCAGCTTGTTGGGCTCAGATGGAAGGTTTGGGGATGCACAGCATTCAAGTACTCCTTACAGCTCAAATACTCCTCACAGTCCTGTAGGGAATAAATACATAAATACCAGGAATGCAACAAATGCAATTAAGTAATGCAGGAAGGCAGACCTTGTGCTAGAACCTTGTCTGGCACCTGGCAATGTGCCTGCTTTCCTGCACATCCAAACCAGCAAGAAATGAGAGCCAGAGGGGGTGAAGAGCTCAGCAATCCTTGGGCACTGCAGGAAATTCTTGGCCCTGGGGCTGGAAATCTGTAAAATCCACAGAGGTGAAGCTGAAGGCAGTGACAAAATCTCTCACTTGCACTGGTGATCTTGGTGTTGCTGCTCCAGAGTTCCCAAGGGGGAACAGCAAGATGGTCCAGCACAGAGCTGTGGATTGTTATCAGCGGTGGGCTTGCAGTGGGTTTGTCAAGAGTGATGCTGAACGTGTCCAGCTGCTGCAGATGAGGATCTCTACTACCATTTAACTTTCAAGAGTTAACTTCAGACTGTCCCTGCTGTAGCTGCAACAGCACCACACACACTCAGTTTGCAAAATTAATGCAATTTCAAGGGGAGATTTAAACTTGTCTGTTGCAAAAATCTCATTGGAATGTCAATATTATAATTTTGTGTGCTCAGATCGAGCTCATGGTGGGCAGCAGGAGCACAAATTCAGGGACAAAATAGGTGGAATGTGACAACAGGGGGTTGTTTGGCCCAAACTGCATCATGAGACCACCAGACCAAGCAGCATTTTCTGCTGTGCCCTGGGGAAGATGCATTCACTGCTGCACGTTGCAGTGCCAAAGCTGATCAGAAGGGGAGGAGACAACACAGGAAACCTAAATGAGCTGAGCAGGTTGAGCTTGACTTGATTTTGGGTCTGCCAGAGCTGAATAATAAAGACAGAGTCCATAATCCTGTGCTGTGACTGAAGGGATAATTCACGGGGCCCTGGGTACTTATGGGACACCAAGCAGACACAGAACCATGGATTCTGGAACAAATATTTCCAGTCTGGCTTACAGCAGCTGCTGGAGAAACCATCTTTCCTAACTCCTCTCAGGCCAGCAGCAGAACTTCTGTAGGAGTAAACAAGCTGTTGTTTAGCCCAAATGTCCAGGGTTGGGAGGAGGACTCTCCTCTGGGTGCCCCTCAGGAAGCTCTCCTGAATCTGTATCTCTCTAATGTCATACAGCCTCATTCAGTCTCTCAGAATGAACAGGACTCCCTCAGGGTCTCCTGTGAAAAGCTGCTGTTCATTTTATTTCAGGGCACTGCAGAGAACCACATGGATTTTGCTCCTCTTCTTGGCTTGTGCTGCCTTAAAGGTTCTTCCCCCAGAGGGTGCTGGCACTGCCCAGGCTGCCCAGGAATGGGCACGGCCCCGAGGCTGCCAGAGCTCCAGGAGCCTTTGGGCAGCGCTGCCAGGGGTGCCCAGGGTGGGGCTGCTGGGGGGGCTGGGCAGGGACAGGGACTGGGCTGGGGGATCCCTGTGGGTCCCTCCAGCTCAGGAGATTCCATGATTCCAGGATTCTATAAATAAAAACCCACACAAGAAACTTCAGCACACTTGGTAGGAATGAAGAAGCCAAAGGGGGCTTTGGTTTGTCTCCATTTGTTCAGTTGGTTGCTCAGAGTTCCGTGGTTTCCAACTGAATCCATTGTTAATCCCATAATTTAGAAGGTCTCACAGTGCCAGAATCCCCCCAGAGTTTCCATGGCTTGCTCTGTGCTGTTCACACAACTCAGTCTGTGCTTCAGGGGCATTTGAACAAGCAACATCTGGGGACAATAAAATAACACAAAAATAACACAAAAATCTGCCCCCAGGTTTGAGGAAATGTCCCTCTGAGGGACTCATCTGCTGCTTTGCCCAGAGCTTATGCAACGTGCTGGCAGCACCCAAAATCCAGGGATTTCACTGCCACTCTCAGGCTGTGGTTTGGGGGATTGTCAGCAGGGATCCACTGCAGCTGTTTTTCTCTTCTGCTATCCATTGTAAATAAATAAATTTAGTTAAGTAATCAAGTAATTTAGAAGAAGCACGTTAGTAAATAAAGTAATTCGGTGGAATTAATGAGCAAACAAGGACAGCAAATTAAATGGGCCTTGCTCATCGTCAGCAGGCTTAAATTATGGGGAAAAACCAGTGCAGTTTCCATGTGAGAAGGCAAAGAGAAGACACTGCCCTGCAGGGCTTCTGGTGGGAGTTGGGCTATCCAGTGTGGGCTAAGAGTGAGGTTTTCCTCTAAATCTGGGATGCTGGGCTCCCTGTGGGTGCAGCTCTCAGCTTTGGAGTGAATGACTGAGCTCACAAATCATCTACAAAATAAACACTCCTGGCTGTGCCCTGAAATTGATGGCTCTTCACACGAGCAAAGGAACAGATGGTGCTGGGATCAATGACAGAGTGCCTGGAGGGGTTTGCCCAGCGGGGTGAGGGTGGAGTGATGGGACTGCAGGGATTCCACTGTCACTGCTCAGCTGACTCTGGGCATGGAGCAGCTGAGGGTCAGTGGGGAGATCATCATGGAATCTCCTGAGCTGGAAGGGACCCACCAGGATCCCCCAGCCCAGCCCCTGTCCCTGCCCAGCCCCCCCCAACAGCCCCACCCTGGGCACCCCTGGCAGCGCTGCCCAAAGGCTCCTGGAGCTCTGGCAGCCTCGGGGCCGTGCCCATTCCCTGGGCAGCCTGGGCAGTGCCAGCACCCTCTGGGGGCAGAGCCTTGCCCTGAGCTCAGCCTGAGCTACCCTGGCCCAGCCCCAGCCGTGCCCTGGCTCCTGTCCCTGGCCCAGGGAGCAGGGATCAGAGCTGCCCCTCGGGAGGAGCTGCAGATCCCAAAGAGCCTCCCCTCAGTGTCCTCCAGCAGAGAGAGGAGACAAATGAAGTGTCCTCAGCCACTCCTCACACAGTTCCCCTCTAAATCCTTCACCATCTTCATGTCCCTCCTTGGACACTCATTAACAGCTTTAGATCCTTGGGGTCATCCTTGGATCATCTTGTGGTGCCCAAAACTGCCCCAGCAGTGGAGGTGAAGATGCCCCAGCCCAGAGCAGAGCTGGACAATCCCTCCCTGGCCTGGCCAGCAATGCTGGGCCAGATGCCCCCAGGACAGGGATGGCTCATGTCCAACTGGCCATCAACCAGGACCTCCAGGACCCTTTCCCAGTCTGCACATCCAGGGCTGCCCCATCCCAGGTGCAGAATTTGGCATCCCATTATAGAGACCAGAACCAGCAACTCCTTGGCTGGGGGGAGGTCTTTGGAGCTCTTCTCCAGAGGCCCGAAAGGATGAGAAAGCCCAGAAATCACTGGTTTGGGGAAGCAGCTACTGGGAAGAAGGTAACAGGACATGGGGCCTGGGGCAGAAGAACCTGACCTCTCCTAACCTGAGCTTCCAGTGAGGAAAAATTCTGATTGGAAGGGCAGAACTGGAAAAACCCTGATTGGAAGGGCAGAACTGGAGAAATCCTGATCAGAGGGGCAGAACTGTCACATCAGACAGAAGCAGTGCCTGTGCACAGCCCCGGGCTCCAGCTCTTGGGAATATCAACTGACACAATCTCACTCCTCTCCTCTCTGAACAGCCTTTCATATTAAATTCCTTATCAGTCAGTTTTGCCAGCACAGCACAATCTGTGTCTGCACAGCCTGAGCGGGCTGAGCTCCTCAGGAGAAAAGATCTTCCAAATATCCAAGGGCAGAAATCAGCCATGGGAAGTGAGGTCTGGAGGTGGGGTTATTGAAAGGAACTTTTGCAGAAGCCCTGAAATCAGGTTTGCAGCCCCACCAGAAGTGGTGATACCCGAACTCCTTCAGACTCAGGCTTAGAGGGGCAGGGGAACAATGGCTCAAGCATAAAATTCCCTGCAGTGAGAAACTTGGGACAGTAAAATGTGATCCTCTTTCCTTCTTTGTTAAGGCAGCACAAGGGTTTATTATTGTGTCCCTAAAGAAGGGCAGGCAGGGTGGTTGGGGCTGTGTTTTCAGGCAGCAGCAGCAGATCCCAGCCGGATCGGCCGCCTCCATAAATAAACCGGCTGCAGACAGGGAATTGTTGTCTGAGGCCCAGCAGCTCCACACAGGAGATGTGATGTGGGGAGTGGATTTGCCACACATATTTCACATCCTCTGAGCTCAAGCCCGAGAGCAAAATCAAAATAACGCCGAGGAAGCTGATCCCTGTGGGATTTTGGCAGCAAATGCGAGCCCAGGCCCCGCGTGTGTGGCAAGAGCTGCTGCTGTGGGGGTTCCTGCTCCACAGGCTGATGGTGTCAGCTCCTGCTGCAGACAGCGTGGGAACTTCTGCTCCAGTGGCAGAAGCACTCACATTCTTTTGTGGAATTGCCTCATTCCCAAGGGTGCTGGTGAGCCTGGGCCCCCGGCTTTGTCAGCAGCTGGCCCACTGTAAACTTATCAACACCAGATCTGCTCTCCCATTTCATGGCCTGCTCACACAGATTGGTGACATCCCCCTGCAGCCTGGCATAGTTTGCTCTTCTCCTTTGTGCTTTGAGTAACTTTTGATCACCAGAGAATGCTGGGTGTGCTCCTCAGGGCTGCTCCCAGTCCATGAACGTGTGGAGCTGTCCAGGCCCCAGCACAGAGCCCACAAGGGGCTGCTGGAGATCTCCCCCCATCAGAGCTGACCACTGACCTCTGTCAGAGCCCAGTACATCCCTCTGGGTGTCCAGAGGTGCCAGGACTCCTGCCAGGGGGCTCAGAGACCCTGGCACACAGCCCAGAACACCTGTGGATTTGATTATAACCCGTGGAACAAATTACCAGCTTTGTATGAAGACCTGAAAGCCACAGAAGTTTAAGTAGTGCAATAATAAAATTATCACTCGGTGAAAAAGTAGATTTTATGTTTTTAGTAGGTTTTAGAATAGGGGTTTTGGGGACAAGATGGAGGGACTTGGGTGTGTCCAGCCTTCCTTCTTCTTCTTCTCTACCTCCCATTTTCTGCTGTGATGTTGGCACTTTTGGATTGGTTTAGAGTAGAAACTCACTGTTTAACACAGGTGATAGGTATTGGAAAGTAATTGTAAACATGTTATATGCAGTTTGTAGTATAAAGAGATAACACCACCCCAGGGGCAGGCAGGGTGCCTGGAATTGTCCTGCTGGACAGACCTTGGCAGGGCAGGAGAAAAATTTTTATAGATAAGATACAATAAACAACTCTGAGACCAAGAGCTGAAGAAGTCCAACTCATTCTTAGAACGTGTGGGCCAAAACAGAGACTGTTCACGTGTCTCTGCAATAAACTACAACCTTCCAAGAGACCTCCACCTCTTCTCAACCACCAGCCCATGCCAGAACCTTTGTCCTCTGTTTTCTCAATTTCCTTAAATTTTGATAAAGATTCTGTGAAAAGCCTTTAGGAATCCAAGTAGGCTTTATCAGCTGGCTCGCCCTCCATCCATGTGGTGCCTGGTGGCTTTTTCCAAGGTCTCCAGAGGGCTGGGTAGGAACCATTTTCACTTGGGGCAGCCACACAAGTTCTCCTGGAGCAGCTCATGGCACCTGATGCCTGTTAGAACCCTGGATACTGAGAATTTGGAACTTTCTGTGCTGAAAGGCACAGACCCTCAAGAGAACACCCCATTTGACCTGCAGCCACAAAGAAGGCTTCCAAAATTGAATAATAGAACTAAGATTATGGGTGTATAGTTTAAATAGAAGTGTGTAATATCACATAGTAGAAAACTTAGAGTTTTAGAGTGTACCTGTATCTATAAAACTAAGAAAGAAGTTTTAGGATGGTAACTAGTCCTACTTCTTCACCTTCTTCATAAGTTTAAGTATTGTTTTGTAATTAAACAGGAAAGTCCACATTGCAAGACACAAAAGATTAGTTATTGAGTTAAAAGTGAAAATAATTTAGGTGTCATTTCTTAATTGGATAGTTTAGCCTTTAAAGACCCTACAGAGAAAAATAGTTAGCCATTTTGTAGCTTATTAGCAAAATGCTGTAAAACTCACAACTTATAAGACTGTAATATAGAAATGCAGTAATAAACATCTGAGTCTGAACACAAAATACTGTCTTGAGTGCTTTAATCCCAGCCTTAACAGAAGCAAAAAAAGAAGTTAAAGAATCTATATTTAGTGGTGTGAGGATTGAACTGACGAGATTCCCGCTCCCCTCCACCTGAGCAGTGCTTTGGCCCATCCTGTTTGGCCACTCCACAGTCCCTGGCAGACCTGGCAGTTTGGTCACCCAGCAAATCCCAAATCCCTGCCCCTGTTTGAAGCCCCACCTGAGACCAGGGCTGGCCCTTCATGGACAAACCCTTCAGGGACGGTGACCCCTGCATTCCATAACCCCCTGCAGACCCCAGGAGGAGATTTTGGCAGAGGTGGAGGATGCTGGGGGGGTTTCTCCCTTCAGCAAGGAGCAGAGATCTCTGCAGCGTGCCCTGCAGCCTTGGGAGGATGCTGCAGCCTGTGCAGGTTCTGCATGGCAGGAGTGCCCTCTAGTGCGGACCCGGAGCTCTTCTCACCCCGGCCTCTGCAAAAGGGACCCCAAACCCGACCCCAGACCCTGCACAAAGTCCCCTCCCCATGGACCGTCTGCACTGACCGAGCTGGGGATGCCTTTGGGGATAGGGGATGCCTTTGGGGATAGAAGAGGAAAGAGGGACAGGGAGTTGTTGTTTTAAAAGTTGTCCTTTGCTTTGAAAAAAATCCTGTTATTTTAATAGTTTTACAATAGGTGTGAAATTTCAGCATTACTTTGGAGAATTCCTTCCTTTGAATTGTGTCAGATTTTGCACACTTGGTGTCTGGAGGAAAACAAGGTGGAAAATGTCTCCCATCCAGTATCACTCAAAGGTCACAAGGCGCACAAACACGTCACACACCCAGGATGTCACAGCAGACACCCAGATCATCTCCTGAAGGAGAAATTCTTGCTGGGAAGAGCCCAGCTGATGTGGGAAAGCTCCCTGGAAGGGAATGGATGGCTGTGAGCCCTGGGTGGCTGCAGGGAGGGTGGAGGTGTTTTCCTGTGTGCCCAGAGCCCGACCTCAGAGCTGTACCAGCACAGGAGCTCGGACAGAAGAAGGCAAAAGCAGCCTTTCCCCACAGAATGTGGATGATTTGTCTACACTGATTTTTTGACAATTTCTTCAAGCTTAGTTGGTTTTTAGAGCAAAGGTTAATTTTATTTCTCAGGTTTTTTCCTTTTCCCCCCACCCCCCTTAAATCAGGGCAAATCCTACTCTGCTTTCTGTTTTTCTGAGCTGTTTCTCTGTGGGTATTTATCATTCCTGTCTTTATCCAGCTGGGACAGAGCAGAAGTTTGGTGCTGTAGCAGCAGAGGTTGTGCCTGTACCTGGCAGGTGCTGCCTTGGTCCCAGCCTAGGATGAGGGATGCTGCTCCATCCCTGGGTGAGCCAAATTCTCTCTGCCTCATTTACAAAGTGGGAGAATGGCCCAGTCCCAAAATGGCCCAAGAGTGATTCTCTGCAGCACAACTCCAAGGGCTTTAGCTAAATTCTCTTCAAAAATCCCTAAATGAAGCTGTCCTAAATTATACCACTTAGACTAATATGACAGCGTCCATGAAAATTGCATTTTCCCAGTTGTTGGCTCCTCCTGAATTTGGAAGCATGTTAATTTTCTAGAGCAGCTAAATAGTTTCCTCTGATGATTAAAAATGAATAATAATAGCAGTGCCCGCCTTCCCGAGGCTCATGTAGGACTTAGCAGCAAGAAATTAAACACAGTAGGAAATTCCTTGAAAGAGTTGGAAAACAAATGATTGATACAATCTCGCCCTCCCTCCCGGCTCTGTGATCTGCTTTTAGAATTATTATTAAACACAGGGAAATTCATTTGGTGCTGTAACATGAACAAGACAAATTACAGTCTCTGGAGCTCAGTTAATTGCTAAAGAACACTCTGACCCTCCGTGGGTTCATCAGTTCTGGGAGGTAATGAGGGGAGCACTCGCCAGCCTGGGGAGGCTGTAGGACCAGACAGGGCCCCCTCCCTGGGAGCTCTGGGGGAAATGATGGAAAACTCAGCACCCACTACCCCCTCAGGGGGGCAAAATCCAAGGGTGGGGATTGGATGCCCAGGAGCCACGTAAGGGATGAGAGGTTGGTGGTCAGACCCCACCTGGGTGGTCATTATCCCACCCTTGGTGGTCAGATCCTACTTTGGTGGTCAGATCCCTCCTTGGTGGTCATTATCCCACCCCTGGTGGTCATTATCCCACCTTGGTGGTCAGATCCCACCTTGGTGGTCAGATCCCTCTTTGGTGGTCATTTCCCACCTTGTTTGTCAGATCCCATCCTCTGTGGTCAGATCGCACCCCTGGTGGTCAGATCCCACCCTGGTGGTCAGATCCCATCTTGGTGGTCAGATCGCACCCCTGGCAGTCAGATCCCACCTTGGTTTGCTGTGGCTGCTCTGAAGGCTCTTGGTGAGATGTTGAGTTTTCCAAGGTGGGATTCATCTCCCCACATTCAGATCTCTGGGGATAACCCAACCTGCCCAATCCAACACCAGCAAACCCTGAGGGCATTTTCTATTTTCCAAGGGCAGCAGGTGCTCTGGCAGCCCCTCACCTTCTCCAGGGTTTGTCAGTGGGATCCCAAATCTCATGGCAAGTGGGCCTGGAAAGGCCCTGAGACTGCCCCACAAACCCCTGGGTACTGTGAGGTGGTTTTTGGGACAAATTCAGGCGATTAGATTATTTTTGTGTTATTCCAGAGGTGGAAGTTGGAGATTTGCCTGTGCCCTTGGAATGCTCAGCACAGGCCCCATGCAGCACAGGAGTTCATGATAAATTCATGAGCTCTGGCAGTGCTGTGTGTGGTGTCACAAACAGAGCCATCCCTCTCTTTTCATCCAAACAGGCCAAATTTCTCTCTTTCTCTTCTTCTTGTTCCCCATTCTATTGTATTAGATTGAGATGTAAAATTATTAATAGAATAGTCCATTAATTTTATGATATTTCATTATTCAATTATTTCCTCCATTATTCTTCCACATTAAATCTGAATAATTTATTCAGTGAATTTTGCAAGCAAAATGTTCAATGCATAATTTTCTCCTTTGTTAATATTCTCCCAGTTCTAATTGTCCATGAGAACTTGATCTAATGCTCTCCAGAAGAACAACCCTGAGACAAAAGGCCCAGCACAGAGCAGTGGTGGTGTTGTTCCCCTCTGGGGCTCTCGGTGCTCCAGGTGGGTTGGGAAGGCAGGGGGAGCAGGCTGTACCTGGCACAGGAGCCAGCACAGCTCCCACTCTGAGTGAGCAGCTCCATCCTGTAGGAGTGTCAGGGGTAGGGCGGTTGGGACAGATGGAGACGACAGATCTCTGGAGCCAGGTCATGAATTTGGGGTTCATTGCAAAGGGCCTGGGTGCAGGGCCCTGCTGGGAGCTGCCAAACACAGCTCAGAGCAGGCCCGAGAGAAGAGAGGGGAGAGAGGGTGAGAGGGTGAGAGCATAAAAGCAAGAGGGGCAAGAAGGGCAAGAGCTAAGAGAGTAAAAAAGGTAAGAGAGTAAGAGAGGCAAAGTTCCCATTACAATACAATAAATTTTCTTCTGTGTTGAATATTCTGATTCTCACTAACCAATCTAGTATAAGATACAAATCCTATAGTATTTACATACAGCCTATAAGAATCATTACATCACCATCCTGTGTTACATTTTAAACCCTAAAAACTCCTCTTTGGGCCCCTTCTGCCAAGCTGCAGGGTCTGCTCTGAGCCTTGGGCCTGTCTGCAAGCAGAGGGTGTTGTTCCATCAAAAGGGGATCACCTTCAGCTGGCCACACCATTGTTTTCCAGTTGTTCAGTAACTGAGGGATCTCAAAGCTTGCTTTCATTTCAATCTCGCTTATAGTTTCTATATTCTCAAAATCTTTAGCCAGGCAATCATATTTATAAGGCTTTCCTGTTTCATCATCCCCAACACCATCCCACTTGGGAAGGGAGTGCAGAGCCTTGGGAACAGTGAATAGGGAAGTGTCCATGAGCCCAATTCCCTTCTCCCAGCAAAGAGCTCTCAGCCCCTTGGGGGGACACCAGAATGGGACAGAAGGAGCTGCAGTGCCACATTTTGCCAGTCTGTGCTGGGCTCCACTGCAGAGCCCAGCAGGAGGGGGCACTGGGACACATTCCCCACATGGGGTCCAACCCCACTCCTGTCACTGAGCTCACATGGGGCCTTTGGGATGTGCTGGTGTTTCCCCTTGCAGGACGTTGGACTTGCTGAGCGCAGCCTGGCCAGCCCCACCTGTCCCTGCTGAAATCTGCACCTTGGGCTGTCCTGTGGAACAGGAGATCATCACAGAATATCCCCTCAGCTGGAAGGGACCCACCAGGATCATCCCTGTCCCTGCCCAGCCCCCCCAGCAGCCCCACCCTGGGCACCCCTGGCAGCGCTGCCCAAAGGCTCCTGGAGCTCTGGCAGCCTCGGGGCCGTGCCCATTCCCTGGGCAGCCTGGGCAGTGCCAGCACCCTCTGGGGGCAGAGCCTTGCCCTGAGCTCCAGCCTGAGCTGCCCTGAGGAGGCACAGGCTCGGAAGGTGATGGAATGTTCAGGAGCAGCTCAAGGTGTGCTGGGCCACCTCTCACCTCCTGCAGTGTGACCACAGGCTGTGCCCACATCCCACCCCAGCCCTTTCCTGGGGAAGAGGAGATCCCAGCACTGGGCAGTGCTGATGGTAAAAGCAGGATTAAAACTCTCTGGATGTGGCTCCTGACAGCCTGGGGCTGCCCAGGGACACCTTGAGCCAGGAGAGAGCAGCTCCTTGTGTTGGACATTCAGCCTCTTTGGCTTGGACAACACTCCTAGGCACATGGTGGGATTTTGGGGTGTCTGTGCAGGGCCAGGGCTTGAAGTGAATGGCACTGGCAGATCCCTTTCAGTCAGGATACTCTGTGCCAGGCTCAGATTGGATCCAGGCAGGAATGCTTGGCTCCTGCCCTGGGCGCAGCATCTCCCCATGGGATGCTGGCATTGGATCAGCCCTGCAGGGACACTCAGTGGCCATGGACAGCAGAGATCTCCTGGAGGGGGGATTGGCTGTGGGAGAGATAAAGAAACAACTGCCCCATGGACAGCAGAGAGCTGCCCCAGCTCTGACAGATGGGGATAGAACACACACCTGGCTAAATCTTTCAACCTGAGACACAGCTCAGCTGTGAGGAGTCCCTTGCACACCGTGCTGCTGGAAGAGCCCCACAGCCCAGAGCTGAGGTCACTTCCCAGGCTGGGAGCAGCTCTGGCAGCTCCTTCTGTGTGTCCCGTGCTCCTCATGTTCTCCAAAGGGGAGCAGGAACCAGGCAAGAACACCCTGAGCCCCCAGAGGGCTTTGTGCAGATCCCTTCCAGTCAGGATACTCTGTGGTTCTGTGGCTCTGGTGAGGATGGACTCAAAGCCCTCAGCTGCCTTTCCTACACAAGGAGCCCATGCAGGTGACAGGAGGCCACACCAGCAGGGCAGAACAGAGCTGATCAATCCCCTGCTCCATCATGAACAATATAAACAACTCCTTTGCTAAAAACCTCAGCTTCAGCTAGGGTTTGTTTCCAGTTTTCTGCTGTGCATTTTCCAAAACCCCCTCATTTTGCCTGGCATCTGGCACATCTGGCATTTGCTGGGAGAATTTCCAGTCTGGGAAGCAGGGGCTGAGCTGAGGAGCGTGGGAGACTGGCAGCACTCAGGCTCTCCCTGACACCAGTGAATGAAATGTAGGAAATAGTAAATAAGGAGCTTTTAAGTCAGAATTAACTCTCAGGCCAAAATTTTGGGGAACTTCAGGAATTCACTGTCCTTTCTATGAAAGCCAGAGGCATTGCTGGGATGTTTTTAGCAAATATGAGTAACTATCACAGTTTCCCAAATGAAAATTCAGGCAAACTGAGCTCTTTTATTTTCACTGAAAACCATTGACCAGCCAGTCACCTTCCCTGTTCCCTCACCTCAGCTGCCTGTGCTGTTTTACAGCTGAAATCCAGCTAAAATGGGACACAGCAACTCCATATTTAGAGTTGTAGCCAGCATGAACTCAGTGTTGGCATCACAACAGCTCCAATTCAGGGAACATTTTCCCTACCCATGTCAATAAATCAGTGGTAAGAACAGTGATAAGAGTGGTAAAAATAGAGTCCCCAAACGTAAGTTTTCTGTGGTTAAAGCTAATAGCTGCTGTTTTCTGAAATAACATCTTGGTGCCACCAGCTCAGCAGAAACATAAGGGCTGTGTCAGCCATTGCAGCGTTCCCAGCAGCCCACATGGAGATTTTCTGATTCATTTGGAAAAAAATCTACACAAGCAGACCTGCTTTGAGTCCCCTCGAGGTGGAGGCACTCAAGACACAAAAATGCTGGGGCTGCAGTGAGAACCCAAGGGCAGAGTCCCCAGCTCACACCTCTCTGCCAGGCTCAGACCCTGCTCTGCAGGGAGGGGGATGTCCCCTGGAGCCTGCACTGAGCCACAGCCACCTTGTCCTTGGGGGCTGGCCTTTTGGAGGTGTTGAAGATTGCAATGCAAGATGTTTTCCATTACCATCTGTATGGCAGATTACCTTTGTCAAGTGGTCAGTTTGCCTTATCTCTCTCTTTGAGTGACCACAATCACACTTTCCTCAGGAGGGGACATCTGCTGATAACAGCTATTGACTGTCACTGCATGGCTGATAAGAACTGTAACATCCCATTGGGAGATGCTCTGCCCAGAGGGAGGAGCCAAGCATTGCTACCCAGATATAATCCAGAGGTTTGAGACACCAGCACGGCTTCTCCACTGGATTCCCCAGAGGAACAGCAGCTGCCTCTCCTTCCACTGGATCTTCAGAGGAAGAATACATCCTTCTCTACAGATCCCTGCTCCAGCAGAACCACCCCTGACACTGCAGGAGGGCTGCAGCCACATTTCCAATGGCACTGCCACCAACACCCTGACCCACAGGGTGTCAGGTTGGGTTCTGACTCTGTCAGTGTTGTTCTAGTGTACTGCACTGTTTATTTTATCTTTCTTTCTTTCTTTCTTTCTTTCTTTCTTTCTTTCTTTCTTTCTTTCTTTCTTTCTTTCTTTCTTTCTTTCTTTCTTTCTTTCTTTCTTTCTTTCTTTCTTTCTTTCTTTCTTTCTTTCTTTCTTTCTCTCTCTCTCTCTCTCTCTCTCTCTCTCTCTCTCTCTCTTTCTCTCTTTCTCTCTTTCTCTCTTTCTCTCTTTCTCTCTTTCTCTCTTTCTCTCTTTCTCTCTTTCTCTCTTTCTTCCCTATGAAAGAACTGTTATTTCCTGCTCCCATATTTTTGCCTGAGAGCCCCTTAATTTAAAATTTATAGCAATTCAGAGTGGTGGGGAGGGTTTACATTCTCCATTTCAGGGGAGGCTCCTGCCTTCCTTAGCAGAGTCCTGGCTTTCCAAACCAAGACAGGAGGGGACAAAGCCAGCCCTGTGTCCCACAGGGAGCTCTGCTTTCTGCCCAGGGTGTCTGAGCTATGGCTGCTGCCCTTGGCTTGGTGCCCATGGGGGCTTGTCTCAGCAGACCTGAGCTCTGCAGGGCACAGAAACTCATTCACAAAGTGCTCAGGAGGGAGAATGTTCCCTGCACTGCAGATCCTGGGCTGGGGAAGCACAGGGCAGGAGCACCAAGGTAAGAGTTTCACACCCCTAAAGGACCTCAGCCCCTTGGGTTTGCCAGAGCTGCAGGGCAGCATTAAAGGTGTTGTCAGGTGCTTGGGCTTCCCCTTCCCCTGCCTTGTCCAAACAGATGCAAAAAATCAGCCAAGGAGAGAATGTTCATTTAAAGGCTTCACACATTGTCCCTGCCAAAAGCAAAGTGTGAGGATTGCAACCAAATTTAGCCCATATGCTACAGGCAGCAGAGATTTTGAGCTAAATTCCCTCAGTAGGAAGCCCCCTGTTTTTAGGAACTGTGAAAACACAATGTGTAGATGAAAAATTATATTTTCCATGCAACACAGAAACCACCTGAATCCTGCCCCGGCTGCAGGGTGTGAGCTGGGGACTGAGAGCAAAGGGTTTGGAGAGGGCTTTGGGTGGGCATCTCACCTGCATTTATCTAAAAAGTCTATCTAAAACTATCTAACAATAGTTTTCTTCCTCAGGTTTAGGTATGGAGCTCATAACAGAGAAAAAAGCCAAAAAATAAATGAAGAAGACATTAATTTATTTTGTTAGTATAATTTCATAAGAGGAACAAATGAGATATTGCTGGAATAGTGCTGTCTGCTGAGCACTGACTGCAGACACAAGGACACTAAAAGGGAACATGAGCTTTTTAAATTGAAATTGAAAAGCAGAAAACAGCCCTGCTACTTATTGAGCAGTGCAGAGAACTTGGGAATCCACCTCGTACTTTGGAGCCATTAATTATTGCTTAATTAGAGCAAGGAGCATTTGCAGGATATGTGATAGCAGATAATGGCTGATTCTCCAGAGGGGTTTGGGTCTGGGTACAGAAATAACAATTATTGCACAAAGGGCAGCTGATTTTATTGGGAAAGGAGAAGTGTCTGATCAGGTTCATGGACAAGGAATATCTTCATGTGGTTGGGCCAACACCCATCCCAGGGAATCTGGAGGAATGGAGGGGGAAAGGAGGGGAGGTACAGGAGGAGGTTTTGGGGACAGGAGGTGACCTGCAGGAGGAGGTTTAGGGACAGGAGGTGACCTGCAGGAGGAGGTTTTGGGGACAGGAGGTGACCTGCAGGAGGAGGTTTAGGGACAGGAGGTGACCTGCAGGAAGAGGCTTTGGGGACAGGAGGTGACCTGCAGGTCTGACACTCCCTGAGGGAGATGGAGGAACCTCCCTTCTCATGAACACCATCCTTTAAAGAAGCACCCAGATTTCTGTGTGCTCACCTTGGTTTGGGGCTGGCCCTGGGCTGTGAGGGGTGGGATGGAGCAAACCAAACATGAGCAGCAGGTTGGATTTCAGACTCAACAACAGAGCAAGGGCAAACCCCTCCCGAAGGGTCATTTTGGGTACAGTGGTGTCTCCAGGTGGGTATAGAATATGGGACAGGAAAATGAGACCCTTTGATTGCGGCCTCCTTAAGGAGACAAAGAAAATTTCTTGATATTCATCAGGAAACATCCCTCTAAAACGGGGTATTGAGTCAGATATGAGTGGCAAAATAACCTTGATTTTCTTCTTTGCCTATATTTTCCATAGTGTGTTTTAAAAGAACGTGCAGCTCACTTTGTCCCACCTCTCCTGTCTCCAACTACCCCTTTAACAGGGATCAAGTGTTTCAAGGTGTGTGAAAATCATCCTATCCCCACAGCTCCTCTGACAGATTGGGGTGTTTCCCTCCTGCTAATTAGGACCCTGTCCCAAACCCCCTTGTCTTGGTTTGAACAGACAGGTGTCTGCTAAGGAAGGCAGGAGCCTCCCTTGAAATGGAAAATGTAAACCCCCTCCCTCTGAATTGTTATAATTTTGAAATTAAAGGGGTTCTCAGGCAAAGATATGGGAATAGGAATAACAGTTCTTTATTGGAATATGGCTCCCAATATTACCAGTTATATTGTGCCTGGGCCAGTCTGACCCTTGCTGCTGGGCCAAAGGCAGCAACTGCGGTGTATCACCCCAGAGATACCTTGGCTTGCTGGAGGTTGCAGCTGGGCACTGAACAAGTCCAGGCTTGTTAGGAACCCCGATTACCTCAGGAGGAATGGCTTCAGGTGATGGTGAAGAGAAAAAGGAGATGGTTTCTGCTGGAGGGTTATATCCAGAGGTTTATTCCATGGTTACAGAGGTCTGAACGTGACCAACTGCTCCAACAGAATCCTGGCCACATGGTCTGATTCACCTTTTAAGCTCAGGGACAGGGGGAGGGGAGGTACAGGTGAGCCACCAACCAGGTGCGAGGGGCAGGGGCTCAGGGGAAGATGACACCCAGACAGGCCAATGACCCCTGGGCCTGAGGGGCATCCTTTGAACTTGACCAACCACACGACGCCTTGCTGGAATGTTAAGCCTGATTGACAGGACTCACTCAGCACGGGGGCAAGGGGGAAGGGAGAGAGGTATAGGCACACCTGGGGAAGGAAGTTTACAACACACTGCAACAGTTCTTTACAAGGGAAATTAAAAATACAAATGCAGTAATACAAACAAAACAAACCACTGCCAGAGTCAGAGCAGTCCCTGCCCCCTGTGTGTCAGGGCGGTGTCCCAGCCCCATCCCAGGGGGGCTCAGCCCTCCTGCAGTGCCAGCTGTGGCTCTGCTGCAGCAGGGATCCTGCACAAGGGGGGAGTTTTCCTCTGCAGCTCCAGGGCTGCTGCAGATGGGCCTGGGCTCCCTCTGGCCATGCAGGGCAGCAGAAAGCTGCTCCTCTGGCAATGCAGGGGGCGAAGGCTGCTGTGCTGTGCCAGGCTCAGATTGGATCCAGGCAGGAATGCTTGGCTCCTGCCCTGGGCGCAGCATCTCCCCATGGGATGCTGGCATTGGATCAGCCCTGCAGGGACACTCAGTGGCCATGGACAGCAGAGATCTCCTGGAGGGAGGGTTGGTGTGGGAGAGATAAAGAAACAACTGCCCCATGGACAGCAGAGAGCTGCCCCAGCTCTGACAGATGGGGATAGAATACACACTTACCTTGCAACCCAGGACAACCCCAAAACTGCCTGCAGAGCTCTGTGTCTGAGCCATCATTGCTCTTGGGACATCCCTTCCTCCCCTAAAGTTTGCCCTGCTGTTTAATTTGAAAAGATCAGCCCCTCCTCTCCCAGCCTGGCTCCACAGCCCAGGTTTTCTGTCCCCTGCAGCAGCACAGTCTCTCTGTGCAGCCTCACTGCCCTCCCTGCAGTTTCTGTTCCCCTTTTCAAACCACAGCTCTTTCACTTGAGGTTTGAGCAGCACTTTGTGTGAACATGTGAAACCTCTGTGGAAACACTTGATCAGTTGTTGCCTTAAACCTTTCACAGTTCTCAATTTCATCACAAAGGTGGCAACACCATGGTTGCATTTCAGGATTTCTCCACCTCCCAGCTGGAAGCAAAATCCTGGCCCTCAAATGCAGGACCCAAAGCCTTACTTGGGACTTTCTTCACATTTCTCTTGCTCCAGTCCTCAAAACCCCCAGAATTTTCAGATTCTCCACTGAACCACACTCACCTGCCAGTTCTGTGGCAGCAGTAATTCCATGAGCTCATTCCAAGTCACAGAGTAGAAGATCAGTGTGATCTGCTCCAAGGTTGAGTCCTGAACCCCCCTGTGCCCTCCACAGGCCCCACAGACCCCTCTCAGCACAGGGTGTGCCTGATTTTCCTGGCTCAGTCTTTAGCTCCTTGCAATTCTTGCATTAATCCCCATCTTTTCCAGCTTAAATAATAATTTCCCAGGAGGAACTGAATCAGATCCTCTGCTGAAGTCCATGCAGAGGGATCTGCATTGCCTTTGCCTGCAGGATCTGGTATGTAATTGAAGGAGGGGACTGGGTGAGCCTGTCTTGATCTGCCCAGGGTAAATCCCTGTCCCATTCCCTCTTACTCTCTACCTTCACTTCTCTCATCTTTGGAAATTTTTAACTCCCACAGGTTCAAATGCTGTTCCTGATGTTTGCACACCACCTTTGCAGATCACACAGAATTTCACTGTATTAAATGCACTGACTCAGGCTTTTGCCTCAAGCATGGCACTGTCCAGTGCCAAACCCTCCTCCATCAGCCTTTTCTAAAGCTGCTCTGTTGTTGTGGAGCTGCTGCACCTCATCACTTTAAGCCTTGATCCCAGCTGAGTCTCTGGCAGTCCCACATCCATCCTCATCCCTCTTCTCCATAAACCCAACTCCACCTTTTCCTGTAGGATCCCACAGCATGACAGGATCCTCCTCTGCTCTCCTCACCTGTCCCACAGAGCCCCCTTTGTAGCTGAGCCCTTTGCCCCCGCCCTCAGACCTCACCATCACTGCTCTGATCCTTCCTGAGCTTGTTATTTGTGGAGCCACATGGGAATTTCCTCCACCTACTCTTCCCTTCACCTTGCACTGAGTTGCAAAATTCCATGGTTTTGCCGCTTTGGCTTAAAAAATCCCACACCTCCACATTCAGCTCCCTGGGCTTTTGTGGCCAGCTGACTTCACTAAATAATTTTATTCAATTTCTCCTTACTTGCCCTTTACGAAACCAACCTCCACTTACAGGCTTAGTTGGTTGGGATTTTTTTTCCCTTTCCCTTTAATTCAAACTGAATCAACCCCTGGTCACACAATCCAAGGTTATTTTCTATAGCCACCTCCTCTATAGACTCTTCACCCCTTGCCAAAATCATGGCTAAAATAGCATCCACCTTTGACTGCTTCCATGACTAATTGATGCAGAAAGTGGTCATTTCCACCCAGAATTACCTGGCTCCCTCTATTAATAGGATCATTGATCTCCAGTCTTTACTCTGTAAGATGATGCTTCACTGCCATGTTCTGGTCACCAGAGCTTCCAGGCTGAGCTCTGGAATTGTCTTTACAGAGAGTCCTGAATGGATTTTGTGCTGACTCTGACTGCTGCCACACGGATTTAGGGAGAGCTACAAGGAGACCTACAATTCACTGCTCAGGGAGTCACAGCTGGGTTTGGTTTGGGAGGAACAGTAAACCCCACCCCACCCCATCCCATCCCATCCCATCCCATCCCATCCCATCCCATCCCATCCCATCCCATCCCATCCCATCCTATCCCATCCCATCCCATCCCACCTCTGCCATGGCAGGGACACCTCCCACTGTCCCAGGCTGCTCCCAGCCCTGCCCAGCCTGGCCTTGGGCACTGCCAGGGATCCAGGGGCAGCCACAGCTGCTCTGGGCACCCTGTGCCAGGGCCTGCCCACCCTCACAGGGAACAATTCCCAATTCCCAATATCCCATCCAGCCCTGCCCTCTGGCAGTGGGAGCCATCCCCTGTGTCCTGTCCCTCCAGGCCTTGTCCCCAGTCCCTCTCCAGCCTGCTTCTAATCCCTCTTTAGGCACTGGAAAGTTTCGTATTAGAAAAATACCAAAAACCTGTCCAAATTCCCCAAATCCCCCTAATGCAGCTTTGCCATGGGATGGGTGGTTACAGATGAGATTATCTGTGAACAAAACTCACTCAGGGATATCTTTGACAAACCCATCAGACCCTGAGTGAGCAGTGATTTCCAAGTACAGAGTTTAAATCAACCATTCCTGTGTTTCAGTCCCTCACCCACCTTGTCCTGTGCTGGACAGACCCTCAGGAGCAGGCACAGCACATTGGCAGAGGCAGGGCAGGAATCAGCTACTGCTTTTTGCTCTTCTTGTCCCTAAATATGACATTTATTAGCAGTAATACCAGAGGAAGATAAAGTCCAGATACAGAGATCATGGCTGTGTCATTTTAACAGACTCTTAACTTCAATTTCCCCAGCTTAGCAGTATTTAAATCACTCTTTAACTCCACAGTCAAGTGAGTGCAAAGCAGAATGAGATTATTCCATGTGTACTGAACCTTGTGCTCCCAGAACTGCAAAAGGGACACAATTTGGCTTCAACATGGGACATCTCCTGCCTACTTCCAGATTCCCCAGGTGACATCTGAGGCAGACAAGCTGTGGCAGTGTCCCCACCAAGGTCTCAGCATCCAGAAGGATGGAGCTTCATCTCCCTGCCATCATCTCTGCCTGTGGGACCCAGGTGGACTCTCAGGCCCTGAAAAATCTCAGATTTTTGCAGAGCTCCTTCTGCTTGCCTCTGGACCACTAGAGGGGGGTGCCTGTGCTGCTGAGAGCCCAGCGCTGCCACTTTAAAGCGTTTGGAGATAACATGCAAACATCAAACGGGGACTCGAAGCCGTGTTCCCCGGCTGACAAATGGCAAATGAAATATAAAATAAAAGCTGTCAACTAACAAATGTACTGCTGCTAAGGGGATGGGGAGCTGGGGAAGGAGTGACATGGAGGGGAAGGCTCTGGGTGATGCTGAGGAAGGAGCTGGGGGTGATGTGGCACAGAGGGGAGGTGGAATTGAAGCAGAAAAGGTGCCAAATCCTCAGAAATTCCCTGAAAATTCCCAGAAAATTCCCTGAAATGCCCTGAAAGTTCCACACTGTCACCTATCTTGTCCTGAGCATCATGAGTCTCCCAAAGCCCTTTTCCCTGCCCGCATCCCCTAGGCCAGCTCAGCAAAGCTGTCCCCAGGTCTCAGGGTGGGGACAAGGGGGGCTGCAAGGTGGCCACAGGGCTGTGTCTGCCGTGTGGCTCCCACAGGGATCTCATCACTGTCCTTTGCTCTTATCAGTGTCTGCCCTGTGAGCAGGGAGGGGTCAGGCAGGGACCAGGCTCTGCTCCAGCAGTGGCAGCACAAGAATGGGCATTCCCTGGCAAATCCCAGCAATTCCCCCTGCACGGGAGGCAGAACTTCTGCCCTGGGGAGTGCCCAGCCCTGAGCAGAGCCCAGGAGGGGCTGCAGTCTCCTCCTGGGGATACCCAAACCATCTGGACACAATCCTGAGTGTGCTCCAGGGGACCCTGGGTGAGCTGCAGAGGTTCCCCCCAGCCTGAGCACTCTGAGATCCTGTCTGTGGTGGCACAGACCTGGGTTATTCTCCTCTGGGACAGAGGAGGAACCCCCAGCAGCAGGTGAGGCTGGGAGAGAGCAGGGAGAGGAAACAGGGATGGAGTGAAGGGCACGGAGGACCTGCCTGTGTGGAGTACAAGTCCCAAATTACAGAAATGAATGAAATTTCCTGTTGTGTCACCTTGTCCCCAGTTTTATTAAACTGAATCCACCTGTGGATGTGCTTTGCCCTATGTGGCATGGAGCAGTGTCACTGTCACCATTCCCACGTGCAGGGAGCTGCTGTCAGGTGTTCCCTGCCACATCCATCCACCCTTCCCTGCCTGTGTTGTGGGGGATGTACAGCAATTAACGCCTCACACTTGTGACTGTTTCCTGGTTCTTGCTTTTTCTTTCATATATTATTCATTTTTCCTACTTGTAGTCGATGTTTGCAAGTCTCCCTGCTTTGAGCTGTGAAGAGAGCACTGGGCTTGAAATGCTTGATGGTGGTGACGTGTGGGCTCCTTTGTGTTTGCCTGAGCACTTTTGAGGGAAGGTGAATTGATGAGGCAGGAGGAGAGGGGTGGGAGCTGGGATCCAAAGGGCATCCCTGCCCCTTGTCTTGGTTTGAACAGACAGGTGTCTGCTAAGGAAAGCAGGAGCCTCCCTTGAAATGGAAAATGCAAACCCCCTCCCTCTGAATTGTTATAAATTTGAAATTAAGGGGCTCTCAGGGAAAGATATGGGAATGGGAATAACAGTTCTTTACTACGAAAACTGAAAAAAAACTCCAAACAAATCCTTCAAGAGTCAGAGCAGTCCCTGCCCCCTGTGTGCCAGGGCGGTGTCCCAGCCCCATCCCAGGGGGGCTCAGCCCTCCTGCAGTGCCAGCTGTGGCTCTGCTGCAGCAGGGATCCTGCACAAGGGGGGAGTTTTCCTCTGCAGCTCCAGGGCTGCTGCAGATGGGCCTGGGCTCCCTCTGGCCATGCAGGGCAGCAGAAAGCTGCTCCTCTGGCAATGCAGGGGGCAGAGGCTGCTGTGCTGTGCCAGGCTCAGATTGGATCCAGGCAGGAATGCTTGGCTCCTGCCCTGGGCGCAGCATCTCCCCATGGGATGCTGGCATTGGATCAGCCCTGCAGGGACACTCAGTGGCCATGGACAGCAGAGATCTCCTGGAGGGAGGGTTGGTGTGGGAGAGATAAAGAAACAACTGCCCCATGGACAGCAGAGAGCTGCCCCAGCTCTGACAGGTGGGGATAGAACACACAGCCCCATTTCTAACCTGAGACACCCCTGGATCCATCCCCTGCTCCCATCCCACTCCTGCCCACTCCATCTCTTCCTCAGAGATGCTGAGGAAGGGCGAGACTTAAATGCTTTTAGATAATGTATTTTGTTTTTATACTTTCTGCAATTATCTGTCCTAAAAGGCCCCTTGTAGTGCAAAATACCCAAATTTTGTTCAGCCAAAATACAAAAATCTGATCTCTGTGTCAGAGAATCACAGAATATCCTGAATTGGAAGGAACTCACCAAGATCATGGAGTCCAACTCCTGGCCCTGCTCAGGACACCCCAACCATCCCACCCTGTATCCTGTGGCATTGATTTGATGTCTTAATTCAATTTGCTTCTCACTTCTGCAATTTTTATAAAAATCTGTTTTTGTAGGATCTTCTAACCAAAACAGAGACATTATTTTTCAAATATTTATTTCCCAAAAGCTCCATGTGAATGCACACTTCCATCAGCACCCAGAACAAGCCTGAAGGTGCTGGGATTTCCTGGAGAAGATGGACCAGACTCCATTTCCAGCCAAAGTGAAACTGATATCAGAAGGAATATTAATGGCACAGACTCCAATATAACTTTTATTTGGAATCTGCCAGGCAGTGATTTAAAAATGCAACATCTGAGAAGACATTTTCCTTTCAGCATTTAAACAAGGGTTTGAAATTCTGTTCACACATCACCGACGTCACTGGAACACAGGACCTGACATTTATTTCACCTGGAGCTGCTGAGCCCTGGTGAAAGCAGGGACTGGAGAGCAGAGCTGGCCACAATTGCATTTAAAAAAATCCTGCTTTTAAATTTCTGAAACACATGACATGAGATTTGAAGGGTCTGCCTTCAGTGCTAGACACACTCAATATTCAATAAAATCTGATTATGGCTCAAGCATCAACATCCTGTTCTTTCAAACAGATTGCCAGAGAACAGAATGTTTGTCTGAAGATTTTTGAGGCAGGAACGTGTTCAAGGGTAATTCTTGCTTTTGCCAGAAGAATGAAACCCTGGATTTCAGCAGATTTTGGACAGTGGGAAGTCAGAGCTGAAAAATGTCTCTGATTTTTGCACCAAAATGCTGCAAATCACCTTTGTTAATTTGCCCAAAACAGAAGAAAATACACCCTCACCAATTATTTTCCTTCAGCAACACTCTCTGTGTGCTCTTCCCTTTTTCAGCCATCCCTGGGCAGCACTGGAAGTGCTGATATTCCTATTTATGATTTCTGTGGTATTATCACCTCAGAGGAGGGGGGTTGCTCATTCTTCCTGAGATTTTGGTCAATGTGTTCAGGGCTGGGGGATTCTGTTTTCATGTCCCCAAAAGCTCCTCCAGGAAGAGCTGAATGCCACAAGTCAGATCCCACCCCCCTGGGGCATTGCTTTGGTCAGCTCTGTCCTGAAGGAGTAATTCTGTCCCAATGGATCAAATCGCACCCCAGGGAATGGGTTGGGATTAATTTTGCCATTTCACCTATGAGGGCCACACTGCAGTGGGCAGCTGGTGCCACCAGGCAGGTCTGGCAGCAGCAAAATCAGGTTTTTTTGAAGGATATCAGTTTTATATCTGCATTTTACTCTCGTGATTTTGCAGCTGGGGAGGAATTTTAAGCAGGATGGAGACTGGAAGGACCTGGAAATGATAATTAATGTGGGAGCTGGGACTTGTCTGTGAGAGAAAACAATAACAAATTTAAAACAATAACATATTTAAAGCATTTGGGCTCTGTCTGGAGCAATCTGTAGGTTTGGGATAATTCTGTTAAAAGACCTAAAATTCCTGAGCAGGGGATGTTCAGTGTGGTTGGATCCACAGAAAATGCAAGGAGAAGGAAAAGCTGTCTTGAACAAAACACAAAATCTCCCCCCAAAATGAAAAACTTTTGTTTTTCTGACGGAAAATTGTAATGAGACCAAGAAATGTGGGGAGATTTAAAAGGATCCTGGGGTGGAGCAACCAGGATTTCTCTGAGTGTTTTACAGCTCTGTGATGCCACAGGATTGGGCTTTGCTCTTCATGACCAAACTGGAGATGGTTCCTGTCTTGTTTTACACAGGACCTGACCTTGGCTTCACACTGGAGCTCCTGCACCTAATTCACCTAATTCCCATCACCTCCATCACCTGCAGGGCAAAATCCTGTGGGATGGAGGAGGCACTTGATGACTCTGACCCTAAAAGTCCTCACAATGCAGCAGCAGCTCAGCACTGGAACAATTTAAAGGCCACTTTGCCACTGTTGGGAGAAGCCTAAAGGGGCAAAATCAGCTTTTAACAGAAGCTTGGCTTGGTGTGAGGCATTGCCCAGACCCTCAGGCACCACCAAGGAAGGTGTGATGGCAGAAATGGGTTCTCCTCTACTGGGGGAGCCAAATCATTTCATATTAATGATCACCAGGGTTTTGTGCTCGGTGCAGACGTGCCTGGAACTACAGAAACAGCTCCAGGGAGTTGCAAGGTGTACAAAAAAATTACATTAGAAACTGTCCAAATTGGAATAATTTAAAGAGAGTTAAAAAAGGGCATTCAAGAATAGACTTGTTCTAAATGTCTCCATGCTGATTTCTCTGCCTCCAAATGTGAGGTACAGGTATTTGTGGAGTTAGAAGTAGGTCAGTTATTTTTGTCACTCATTATTACTTGTGAAAAATGTGTGTAGCAAACGTACCAATATTCTGTAGCAGCTGAATTTGGGACGCTGGCATTTCTCTTACACGAGTTTGGGGTAGAAATGACACCATTTCCTCATTGCAGTGTGAAAGGCAGTGATTTCCAGAGTGCAGCCCTGTGAAACCCCACTCTGCTCTCATGGAAATGCCATGAGAGAATCTCTGGGTCAATTTGCAGTCTCAGAGGAGCTAGGGGCACCTTCCGGGAGTTCTGTGGGGTTTGGGTCCCACCTGGGTCACAGGACTGGGTTTTTTGTTGGTGTTTGCAGAATGAGTTTGGCCACAGGAAGCACACAGGGGACTCATGGGAGAGCAGGGACTGTCCTGGGGACACCTCCTGGTGCTGCAGGGGAGCTCTGGCTGCCTCTGGCGTCAGCAGAGACTCCACAGGGAATGTCCTGAAGGGATGTGCTTGGGAAGGACCCCCCAGGATCCCCCAGCCCAGCCCCTGTCCCTGCCCAGCCCCCCCAGCAGCCCCACCCTGGGCACCCCTGGCAGCGCTGCCCAAAGGCTCCTGGAGCTCTGGCAGCCTCGGGGCCGTGCCCATTCCCTGGGCAGCCTGGGCAGTGCCAGCACCCTCTGGGGGCAGAGCCTTGCCCTGAGCTCAGCCTGAGCTGCCCTGGCCCAGCCCCAGCCGTGCCCTGGCTCCTGTCCCTGGCCCAGAGATGGGAGCTGCCCCTCCTCTGTCCCTCGGGAGGAGCTGCAGATCACAGTGAGGGCTCCCCTCACAATCCCAGAGCCCTCAGCTGCTCCTCACGGGCCCCTCCAGACCCTTCCCCATCCCTGTGTCCCTCCTTTGGACGCTCTCTCATAGCCTTAATATCTTCATTTTATCATGGTGCCCAAACTGCCCCATGGCTCCAGAGCAGAGCTGGACAATCCCTCCCTGGCCTGGCTGCTGGAGCTTGGCCTGGTGCTCCCAGGACAAGGATGGACCCCTCAAAGGGGACACAGCTGCTCTGGAGATGGGGAAGAACCTGCTCCAGGCTGGTTTCTGTCTCTGGACTCGAGCTACACATGGATATTTCCATGTTATTGAGAGGGACACGGACTCTCCAGCAGCACCAGCAGGGTGTTCCAGCTCCCCTGGGTGCAGGCAGGGCTCCGGCCCCACCGAGCAGTGCCCAGCAGTGATTCCTGAATGCCACCCACTGCAGGGGCTCTGGCTGGAGAATCCCTGGCACTTCCTTTCATGAGGGGCTCAGCACAGGGTGGGAAGAGCTCTTGGAGGAGGTGCTGCCCCCTGAACTTTTGCAGAGCACACAGAGGCCTGTCCTGAGGACACACAGAATTCCAGGCCTCGTGTGGTGGGATGAGCTGGGAGCCCAGAGAGGTGGAACTGGAACAGAAGCTGGGCATGGGTCAGGATAAAGGAACTCTTTTGGGACAGGGGTCAGGATAAAGGAACTCTTTTGGGACAGGGTTCAGGATAAGGGAACTCTTTTGGGATAGATATCAGAATAAAGGAACTCTTTTGGGACAGGGATCAGGATAAAGGAACTCTTTTGGGACAGAGGCTCTTTGCTCCTGCTTTTTTTTCCAAATGTTGGGTTCATCTTCTGCATGCCTGCCTTGGAGGGGAAGCTGCTTCTCTATGTTCACAAAGGAAAAGAGAAAATTTTCTCAGGGAAGAAAATGTTTTTCTCAGGAAAGAGAAATTTTTGCTCCCTTTTTTACTTTAAAATACAACAGAAGCCAACCCTTTGTTAGGAATATCCTGATGGAGAACCCCCTCTTGCTCTCTGGCTGCTTTTGCTTCCAGCACTGCAAACTCTGGTAGATACATGGAATAGTTCAGCAAGAACAGGGGCACTTTTGGGTGCAGAATATTCACAAACTCCAGAAAATGCCCATGGGAGGGTGAAGTGACCCCCAGGGCATCATTGGGATTTCCCTGAGGCTCTTTGGGGTGTGCAGGGATGGGGGGGATGGTATTTTCCTGCCTTCAAGTCTCATTTTTCAGTAGCAAAGTGGATCTTCCATCACTCTTTCTGTGCTGACAACGAGAACTTCACCACTCTTCAAAAGAAAATTTTAGCTATTTTTCACATTAGATGAAGAATTTCTCTTCACTTCCTCATTTCAAATAATTTCTTGGGACTTTGCTTCTTCCTTGGAGAAAAAGACAAAAAGGAAAAAAACCCAAAATAAAAGCGTTTTCTGCATCTTGCACTGCAGCCTGTGAAAATCCTGGCCCCGAGGCCAAATTGTGACGCTGAGTCTCTCTGAGTGATCATTTACTGCATTTTCTTTCGGGAGTTTTAAATTTTATGTCATTCAACTTCAGAGAATATTCTTTTGCTGTTCCAAATATGAAAATAATGAATCAGAAAATTATTTCTTTCCTCCAGACCATTCATTATTTCCCATTCCCTTCCCTGGTCCCACTTCTTTTTGCTCTCCTTCAACACTTAATACCCCCCATCTTTGAAGTCCCTTCACAAGAGCCCCTTCTCTCTGTAATACCTGTTTTCAGAGGGAGTTCTGCTATTCAGAGGTGCCTAAGGCTGATCCTCAAAGAGATTTAAACATCTAAATTCCACCGAAATTGAGGCGAATGAGCTTTCTAAATGCTTTTGAAAAGCCGGGGCTTGTACTGCTCCATTAGGTGCATTTGAAAGCCCAGAGCTGAATGCAGCCGTGGGGATGTCAAGCAGACAATCTGGGCAATGGTTTTAGGATGTCCTTTGGATTTATTTTTTTTTTTCCCCCCCACTTTTTCCAAAAAAAATATCACTCAAAAGGCATTTAGAGAAAATCATTGAGTCCATTTGGACACGCTCTCAAAGTGAATCTGTAATTTCCCTCCAACAGCTGTGTGTGAAAAATTCTTTGACATATTCCCTCCCTTAAAAAGCAGAAAAGTTGTCCAAAACCCGAGAAATTGCAGACAAAATGAGAGATTTTTCTCACCAGGCAAAGGCAGCATTTGCTGTTGAGAGCTTGTGAGCTCTTGTGAGCCCTGGTGCTCAGGGCCTTTGGCAACCCCTGGGCTCGATTTCCCCTCTGGAATCTCCCATTCCTAAATATTTTCCATCTCTCCAATTTCCCCTTTCCTGTTTAGACCATTCCACTCATCTGATTTGATATTAATGTACCTGAGAAGGAGAAGTTGAACTTATTTCTAAGACTTGGGCTTTGTCACCATCAGTGGTTGTACAACTCCAGCAAGAACTAAATTTGGCTGAGTATAAAATATATTTTTTTTAAATTTATTTCCAAGCTCAAGGAAAATCCTGGCTGTTCCAGTCAATGGTAACCAAACCCCAATTAAACCAACACAGCCAGAAAGAGAGGAAAAAACAAAAGATTTTCAGTGCTGCAGTAAGAAAATATTCTGAGAAAGCCAGAGGGGCAGGATTGAGGAGGGAACATCACCTGCATGAGAAAGGAAACCCGGAGTTCCTTTATCTGAGCAGGAAAGCAGCACTCCTCTTAATTATGTAGGAATTGGAGGAATCCTGCTTCCCTTGTGGCTCGGTCCTAGGAAACCTATACAAAAGGCGCAACCTTCCAAAAGCTTTGGCAAATCCCTGTTTACACAGGCTTAAAGCTGGAAATTGCAGCTTGGAAAAAAAAAAAAACAAACCAAAAAAAACAAACAAAAAACAAGCAAGGAGGGTGAGGAGGTGCAGAGGAATAGAGGAAAATTAGAGGAATAAAACCCTGTTGTAGCATTTTTTTGCCTATGGTTTTTGCTTTGCTGGCAAGCAATAAAATCTGCCCCTAGCAGGACTCAGGATTTTGGGTGGGTTATCACCCCCATTTCCAGTCCTGTGTGGGTTGTAACATGTCACATCCTTCTCTTGGGCTTGCAGGGAGGCAAAAGCTGGCTGGAATCTGTATTTCTGCTGTGGGTTTTAAAAATAAAACCAGAGCAGTCTAATTCCAGCCATCAGTCCTCGTTTTCAGGCTGGGCTTTCCTCTGCTGCAGCCCCACAAAGCATTTTTAATAACTGAGATGAAACTTCAGACTGTGACCTATCACATCATATTGCATCAGTCAAATTGTGTTACATTCAATAATAAACTCCTGCCACTGATGTTCCCCAACGTGACAAGCCAAATAGAAACCTAGAGCTGGAGAATTCAAAGAAAAGTGCAGTTTTGATAAGCCAAGATCTTAAAAATATCTGAGCTGCTTTTGATGGGGATTCGTAGATTTATTCTGAAGTCTAAAACCCTTGGAGAAATTGGCCTGGCTGTGAGCAGGAATATTTTTCTAGACAGTTTGGAGGATATGTGTCCTATAATTGCTTTTAAAATAAACTTCAGCTACTGTTTCTACAAAAACAGCAATTCCTGGCATGAAGTGGGTTGTGAAAAAACAAGAAAAGCAGGACCTAAAACTGTCTCCTGAAATTTAGACTGACATTATCTGGATTAATAATCAACCAATAATTAATCCAAATATCTGATTTCAGAGTGCTCCAGAGTCAATTCTGTCAAAATAAGAATGGGTGAAAATGGATGGAAAGATCAGAGCATTTCTGATTTTTCATTGTCATGTGGTTCAGTGACAAAATTACTTGCAGGGGAGTTTTTAGTAAAGGGAAGAAAAATCTCATCAATCAAACCAAACCAGCTCATTTTGGGAAGAACATTTTGGTACTTTTGCATTTGGAGAACTTCCCTGTGTTGGGACACAGAGTCAGCTTTCAAGGGAGTGCAATGAAAATATCAAATCCTTCAACTTGGAGCTGAAATAAAAACTCAGGTATTTGCAAAGTCATCATTCCTTCACAAGGCCTGGCTTCATTTTATTTAGAATCTTGGAATGGTTTGGGTTGGAAGTGACCTGAAACCTCTTCCAGTGCCACCCCTGCCATGGCAGGGACACCTCCCTCTGCCCCAGGTGCTCCCAGCCCTGTCCAGCCTGGCCTTGGGCACTGCCAGGGATCCAGGGGCAGCCACAGCTGCTCTGGGCATCCTCCCAGGGAAGGTTTTTTCCCACCTATTTACCCCAAATTTCCCCTCTTTTAATTTGAACCCTTTACTCCTTTCCCTATTGTTGTTTTCCTACACCCCCTGTATTTTAAGGATGTGCACAGGATGAATTTCAGAGCTGTGTGGGCTGAGCAGAGTCATTCCCAAAATGTGAATGTCTGGGCTAAATTGTTACAAAATGTGGTAGAATCATGTGGCTTCAAATAATCCCATATCTTGTACGCACCAGGCAGAACGGTTCCCAAATACCTGCATTTATAAACTATTTTGCACCTGCATTTGAGAGATGTTTGTGCATTCAGGTTGCAGATATTTACTCAGAAATCCCTGCTAAAAGCTCCTAAGAGAATAAATCTCTTTCTGACCAGGAGGCCCATCCAAATCACAAAATCATCAATATTTTAATCTGGGAAAAATTCTTGTTGCCAGTTATTTTGGGAAGTGCTTGGGGTCAAAACCACTTGGCAGCAGCTGCTTCCCTGGAAATGCATCCAGAGCTCTGTTCCCCTGTTCTAGGGTCCACATTCCCCTCAGTGTTAAACTGAACTGGTTTCCCACAGTTTTAAGACAGGGGGATGAGGTCATAAATCACAAATCCTGAGTCATTCAAAGGAAAAAATAGTGTTTAAGCTCCAAATTTTTACTGCAAAAATGAAGGAAAAAAAATTGAAAACAACCAAAGTTTGAAATTTTTATTTACTGGATGCTTTGGCATCTACTCTGAGTATTTCTGTGTTAATGAGGGGAAAAAATCACACATAGTGTATCCATTGTTTTGTGCTCCTTTTCCTTTATTTCATATAAAAAAGAGAAAAGAGATTGATTGAGCTGAAATTTCAAGCCAATCTCAGGGGATTAGTTTCATATTCACTTAGTTTCCTGTAAAGCTTCTGCATTTATAGTTATTTTTAAAGAAAAACTAAACTGAAGGTTGAAAGCCATTAGCAATAACTCACTTGGATTTTAACTCATTCTGATGTTTACTTATTTTGATTTTAATGCACTCTGATATTCTTCTGCCATTTGCTGGCACATTTCCATGTATTCAAGGAGCTGAACTGTTCTGATTTGCCAGTCTGGAGCAGGAAGGAGCTCAGAGCACCAGACCCACTGAGGACCCAAATTCCTTAAGATTGAATTGAATTTGGTATCTATTGATAAAGGCTTGGTTTAACCCCTTCAGGAGTGTTGCCTTCATCCAACCTGACAAAAATGCCTCCAAACTCACCCCAGATCTTCTTGATGGCCATAAAATCTGAGGCATAAGGAGCAGGGATATTTTTAATAGCCTGGAGGTGCAGAGCAGGTTGCACCCCACAGGTGCTGATGCCCTGGGTGATGGGGGCTGTGTGTGACCATCTCTGCCCTTCCCCTGTCCAGGAGCTGCTTTTAGAGCCTGCACATCCATTTGGAGAGCAAAGTCTCCAGAGCTGCTGTCTCCAGCAGGGATGCTCAGCAAGGGATAATTATAATAATAATAAAAATAATAAGAGTGTGACTAATTCAGGCTGTGGGGGCCCAGCAGCTCCAGCAGGAGCAGGGAGGGTGGGTTTTGTCCAGCATCTCCATTCCAGAGCACACAGAGCCAGAGGGGATTCCTGGAAATGCAAACCCTGAGCACTGGGAGGCTGTGGGGATGAGGGGACAGCCATGGGCCCTTCCCTCCTGTCCTAGGGTGACATTATGATGTTTGTATCCCCATTCATGTGTTCTGTTTATGCTGGATATCTGTTCTGTGCCTTCAAGACTGGCTCTGAAGAGTGAAAGTTTTGTTTGGGTTTTCTATCAGCCTGGTGGGACACAGAGACAGGGCAGTACATGGTGCTGCTTTTGCTTTTTTACTTTTGCTTTTTGCTTTGCTCTCGCTCTTGCTCATTAGTTAGTTTAGTTAAACAGTCCAAATTTCTTTCTGGACTGTTTCTCCCTTCCTTTTTGGAAAGGACTTGAACCTGCTCTGGACTGGGCCCTGGGAACACCGAGAGTTTTCACCTTGTGGCTGCAGAGCTGCCCCAGCACAGGAGGGACTGAGAACAGAGCGACCACCCCCAAGAGAGACTTTCTGAATTTGTCATCTTTTTCAGAGCAGTGACAGAGTGGTGTCAGCTGGTATTGTTCATTCTGTGTGCTGGGGGTGCTGTGCCTGTTAAACAAACAGGTTCTTTCCACTTGTCTCCAAGGAATCCTTCCCGATCCAGTTGGAGGGAGGGATCATGTGGGTTTGCTTTCTGGAGGGGGCCCCCACTTTGGAGATTCTCTACCAAATTTGCCCTAAACCAGGACACGTCCCCTGCACAAAATGCACCAGGAAGCTCCTGGAGGATCCCACTCCAGAATCCCTGGACTGTCCTGACAGGGAGGGTTAAACTCAAGCCCTAAAAGGCAGCCAGGCTTCCCTGGACAGATCCTCATTTTCTCCTTGCAATGTCCTTTAATCTTCATGCCTGTGGAGGTTACTCTTCTCCTTCAACCAAATAAAAACCTCTCATCAGAAGCTCTGAGTGCACTTCTTGCAGGTCAGGGCTTCCTCCAGGCTGGGTTTCCTCTCCCAGGGATGGCACTGGCAGCAGAGTTCCCAGGA
Organism: Ammospiza nelsoni; assembly: GCF_027579445.1. NCBI lineage: Eukaryota > Metazoa > Chordata > Aves > Passeriformes > Passerellidae > Ammospiza > Ammospiza nelsoni. The sequence goes on along the minus strand of NC_080652.1, from coordinate 1,666,241 downwards.
GAATGGCCAGGTTTGACCCTCAGCACCATTTCCCTCAGAGCTCACAGGGTGGCACTGGGGTGTTCTGTGACATCCCCTCTGTGCAGTGTGAGCACTTGGTGAGTCACAGATCCTGAGGTGTCAGGGGAGGAGTGGCAGCATCTGAGAGAACCCAGGGAAGAACAGCAAAAGTGATGAGAGGTTGGAAATCATGACATCTGAAGAGATGTTAATAGAATGGGGTTCCTGTAGTCTAAAAAAGTAGAAATCAGCTGTTTCTCATGGCTGCTGTGGAATGATTTTTAGGAAAAAACCACTGTTCTGTCTTTAGGATATCAGGATGGTTTGGGGTTGGGCTGGATCCTGTGGAGGAGTTGCAAAACCTTTTTTACTGAAATATCAGGGTTCGGGGGAGCAGTGCACAGCAATTCACAGGGCACAGCAATTCTCAGGGCACAGCAGGGCACCCTCAGCAAAACTTGCTGAGAGGAGACCAGAATGCAACACCCAACACCAATCAGGAATGAACAGCAGGGCTGTTAAAACACAAATTGTGCCAATCTAACTTGATGGGTTTTATTTTGCTGTGTGGCTGAATTATTTCAGTTCTGTGGCTTTTTGCTGGGAAAATGAATATTTTCCAAGTATTTTATAGTGAAGGCCAGAACACAAAATGTTCAAGGTTCCTCTGTTGTGGAATTACCTGGATAAACTGAGGAAGAGCAACAAACCCCAGCTTTGGAGGGATCTGCTCCTGCAGAAGGAGTGAAAGCACTAATTGCAGTGGAGCACTTTAATGAATGCAGCATTTCCACGGGGCAGGTTCTGCCCTCAAATGTGACTCCAAGCATGAGCAGTGACATCAGCTGCACAATCAGAGTTTTGCAGCTCTGCATCATCAGCCTCCCACAGACAGGAGAGAATGGGAGTGAGAACTGCTCTCCTAAATTGTTGTTTAAATGATCTGCTGTGCAATTCTGCTCTCAGGCTTTGGCAGCAGACCTGGACCTGGATGTGGCACTGGTGACCACACCACCAGTGGGGACATTCCAGTGGAAAAGACAGTCAGGGTCTGTGGGGTGCAAGATTCACAAGAGATACCAGACATTGCAGGCAGGAGATGCTTGAAATGTTTAATTTGCTTTTGAAATGTTTAATTTTCCTTCCTGCCCCTTGCAGGGTCAGGATGTCGCATCCACTGTCACACCTGGTGGTTTTGCAAAACTGCATCCAAGAGCTGTGTTGGACTGTGCTGACTGAACATAAACCACAAACTTTCAACCAGCCTGCAGATTTTCCAGCCTTGCTCAATTGAATTGAGTCTGTTCCTATCTAAAAAGGGATTTAAGTTCTCCACCTCCAGGCAGCAGCAGCTCAGGACACACAGGAGCCCTCTGGAGCTATGGGGGTATCTCCCAGGGTTTGGTCTGAGATAATTTCTGCAGTCAGAGGCTCCAGCAGGTGAAATTTGAAAGGTTTGCACTTTGTGTGGACATCATCCTCAATTTCACCTTGCCCTGTCCCTTTGGCACGAGGAACAGATGTTCAGATTGCTGTGAGGGAGGCTGAAGCTCATTTGAGAGTCTGTACAAATTCCATCAACTGAACTAAAACCATGAAAAAGGCGCCTTTTGAGGCAGGGTCAAGTCAGGATACAACAGAGCCCGCTGAGAGCAGGGGTTATTAACCTGTGCTGGGGCACAGACAAGGAGCTTCACCTCGGACATGGGAGCCTCATTCACCTGGAACAGCACCAGGGCTGCTCTGCTGCAGCCTCCTGATGGGACAAACCCTGCCTGGCTGTGTCTCAGAGCATCCTGCTCCTGTATAAACACAAAACACTGACATTGCCACTTCACAGGAGAAACCTGAGCAATCTGGAACAGTTCCAGTTCACAGCATGAACATCCAACCTCAAACCAGCTGGGAGTTGTGGCCATCTGGGAGGGGGAGCTCCTGAGGGTTCTGTTCAGCCTGAGAGCAGAAGCACGGAGGTGGTGCCGAGGAAAAGACACAATGACTGAGAGCAATTCCTCTTTTGGGGACACTGAGGGTGTCCCCTGCTGCTGGGGAGGGCACAGCCATCAGATATCCCAGCTGGGTGCCAGGGTCTGGCTGCAAGGCTGAAAGGGAAATTCCTGCCCTGCCCCATGCCCAGCCCTGCCTGTCACCCTTTAATTCAGGGCAGTTTTATCCTTCAGTCCCTGTCCTGCTGTGGGGAGAGCCTGGAACTGTTATTCCCAAAGGTAACCCATCCAAAGAGCTGAACCCAACCTTCCCTTTCCTAATCCAGAGCCATGGGAAGGAGCAGTGAGGAATTTACTACTCCTGGGAGCTCCTGGTGTTCCTTTAAGATCCATGGAAAATGTGCAGTGGTTAATGATGAGGAATTGCTCCAATGCAGTGTTTGTGCCATGGATTTGTGTCAATTGCTTGAAGAACTGCACCTGTGTCTAGCACCTGCTGAGCTGGGAACTTCAGGTGGGTATTTTGGATGGACCTTGGTCTAATCCATTCATGTTGGAAATTATCCATCCATTTAATCCATTCATGTTGGAAATTATCCATTCTTACCTTTTCCCTGCTGCCATCCCATTTTCTGCCCGTGATGGGCCCTCAGCCCATAAGATTCCTCTCAGGGCTGAAGATGAAGAATTATCAGCACATATTTTGCTCTTTCTGTCTAAAAATTCCCTTTTAGAGATGATCACCTTCATCATAATTGCAGCAGGGCCTCATGCCAAACACAATGAAATGGAGTTGGAAGCACCTCTGGTGCCTCTGACCTGCATGAGGTGTGGAAAGCAAGGTCACAGTGGCCTTGAGGTGGAGCAGAGGCACCAGAAGGGCCTTTTGGAGCATCTCCAGCCCATCTGAGCAATCCCTGTGTTTGAGCCCAGCAAAGCTCAGGTCTGCCCTGGCTGAGCCTCCTTGAGGAGGAGTTGGAGCACCTGGAGATGGTAAATCCTCTGCCCTTCCACCAAAATGCTCAGCAGCAGCCCCTGCAGCCCCCTGGGCTGGCACAGGACTCAGAGATGGCTCAGATATCCCCCAGCCTTGCTGGGAGCTGTGCCCCAGCAGGATCCTTGTCACAGGGCCTGGATAATCCAGCAGGAATGTGGGCAGAGCTCAGGCCTGATGCCAGCCTGAGCTGGCACTGCCCAGGTGGCACTGCCCACACTGCCCAGGGAATGCTGCTCACCCGGACACTCACTGGGAGCAAAGCTCTTCTTCCACTGAATTGGCAACCTTAGGGAAAAACCCCAAATATTTCATTAACCCTCACCTTAGGGAAAAACCGCAAATATTTCATTAACCCTCATGGCAATAACAAAGATTAAGCCATAAATATCCTGCAGCTGCACCCCATTACCCTCAACCCCCCTCACTCTGGGCCCTGGTCCTGAGCAGGGTCAGGTTTGGTCACTTCATGGGCACTGTGGCTCGTCCTTATCAGCATCACAAACCCCCTCTTATCACTGATGCTGTGTGAGCAGCCCCTGCTCTGCCCCTGCACACCCCACAGGGCCTCTCTAGCACAGCCAGATTTGTTCCCAACCCAAAGAACTGAAATGTGCAGAATAAACTGCAAAGTGCAGAGCAGTGGTGGCTGCAAGGGTGGCTGAGTGCTCTGCTTCTCCTGTGAAATGCTGTCAGTTCAAATCCAGGCTGGAATCTCAAATAAAACAAACTTGTTTTTCCTGCCTGGAAACTTCCCAGGGCTTCCAAGTGATCTGGTGTCACATTGCCAGCAGAACTGGGCAAATGATTTATCCCACAATTTTTGTTTCTTCTTTTTTTTTTCCCCTCTTGCAACATCTGTGGATACCTCAGGATATTGCTTGATCAGATTTCTTTGATGAGATGATGGCAGGGCTTTTTCCCACTTCATGATCACTCCACCAGGAAAATCAGACTTTTCCTCACTGGGAGCTGTGGTGCAGTTTCTGTTCCTGTGCAGTTTCTGTTCCTGTGCAGTTTTCTGTCACCCTTCCAGGCTTGTCAACCTTCCAGAAGCTCCCCCAGGTACACCTGTGCAGTGAAAGATGTGCAGAACTGCAGGTGCTCAAAGCAAAAGGAGCAAGTGCTTGGCTGAGCCAGCTCCATCCCATTTTCCCTGCAGGATGCACAGATGGTGTGTCCCTAAGCCAAAGGAGGGGCTGGTGGATGTGTGTGAGCTCCAGGCCTGGGGTGAGAAGGGATATTTGGCTGAATCCACAGCTCAAGGTGCCCCAGGAGCCACCCCCAGTGTGAAAAACCAGGGCTGAAATCTCCTCATGCTCCAGATTTGTACAGTCCTACTGAAATCTCTCTCAGAGTCCCAGAAAGATTCATGCCTTGAATTAGGAGAGATCTTAAAGATCATCCAGCTCCAAATTCATCCAGGTTCAAAAGAAGGTTTGAGGAACTGAGATCAGCTTGGTAGCCTTGGAATGGGTATTCCAGAGACCTGGGAGTGGCCACAACTCCAGAAGTGCTGATGTATGGAATCAAAGACCCCTGAGGAGTTTTAGTGCACATGAACATCAAATTCACCTACAAGGAGGGGGCAATCAGTGGAGCAGCTTGAGCTCAGAAAGGGTCAGGCTTTAGAACAAACCAGAGAGAAAGAAATGTTAAAGGTGTGGTGGCATTCTGTGCAACAAAGAAGTTGCCTTACAAATAATTCAATCTGCTCTTTAAATGCTCAGTGTATCAGGCAGCAAGATGCAGCAGAATGTTTGAGAAATAGATTGCATTGAGGAAAAAAATTCTATAGAGCTGATAAGTGGCAGACAGCTCAAGAAAATTCACTAAACAAAGCCAGGCAAGTGGGCCAGCAATAAATGTAATCCAGGTGAGCAGGCTGGAGGTAGAAAGCAACAATAACTGCAGGCAGCCATGCCTAAATGTGCTGACAGTTCCCATTATGAGGCTCAGTTCTCACTTTTTGATAACTTTGCTACTTTAATTCACTTGGGCTGCAGCTCTCCCAGCCAAGGTCTGCTCCAGACTGGGTTTGAAAAATTGCTGCTGTGGATCAGTGCTGGGGGTAAAGTCTCTGGGAATTTATTAGACAAGAATGAGTCCACATCCTTTTTCTCCACGATGCTTTAAAAATCAGGAAATCCATCCAAACACTATGTTAAAAGGGAAGTGAGGCTCTGAAGGGAAGCACCAGAGGATGTGGAAGTGGCAGCAGGGAGGTTCTCCTGCTCTTTGGTGCTTTGGCTGGAGAACCCCAGCCCTGCTGTGATGTCACTGCCACGAGTGGAGACTTCACAATGCCACACAACACCAGATTTTCCATTTTAGCCTGGGAGACAGAAGATCTGTACAAATGTGCCTCTCCCATTGCAGCCCCATTTGCAATATTTATTGCTGTTTGTGCAAAGACGGCAGTGGGGGCAATCTCCTGTTTCAGGTTTGCTATGGCTGCTTCAGCTGCATCCACAAATGGGTTTTGGTGCCTGGATATCTCTTGAGTTGTTTAAATCAAACCCACAGGTTCCCCTGACATTTCTTAATGCTCCATTTGGAGTCATCTTCTCCTGGAGGGACCTGGGCCTTCTGTGCTTTATGGGCTGACCCTTCCCAAGTCCTCACAGGGCTCTTCCTCTCTCTGCTCCCAGCCCTGACTGGGATCTGCTGCTGCCCTAAACCTGAGTTCAACTCTCTGGGTCTCATCCAGAGGCTCAGACCTTTCCCAGCTCTGCCAAGAGCTGACCAGGAGCCCCTGGACCCAAGAGGAGAGAGAAACAGAGTTTTCTGTGCCTGGAAGGTCCCTGGTGAGGACAGGCCAGTGTGGACTGCACAGGACGCTCACTGGGCAGCAAGAAAAGATCCTGAGGTGCTTTTGCTCCAGCTCCACAGCTTTGGCCCCTGCCAGGGATCAGGGACAGCCCAGGCAGGAGGGGGAGGCTCCTTCCTGCTCTAGCAGGGCTGGGTGATCTGCAGGGCTCCTTGCAGCCTCGGGGACTGAGGCACCTCAATTCTCTCATGCTCTTGTTCTCTGGAGACCCCTTGTTCTCTGCCCCCCACCCAGGAGTGAAGGATGAGATCCTGTATTTCACACAGACTCCATGGATCCTCCAAACCTGACTTGCTATGAAAAGTGCATGCTGGTGTCAGATGATAGGATTCTGGGCTATTATGAGCCAGATTTGATTTTGGGTGAGTCCTTGGAGCAGAACTCTGTGATGCTCAGAAAGACTCAAACCCCAGGCTCCCCTTGCTGGGATTTTCAGCTTCTCCTTTTCACACAGTCCCACAGTGCAGGGCTGGGTAATGGAGAACACTTTTATTTCCCTCAGTTTGCCCAATATTTGGCCATTGTTTGAGGCAGGATGAACCCTGTTGAGCTGCCTGCCAGTGCTCTCAGCTGCAGAAAAGCTCCAGCCCTGCTGCTCCACAGAGATCCCCTTCACCTGGTGTGTATCCTCAGCTGAAGTTTCAGTGCACATCCTACTTCTCTCAAACATGTTCAATCTGCTTTTCTGAAGGCTCCTGACCTCCAAAGGCAGCTGAGACACTTCCCAAGCAGTGATGTCCATTAGAAAGGACAAATTGCCCTGCTGGAATTAAGATGCTGATTTCCCCCTGCAAGCAGGCCAAAGCCATGTGCCTACATCCACGTGTGTCCCTGAATTCCTGGGGATTTGCAGCAGCAGAGCTGAGGTTCCTTCTGACTTGGTGGTGCGGCTGAGACACTTCCCAAGCAGTGATGTCCATTAGAAAAGCACAAACTGGTCCCTGGAGCTGGAGCTGGGCTCCAGAGCAGCTCCCCAGTAACACCAGTAATGCTGAGAGCTGCTTCTCCCTCTGAGGGTGCTTTCAGCACCACCTCAGAAGGAACCTCAGCTCTGCTGCTGCAAATCCCCAGGAATTCAGGGTCACACGTGGATGTAGGCACATGGCTTTGGCCTGCTTGCAGGGGGAAATCAGCATCTTAATTCCAGTGGGGCGATTTATCCTTTCTAGTGGACATCACTGCTTGGGAAGTGTCTCAGCTGCACCACCAAGTCAGAAGGAACCTCAGCACTGTTCCTGCAAATCCCCAGCAGTTCAGGGACACACGTGGATGTAGGCACATGGCTTTGGCCTGCTTGCAGGGGGAAATCAGCATCTTAATTCCAGCAGGGCAATTATCCTCCCACAGGCTCCACTCCTCACACTTGTTTGCAGCACAGTTTCTGTTTTATCTCCTGTTGCATTTCTGGAAAAGCAGGGACATTAAAAAAGCTTCTGTAGGCAGGGATGTGAGTGGGAGCTGTACTGGTAAAATTATACCGGTGGTGTAATTATCCTGATCAATTTTCCATATAAAAGAGACTTCAGAAGAACTCATTTGTTTAACTATGTAAGCCTCAGCCTTTACTCCAGTGGCATCTCTGTTCACCAATCAACATAATGAACATAGGCAATTAAGGTGCACCAGAAACCTGGTTACATTTCCTAAAGGCATTTCCCAATGTCCAAATGCTTGATTTGCAAAATTAATGAGCTGCTGAAGTCCCTTGGTATAAATCAGCACATCTCGGCTGACTTCAGATGAGATCCCCCCATCCAGCTGAAGGTTGGGTCCTTTGTTAGCCATGGGCTGCTCTGGGAAGCACAATGATGGTTATTTTCAATATTTGCAGTTTGATCCTGGAAGTTAATTTGGACAGTGTACCCAGTGATTGAATTAAACAGAGCACTCATGCAAAGGGGGAAAAAAGGCTTTTTCCTGTGGGCTTTGTGCCTAGTGAGGTGCCCCACTGTGATGGGCAGACTTGCAGCCCCTCATTTCAGCCAAGCAAATTTATTCCCAGCAAACTGCGTACAAAGTGCAGGAGATGTGGCCCCCAAGACTGAGGAGCAGCAGAGCCCTGTCAGCAGTGGGATTCTGTGGTGTGGCACATTTGCCATTTGCTGGGTGAGTCCCATGGAAATGCAGCAAGGATTGTGCTTCTGGATTGCTCAGCAGCAGAAAGAGAAGGGATGTCAGGTCCTCTGCTCAGGCTGTGTTGGCTGATGCTGCCCTCAGGGGGTGAGACTCTCCTCAAACCTCTCAAGTGTTTGTGGCTGATTTGAGTGGAAGTGATTTGCTCTGAACCCTCCCTGTATTTAGTGGGTTCTGCAGTAAAGGACCAGCCCTGCTCCTGCAGGGGACCTGATTTCCATTCTCTTAGCAGCCTTTGGGGCCTGAAAAGTGTCAGGAGGAGAAGCAGTGCAAGGGCAGTGCCAGGGACATCCTGAGTGCCCACAGCTCCATCTCTGCCCTCAGGGACCCGTCCTGACCCCACACTCAGACCTGGGGGCAGCAGGAGTTTGTAGGGAAAGGAGGAGTCTGGGATCTGAACCTGGTGCTCAGCTGCTGGATGCATCCTCCCCCAGGGCTGTGGCATCCCTCACACTCCTGTCAGGGCCAGGAGAGGTTCATGTGGGATATTAGGAAATATAGAATGGTCAGGCTGCCCAGGGAAGGGTGGGGTCACCATCCCTGGAGGGATTAAAAAGAGGTGGATGTGGCACTTGGGGACATGTGCTGAGGGAATGATTGGACCTTTGAGACCTTCTCCGGCCTGAATGATTCCACAATTCTGTGATTTTTGGGCTGCCTTCCCTTTTCTTACTTGCTTATCCTCATGGACAAGGCTCCAGGTGACCCTGCACTGATCAAACATGAAAAGCAGGGCCTGAGACAAAACTTCCTGAATTTTTGAGGCAGGAGTTTGGGCCAATTAAAGCAGCTGTACAGAAATCCTAAAGGAGTTGTGTCATTTTAAATGGATGGGGAATTCTGGTCTTGCCATGGCCCTGACCCTGGGTAACTGCTGAGGTGTTTGGCTTGGACTTATCACAAAGGGGATCCCAGCTCTGCACCTGAGCTCCTGCCATGGATGGAATGGAATGGAATGGAATGGAATGGAATAGAATAGAATAGAATAGAATAGAATAGAATAGAATAGAATAGAATAGAATAGAATAGAATAGAATAGAATAGAATAGAATAGAATAGAATAGACCAGCTGCTGAATGTGGACCAACAAGCCTGAGGTTCTTGCTAGAGCTGAATCCATCCAGCCTTGGGCTCTGCACTTCAGGAAAAACACAGGACAGCTGGCAGTGAGTGCTGCAGGGGAGTGCAAGCCAAGAGAGCTGTGGGTTGTTTAAGATACAATAGAGAAGTTGGTGCTGAGAGCATCTTCAGAGAGGTCTTGTGCAGCCTCTGGGGCAGGCAGGGTGAGAAATGGGGCTGGGTTTGCCTCAGGTGTTTGGATTGGGTGCTGGGAAAGCCTCCCTAGGGATCACCAAGCACACCAGCTGTGGGAGGCTGACCAACACCTCTGTCCTGCAGAAATAAAAAACCCTGAGATATTCACACAGACCTGGCAGAGTAGAGAGATGGACAAGGTGGGTCTGGGAAGACACCAGTGACCTCCTGGCTGGAACTGGGAAGCTCTTGGTTGTTTGCCACAGCACTTTGACACAAATTCTGTGTTCCCTCTCTGTGCAGAATCACTGCCACATTTTCATGTCTTGACATGAGGAGAGTAAATGGCCTCAAGTCATGCCAGGGGAGGTTTAGATTGGATTTTAGGAAAAATTTATTCATGGAAAGAGTTGGCACAGGCTGCCAGGGCAGTGGAGGAGTCACCATCCCTGCAAGTGGTCAAAGAACGTGGGGATGTGGCACTTGGGGATGTGGTTAGTGGTGAAGTTGGTGGTGCTGATGGTTGCACTTGATCATCCTGAAAGTCTTTTCCAACCTTAATGATTCTGTGTGGCTCAAGTTCAGCTCTCTGTGGTCTCCACCAGCAGGAAAGTCTGGGACATCAGCTCAGAGCTCTGTCCAGCAGCAGAAAATGAAATGAAAGCTCAGAAAATTGGCATCACTTTCACAGCAGGGACTGAAGAAGGGCAGGGATAGTGCAAGGAGCAAGGGCAGAGCTGTTGGCCCACAGTGAAAATGCACCTGAGGAAACACTGAGCTACAGCTTGGCAGAAACAGATTATTGTAGAATTCTACACATTTCCAGAGAAAGTTGCATCTTTTGCAGAGCACAGGCAGGCCAAGCAGAACATCCTTCACAGCACAAGGACACAGAAGTATTTCAGATGCAGAATCTGAAGCATTTTTGATGACCCATTCTTTACTCACATTCATTATTTAGGTCTGACTGCTTCAGAAACCTGATGGTTTTGCCTTATTCTTAAAGACAGTTGCTGATGCTGAGCTGGAAGTTTTTAATCTGCTCTTTACATTGGGCTGACCTCTGTCTGTCCTCCTAAAGGGAGCTCTGAAATCCAGTGAGACAAATGCAGAGCCCTGTTCTGGTTCTGTTTGAGGGCTGCAGAGGCAAAAGGGCTTCATCTCTGATGAACTGGTGCTTGAGTCTTGTCTTTATGTCACCTGACATCTGAACCAGCCTTATCTTTGTATAGCCAGTGCTCTGAGGAACAGGAACTGCTGGAAGGATCCATCCCAGCACTGGATAACCCAAAAACCGAGCTGGTGCTGCCCTGCTGGAGGGATCACCCCCATCTCGGGGGGTTCCAGGTGCTGCTGCTGCCCCTGTGTCCCCATCTGTGCAGGGCAGGCTGGAAACAGCTCTGAGAGCCCCTCCCTCTGCCCCTGCCCCATCCTCTCCCCTCACACTGCATCACCAAATGTGAAATGCCATCGTGCCTGACATTGCACATTCCTCACATTCCTGGCTTCCCCTTGCTCGAATTTCCCTTTGTGGCTCTGATACCCATACAAAACACACTGGGAGTAATGCTGGTTCTAATTCACTTTTAAATACTTCCAACCCATCCCATCCATCTCTGTCCCTGAATCCTTGAATCCTACTTGCACTGCTTGCCCTGGGCTGCCAAAATGCTCTTTTATAGCACAAAGGCAGAGGGAAAAGAGGGACATTGGATTCTGGGGGCACTTCCTCACCAGTTCCAGCAAGTCAGAATAAATGAGAGGAGCAGAGCAGCCACTGAAGACAAAAGCCTTTGATCTGATTTTATCAGAAATACTTGAGCCAATGAGGAGAGGAACGAGCAGAAGCTTCAAGGTGAGTGTCAGTATCAGCAGGGTCTGAATTTCCTTTGAGGCCTTTCCATTTGCCACATGAAAGCTTCTCCCTCTCCCTGTCTCCCTTCCTGGGCTCCCTGGAACATTTCAGGCTGGCTGCAGGTGATGGGCTCAGAGCAAAGTTTCACTTTCTGCAGAGGCTGCTGTTGAAATCTCCTGAACTCCCTCCTCTGCCCACTCAGTGCCCTTCAATTCAGCTTCAAAAGTCATTTCCCTCCCCAGCATTTTTCCTTATATATAGAAATGTTTACCCAAAGGTTAAAAATCCATTTACTGTGGCTCAGGAGATGTGCCTGGCACTGAGGGCTCTCTGGACAAAGACACTGTAATGAGGACCTAATTAAGTGAAAGCTGCCACAGGAAATCAGGGTGGACAGGAATTTTCTGCTGGATGTCAGACTCCAGTAGCTCTGAGTGAATTGGGCAGGAGGGCAGAGCTGGAGGAAAAAGTGGCACTCCAGAAATGAAGGGATTTATTTGTGATCACCCATAACCAGAAATTCTGAGAAACCTGCAGAGCAGGGAGTGTTGGAGAGGACTCCTCTCCTGGTGTGAGGCAAACACAACCAAGAAATCCTAAAGCTGGAGCCACAACCACCTCACCAAACCTGCCCCAGGGCTGTGGAGCTTTCCCAGATTGGTTGTTTCTGTGTGTGGCACTTTGTGCTTGGATTCCACATCTGCTCCTTCCCTGGGAGTGGGGATCTCTGATCTGTGGAGGGTAGGAGATTGTTGGGCTTCACCAAAAGAGGTCCCAGCCCCAGAGAGGCCCAGCCCAGGTTCCTGTGGTGGAGGTGGCTCCACTGCAGGTCTCACATAGCTCAGGGACATTGTCCTGCCCTTTCCCACACCTTTCATCTCCCAAAGACTGAAGGGGCTCCAGGAGAGCTGGAGAGGGACTGGGGGACAGGGATGGAGGGACAGGACACAGGGAATGGCTCCCACTGCCAGAGGGCAGGGATGGATGGGATATTGGGAATTGGGAATTGTTCCCTGTGAGGGTGGGCAGGCCCTGGCACAGGGTGCCCAGAGCAGCTGTGGCTGCCCCTGGATCCCTGGCAGTGCCCAAGGCCAGGCTGGGCAGGGCTGGGAGCACCTGGGACAGTGGGAGGTGTCCCTGCCATGGCAGGGGTGGCACTGGATGGGCTTTAAGGTCCCTTCCAGCCCAAGCCAGTCTGGGATTCCATAACTGAGAAGGAGCAGAGTGCAATGATTTGTTTATTATTTGAAGATATTTCAGTATATGAATTCTGTCTTCTATTTTCCGCTTTATTTTTGGTGCATTTCTTCAGGACAAATCATTACAGATTTTTTTTTCCCCCTTTATCGTATCACAGGAGAGCCTGCAATGGTTTTGAGTGAAGCAGCTTCAGCCAGGTTGGGCTCAGATTTGAAACAGGGCCCTCAGGTCCTTCCCCCAGGGTCACAGAGGCTCAGGGCTGTGGGTTTAGTGGGGGAATTAAATGAAGAAATGACAGAGGTGGCTGTGTCTTGTTCTGAACTCCACTTCTGGAGACTTCAGTCTCGTTTAAAGGTTTCTGTTATCAGGGAGGTCCTGGGGTCCTTGATCCTGCAATTTGGAATTTGGGGAGCACACAGAGGAACCACCTGGCCCTCTGTGCCCTCACACCTGCACAGAGCCTGGCCCCTGTGCTCCCAGCACAAACTGCCTCCCTTTGCCATGAATGCATGAATGTTTCTCCACCTTTCAATCCTCGAGAACCATCCAGACTGAGAAAAAACACAATTAATTATCCACAGAGAATTTTCTGGAGCGTGTCCACGTGATTTTCATTTTCAACCAAACCAATGTGAAGTGTTTAATGCTCACTTCCAGTTTTTATTTTCTTGAAGGGCTTTTCTCCTTCATTTACCAACTCTGGGATTCACATGGCTTTTCCCCACACCCTTTTTACAAGGACTTTGCAGAATATTGTCCATAAATTCTCAGAGCTGTGAAATTTTCAAAGCCTGAAAGAAATAGCATTGGCCACTTTGACCCACATAAAAAGAAATATTTAGTAACAGAGAGATGGGCTGGGGGGAAAGAAGAGCTGATTTTTTTTCTTTTTACAAAAATAACATTTCCTCTTGTTCTATTTGAAGGTTTAGTGCCCAGCTGAGTTTATTTGTACACACAGAACAACATTTTCAGCATTGCTCTCTCTTTGTGAGCACTCCCTTCCATTCCCTGGCTGTCTCACCTATTGAGCTGCTTCCAAATGCCCCAGAGGATGTTTGTGGTTACACAGGACTTGACTTTTTAATATAAAATTGAAATAGAGGCAGCAGAAGAAGCAAAACCGAAGCACCACCAAAAAAATTCAACAAATTTATTTCAGCAGATTTATTTCCCTTTGCACCTTTGAATGGCCAAGGAGTTGTTGTGTGAATGCCACCCTACAGGATAAATCCCTATTTTCTGTTGGGGTTTTCAGGAATACAACTACAGAAATACCCCTGGAGCTAGATTGTGCCTCAGAAACAGGATTTTTTTTTTAATATATTTTTTCCTGACTGGGTAACAGCAATTCTGAACATTTTGAATTGAAGTGAGGCAGAGCCTGTCAGCTTCCCAAAAGGAACACGAGTATTTCTAAAGAGCCTCTAAAGGAGGTTGCAGGATGTTAATTGCCTATGGATACTGTAAAATGAGAACTAAAATACCAAAGGTTGCCAGGTCCCCTTCAGTCATTTTTTCCCCCAGAATTCAGGCTGCAGCTCAGACTTGTTCTAAAGGTAAAAGACTTTTTCTTCCATACCTGCAGATGCAGGATGAGACTTGTCCCTGTCTTTTGCTCGCAGACAGGTCAGCAAACACCATCTCCATCTCCAGAGTCTGGCTGGGACTGACATTCTCCTGCACTCATTTCTGACGTGCAACCTTTACAGGCTTCAGCAGGGCAAGAAATTAGAATGAACACATTCAAACCTGTAAAATAAGAAGCATGAACTAAACCAGTGGAAATCTCAGCATTCCCTTCTATCTGCCTACTCCAGCCAGCATCTCAGAGACCAAGTCCTGCCCCACTGGAACCATTCCAGCCCCCTGGAAGCAGAGTTGTAATCCAGCCCTTTCTCTTGAGCCTTTGCTGCAGGAAATGGGGAGGTTGATGATGATGATTTGCTGTCAGCACTGGGATGGTCACACTTAACCACAGCACAACCCAGCTGGGCTGGGTCCCTCCATCCATCCCTCACCATGAACTACCTTGGAGAGTCCAAACCACCACCTTGGAGAGCCCAAACCACCACCTTGGAGAGCCCAAACCATCACCTTGGAGAGCCCAAACCATCAAACCATCACCTCTGCTGGCCCTGAGCTGTGCCCACACTGCCAGGTGTGCAGGAGCTGCTCCCAGCCCCTCTGCCCATTCTGCACTTGGTCCCTCCAGAGCTTTGCTGTGCCCTGAGCTCCTCCGAGAGCTGGGGCCATGTGTGATGCTGGGGTGCTCACTGAGGAGCAGCACAGCATTACTTAGAGCTGATCTTGCTGTATCAGAAGCAGCTGGGTGTGAGATGAGCTCTAAGGACGCCACAGGGCAGGCTCTGAGGGGTGGGATAACACTGAAGGTCCCCCCACCCAAACCTGTCAGGAATTCTGTGAACCCCCCCAAACCAGGGGCTGTCACCCCATGGCCACCTTCCCTCTGCTGCTGGCATGGCTGAGGATGCCCAAAGCACCCAGATTTTGTGGTTAACTTTTGCCCCACAGGAATCAGCTGTGGCTGGCCTGTCCTGCAAACCCCAAATGCTCTTTGCCCTCCCGTTTGCCTCTTTCCCACTGGAGTCCTCAGCAGCTGTGCTGTCTAATTCTTCCCACTCTTAGAAAATAGATTAATACACAAAATAACATCATGAGCAGCAGGGATCTGATAAACTCAATTGGCTCAATGACTGCTGGCAGTGTTTTCCCTCAATCAGAAATCATTCTGGGAGGGCCAGGATGAAAGGAAGAGTGCAGCTCAGTGTATGAGGCCTGTGTGTGTGCAAATGTGTGTGTGTGTGTGTGTGTGTGTGTGTGTGTGTGTGTAGAAGCACTTGCGGGTGTTTTTTTAAATCAGCTCAGCATGCAAATATATATTTCTGCTGAAATGATGTTCAAACAGTCAAAGCAGAAACAGATGTATTGAAAATATAAATACAGGGCTTAATAAATATTTTATCATCAAATATTTCAAAAATGACATCTTTAAAAACATGAAAATTCAGCCTCAGGAGGACCAAAATATTTAATCACTCTCAAGAAATTCTTAAAAGGGAATCTCTTTCCATCAGATTCCATCTAAAGAGAAGAATGAATTTCCAGGTGCTGTGAGCTATATTTATTTTAATCAAAATCACTCACTGAGTTAAAGGAGATAAAATAATCAGTGAGGTCATTATTAAGTGAGATAACAACTTCTGAATGAATGCTCTCATTAATCTAATTATAAAATGGAATGGTATCTTGCTAATCAGGCTGTTAACTGCACCCCTGGAAGTGTGAGGCTGTAATCACAGTTGTGAGAGCCAGGACAGGGCTGTGGGGAATGAGAGGGAATCGCAGCCCAGACCCTGCTGGCACAGCTGGGGCAGGGACTTGACAGGGAATGGGAGCTGCAGCTCATCCCCACGGAGCTGAGGGGCAGAAAAACCTGAATGGTCCCTCTGGTTTACCTGTGCTGTTCCCTGGCCTTGGACACTGTCTCAGGTTAGAAATGGGGCTGTGTGTTCTATCCCCATCTGTCAGAGCTGAGGCAGCTCTCTGCTGTCCATGGGGCAGTTGTTTCTTTATCTCTCCCACAGCCAACCCTCCCTCCAGCAGATCTCTGCTGTCCATGGCCACTGAGTGTCCCTGCAGGGCTGATCCAATGCCAGCATCCCATGGGGAGATGCTGCGCCCAGGGCAGGAGCCAAGCATTCCTGCCTGGATCCAATCTGAGCCTGGCACAGCACAGCAGCCTCTGCCCCCTGCATTGCCAGAGGAGCAGCTTTCTGCTGCCCTGCATGGCCAGAGGGAGCCCAGGCCCATCTGCAGCAGCCCTGGAGCTGCAGAGGAAAACTCCCCCCTTGTGCAGGATCCCTGCTGCAGCAGAGCCACAGCTGGCACTGCAGGAGGGCTGAGCCCCCATGGGATGGGGCTGGGACACCGCCCTGACACACAGGGGGCAGGGACTGCTCTGACTCTGGCAGAGTTTTTTTGTACTATTGCATTTGTATTTTAATTTTCCTGGTAAAGAACTGTTATTCTTAATCCCATATCTTTGCCTGAGAGCCCCTTAATTTCAAAATTATAATAATAATTTGGAGGGAGGGGATTTACATTTTCAATGTCAGAGGAGGCTCCTGCCTTCCTTAGCAGACACCTGTCTGTTCAAACCAAGACAGACACAAAGCAAGACTCCCTGAGCATTCCCAAACAGCTCCAGTGAGGCTCATTCTGCTCTGCAGTGAGGGGTTTAGGGCTGGGGGTGTTGGGAAAGGCACCGAGTTTTGGAGGAAGGATGCTCAGCTGGGCACAGGGCTGAGGAGGGTCTGAGAGGACTCTTGGGCTGCATTTTTCAAAACCTGCTGTGGGATTCACAGCCAGGGATCCTGTCAGCCCAACTGAACCTGGACACACCTATAAGGTCAGAAATACCTGGACTGATGTAATGAATTCAAAGACACATCTGGAGAGAGTCCAGAGGAGGCCACGGAGCTGCTCCAGGGCTGGAGCCTCTGCTCTGGAGCCAGGCTGGGAGAGCTGGGGGTGCTCACCTGGAGAGGAGAAGCTCCAGGGAGAGCTCAGAGCCCCTGCCAGGGCCTGAAGGGGCTCCAGGAGAGCTGGAGAGGGACTGGGGACAAGGGATGGAGGGACAGGACACAGGGAATGGCTCCCACTGCCAGAGGGCAGGGCTGGATGGGATATTGGGAATTGGGAATTGTTCCCTGTGAGGGTGGGCAGGCCCTGGCACAGGGTGCCCAGAGCAGCTGTGGCTGCCCCTGGATCCCTGGCAGTGCCCAAGGCCAGGCTGGGCAGGGCTGGGAGCAGCCTGGGACAGTGGGAGGTGTCCCTGCCATGGCAGGGGTGGCACTGGATGGGCTTTAAGGTCCCTCCCAGCCCAGACCAGTCTGGCATTCTCTGAACACCCTGGGCCTGCTCAGATCCTCCATTACCCCAGCAGCCCCTGATTTCATTTTATGGCATCTTCCCACTCACTCTGCATGTTCTGCATTGATTTCTCTTTCTGGGGTTTCCATCATCCAGGTGATCTGTCACCTTGCCCTGTCCTCACCAGGGGCATCCAAACCCCCCCTCCCCTGTGTGAGCCAGATCCTCCCTTTGTGTCCCTGAGCAAACAGCCCGAGGGGCCTGGGCAGCTCCTGGCAGCAGCAGCAGCTTCCTCAGCTGCTCTGAGCTGTGTCCTGCAGGTCTCACCCCATTTCCTGCACCATTCTCTTCCCTCAGCCTGGTGGTTGCTGGTGATTTACCAATGTCAGTGTTCATGCTCCATGGAACAGCAGCAAGGATGGGTCCTGAGCTGTGCTGCCTCTGAGGCTGCTCTGAGGGAGAGGAAAGAATTCTCCCTCTCTAAGTGATGCCAGGTGAACGAGGAATGCTTGCCTGGTTTAAAATGTGTACTAACAAAGCCATGCATGGCAGCTTGATGAAAAGCTAAAATGACACATCCCTGAGTGAGCTTTCCAAACGGCGTCACGGGATTTTAAATATTTGAGAAGAAAGATAACGTTGTACAAATTGTATAAAATGTGGCTGTACCACTGCACCAGCTCTTCAAGGGGGAGCCAAGGTTTATTTCACACTCAGGTGTTTTCCTAAACCCCACCCAGACCTTTCTGCATTTTTAGTTCCTAAATTCCTCTACATTCTGACATAGTAATTTATTTCCTTGGAGGGGGGGAAAAAAAGAGAGAAAAGGTTTTTCTCCTACTTATTAACACCTGGTAAGAATTTTCACAGCTATTAATAAACCCAGAGTACTTTATTTCACTTGAGCAGATCCAGGAGCTGTGATGTCCTACCAGACATGTTTTGAAATTTCCAGTAAATGCACTAAAAATATTTTGCCACAAACAATAAGGAAAGTGCAGTTCATTGCAACACTCAATTTCCTGTTGTCTGTATAAATGTTCTACAGGCAGGAGCATTCAGATTTTGAAATATGGAATAAATTTAAGTTTAAATTAGGTAAGAAATGTTACTGTTGCAGAAAAAGCCCTCCTTCTACAAAATTTCAGGTCAGCTCCCCTGAATTATGGAAAGACATTGCCCAGAAAAGTGAAGTGTGCTTTGGTGTTTATTTTAAAGCCAACTTCTCTAAAGGGTGGTTCAATGAAGGATGGATGTGCTGAGTGACCTGGAGAATTCTCCTGAGCATTTGGAGGTCCCATGGCTGAGTTAACAGAGCCAGCAGCCAGTGCTACCCTCAGTGGCACTGCCCTGGTGCCCACCCCTCTCTGATACTGGAGTCACTGTCCAGCAGGTACAGAGGCATCAAAGCTGCAGTTCAGGAACACTGGGTGCATTTGAGAACATGGAAATTCAAGATATCACACCCTGGAATGGGAGCAGTGGCCAAGGTATGAACCTGGTTGCCCAAATCAGTGCTGATATAGAGAGAATGCTAAGTGCAGGCTTGTCTCACCAAAATGTGCCCCAGACCTTGCTGAAAGCTCTAATGGAGGTCCAAAATCCACCTGGTTTCATCTGGCCTGTTGAGGGAATGGACTTGCAGGTGGTGCTGGATTCTTATTTAGAACATCTGCAGATGGTTTTACTTTCACTGCAGTCACCTGCTCCAGGGGAACTGGGTTTGTTTGGGGCTTAGTGCAGAACACAACATCCAAGGGGGGAATTGTCCTCACCTTGAACCAGCTGGGCCATCCCACTCAAAGCAACCTGACACAAATTACCCCAAGGGGCCACACAAATGTGATGGTGAGGCTGAGCAAGTCACACACAAGTCCAAGAGGCCTCAGAAGGAGTTGCTGAGGCTTGGTGGGCTCCTCATCATCCTTTAGCCAGTGTTTGTGTGGAGTCACCCAAGAGCACCTGCAATGTCACAGCAGCATCACAGCTTCCCCTCCCTGACACAAACAGAATGGTTTTGGTGTATTTTTCATCACATCCCTTGAGTTCCTCTACATTGCAGCACTTGACCCTGAACTGGATTATCCAGGGGCAGGGAGTGTTCCCAGTGAAACCCCATCCTCCAGCCTGCCTTATCCCCTTCACCACACCCCTGTCCTGCCCCAAAACCCCTGCTCTGATGGATCCCAGCCCTCTCTGTGCTCCTGGACTCCCCTGCCCCACATCTCCAGTGCTCTCCTATCATTGTCACATTTTCTGAAAAATTCTTTCGCCAGGATTTCCTCCTGGGAAGCTGGAAGCCTCAGAGAAAAATGAAAACAATAATTATCTGATTGCTTCTCCTGTGTTTTGCTGCTTTGGAATGCAGCTGGAGATTGTTTATCCAACACGTGAATTTGTTTTACTTAATGACCAATCATGGTCAGGCTGTGTCAGGACTCTGGAGAGTCACAGATTTTTTATTAGTATGTTGTTAAGCCTTCTGTAAGTATCCTCTCAATATTAATATAATATAATATAATATAATATAATATAATATAATATAATATAATATAATATAATATAATATAATATAATATAATAATAAAATAATATAAACATATATTTTTGTATGTGTTAAGATCTAAAATATATATATATAAAATATAGAAATATTATTATAAAAATATTATTAAAATATAATATAATATAATAATAAATTTGCCTTCTAAGAACATGGAGTCAGATTCATTATTTCCTTCCTTCATCCTGGGAACCCCAAAAATACCACAGAGCCCCCTTGCCCCAGGCCACAGGAGATGTGCTCTACCTGTCCTCCCACCCAGAGCACTGGCAGCAGGCCCTGGGGCCAGGATCATCCTCACCCCACCCCATCCGTGCCCTGGCCCCTGCTAGAACTGGGCTACACTGCAGGGATTGGGGACCCTGGAGTGGGGCTGGGGGCAGTGATGCTCCATCTGCAATAGGCAGGCTCTGGAATTCCCTCCATGGCAGGAATTCTGCCCTGGAAAGGCACGAAGGGCAAATTCTGGGGTGTGTGCTGCCCTCTGCCTCACTGCATGAGGGTGTGTGTGCTATGTGAAGGAGGAAGCACTTAAGATAAAGAAGCAAATCCACCATTATTAAACATTCCCTTCCACCCTTTACCAAATCACACAATACTGATACTCCCCTATTTCGCCTCGGGAAAGGCACGGTGGGTTAAAATTAACAGCAATTCTATATTCATTGCAAGCTCCTAATTAACCAGGCTGGGCCATGCTGCTGCAGCCAGATAATTCCCCAATATTTAGCCATTAGTTCTCTCCAATTTGGCCTGCTGCTGCTGCTGCTGCTGGCAAGTTGTGTCTCATAAACAATTATGCTGAATGCCAGCTGTCCCCACAGAGCACGGCCTCGTCAGGCCGCTCGGGGAGCTGGGCAGACAGTTTGACATTTGACGTCCCGGTGTGGATGGAGGGGAGGGTCAGCCACAATCCCTCTGAGGAGTTCTAATTGCAGCAGCCTCGTGGGCTGAGCCCCAGCACAGCTTTTCCCTGACAAGTGGCTGTTTGCTGCTCCCATCCAGGCCCTGCCGGCCTCTGCTTCCTCTGGGTTTGCACAGGAGGAGCCTTTGGGGGCTGTGGCCTGACAGGATCAGTATAAAGTTGGTATTTTACTCTGTAGAGGAAAGAAATAAAATGAAAATGCTGAAAGCAGGGCCTGAGAGGCCTTCCAGCCATCCTGTGTGCCAGAGCCCTGGAGGAGCTGCTGGGGTTTGTCCTGCAGGCCCCAGCAGGACCATCAGAGGGGCATTTCTGGGCAGGATATGCACCCTAGGGTGGGCTGTCCCCATCCAGCTATGGGCACTGGGGCTGGAAGCCGAGTCTGGAGCCCTCTGTGTGGGGCTGCCAGGGATGATGATCCCTGTCCAATTCCATGGCAGCACCAGACAGGTGCATTGTGCTGGGAGCCTGAGGCTTGTCCCACAGCCAGCTCAGCCCAGGGGGGATGCAAAGTGCTGGGGTGGGTGGGATCCTCCCCTGTGCCCTCCCTGCTCTGGGACTGGGGATCTCCGTTGCTCAGGATGCTGTGCTCAGCCACATTGCCCTGGCCCTGCCTGGGGGTGTGCAGCTGCAGCTTGTGGGTGAGGTGGCCCAAGGAACTGCTTTACTGTTTATTTTAAGGCAAACTTCACACAAGGGTTGTGTATTACCAGAAGAAACTTTTATAGTTGAAAAGGTTTGATTCACATTAATGCAGAAGAAAGCAGCTGCCAGCTGAAATTCCCTGGAAGAGAGTCTCTTGGGATTCAGAAAAGAAGCAAAGAAATGTGCATGTTAATATAATATTCTTTCAGATTCCCACATAAAGCCTTGAATGTTTTTATGCTCGGTGCGGCAGCTTACTTTTATTTTAAAATAAACAAGTGCAGGTTTAATGGAAGAGCACTTGTTGACAGACACATTAATTTCTCATCGGAGAAACAGAGGAAAAGCACAGGTAAATTCCTGAGACAGGTGGGTTTCCAGATAAAAAGCTAATGCTGCTCTGTGCTCCTCAGCTGCTGGTGTAAGGAGCTGAGAGGCAGCAGTGAGGGGGTTCAAGCAATTGAGGTGGCACCAATGGGTTCCAACTGTGGGGACACTGGGGGGGGGGGCACAGGAAAACCAGCTCTGCCAGCTGGGGTTTGGCTGGGGCATTTTGCTGGGATTTTTAAGCAAGTTGAGAAGCAGAGGGACTTTTCTGCTCTGTTGGCACTGCTGAAATACTCACCCAGTGTCCACCCCTGCACCAGATCATCATCCCAGCAAACACAAGTCAGGAACACTTGTCCCTAATCATCTCACAATTTAGAGTCACTGTCCTCAGGAAAAGTTGATCAAATTATTTATTGTAGGATCTCCATGTGAAATATCCCATTGCTGCAGAGGTTGGAGCTGAGGAGTCACCTGAGATGGAAAAGAGAACCCCCCAAAAAATTCTATTTCCAAATCTGTCAGGTTCAGCCTCTGGGTATCAGTGTTGCAAATATTTTGACATCTAAATATCTCTTTGGATAGCTGGGCTGGCTGCAGGGCAGCTCCACAACCTCCTTGACAAAATCTGGGGGTTTGGGGTTTTCAAGCTGGGCAGAATCTCCCGAGGGTTTACTGACCATCACTTGGTGCCCGGCCCTGAGGTCCTGCTGGTGGAATTCCTGGGGAACATCTCACCCAAAATGCTGCTCTGGACCATTAATTTCTGCAAAGGGTTGAGCTAATAGAACCCCTAGACAACCTCATGCCCAATATTTTCAACATTTTCACCAGGAGCCCTGAGTGCTTGCAAGATTTTGAAAAACAGTCAGAAAAAAAAAACCCCAAATGTTATTTTTTTACCCTGGGATTGTTTTCTCCCAAGCTTTCTGTCAGTGCTGGCCCTCTGACACCCCTTACCCAATTCAGGAGCACTCTCATAGCTCAGAAGCAATTCCTTCAGGCAGCAGAGGATCAAGGAGAAGGAACCTGGAGAAAAGGCTCAGATTCCAAGGGCTCAGGAGCCCAGGGCAGCTCCTGGCAATGAGGAGCAGCACTGCAGTGAACCAGCCACAGGATCTATCTGTGCCCCTGTTTGTCTCTGTGAATATTATCTCCTTATTAAAAGAGGGAAAAATAATTAATTAACCAATTAATTAAACTTTCCTTGCTTTTTATTCCAGTCCAGCTTGCAATTTAAAACTGGCCTAGCAGTGAAGATAACAGTAATTAGGAAGGCAGCCAGGTGTACACTGGGATTTCCACATGAACTTGGTGACTTGGAGAGGGAAAACATTAAACCAGAGACCCTGGGCTGCTTTATCTGAGCCATTCCATTCTCCTCAGGGCTCAAGCAGCTTTAAAGTACCTGGCTCACTGCAGGAGGAGAGCAGAGAGGGGCCCACATCTGCAGGGACACAGCAGAGCAGGAAACTCAGCAAGTTTCCACAAACTACAAACTCACAAGTTTCCACTTGTGCGGCTTCCAAACAGCCTTTCCCAAGGATGTTGGATTAGGGACACCAATCTCCAGTCCCTGGTATCAGCAGGGCTCTGATCCAGGCAGAAAACAGAGGCTGAAGGTCTTTCTGCTCACTGCAGGGGGGGTAGGACCAGATGCCGTTTAAAGGTCCCTCCCAACCCAAACTCTCCCGTGATTCTGTGATTCCTGCTGGGAGCTGCTGGTTCTGCTGCTGAAGCTTTATCTGAGCCATTCCATTCTCCTCAGGGCTCAGGCAGCTTTAAAATACCTGTGTCACTGCAGGAGGAGAGCAGAGAGGGGCCCACATCTGCAGGGACTCAGCAGAGAGGAAACTCAGCAGGACAATCCCCAGGTTCCAGGTGTGTCCCTCAATCCAGGTGAGGGAATCCCCAGGAGATTTGGGCATCACCTGCACCCTCTTGGCCATGACTGAGGCTCCCCCTCATCTCAGCTGCATGAGGGTGAATTTGACCCAGAAAACTT
Source organism: Ammospiza nelsoni (assembly GCF_027579445.1). Taxonomy (NCBI): domain Eukaryota; kingdom Metazoa; phylum Chordata; class Aves; order Passeriformes; family Passerellidae; genus Ammospiza; species Ammospiza nelsoni. The sequence goes on along the minus strand of NC_080652.1, from coordinate 1,642,671 downwards.
TTCTTCTACACCTTGACCTTGGTCTGTAGCTGGAAAATGAAGGATCCCTCTCCCCTCTCCCTCCCTGCCCGACAGTTCCACTGCAGGTGATAGCTCCAGCCATGTCCGGTGATAATGATCCTGTGTCTGTCACAGCTCTGCTGTGCTCAGAGCCTCCTCACTGATTAATGTCAAAATAACAATTTCTGGGCTTTTTGCATGCTTGGGAACTTTTCAGCATCACGCTACCATCAGGAGTTATTTTTTTACCCTTATATTTATGCACCATATTGCAGTGACTTCAAAAATTAAATGAAGATGGAGTTTAGGACATTGGACATTGCATAATATATTCACTCATCTGCGTATTAGAGTTCAGAAAGCAACAAATGGTCATTTATTTTTATTACAGGAAGAGTTGACAGAACTGCTTTATGCTTCAGGTTCCTGACAGCTCCGTTTTAAAACATTGCTCTGAATCACTTAAAACCTTGCCAAGCCTTGAGCATTTTGTCAAAAACTTTCTGAGTTGAGTTGCTGCTTCAGATGGATGCTTTTATATCCACTTTTTGGGAAACTGACTCTCAAATAGGCCTATCATTCCTTTGGATGCAGTTAAGGGAGATATATTGCTAAGCTAATGTTGAAAAGCTCTTGAAGTTGTTTTTGTTGAGTAGCTCTGATCCCTTCCCAGCTGGGAGCAGCACTGGAAGGTTGGGAGGGCTGGCAGTGTATGTGGGATATTGCTCCTGTGGACAACAGCCAGGTTTAAATGTCCTAAGGACCACAGGAAAGACCAACTCTGATTTATTTTGGAAGTTCATGAAGATGCAGCTGAAGTGTTTGAAAGCCCAGCTGTGCTGCAGGTGCTGTCACAGGGCTGGACTGGGGTCTTGTCCCTGTCCCCAAGGGCAGGGAATGCTGTGGGGTTGAGGATGGGCATCATTTCCCCACAGCCCATCAGAGGGTGACACCAGCAGGACCAGGGCAGCAGGGACACAGCTGGGCTGGGATTTTCAGGGAGGATCAGTGTGGGGCTCTGCCATGCAGGCTCAGTGTTCCAGGCACACCCAGGGCAGGAAAGGCAGAAGTTTCCACTTGTGCTGCTTCCAAGGATGTTGGAATAGAGACACCAATCTCCAGTGCCTGGTATCAGCAGGGTTCTGATCCAAGCAGAAAACAGAGGCTGAAGGTGTCTCTGCTCACTGCAGGGGAGTTGGACCAGATGCCTTTAAGGTCCCCCCCATCATTCAGTGATTTCTGCTGGGAGATGCTGGTTCTGCTGCTGAAGCTCCATCCCATTCTTTTCCAGCTCTCATCAGGCAGCACCTGAGTCTTCCCTGGGGGGTTTGAGGTGGGCTGGGCCATCCACTGTTCTTCCTCCAGCATTGGGAATGAAGAAGGAGAAGCAAACCCAAGCGGGGGGGGGGTGCAGCTGGTGGCTTGTCACCCATTTCTGTCCTGCTGTCACCTCCCAAGATGGGCTGGATCCCTCCAGACCCCTGGGCTCCAAGGGAAAACGTTCCCATGCAATGGCAAGGGGATGGAAGCAGCAAAGAGCTCCCTCAGAGTGAGTGGGCTTCAGAGGGGATGGCCTGGCTGGGTTGTGGGGAGTGTGGGCATCACTGGGATCACTGCTGGAAGGAGATTTCCTCCTGCCAGGGTCTCAGGGAATCAGGGAGCTGCAGGCAGGGCAGGGATGGGGACAGTGCTGGGATGGTGGTGGATACCCACACTGTGCCTGCATGGCTCTGCTGGGGATGCTCTGCCACTGTTTCCTGCAGCCACGTACCTTTTTATTTAAAAATGACAAAACCATTAATTAGAATTTTCTCTCTGAATTTGGCTCTGGAAAAAAAAATTAAAAATGTATAAGGCCCTGTGTAGTGCGTATGTATATTTTATTGCTGCATAATTGGGATCTTCATTAGTTCCCTGGGTGGTGGAGTGACAGGCTTTTCATGTGCTGCAGACACTAATGCAGGGTGATATGGCTCTCTTTTCCTTTTTTTCCGAGATGCTCCTTGCCAAGCACACTCGAGGCTCCCTGAGAAGGACTCGTGTGCCTTTTTGGGGAGCACTCTGGGCTGCAGCGTCACCGACAGCCGGGCTCTGATTGCAGCCGGAGCCGTTTGGAGATGGAGAAAGTATTAATTATGTTAATCCCAAACCCCAGGGTATAATTGCTGCTGCTCTCAAACAAAATGTTACTTTTATCTAAATGACTAAAGTGGGAAAAGCACAATCCGGTTTAATTTAGCGCTGGAGCAGCCGAGCGGGGCCGGGCGGGGCCGGGCAGGCCGCAGCTCCCTGGCTCTGGGATCGGGGATTTTCCCCTTCCCGGGGCGCCTCACCCAGCTCAGCAGAGGGAAAAAGGAGGATGGAGGAACATTGAAAACCCACCCAGGCAGTCCTTTCCCCCTTTGCTGCCAGAGCTCTCACCCCCCTTCCCCGAGGAGCTGCAGGAGGGTTTCCCTGCAAGCTGCTGAGAGCTCTCAGCCCAGCAGGTTTCACATTGCTCCTGGGCCCTCTTGTCTTCCAGAGGTTGGCCACTGATGATTTCCGTGTTCCTAGGCAAAGAAAAATTGTCTTTGTGGCCCAGATATGTGATGAATCATAGGCTCACAGAAGGGTTTGTATGGAGGGGACATTAAAACTCATCCCACCCCCTGCCATGGGCAGGGACACCTTCCACTATCCCAGGTTGTCCCAAGCCCATCCAGCCTGGCCCTGACAAAGCCAACTTCCTAAGGCTGTCCAGCCTGGACTTTGAGCATCCAATGCATGTGTGTAGCATCATCTCCCTGCTTATCTAAGAGTTTCCAGCTCCTCCTCCCTTCTCACCAGTCTGTCTTGCCTCTGGCCCAAGCTCTGAACAGCTCAAATCTCCACCTCAGTTCTCACCTCCAAGCACAAAAATCGTGATGGGTTTTGCAGCTGGAGAGGCCCAGGTGGGACATTCAGTGGAGTCAGGGGATTGTGAGAGGGTCTGGACAGAGCCAGGGCAGGTGCAGGGCACAGCTCTGCTCCTGTGCCACTGGGTCACCCCTGCAGCTGAGGAGCTTCACCAGCCCAGGCCAACAGGCAGCTGAGACCCTCACAGACAGCTCTCTGGGACAGGTTTAGTTGCCTCCAAGAGCCACAGATCACTAAACTGCCATGCGAGACTCTGACCCTTTATTATTTCAAGTGGGTTTGGTGGGTTCTGTGTCCTAACACATCACATTTTTTTTTTCAATTTTTGGTGACAAACTCTTAAAATTAAAACTACAATGGGCTCATGCAAGACAAAGTGTTCTCCTGAGCAGCCATGACTCAAACAGCCTGATAGGAGGAACTTCTGATGCAACAAACAGAGGGAGAAATGAGGGACAAAGCCAAGGGACTGCAGGACTGTCAGGGGCTGCTCCTGTCCTCAGAGCATGTGGCAGTGATGCTTGATCAGTGACTCCTGATCAGCTCATGAGAACATGGAGATACTGGGAAAAAAATCCCCTCCATCCCATGGAATACATTCATGCCACTGCTGAATCAGAGGTGGCACCAGAATGAATTTTAAAAAGTGCATTTTTTAATGCTAAAAAATTGTTGACAAATACGTGTCCCAGTTTTTTTAAAAGGCTGATCATATTTTTAGTTCTTTGAACAGAATAAAGATGAGCTTTTCCCTTTGCTGTCAGAACTCCTAATCCACAACTGTCCACTCCTGCAAGTGGTGCTTCTGTGAAACATCCAGCTGAGAATCCCTGCCCTGCAGCAGTCACCAAACTCTCCTCAGGATGGGATAAGAATAGAAGAAGGGACCTCCTGAGCCAGATCCATCCTCTCATCCCCTGTTCCTGCCAATGGTCACTGTGGGATGCCCAGAAGAAACAGGATAACACTGCAGTGACTTTTCCCTGAGGAGTCTCCCAGCCTCCAACAGAGTCTGGCTCCAGGATAGTTTGCTCCTCTACATCACTGTTTCAAAATCATTCTCTTTCATAAACTGGTTTTCCTGCTTTTTGTTTGTCCCTTTGGGCTCCATGACCTGCTCAGCCCCTGTGTTATGAAGGGTAATTGTGCATTCTCAGGGATCTTCCCTTTGCTGGCTTTAAACTTTTTGCCTTTTGATTTGAGGTGTTCATTGCAGTGGTTTGTGTTTGGGAAAACAGGGAATAACTGCTCTCAACTCACTCCTCCTCTGTCACTCATGATTTTGTAGCTCTCTGTCCACCACAATCTTTCTGCTCCCTATGCAGCCATCCAAGCTGAGGTGTGAAAGTTATTCCAAAGTTGTTCTAAATCTTTGGTTACCCTTCCTGCCCATCTCTAAAGCTCTTCTAGTTTGCAATTTTTTTTTTTTTTTTTTTTGTGGCAGTTTCAATAGGAATATATGTCAGGAACGTGCACAACACTCAAAATATGGTCATTTCATGGAGATATAGATGCAGAAAGTTATCTCCTGTTTGCTCCTGTTGTGGCCATTACACCATACAAGGGCCTTTCTAGTTATCTCATGACTGGGAAAACTTTATTTGAAAGCTTTTTTGGAAATCTAAATACACAAAGCTACATCTGTTTTTTCCTCCAGGATGTAGAATTGCTCTGTTGGTCAATTTTTTATGAGATAACACCTTGTTCTGCCTTAGCCCTGTTGATTTTGTTCTTTATTATGGTGCCTCCCAGCTTTCCTTCTAAAAACCCAGGATTCCCATTTCACAGTTTTCTGTATTTCTCCTTCATGTCCTTTTAATAAATTGGCAAGAAATTCTCAACCTTCTAATTTCTCATGCATAGGTGAAGTGACAGATTTCCCAGTACAGTTAATAGACTGGAATTTCATTTTTTCATTTCTTTGCTGCTCTTTGGAAAGTACCATCTGGTCTTGATGAATTTTTATTATTCAATTTTTAATTTCAAGCCTAAAATATAAAACAGTTCCTCATACTTATCCCTGGTAATGAAAATTCCCCATGTGGGAACATGACTAAATTCCTGTGTTTATTTAAATTTCCTGCTGTGCCCTTTCACAGTTCTCCCACTGAATCCTGATATTCCATGAGCTGTACCATGGCAGAGTTACCTTCTACTGCTTGAAAAAAAAAAAAGGTTATCATTACTTTTAATGTCTTGAGCAAGTTCTTTCTCAAGCACAATTTTGGCCCTTTTTAATATGGGGCTACATTAACTTGCCAGAGTTATCCTTTGAGTTCGAGTTGCTTCTTTTATGCTACTTTATAGCCATGGCCAGAATGACTTTTGCCCATTTAAAGTTTTCTAATAATGTTCCAGAGCTTCTAATACAGTTTATTTCAAAAGTATCCCAACCACTTTCAATCATTTTACCCTTCTAGCCATTCCCTTTCAATTCCCTTTTAACTAGTCTCCTCTTTTTTTTCCCCTTTTTTTTTGTAGTTTCCCTTTAAACTTTATCACAGTGGTTTCTGCTTTTTCCCCCCTCTCCTGTTGAGTATTGAACTTCAGTCTATTATGGTCACTCTTGTGTGGGGATGGGTTTTGATGGTTCCCCTTGAACCAGGATTCCTGGACTGCTGCACACTAAATCAAAAGTCTCTTCTCCTCCTCCCTGCCCTGGAAGCAGCAGCACTTTTTGTCTGAAAATGGAGTCCCAGCCCCTCAGCCCTCTGTAGCAGTCACCAATCACCACGGGGGGAATCAGAGTCTACTCTTATTGTTGTGTTTTCAGCCCAGGGACCAGCTAACACTGCTCTGTCACCATGCTGGCGATGTCCCTACCTTGGGCCATGGCACAGCCACCAGGCCTTTCCTTCCACCCATCCATGAGGTTTCCATGCACAGAATCCATGTGACCTTCTTCACCTCCTGGCCTTTGGGGTCTCTGAGTTCTCATCTCAGCTGCTGCAGCTACTCTGCTCTCACTGCTGAATTCCACCCTGGTGTGGGTGAGGGAGCCTGGGGAGCAGCCCCAGCTGAGAGGGACCCTCAGCCCTCTGTGTCCCTGGGTGTCCCTGAGTGTCTCTGAGTGTCCCTGTGTTTCCATGGGTGTCCCTGAGTGTGCCCATCTGTCCCTGTCTGTCCCTGGGTGTCCCTGGGTGCCCCTTGGTGTCTGTGGCTGTCCCTGGATGTCCCTGACTGTTCCTCAGTGTCCCTGTCTGTCCCAATCTGTCCCTGGATGTCTGTGGGTGTCCCTGTCTGTCCCTGAGTGTCCCTGGGTGTCCCTGTCTGTCTGTCCCTGCGCATCCATGTCTGTCCCTGGGTGTCCCTGTCTCTCTATCCCTGTCTGTCCCTGTCTGTCTGTCCCTGGGTGTCCCTGTTCATCCCTGTCTGTCCCTGAGTGTCCCTGAGTGCCCTTGCGTGTCCCTGTGTGTCCCTGTCTGCCTGTCCCTATCTATCCCTGTCTGTGTGTCCCTGGGTGTCCCTGGGTGTCCCTGTCCATCCCTGCGTGTCCCTGCGTGTCCCTGTGTGTCCCTGTGTGTCCCTGTCTGGCTGACCCAGTCTGTCCCTATCTGTCCCTGTGTGCAGGCTCTGCCCCAGGCCCAGGCTCAGCTCCAGGCCCAGCGATGGCCCCAGAGCCACGGGCAGGGCCTGAGCCCAGCAATTCCCCTGCCCAGGAGGCAGAACTGCTGCCCTGGGCAGTGCCAGCCCTGAGCAGAGCCAGGGAGGCTGTGGGGGCTCCTCCCTGGGGATGTGCCAGAGCTGTGAGCACACCCTGCTGTGCCCTGAGCTTGGGATGGCCCTGCTGGAGCAGGGAGGTGACACCAGGGACACACTGTGGGCGCTTCCAGCACAAACCCTCCTGTGGCTCTGTGATTCTGTGGCGGATTCTGTGACTGGTTCTGTGATTGATTCTGTGACTGGTTCTGTGATTCTGTGACTGGTTCTGTGATTCTGTGACAAATTCTGTGATTCTGTGACTGATTCTGAAATTCTGCAACTCTGTAACTGTGACTGTGATTTTCTGATTCTATTACGGCAATTCTGTGACTCTGCAACTCTGTGATTCTGGGTCTGTGATTCTGTGATTCTGTGACTGATTCTGTGACTGATTCTATGATTCTGTGACACTGATTCTGTGATTCTGTGATTGATTCTGTGACTGGTTCTGTGATTCTGTGACAAATTCTGTGATTCTGTGACTGATTATGTGAGTGGTTCTGTGATTCTGTGACAAATTCTGTGATTCTGTGACTGATTCTGCAACTCTGCAACTCTGTGACTGGTTTTCTGATTCTGTGACTGTGATTCTGTGACTCTGCAACTCTGTGATTCTGGGTCTGTGATTCTGTGATTCTGTGACTGCAACTCTGATTCTCTCATCATGTCCCACTGATTCCTGTCTCACTGCCAACAAAACCAGTTCAGTCAATACTTTTTGTTAGAGTTGAGTCTACAGTTCAACTGTCTTAATTTTAAAATTATAAATTCCAACAGCGACATGAAGTATTTGGTGTTGGTTCAGCTATTTGGGGTTTTTTAGGATATTCTTAAACATCAAAGGTCTGTTTTGGCCCTGTAGGAAACTCTCATGGCTGTGTTCCACCAATTCCAAACATTTACTCCATTCAGGTCCAGATCCTGATCCCACACACAGTTTTCTCAGATAAGTGCCTGGAAACTTCCCCTGCATCAGTGTGGAAGCAGTATTTTTGAGATCTCACTACATCCCACCCTCATTAGCAAATTAAGCTGTGTGTAAAACTCCTCTCCTGGTCTTCCTTGGACCCTTGGTGCTCATTCAGACCATCCCCACTGACTTCACTCAGCATCAGGAGCCACCTTTTGAGTGTGAGAACAAAGCAGAAATCCAAATCTTACTGGAAAACAAAAAATTATTCTGCTTGGGTTGGATTTGTTAAAAACTCTTAGGAAAGAATGTGACAAATCAGAAATAATCCCCCCAAGTAAATGGTGCTGCTTTCTCAAAAGATTGCTTGAGAATTTGCGTGGCTTGCCAATGTTTTTTTCCCAGCAAAAGAAAATTTAAAAATTGAGTCAAACCACTATAAAAAATTCACTATAAAAAATTCTGTAGTGAACTATTTCTAACAGTTTTGTGAGCATCAGAACCCTAACCAGCTTCACCAGAGAGAACTATTCTAGCACCTCTACTTTTATATTTTTAACATTAGAAATGAAATTTTGGACTACCTGTATCAAATTCCTGAGGAGTAGAAGGGATTAACCCTGGAGACCAAGTACAAGACATTAGTCTGTTCACAGGTGGTCTATCCCTGATGCTGGAAGCTCAGGGGAATCAGATGCAGTGGAGAGGATGGAGGAACATTCCATCCTCTGTATTCCCAGGGAAGTGGAGAATCTGGAAATAATGCCCTTGAAGTGATAAAGCAATAAGATTGTCCCAGATTGCAAGGCAAGATGTATTCCATTTGCCATCTGTATAGCAGCTGTCTTCTGTTAAGTGTGCAGTTTTCCTTATCTGTTCCACAACCAATCCTCTCTCAGGGAGACATCTGCTGATAACAGCTATTGAATGTCACTGCATAGCTGATAAGAACTGCAGCATCCCACTGGGAGATGTGAGCCCAGAGGGAGGAGCCAAGCATTCCCACCCGGATATAATCTGGAGATTCTGGAACACCAGCACGGCTTCTCCACTGGATTCCCAGAGGAACAGCAGCTGCCTCTTCTCCCACTGGATCTTCAGAAGAAGAATACATCCTTCTCTACAGGATCCCTGCTCCAGCAGAACCAGCCCTGACACTGCAGGAGGGCTGCAGCCACATTTCCAATGGGACTGCCACCAACACCCTGACCCACAGGGTGTCAGGTTGGGTTCTGACTCTGTCAGTGTTGTTTTGGTTTACTGCATTGTTTACTTTATATTTTCTTCCCTATTAAAGAACTGTTATTCCTGCTCCCATATTTTTGCCTGAGAGCCCCTTAATTTAAAATTTATAGCAATTTGGAGGGAGGAGGTTTACATTTTCCATTTCAGGGGAGGCTCCTGCCTTCCTTAGCAGACACCTGACTTCCCAAACCAAGACAAAGATGTAAATGGAATATTTTTGTCAGTGAAGATATATACAACAAAAAAATGGTTTTAAACTTCTAAAGGGCAGCCTTAGATGGGATATTGGGGAGAAATTCTTCCCTGTGAGATGGTGGGGAGGCTCTGACACAGGTTGCCCAGAGAAGCTGTGGGAGGGGATGCATTTGTTCATCTTGTAGAGTTCAGGGAGAGATCCCAGGTGAGAGCATCACCAAACATTGCTGGGTGGGAGAGCAGGAACCTCCCTGTGAGCCCTGACAGCAACATCTGCCAGTCCAGGGGGAAGCTCTGAGCTGGAGAAGGGGTGAAAAATGAGGTACCAAGGGCATGGGAGAGCCCCTGTGCTCAGTGAGGGTGAACTGCATCACTCCAACTGAGGCCCTGGGCTGGCAGCTCCTCAGCCTCTCCAGAAGCTCTAATGTGGTAATAAAATATCTTTTATTGGAAGAAAGGTATTCACCTTGACCCTTGGAACACTCAGGTGGGAAGGCAATTCTCCAGGGCAGTTTTCATCCAGGAGGAGCTATCAGCCTGTTGAGACCTGTTCCTCACTCTGAGAAAGGGCTTTACCCCTGCAAAAAGGCAAATCCTGGATGTTTGGTGTCCTCCAAAAGAGAAGCCTGGCCTGAACAGAAGCTCTCAGGAGACAGGGGACACTCAATTCCCTCAGGACTTGGTGCCAGGGTTTCATCACCTCCATTGTTAAAGTCTTGGGGGTCATTTAGTCTGAATTTCTCCAGCTTCAGCTCCCAGCCATTAGTTCTTATTATGTCTTTCTCCATTACATCAAAGACCCCTTTAGTACCTGGTATTTTCTCTCTGTGCAGTTACTTACAGCCTACTCAAGCCACCTCTCACTCTTCCTTTCCACAATCTAAACAGATTGTGCTTTTCAAAATCATTCACTTTAGGGCAATTTCTCCTGACCTCAAATTATTTTTGTGACTCTTTTCTGAACCCTCTCCTGTTCCTGCTCCCTTTCACAAGCACAAACATCAGGCTGGCATCTCCTAATCCAGGACTGATGTGAGCATTTCCATGTGGAGGGAGGAAATCTTCCCCTGCCTGTCCCTGTGTTAACAGAGCATTAACTCTTGGTGCACTGGCAGCTCACATTTGTTCACTTGCCCACAGTGGGCTTTAATCCATTTTAGCCCCACTGTTTTGCAGGAGGTCCTTTTTACCTTTGGATGGATCAGCTTCACTTGGCTTCACACTCATACCTGTGATCCCAGGCACTCAATTTGCTGCCTGGTCAGGGGCATTGCAAACATTTGCTGCTTCCCAAAGCCACTGCCAGCTCCAGCACAAAGGGAAATCTGAATTCTTGGACAGCATCTAACTGCTATGGAACCACATGGGCCAACATTTTTAGGTGATTTTTTAGGTGTTCAGTCTGTGGTGGAACCATTACTTTCCAGAGGACTACACCAGTCTCAGTCAGAAATAACTGATGTTAGCCCAGTACCCCAGCCTGAACACCAACAGGGATTGAAAGTTCACATCAGAGTAGAAGAAATCTCCTCAGCCTTGTTTGAAGAGGCTGAAATATGATGTTAAAATATTTGGATCTCATAGATATTGCTTAATATTACCCTGCCATAACAAAGGACAGGAAAAAAAATATCTGCATGCCTTGAAAAGCATTGGCACTGAGGGGCTCAGTGCCCCCTCGTGCTCTCCAAGTGCCATTTTGCCGTTCAAATGAACATTTGCTTTGGGTGTCTGCAAAGGAGAGCAGCCAACTGGAGACTTTCTGTGTGTATTTTATTAATTCCTTATTTATAAACCATGGCTGACTCAGCTGAGTGTGTGACAGAGTAAGGTCAGACGGGCAGGTGGTGGGGCTGAAACTATGAAATGTTTTGCTGGTTTTATTCAATATTATAACAAATAGACCAGATGGAAGGGGCTTGGAGCAGCCTGGGACAGTGGAAGGTGTCCCTGCCCAAGGCAGGGGTGGGACAGGATGGACTTTAAGGTCCCTTCCCACCCAAACCAGTCTGGGATCCCTGATTCTCAGGCCCTGGAGCAGAAGGTTTTCATGCAGTGCTGCCAGCTCAGAGTCTGTTCAGGATTCTCTCTCTCTCTCTTTCTCTCTTAAAAAAAGAAGTGTCTGTATGAAAAGCATTTGTAATTATCATAGAGTGCAGAGCATTAGCACAGCTACACCTACAGCTGTGTCACTTTGTAGTGCTAATGGTGCATGGTTGGGGCTGTGTTTGCCTACAGTGACAGCACTAAGGAGCTCTGATACCTGGCAGCCCAGGTGCCAAGATCCAGCAGTATTTTACTACAAATATGGGGGAAATTTAAAGATTTGTGGCATGTAAATGTGCAGTGGTGGATTGGAGCACAACAAACTCCTTCCTCCTCAGGCCAGGAGTTGGGCGGTGGGAGGAAATGCTGATTCCACATAGAACAGATCCAAATCACTGCAGAGCAACACAGCAGAGTGAGGGGTGTATTGACCATGGTTACAAAATAAGTGTGAGCTATGCAGCAACTCTGACATGAAAAACCCATGGAAGTGGCTGAAGAAGAGGAGAAGTATTGTCAGGAGGGCACTTGGACTGAAGAAGGAGAACAAACCCAGACTGACAAAATCTCAGCCCCAGGTGCCAAGCAATCCCAGCAGCTCTGCGCTCCCCTTGGGTCAGGAGGGTGTGGGGACACCCCAATTCCCTTTTCCTTTTATTCTGCCTTCCCTCCACTTCTTCTCCCTCTTTGTCCTCCCCCAGTGCTGTGTTGGGTCATCAGTCAGACCATGGAGAGGAGCCCACTGCTCACCTGGACACTTCCCTGAGCTGGGCTCTGGAAGGTTCCTCAGGGATCTTCCATGGCAGCCAAGGGATGCTGAGCTCCCATCCCAGTGCTGGAAAGCTCTTAAAGAGAGTGGGATCTCCACTGGATGGTGACAGCACCCTCTGCCTCACTCCTGCTCTCCTGACACAGCCTCTGGGAAGGAGGAGAGGCCCAAGGAGCTCTGTGTAAGCTGCAGTAACTCAGCCTTTCCTGCTGTGCCCAGGGATTTATGCAGCAGCCAGTGCTGGGATTCCCCTTTCTGTGTGCACCAGGCACCCTCAGGACTGACAGTTATGGTCTGAAGTAGAAAATTCAAACGTTGCCCCAAGTGGGAGAGAGGCCAGCAGCAAACAGGAGCTGTGGGACAGAGCTGGGGTGAATCTGCAGCTCCAGGCTGGGCAAACTCCCCCCTGGAGCAGCTCAGGAGGCAGAAACCCCATGAGAACAGCCTGCAAGGGAACCTTGCCTGCATTTTCTGAGATTTCCTTTGCTTCTTTTAGCAACAAGGTAAAATCCTGGCAGCCCTGAGGGAGCTGCTCACACCCACCCCCATCCAGGCTGTGGCTGCTCTGCCCCATCCACCCACCCTGCCAATAACTGAGAAACATCAGCCATGTGTTTTACAACACATTGGAGAGACTTGCTGGGACTTCAGCTGGATCTGACAAATTTTCCACAACTTACAGACCTTCAGCCCAGCATTCAACTTTTTGCCACTTCCAGCCCATTTCTCCAGTCCCAGCTGTGTGAGGGGCAGGGAATCACTATTTTCTCTGATACCCAATGCCACCCACCCTGTTTTTGTGATACTCTCTGAAAAAAAAACACCTGAAAGCAGGGACAGAGCCCAGGAAAGATCAATCATAAAGATTCCAGCCATGTGCAGGTACAAGGCTTGGAAAGAGGTGTTGGAAAGGTCAGGGGTGGGAGCCCGATTGCACTCATGGGTGGTCCTACTTTTCCTGTTCTTTATGGACTCCAGTATCAATATTTTGCTGATTTAGGGTGATAAAAAGCCACAATGTGTCTAAAACCAACAGAGAAAGGTGAAGAAAGCACCTGCTCTGGTCTGCTTTTTACTCAGTCTTTGGTGTCTGTAAGAAAACTCCCAGAAGCACCACTGGGCCTTTCCTCTGCACATTTCCCTTCCCTCCATCTCCCTGACAACCCCCTGGGCCATTGGCTGTGGCAAAGGAAGGGAGCACAGGACATTTGCCAATTATTTGGCTCTTTGATTTGAGGTGGTTCTGTCCCCTCCTGCCCTCTGAGCCAGGCCCATCTCCCTGCATCTCACCTGCAAGGGCACCTCTTGGGTTTTGGTTGATAATTGCTGCCCAAGATGTGCAGGATGTCTCTGCTCCAGCCCATGCAACTGAAGAACGAGTCTGGACTCTTCACTTTTTGGTCTTGAGGTTGTTTATTAATTCTTATCTATAAAATTTTCTTTCTGCCCAGTGAGATCTGCTCAGCAGGGCAGCCACAGGCACTCTGTGTTGTCCTTTTATACTACAAACTACATATAACATATTTACACTTAACTCCCAATACCCATCACCTGTGTTAGACAGTGAGCTTCTACTCTAAACAAATCCCAAAGTGCCAACAGCACTGCAGAAAATGGAGAACAAGAAGAAGAAGAAGAAAGGCTGGACACATCCAAGTTCCTCCATCTTGTCCCCAAAACCCCCATACCAAAAATCCTAAAATCTACATTTTCACCCAGTGATTACTTTGTTATTACACCATTCGAACCTGTGTGACTTTCATGTCCTCATACAAAGCTGGTAACTTGCTCCAGGGGTCACAATCAAATCCCCAGGTGCTCTGGGCTGTGTGCCAGGGTCTCAGCCCCCCAGAGGGGTCCTCAGCAACTCTGGACACCCAGAGGGATGTGCCGAGTTCCCACAGGCACCCTGAGCTCCTCTGCATCCCTGCTCCTCGTGAGTTTTCCCTCCTTGAGCACAGGAAGGTGCTGATTGGAGATCCAGGTGAAAAGAGGTGCCCTGGCACCCTCTGCATCCTGCTGGAAAGGTTGTATTTTCAGTAGCAAATTAAGGAGACTGATTGATCTAATTCCTGTGGCATTTTCCAGCTGCTTTGTCACACAAGGTCACTTCTTTGGCACCCTCATGCTAAGCTTTTCTGAGACACTGCTGCCAGGAAATTCATTATTTAATAAGGGAGTTTCAAAGCAAGGGCCAGCGTTCTCTGTGCCATGGCCTCTGGAGGGTTTTCCAGCCAGCTGGTGACATTTTCCTCCTGCAGCTCCTGGGAAGAGCTGGAAAGGGAAGAACACCAGGCAGCTCTGCCTGAATTGCCACAGCCTGCTCTGGGTTCCCAGGTCTGGGGAGGAGTGAAGGGCTGGAGGTGCCCATGGCAGCCTGGCACATCCTCATCCTCATGCTGGCACAGACCAGCAGCTCCTTGGAGCTCTCAGCTGGAGCCGGGTGGCCTCTGAAAATGTTAAAGACAAACATCAAGCTCAGAAGGCTCAAATCTATCTTCTGAGGGGTCTAGAGAGGCTTGACCCTGCTCCAGGTACCAGGCCAGGAGGAGGGGATGTGACACCACCCACACAACTTCCACTGCTGGGCATGGGCTCCTTGTCACATCTGAGGGGTGTCCCAGGTTCCCCAGTGTCCCCCCTTGCTGATGGATTGTTTCAGGGGCCCCACTGACTCCTTTTTCCTGTCTGTGGTCACACAAGTGACACCGGTGTCACAGACATCTTTTACGAAAAATCCTTGCCTTAGGATTTTTTCCTCCTGAGAAGCTGAAAGGCCTCAGGAACAAAATGTAAACAATGGTTGTCTGCTGCTGTGGAATGCAACAGGTGCAGCTGTGATTGGCCCATGTTGGTTGTTTCTAATTAATGGCCAGTCACAGTGAGCTGGCTCGGACAGAGAGCTGAGCCACAAGCCTTTGTTATCATTCTTTCCTTTCTATTCTTAGCCAGCCTTCTGATGAAACCTTTTCTTCTATTCTTTTAGTATAGTTTTAATGTAATATCTATCATAAAATAATAAATCAAGCCTTCTGAAACATGGAGTCAGATCCTCGTCTCTTCCCTCATCCTAAGATCCCTGTGAGCACGGTCACACCCGGGTACATCCTGTGGGAGCTCCAAGCTCCCCTGGCACCCTCTGACCCACAGCCTGGTGCTGTCCCTGCAGGTTCTCTGAGCTTGCTGACCCCCACGTTCCATGGCTCCCACATCTTTTCCAGGGCACAATGCAGCTGGGCCAACAACCCCCTCTCCTTTCTCCCTGAGCAGCCACAGCAGATCTGAGGGGCTCAGAAGGCCTTGTCCCCATTGAACATCTGGATCCCAACAACAGCTGTTCTATGCTGCCCACCAGGTCTCCTTGTCATCCTCCTAAAGAGAGGAGGCTCTGGGAGCTGAGCTGTTCTAGGCTGCTCTCCGTGGCCCTGCACTCTCTGGGTGTCACTGGAGCCACACAATGTCCCAGTGTTGTGTTATTGTGGGGGTGGTTGGGGGGGCATAGCCCAACCCGAGGTAAGGCCCTCACCCCCAAGTCCCCTGTGGAATTTGGGGAGACAGAACACTGAAATCTGTGGAATGCTGTCTTGGTTTGGAAAGACAGGAGTCTGCTAAGGAAGGCAGGAGCCTCCCCTGAAATGGAGAATGTAAACCTCCTCCCTCCAAATTGCTATAAATTTGAAATTAAGGGGCTCTGAGGCAAAAAAAAAAAAAAAAAAAAAGGGAGCAGGAAATAACAGTTCTTTAATAGGGAAAGGAAAATATAAGGATAAAATAAACAATGCAGTACACTAGAACAACACTGACAGAGTCAGAACCCAACCTGACACCCTGTGGGTCAAGGTGTTGGTGGCAGTGCCATTGGAAATGTGGCTGCAGCCCTCCTGCAGTGTCAGGGGTGGCTCTGCTGGAGCAGGGATCTGTAGAGAAGGATGTATTCTTCCTCTGAAGATCCAGTGGAAGGAGAGGCAGCTGCTGTTCCTCTGGGAATCCAGTGGAGAAGCCGTGCTGGTGTCTCAAAACCTCTGGATTATATCTGGGTAGCAATGCTTGGCTCCTCCCTCTGGGCGGAGCATCTCACAATGGGATGCTGTAGTTCTTGTCAGCCATGCACTGATATTCAATAGCTGTTATCAGCAATGTCCCCTCCCGAGGGAGGTGTGATTGTGGTCACTCTAAGACAGAGATAAGGCAAACTGCCCACTTGACAAAGGTAATCTGCCATACAGATGGTAATAGAAAACATCTTGCATTGCAATCTGGAACAAATGCATCTCCTCCCACCACAGGCCTGGGCTCCAGCAGGAAGAAGCTAAAGCCCATTTGAAACAGGTGACTATGACCACACTAAAAATGTCTTGGCCCAATGGATTCAACTGCACCAGTGGTGGCACCCACCTGAATCCTCCTAAGTGGGAATTTCTATTCCTACAAATCCCAAAATCCCAGACTGGTTTGTGTTGGAAGGGACCTCAAAGCCCATCCAGTGCCACCCCTGCAATGGCAGGGACACCTCCCACTGTCCCAGGCTGCTCCCAGCCCTGTCCAGCCTGGCCTTGGGCACTGCCAGGGATGCCCAGTGCTCCAGGGCAGAGGGAAATAAGGAAGGGCACACCCTGAGTGACCTTGAGGCAGCTGAGTATCCTGTAAGTGCTCTGCAATGAAGACACTTCACCCTGAGCTGCAGAATGCTGGTGTCACACGTTGTGCTCTATAATTACAGTGTTTCCATTGCAGACTCAATTTTTAGGGGTTTATAACTTTTCTTATGACAGTGAGCAGCAATGACCTGTTTCTGCATTCGAAGCAGGTTTTAAGGTCATTATGTGAGTGTTAACTTTCTGCTACATTGTGTTGTAATGGAATGAGTCTTTCAGAGGAAAAGCATTCCACAGGATTGGCATAAATGAGCACATTCATCTTAATTTTTGCATCTACTTAATTTCAGGAACTTTTATAATTAAATGTTTGGTTGCACTGGCAAATAGAAGAAGCAAATCCTTGCCATCATGAAAACAGTTCCATTCCATCTGTGTGCTGTGCTGTGGAGGAATCAAAATAGCTTTACATGGAACTTGTCGTTAAAAAGCCAATTTTTCCATGCTGGAAGAGCAGATGGATGTTATTTTCTCCATGTTCCTTCTCACAGGCATTGGATCCTGCTCTCCAGCTGGTGTCCAGGGATCACCTGCTTGGGAACGTGCCCTTCCCCAGGCACATTTTCCTGCACTGCTGGATTGGGTTTGTGGCAGCATCAGGAGTGGGATCTGCCACCCTGGGTTCCAGCAGAGCTGTGGGAGGTGTGGCTGTGGACAGTCGTGGCCATGGGGACAAAGCAATGCCCTGCTCTCCACAGGGACACACGAAATCTTCTGCTTCCCACAACTAAAGTACATGAGCCACCCAATGCATGACCCTTCCCCAGGCAACAAAACTGCCCAGGAGACCACAAACTGCACTGAGAAGAGTCTGGGTTTTGCCTTTTTCCTAGAAGGGACCATCATGCTTTGTAGGATTCCCCCTGGGATCATTGCTCAGGTGCTGGGCTGCAGAGTAAACCAGGGCAGCTGAGCTGAACTTGAGTTTCTCTCAGATGTGTGATTCCACCTTGACTCACAGCCAGAATTTCTGATTTTCCTTTAGGGAACCACCACTCTGGAGTGGGAAAAATGGATTGTTACCAGAGCTATGGATCTTGCAACCTGCCTGTAATTGGTGACCCCACAACTGGAAATCATTTCCTATTGGGAACATTTCCTATTCCTCTAGCAAAAATCTGCCAGCATGTTGGACAGATGGGAGAGAAAGAGAATCATTCAGAGGCTGGGAAACAGCATTATAATCCAAAACAGGCACTCAGCCTTTTTTATCAGTCCAAAAGACATAACTCATGGATTTCAAGTTCTTCCATGGGCAGGGGAGCTGGAATGGCAGGTGAGTGTTAGAAAGGTGTTTGTGTGCACTGAGGTCACAGCAGGGATTTGTAGGATGAGGGTTAGAGAGTGGCTGGTGACAATTAGGATTTTTCCATGGAAAGTTAAAGCAAAGGTATTTCTGAACCCTTCTGCCCACTGTCTCCAGGCTTCATCCCCTGAGCACCTCTGCCTGTAGCAGTGGGACCTTGGGGTGTTACTGAACCAGGACAGAAGTGATCTCCCCCCTGGAGAAGAGATCTCCTCACTCCTTGGGCAAATGGGAAAGGAGCAAAGAAATGACTTCAGGGGGCAGGGGCTGTCTCAGGGTGTCCTTTTGTAGAAGCTCCCTGGGAGCAGAGCTGAGCACAGCCCCTCTTCAGACCTTTATCAGAGTTCACAGAGTTAACTGAAATATTCCTGCTCCTACAGCTTTAATTCATTCAGAGTCGCTCACAAGCTTCTGATAATAAGACCTAATTTATAATTAGGCTTTATCAGTAATCAGTTAATTTATAGAACCCTAATTCTCACTAAGGTATTTCAGAGGCTTTGCTTATTACAATGTGGAGTTAATGCCCATACACAACCAAATCACAGTGATAGGAGGGAAACAAATTTCAAGGTAATCCTACTCTGTGACTGCTTGGGTTATTTACTTGGGGTTTCATGGAACAGGCAGGAACATTTCAGCCAGGGACAGGGGACCTCCATCCCTCAGAGGTGTCAGGGTGGGCTATCAGTGACAGGTGACCTCCCCTGTGCACTGAGCCAGCTGCAATCTGCCAGGGATTCCCAGAGCTGGAGATGTGCTGGGAAATGAGTCCCACACAGTTGGGAGATGCTGATGGGGAGGGAGCCAGGGCTGAATGTGAGACTTCACCTCCAAGGCTGAATCAACAGCCACAGAAAGCCACAGAACACTCATCAGCCTCAGGTCTGATGGTTCCAGCACTGCCAGTAAAACTCCCAGACATGGGATATTTCTAGTGGAACTGAGTCGCTAAATGGATGGGCACTGTGCTCTTGTGCCTCTTTGGGATGCAAGGATGCAAGCCCAAATTTTTCCCCCTTTCCTGCAACCATGTCACCCTGCAAACCCATCTCCACCTTCCCACTGCCTCTCCCTGCTTTCAGAGCATTCCACAGCTCTGACTCCTGGTTTCTCACCCAGGCAGAACTTTGCTCTCCCACAGTTCCCTCCAAAGCACAGAGGAAAAACCCAGACAACTCCTCTCTCTCCTTCCTTTCAAATCTTGTTACTTAAAAGCAAGGCTGACTTGTAAGTGAAGGTTTACTTGTAGCATGGCTCTGGCCTGTTACTTGGGCTGAGGAGAGGGGATCTGTGGGAGAGCGACTCAGCTGGAGCAGGGGTACAGAGACATGAGAGATGCGAGGGATGTGAGACACCTGAGAGACATGCTGTGCCTGCTGCATGGGCACATCCTGGTGTGTGGCACTTGGGCTTGTTGTGCCTTAGAACCATGTGAACAGAAACCCAGCTAACTGCTGAAAAAAGCAGGGCTTTGGCAATGAAGAGCTCTCCTCTGCTCTGCCTGGGGTCCCTGCATTGCTCATTATTGCACCAAAATCCCATCACTGCCCATTGCTTGTGCTCTTCCCAAAGAAGCACAATCCACAAACACCCTTGCCATGCCTGCTTTCAGAGAATTGGTAACTATTTTAAGCCTGAGCCCAAGCCCTGGTGAGCCTGGGCTGCTGCCTTGCAGTGCAGAGCTCTCCTCACTGGACTGTCATTCCTCCAGTCCTTAAGCCCTCAGAGAACTCCCAGTCAACCAGTTTCAATTAAATTTCAATTAACAGATCTGAGCAAAGCGTTCTCTGCCACAGCATCACCAGAAGGGCTGGATTAAAGCACGGAGATGAGCAGCTCACCCCAAGGTCCTTCACTGTGGGACTGTGAGGCCATTGCAAACCTCCAAAAGGGGCTGTTCTGGTGGTGGCTGGGTCTGTGTGTGGCTCTGGCAGGGTTGTGGGGACCAGAAGGAGTCCCCATGCCAGCAGGGACCCCTGGCCTGCAGGAGTCTGTGGAGGGATAGAATGTAAGGAAATAGTGCAGAAGGTAATCTCTCACCTGAGGAGTTGCAGCTGTACTAATCACCAAAGATTAGGAACAGGCCTGCCCTTAATAGGCCACAGCTGTGTCCAATAAGAAAATGAGTGCTACAAAAGATTGGGGTAGCTGGTTGAGGAGAGAGGGAGTTTGTTGGCTGTGCTGTGAGGTGATATCCATGAGAAATCACCCAGAAGGTATGGAAGATTTACAATAAGATGACAACAGGAGTCCTGGGCCAGCAGTTGGGTGATGCTGCCCACGGGGCACAGCTGCACCACAGCCCTGCCCCAGCCTGGGGCGTGCAGAGCCATGGCCACACGTTCCACTCCATCCCTTCAGCTCCTGACTTCCCTTTGCTGTTGGACTGGGAGTGTCTCATTCACCATTTGTATTTGTTTTACCAAAGCCTTGTGAAGGGAGCTTTGTTAAGTCCTTCCAGGTCCCAGCTGTAGCAGCTGTGTCATGTCCCATCTCACCTCCCTTCCAAAGGCACCACTTTCCCCAATGCTCTCCCACCCCACCATGCCAAGGGATGTTCTGTTCTCTACACGTGCAGCAGCAGCTCAGCTCTGTTCCCCAGCCCCTGCCTTCCCCTTGGAATTCCACCTCTCCTCACTCAGATCCCTCCCACTCCCCAGTCCACTCCTAGGACAAGTTTTCTTTGGTCCCCAAACTCTGAGCCGCCTTCTCCTGGTGCCACATCACCCAATTCTCATTGCCTGTTGTTCCAGATTGCAATGCAAGATGTTTTCTATTACCATCTGTATGGCAGATTACCTTTGTCAAATGGGCAGTTTGTCTTATCTCTCTCTTAGAGTGACCACAATCACATCTCCCTCGGGAGGGGACATTGCTGATAACAGCTATTGAATATCAGTGCATGGCTGATAAGAACTACAGCATCCCATTGGAAGATGTGAGCCCAGAGGGAGGAGCCAAGCATTCCCACCCGGATATAATCTGGAGATTCTGGAACACCAGCACGGCTTCTCCACTGGATTCCCAGAGGAACAGCAGCTGCCTCTCCTTCCACTGGATCTTCAGAGGAAGAATACATCCTTCTCTACAGAACCCCCTTGCTCCAGCAGAACCACCCCTGACGCTGCAGGAGGGCTGCAGCCACATTTCCAATGGCACTGCCACCAACACCCTGACCCACAGGGTGTCAGGTTGGGTTCTGACTCTGTCAGTGTTGTTCTACTGTACTGCATTGTTTATTTTATCCTTTTATTTTCCTTTCCCTATTAAAGAACTGTTATTTCCTGCTCCCTTTTTTTTGCCTGAGAGCCCCCCTTAATTTAAAATTCATAGCAATTGGGAGGGTTTACATTCTCCATTTCAGGGGAGGCTCCTGCCTTACTTAGCAGACTCCTGTCTTTCCAAACCAAGACACCTGTGATTGCAGAGGAGCTGCAGCCTGTTGTGCTTTAATTAAGGTGTATTAGCAGTGGTTTGTTATTGATTTAGTGTACATTTGCATTAGCTGAGTACCTCCTGCTCTTATCTGATGGGCAGAGCAGGGATACAGAGCACAGGGCCTCTCTGCTGGAACTGGAGCAGGAGAAGGAGCAGGCCCACCTGGGTGGATCTGCAGAGCTCTGGCTGCTTGGCAGTGGCTCCTGGAATTGCCAGATGCAAATCCAGATGATAAAGCATGAAACCTGAAAAGCAGTTTTATTCAGACTGGCAGAAATTCCCAATCCAAGTCTTTCACATTTTGTGTTTCTGTCTGTGTTTCCTGGCTCACAGCTCAGAAAGTGCTGCGGCCTGTGCCCCTTCTTTGCAGGGTGGGAACCACCCAGCTCAGTAAAACACCCAGAAAATTGTGAGTTCATCCTGTCAGGGCAGGCTCATGGTGTGGGAGGTCAGACCTGGTGCCTCTGTGAGCAGGGGAACACCCTGGAGGTGTGCAGGGAGAGCTGGGGCTGTCCCCACCGAGCCCAAAGGGCAGCTCCTGTGCTCCAGGGGGTCCCTCCCGCAGCTCAGTGAGACCAGTCCTGGTACCACACCATCAAACAGAGCTCAGCACTTCCCCTCCCACCCCACAGGCTTTGCAGGAGGGGAACTCTCAGGCAGTGTCTCCTCTTGCCTGGTAAAGGTCTCCTGCACTCAGCAGGATTGTATGGTTATGGGGCAAGGAGAGGATGGGAACAGGGCACACCTCGGGGAGCTCAGTGAAACACCAGCAGAGGGGAGACAGGCTGGGCAAGAGAAAGTGGGGAAATGGCTCAATCTGCTGCAGCTGCTGGTCACAGACAGGCAAGGGTGTGGAATCACAGAATCAGAATCATGGAATAACAGAATTATAGAATCACAGTTATGGAATTATAGAGTCACAGAGTCATAAAATCATAGACACAGAATCATCAACCACGGAATCAGAATCATAGAATCTTGGAATCACAGAGTCATGGAATTATGGAATTATAGAATCACAGAATCATGGAATCACAGTCATGGAATCATAGAATCACAGAATCAAGGAATTACAGAGTCACAGAGTCCTAGAACCATATGATCATAGACATAGAGTCATGAAATCACAGAATCAAAATCATGGAATCATAGAGCCATGGAATAATGGAATCACAGAGTCATGGAATTGTAGAATCACAGTCATAGACCCATATAATCATAGAGACACAGAATCACGGAGTCACAGAGTTATGGAATTATAGAATCACAGAATCATAGAACCATATTGGCATAGAATCACAGAATCATAGTGTCATTAAGGTTGTAACAGACCTCCCAGATCATTAAGTCTGAGCAAACACCCCCATCCCCAAGGGGATCAGGGACCAGGAGACTGTGAAGGATCCCAGCTGACCAGATCCCAATACCTGCACCAAGCTGCACCTCACAGCTTTTGCTTGGTGTTGTGACATCTGTCACACGAAGCCAGGCACAAAGTCCTGACCCACACAGGATGTGTGGATGTGTCTGCAGTGACTGCACAGCTGTGGAGTGTGCGCTGGGAATGTGGCTGTTGGCCCAGCCCTGGGTGTTTGTATTGGCTGCCCCACAGTGTCTGTGGCTCTGCTCTCCAGGGCTGGCTGGCCTGGACTCTCCTCCCTGGGGTCCATGCTGGGTTTCCAGTCCCATATGCCCTGAGGAGCTGCAGGGCTGAGCCACACTGACCCCACTCTGCTCAGCAGGGTCTCCTTGAGAGCCTTTCCTACCACAGCATCAGCTCCTGTGGGCCAGGTTCTCTGGCTGGTACTGATGCAGCACCTGCACACTGAATTCTTTGAACTCTCCATCAGACCTGGTGCATCCCTGGTGTCTTTTGGGCACCTTGAGGATGGATGTGCCACCCCCAGGGGCTGAGGCACACACAGGGCTGCTGGTGCCACTTCCCCCCAGCCCTGGGCCAGTGTTCCAGCCCAGATTGCAACCCCATTTCACCATGGCACAGAAGCTGAACAGAATCAGAGCTGGTGGTGCCCATTGCACTTCTACCAACAATACTTCACTGCTCATCAGTAGGTCAGGGAGAGCTTTAGCTCAAAATGCATCCCAGAAAGAGCTGAGCCACCCACAGGACACAGCCCCACCTCCAGCAGGGCTGAACAAGACTTTTTGTGTAGCAGGAGGGTTTGCAGCTCCCAGCCCAGTGCCAGGGATGGACTCCTGGGGAAGGACCAGGCTCGTGGGCTGCAGCTTTAACAGCTCCTGAGGCTCTCCTGGAAGGGGAGCCAAACCCAGCCCAAGTCTGCAGGACTGCACAGCCCAGGGGCAGGGCTGTGCCCCGTGGCAGCTGAATGGTGTCCTGTGCTCTGGTGCCATCATTCTGACTTTGATAGTGAGGACAATGGCTCTCCATTAGACTCCTTACCCATGGCCATGATCCACGTGTGCCTCAGCACAGGGAACTGCAGCTCAGACTTGAGGAGGGCTCCCAAAACCAGCCTGAGAACAGCCTCAGCCTGTCCCTACTGAAGTCATGGAGGATTTATGGCAGACAGAGCCCAGGCAGATCCTTCAGTGCACAGGGAGAGCCCAAGATTTGGGCCAGCTTGGGCTGAGCACATCATGGGAGAACTTGAGTGTCTGACAGCCTGAGATCTCCAGGGTTCCACACGCACCCTCTGCCTTGGGGGAACAATTTAGCAGCAGGAGTGAACCCCACCCTGCTGGAAAACCCCAGCACGCATTGGGAAGTCCCATCAAGCAGGTTACCTGCAGCAAACCTGGTGGATCTGCCCCTGCAATGGCACCGAGGAGAGTCTGCTCTGCTCCTGCCCACACACAGCCAGGGGCACACCCAAGCGGGGCTCCAGCAGCATCCTGAGCTGCTGAGGGCTCCTGGAGACGTGGTTGAGGTCTGGCCAGCCCTGTGCTCCCAGCAGGAGGAGATGGGATGTGGTGTTCAGCAAATCCTGCTCCTCAGGCTGCCCAGAGCAGCTGGGGCTGCCCCTGGATCCCTAGCAGGGTGCCAGGCCAGGCTGGACGGGGCTCTCAGCAGCCTGGGGTGGTGGAAGGGGATGGAGCTGGATGAGATTGAAGGTCCCTGTAAGGTCCTTCCAGCCTCCCACACAAACTCTGGGGCTCAACAAGCAGCAATCATCGCCTCCCTGACACTCTGCTGCCCTTAGGCAGAACTGTGGAAACTGTAAAATCTCCTGTGCTCCCAGCCAGGGCTTCCTCAGGGCTTGGCCATCCCATGCCTGTGATCCCCTGATTGGTTTCTCCTCAAGCCAGGTCTTATGAGCTCTCAGAGAACATATCACACTTGAGATGCTCCCAATGGCACAAAATTAGCAGGATGGCTTCTGAGACAGTGTTGGAAACAGAAAAAGTTTTAATAAAAGACAAAAATAACAAAGCTCTTACAGAGAAAAACCCAAGCCAGGGGCAAGAGGTTCTTGCTCCTGCTAAAACACCCCACAAAAGCAATTATTTCCTTTGTTCTGTTCCCTTTCTAGTGGATTACCTAGGTGGGACCTCTTGGCCTCTGTCCAATAGACAGCCCCAGGTCTGAGGTGAAGTCCCAAAGGTCCTATGAGGTATCTCTGTACCAAATTGGGAGAGAAACTTCTGGGCTTTTTGCCTTTTTAAGCAAAGAATAATTTAGTCACTCCATCAACAGGGCCACATTCCTACAGTCCCCTCTCAGTTTTTGGTCTGTCCATGCAGTGTCCAACTCTGGTGTTTGCAGAGACACCAAGGGACTGCACTCAAATACTCAGACAGCTGTAAACAAACAGATCTTCAGGATAATTCAAAAGAAAACTTAAACAAGACAGAGCTGGCCTATATTAATCTCAACAAGTTCTCAGCAAAAAGAGCACATTTCCATATGGAGGCAGTTTCATCAGCTGACAGAGATGAGCTGAGTAACTCAGTCTGTTCCTCACTATGGATGTGGCAGCTATTTTAAATATTTGGGAGTTCAGAGTTATCTGCTCCTGCACCATTGTTTACATTGATTTGCAATGGTTCTTCATTGACCTTGCTGCAGAAAGCTCAAAGCAAATAAAACTGTCAGGCCCTCATTAGAAGATCTGGAACAACATCAGCCAATCCTGAGCATCATCCACCCCAGCAGCTGGAGCAAAGCTGGGTCTGCATCTACCTGAGATTGTCACTGCTCCTGTGGTCATTACTGGGGCTGTGGGGACATCTCCACTCCCACTCCAGACTGCACCTCCTTGGCCTGCAGTGGACACAAACCCAGCACAAACAGCCAATGTGGAGCCCTGCTGGGACCCTGGCTCTCCCCCTCAGCCCACACTCATCATTCTGTGTCTCACTGAGCTCTGAGAGCTCCACCCTGGCTGCTCCATCCAGGGCTGATCTGAATCCCGTGAATCCCTGCCTCAGCTGCCACCCTCCTTCCTCTGGGATTCCATCCAGAGATATTCCCTACCCCAGTTTTACACCCTGCCTTTGTGGCCATGTGACACAAATGTTCCAGCTGAAGTGACTGTTTCAGCCTCCACGAGAACACTCTGTCTTCACAAACTTGTACCTTTTCCCAAAATTCTCCTCTTGGAATGAATCTGCTCTGTGGAAAGTTGGAGGAAAATCAATCTGGCCACATTTACATTAAGAGAGAAGAGGAAAATTGTACTATTTTCCTACCTTGGAAAAGCCCCCAAACCCCTACATTAGAGATCCTTTCCAACCTCAGTGCCTCTGCTTCTGTGACTCTCCACCCAATGCAAGGAGCTCCTCAATCCTGACCCTACATCCCACCCAGCCCATGCAGAGGAGCAGCAAAGGGGCAGGGATGGAGAGGAGGCAGAGCAGAGAGGGCTGAGCCTTGTGACAGCGTTTGGTGGCCACCAAGCTGATCCATCAAGAGAAGAAAAGAAACTGTTGAGCAGACAAACCAACCTTCCCAGGCCCAGGCGGAGCAGGTTCCTTCCAGTGCACATTCCCACAGCTGGGCCATCAGTGAACTCACCTGCTGATCCTGGAATTGTCCAGAGGGTTTCAGCATTGGAGGCTGTGCCTGGATCCGTGCTGAGCATTCTCCCAGCAAATCAGATACAAACACAGCAACCCCAAAGGTCAGAGGGGAGGAGCAGGGAGGGGTTCAGAGCAGCTCCCAGGGATGGGCTGTGGTGTGGGGAGGTGGAAAAGGATTCAGAGGAACCCCCAAGGGAACACAGCTCCAGCTGTCCCCCCTCATGGGTGACTTGGGATATAAACTGTCACTGGTGTGCCCACACAGCAGAGCTCGTCTCTGAGAGTCACAACAAGGTACAGCTTTGCCTCAGCCATAACCATTTCTAGCTGGCTAAAACCAAAGGAAACTTGGTCCCCTGTTTAATGAAAGGATCTGTTCAGAGGCTTTCATCACTCACAGGGTTTTGAGCCACTCAATGGTTTATGTGACTGGGTTTCATCAGCTCGACACAGCTCAAAACCTTCTGGGATGGAAAAAAATGGTTCACAAAATGTGATGCTCCAGCAGAAGTAAACACAGACTTGCCAAATTACTGCAGCTTAATGAGTTCCCTCTCGTCAGCTGAACTGGTCTTGTGCATACCCTCTTTGAAGTCAAATGTACTCATGTAAGCACCCTGAGAGGCTTTAGGAAGGGATTCCTGCTTGGGCAGAGGTTCACAATGGCTGGTGCTGCCATTGTCAAGAATTAGTTGCTTTGCTAATATTTTCCTCCTGTCCTTTCCTCCAGTTGAGTCTCTGCTTCACAGCCTGGCTCCAAACAACATCCCTGAGCTTTTATCTGCAGGTGACAAACAGAGGCATACAAACTGGATTGGCAGGAACACAAAGAAAGCTTTCATCTCATCACTGCACGAGGCACTTACAGGAACTTCTCAAGGAAAAAAGAGATTATGCATCAACATTGTGAGCATAAAGACAATTTAAAAGGGATGTTAAGAAACTTCATGTCAGGAAAATATAGAACATCTGCAAACAGATGAGTATTCAGTAATAAGCTACGTCAATGATCTGGGAGGAAAGAGGCTGTTTTCTTGCAGTGACAAGCCCAGAGAACATCCCAAAGGGGATTTGAACAAGCTAAAGTGCTCCTTGTGGTCAGAAAGCTCAGCTGGCTGTGTGCTGCACTTGGGGTTGTTGGGCTGGGCCTGTTTCACCTGCTCCAAGCTCTTTGCTCCTCTGCCACATCTCACACCTGAGGCAGGTCTGACCCAAGGCTGGAACAGGGAACTGTCCTGCAAGATTTCTGGACTTCACACACATACACCCTCCCCCAACACTCAGTTTCATGGCAGTTTATGGTATCTTACCCCCAGCTTTGGCGGGGGGTGACAGAAGCAGCTGGACAGTTGCATGCTGTCCTATGGTCCCTTCTGGGTGAGTGACCCTGCAGGAACACACAGAGTGACTGTGATTATTATAATAATCCAGAAGGACAGGAAAGACTCACCTGCTAAAGAACAAGCTGGTTTAGCAGGTTGTTAGTCCACTAATTAGTGGATAACTAATGGCAATGCATGTTTGCTCCCAGCTGTCAGCAAACACCGCCTGCACTGGGGCACTGAAGCCTGGGAGGTGCTGCAGCCACTGGGAAGCACT
This sequence comes from Ammospiza nelsoni, assembly GCF_027579445.1. Classification (NCBI taxonomy): domain Eukaryota; kingdom Metazoa; phylum Chordata; class Aves; order Passeriformes; family Passerellidae; genus Ammospiza; species Ammospiza nelsoni. The sequence continues at coordinate 1,614,907 of NC_080652.1, read as the reverse complement.
GAGTGAATCCATGTGTCAGCACAAACACTGCCAGAGCTGCCAGGGTGACAGGGGCTCTGGGCTTCCCTGGCTGGCATCACCTCTGCAGGGCTCTGTGCCTCTGCCAGCTGGATGCAGCCTGGGAGCCAGCTGGATGCAGCACGGTGCCAGCTGGTGGGGCTGCCGCCTTCTCCCACTGAGTTTGCTGCCTTTGGCACGAGCACTTGGCAAGGAGATGGCCCAGAGGGTCACTGTGGTCCAGGGTGTCATCCCCTGGGACACCCTGGCATGAGCCATCCCCACTGCCTGAGGGATTTTGCTGATATCTTCACTGAGCAAGTCCAAAAAAGCCTCCCTGGGGGATTCAGCCAGCTGGCTGCTGCTTCTGCCATAGAATTTGTGATACACTTGTTCAAACACCTCCCTGCTCCTGCCCTGTGCCTGGACAGGCTGTCCTGACCTTCTCCAGCTGCTGTCTCAACTCAGGGCAGATCAGTGTCCTGGGAAATGGGGACCTGGGCAGGCTAGAGGATCTGCACCTGTGCTGTGTGCAATGTTCCACCCCTGGAGCTCAGCGCCAGCAGGTTGGCACTGGCACTGCTCCTCTGGGTTTAAGATGAAATCATTGAGGCCTCAGCACAGTCTGGAGCCTGTCCCACCAAACGTCCCTCTGCACTCCCAAGGAGGGCACTGAAGTCCAAGGAATGTGCTGCTCTCTGAGTCCTGTTGGAAGTGGCAGCCCAGGGCTCAGTCAGGGACTCCTGCCAGGCACAGCCCCAGAGCTCTGCAGGGTGGGCATCCACCACAGCACCCCAAAATCCACTCTCAAACCCAGGTTCCACATTTCAAGCACTGGCTGTCATCACAAGAGCTCTTGAGCAGTGCCTGCCCTGTTTTTGCAGTGACTCTGAGAGGAGGCCCTGCCACCTCCAGCCCTGTTTGTCCCTTCCACTGTGGCACAGAGGGAAACGTGTGAGCTGGCTTTCCCTGCAGTGCCTTTGGGGTGATCCCTGCATCCAGCAGGCCTGGCTGATAAGCAGGAGCAAATAGCTGGGGAAGTGGCCACATGTTTTGCTTCTTTCTCCATTGGAAAGTGGCTCCCACTGTGCCAGGAGGACGGGAGAGCTGCAGGGGCAGTGGGAGGGGGCCCAGCAATATTGTACTCAGCAGAGTGCAGTATTTCCACTGAAATGATTCAAACTTCACTGGGCACGCAGGGTGTGAATTACCTGACTTGCAGCAGGTGCCTGGTGCTGCTTTGAGCACCTGCATGTTTGGCAGGGGTTCCTCCCCAGCACCCAAGAGCAGCCAGGCTCCTCTGAGGGCTGCATTGGCACAGCCCTTGCAGGGACACGGGTAAGGGTTAGGGTAAGGGTTAGGGTAAGGGTGAGGGTTGGGTTAGGGTTAGGGTTGGGTTAGGGTTGGGGTTGGGTTAGGGTTGGGTTAGGGTTGGGTTAGGGTTAGGGTTGGGTTAGGGTTAGGGTTAGGGTTAGGGTTGGGTTAGGGTTGGGGTTGGGTTAGGGTTAGGGTTGGGTTAGGGTTAGGGTTAGGGATAGGGTCAGGGTGAGGGTTAGGGTCAGGGTCAGGGTTATGGTTAGGGTCAGGGTTATGGCTAGAGTTAGGGTCAGGGTTAGGGCTAGGGTTAGGGTTAGGGTTAGGGTTAGGGATAGTGTTGGGGTTAGGTTTAGGGACAGGGTTAGGGTCTTCCCCGGGCTCAGAGTCCCCTCCTCAGGCTGCCCCCAGGCCCTGCTGGGGCTCCACCTGCCCACCAGTGCTTGTCAAACCCAGCCATTCCCCCCAGATCTAATTTTTATCTCAAGGGATGCCTTCCAATGAGCTCAGGCTGCACAAACCCAATCTGCTCTGGGGCCAGGCTGTTTTGTGCCTTCCCAAGTTAGGCATGAGCTGTCTGTGTGTCCTTCCAGGGTGTGGCACCAGACACCTGTCCCCATCCAGCTGAGAAGGAGCTGGGCTGCAGGGCGGGAGGGAAGGGGGCTCAGCACACAGTGATGGGAAAGCTGCACCTCTCCCCTCTCGTGGCCTTGGGCTGCGCCCTGGCACACAGCAAGGCTTCTCTGGGGACCTAGGGCAGGGAAAGGAGGAGGAGGAGGCTATACAGAGCACAGGAACACATCTGTGCTGGGTCTGTGAAGGGCTTTACCGACTCCTGCTTACCTGGGGAGCACCTTCTACCTGCAAATATCCCCTTGAAGCAAACTATTTGTCTGTATGGGAACCCAGACAGCTGGAAAGACTTTCATGGACCTGCTGGTCACTACCTCTGAACCAGAGGTATCCAGTTTGGAAAAGCCATCTCTCTGCTTGGAGAAATTCCCCCCAGGATGGTCACACACATGAAGCATTGAATGGACACAGATCTTTCCCAGTGTTTATTCTTTGGGCTGTTCCTGTGTAGCCTGAATGAGACAGGTAAATCACAGAATCATTTAGGTTAGAAAGGAGCTTTAAGGTCATAGAATCCAACTGTTAACCCAGCACTGCCACAGTCACCCCTAACCCATGTCCCCAGGTGTCACATTCCCACATTTTCCAAACACCTCCAGGGATGCTGAGTCCAGCACTGCCCTGAGCAGCCTGGGCCAACACCTAAGCACCCATTAGTGAAGAAATTGTCCCTGATTTCCAACCTAAGCCTCCCCTGGTGCAACCTGAGGCCGTTTCCCCCTGTCCCGTCACTGGTTACTTGGGAGAAGAGTCTGACTTCCCCTGGCTGCTCCCTCCTGTCAGAGAGTTAGGGGGGGTGAGAAAGTTCCCTTTTTCTCCAGGCTGAGCCCCCTCAGCTCCCTCAGCTGTTCCTCATCAGTCTTAAGTACGTGGTCCTTCCTGCCATCAACTCCCTTGGCCAAGTTTTGACTGAATTTCTCCTTAATGACTCCAGCTTTGTCATTTTGAGGATGTTCCGGCAATAAGATATGACAAGGTGTGAATTATAGGACAATAATTCATGCCTGGAGCAGTGTCAGGCACAAGGCTGGGAGCTGAGGGCTGTCCATGCAGCTCAGTGTGAATTATTGCACCATAACTCACGCCGTGAGGACACGCTGAGGGACTAACCAGGGACCATCTACACAAAAAAATGGGTTAAAACTCTTCATTTGACTCAGCTTGCTGGATTAGAGGGGACATTATGCTCCCTGCAACATTCTTTTTGGTCCATCCCCGTGTTTTCTCTGCTGGAATTAAATGAAAAAGAGAAGGATGTGAAAGGGTGAGGAGTGTGAGGGGCTCCTTGCACTTGCAGAGCAGCTGGCACCATCCTGCTCCTCCTGCCCCTTCCCTGCTTTAATACCCCACACCTGATCCTGAAGCACCCAGGAGCTCAGCACAGAGCAGGAATCCCTTCCCTGCAGGGTGTCACACCTGGAGCTGTCCCATGGGCTGTGGGGAGCTTTGTCTGCAGCTGCACCTGAGCACAGGGCAGGAGCACCCGAGGGACTGAGCAAAGGGAAAAAGGAGTTTCAGCAGCACAATGGACAGCCCAAAACTGCCCCTGCCTGAGGTTGCTGGGCTGCTTCTGCCTCTCCACTGCCTTTGGTGGCTAGTCAGATCCAGGGGAGAGCTCTGGACAGGGCTTTGCTGAACATCTTAAAGGCTGGGGTTGAAGTTTTCATGCAGGCAGTTCACAGAAAGTCACACTTGTGAAATCTTTAATTATTTTTTTTTTTAATCTGAGAAAACAGCCCCCAGTAATAGTCATCCCTTCCTAGAAAGCTGCTACAGTTCAAAAATAAACCAGATGATTCTCCAGGGCTCTGTGGGATGCAATCTGCCTCCAGGAGCCCCCCAAACAACTCTGCTTTGCAGTAAACATGATCCAGCCTGCCCCTGTTTTGGGGCTTCAAAGACAGATGCCCTACAATCTCTTTCCAGGGTTTTTTCTGTTGAACAAGGAGGCAAATCCTCACCCTGCATTAAGAACTTCTCTCCCTGCAGGGGTGTCTCCAGTGCCTTGTGTGCAGGGACAGGCCTGGGAGAGCCCTGAGGAAGAGGAAGCTCCCTTCATCCCAGAGCTGGCCACCTCAGGGACAGGGCTGGGGGTGATCAGGGGTGGCTGTGACTGCAGTGGACCTAAGGCAAAAGATAATTTAAGGCTATCCAGAGCAAATTCCAAGTCATTATTCGGGCTTCAGTTGCCCAGTCAGTATAGATCTCATTTTGAAATGTCTTCAGGTTAATTGATTGCTGTTTCAGACAGCTATTGATTTTCAAATAATTATTCTAATCATTGCAATCCAGCTAGCTTTCCTTCCCTCACCTCAGGCAGTCTGAAAGCATTTCCTTGCAGAGTCCCACACAAGAGGCTGATTTTTAGTGTTTCCATTGGAAGACGAGGAACTGAGGCAGCACAAGGCTGGAGAAGACCCTGGGAGGGACAGGGAACCCTCCAGGATGTCCAGCCCTGCCCCAGGGCTGCTGGGGCACTCTGCGGATTGTCAGCAATGCCAGAGCTCATGGCAGCTCTGCAGGTTGGTCTCCACCAGCCTTGGGAGGAACCTTCTGGAATCTGGAGAGCCCAAAAGGACTCAGCTGCTCCTCAGGGTTCCTGTGTCCTTGTCCACTGGCCCAGAGAGCTCTGGATGAATCCCAGCCCTCAGGAGGCACCAACTCTGCCCCAGCCCTGCTGCTGACACCCAAGGGCTCCCTGTGGAACTGAGTGTTACAGATTTATTCACCATCTCCCTTGCAATGCCATTGAAATGTGCCAAGCAGGACCAGTAGTTCTTTCCCAGGATCTGCACAGATAGAAGATGCCATCTGAAAAACTGAATTCACTCTATTTTCAGCCTAAAACCAACCAAGAGGAAATAAAATGGGACAGAAATATAATGACAATGTTGATTTAAGAGTCAGTCATATTCAATAAACTTGACTTCTTAAATCACCAGTTTTCATTACACTCCTCAAAATTTTGAATTACTCTAATTGACCAAAAATATTTCAAATATCTTTATAACTTTAAAAAATTGCATATGGGCTGGATGGGATTCCCTATATTATTCCAGTGGGGACACAGTATCTGCTCCCCTGGAATTGCACAGGCAGGGGGATGGATGAGCTGGACAGCCTTAGGAGGGGCTGGAGGATCTTCTTTGTAAAAATAAATTCAGGAGCTCAGGAGTGTGTGAAGCAAGACAGGGAGAGACATAAAGAGAAGGAATAGCTGGGATATCTCCTCTGGCCATAAAGGACAGAAGGACAGACACTGAGATGGAGGGCAGGCTGAGCAGGCTGGCAGGTGGCACCGAGCTGAGGGTGCAGTGACACTCCTGAAGGAGGGGACACCACACAGAGGGACTGGACAAGATCAAGAGGTCGCCCATGGGAAAATGATGAGGTCTGATCGGACCAAGGGCAGGTGCTGCACCCGGGTCAGGGCAACCCCAGCCATGAGCACAGCCAGAACTCCCTGGGAGCAGCTCTGGAGCAGCACCTGGGGGTTCCTGGGGGGGAAGCTGGACCTGCCCTGGCCGTGTGTGCTGGCACCCAGAAGGCCAAACACGTGCTGGGCTGACCCCCAGATTCTGCCCCTGTGCTCAGGTGAGATCCCACTGCAGAGCTGGGTCCCAGTGCAGCAAGGACCTGGAGCTGCTGGAGACATCCAGAGGAGACACCTGAGATGCTCCAGGGCTGGAGCCAGGCTGGGAGAGCTGGGGATGCTCACCTGGAGAGGAGAAGCTCCAGAGAGAGCTCAGAGCCCCTGCCAGGGCTAAAGGGGGTTTGTAAAAAGGAGAGGGACTGATTACATGAGCACATAGAAAAAGAGGTGGCAGTTCTAAACTAAAAGAGGAGAAACTTAGATGTTAGGAGGAAACTTGTCCCTGGCAGGGTGGCAGGCCCTGGCACAGGGTGCCCAGAGCAGCTGTGGCTGCCCCTGGATCCCTGGCAGTGCCCAAGGCCAGGCTGGGCAGGGCTGGGAGCACCTGGGACAGTGGGAGGTGTCCCTGCCATGGCAGGGGTGGGAAGGGAAGGGAAGGGAAGGGAAGGGAAGGGAAGGGAAGGGAAGGGAAGGGAAGGGAAGGGAAGGGAAGGGAAGGGAAGGGAAGGGAAGGGAAGGGAAGGGAAGGGAAGGGAAGGGAAGGGAAGGGAAGGGAAGGGAAGGGAAGGGAAGGGAAGGGAAGGGAAGGGAAGGGAAGGGAAGGGAAGGGAAGGGAAGGGAAGGGAAGGGAAGGGAAGGGAAGGGAAGGGAGCTTTCAGGTCCCTTCCATCACAGAAGTGGCAATTCTCTCTATTTCCTGCATTTGTGCCACCACACCCCAAGCTGGGGGCACTGCCCATGGGGTGCCCAAAGAAATCCTTTTCTGCAGGACATTGCTGTGGGAGGTGAATGCTGGAGACCTCCTGCAGGCAGTAATAAAACATCAGTGGCATCTCTAAAAATTATCTATGATAATTTTCTAACACAAAAGAGATGGCACCTAACGTGAGGTAATTCTATTTTAGATCTTATTATGATGGATAAAGATGAATTGATCACTGAACTAGAAATCGGTCGTTGCCTGGAGACCGGTGATCATGACCTGATTGCATTAATTATGGGATAATAAAGGACAGTCCCAACCAGTAACATATACCTGGTGCTTCTCCCTGGATCTGAGAGGCTGAATAAAGAGCGAGGGAAACTCGCTGGGAAGAAAAATAAACATGAACATAAATGAGTGAAAAATAAAAGTTCCCACTAAGAATTCTCAACCTGGCGAAAAAGTTCTATTTGTGACATAATCTTGGAAGAATGGTGTTTGATTTTGAGATCTCTCTAGGTGAAAATGAAAGCAGCAATTAGAAAAAGAAGTAGTGCATAAAGAATAGGTGGGGGAGAAAGAGAAAAACTAGTAATCAGGATAATTTAACATTTCTGAGTGGTGGGAAATTGATAAGGGAAGCCAAATGCATTAAAGAAAAATCTGGCTGATGAGTTATAGGAAACAAGAGATGTTATTATCAACAAGAAAAAGAACCCTAATTGTGGTCCCTGCTTCTACATGAAAAAGATGATAAAAATGATAAAATTAGATAGTAAAATTAATAACAGTGTCACGAGAGGATCCAAAAATGTCAGAGTGTCATTATCTTGGTCAAGCAGCTCATAAACTCCTCAGGGCATTGGAGGAAGCTTAAATTTAGAGAATCTACAAGAGACTTTTTCCTCTGAGGGCTTTGGGGCACTGCAGCAAATGGTCCATGGCATCCTGCAAGGGCTTGCTGAAACCCAGCATTTCCCCCCTTTGGGCACAGGCAAACTGCCCTTGTTCTGAGCCTCTCCTCTGTCACTGCTCTCACAGTGTTCAAAAATAATGTCCTTAAAAATGATGGCCAATTGCCCTCCCTTACTCTGTAGATCTTATCTGGGGACAGCTGCTGGCTCATGGCCTGCTGCTGCAAACACTGGGGGAAAGCCATCCAAACCATGATTATTTTGAATGGAAACCTGAGATTATTTGTATAAGCAGCATTATGAGAAGAGCTGGACCCCTGGCAGCCAGCGACACACTCATCCTTGCAGGCAGCGATGAAGGAGAGAACAGGATCAGCTCACGTGGGTGGGATGCAGGGTTTGTCTCCAAGCAGGATGGTCCCACTCCCAATGATGCCACAGCTGTGTCACCAGCACCTCTCTGGCCATGTCCAAGTGTCACCTGAGCTTGGGAGAGGTTTTCCACCCTGTGCTCACCTTCAGGAGGGAGGCAGGCATGGGCAGTGGCCTTGTCCCTGAGATCCAGGCCCCAGGAGAGGACAGGTAAGCACCAGGTGGGACAGTGACAGGGCTCAGAGCCCCCCCAGGTGATGGAATGCTGTTCCTACACACACCTGGCACAACAGCCCCTGGAGCTTGCAAAGGCTGGGAATTGTATTTAAGCCCACAACTGTCCCACCACGGTGCTGCAAAATGGGTGAAGGTGGATCCTGCACCCACAGCCAGCCACAAAATCCCCTTTGAGTCAAAACTTTACTTGTCTTACTCATTCATTTGCATTTCTACAGTATCAGGAGGTTCCCTTGGGGACCTTGGCACAAATTAGATGCTCTGGGTCTCAAAGAGCTTCCAGTGTCTCCAGCAAGTGGAAAAGGTGGAAAGGCCCCTCTGCCCCAGCCTGGAGCCCTGCACTGGGCTTGCTGTGATCCAAAAAGTGCAGAATCTGGCATTTTGCTTTGTTGAACAAGCTAGAATTGGTCTCATCCCATCCATCCAGCCTGTCCCCATCCCTCCCAGCCGGGAAGGGAAGGGAAGGGAAGGGAAGGGAAGGGAAGGGAAGGGAAGGGAAGGGAAGGGAAGGGAAGGGAAGGGAAGGGAAGGGAAGGGAAAGGCCCCATCCCTCAGGTGCCCTGGGCCCAGAGCCAAGGGGGGCCAAACTCAGCATCCACAGGGTGACTGAACAACAGAATCATGGAATGGTTTGGGTGACAAGGGACCCGAAAGACATCTTGTTCTATGGCAGGGACACCTCCCACTGTCCCAGGCTGCTCCCAGCCCTGCCCAGCCTGGCCTTGGGCACTGCCAGGGATCCAGGGGCAGCCACAGCTGCTCTGGGCACCCTGTGCCAGGGCCTGCCCACCCTCACAGGGAACAATTCCCAATTCCCAATATCCCATCCAGCCCTGCCCTCTGGCAGTGGGAGCCATTCCCTGTGTCCTGTCCCTCCATCCCCTGTCCCCAGTCCCTCTGCGCTCTCCCGGAGCCCCTGCAGGCCCCGGCGGGCTCTGCGCTCTCCCGGAGCCCCTGCAGGCCCCGCAGGGCTCTGCGCTCTCCCGGAGCCCCTGCAGGCCCCGCAGGGCTCTGCGCTCTCCCGGAGCGGTCTCCCCCGGGCACGGGGAGCGCTGGGCTCCCTCCGGGCTGCAGCCCCTGGAGGCGGCCGGAGCCGCTCCGCGCTCGGGGTTTGCAGGGCCGGGGATCCGCGCTCCGCTCCGGGCAGGGCTCGCCTTGCTCTGGAATGCAAAATGCAGCTTTCCAGAATGCCAGAAAGGTAATTTAAATGTTAAAACATTTGTGATTGCGTAAATTGCACGTATTATTCCAATTGAATTGTAGTGGGATTAATCTGACCTTAATAGAATACTACTAATAATTTATATTATTATCTTTAATAATATTAATTCTACTTAATTTTTTTTCCATTTACTTTGTTCATTTAAGGGCAGCTCCACTGAGTTCTGGAGCATTTAGCTCGTGGTGTGCAGCAGTCACTTATCATTTGCACAAGTGGGGATTCCACCAGGCAATTTTCAGAGAAATAAAGATCATCTTTCAGTGAAAAGAACTTTAAAAAAATTACAGTATTAAATGAGTATATATTAATGTGTCATATTTAGAATATAAAACAACCCATAATCTGTTCTGAAGTCTCTTCCACCCAAACATATACTTCTCCTTTTTTTCCTTCTAGAGGGAACTTTTATTCTGCTGTTTAACTTATTAGGCACTACCATTCCAACTGTTACAATAAAATTGTTAAGATCATAATGTCAGGGAAATAAAAACCTTGGCAGTATGATAGTGCCTTGTGAGCAGAGCATCACAGTTTGTTGGGGATGAATTGGAATTGCGCATTTCATTAGAATTTATATCACAAGCCAAGGGATGAAGCATTATTTCATTAAGTATCTTGAAATTTCACCAACCTAATGAAGCTGTCAAAATTCTATTAATAAAGCACTGGAAATATTTATTTGTTTGTTTGTGAGGATGCATTTGCTATTATTTAATGTTGTATTTGCAATTTGTTAATTTACGAGCGGAGGCGCGGCAGGAGGGGCTGGCAGCCAGGGGCTCCGGGTGCCCAAGGGGCTGCTCTGTCCTGGGGCCACCAGATCTGCTCATGGGGAGGGAATGGGACACTCTTTACCAGAGCTCAGCACAGCCACACGCTGCCACCTCCGTTTTAAAATGCATTTTTAAACGTGCCCTTTCCTGCTTACTCAATTTTACCTTGTTTTAATTCTCAGTTCATCTCTGAGGGGGTGCAGAGCTCAATGCTCTGCTGATGTTGAGTGAGAGCTGTGTTAGCCACTGTTTGTAATTACCAGTGCCAGAGAAATGCCCAGTTTTAGTTTTCCTGAGTGCCCTTCGTGAGGATCCACGGTTTCCTTGCACAACTGGATTGGGCACAACTCAGACTAACCCGAGGTGGGTCAGCAGCTGTGGCAGGATTACAAATGACAGCACTTTACATTCTGGTCAGGCTCTTTGTCTTGCCTGGGCCCAGGGAAGTTTTGGGGTGGTTTTGGGGTGATGCTGTCTGCGGTGGGGCGGCTCAAAGGGCTCTCCTGGCGTATGTCTGGCAGGGACACATTACTCACACACAGGGAAGCTGGGAGTGCATGGTTTGAGAGTGCAAATAAAATTAATCACACCACTCAGTCATGTATTATTTAGTATATTCTGTTTGTGATGCTGACAAACAGCCAGGAAATTTTTCTCTTCATCCTCCTGCCCCATAGCCCACAAGAGATGAACTAAAGGGGTTATAATGAATTTAAAAGACAAGTTTATGCTTGTTAGTCAACCCATGGCTTGTGGACCAACTCTCCCATGTGTGTGGCTGCTTCCTGTTGGTACAACCCTCCCAAGTTCTCTGCTTCACCCCAGCAGAGCAGCGTGAGAGCCCCAGTGACACCGGACCACAAGGGCTGCAAGGGAGGCAAATCCTATAGGAAACTGAAGGAAAACCCTGCAAACGAGCCTTGCTTAATAAACTTCCAGTTATGAAGTGTAATCTCGTAAGAGACCATTGTCAAATAAATTCTGCCAGTGAAATTCATACGTAAGATTTCCGTGAGTATTAATTACACAGGAAGGTTGCAGGGTCTGCATTACTCTGCTAATAGGATCTTCAGGAAAAAAAAAGACAGGTCTGCCACAATGTATTAGATTTGTTAAAGAACCAATTTTTAATTAGTTTGAACTGATAAGTTAATTAATGAAATTGCAAATACATACCCAGGACATGTGTTGCACACTCCACGCTGGATGCTGGGATTTTGCAGGGAGCACTCTTTAACGAGGGGATTGTGTGCCTGCCTCAAGTGCAGAATTCAGCATGGATCCCCAAATAGTGATTTCCATAATTACACAATTAAAGCAGAAAGACTCAATTTAAGGCATGCAAATATTCTTAATTCTGCTCTGCCATGCCACTGTAAAGAAGAGACAGATGAATCTGATTATGGGTCCAGAAAGCTACAATTCCTCTCTAATACTGAGCTGACAGTTGCCTGTTAAGGCAGAGCCGAGTCAGGATTTCCTCAGCAAACTGCCAGCACTTCTCCTAAGTACAACTTTAACTTCCCATTTCTTCCCTTTATACTGCTTAGCATGGGGATAACTGCAAATCACTTTAATCTAATTTACCCCAAAATAGTGATGATACATCTCTCAGTATAAACTACTTCTTAACATAACATCTCTCTAGGAGTATCAAAACCACATATGATTTTTCAATTAAAGCAGAAATTCAACCTTTTTTGTCTGAGGAATGCTTTGTTATCTTTTTCTAAGCTTACAGCACCTGATGTGTGGATAAAAAAATCCGTCTTCTGGGGATTTTCAGCTAAATCTATTATTTAAATCCCATTTATTAAGGTTCTTTGCTTCCATGTCGGAATTTTCTTGGACACCTTTTTCCTGGCAAACACAGCTGTGGGCTGAGCTGTGCCCAAGCACACAGCCCTGCCTCATGTGCCAGCCCAGAATGTCCCTGAGGCTTCTCAGCCAGGCTGGGGCAGCTCTCAGGGGCTTCTTCCTCCCAGTGTTCTCCCTCAGTCCAGCATGTATTTCTCAGACACAGGAAAGCAGAGCTGCACAAGCTCTGCCAGCAGCTCCAGCACCCCAACATCACCTCCAGTGTGGCCCCTGGGAGGGCAGGGGAGCTCTGAGCATCCTCCTGCCATAAGGGCAGGTGCCAAACGATTGCGGCTGCAACCCCCCCTGGTGAACCCACAAGTGGGGATCTGCTGTCCTGCACCTCCAGGCAGAGTCCCAGACTGGTTTGGGCTCCAAGGGCCTTAAAGCCCACCCAGTGCCAGCCCTGCCATGGCAGGGACACCTCCCACTGTCCCAGGCTGCTCCCAGCCCTGTCCAGCCTGGCCTTGGGCACTGCCAGGGATCCAGGGGCAGCCACAGCTGCTCTGGGCACCCTGTGCCAGGGCCTGCCCACCCTCACAGGGAACAATTCCCAATTCCCAATATCCCACCCAGCCCTGCCCTCTGGCAGTGGGAGCCATTCTCTGTGTCCTGTCCCTCCATCCCTTGTCCCCAGACCCTCTCCATCTCTCCTGGAGCCCCTTCAGGCACTGGAAGATGCTCCAAGGTAAAAGCAGGGTAAATTCCAACACTAGGAGGTGACCATTTCATTATTTGCTGGAGGTAGAAGGAAGCTCTTTGTTGTTGCAATAAACCTCTCCCTGTCAGCAGAAATGTGTTGTGTGGTCATTAAATAGTGGGGAACAGGTGTCCCATGGTTTGGGATTTTATTGCTTTGTAGTTTGCTCTGGAGAGTGTCATGTTTATACAACCCTAATGCTTTTAAAACCAAAGGTTTCTTGTTTTATATAGGTAAAATACACGCTCACATGCTTGTAAATGCTCCCACACCCTGGCATTTGCTCCTGAAATTCAGCTGCGTACTGAGCCCTGCACAGCTCCAGCCTCTTTGCTCAGGAGGAGCAAAGCCCCACCTGCATCCCAGCTCTCACCATCAGCTCCACAATCAGAGGCAGGGGCTCTCCCTGGAGTTTCCCCAGGACATGGCTTTATTGGCATCATCCAAACAGAGCCCATCCCAACCACTCAGCCGATTTCTGACAAGGCTTTGATGCACTTGAAGGACTCATTAATTGTTGAGCAGGGAAAGATTTTGTACCTGAATCTGAATGTTTTTGGAGCTCTTGTTGCCCACAGTTGGTTTTCAGTGCATTCAGCCCATTGCAGAGATCCCCAGTCTGTGCTGCAGCTCACACTGGTGCAGATCTTTCGAGTGCTCAGGGTGCACATGGTCCTGGCAAAGGAGGGGATGAGAGTGAGCACAGCTGAAAAGGAAGGAGCAGCCCAGTGCTGACAAGAACAAATACAATCCAACACTTCCTTTCTGTACAACCATTGGCAAACACTTCTGATGAGCTTTAATGCCTCAGAGCGAAGCAAACAGACGGCGACGGGGTCAGGAAGAGTGAAGTGGGGATTTATTTTTTTCTGCTGGTCTCACAAATATCTTTGCAGATAGCAGTGATTATAAATAGTCCTTTGGCCATTTCCTGACTGTGGTTTGCCGACTCTTCCTTATTTATAGCAGTGATGAGGAGTGTTCAGCATTTTGCCCCAGCACGGGGTTCAACCTCAGCGTTTTGGGCACAGATTCCAAACTTCAGAGTGGGCATTGGATCAGAGGGAACCCCACATCCCTCAGGGATAACCTATGGCCCAGATGTCTGAATGCTGTGATGGATGAAGGGGATTGTGAACTCTAGATTTACATAGGAAGACTGCTACCAATAATTTCCTCCTCCAGACTACTGAGCACACATCCCACAGAGAGGCTCCTCACTGGAATCAGCACGAGTACCTTATGCAGGATCCCCATCACCTCGCTGGGCTTTGCCTCCACTGTGTTGTATCTTTGTTCTCAGGTGAGCTTTCATAGAATCACAGAATATCCTAAGATGGAAAGGGATAAAGGATCATCAATACAGCCCCTGTCCCTGCCCAGCCCCCCCAGCAGCCCCACCCTGGGCACCCCTGGCAGCGCTGCCCAAAGGCTCCTGGAGCTCTGGCAGCCTCGGGGCCGTGCCCATTCCCTGGGCAGCCTGGGCAGTGCCAGCACCCTCTGGGGGCAGAACCTTTTCCTAATACCCAACCTAAACCTCCCAACTTTTCCAAAATGGAGTTAGCTGTGGACTGCAATGATCTTCCAGGGGCTGACATCTGCCCCTGACTCGTTTGCCCAGCAGCTGTCCCCGCTACCACCATCCCTGACCCCACAGCTCGAGCAGAAGTCCAGGCTGCAGAGAGCAAACTCCAGGACACTCCATCACCTTGGGATGGATGCTGTGCAGGCTCTGACACTCACACAGAGTAGCAACTGTTAGTGCTGCCTGCCTTACAAACAGCCTGTGGGGAATACAGGAGAATACAGCACAGTAAAAGATTCTCAAGCCTGCAAAACCAGCCCTTGCATGTATGTGCATTGTCATAATCTTTGATCATATTATCACTTGGGATTATTGCAGCCAGGACACCCTTACCAGCTCATGGGAGGTGGGCGTCCTACCAGGATGGAATTCCCAGTTTGAGATGACTACAGAGCTTCCCTGGAAAGGTGAAAGCATTGCTGCTGCTTCATCTTAAGGGTAAGAAAGGAGGGAGAAGTCACTGAGTTACCTCTGGCAAGCCCAGTGCCACACAGATGTCCCAGGAGGAATTCAACCTTTCTGGGCTGGGAATCCCACAGAGGTGTGAGCACCACTGTCCTCTCTGCCTGCAGACACCTGAAACTGGAGTAAGAAAAGTGATTGACCTTTCTTGGAAAGCGTGTTCTGAAATGTGGTCTGGAGAGCTCCTGGCTGCAATGAGCCTGTCAGTTGCTGTTACCCAGGAAAGGTCTGAGGGCACTTCAAAATAAGGATGTGGGTTTTCAGGCTTTGGTCACTGATCATGAGGAAGTTCTGAGAGACAAAGGCAAAATTTGGTACCAGTCAGTACAGAGGAGCCCATTGGATGCTATTGGAGTGGCAAAACTAAAAAATCTGTCCCAAACAGGTCACCTCATCAGAAGGGACTTCAGCCTGAGTGATCTCACTCTGCCAGGAATAAAACACGCTTGGAATTTCCCAGGCCTAATCCATAGAAATTTCCTAATCAAGAATTTCTTGACTTGCAGAATTTCTGCATCGGACCTCACCCCATCAGAGGAGAAGGGGCTGTCCCTCAGGCAGGAGAGGTCACCAGTTATGGTGTTTGTTGTGTCTAAACAGCACGAGATTGGCAGCAGGAACACAGGAGGATTCTGAGGTGGTTTCACAAAGCCAGGACCAACCAGCAGCCAAATCCCTCAGGAGGGAGGCTTTGAACTCTGAGATCTGACCAGAACTGTGGACCCTCAACCCCTCCACCCAGAGTGACATCTGTGTTTGCTGAGCAGTCAAAGCAGACTGCAAAGCCATTGCAAAAACACACATGGCAGAGAAGACCTGCTTGGGGTCTCTGTGAGTTTCACAGTTGGCACTCCTTTTCTGCATCTATTCTGTCTCCAAGACCACAAGAAATGCAAGGTTTGGCCTGAGGAAGCTTGGACAGCTCAAACCTTGTCCTTCCAGAGGGAAGAGGGTCCCCAAGGAAGGCAAAAGTTTGATTTATCGTGGACATGGGAGGCAGGAGGCTTTTCCATGTTAAAAATGGATCAAATGGAAGCAAAACAGGGTCAGGCTCAAAGTGAGAAGGTGACGAATGGTTGGCCAAGTCACCATGAGCTGTGATGGGTTCTCCAGTGCTGAAGATGCTCCAAAGCACCCAGGGATGGCTTGAAATGTGCCCTCAGCCACCAGGGACACAGCGGGGCAGGCATCTTTTACCTCCAGGCTTTTGGAGGTCAGTGACAGGTTTCCAAAGACACAGTGATGTTGAGGATATCTCCAAGCTTCTCCCCATCCTGCAAACTCCGTGTCAAAACAGCATTTTCCCCCAAACCCTCCTCAAACATTTGTTAAACACCAAATTTTGCTTTAGTCTGCTCCACAGGGGATTCCTTCTGGCTGTGCTTCATGCCAGCTCTGGGGCTGAAACCTCGTGAGTGGTTTCTGCTCTTGACTTCCCACATCCCTTCTAAGCTCATTCAGAAAACATCTTCCCTTGCCCAACGTCTCCACCAATTCCCCTGCCCCTTTGTTTTTATTTAGCTCTGTAATTACATTATCTGACCATACAGCGATTTGGAATGAAATCTGCATAAAAGATATTAAGAAAAATAAATCTGTGTTTTGCAATATCTTTGAAGATATCTTTAGGCTGGGCAACGAGCAAAATCAGCATTTGGCTTTCTACAAATCCTTGGTTTTGTGGAGCTCTTGGGAAAGACGGTTTCATGGGCTGGGACAGGAAAATTCACAAGTTCAGATTATTTTATTAATACTATTAATAACTATTCTTGGCACTGCTTCACAAGGAAGAAAACACCAGGTATGTATGAGATGTAATTATGTTTATAGTTAATGCTGCGTGCTTTCCAGGGGAAGAAAAGCACTGATTTTTTTGCCTTTCTTTTTGGAGGAAATTAACAAAGTTTGCTGACGAAATTAAGAAAGTTTGCTGAGCAGCAATGAGTGTTGTGAGCACGTGGTGAGGAAAAGCTCTTTGTGGAGGGTGTCGGGATGAGTTTTGTGTGAGGGTAGAGAAAGGCTTTCCCCTGTTTTGTGTTGTGGCAAAAGAGCTCTCAAACATGAGAGGACCAAGAGCTGGGAGCTTCAAGGCTAGAAGGGCAGGGGGTGATTTCAGCCCTGGGTGTGCTGTGGGGGAAAGAAAGAGTTGGGGGACAGGAGGCAGGGGTGATGCTGCCCAAGCAATTTGGATAATCATGGAATCACAGACTTTCCTGAGATGGAAGAAACCAACAATGATCATCGAGTGCAGCTCCTGTCCCTGCCCAGCCCCCCCAGCCTGGGCACCCCTGGCAGCGCTGCCCAAAGGCTCCTGGAGCTCTGGCAGCCTCGGGGCCGTGCCCATTCCCTGGGCAGTGCCAGCACCCTTTGGGGGAAGAACCTTGCCCTGTTCTCCAACCTGACCCTCCCTGACCCAGCTCCAGCGGTCCTCTCGTGTCCCTTCTGGCGGGCCCTCTGTCCCCTCTCACCCCGCGTCCCCTCGGATGCCGCTTCGTCCCTGGACCCTTCCCCACGTGCTCAGTGAGGTGTATGAGGGGTGCGAGGCCTGGGGAAGCCGTGCGGGACCCGGGCTGTGCCCGCAGCTCCCACCGGCCGGGCTCTCGCCCCCTGCTCAGCCCGGGTTGGGGCCGGGTTCCGCGGGGCCCGGGTCCGCAGCCCGCATCCCGCCGCACACCCACCCACCGCGGGACACCTCCCGGGGGGCGCCGCAGCGCGGAGCGGCCCCACGGCGCCGAGCGGCCCCGCGCCCGCCGGGCGGCGGCCGGGCCGGGCCGGGCCGGGCTGCGCGGTGCCCGGCGCGGGGGCGGAGGGCAGCGCGGGGCCGGCCGGGCGGGCGGCGGGGCTCCCGCGCCGGGCCAGACTCAGCCCCTTTCTCCCGGCGCCGCCGGCTGCGAGCGCGCTGCGGCTGGAGCTGCCCCCAGAGCGGCTCGTGATGGCGGCGGCGCGGGCTCGGCAGCGGGAGGCGCCCGCCCAGCGCTGCGCGCCGCGCCGCTAGCGGCAGCGCCCGTGCCCGCGGCGGCCGCCCCGGCCCATGCCCCGGGGGGAAGGGGGGCTGCAGCAGCCCGGCGAGCCGCCCACCCGCGCAGCGGGGGCATCGCCCCCACTCGCCGCTCCTGGGAGGGCGGAAAGGAGGCAGCGGCGGCGGCGGCGGCGGCTTTGTGCGCGGCGGGCGGATCGCAGGCCGCGGCGGCGCGGGGCTCGCCTGCTCCCGCCCCAGCCCCATGAACCAGCCGGACGGCTCCGCTCCGGCGGCGGCGGCAGCGCAGGTACGCGGCGGCCGGGCGGCGTGTCCCCGGGGGGAGGCGGAGGGAGCGGGGAGGAAGGGAACGGAAGGGAAGGGAAGGAGGGAGGGCGGCAGCCGCAGCCGCCCCGTCGCGGAGCCCCGGCGGCGCTTTGGCGCAGTGCGCGGGGGCAGCGCCGGCAGCGGCTCCTCGGACCCCGCGGTGCCGGAGCCCGCGGCCGCTCGGACCGGCGGAAAACAAAGCGGAGCTCAGCAGCCATGGCGGGGACGAGCCGCCCCTCGGCCCGGCCCGGCCCCGCACCCCGGCCCGGCCCGGCCCGGCCCCGCCGCGCTCCGCACCCCGCGCCCCTTCCCGGCCCTTTTTCTTTTTCTTTTCCTTCTTTCTTTTTTTTTTTTTTTTTTTTTTTTTTTTTTGTTTTAATTTTTTTTTTTCCTCCTTCTCTTAATTTTTCCTCCGGAACGTTTTGGTTTTTTTTTCCCCCCCATTTTTTTTCCATTAAAACGACGCCACCTAGAGGAGACTATTTCGTAAATAAAAAAAAAAATTAAAATTGAAAAAAAAAAAAGGAAATATTCTGCTATTTCTAAATTTTTTTCCCAGAAAGTTGGGGCTGGATCCCCTATGTTGGGGTTCCTCCGGCAGCTTCCGCAGCCCCCCGTAAATTTCGTGTTTGTCCTTTTGGAGCCAAAGCCCAGCTCATGGAAATGAAAATTAAACAGGAATTTGAATGAATTCAGGTTTTTCTCCCTCCACCCCCATTTTCTGGAGAAAAACGGAGCCTGGGAGCAGCAGAGTGCTGGGAAAGGAAAGTGAGTCAAGTTTTTGGTGGGCCCCCCCCGGGTGAGCTGCAGGGAGGGATTAGTTTGGGAAAGTGGGAGAATTGCTGTTCCGGAGCAATTAGGAATCGGGCTTCATTGTAATTTTGAACTTGTGCAGCAAGCTCTGCCAAAACTCAGGGTTCATTTTTTTTTTTCCTTTTTGCTGCAGTGCTTATAAAGTTATTTTGTTTGAAATGAGGAGTTTTGCAGGAAAATGAAGAACCCAGAAAATTTGCTGTGGACACACCCAAAAATTTTTTTTTTTTTTTGTGATTTTGGATTTCATGCAAAACTGCTGTTAAACAATGAGGTTCTAAACACAGTCCAAGAAAACACGAGGACAAGCAAAATTAAGAGTCGAATGTCAGTTTTATTTTAGAATTTCTTGGCTTTTTGGATGGTTTCTCCTGGCATAATTAAAACAGTTTCCAGCATTTAATTTCCTACTTCTTTTGTAGAGAAGAAAATTTCCATACTATGGTTTTTAGTTTTTTTTTTTCCCCTTCTTTTTTTAAACACACTGTAATAACTCCATGTCCTATGGCTCACATAAATCTAATATTTACACAGGTTTATTATAAGGTCCGCCATGATATTATGAACATGCATAATTAACAATATTGTGAAAAAATAATTGCAGATTTTGTGATTTTCATTTTTTTTCAAATTGAAGTGCCTTTAAAGGGCTCAGCCATGATATTTTTCACAATTTCAAAATCCTTTTTCTCCTTGACTGTTAAAGCCTTGCTGGAGTTTGAATTGAAATTTTTTTTTTCATTATTATTTTTGGTGGGGTTTTTCCTAATTGTTTTGTTTGTTTGTTTGTTTTAAATGCTGTCCTATCCCTATTATTTTGCTGTTACAGAGTGCCTGCGAGTTCTGGACTGTGCACACACTGGTTTATTATTGTAGGGTTGCCCTTGAATACTGGGGTCTTGGTATTGATCTTTTTAAAAATAAATAACAAAAGAGCACTGAAACATGCATTGTTTCAAGAAAAAAGCAATCTAGGAGAGCTACATGGCCTTTCCACCCAAAAGTGGGGGAGGGAGAGGAAAGGAAAGATTAGGTCAACATTGAGTTTTACCAACCTTGACACAGTATCCTCTCTAAAATGGGGACAAAATAGCAAGATGGCTGGCTCCACAGCTGCAGCAGTTTGGATTTTTTTTTTTTTTTTTCTTTTTCAAAAAAAGCATTTTTAAATTTTTAAACTCCAAAGTGAATTTCTGGAGCTGCCGGGCACCCACTAGCAAAGGCTGAAATCTGGGTGCTGCACAAAATAAAATTAAATTTCAAACCAGAATGAATTTTTAATTTTGAATCTCAAAACCCTGAAAAGTTTTTTTTTTATAATTTTGATTTTTTGTTTGGTTTTGATTTTCTCTTCCGTGTAATTTGATATTTGATGGAAATCAGAAAGGAATGGCTGGTGAATTCAGGGCTTGGGGGCTGTTTTCACTTTTCTCCCCTTCATTTGTTTCATGTTTTGAGTTTTTCAAAGGGGGGGGAAATGGAAAAAATTTGCAAAGCAGGATAACTCTTGGGTGGAGAAAGAAATACTCTGAAATGTCAACTCCATATTTTTATTTTTGCATTTATTTGCCCCCAGCCCCCCCGAAGGGGACCCACCCTCTTCCTGAATCCCTTTTTTAGCAAATAATGGAAATGCAGTGGAGCGGGAGGCCGGTGCCAGCCCGGCAGTGGAGCACTTAGAGCCGGGTGCCACATCTGGGTAAAAATTACACACAATGCTCCAAATTGGATTAAACAATCCCAGAGAATATTTTATTCATGGTTTCATCCAGGAAGCTGTAGCCTGGTGGCTTTTCCATATTCTTACCCTCCAAGATTTCCCTTCCTTGAGCTGCACCCCAGAACTTTTACTACAATATCATTGTACCCCAACAAACTGTTTAGCTGTAAATTTTTTTTGTTTTTTTTTTTTAATTTTAAGATTTCATACATTTTTTTCTCTTGTGAACCAGACCTTTTGATGCTGCTTTTCCTTAGCCCTGCCACACTCCCGGAGATGTGGGGAGCATCCCCGTGCATTTGGGATTTGGGATTTGGGGGGGATGCACCGATGGGTGCTGCGTTTTAATTAAATTAATGAGCAAGCCTCATTCCTGGGGTCACGGTGCCCAGTGTGGCAGTGATGCCTTTTGAGTTTCTGGTGCAGCAGAACAGGGCAGGCCTGGCTGGAGGAGTTCCCAGCTGTGCTGGGGGTGCTGTGTGAGCTCTGCAGCGCTGGGGGCGAGCCCGTGTCCTCTGCTCGGGGATGCTCTGGGAACTGCAACCCTTCCCATCTTCAACTCCCTGGGGAGCTGCAGCTTTCCAGCACCAGCTCCTTCTAATGGGTCTGAATCTCACCTTTCTGCCTCTCCTTCCAGCACAAACCTGCTCCTGCCTGGAAAAGATTTCATAATTTTTCATTGCAGTCTGCCTTCAGGGGGATTTTTTTTTTCCCCTTTTTTTTTTTTTTTTCTTCTGGAAAGTTGATCAATATTTTATCCTTTTCAAAATTGCTGTTGGCAGCCTGGAAGGGGAAGGGGAGGGAGGGAGCTCAGCTGAGTGATACCAACAGATTTCTTGTGACATAACTGAAATGTATTTTTTAAAAAAAGAAGAATTTCCAGGACCTCATTTTCAGTGACATATTTTCATCCCAGAATGAAAACAGACATAATATTATTAAAGTAGTAGATAATATTTATACAAATGCCATATAAAACCTTGGGAGGTTATTGCATGACTCCAGGATAATTTAAATATATATCACTGCCATAATGCAACGCTGCGAATAGTTCAGTTCACGGGTGCAGTCACGTGGCACAGTCAAGTTTGCAATTATGCAAGTGCAGGAGTGAAATTAGAGTGGAATTAGTGTTCTAAAAATTAGATTAATTTAATTTTAATTTTATTTTGCAGGGGGGAGGGTTGAAACCTGCTCTGAGAGTCATGCTGATACAGAGTCAGGATTTGTGCCTACTGTGCCAGGGCAGCTCAGGCTGGAGCTCAGGGCAAGGCTCTGCCCCCAGAGGGTGCTGGCACTGCCCAGGCTGCCCAGGGAATGGGCACGGCCCCGAGGCTGCCAGAGCTCCAGGAGCCTTTGGGCAGCGCTGCCAGGGGTGCCCAGGGTGGGGCTGCTGGGGGGGCTGGGCAGGGACAGGGGCTGGGCTGGGGGATCCTGGGGGGTCCCTCCAGATCAGGACATTCTGTGGGTCAATAATTCTTTAGATGCTGTGCCCATTCAAGGATTTCAGCTTTCCCACCATGGCATGGCAGGACTTGGTACGAGGTCCTGGATGCTGCTCCTGGATGTGGTGCCCATGGCACGGCCCCCATGGACAGCCCCCCATGGCACAGCCCCCATGGACAGGTCCCCCTGGCACAGACCCTTGGCACAGCCCCCCATGGCACAGCCCCATGGCACAGTCGCCCTGGCACAGCCCCCCATGGCACAGCCCCATGGCACAGTCGCCCTGGCACAGCCCCCATGGACAGGTCTCCATGGCACAGCCCCCCATGGCACAGTCCCCATGGCACAGCCCCCATGGACAGGTCCCCATGACACAGTTGCCCTGGCACAGACCCTGGCACAGCCCCCCATGGCACAGCCCCATGGCACAGCCCCCCTGGCACAGTCCCCATGACACAGTTGCCCTGGCACAGACCCCTGGCACAGCCCCATGGACAGGCACAGCCCCCATGGACAGGTCCACATGGCACAGCCCCCATGGCACAGCCCCCATGGCATAGCCCCATGGCACAACCCCCATGGCACAGCCCCATGGACAGGCACAGCCCCATGGCACAGTCCCCATGGCACAGCCCCATGGCACAGCCCCATGGACAGGCACAGTCCCCATGGCACAGTCCCCATGGCACAGCCCCATGGCACAGCCCCCCTGGCACAGCCCCATGGACAGGCACAGTCCCCATGGCACAGCCCCATGGCACAGCCCCATGGACAGGCACAGCCCCATGGCACAGTCCCCATGGCACAGCCCCATGGCACAGCCCCATGGACAGGCACAGTCCCCATGGCACAGTCCCCATGGCACAGCCCCATGGCACAGCCCCATGGACAGGCACAGCCCCATGGCACAGTCCCCATGGCACAGCCCCATGGCACAGCCCCATGGACAGGCACAGTCCCCATGGCACAGCCCCCTGGCACAGCCCCATGGCACAGTCCCCATGGCACAGCCCCCATGGACAGGTCCCCATGGCACAGCCCCCCTGGCACAGCCCCATGGACAGGCACAGTCCCCATGGCACAGCCCCCCTGGCACAGCCCCATGGACAGGCACAGTCCCCATGGCACAGCCCCATGGCACAGCCCCATGGCACAGCCCCATGGACAGGCACAGTCCCCATGGCACAGCCCCCTGGCACAGCCCCATGGCACAGCCCCATGGACAGGCACAGCCCCATGGCACAGTCCCCATGGCACAGCCCCCATGTGCAGGTCCTGCAGGGCCCCGCTGGCTCCGGGTGTGTGGCACTGTTGGGTCCCTGGCACTGCCCATGGAGTCCCTGGTGGGCTCTACTTGAGCACCCTCAGCTTGAGCGTGGCTCAGATTTGAGATTGGCACAGGGGAGTGTGCCAGCCTGCCCGGGGTGCTGTGGGGTGAGGGTGTGCACAAGGGTGGCACATCCCCATTCCCTGGGGGTGCTACTCTGGGCTTGCTCCAGTCCATGCCTGGGTCCCTGCAGGTGGTTGTTTGTGTGCTGGGAGCTGTAAAACAGACAAGGGTGCTCCTGCAGGTGTGGGGAGCCACCCCAAAATGTGAGTTTTGTCAGAGGTTTGCCAGATCAGGCACTGTTTGTACATCATGTACCAAGGGGGGTGAGGGGAAGAGGTGCCTGGGCAGGGGCTGCCAGTGCTGCTGGAGGCTGTGTGTGTTCTTGGTAAGGGATGTGGGGAAATGGCCCCAGGAGATATTTATTTCTTGCAATTTCCACGTTTCTGTGCATCCAGCATTGTGCATATTTGGAATTTCACATTTACGGATTCCATTTGGCCATACCGTGTTTTCTGGGGAAGAAGTTTCTAATTTTTAAAGGTCTTTTATGGATTAATTGCTAGTCATCTGCCTCCTTTTTGCTTTTGTTTGGTTCCTTGAATGTCTCTTGATTATTTTGTACTATGTGATGCCAATTTAGTGGTTAACTAGTATGCAAACTACATCTGGACGTGTTGACTTTGCATTAACAATCATTGATTTGTCTGGAGCAAGGGAATAGAAATGAATGCTGCTGTTTACCATGGATAGTATATGAAAAATAACCATTTGCAATGTGCCTTTCATCAGGGGCACAGGGCTCTGGTGCAGCTTGTCACAGTGGCTCTGCCTCATCACGTGAGAGCTGAATTTTGAAACCATGGCACCAGGAAAAGGGATGGGGAAGGCAGGGGCTCCTGCTGTGTGGGGAAGGTGCCCTGTGTAGGAGCAGCTGCTGGTGGCTTTGGTTAGCTCTGGTGACAGTGGGGTAAAGTTGGAACAGAGAGGGAGTGGAAAAACACGAGTCTGTGTAGTACACAGTATGTGATGTATAATGTACACCACATGTATAGAGCTTGTAGCATGGGAACAGAACCAAGAGGATGCTGAATTTAATAATCAAAAATAATAAGCAGAAGGTTGAGTTGATGGTGGCTTCAGCAGCAGCTGTTTCTCCCCAAACCCGTGGTTGCAGCTGTGTGGAGGGCTCTGGGTGGAGCAGGGTTTGGTGCCTGCTGTCCCTGCTGCGTGTAGGGAAGCTGGGATGTGGCTGTGGCTGTTCAGGTGACCCTGGGATGTGGCTGTTCAGGTGACCCTGGGATGTGGCAGGCCTTGCTGCTCACTTGTGTCTCCTCTGGAGGAGGGGAAAGGCTGGGCAAATGCTCTCTCTGCACAGGAGGTCTCTTCCCAAGATGTGCCAAAGACATCAAAGCTGCCTTGCGCTCTCTCCTTGGTGTTCCAGGGTACAGTCACAGTGGTCCCTTGGTTGAGCTTTGATGGTCAGACCTTGAGTCCATTGGATCCACTCATCCCTGGACCTTTCTGTCCCCTGCTGCTGGTGGGGCAGGATGCTCAGTGTCAGTGTTGGTCATCCCTTGGGCTGGGCTCAGCAGTGAGTCTCTTTCCACACTGAAATTGCTTTGCTCATGCTGGAACATGTGTGTCAGAGCCCAAATGATGGACACAGGTCATCTCCTGAAATGTGGGGTTTGTACACCAGCACTGCTGAGGGTGTAAATGCACAGGGAGGTGCTGGCCAAGCTGCTGGGTTTCACTTGTTGGATTCTCCCAAAGTAAGCAGTGGCAGAAAAAAGAGATTAAATCAAGAAAATTCTCCCCTGTGCTCATTGAAAGTGCAGAGAAGCTTTGTGTTCTGAGTGGTGCATTTGGGCAAGGAGGCAGCACAGAGGGCACGAGCAGCATGGCAGTGACACAGGTAGATTATAATCCATCCCCTTAATTAACCCCCCTCTGTACCCATGGAGAAGAGTTCTTGTGCTGTGTGTTTTCCAGATTTTTGGCACTTGAGTGGCAGTTAGCTCTGGTTCACTGACCGGGCTGCGAGGGCTTGTGCCAGCACGCTGGGAGCTCTTACTCCAGCTGGGATCCTGCCTGGGGCAGCCTGAGGGGCACAGGGCGTGTTCTGCCTGCCCTTGATGGGCTCAGACCAGCTGCACCCCCTGCCTGTGCCTCCCTGGCTGTGCCCAGGTGACTCTTGGCCCAGGCCAGGGCAGAGTCCCACCCTGGCAGGTGATGGCACTTATGGAGCTCTGCTGCCTCTGGAGAAGCTGGAGACCATGTGGCTCTTCTGGGGTGAAACTGCAGAGCCCTGGGTCAGCCTGACATGGGGCTGTCCCCATGGGAAGGACCAAGGGTGGCCAAGCCTTGTGCTTTTTGGTGGTGGGAGCAGTGTCACCACACCAGTTCCTCTGCTAGAGCAGCTTTTCTTGGGAGTCCCTCCCTGTATTTCCCTCACCTGTATTTCCAAGGCACTCCAGTGTCCCTCCCTTTATTTCCCTCACCTGTATTTCCAAGGCACTCCAGTGTCCCTCCCTTTATTTCCCTCACCTGTATTTCCAAGGCACTCCAGTGTGTGCTTAGAAAGGTTTCTCTGCTGTACTGTACCTGCAAAGATTTAATTATATAGGCAAGGCTTTCCTTGCTTGTGATTCCCAGCACTCCTGCTTGTTTCATGTCTATATTTGGCTGGTGAAATGTGGAAAATAAGGCTGGAAGTGGAGAATTTGCCTGCACTGATAAGGGGCTGACAAAGGGAAACATGAATGTCAGAGTGTGGAGCAGAGAGGAGCTGCTGGAGCCTGGAGGAGCTGCCATAGGTATTTGAGGGATCAGAATGCTGTGTTGGTGCATGTGGATGTGCCTTGGACACTCCTGGATGCAGGGAGGCTCTTGGGTGGGTCTGGGATGCTGTGAGGGATGTTGGGTCCATGCTGTGCCTAGGCCAGGAACACAGGAGCTCTGTGGTGTTTTCTGCCCTGGTTTAGAAATCAGGGGTGTTATCACACAAGGTTTGATATCTCAGCAACTGACAGAAGTGAGAGCAGCCAGGTATGTCAGACCTTCCCACTGGCAGTGAGCTGAGCCAGTCTGGGTGGCCAAATGTGCTCACACGCCAGTGCTGGTGTCCCGATGGCACCACTGTGTCTCCAGGCTCTTCAGGATTTAATATTTGTTGTGATTTCATTTTACTAGATACACACAGGCAGCAGTAATCTTATGGAAGTTGATTTTTTGCTCTGTGTGGGTGTAGGTATCCTTTCCTGCCTGAAAATAGCAGCACAAGTCAGTTTGCAGGAGTTGGGTGTGCTTGCGTTGAAGGGCCGTCATTTACTGCTTCCAGTATGTTGAGAACAATTTTAGTGCAAGTATTTAATTGCTTCAGACCTATTTTTAGAAATATTAAACCTCAGTTTTCAGAACTGCATCCAAAACCAGCAGCTCTGCTGGTGTGGGGGAACCTGGAGGAGAACCTGGAGCGACGTGGGCTGGGAGAAGGGCAGGGTGTGGGTGCTGCACCCTGGAAATCGAGTTGTCTGTGTTTTGGTGAGATTTTTTTTTTTACTACTATTCTATTTACTTGGTTACACGAGGAGAGGATGAATGAATGAAACCAGTTTCCAGCAGATTTGTAAAATTTCTTTAGTTAAGTCTGCAGGCTGGTGGATGGAGCTGGGAGCATCCAGAGAACAGCATGCAGGCAGCCCCAGTAGGGCTCTGGCTCCAAACCCAAGAATAGCTCCTGCTTTTCTGGGTGTAAATCTGTCACTTGAGGTCTGATGTGCCTTACTCTGTGGGCTGCAAATCCTGAGCTTTCACTGGCATTTGTGAGATATTTGTGATTTTGAGGGTGGGAAGAGAGTTGTAAGAAGGCAGGATAATTATTGACTGGGAATAAAACACCTTTTTGAATTTGTGCATGCATTTTGGAAACCTCTGTAGGGAGGGAGGGCTGGATTTGGATCAGGCTGGTGGCAGGGGCTTCTGAAAATCCCCTTGGGAGTCACTGGGATTTCTCTTTGCAGTCAGGGGATGCTGTTGAAGATGCTGGGGGGCAATGGCAGTGGCAGTGATACCAGGGAACAGCTGGGGCCTGGCCTGGGGTTGGACTGGCAGGGCTGGAGTTGGACTTCACCAGAGAAGGAATTAATGAATGACCACCAGGAAGGTGCCCTGGGGTGTGTTTTGACTTGGCTTCAGGGCATCTCTCTGTTTATGGTTAGTACTGCTGGGGTTACTGCACATTAACTCCAAGGGAGGCATACTTTTACTTTCTTACATGCCTTTATTTTAGAGGCCTTTAAATTTGGCTGGTTGGTGATAACAGCAGTTGGAATTGGCATTTCTGCTCCATGGGGTTTGTTAGATCGTGCCAGAGACTCAGCCTGGCAGGGGAACTGCTGTGCCTGGAGCTGGGGAGGGCACTGGGTGAGAAATAAAAAATGTAAATGTAAAAGAGAGATAAAAAATGTAAATGTACCCAGAGAGCCACAGTGCATCCCCAGGGGCCTGGGAGCCCTGCTGTGTGCTGCTCCTGGGGCTGCTGGCAGATGCCAGGGGATGTGGGAGAGTCCCCTGGAACATTTATTGGAGAACAGCACCCCAGAGGGTGCTGGCACTGCCCAGGCTGCCCAGGAATGGGCACGGCCCCGAGGCTGCCAGAGCTCCAGGAGCCTTTGGGCAGCGCTGCCAGGGGTGCCCAGGGTAGGGCTGCTGGGGGGGCTGGGCTGGGGGATCCTGGTGGATTTCTTCCATCTGTGGATATTCTGTGATCCACATGGAGGGAATAGCAGTGACCTTCATAAATGAGAAAAAACCTCAAAATTCAGTGAGGTCCCTTTTCTTGAAATCTTGCACATATTTAAATTTTTGGTGTTTTTTTTCCCTTGTTTGTTTGCTTTTTTGTTGTTGTTTTTTCTTTTTTTTTTCCCCCGTGTAATCTGATTTGGTTTAGTTGCCAGCAAGTAGATTTGCTGAGAGTGCTGCTGCGTTTGCTTTTGGTTCCTGATAAGGTGGAGGAGATAAGTCCCACGTTGTGCTGTTTGTTTGTGTGAGTGGGAAATGTTTGTGCTTCCCTCCTTTGACAGGGAGCTCCTGGCCGTCCTCCTGCAGCATAAACACTGCTTGTGATTGGAGTTCATTATGTGAGATTTAAAATGTATAAAATGAAATGTTCCTGTCTGCTTTAAGCAGACATATGTCTACGGTTTGCAAATTAACCTAATTAAATATATATGTAGAAATTTATGATATTCAGCTCTTAGCACAAGGTATGCAATTAGCATCCTTGCCAGCAAGGAATTTTCCATTTCTGTCTTGACTTTTCCTCATAGGAGATGTGGTTTGGGGTTTTTGAAATTTTTTTTTTTTATTTTTAATCTTCAATCTCTAATTTTTGTTCTGCTTTGGAATTCACTTAGGGACGAGTCCTGTGGGGATTTAGGCTTGTGGTTGAATTTCCCTACAAGCAGCTCTGACTGAAGTCAGTGAAACATTCCCTAATTCCTGGGCTCCAGCCTGTCCCTTTGCCTCTGCAGGACAGGAGGAGTTTGTTTTGTTAGGAGAATAACATGAGCAAAGCAGCATTCTGGAGGAAAAAATTGCATTTGAATATTTACATTTTTCAAGGCTCTTCCTTCCTCCCACCCAAAAATAGAAAAAAAAATCTGTCTTTGCTTGATTTACAGAATTTTCAAGTGTTTGGCCAATGTTGTTTCCAAAACACCCCATCCCTCTACCTGAGCTGTCTCTATGGCAGGAGGGCCTCACACAAGGAGTACAAATCCATTATTACAACCTCTCATTAAGCAATACTCTGGCACCAGCAATACTACTTTTAGTTCCTTTTCTGCCAAAGTGTTGGGTTAGTTTTTTTTTTTTATATTTAAAGTTTGATCACGTTAGGATAGTTTCCTATATAAATAATAATTTGGACTATTTTGCATATCAATAGTTGACTCCATTTTCTTCACAAAAAGCCTTTTTTTCCCCATAAACATCCCCACTGTTCCAGCCCAGAAGGTACTCTTTATTAGCCAAACCAACCAAGTCATGACGTTCCCAGCTCAGCTATTTTAATGATCCCACAAACCCAAAAAAGCAGTAGGAAATTTTTCAGAAGCAGAAACTTTTTTTTTCTTTTCTTTTTGGGACACCAGAAGTTTTCAACTTTTTGTCCAATTATTTTTGTTACATTTTTCCAAGCTTCAGGCTGTAAACTCAAAGAATTTGGAACTGTTCTTTCTTCCTGGAGATTATTTAGGGGTGTCAGAGGTGGCCCAGTGCTGGGTGGAAGAGCTGAGGGCTCAGCAAACATGCTGCCTTCATTCCTAATTTCTGTGCAAGATCTGTTGATAATTCTGTGAAAGATCTGTTGATAATTCTGCATGGGCAAGGTGAGATGTTGGATCATAACCATTTTCCCCCCTTGGACACCTCCACAAGTCTCTCCTCCTGTATTTTCCTTTGACTTTGCTGCTCTGCTGTGTTTCCCACCTCTGTTTCAGGGCACAGGGAGTTTTGCTCTCAGCTCTGTCCCTTTGCAGGAGCTCTCTGCTTTCCCAGCTTGAGCTCCTTGGTGTCTCCTGCCCTCCCTGGGTGTTTCTGTGCCCTCTCCATCACAGGGATGCCTTTTCAAAGGCCATCAGCAGCTCTCATTCCCAATTCTCCATCACCAGGTGTTGTGGGGTGACCAACCCCATAAATCAGAAGAAGAAAAGGCTGATGCAGGATGGTTTTGGGGTTTCCTTGTGAGCCTACAGCCTTGCCAGCTGTCCCATACTCAGGTCCTTTGTAGCTCTAGCTATGGGACACATGATTTACTGTCAGAGCTGTATTTTCCACTGCTTCAGGTGAGTTTCTTGCTCACCTCAGTGCTGTGCCCACTTTGGAGGCTCCTCAGATCTTGTCCCAGGATGTGCTGCAGCCCCTTGGGATGTGGATTTTCCATAGCCTGGCATTACCCACCACCAAGGCAATCATTTGGATAATTGCAGCATCTGCAATTTATTTAGGCAAATAGGGGACTGAAAAATATTTGCTTTCGCTTGCTTGTGGGATTTATTTTTAGGGTTTAGCTTTGTGCTTTGGGAAGCAAAGCTGAGCCATCCTGGTGTCCCTTTTCCCTGAGGTGCTCTTTGGGGCTGTTCTGGCCACCTTGTCCATGGCACAGGAGAGTTTGCCTGGCTGGGTCACCCTTCTTGCCCTTGTCTGCTCCCTGGTTTTGTTTTGCAGTCTCTGGGCAGGTGGATCACCGGGGCTGTGGGTGAGGCTGTATGCACAGGCACATTTCTGTCCCCAGGCCCAAAATGAGGTGCTGGTTCCATCAGAGGCTCCCAGCTGCTGCAGAGGTGCCCCTGTGGTGCCCCTGAGCCTCCTGCCTTGCCTTGGTGGGTGCTGGTGGCTCATTTGGGTACCTTGGTGTGCTCCAGGAGCTGCTTTCCCTGCTCTGCTCCCTCCCAAGGTTCCATCAGAGGCTCTCAGCTGCTGCAGAGGTGCCCATGAGCCTCCTGCCTTGCCCTGGTGAGTGCTGGTGGCTCATCTGGGCACCTTGGTGGGTGCTGGTGGCTCATCTGGGCACCTTGGTGGGTGCTGGTGGCTCATTTGGGCACCTTGGTGTGCTCCAGGGCTGCTTTCCCTGCTCTGCTCCCTCCCCAACCTCACCCAGAGCTCGGAGCAGATGGCTGTGGGACCCCACTGTGATAATGAACTGTTCCTGCCCTTTATTTTCCCTCTCTTAATCAGTGGTTAATCAATGAGGTGACTTCTTACTTCATCCTGTGCATGTCAAAGTGCTGTGAGTGCACTTGCCACGAGAGCCTTTGCAGAGCAAACTTTTTTGGAAGTCTGGGTGCACCATGCCCTGTTCTACCTGGAGCTGCCTCTGATGGCTGCAGGAACCAGAGTGACTCCTGGTGTTCCTTTCTAATCCATGGGAACACTTTGAATTATTCTGTTTTGGGTTTTGTTTTTTTTTTTTTGTTTGTTTTTGTTTTAGTTACTGTTTATAGTAATTTTTCTGCCACGAATATGAAGTTCTGCAGTTCCTTGGAGCCTTTTGAAACAGTGGGGTCACATTCAGTGCTGGCTGGGTCATAGGTGGACAGCAGTGATTTTGGGGGTGCTGGGTGATTTTCATAGCTTAATGCCTTTCAGACTTTTGGCTGGATGCTGTTGGGCCCTGGAGATTTTTAGGTTTTTGCTGTTAATTTTGCTAGGCAGGTCTGGAGCTTTTCCTGCAGTTTGAGGCAGATGCTCCCCTCATTCCTCATGAAGGAAGAGTCTGGGAATCCTATCACAAATGAGCTCTGGTGCAAAGAAGTTGAATTTTTATCCTGTGGTTTTATCTTTCTTCAGTACTTGATTTATATCAGAATCTGGCAGATTTCTGCTGCTTGTGTGTTTGATTATTAATTTTTTTTTTCTTCAGTGACCTGTTTCTCAAAATCTTTTTCTGGATTGACTTTTTTATGGCTTAAAGTGTAGCTTCCTTGAGTTTATATTCTCCTAATTTGGATTTCTTTCTGAGGGCGAATTTTTATTTCTAATGGCCTTTTCCCCTCTGCTGTTAAAGTATGATTTTTGTTTAACAAACCCCCTTTAGAAGGTGATAATCATCTCTCAAGTTTTCCACCTCACCTGCAAGGCCTTTTAGCTGCTCCATTGACACTCTTAACAAATTTTCCTGTTTATAGAATAACAGAATGGTTCCTCCTGTGAGGAAAAGCTGAGAGAATTGGGATTGTTCAGAGAAGGCTTTGGGGTGACCTCACTGTGGGAGCCTGCAAGAAACATGGAGAGAGATTCTTCACAAGGGCTGGAGGGACAGGACACAGGGAATGGCTGCCACTGCCAGAGGGCAGGGATGGATGGGATATTGGGAATTGGGAATTGGGAATTGTTCCCTGGCAGGGTGGGCAGGCCCTGGCACAGGGTGCCCAGAGCAGCTGTGGCTGCCCCTGGATCCCTGGCAGTGCCCAAGGCCAGGCTGGGCAGGGCTGGGAGCAGCCTGGGACAGTGGGAGGTGTCCCTGCCATGGCAGGGGTGGCACTGGATGGGCTTTAAGGTCCTTCCCAACTTAATCTAGCCTG
The DNA here is from genome assembly GCF_027579445.1 of Ammospiza nelsoni. Lineage (NCBI taxonomy): Eukaryota > Metazoa > Chordata > Aves > Passeriformes > Passerellidae > Ammospiza > Ammospiza nelsoni. Next base: position 1,582,868 of record NC_080652.1, on the reverse strand, counting down.
GGATTCCCTGATGTGCCATGTCTGGGGACACAGTGTGGGGACAGAAGTGCTGTGTGTGGGACCTTGAGCACCATTTTGCATCAAACTGCCTTTCACATTTGCAAGTCTCTGTGGAATTGTCTGAATTCTCCTCTGACTGAAATTGTGTTTCCTGCCTTGGCAGAGAGCTGCAGCCTCTCTGGTGTTCCTTGGCATTTTGAGCATCCCTCTGTGCTCTGCTTTTCTGGGATGGGCTCCCAGTCCATCAGGGTTCTCTGCTACCTTCTGTCATAATAATCTTGTTTCATTTCTTGGGCTGCACTTTGCTTCTCTGTCAACACAGCTCCATCATTCCCATGTGATTTGGATCTGGATTGCAATGCCTTGAGTCTTTGTCTCCTACCTGAAATTTTATGAAGCTCTTCAGGGATACAGAACATTTATGACCTCATCAACAGAAAATGCTTCACTTACACTGGATGTTCCTGTAACTTTGATTTTCTCAGGCTTTAGTTTAAATAGGTTTTATATGCTGGCATCTGTTTTCACTTTGGTTTTGATGGTGTCTGGCTTACTCAGAGGGGCTCCCTTTGGCTCAGGCCCTCCTCAGCTCCCACCCTGCAGCCTGGTTACAGGTGGGATTTCACAGGAAGGTCCTGAGTTTCACTTTTTAGGGCTCTGCTGTCCTCTGTGCCATTTGCAGGCATTTTTAGCAAAGTGTGGTCACTGCCCCATAGTCTGGGCTTAAAATTGGTCTCCATGTAGGGTGCAGCTGGTGTGGGGCAGGACCTGAGCCCCCTCCCCTGCCTCCCCTCCCTTCCTTGCAGCCTGAGCTCCTGTGAGCAGGGTAGAAATAAAACAGAATAAAAGGGAAAAAAAGGAATATTAAGAGGAAGAGATGACAGTTATCCTTGAGTTAGAAGTTATCAAGTGCAGAAAATGGATAAAGGAAGTTAAAAACACAAGGGGAAAAAAATCTCTGACTGTCAGTGCAAGGAACAGTAAGAAAGTATTTGTATTAGGAACAAAAGAAATTCTAATAATGGTTTGTGTAGACTTATCACGGCTGAGGAGAGGTAAAATGCATAATAAAGCAGAAAAACTAGACATGTTTAATAAATATTGCTGTTCCCTATTTGTAAGGAGGAGGAATGATCCACTCTCAGCCCATGTGCACAGGGGCTGAGCAGGGCAGGGCTTTCCCCCTGCTCCTTGGGGTGATGTTCCCTGGGCACTCCTGCTGGCTCTGCCCTTGGCCTCCTGTAGGGTTTGGATATTGAGATATTGGGCTCCTGTAGGGTTTGGATACAGTGAGAATATTTGGCTCCTGTAGGATTTGGATAGTGAGATATTGGGCTCCTGTAGGATTTGGATAGTGAGATATTGGGCTCCTGTTTGGATATTGAGATACTGGGCTCCTGGTAGGATTTGGATACAGTGAGAATATTGGGCATATTGGGCTCCTGTAGGGTTTGGATACAGTGAGAATATTGGGCTCCTGGAGGGTTTGGATATTGAGATATTGGGCTCCTGTTTGGAAATTGAGATATTGGGCTCCTGTAGGGTTTGGATATTGAGATATTTGGCTCCTGTAAGGTTTGGATACAGTGAGGATATTGCAGAAGGTTTGGTGGTGCTGCTGTTGTGCTGCCTTGGCATGGTCACGGTGGGGAGGGAGCACAGGGGAGGAGCTGGTGGCAATGTCAGCCTGGGTTTGTTCTCCAGCAGAAGAAATGGAGGGAGTGTGTCCTGAGCTGGCCAAAGGGCTGGTTTTGTGTCATTCCCCAAAATGAGAACTGGTGAGAAGCAGGCTGCAAACAAGGTCAGGCATGGCCACAGGCATTGCCAGTGGTGGTGAGGAAGAGAGGGAGAGAGGAAGGAGGGACTGCAGCTGCCCGCAGGGATTTGGGTGATGGACTCATCTCCATCAAGTGAATTTTGATTTGGATCTTGGGATTAGGCACCTGGAGGGATGGGGCTGCATCTGCTTTTGGTGTGGGGAGGGCAGAGAGGAGCAGAGGTGCCAAACCAGGCTGTGGGGTGGGAAAGGGACAATCGCTGCAGGGTGAGCAGTGGCACTGAGTGTGGGAGTGGGGGATGCCAACCATGGTGTGCAGAGTGAGGGAGCTGTGTGTGAACAGCTCCTGTGCTTTAATACAGCATCCCCATCTTCAGCTCCCTCATTTCCTTCAGAGATGTTGAAAAGTTGGAGAAGACACAGAACATGTGAGTGGAGTGAAGCAGTTTGAGGAGTCAAATACTCCTTAGTGTTTGTTGTTAAACATTTGGGGACGTGCACTGTATTTTGGGAAACTGTCTGCCAAAAAAAAACTCACTTGTTGATTTTTATCTTCATGGAGCCAGTTCTCCGTGGGTTTAAAAAGCAGAAAATTAAAAAAGCAGGTAGCAGAGCCCTTGGTTTTAGCAAAGTGCATAGCAAGAAACAATACCTGGAAGCAGGATCCAAACACTGAGATGACAAAATGAAGACGCAAAAAATGTTTCTAAAAGTAGGAGGTGGAAGTTTTGAGCGGCAGGGCAGATTGGCTGTCAGAACAAGCTGCCAAGGGGAGCTGTGGGTGCAGCATGCTGGGTGCTGGTGCTTGTTCTCTGTCTGTGGAATAGAGCTCAGAGCAGAGAGCCAGGGCAGAGCTGTGCTCTGGTGTACAGAATGGCCATTCTGTGCCTCACAAAAGATGCCACTTTCTGCCTCTGCCTTGGTGTCCTGTTTCCCAGTGTCTGAAAGCAGATGGTTGGGGAAGGATTGTAAGGAACAGAGGAAATATTGAGTCAGCTTCCCTTTAATTTACTCTCTAGGTTCCACCAAATGGACCCTAAATTATTCTCACTTCCAAAGCCTACAGGATGTTCCAAACCCTCCAGACCATCACCCACACACTGGTGCAGGCCCTTGCATGAAGTCAAAGTATTTCCAGGTGGCTTTTTTCTCCCTAGAAGAGATATAACTAAAGAAATTCGTATGTAATCTCCTGTAACACTGAGCACAAAAGGATATTTGTTTACTTTTTGAGGCAGGAAATGATAATGAATAAGGTAGTTAGGGAACACATGGGGCTCAGTCATTAAACAATCTGCTTTATATTCCTAATGCAAAAGCAATGGGCTGAGAGCAGAGAGAAGAGTGCTTAGAGCAATATAGAAGAATATAGATTTTTATGGAAGCACTTGTGGTCTCGAGGAGACTCCATTCCCTCTCCCAAGAGGAAACCTGTTGTTGAAAAGAGAACCTATTGTAGAAAAGCTCTTGTAGACAAAATGGGAGATATTTACAAACTGCTGCAGAGATCAGAGAGGAAATTTCCCCTGGTTGACTCTGAAATCAGGCAAAAAATGCAGCAACTGAGCTGAGGTGGCTGAGTGAAGATGTAAACAGTATTAGGAGCAGTAAGCAGTAGGCTTTTAAAAAGTATAAACAGTCTGGTAAGGAGGAGGATAGGAAGATCTATTAAAATAAGCAGAAGGCAGTTAAAAGGATAATTAAGAAGGCAAAAAGAAGTAGAGAAGATCTAATTGCTAAGAATATTTTGACTTCAAAGAGTTCTTTAGATATATTCAGAGCAGACAGAAGCTAGCAGAGGAAACTTGTCCATTGAAGAGATGCCAGGGATTGGAGCAGGAGATGTGAGAAGAGTGTTTGTGAATGAGCTGTGGGGTGCCCCTGGCTGGGGCTGTGCCCACAGGGGGTGCCTGGCACACCTGTGTCAGACCCAGCTTGTGTCCTGTGCTGGGAGCCCTGAGGAGCACAGGGAGCTGCAGAACCCTTGGGCACCTTCACCTTGTGGGGATGCTGTTTTTAAACAAAGTCTTGAGGTCTTTGGCTGCACAGCTAAAAACCTGTGAATGTGGGGGTGACCCTGTGCCACAGCCAGGCGTGAAGATTTCTCTGAGGACCTTCATGACTATCAGGTTGGAGAAGACCTCTCAGTTGAAGATACCTTTTCCAGAAGAAGATCATTGACCAGTCACCACGTTTTCAACCAGAGCAGAGCTCTGAGTGCCATGTCCAGTCATTTCTTGAATACCTCCAGGGATGGGGACTCTACCACTTGCCTGGGCTGCCTGTCCCTATGCTTGACCACCCTTTCCCTGAGGACATTCGTCCTGATGTCCATCCTGAGCCCCCCTGGCCCAGCCTAAGCCGTTCCCTCTGCTCCTGTCCCTGTTCCCTGGGAGCACAGCCTGACCCCCGGCTGTCCCCTCCTGTCAGGAGCTGTGCAGAGCCACAAGGGCCCCCCTGAGCCTCCTTTGCTCCAGGCTGAGCCCCTGCCCAGCTCCCTCAGCCTCTCCTGGGGCTCCAGCCCCTTCCCCAGCTCCGTTCCCTTCCCTGGACACACACCAGCCCCTCAATGTCCTTCTTGATGTGAGGAACCCAGAACAGGACACAGGACTCGTGCTGTGGCCTCACGAGTGCAGAACACAGAGGGACAAATCCCTCTCTATGTTCAGCAGGCACTAAATCAGAAGGAAAGATAATGCCACAACTGAAACACATTCTGGCTGGAAGTCCATGAGTCTTGTGCATAAAAACCTGGGGACAATTTATGCAGTTTCTTGCTAAGCTCACCCGATTTAGATTTTCCTGCTTTGATCAGAGTTGCTTTTCTCAGCAAGCTGCCCTTGTGGAGAGCTGGAGTGTTAGGGACTCCTTTGTATATGTAATTAAAAGCAGTCTTGTATCTTGATATCCCACTGTGGTTAATGTTTCCTTTAGAAAAATGGGTTGATTTTAACAGGCTGGGAAAACTGGGGATTCTTCTGGTGGCTGATGCAGGGGAAGATGGGCTCCTCTCCACCTGCTTACCCTGGTTTAGAGGGGAGGATCAGCAATGCCAGGAGATCTTGTTTGGTTCTGGATTTTGTGTTTGTAAGGTTGGATTCTGTGTGTTCCCACACCAGATCAGCTGTCACAGCCTGGAGCAGGGAGGCTTTCCCAGCAGTGGGCGCTTCCTCCTGGTTCCACCAACGCCTCATCGCTGTCTGCTCACAGACATTTCTGGAGCTTGGATCCCTCCCTGCTCTTCACCCAGCCACCACCACAGTGAGGATTTCAACAAGTTTGGGAGGGAATGAGCAGTGACCCAGGGCTGCAGTGTGGCTGTGCAGGCTGCTCCCGGGGAGCTGTGGTTGCACGGGCAGTGCCATGCCAAGGGCCGGTTCTGTGTCAGCGAGCGCCGCGTGCCTGGTGTCACATCCTCACTGCAGGCTGGAATTCGCCTGCTGGGAATGCCACCAGAGCCATTGTTCCTGGATTAGGACTTGTCCCTTGAAGCATCACACCAGTTGCACAGAGCATTTCAGACCCACAGCCCTGCCTGTGTGCTCAGCTGGGGGCTGCCAACTCCATCAGCTTGAATGAGGTGCCCGCTGTGCCCAGCGTTGGTGCCACTCTCTGCACAGCCCCACAGGCTGTGTCCTTATCTTAGGGAGGGCCTCCTGGTTGTTGTTGTTGCACAGCCCTTCCTTTCTTTGCAGGCACTGAGGTAGTAAGACCCTTCCTTGGCATAAATGAGATCAAAGGGTGGGAGAGCAGCAGCCCCTGGATTCACACCTTGGGGCTCAGGTGGAAGCAGCAGACCTGGTTAGCTTGGTTCCATGATGGCAGCAGGATGGTCTTTGAGCTGTTACGTTTCTGATGGAGTGGAGAAATGTCTTAATTATTGAATAGTTAAGTTTTCTCTTTTTCAAATGGGATTTGAGAGGTTTCATACTAAATGTTATTAGCCCACATAAGGAGTTACAGTCGTAGGAGTGAAAAAGCTCCTTGTATAGAGAAAGAGCTTGGGAGTGATATTGGGCAAGTTCCAACAGGTCCAGGTGGATGTTTTTCCATGTGCCCATGCTGTTTGAACAGTAAACCTCTTTATTTTCACCTGCATTAAGTGCTAATGAGAGCAGGGTGTCTGTGGGGCTGAATGGGAAATAGATAAAGCAAGACGAGCACACCCCGTCTGTGTTGTGCTCTGCTTTCCTCTTCCCTCAAATCTGATATTCTCCAACTTTGTATCTCATCCAACCAAATTATGATCAGAGGAAAATGGTAATTTGATTCAAGGGGAGAAAAGTTTAATTAAAGTCCAAAACCAGTGTGTGGGAGATATTTGTGCAGAAGTTGCATAGATCTTGAGAAGCTTTTGTCCATCAGCAAATTTAATTGGCAGCAAAAGAAGTTTCATCTTGTACTGGAAAAGAAAAAGAGGTTTATGGAGTCCTGGAGCCACCAGCCCACAGAAAGAGGAGATAGAAGCAGGAAATCCTGGTGGAGGGAAGGGTTTGCTGGTGAGATGTTACTGCACTGAGCTGTGCTGGTGCTGGAGCTGCTCTCAAATCCCAGCTTCTCTGTCCCCCCATGCTGTGGTTGGGTGGCGTCAGCTCAAATGTCAGTGAAGGGGGAAGGAAAGGGGTGGCTGAATGGTGTCTCTTAATGACCCTTTGGGAGCATGGCAGGTGGGAATGGGATGCAGGACACTGTTGGGACTCACTGCACTCAGGAGCCCTTGCTCTGGGACGACGTGTCCCTGGGGCTCAGGTCCTGGCAGAGAGGTAGTTGTGTGGACCTGCTGCCTGTAGGAGCAGTGGTGGATGAGACCAAGTTATTCCCTAACATACCCTCCATGAATTGTTTGTTGGAGAGAGATTTTCCAACAGTCCTGTCCTTCAGATTTAGTTTGTGGCGTTGCTGGTTTTGATTTGTTTCAGTTGCAGGATTTGTAGTGAAACGTTATTTTCAAAAATAAATTCTGTCCTTTGAACTTTGAAAAATTAATCCTTTTTCTTCACTTTTTTCTTCACTTCCTTGAAAGGATCATTTGGAGTCTTTCAAGGCTGAGTAATGCAATTTTCAGTAAAATTCTCCCTCCAGTGAGCCTTCACTGGATGACCTGGTTGCATCAACTCTGATGAAGCAAGCGCAGGAGCCACACCTGCACTCAGGTGCGCTGCTGGACATGCTGTGAGCGGGGTGTAAATGCAGCCAGCGCCGTGCTGGGCCTGGCAGGGAGCACTGACCACCACCAGCAGCTGCTGCATCCCCCGAGATCCTCCTGCCATGCTCCTGGCTCACTCTTGTGTCTCTTGGCACCCAGGGCAGCGCCGTGGCTTTGGCCGGCGCTGCAGCCTCGCTCCCCGCTTGGCCGTGCTGCAGATGTGGTGTCAGACTGCAGCCCCAGCCCAGAGACTCCTTGGCTTGTTGTACCTCTGTGGCTGCTGCTGCCTGCACGTTCAGAGGCATCCAGGATTTCCTTTAAAAATAGCTCTGTGCTTTTTATGAGGAGGATTTTCCGAGCGCAGGCTGGAGGCAGAGCGGCACGTTACAGTGTCGGGTTTGCCGGCGGCGTTACTGAATAACTGGAGGTGTGAACTCCCTCAGCCCTCGTTTGTTGGATGTTAACGACACTGAGAGTCATCCTGGGGAAGGGAGGAGTGGGTGGCAAGCAGAGCCTAAGAGATGGGAAAGGGAGCCTGGCCAAGAACACGCTGTTGCCAAAAGACCAAAGTGCTGGTCCTCTGCCTTCTGTCTGTGGTCATCTGCTGCCGATCTCACGGGCTCGTGTTAGCTGGAGCCTTCTGGGGGTTGATTTATGTCCCTAACCTTGGAAAAGAACATGAAAAAAGTAAAAAAAAGCAGGGCTTTGTGCCAGGTTGGTGAGTAACTTGGCTTGTGGAGGGGAGCAGTGAGTGGGGAGCAGGAAACAGAAAGAGGAGCTGGATGGCTCTGAGGAGGAAGGCAGCACACGGTGCCATCAGACCACTGCAGCCACTCAGGGGCTCACCTCTCTGGTGTTGTAAGGGGATGGGGACTGTGGCACTAAAACCAGAGCACTGGAGTTCAGCAATGGTGTGGGTGTGAAGGGAGAAGTTCCCTTCAGCAGCTCTCCCTGCAGTGTGGTCAGCAGCTCACAGGGACGTGGCTGAACTGCAGCGGGTTTGCTGTGACCTGGGTGGGGATGTTGCTGCAGCATCAGCTCCGTTCAGGGCTCAGCTCTGCTCCCCTCATGCTTTAAGGCATGGTGTGATTCCAGCTCAGCACCAAATCTGGAGCTGTCATCCCTCTCTGCTCACTCTGGGGTCTTACTGGGCTTTCTTGTATGCCTTGATAGCAGTGGCTCTGGCTTGTGTGGCATCAGCTCTTCAGCACTGCTGGCTGAGGTCAGCCCTGGTGGAGCTGGGCACTCTGAGTCAATGTCCAGCCTGGTTATGAGTAGTTGAAGAATAAACCATTCCCAGGGTTGGCAGAGCCATGGACAGGAGCAGGAGCTGGGTTTGAGCCCTGGAGCAGAGCCATGCCCCCCTGCCATGCCCTGCCTCCACTGGGCTGGGACCAGACCCCACACCAGCTCCCACCGTGGCTCTGAGCCCTGGAACAAAAACACCGCTGAGCAGTGCTCTCACCCTTCCAGCTGCTGCCAGGCCTCCCCTGCATTTTTATCTCAATAATTGTATTTAATGCCTGAAGACTTAGGGAGCTTCTGCCTTGCAGCTGGAGCCATGCAGTGGCCATGGGAGCCCTTCCTTTCCAAGAAGCAGGTGGACCTTCCTCTTAGGATGAAGCCAAATGGAGAATTCTGTTTTAGGACGTGCTATATAAAAATACTTGTGTCCCATCTGCAGTGTGTGCAGGGCTCTTGTGCCAGTCTCCGCTCCAGGGCAGTCCTAGAATGTTCCTGAGAAGACACCTGGAAGCCCTCAGGCTCCCTCCCTTAGCCCTTTCCAGCCTTCTGCCCTCTCCAGGGGCCTTGCAGCCCTGCTGCACCCCTTGGATGTTGGCTTTGAGTGATTGTTTGCTCACAGGTGTGGTGCCTGAGCAGCTCCCTGAGTGCCTGGCCAGTGTGGCTCACACAGAGCTGTGGGTCCAGCAGGGCTCCTGTTGGGCAGCCTGACCCCACAGGCAGGAGGATCCCAGCCCCCCGGTCCTGCAGTGCCAGCAGGAATCCAGAGCTGTGGCATGAGGGGGCACTGATGTCCTGTGGTCTGACCTGTCCTGTCCCAGGGGGCTGGAACAAGGGATGCACTGGGCAGCTCCCCCTCTCATGCTCCATTTCTTCCAAAATTTGCAGAGGTTTCCCAAGGTGCAGCTCACCATGGGGTACAAAGGGTTGGTGACAGGCAATTGGTCAGCACACCACCTCAGGAAAAAGGGTAAAATCCCAGTATTAGGCAAATGTGCAGCTTCCCTGTGATTGTTTTTCTTTATGTGAAACTCCTTGATCATCTGAGTGGCAATGGAGGGCAGCACCTAATTCCACCAGGGACCACAGTCATTTGTGAGCAAACTCTGCTCTGTTTGCCGTGGGGATGGCTGTGAATGAACCAGCTGGGTTTTCTGTTACAGTGAGAATTTATGGCAGTGTGTTCTCAGCCTGGCAGAGTCTGCTCTGCCTTTCCTTCTCCCTGGTCCATGGAACAGGGACTGCTGGTCCTGAGCACTGGATGTGGAGGTAAAGGACCTTTGGTCTCCTTGAATTCTGAAATAAAGCTCAACTTTCATATCTTAGGGGTTTTTCCTCATAAAATGTTGGTGCCTGGAGTTACATGTGGCTGCTTCATTGCTATTATGTCTGATGGTTTATCAACACAATTTGGGCAATTTAAATTTCCATGAGGAGTTTACCCTGTTACTGGGATTCTTTGGAGCTCAACTGAAAAATAAGTAAGTTGATATTAGTGGCTTAAAGTGCTGCTGTGTAAAGATTGCATTTTTGAAAGTTAAATAAATTTTTAAAAAGTTAAATAATAAAAAAGTTAAATAAACAATATGAATATTTAAGAAAACACATTTGGTACCTCTGTACCCCATTTCCCAAGTTACTTTAAGCTTCTGCCTGAAATGCCACTGCCATGTGCTTCCCTGCCTCTGCCCCAGTCCTGGCACAAATCTTGGCACCACATCTGGTGCTGCTGGAATGAAGGAGTAGTGAAATGAAACTTGTGCATTTCCATTCCTTCCTCACTACTCCCAGAGTAGTTTTGGGACAGGATGGCCAAGCCTGCAGGCTGTGGTAGGGATGGGTTCATGGCACAGTTGTGATTTCTGTTTATTTTGCCTTTTTAAACAATTCCTTCCCTTCCCTTTCTTCTCCTGCTGGTAACTTGCACTGAGCTGATGTTTTCCCTGCATGTAAAGGGCAGCTGAGATCAGGTTCAACCCCTTCCTTACACAGAGCATGGATCTATTGGATCTTTTTTATAATTCTACTCTGATTTGAGTGGTTTCCTTGATTTTAGTGGTTTCTGCCCCTTCTCCCCCTTGGTGCTGCACATCTCCCCATGCAGGGCTGTGAGAGGCTCCTTGGGAGGGGTTGCACCCCCAGCCCCTCCTCAGAGCATGGGATACCTCACCCATTTCAGCTTTGCTTTCTCTGGGAGGTTTTCTTCAGTCCCATTTGCTCTTGGCAGGTTTTTACTGCTCAGTTTATCCAAGTCCCCCTGAAGCTCGGCTGTGTTGCAGAGATCTGTGGTGATGTTTTCGTGGTTGATGTGTGTGGGTGTGAGGGGGCAGAGCAGGGATGAGCCAGGGGAGCACCAGTCCCAAAGAGCCCCGGACCATCACTGCCCAGGGAGCTCTGGAGCCTGCTTTAGTTCTGCCAAGGAGAGGTTTGGCTCCCAGCCCCTGGAGATGGCCAAGAGTGTGTGGGAAGGAAGCGTTTCACACCTTTTAATGCAGTAATTGAAATGCCTTTGGGGGGCTGAGGTGTCCATGCACAGTGTCAGGGCACAGCTCGGTGCCCACTGGTGCCCCACGCCCCTGCCAGCCGGGAGAGCACCAGCTCTGAGCCTGTCCAGGGTGCTGCTGGAGCTCCTGCTGCTCCTGCAGCCCTGGCTGGCTCAGGGAAAGTCAGCTGAGGAGTTGGAACCCATCCCATCACCGAGCTCTTAGTTCTGGGCTGGCCATGACCAGGTCAGGCAGCACGTGTGGCTGCACATGCTGGCAGGTACTTCAGCAGCTAAAGCAGTTTTTGGGGACATTATTGTGACAGTGGTCACAGGGGTTTTCAGGTGAAGCAAGAGATGAGAATGTTGACTCTATGATTAGAAGGCTTGATTTATTATTTTATGATACATATATTACATTATAACTATACTAAAAGGAATAGAAAGTTCTCAGAAGGCTAGCTATGCTAAGAATAGAATAGCAAGAATGATAACAAAGGAGCTTTCTCAGACTGTCTGAGATAGCTCAGTCCTTGATTGGCCATTAATTATACACATCCAAGATGGGCCAATCACAGGTGCACTTGTTGCATTCCACAGCAGCAGATAACCATTGTTTACATTTGTTGCTGAAACTTCTCAGCTTCAGCAGGAAAATCTTAAAGAAAAGATTTTTACAAAAAGATGTCTGACACACAAGAGCAGCTGAGACACATAACAGGTCCTCCTGAGTGACAAGAGTGTGAGAAACTCTGAGAAAGTCTGCATTAAAGCATTTTTGGGGACATTACAGGTCCTCCTGCAGTGACAAGGGTCTGAGAAACCCCCTGCCTGTATTTGCTCCTGCATACACAGCAAGCTGGAGCTGGCTTTCCCAGCTGGCCACTCTGCTTTGGGGTGAGGATCCTCTATGATCCCATCAGGCCTGGGAGAACCTGGTGAGATTTTCTCTGGACAAAAGGACCATCAGCTTGTTGAACACAGTGTGGGGCCTGGAGTTCTTGTTTGGGTTTTTTAATAAGTGTTTCTGTCTGGGCAAGCAGGAGGTGGTGTTGGTGTTCTGCTACCTGAGCACCCATCCCATGGGTTTCCTACTTGGCTGTTTCCACTTTTGGAACCACTTGAGGGATTTTGGGCTGTGTCTCCCATAGGGTGGGGAATGCAAGCTGCCTTTGGCTGCTGCCTTTGCTGCTGGAGCCATGCAGAGTGTGGATGAACATGTCTTTGGAAGCAGCACTGCTGGTGGAGGAACTTCCTTCATTTCATTTGTGCCAAGTCCCCCAGGTCAGCGTTGGTGTTTGCTTGCTGTGTCAGCAGTTGCACTTGGTTTCCCTGGAGCAGTGTGTGTGCTGCTGTGCTCAGGGCAGTGTGATAGGCCCCCTGTGCTGGGTGTGCCTTTGGAAGGCCCTCCTGGAGGGGGACACTGTGTGTGTCATGTAGGGCTGAGCTGGCAGGGTCGGTGCTGGTGCTGTGGGAGCAGGAGCTGCAGGATTCTCCTGTGTGAAAGGGGAGGAGTATCCAAAGAGAGAGAGAGCTTCCCCCAGGCCATCAAACTGCTCCCCCAGAAACCCATGGGCCTCCTCCCTGCTGGGGGAAGGCAGCCCCATACTTACCTGGCAGGGAGACACCACAATCAGGCAGGTGAGTTTCCCAGGGCCAGGCTCATCCCTGGCACTCTGGGTGTGCTGACCCCTGTGATTTCCCCAAATGTGGGAAACTCAACTGCATCATTTGTGCTACTGGGGGACTGTGTTTGTGCTCTCCCCTCCTTTTTTTATGCTCTTCCCAGGGAGGTGGTAGAGTCACCATCTTGGTGTTTAAAAAAGACTGGACATGGCACTTGGTGCTATAGTCTAATTAAGGTGTTAGGGCATAGGTTGAACTTGATGATCTTAGAGGTCTTTTCCAACCTCATGATTCTGTGATTCTGTGTGATTCTGTGATCCCTGTGGTGCACTAGCACGGTCCCTCTGCAGCCAGGGCTGCTGGCAGCCTCCAGCCCTGCTGGCCCAGGCTGCCTGTGACCCTCCTGCCCATTAAGCATTAACAGCCTTGCCCACAGCTGTGTGGGTGATGGCTGAGGCTGTGCCCGTGTTCCTGGAGCCTGTGCCTGCTCCTGCACTGCTGTGCTCATGCTGCTGCTCTTGGGCTCCTGTTTGCCAGAGCTGGGGTGCAGCTCGTGCTTGTTGTAGCTAATCCACCTCTGGCTGTGCTCCTCTGCTCTCCCACAGGGGGAAAGGGGCCCTTCTGATCTCAGACAGCCCCAGCAAGGGGAATGGTGCTCTCCTGTAGGCCAGCACTGGATGTCTTACTCCATCCAGGAGCACAGCTCACTGTGTGAGCCACACAGAACCCTCATTTGAGGCCCTGGAGTCTCAGCTCTGGGCCTGCAGAGGCTGTGGGGATGGTGGTGGCACTTTCCTGGTGGGAACCAGGCTCTCATCCTCAATTAGAGCACACACTTTGTGTGCATCTTTAGCCATGAACATGTAGAGGGATTTTCCCCATCTCCTCCTTGTGCTCAGGGCTGATAAGTGAGAAGCTGGAAAAAGAAGTAGGTTTGGTTGATGAGGTGGGCATCAGTCAAAGGCTGGACTTGATCTTGGAGATCTTTTCCAACCTAAACGATTCTGTGATCCTGCACAGGGTGCAGGGTGTGGTGGCTGTCCATGGGAACTGGCCTGGACAGGAGCTGAACAGTGCCCTGTGGGGCAGGGGATGCAGGCAGGGAATATGATGCAGGCAGGGAATGCAGGCACGACAGGAGGCATCCAGCTCTGAGCAGCTGCTGTTTATTTGGGAAAGGAAATCCTCCAGCTCGGGTCGTGCTCTTTAGGAGCGTGTCCTGTATGGCTGGAGCAAACTGATGGAGAGGTTGGGCTTTTGTGGACTGTGCTGTGAGTGGTTTGAAGCTGCACTTGAAGTTTTATTTGACTGGAAAGCATTTAGGAAGTGATTTTGAATCCATTTGGTTGATTCACTGCTATTCCTGCAGTAGGATGCAGAGCAGTGATTCTGTAATTAATTTAATTACATGCTTATTCAATCTTTCCTAAACTAGTAAAATTTCAGAATGCTTTTGAATTCAATGAAATGTGATTTTTCAGGGCCAGGAGGAAGGGAAGATGGGGAAATTTCAAGTTCTGTTTTCTCCCTTGGTTGGTTTTCCAGCACTCCCTCCCCACCGCTGTGGTGTTGGCGTTGGGCACCCCCAGCCTGATTTTGGTTATTTACCAAATTCCTGCCTCTGCTTGGTGCTTCCCTGCTGAAATGGAACCTTTGAAAGAAGCTTCACGAATAAAATCATAAAAAGCCTTTTCTTGTTCTTTCCCCCACCTCCTCCATCTTTGCTGGTACCTAATGTTCATTTCTCTCTGCTTTTATTGCCTTTGAATTTGGCCAAAACAATCTATTATGTAATTGGGCTAATGAGTTCCAACCCACTCCATCTTTCCCTCACAGCACAGCGAGCAGCTAATCTCTTTCCAGTTTACCTTTCTCCCCTTTTCAGTTGTTAATTTAAAAGTGTCATTTCCAAATATGCCACTCCTCCTCGCTAAGGCTCATTTTTATTTATTTTTAAACTCTGTGGAAGGCCTTGAATGAGTAACTGAATATCTCCTGGGCTCTGGAATTTAACAGTCTTTGCCCTTTGTTCAGCTGGGTCAATGCATGAATTCACAAGTTACTAAATTAAAAAGGAGGGAAAAAAAAGGAAAATGTCTGATTGTGGATTAGATTTAGATTTTTTTTTTTCCCTGAAAAAATGAAACACAAAGAGGAACTAGTGTTTGCAAATAGTTTAGAAAGTAGCGATTTATTTTAAAATCTTGTACCAAGGCCAATTTTTAAAACAGAATCAAGCACTGAACTGTTTTTTTTTTCCCAAAGGGAAAGTGGTCAAATCCAACTTTCTGTGTTTAAGAAGCTCGAAAAGGTAAATCCCCTTACAGCATAAACATGGGTAGAGTGAACAAAAGCTTGATGGGCAGAGGTTATAGCTGGAGCACAAAATTACCTCAATGCCAAGATGGTTTCCTTAATTTTTCGTGTCTGAAGAAGAAGGTCCTGTCAGGCTGCTGCATAGACAGTGTGGAGTGGCAGAGCCTGAGTGCACACAGGTCCTGTTTGTGACAGCAGGAGCACCCTCCTGCCTGGACAGACCTCCTTGCAATTTTTATAAAGAATTGTTAAAAAGAGTGACATTTCCATGAGAAAAAGAATGGAGGGCAGCAGTGCTGGCTGGTTTAGAGCAGCTGAGGGTTCAGCCCTGCCTTGGGAGCCATTCCCTGGTGCTGAGGGAAGGGCTGGGCTGGTCAGGGCAGGAAAGCAGGCGTTGTGATTGCTCTGTCTCCTTGCTGCTCCTCACAAACCTTGGGATGCTTTTCCATGCCCTGGGATGAGCAGGACTTCCCTGGGAGGCAGGGAGGGAGCCTGAGCCCTGCCATTGCACAGGGCTGGGGGTCTCCCCAGTGACTTATTTCCCAATAACAGCACTCCTGGAGCTCAGCAAGGGGCTCACAGCGTTCAGGGTTTTGAGCAGGGGTCTCTTGACTGTGGCTTTTCTCTGGTTCTGCCATGGCAGAGCTCTGTGCAGGGGCTTCCTGAGGGCTGGGGAGCCCCAGCAGGGCCCTCCCAGGCTGGGTCCTGCTCTGCAGCTTGGCAACATTTTCCAAATTTGTGGGAGACCCCTCCCACCCTCCTCCCCATGACCTTTGAGTCAGTTGTGAAGCATTCCTTCCTCTGCTCCAGCCGCTCCAGGAGATGACTTCCATGCTGCCTCCTCCTCCTCCTCTCTCAGTGTTTTCAAGCTCTCAGAGGAGGATTTCCAGGATGTGAGCAGGCTGCTGGTGGCAAGGGACCCTGCTGGCCTTAGTGCTGGTGATGGTGTGAGCCCAGATGAGTC
Organism: Ammospiza nelsoni; assembly: GCF_027579445.1. Lineage (NCBI taxonomy): Eukaryota > Metazoa > Chordata > Aves > Passeriformes > Passerellidae > Ammospiza > Ammospiza nelsoni. The sequence continues at coordinate 1,567,315 of NC_080652.1, read as the reverse complement.
CAGTGTGGCTTGAGGACAGATGGGTTTGCCATGAGAGATGGTTCCACCCCAAATTTTAGCTTCTTTCTGTCCTGTGAAGCAATGGCAGCTGGTGTCTGGCAGTATGTGGCAAGAAGAGACTTAAAATATTTTAAATTTCTTTTTAATTCTTCTTTGAAATGCATTTTAGTGTTTTGAAATTGGCAGCTGTTCCAAATTTGGGTGACTTTGGCCATTGCCTCCCTCAGCTTTGCCTTTGATAACTTTTTTTGCATTCTAAGTGATAAATGCAACTGGAGACCTTAAATGACCTTAATTTCCCCAAATTGGATGCTTCGTGCCCAGTGTGACAGACTCAGAGTTAAAATTAATATAAATTTTGTAAATCAGTAGACTGACCTTTTGGTGAACTGGAAAGAAATGTCAAATTTCTGTTTCCTTCCCCCCCTCCTGTAATCAGCAGTCTGTAATGAATGAATTATTCCTAATTTCAAGATTGTAGCTCAAAAGGGCACTCAAATGGCTGAAATCCCATAAGAAAGACTGACCTTTTGGTTGTCTCTGATGAAAATTCAAGATTTTTCCTGAATTTAGCAGTCTGTAATGGACTGCATGAGATGTTACTGCAGCTTGCAGGAGCAGCTCCTCATTTATTTCCTTAATATATTTATATTAACACTGCATGATCCCCCAGAGCACCTTCAGTGCCTCAAAGGAGCATTCAAGGTGTAGTTAAGATGCTGTGCCAAGACTTCTCTACAGGTACAAAGCAGCTGTGAAATAAATGATTTCCCTCCTGCTCCAGGGGGAATTGATTATTTGTCATCTCCTACATTTCCTTGGCTGCTCTGAGGCCCTGCTGCAGTTTTGGTGATGTTGGGACGTGCAGGAAGGTCCACAGGACTTGGAGGTGTACAAGGAGCAATAAATCTGTGTTCCCCACAAGGTACTGCCAATGATGTGGATGTGATTTTGCTCAGGAGCTGCTGGACAGAGGTCTGGGATTGGAAAAGGTGTTTATCTGATGTGGATTAGCACAGGGTCAGCATGTGAGGGTTTAATTGCTTCTTGTTATGGGATTTTTTCATAGAATCATAGAATGATTCTGCCTCTGGCTCTGGGGTCCTCAGCACAAGATCTGTTGCTTTTGGAGTGAGGCCATGGAACTGCTCCAGGGCTGGAGCCTCTGCTCTGGAGCCAGGCTGGCAGAGCTGGGGGTGCTCACCTGGAGAGGAGAAGCTCCAGGGAGAGCTCAGAGCCCCTGCCAGGGCCTGAAGGGGTTTGTAAAAAGGAGGGAGAGGGACTTTTCATATGGGCAGACAGTGACAGAACAAGGGGGAATATTTTTAAGCTGCCAGAGGGCAGGGCTGGATGGGATATTGGGAATTAGGAATTGTTCCCTGTGAGGGTGGGCAGGCCCTGGCACAGGGTGCCCAGAGCAGCTGTGGCTGCCCCTGGATCCCTGGCAGTGCCTAAGGCCAGGCTGGGCAGGGCTGGGAGCAGCCTGGGACAGTGGGAGGTGTCCCTGCCATGGCAGGGCTGGCACTGGATGGGCTTTAAGGTCCCTCCCAGCCCAGACCAGTCTGGCATTCTCTGAACACCCTGGGCCTGCTCAGATCCTCCATTACCCCAGCAGCCCCTGATTTCATTTTATGGCATCTTCCCACTCTCTCTGCATGTTCTGCATTGATTTCTCTTTGTGGGGTTTCCATCATCCAGGTGATCTGTCACCTTGCCCTGTCCTCACCAGGGGCATCCAAACCCCCCCTCCCCTGTGTGAGCCAGATCCTCCCTTTGTGTCCCTGAGCAAACAGCCCGAGGGGCCTGGGCAGCTCCTGGCAGCAGCTGGACAGGGCTGGGAGCACCTGGGACAGTGGGAGGTGTCCCTGCCATGGCAGGGGTGGCACTGGGTGGGCTTGGATGTCCCTCCCAGCCAGTCCAGCCTGGGCTTCCATGGTGAACAGACAAGGAATCACACATGCTTGGCCTCCATAGCTTGTTCCTCTGTTTGTGTCCCTAAAGGGGGGTTCCCTTTAGCTACAGGAACATATTTTGTAATAGATAATGAGTGGACAAATTCTGGAGAGAAGTTTCATGAAAGTCCCTGCTGTTGTGAAAGGCCCAGCCCGGCTGGCACCGGGCCCTGCATTTCAGCACCGGTGGCCACCAAACCCTGCAGAGCCGGGCGGGGCCGGGCAGCGCTGGGGCCCTGGGCCCTTCCTGGGCACCCTGAGCCCTCCAGGCCCTTCCCGGGCACCCCGAGCCCTTCCTGGGCACCTCAAGCCCTCCAGGCCCTTCCTGGCACCCCAAGTCCTTCTGACACCCCGAGCCCTTCAGGCCTTGGGCCTTCGTGGGCACCCCAAGCCCTCCGGGCCCTTCCTGGCACCTCGAGCCCTCCAGGCCTTGGGCCCTTCCCGGCACCCCAAGCCCTCCAGGCCCTTCACGGGCACCCCGAGCCCTTCATGGGCACATCAAACCCTTCAGGCCTTGGGCCCTTCATGGGCACCCCATGCCCTTCACAGACACCCCGAACCCTCCAGGCCCTTCATGGGCATCCCAAACCCTTCCCAAGCACCCTGAGCCCTCCAGGCCTTGGGCCCTTCCCTGGCACCCCGAGCCCTCCAGGCCTTTCATGAGCACCCCGAGCCCTTCCTGGGCACCCCAAGCCCTTCCTGGGTACCCCGAGCTCTCCAGGCCCTTCCCAGGCACTCCGAGCCCTTCCCAGGCACCCCAAGCCTTCCAGGCCATGGGGAGCAGCTGGAACATGGGACAGGAACAGTCATGGTTGGCCATCACTGACCCTTTCAGAGATGCAGATTTATTTGAAGAAAAGCCAACTCTCAAGTGCTCTGGGCTCCTTCCTTACCTTGCTGGCAGAGACAGAGGTTCCTAAAACCAAATGATACAACACATCCATCCTATAAACATCTCACTTGTGGCTCTTTCACAAATGAAACCAGGGTGAGATCACTTCTCCTTTTCATTGTCTGGTTCTCCTCCGCACCGCAGCACAGTAAAATTTTGGAGGCTGCAATGTGAAAGCAATACTTAAACTTATACCCAGTTTTCCTTTTAATTTTATTAAATGATGAAAATATTTCTAGGAGAAATAGATTTTGAAATAGATTTTGCAAATTGCACCACCAGCTACTCTAAAATAATAAATGTGCAGTGTTAAATTCTTTGGCACTATTTCTGAAATGCCCAAATGCTGGATAGTGGGTTAAACCCTGCTCTCCTGTTGTGTTTTCAGCTCTTCTCTCAGACAATCAGACCATGAGATGTTTTGCTCAGTGCAGTGCTATCACACTGAGCCTTAAAAAATAATAGTAAATAAATAAATAAAGGGCAGAAAGTTTACTGTCTTGAAGTTTGTATTGTTAATTTAAAACTCAAAAAAATTTAAAATTTCTATATTTTGGCTTTTAGAGCCTACTGTAGTTGTGGTGCTTAACAGCACACTCCAGGGCTGAGGCTGCTCCACGCCTTGGCTTGTGCTGGTGGCTCCCGTCCAGCTGAGAATGGTCTCTGGAAGCTGAACCTTTGCTTCAGAAACATTGCTCAGCACACTTCCCACACGTCTCCAGGATCTGGGAACAGTCGAGGGTGCCACAAAGTTTTGGGTTTGTTTTTCAAAATCCATGCCCCTCACACAGTGGGGCACACTGAGGAATCCCCAGCTGTGCAGGGAGGTGGCAGAGCAGTGTGGCTTGGGAGCAGTGGAGAAGGCAGGGGGAAGATGTGCCTGGCTGTGGGCTAAGGGTGACTTTAGCAGGCAGGGAAGGGCTGCACATCATCCCTGCAGCAGCACTGCCCAGGGCTGCTCACCCACAGCCACCCAAGGGCCTCCTCATAGAGCTGCTCCTGGAGAATCAGTTCATGCTCCTGATGATGCCCCCAGCCAGGGGCCTGGGGGTTGGGTGTGGGCAGGATTTATCATTTATGTGCTCAGAAATGTGTTGTGTGGGCTCTGCTCTGAGATCCGCTTTGTGGTAGGGTTTAGTGGGAATGGTGGTGTATCTTGGTTTGAACACAGGTGTCTGCTAAGGACAGCAGGAGCCTCCACTGAAATGGAAAATGTAAACCCCCTCCCTCTGAATTATTATAATTTTGAAGTTAAGGGGCTCTCAGGTAAAGACATGGAAGCAGGAATAACAGTTCTTTACAAGGGAAATTAAAAATACAAATGCAATAGTTAAATAAAGAAAACCAACCACTGCCATAGTCAGAGCAGTCCCTGCCCCCTGTGTGTCAGGGGGTGTCCCAGCCCCATCCCATGGGGGCTCAGCCCTCCTGCAGTGCCAGCTGTGGCTCTGCTGCAGCAGGGATCCTGCACAAGGGGGGAGTTTTCCTCTGCAGCTCCAGGGCTGCTGCAGATGGGCCTGGGCTCCCTCTGGCCATGCAGGGCAGCAGAAAGCTGCTCCTCTGGCAATGCAGGGGGCAGAGGCTGCTGTGCTGTGCCAGGCTCAGATTGGATCCAGGCAGGAATGCTTGGCTCCTGCCCTGGGCGCAGCATCTCCCCATGGGATGCTGGCATTGGATCAGCCCTGCAGGGACACTCAGTGGCCATGGACAGCAGAGATCTCCTGGAGGGAGGGTTGGTGTGGGAGAGATAAAGAAACAACTGCCCCATGGACAGCAGAGAGCTGCCCCAGCTCTGACAGGTGGGGATAGAACAACACACCCAGCTGCACCTTGCAGCCTGAGACCTGGTGTTTCATTGAAGGTTGGACTTGATGATCTTGGAGATCTTTCCCAACCTTAATGATTCTGTGACTCTCTGAATCTGGTTCTGTGCTCCCTCCAAGTTGCCTTCCAGTAGCTGCTCTGTTTGTTTTTGTGTGTGATGTGAAACACTTCAGCATTTGGCTTGGGTTTGGTAGGAATGCTTGGTGTCTTCCATCCTGGCTGGTGTGAGAGCCTGGTCTTATCTTTTACATTTATAGAATAGTAAAAAAACAGCAACTGGATAAATTAATGAAAGAACTTTCTGCCAAGAGCAACCAAGCACAAAGACAACCCCTCTCTCTTGTGAAGCCCCTCAGTGGCTCAGTGAAGGATGGGGGATGATTCTGGAGGTGTTGCACTTAGGATGATGATGTTGCACTTAGGCTTTTCCTGGTTTTGTACACTTTTCTAACCCTTCTATGGACCCATGGTCTGAGCCTGCTTAGCTTTCCTCATGCAGGCACTCTCAGACAGGAGTGGACCAGCTGCTTTCCATTTTTGCAAGGGCTTGATCCTGCATGACACTGAGTGATAAACACAGGATGCAGGAGCCAGAGCGTTTCACACTCAGTGGGTGAGGACTGATGGGTCTGGAGCCAGGCCAGGACTGCTGCCAGACAGCCTGAACCAGCCTTCTACCTGTGCCATGGAGCAGTGATGGTGCTCCTTGTTCTGAGAAGGGCTCTTTTCTTCTAAGGACTGCTGGAACAGCCAGGGAGGTGTTTTCCATTCCACTGTGCTGGGCTGTGCAGCTCCTCATGCCTTCCCTTGCTCTGCTCACAGCCCCTGGAGAGCATTGCTGGGGTCAGGTGAAGAGCCCAAGCCTCCCTCTGTGTCCAGGAGGAGTAACAGGGGCTGATGTTGTGTCCACAGCTGGACCCAGCAATGTCTCCAATCACCTCAGTCAGGAGAGAAAGGTTGATTATGGATTCAGTCATAGAATCCTAGATGGGTTTGAGTTGGAAGAGACCTTAAAGCTCATCCCATTCCTCTGCCAGGGGCAGGGACACCTTTCATTATCCTAGGTGATCTTACAGGTCCAACCTTGCTGATGGTGTTCTATATTCTGATTTAAATACATAAAAATGCAGCATGGAGTAAGTGCTTGACTCTGAAAATCAGTGTGTGGGTAAGGTGTTGAAGAGTGAAGGTCTTGGGACATTTTTAGTTGCCTTTTGAATGAGTTTATTCTGTTTGGTGTGTTCTACACTTCATTAAAACCAATTAATGCTCATTCAGACTGACCTTAACAAGTGACTCCCAGAGTTGTAGCCCCTAGAAATTGTATTTAGCCATAGAGAATGGGAACTGTTAGAGCCTTCAGCAGTGTCCATCTAGCTCAAAGCTGTGGAAGATGGTTGGAGAAAAGCAAATCTTGTATCCACCAAGCACAGGTGGGGTTGAGACTTCAGCTGAGCCCAGGTTTTATTGCTGGAGGGGGGCAGTAGTTGCACTGGCTTTGCAAGGACATAGATTAGAAGCAGATCTGGCAGTTCAGAGGCCAGACTGTGTGTGGTGGCCAGCACTGGTGCCTGGCATGTGCTGGGCTGCCCAGCCACCTCTGCAAGTGCCACTGCCTGCTGGCACTGTGGCCACAAGGGCTCAGAGCTGCTCTGTGTGGCTGGGCTGGAGCAGGGAATCCCTCACAGGGAGTGCCTGCACAGCAAAGGCACCTGAGTGATGGCTGGAGTGGGGTGGGCAGTGTCCCTGTGTCCCCAGAGGCTGCTGTGCCAGGGCTGGCAGTGCCCTGGAGCCTGGTCTGGGGCTGTTGGCAGAGCAGAGCTCAGTGGGAGCACAGGGGCTGGGCTGGGGGACAGGGCCAGCTCTGGGCTCTGCATCCTTGGCAGAGAGAGGCCATAAGAGGCTGCTAGGTCTTGGGTGGATTTTCACCAGATCCCCTTTGGCAGGAGCAGGCAGCTGTGGCAGCTTTCTGATGGAGGGTTTGCTGTTGGGTTTGTGTTTCTGCTCACAGATCCATGTCCCAAAGTGTCCCCTGCCCATGGGAGCTGCAGCGTTTTCAGGGACAGCACTGAACAGACCCCAGAGAGCAGTCCTTGGTTATTTGCTGCAGTCCCTGGTTATTTGTGTGTCAGTCTGTATAAACAATCCCTGGATAGTGGGAGCTCACTGCCTGCATCCCTCCATGCTGGAATAACCCTCTTAGCTTTGAAAAGCAATCAAATGACCCTGCTTTCCTTTAATCATAAGTGCACTGGCAGTAAGTGGTCTGAAGAGCCCTTAACATTGTTCCTTTCACTGGCCAGGTTGTCTCTATCTGCTTTTTGATGTTTTGACTATCCAGAAGAGTCTGGGGATGACCCTTGGCACTTGGATATCCTCTCCAAAACAAAGGAATGATTTTCTGAATAAAAAACAAGACTGAAATTCAATACATAAGTGCCTGGTTCTCACAAAATCTTCTCCTGTGGCTCTGGGCAGGTTATATGATCTGTCTCAGATTTTCCAGCTCAAGAAATGAAGAGAAATTACTTATCAGCTCACATGAAAATTGTCAATGCTAACTGGTGTTTGGGACACAGCATGATGTTTTAGACATTTTGGATGGTGTTTCTCATAGCTTTGAGTATTTACAGTGACCGAGGGAGGTTTACTTGAGCCTTTGGAGCTGTCTTGCCATAGAAGCTCTCATCCTTTGCCTTGTCCTTCTCCTATTTAGAGACAGAAATACATCACCATGTCAGCTCCAGGATGGCTTTGTCCTGGCAGAGCTGAGTGGGGTTTTGTGTGCTGGAGATAAGCAGTGGAGCATCAGGCAGTGCCCTTAGCAGAGTGCCAGGGGTTTGGTGTGCCTGGAGATCAGTTGCTGTGCCATTATAAAGGTGCCCATTTGCAGGTCAGAGCTCAGGTACCCTACATAAACTCTAAACCCTTGAGTATTTTATCCTCAGTCTGTGGGTGAACTCCTGTAGTGCTGCTAGGCTGCCATCTATCACAGATGGTGAATTCTCTTCCAAACTAGCAATAAATAATACTAACAGTAATAATAAAAAGTTGCTTCTGTTTAATGTTTTGAGCCCTGACAATAGCCTTTGGAAAGTGGGGTGTTCCTTGCCGAGGGGGTCGCCATGGCTACTGTCCATGCTGGCTTTAACAGCCCTGCTGGCTAATGCAGCACAAACACATTTGGCTTTTCCTTCTGCCTGTAATGAATAGCAAACTGCTGTGTATTCATTAAGGGAAGCAACTTGCAGAGGTTAAGTGTTTGATTTCTGGAGCTGCCATCGAGGGCAGTCATCAAAAATAAATTGGGCAGCCAAGGAGGAAAAGGGGTTTATAAGACGTAAAGTGGGAAGAAAATAATTGCTGCCTCATTCCTTGTTTCTTTCTTTGGGTTTTGCAGCTGTAAGTCAGGATCTCTGGGTCCAAGCTATGCAGATTTTTGTTAGATGTGATCAGATTTGCTGGAGAGTGAGCTTTGTTTTTGACAGGAACCCATCTGACTAATTCAGCAAAAATAAACAGAGGCTCTTGCTGCAGTCACCCAGGCCAGGCTGGCAGGAAATTGGGGCTGATTTCAGAGCCTGAGCAGCACCAGGGAGTCCTGACCATGCTCTGTCCACCTGTCCAGCCTGGAAGGGCTCCTCATCACCCAGGTCTGTCACAGCCTGTGAGGAGGGATGGGCACATCTCACATTCCTGCTGTGGGACGTGAGGAGCCTCTTCCTTCAGCATCCTGGGTACATTTGTTGCACATAAAATGGAACCAGCACAAAATGAAGATGTCACTGCTGGTGTCAGCACACTGAGCAGCCTCCTCATCCTCAGGGAACCCCCCTGGCCTCCTCTGTGGCCCCTCAGGTGCAGCAGAAGTGCTCCTCCTCAGTGGCACAAGTGTTTTCCAGCCCTTTTTCCAGGATAATGTCCTTCTGCTGCTCGTTAGTTTAGGGTTTGGTTATTTCCTACTTGCACAGTTTGGCTGCTTACAAATGCATCTTGTTTAAATGACTGCAGCACACCCATCGATCCAGATGGCATTGTATTAGTGACCTGTCCTCTTTAATTATGTGCAACTAATTTTTAATTTTATGTTCTCTACAAACATGACTGCAAATGATTTTCTAGCTGCTTGTAAATCAGTGATAGATATTGAATCCTTTCAAAGACTGCTTTCTCTTGGAAGAAATGAGGATTCTCTCATTACAGCTGGTTTTCAAAATTTATCAGATAGCTGTTTTTTAATCCACTTAGTATGTGTTTACATTGATTTCTTTTTTAGGGCTGTTTTTTTTTTAATTTATTTTTTTGACTCAACATCTTGTGCAATAGTAAGCCGTGCAGAAATCTAAGTCTCTTATGCTAAAGCAGTTATCTTTCTCAACCAAACCCATAAATCTTATCAGGAAGTAACTCAAAGTCTGTTTGACAAGGCCGGTTTTCTTTTTTCTTTCCCATATAAAGACATTCAGGCTGAATTTCTTGCCGCACACCATTTTCATCCAGGTTTGCTTAGGTGTTCCCACCTGTAGGAAAATTCATTTGAAACCTTTCCCCGTGTTTCTGTGTGTGAGGTGAGTGGTTGTGTCTGCCATGAGCATGGGAGCGTCTCTGTTTTGTCTGGCAGTGTCACCCAGTCAGTGCCATCTCCTCGTGGCTGTATTTGTTGTTAGGGAGGACAATGTCACAGGGTGCTGGCACAGAGAGGCTGGGCTGGGAGGTGTTGGAAGCTCTGTTCAAATCCATCCTGCTGTTCCCTGTGACCTGGCCTGCTGGCACCTGGTGGGGCAGGACATGGCAGGGACTTTATCCGGAGGCCAGTCCTGGTTTGGGGGTGTCACAGGGCCTTGGGCAGAGGGACTTGGACTGGGAATGCTTCAGGGGCAGGGGTGGGGTGCCCCAGGTGCTGCAGGCTGTGCCTGTGCCACAGAGGGATTGGCCCCTGCTCCATGGCCATGGAATGGGTGCGTGTGATGGTGTCACTGTGGTGGCACTGTGGTGTCACTACAATGTCACTGTGGTGTCATTGTGATGTCACTGCAATGGTATCACTGTGATGGCACTGTGGTGTCACTGTGCTGTCACCGTGGTGCCACCGTGTCACTGCAGTGTCACTGCGATGTCACTGTGGTGTCACTGCGGTGTCACTGCAGCATTACCATGGTGTCACTGTGGTGTCACTACGATGGCACTGTGGTATCACTATGGTATCATCGCACTGTCACCATGGAGTCACTGTGGTGTCGCTGTGGTGTCACCGTGGTGTCACTGCAATGTCACTGTGGCATCACTGTGGCATCACTGCAGCATCACTGTGATGGTGTCACTGTGGTGTCACTGTGATGTCAATGCAATGTCATTGCGAGTCACTGTGATGTCACTACGACATCACTGTGAGTCACTATAATGTCACTGTGGTGTCATTGCGATGTCACTGCGATGTCATTGCATTGTCACTACGATGTCACTGTGGTGTCATTGCAATGTCACTGTGATGTCACTGTGTTGTCACTGCAATGTCACTGCGGTGTCACCGTGTTGTCACTGCGGTGTCACTACGATGTCACTGTGGTGTCATTGCAACGTCACTGTGATGTCATTGTGTTGTCACTGCAATGTCACTGCGGTGTCACTGAGCTGTCACCGTGGTGTCACTGTGGTGTTACTGTGATGTCACTACGATGTCACTGTGGTGTCATTGCAATGTCACTGTGATGCCATTGCATTGTCACTGCAATGTCACTGCGATGTCACTGCGGTGTCACTGCGATGTCACTGTGGTTTCACTGTGGTGTCACTGTAGTATCACTGTGGTGTCACTGCGGTGTCACTGTGGTGTCTCTGGTGTCTCAGGTTGGGGTGCCCAGGAATGAGGCCCCCCCTGCAGCCGTGCTGGCAGCGCCCATCAGTGGGTGCCTGGCAGTCGGGGATTGTCCCTCCAGCCTGAGTTCCCCTCTGGCTCTGGCATTCAGGAGTCAGGGGCCTCTCTTGCAGCCCTTGCAGTGCTTTCCTGGGGAGCTGCTGGCTGACGTCTGACCCACAGGGACAGTCCCACATCCCCTGAGTGTCACTGGTCCCAGGGCATGCTGTGGTCACACCAGCAGATGCTACAAAAGGCTGTGTTAGCCCAGAGCTGCCTCTGCCTTGGAGCATCCTTAAGGGTCCCAGGAGCCTTTTCCAAAGACCACTGAAGTCAAATGGCAAACTTGATAAACTGAAAAGCCTCAAGATGAGATTTAGAGGGGAATAGGAGACTCGGAGTGTGTCTGAATGGGTTTGGGGGTCAGGGAGTGCTGGAGACAGAGACACCTGTGTGTGCCCTGAGCTCTGGGGCAGGAGGAGGAGTGGGTGCCAGGGGAGACCCCCTGGCTGTGGCTGGGAGGAAGATGAGAAGCTGGAGAGTGGAGGGGCCATATCTCATCAGGCTTCTCATTTAGCCTGTTTAGTGTTGCCCTGAGGGTATTTTGGGTGTGTCCTGTCCGTGTTTGCTGCCCCTGGCAAATATAGAGCTGTGGAGGGGCCGGAGGGCTGGGTGTGCTGGGGGCTGCAGAGTGAGGTGTGACAGTTCCTGTGCTGGGGTCCAGGTCCTGCAGGGGTGTGTGTGTCCTTGTAGGTCCCTCGTGAGCAGCTGCCCCTAAGCCAGGCTGTGAATGTGCCAGGAGTCAGTCCAGGGCCTGATTCTAGATTTCAGTCAGACCCAAGGCACCAAAGAGCTTGGCAGTGGGGGGCCAGGCTGAAGTACAAGCCACTGTGTGTGAGGGTCTGTGAATAAGCATTTGTTTTCCCTGCATTGGGCTGAAATCTTTTGTTGCCTTTATGGGTAAGATGAAACTTGGTGAATCAGCCCCTTTAAAATCACATACAGTGCTGTAGATCTGGAGCCTGCTGCTTGAGATCAGTGATGCTAAGAGCATCAGAAATTTAAAACATCTTTATTTGGATGCTGAAAGCCTCTGTGGTTAATAGAGCTTGGGTAGAAGGTTTTTATTAGAGAGAAACCCCTGTAGTTTAGGGGAAAAGCCAGGCTCCAGCTGATCAAATTAAGCAGAAGCATCCTCACGCACGGGATGGGCTGTAATCGCTCACTTCAGAATTTCTCTGCCTCCCTCTGCCTTTCAGGACAGCACTGCCACAGTCCGGGCATCATGTCTGCTGCTGCCAGGTGTCCCCGCTGTCCCTCTGTGCCCAGGGGACAAAGTGTCACCAGTGGATTCTGGTGATGCTGTAAAGGAGGAGATGGTTGGCTCGTGGGCTGGAGAGGCAGAACGAAAGGGGGATGTTTGGGGCTGCGGAGGAGCAGCAGTGCTTGGTTTGAGAAGAGGCACATCAGGCACCCAGAGTGAGCAAACACAAAATCCTCATGGGCAGAACTTGGGTGTGGCTCTCCAGGAACAGCAGGTCAGAGCTCAAATCTGTGTCCAGCAGCTCAGCCTGTGTGGGAGTTACTGTCAGGCTCCTTGGGACATTGCCAGCAAGATGGGATAGGTGATGAGGAGCTTGGAGAAGGCTTCGAAACCAGGCTTTGAGCGTTTTCGGGATGAATCAGAGGGAGAAATGCAGAAGAATTCAGCAAAAGGAGAGTTGCAACATCAGTGTGGTGTGGAGTGACGCAGGAGAGTGCGGGGGCCTCCCATGGGAGCTCTCAGGAAGGTGCTGCTGCTCTGGCATTCCCAGGCTCTGAAGGAGCTCAACACCAAGGATGGAGGAGCCCAGGAGGGATCTGAGCTGCCCCATCCCCTGCAGTGCTGCTGGAGATCAGCACAGATGCTGGGACTGGTGCTCTTACCTGAGTCGTGAACAATACTTTGCCCTATTCAATTTTTACTTTACTAAAATGAATATCATGGACTTCTTAATAGTCATAGGAGCATAAAAATCTCAGTGTATCACAATTCATCATCCTTTAAAAATTGAATTTCTGTTGAATTATGCCTTGCTGCTATAGTGCTGGGGAAAAGCTCTTATTATTCATAACTATAAATACAGCGATGTCGAGATTTAACTGGTGCCTGAAGGCTTTATGCTGCACTTTCATACTGACAAAGCAAACACTCTTATGGATTGCTTTGAGTTTATGGGGGCAGCTGAGCCCTTCCCCACTGCTGGGAGCAGAATCCAGCCATGCCCCTCTCCAGTCACCATCTCCCAGCAGGCAGGAGGACTTGGGGTCACTTTTACTCTTCAGGATGGAGGTGAAAGACCACCAAAAAAAAGGAAATGAAAGAAAGACATGAATACCCAGTTGGGTGGGTGAGGAAAACCCACCTGGTTTGGTCAGGGTGCTGGAGGACGCGTTTCAAAGAGCAACACCAGCTTGGAGGGAGTGCTTGGGTTTGCAGAGCAGCTTCCATGGAGTGAAGGACAAGGCACGAGAGGTGGGAATGAGATGAATCCTCCAGAAAGTGCCTGAACAGCCTGGGCTGCAATTGGAACTAAATTAAAGAGACTATTTGCTTTTTGGAGTAAGGTTCTCACATCCTCCTCTTTGTGAGCATCAATGAACACTTGAATGTTCCTCCTTGTCCCAGCTGAACATTTAAACAGACTTTGGCTCCATTGTGCAGTGGCTGATGGGGACAGCCCTGCCTGGGTAGGAGTTTGCTCAAGGTTATGTTTTGCTTTTTGAGCCTCTATTTTGGGCCTGAAACATGGAAAAGTCCCATAATTTGGTGCTCAGCTGAGGCTGAACTTGAGGCCTCCATACAGATTTAACACAAAAGAGAAAGGAGTTAATCTTTTACAGGAAATAATTAACATATGGAAACAATTCTTAAAAACTGGATTGGGTAAATCTGGTCTCTAGGGACAAGGTGGGAAAGATTCTGACTGGATTTGGAAGGAATTTTTTTTGTGTGTGGTTATAATTAGAAATTTACACATAGCAAAAGAAGTCTTGCTGTTGGATGTTGGTTATCATGGCCCTTAGGTTGTTTGGAGTTTTGTTTGGTTTATGAACTCTTTTCTTTAAATAGCACTTGAGCCTTGCAGCAGTTTGGCAGTGGCATGTTTAACTTTGACTTAGTTTGGATGTTCAATATTTTCATTACAAAATAACTCTGATACATTTTTATTTTTAATAACAAAAATTAAAAATCTCTTGGGAACTGAAATTCCGTATTTGAGAAATTGCAAAGCCTCCATTTTGGGCGTTGTTCCACTGAAAGCAAGACAACAAAATTGGTGATTTCATGGTGGTTGTATTTTCCACCGCATTTCAAAACTGGTTTCTGTGCAGGCATGCAGAGTGATGATGAAAAGTTCTAAAATGAAGTACCTGAGTGCAGGGCTGGAGCCAGGCTGGGAGAGCTGGGGGTGCTCACCTGGAGAGGAGAAGCTCCAAGGAGAGCTCAGAGCCCCTGCCAGGGCCTGAAGGGCTCCAGGAGAGCTGGGGAGGGACTGGGGACAAGGGATGGAGGGACAGGACACAGGGAATGGCTCCCACTGCCAGAGGGCAGGGCTGGATGGGATATTGGGAATTGGGAATTGTTCCCTGTGAGGGTGGGCAGGCCCTGGCACAGGGTGCCCAGAGCAGCTGTGGCTGCCCCTGGATCCCTGGCAGTGCCCAAGGCCAGGCTGGGCAGGGCTGGGAGCACCTGGGACAGTGGGAGGTGTCCCTGCCATGGCAGGGGTGGCACTGGATGATGTTTAATGCCTCTTCCAAACCAAAGCAGTCTGTGATTCCATGTTTCTTTCTTTAGTAAAATCCAAGGGGTTTCTGACCTTCCAGTCTTGGAGCTGTGGGGTGCAAATACCAGTGCAGAGCAAGGATGAGTTGATGAAAGGGGAGGTGCCCAGGAACCCATGGCTGGGGAATGCTCTGCTCCCTGTGGGTGAGCCATGGCACAGGGACAGTCACCAGGGCAGAGTGGCACAGGGACAGTCACCATGGCAGAGGTGGCACAGGACAGTTAGCAGGGCAGGGTGGCACAGGACGGTCACCATGGCAGGGGTGGCACAGGGACATTCACCAGGGCAGGCTGGCACAGGGACAGTCGTGGCAGGGGTGGCACAGGGACAGTAACCATGGCAGGGGTGGCACAGGGACATTCACCAGGACAGGGTGGCACAGGGACAGTCGTGGCAGGGGTGGCACAGGGACAGTCATGGCAGGGGTGGCACAGGGACATTCACCAGGACAGGGTGGCACAGGGACAGTCATGGCAGGGGTGGCACAGGGACATTCACCAGGACAGGGTGGCACAGGGACAGTCATGGCAGGGGTGGCACAGGGACAGTCACCAGGGCAGGGTGGCACAGGGACAATCACCAGGGAGCAATCCCAGCTGTGGCAGCTCTCACCTCTTGCCTCCAGCACATCTTTTAAATTCAGGAGCAGGCAATGTTTGTGCTTGGGTTTTTCCATGGGAATGGGCCCTTTATCAGTAAATCAGAGCCTCTCTGGGCTGGTGCAGGCTCCTCAAGGGTGTTTTTTCACCTGATTTTGGCAAGGCAGGTGGGTGCTGGTTAATGATTGCCTGGGACTGCTCCTGGCTGGGCTCAGTGGATGCCTGAGTGAGCACAGAGCTGAACCTGGGCAAGGGACCCTGTCCTGGAGCTCATCCCACATCCCAGCACAGGGAGCAGCCCTGGGGCAGCTCCAGGCCTTGGGGCTGACCCACCTTGCTCCCCAAAGCAGCAGGGTGGGCCCTGGTCC
Organism: Ammospiza nelsoni; assembly: GCF_027579445.1. NCBI lineage: Eukaryota > Metazoa > Chordata > Aves > Passeriformes > Passerellidae > Ammospiza > Ammospiza nelsoni. Next base: position 1,551,999 of record NC_080652.1, on the reverse strand, counting down.
TCTGTGCAGATTCGCAGAGTCTGACTGGGACAGCAATTGGAGGAACTGGGAGCTGAGCCCACGTGGTGGCACCTGGGGTGGCACAGCAGCAGGTGGATGGAGGGCAAGGCCTGGGTGCCTCCACTTGTAGGATTTTATTTAAAGCCAGGCTTTGCTCCTTGCATGTCTGCTTTTCACAAGGGAGAGAAACCTCAGCTCAGAGGCCCAGGCCTCCAAGCAGATGTTTTTTATTTATGAAATAAATTGATTGTTGCTAAAAGATGCTTATAATTATTTATTTCTTCTATATCTACATCCTCTCGATGCTCTTGGAGGCTGCAGGACCCTGAGGTGGGGACCCAGGGCAGCTCAGCCACCTTCCCATGCAGGAGCCAGCCCTGGGGCACCCACCCAGCAGCACCTTCAGCTGACACCCCAAAGGCCCTTTATTTGTGTGGATTTGCCAAGAATTCAGTTATTGCAGCGCTGCCTGGCTGCTGCTCTGGCCCTTCCTGCTGCCCAGCCGGCTCCGTGTCGTGGTTTAATGATTGCAGACTTCAGTGCTGGTTAAATAGTGCTCAACAAGGAAACGGGCAAAACCACACTGGGATAATCTAAGAAAAACAAGGATTATAAAAATGGCTCCGAGGTGCTGGCTGCTGGAAGCAAAACCTATTTTGTGGGTTTGTTGCTGCACCTTTGCTTGGGAAAAAAAAAAAAAAAAAATTGGAGCAGTTGTTGCAGTCGTTTTCTCAGCAGATGGGCTGCTCCATCGGAGGCAGCTCACCCGTCTGGAAAGCAATTATGTTGCTTGGCCCAGTCTTGATTTGCACTTCTATTAGCACGGGCTTAACTATTGCTGCCTTGGGAGGGAGGCTTCATGGATTAGTTCCTCTAGAAAACAAAAAAAAACCAAAACAAAATCAGGCCCATGATGCACCACGAAAATGTTTTGTGAAAAATAAAAAAAAAGGAAAACAATTTTGATGCCATTTCTGTGCCATTTTGATTCAAAAACTGCTGGAAGGTCACCTTAATATTCAGGTTATTGGTGGCAATGCAAGAGGAAATTTAAAATAATATAAGGATGAGTGGTGCTGGCTCCATAGAATTTTTAACAGCATTGTCTGCCATGGGGAGTTCTCCTTGTGTAGGTCAAGAAATTCACTGTTAAAATTTTATGTTTAATTCTTTTATTATAAGGAAGGGCACGATTCATGACATTGGCATTCCTGTGGTACTGGCAAGAGCTGCTGGAAAATGATCCACTCTTGGCATGCTCAGGGGTCCCCAAAGCTGGCCTGGACAGGATGGGGCATGCAGGGCCCTGGGCAGGGACAGGGCTCTCCTCTCTCCATCAGGCAGGGCAGGAGTTCTCCTCAAGCAGCCCTGCACTTCTGCTCAGGTGTCAGTCAGGGAATGCACACATCCCTGGATCCATGCATGGAGATTCCACAGAGCTGAAGCTCCCAGGTCGCCTATTTTAGTGTATTTGCTAAAACATTAATAGGAGCTACCCAAAAAAAGCCCTAAAAGAGCTCCTAAGTGTTTTCTTTAGTTTATTTTAGTGCAAGTCTTTATGAGCATGAGGTATTGATGGCTTTCCCAAAATTCAGATGTGCTGGCCTTGGGATGGGATTTGGCAGCACTGTATGGTGGCTGCCTGGGGCTGGAGCTTGCTGGGACATGGGTTTGACTGGGGCTGGTTGTTAAAATTGTTCCCAACTTCCTCATTGTCCCAAAGCCTTTGCTTTGTGTCCTGCTGACAGCAGCGTTGAGGAGGACATGGCTCAGTGCTGCTTTATATTTATTTCCTAGTTCTGTTTGAAAAGAAATGAGTGGGAGTTGCTGTGACTCCGCAAGGCCACCAGGCTCGTGATATGGGCAGGATTCATTGATGCTATTTCTTCTTCATTTCATCAAAAAAGGATGAAACTTTCTATGAACAGCAGGATAAAGGCCCATTTGGAGTTGGTTTGTGCCATCTGTGCCAGCAGCATTGGCTGTGCCATCCTCAGCACCTCAGCTGGGATTGACCCCTCACCTGTGCAGCCCCTTTGGCTGAGGGCATGGCAGGGGCAGGACATGGGGGCAGGGGTCTGACCCAGTGCTGGGTGCTGCTGCACTGCTGGGTGCCCCCTCTGTGCTGGGCACCTGCTCCAGGGCTCAGGGATGTGCCAGCCCTGGGCTCCTGTGCCAGCCCTGGGCTCCTGTTCCAGTTCTGGGGTCCTGTTCCAGCCTTGGGTGCCCTCTCCATCCCTGGGTGCCCTCTCCAGCCCTGGGTGCCCTCTCCTGCCCTGGGTTCTTGTTCCATTCCTGGGTTCCTGTTCCAGCTCTGGGTGCCCTCTCCATCCCTGGGTGCCCTCTCCTGCCCTGGGTGCCCTCTCCAGCCCTGGGTGCCCTCTCCTGCCCTGGGTTCTTGTTCCATTCCTGGGTTCCTGTTCCATCCCTGGGTGCCCTCTCCATCCCTGGATCCCCTCTCCATCCCTGGGTGCCCTCTCCATCCCTGGATCCCCTCTCCATCCCTGGGTGCCCTCTCCATCCCTGGATCCCCTCTCCATCCCTGGGTGCCCTCTCCAGCCCTGTGTCCTGCTCAGTGAAGCTGCAGAGAGCCCTGGGCTGGCTCTGGTGGGAGGCCCTGCTCTATTTTTGTGGATAATAAAGCTCCTGGTGTGTTCCCACCCCAAGCAGAAGCTGACAGCCATTTTACTTGTCATTAATAGCACAACTTAATCTCCCAACAAGACTTTTCCTGTGATATTGCTGTAAAACAAAGCAAAACAAAACAACCTTTCTTCCTTCAGTATCTCCATTGCACCACCCCCTCCCAAACAAACACAAAAAATCCCAATTCCTCCTCTCCTCTGACGAACAATGACTCATTCAGATGGGGTTTTTTCCTTTTTTTTTTTTACTGTTTTTTAAATTTATTTTCATTTTGGCCTGTGCCTCAGTGGGGTGGTGCTGGCAGCAGTGAGGATTGCCCAGCTCCAACCAGCCCCTGCCTCTGACTCTTTCTAACTCTGCCAAAACTTTTTAAATTGTTTGGACTGAAATTTTCCAAACCAGGTGTCTGCCCAAGGAAGAAATTTGTTTGGAGAAGCTGCACAAAACCTCTCACTGGTCTGGCTGCTGAATGGGCTCAGAGGAAGGAGGGTTTGCCCACGGTGAGCCCAAAAATTGATGGGGATGGGGAGGAACCCAGCTTTTGTGAGCCCTTAGAGGGGATTTCCTGCATTTTCCTGATCTTTAGGAATTGTTGTGGGTTTGAGTCCTTCCCTCCTAAATGTGGTTAAATGTCCCAGGGGTTTGGGGCTGGCACCATCACCGAGCTCTTTGCTTTAGGGATGGAGGAGAACCACAGTTGGTGTCAAGTGAGAAACTGAGGGAACTTTTTATATTTCAGGGATGTGGCACTGAGGAAAAGCACCCTGATCCAGCTGAGGTATTCACCTGGGGAAGTACCTGTGGTGTGAATGCTCACTGAGCCCCAGGAGGTGTTGGCTGAGGTGTTGAGCATCCCTGCCCAAACACAGGGAGCAAGGAAAGTACAAATATGGGAGGGGAAGAAACCCAACCAGAAAAAAAAAAAGAGAAAATAATAATAATTTCTAGAAAATATTCTAAAAATTCTAACTCTAAGGAAAAAAAAAAATGGGGGCCTGACAGAGCCCAGCCAAGTCAGTCTGGCTGCTAGAAATTTTTTTTTTCCCTCCTTATTTTAATTTTTATCTAAATCAGATGGAATGCTTGACACATTGAGGGTCCCATGGAAGGAGTGATGTGTGTTCACCACACTGGGTCAGAGCATGGGGCAGGCTGGTGGCACCTCAGGGCTGCTGGCACCTCAGGGCTGCTGGCATGTCACACAGAGAACATTCCACACAAATTTTTTTGCAGTTTCTGACTTTCTGATTTTGCAATAGTGTTATTTTTTCAGTGTTGGTTTTAATGTAACCCCTGCATAAGGTTCTGTTTCCAAGATGGGTTTTAATCCTGGCATCACCTGATGGTGCTGACCATGGTCTGTCAGACTCCCCGGGATTTATGAGCTGTGGGCTGATGCCTTCTCTTGTTTACTTTCTCTCACTTTATCTGCTAATTTCCAGATTCTTTCACGTTTTTCCTTTCAACCTAATGCCTTAATTCTGGTGCTTTATTAATCTATCTAATTATGTTGAGTTCAAGTTGTTTGAAATCCACTTATGTTGGTATAGGAAGTACTTACTGTATTAATCAAACGATCCAAGGTGGCTTCTCCTCTGAAGTCCTTAATTTGTGCCATACATATTCCTGCTAATAACATCCAACTTTGTAACAATGCACGTTTCCTCTGGGTTTCCAAGGAGACCCTGAAATACATTAATTCTCTGATTTTTTTCAAGTACACCAATAATTTATCAGGGATTGTGAGACGTTCCCTTGTGTGGACACATCAAACACCAGCAGCCTCCGAAATCCCAGCCATGGTCTTTGTGCAGGGCTGGCAGAAGGGCTGGAGGCAAACAGCTGCTTTTCACAGGAACTAGTTCTCTTAAAGATTTCAAATACATACATTTTATAGAAATATTTTTATTGTATGTGTTATGTATTATATAATACAATATATAATATAGTTGAAATAGCACACTGGATATTTAATATTTGGATAATAAATACAGAAAAAAATTCTTAGAGATTTAAAATTTTATTTAAATCAGGTTTTAGGATGCAGGTAAGGGAGAGGAGCCTGGGAGGGCTCTTGTTTCGGGTGGGAAGCATCTCTTTTGTGATCAGCATTTTGTTTCTCCTCCTGGAGAAATGAGACCTTGGTGGTGCTGGGTTTTGCTGCATGGGTGTATTGGAGCAAACATTGTGGATGAAGCTTTGCTCCATCTCTGCAGGAACAGAAAAGTGTTTCCCACCTGTATTTATTCGATTTTTGTGTCTGTTTTCCCTTGCTGGGTCATACAGGCAGTGAAACCTCGGAAAGGGGTGATAGTGGGGGTTTCCCCCAAATTTTGTGTTCCCTGTACACCTCAGTTCTGTGGTGAACACTGGACAGGGGGAAGGTCATCAAACACCTGCAGAAAGCAAATTTGTGAGTCAAACTGGAGGTTTTAAATGTGGGATGTAGCTCTGGTTGGATCTGTACATGATTCAGAGCAGCAGAACCAGGGACAGGAGGGTGGCACTGAGTTAATTCCAGGTCTGACAAGCCCTGTTGCTGCTGAGGATAAATCTCTGGGGTTTGGTTAGAGGAGACCAAAGGATGCTGGGACACCAGAGACAGCACCAGCCATGGTGACTCTGTGGGAATACAAGAGAAGCTGTGGAAATTGGAGGCATTTAGGGCACCAAACAGACTTTGGCTGATGCCTCCAGTCTCTCCACATCCAGAGCCATGTGGTGCCATTGGGAACAGCGGGGAAGTGGTGGCACCACTGACAAACATGGGGTGGTGCTGCAGCCTCTGAGAGTGCCCTGCACTGCTCTGCACTGCTCTGCAGGCTTTGCCCTGTGCTTGTTTCTGGCATACAAGCTGTGGTTTCTGCACAGATCCAAAAGCAGGGGTGTGCAGGAGCCGTGGCTCATAGGGACAATGAGCATCCCTACAGACACCCATGGCTTTTCCAGACAGCAGTCACCTCAGCAAGGCTTGGGCACTGATTGTTTTCTCCCATCTGTGCTCCTCTGCCTGTGGGAGTGGTTGTTTTTCTGCTGGGTGATTTGGGAGCAAGAGTTTTCCCAGCTGGACCGGTCCTTCAGTGTGGGGCACGTTCCAGATGCCAACCCCTGTCCTGGCCTTAAGTGTGTCACTCCAGGAATAGCATTAAGGTTTCAAACTGAAGGAGGGATACTTTTTTTGTGTGTGGTCGTTAATGATTAATTAGGTCAAATTCTCCAAAATTAGACTGCTGGAGAAGGAATGAGCCAGCACTTCGCATTTTGACAAAACGTTGTGGCAGAAACTGATGGGGCCTGATTCCACCTCCTCCCTCCTCACACTTTGTCCCATGTCCCAAACTCACTTTTCCCCAGAAGAGGTTCCTTTTAAAAATTGTATCCATTAATATCCCAATTTCCTTTTCTCCCCCTTTTCAAATCTTGCATTAAACCCCTGTAGATTCTGCTTTAAGTAGGCAATTAAGCTAACAACATAATTATATCCCTTAATGCTCATTTTAACCGGTTTAGAGAAGAAACAAAAGGGGAAAGCAGCTTCAAATATAGGGAAATAAAAGCTCTGTTGTAAAGATATTTTTGATACTCGTGATAATTTGTGCAGAGTGCAGAGTTGGCCCATTAGAGGCTGTGGGGAAGCCTGGAGGTCACATTTAAGAGCCTCACAGGCACTGTGGGCTTTTACCTTCTGAATATCCTTTTTCTGAACCCTACAAATTTTGGGGCATCCCAGGAGACTCCAGAGTGTGTCCACTTCATTTTTGACTGTGTAGCTGTGGCCTGACAGGGTTTTCTCTTTTTTATTCCCTCTGCAATTACTGACAGAGGCCGAGCATGAGGCTGCACGGCGCCACTCACCGCGAGCGAGCACTGGGAAGGGGCACCGATGGAATTATTGCAGTGGGGCTGTGCCAAGGCTGCCAGGCTCCTCCAGGAGCTCAAGGGTGGCTGTGCCCTCGTGGCAGCGAGCAGGAGAACTGCTGTAAAGCAGGGAAACTGCTGTGGGGCTGGGTAACTGCTGTGGGGCTGGGTAACTGCTGCGGTTTTGTGCAGAGCACACAACATCCACAAAAATCTGTCTGCAAGTCACAAAGTTTTGTGAAGCCCCTCAGAGCTTGGAGTCAAGGAGCTGCTTTGGCATCTTGCTGGGGCAGCCAAGTGCTTGGCTGGAGCCTGGCATTCTGAGGTGAGCTGGTGAAAGGCTGAGGATGCAGCACGGGCCCAGAAACTGTGGACTCTGCTGTCCTTTGTGGAATAGAATGGAGTGGAGTGGAGTGGAGTGGAGTGGAGTGGAATGGAATGGAATGGAATAGAATAGAATAGAATAGAATAGAATAGAATAGAATAGAATAGAATAGAATAGAATAGAATAGAATAGAATAGAATAGAATAGAATAGAATAGGTTTGGGAAGGAGCCTTTAAAGCCCATCTCATTCCAATGTCCCTGCATTGAGCAGGGACATGTTCCACTATCCCAGGGTGCTTCAAGCTCTGTCCAGCCTGGCTTTGGACACTTCCAAGGATCCAGGGTCAGCCACAGCTTCTCTGGGCAGCCTCTGCCAGTGTTTTACCACCCACGTTGTAAAAAACATCTCCCTTATATCTAATCTAAATCTCCACTCTTTTAGTTTTGAACCATCTCCTCTTGTCCTATCACTTACTGCACTGCTAAAAACTCTGTCCCCATTTTTCCTTATGAACCCCCATTAAGTACTGAAAAGCCACAGTAACATGTCCCTGGAGCCTCCTCTCCAGGTGGGCACCCCCAGTGTGGCTCCAGAGCAGAGGGGCTCCAGCTCTTGGAGCAGCTCCTCTGGATCTCTGCAGCAGCTCCAGCTCCTCCCTGTGCTGGGCCAGGGCTGGGGCAGCTCTGCAGGTGGGGTCTCACCTGAGCACAGGGCACAGGGGCAGAACCCCCCCTTGCCCTGCTGCCCACAGTGCTGGGGGATCAGCCCAGGGTGTGTTTTGCTTCTGGGCTGGGTGTTCACATTCCCTGTCCTTCGTTCCCTCGCAGTGCAGGAGCCTCCAAGCGGCCTGGCCTGTGTCTGGGGCTCCTGGGACAGAGGGCTCAGAGCTGGGGGCTCCTGTCCCCTGTGACAGAACCCACCTGGCTCTGGTGAGGAGCAGCAGCTTCATCATGGTCCCTCCCAGGAATGGGCTTGGAGGGTTGCAGTTGGCAGAAGTGTCCCAGGTGATTCATTGGCTACTGGCCTTTTATCTGTGGAATAACTGCTAGATAAGGAAATGGATGGATGGATGGATGGATGGATGGATGGATGGATGGATGGATGGATGGATGGGTGGATGGATGATGGATGGATGATGGACGGACGGATGGATGGATGGATGGATGGATGGATGATGGATGGATGGATGGATGGAGGATGGATGGATGGAGGATGGATGGATGGATGGATGGATGGGTGGATGGATGATGGATGGATGATGGATGGATGATGGATGGATGGATGGATGGATGGATGGATGGATGGATGGAGGATGGATGGATGGATGGGTGGATGGATGATAGATGGATGTATGGATGATGGATGGATGGATGGATGTATGGATGATGGATGGATGGATGGATGGATGGATGGATGGATGGATGGATGATGGATGGATGGATGGATGGATGGATGATGGATGTATGGATGATGGATGGATGGATGGATGGATGGATGGATGGATGGATGGATGGATGATGGATGGATGGATGGATGGATGGATGGATGGATGGATGATGGATGGATGATGGATGGATGGATGGATGGATGGATGGATGGATGGATGATAGATGGATGCATGGATGGATGCATGGATGTTGCTCTTGTTGAGCAGCATCTATTGCATGTCTGTTAATCACCACAGAACCGTGGAATAATTTTGGTTGGAAAAGCCACCTAAGATCTTCAGGTCCAGCTATGGAGCCAGCACTGCCCAGCCAACACTGCCCCATGGTGGGAGAGCAAGGACTGTTTCCAGTGTCACACCCTGACTTATCCCCAGTCCCAGCTCAGTCAGGGTCCTGGAAGTGTTCAGTGTGTCCTGGCAGGGTAAAGCTTGTCCATGGGACACTGCTGGGCTCTTGAGCCTGTGCCCAAACAGGCTGGAGCAATCTGACCTGTGCAGCTTGGTCATAGGTTTCCTGGTTCTTCTCTCTCCACCAAAGCCCTGTACTGTGGTGCTTTGCCAGGACCTCAGAGCAGCTCTAAACGCTGTCCTGGCTCCAGCCTGGCCCCAGCTCACCCCACAGAGGTGTGCACAGTGGGTGAGGTGATGTATGGCATTTGTGAGGAGCTGGAGATGCCCCAGTTCAGTTTTTATTTCAACACAAGCAGATGCTTTGGAGGTTTGCAATGGTGCAGCTCTCCCAGGCTCCCCATTCTCCCTGGGCCTGGGGCTGTGCTTCAGGCTCCCTCCAAGGCTTTCCCCATAACTCAAGAACATCCTGTGCCCTCCTTTGTGTTTAGGGCCATGTGGAGGCAAAGTGCATCAAAGCAGAGGTCCCTTACCCAGGGTGGAATTTGGGGATTGGAGTATTCCCAGTATTCCCCTGTTTTATACAGATGCTTTGAACTGTCACAGCTTCCCACAATTCATAGGTGAAATTCTCACACCTTTGAGTAATTCAGTGGAGATGCTCTCAGCCAGTCCCACAATCAGTGACACACCATGGTCCTTAGGTACAAACATGCATCTAGAAAATATCCATGGATGCTGAGGTTGTCCATGAGCTGGATGGCAGATAAAGCACCAAGGTGTCTGCAATGAAGTGTAGGTGAGCATCAGTTTTTCTTTTCTGAGAAGAGCCTGTGGAATGTGGCACACATTTATCTTTTGCCAGCCCTGCTGCAGGTGGTGCTCCCCGGGCACTGGGGCAGGCTGGTGCCCAGAGGCTCTCTGGGGGCATCTGGAGGAGGAAACAGCCCTTGGCCTGATATTTGTTCATCCAAAGGGTCATAGATCCATGAGTTCATTGCTCCTTTCTCAGCTTGGAAACCCAACCAGCCCTGCCCAGCTCTGGCAGCACCAGCCTGTGCTGCCTAACCCCAGATTCCATTTGAGAGTTGGGCATTAATGGTGGCCTTGGGGATTTCTCTCTCATTCTTTGACCTGACCTTGGGCTGCACCAGAATTCTGGATAGCCAATTTCACTTTCTGGTTTTCTTCCTCAGGGTTTGCAGCAGCTGCTGGCCCACAGATGCTGCTGCCTGCAAAATTCAGCCCCAAAAGGGATCCTGTAGAAATATTTGTACCTTTTTTTGCATCTCATTGGAGGTTTTCCAAGACGAATCTGTCCACTCTGCAGGGCTGTGCAAATAATTGATATTCTTGGTTTTCCTGAAGCTCTGAAAAATTGAAAAATTCTTTTTCAGATTGAGCCGGAAGAAAAATAGATTGATTTGAATTTTTTTTTATTGCCCAGGAAATAAGGAATATCTATTTGGGTTTCATAGGCTCGAGTCAAACAGAATCTGGGGCTTGTAAGTGCTTCATTTAGATTTTGAGCACATCTTACAGTTCTTGCTTTAAAAATACATACAGGATGTATTTTGCCTGTATGAATCAGAAAATTTTAAATGTCAGGGACTGTGTCACTTCCAGTTTTTTAAAATCAGTGTCTTACTCTGCTGTGTGAATGGTGCAGCAGAAATTCTACCAACCCATGCCATGATCTCAATGCAGCTCCACTTTGGGCTGGAAATAATTTCCCAGCAGCTCTATGCCCTCATTTGTTTCAGCTCCAGGAATGATGGAGAGTGGAAGGTCACCCTGGTTGGTCCCACTGATGTTTGTCCCCCACAAACTGCTTGAAAATCCCTTTACTTAGCCCAAACAATTGCTCAGAGGTGGAGATTTGGGAGTGAGAAAGTGCAGGTAGATGGTCCCTGGTGACCTCCTGCTCTTCCCAGTGCCATGCCTGGGTGGAGGGTCCTGGGGGAGGGCTGAGGGTCCCATCCCTGTGCCTGGGGCAGTGTTTGGGGTGTCTGGGCAGTGGAGATGATGCTGCAGCTTTCACAGCTCAAATGGACCAGGAAATGTTGTTTTCCTTCTTTACTTTCCAAGCCACCATCATTCTTGGGAAGCCAGCAAAGCCACCCTCCCCTGGAGACAACAGCTTGGCCTTACTGGGGTTTTTGGTAGTTTTTATTTAGATTTCTTTTTTTTTTTTTTTTTTCCAAACTTTTTTAAAATCTTGGAGGTTTGTTTGTTTGTTTATTTGTTGATTTAGATCTGCTTGGGAAGTGGATCTGGTGATATTTATAGGATTTGTGGTTGGCTGATGGGAGTTATTTTGCAAGCAGAATTTCTAAGAATTCTACTTTCAGCCTGCTTTTTCTCCAACTTCATTTCCTCCCCTTCCATCTCCTTTTTCTCTTTTTACTATTTTTTACTTGTTTTTTTTCTTATTTCTTTGGTTTTTGAGGGAGCCAGGCAGACTAAACCCTTTCTGAATTTCCCCCCTGTAATTACTGCTCTTTTTTAAGTTTGAAGAAATTACCCAGCTTTGTGTGCCTTCCCCCTTTTTTACTTTTAGCCCAATGTGGTTTGACTTTTTTTTTCCCTTTCCAAAGTAAAATTACCACCATTTCATGCTATTTGAACAAACCAGTCATACAAAACTGGGAGAGAAGGTGAAGTCCCATAGTTACCCATCCAATGGAGAATGTTTTAGTTTCAACCTCACAGCTGTCTATAAATGCTACATAGGAATTTTTTTAAATTAGGATAAAATTTATATTTTACAAGGTTAAAATTGATGTTTTGCAAATGCAAAGCCTTTCCCACAAGCATTGGAAGGAGATCTGTGCCAGCCCTGGAGGGGATCCTTGGCTGAAGCTGGACCTCCTCATGGTGCTGTTCCTGACACCTTCTCACTGCAATATTTATCAAATTATGCATTTCTTTTTCTATTCTAGATCAGATTTTCTGCCTTGAATTGTAATTTTCAAGTGTTTAAATTTTCACTGCTTACCTCAGACTGAAGCTGAACATTTGCAGCCCGTTGCATCTCTGCATTGCTGTTTGCTACAGAGGGACCTAAAGCGTTCTTCAAAATTGACCAAAAAAAGAGATAAAACCAACCTCAAAAGGTGCAGTTCTGCCCAGGGGTGCTCAGGGGTGCATGGCTCCCACTGACACCCAAATGGCTGAGCTGGGAGCTGGAGCAGCTCCGTGGGGGACACTCCACAGCCTCTGCAGGTTTGAGGGGCAGAGTCTCAACCTCATCAAATCTTCTTCCCCAGCAGCCCCTCGTGGCTCTGAGATCCACCATGGGCATGCCCCCAGTGCCTGCCCTCTGAGCATGAGCTGGGCACCACCTGGGGCTGGGTCTCAGTTTTCCTCCTGTGCTGGATCTGTTCCCAGAGACCCATCCCTGTGTCTGTGTCTGTGTCTGTGTCTGTGTCTGTGTCTGTGTCTGTGTCTGTGTCTGTGTCTGTGCTGCTGGGAGCACCCAGGGCACTTCCCTAAGCAGAGGGGAGGTGCGTCTGCATTTTCTACACACAGGCTTGCCTGGCTTTTTCGCAGGATCCTTTGTAAGGCTCAGGGAGAGGGATTGGAGCCTCTGCAGGAGCTCAAGGTCCAGCTGGGCCTGGCTGTGCTGTGCCCGGCTCTGCTGGGCCATGCTGCTGGCAGAACTTGTCCAGCTCCTACGTGTGTCAGCTGCTGAGGGCATGGCTGCTCTGGGTTGTGTCCTCCTTGCCTGTGCTGGGCTTTGGCCACCCCTCTGTGGGAGCTGCAGGCTCTCCTGGCTGGGCTGCACCTCAGGCAAAGCTCCCGAGTTCCAGGGCTGCCACCTCGCTTCCCCCCAGCCCTGCCTGAGGGCTCTGCCCGTCCCCAGCCCTCCCTGAGGGCTCTGCCTGTCCCCAGCCCTGCCTGAGGGCTCTGCCCGTCCCCAGCCCTGCCTGAGGGCTCTGCCCGTCCCCAGCCCTCCCTGAGGGCTCTGCCCGTCCCCAGCCCTGCCTGAGGGCTCTGCCCATCGCCAGCCCTGCCTGAGGGGGCTCTGCCCGTCCCCAGCCCTGCCTGAGGGGGCCCTGCCCATCCCCAGCCCTGCCTGAGGGCTCTGCCCGTCCCCAGCCCTCCCTGAGGGGGCTCTGCCCGTCCCCAGCCCTCCCTGAGGGGGCTCTGCCCGTCCCCAGCCCTGCCTGGGGGCTCTGCCCATCCCCAGCCCTGCCTGAGGGGGCCCTGCCTGAGGAGGCTCTGCCTGAGGGGGCTCTGCCCGTCCCCAGCTCTGCCTGAGGGGGCCCTGCCCGTCCCCAGCCCTGCCCTGCACAGACTCACTCTGGGTACATGGAACTGGTCATGAAGAGAAGGGGGCTTCTTGGCCTGCCTCCCCTCACCTGAGGGAATAAATGAATCCCAGAGTGCTTTGGATTGGGAGGGACCTCAGGGATCACCTCCTTCCAACCTCATGTGGGGACACCCTCACTATCCAGCACAGCTGCTCTGGGCACCCTGTGCCAGGGCCTGCCCACCCTCACAGGGAACAATTCCCAATTCCCAATATCCCATCCATCCCTGCCCTCTGGCAGTGGGAGCCATTCCCTGTGTCCTGTCCCTCCATCCCTTGTCCCCAGTCCCTCCCCAGCTCTCCTGGAGCCCCTTCAGGCCCTGGCAGGGGCTCTGAGCTCTGCCTGGAGCTTCTCCTCTCCAGGTGAGCACCCCCAGCTCTCTCAGCCTGGTTCCAGCCCTGGAGCAGCTCCATGGCCTCCTCAGGACTGGATTCAGGACTTCCCTGTGGCAGGGACCGCAGAGATGGGCACAGAGCTCCAGGTGGGGTCTCAGGAGGGTGGGAGGAATGAGGAGAATTTAATCCCTGCCTTGGCCACATTGCTGGGATGAGCCCAGGACAGCAGAGCCTGTGCCTGTTCTCCCAGCCCACTCTGCTGGGGATGTGTCTCCCCCAAACCCAATTTCCAGCCCTTTCCCACCCATCCCTTCAGCCTGGAGCCGGGAAGGGCTGGAGCTGCCAGGGGAAGCTTCCTGGCAGTCCCTGTGTGCAGTGGAGCCCTCACAGCCCTGTCAGATGTTCCACGGCAGAGGCCGGAGGTGCAGAACTCCCAAACAGAATGTGTTGAACAAGACTGGGATTCCCTGGATAAATAAGTCCTATTTTAATTTTTTCCCCCCATGTGCATTCATAGCTTGCTAGATATGTTTGTTTTATCAACTTGGAAAAGTGCCCAGGATTTTTTAAAAATTTGATTTCCTGAGAGTTTCCTGTGAAATTGGAAGCCTGGAAAAACGGGTGGATTTCTGAAATGCTATCTCATGGCTCTTTTGCCTCTTTTTTCTCCCCCCAAGTAAAAAACAACAATACCTTCCTCCCCCCCAAGGTTTCATTCCATATACATTTATTCTTTAAAAATATTTCCAGCTGTTTCTTTTGCTGGGAAACTCATACCATCTGTAAACAACTGCTCAATGCACATAATTCTGTTGTTTTGCCCGGTCACTCTTATTTTCCAGCTTTTATAATATGAGAGTTCAGAGTAATCAGTAATGCCTTTTCTCCTCTTCACCCTCAATTTGATTATTTTTCTCATAAAGAACAGAGTAAGGAGAGCACTGAGCAACAGGAGATGGAAAAAATATTTTGATTACTTTTCAGTTGCTTATAATCAAGGAGTAACTCTTTAAATCCAGACCAATTTGCTGCATTGATTTATTCATAATTTTAATTTCATGACTGTTTCAGGGAAAAACAAAAGTACACGAGGTTGAAGCTTTTTAATACTGGTTTAAACATTTGTAGTTTTAGGTTAAAATTTATTTAATGTTCCCTTTCTTCGGTTACTTCTGCTGGCATGTGCTGCTTAAATCTCCCCAGGCTGCCAGGGGAGAAAAACTGAAATTCAAAGCACAAATTCTGCCAGTACTTTCAACAAGTTCATAAAATTACTCATATGAATATTTCCTTTACTCAGGGGTGACTGCTCACAGCCCTTAAACCTTTCTGGGGCTCTCTGGAGTGTGGGAGTGGGTGACAGGGACACCTGGGTGTTTTGGGGTGGGACTGTGCCATTCACTGGGGCTCAGCACCCACCCAGACCAGGCCATCATGCTGGGATTCTTCCCTGCCTTGCTGATTTTGCTGTTCCACCCAAGTTCCAGCCCCATGTGTGCCTTTTCCAGCAGAAATTCGACCTTTTCTGTTAAAAACTCTCCAGAAGAACTTTTAATTCTGGGTTACAGAGGCAGCTCAGAAATGAGGTGGATGCAGGCAGCACACCCAGGGTAGGAAATGAAGGTTATAAAATGGGGAGATAATAAACAGTAGACAAGAAGCAAATCCAGTGAAGCTGAATGAGAAGAATTTCTAGACTTTGTGATTTTTTATTAGTATTGTTTGCCTACCTATAGTTTTAACATCCACGGTACAACTTGTTCTGTCCCAGAGCAGAATGTGGGGAGAAGCCTGAGGGAACCCAGTTTGCAAGACCAAACAAAAAAATCCCTACCAAAACCAAAACAAAACAAAACCCAAAACAAAAACAGAAAACCAAACAAAACAAAAAGAAACATTTAAAAGAAAAATAATTCTCCTGCCAATACCAAGAGAATTGAAATCAGCAGAGCAAGGGCCCCTGGGCTGGGTCTGAAGTGTCACAGCCAGAGCAGAGGGGATCATTCCCATCCTGGCTTCCCCAGTGGGACCCAGTGCTCACAGCTGACCTTTGTGTTGGGCTGATCCACCCCCTCACTGGCTTTGTCATTAGTGTTTCTTTTTAATTAGTAATTGGGGGCACCTTGTGGCTTCAGGAACAGCTGTTAATGATCCCCAGAGATAATTAACACGGGGATGGCACTGCAGCAGGGGCACTGCACAGCCCAGCTGGGACTGGGGCCAGCCCTGCCGACCCTGGGGTGGCTGGACAGGTGCTGGGTGGCCCTGCCCAGTGCTGATCCTGCAGTGCCACAGCTCTGTGGTGTTCCCTGGCTTTGGGTCCCCCTGGACAGGTGTCCCCCTCGGGGTGGTGGCCACCCACAGGAGGAGGATGTGGCCAGGGCCCTGGCCAAGCTGGGCTGAGCTGTGCTCCCAGCCAGAACCTGCTCTGATTTGTTTCAGGCTCAGCCACCATCTCCAGCAGCTGTTTATTTGCATGTGGTGGAGGTGCTCATAGGGGTGAGGTGGATGCTCAGTAACTTCAATCCAAACCTGGATTTTGGTCTGCTCAGACACTCCCCAGACACAAAATGTCAGAGGCACCACGTGGGACGTGCTGGGCTCCCTGTGTCCCCAGGCTCCAGCACTGGGATGCTCTGTGTGTCACCACCGGGGTGCTGGGGACAGATTGTGTCCCTCTAGGTCACAGTCACCTTGGTGCCTTCCATGGATGGACTTGCCTGGAGGTCTCACAGCAACTCTTCTGTAGCATCCCCTGGAATTTTTACTCTTCCTGAAGCTTAGTCTAAGTGATGGGCATGGCCAGGAGTAATGAGCACCTTCCTCTGGCACTGCAGACCCTCCTGGAGCTGTGCTGGAGCCCAGGTGTGGGCACCAGTCACACAAGGATGGTCCCTGGAGCCCAGGTGTGGGCACCAGTCACACAGGGATGGTCCCTGGAGCCCAGGTGTGGGCACCAGTCACACAAGGATGGTCCCTGGAGCCCAGGTGTGGGCACCAGTCACACAGGGATGTCCCTGGCTGTTTGGGACCATCCTGTCCCAGATGTCCCCTGGCTCTGGCAGCAGAGCCTCTGTGCCTGCCATGGGAGTCTCAGCCTTTGCCTTCTGCTGCCCTCAAGCAGCAAACCCTCCATGGGCTCATCTCAGAGGGGTCAGACCTCTCAGATGTTGCTGTTTCCTGCTGGGCTCTCATGTTGGAACAGGGAACAAGCACTGGCTTTTCCCAGGACAAGGCTGCAGCTGAGCACAAGGGTGAGATTCCCCTGGCTGCTCCCAAGGAATTCTGAATCTGAGGCTGCCACCAGCGTCCCCACCCCAGGTGTTGCCCCATGGCCAGCATGGGGGGTTGCAGACCCCACAGAGGATTCTGGGGGTTGGGGAACCCTCACTCAGGGCTTGGCTCAGCTGTGGGACCAGGCAAATGCCTCAGGGAGAGCTCCCATTTGCTCCTTGCAGATATTTTTTTATTATTATTATTTTGGTTGTTTCTTGAGGGGAAGCTGCAGCTGAGGAAATAGGCAGCACATTCCTCCAGCCCCAAGAACTGTCTTGTTCCTGAGTGGAAAATTCATCCCTTTTGGAGGCTGCCCTGATGGATTGGCAAAGGCAAAGGATGAGGAGGGGATGAGCCACAGCAGCCTAAGGCTGAGGAGATCTTTGTCCTTCAGGCAGGGGCTGCCCTGGCTCTGGGAACCAGAAGAAACAGCCTTAAATTGCTCCAGGGAAGGTGTAGGTTTGATATCAGGAAGAATTTCCTCATGTAAAAGGTGGTCAGGCATGGGAACAGCTGCGTGGGGCAGTGGTGGAGTCACCTTCCCTGGAAAGGTTCCAGTGTGGATGTGGCATGTGGGGACAGGGAAATGTCCCACTGTGGATGTGGCACTTGGTTGGGGACAGGGAAGGTTCCAGTGTGGATGTGGCACATGGGCACAGGGAAAGGTTCCAGTGTGGATGTGGCACTTGGTTGGGGACAGGGAAGGTTCCAGTTTGGATGTGGCACGGGGGGACAGGGTTAGTGCTGCCCTTGGCAGTGCTGGGGAATAGCTGCACTCTGCTCTCAGAGGGCTTTTCCAGCCTCAAGGATCCCGTGGTTCTGGGAGCACAGCTCAGCCTGGACCAGCCCTGGCTCAGCCTTGTTTCCCTCTTTGGGGTTCCTCAGCATCCTCTGTGCTGCAGGAGGGAGCAGAAATCCACATTAAAAAGGGGCACGGGCACATTTATGAGTCCTTGTGCTCTGCAGATGTTTTGGTGTGATGTGGAGCTGCTCTGCTGTTTTTCCCCCTCCTATTTAATAAAAATTAAATGGGAAACTGCCGGTGTCTTGCCCTTTGTTTAAAGAAGAGAAAAAAGGGAAAAAAAAAAAAAAGCACTTCCTGCATTTTCTGTGGCTCTGAAGTTAATAACCCCAGACAGCACAGGTAGCAGGCCTGCAGTTATTTTTATGGCACATTCCTGTGTCAGACCTGTTTTCAGTTGCTTCTCCTTTGCCAAATTTTAATTATTTGGGGTGAAATTTTCCATGCTGGGTGCTGCTGGCTCCTTCCAAAATTGAATCTGTGGTTTGTGTTTGGACAAAAATTACTCAGCTGTCCCTGGGAAGGCGTTTGGGGGAAGCAGAGTGGGGGTTTTGGTTTTTTTTCCTTTTTTTTTCCTCAGGTAAACAAACAACTCTGCCCTTTTCCCTCTGCAGAGGGAAGGTGCTGTGGGAGAGGGGCGAGTGGGGTCTGTTCTTCCTGCAACCCCCAGGCAGAATCAGAGACCTCTCCCTTTGGGATGGGGTTCAGAGGCAAATCACAGGGGGTGGCTGTGTCCGAATAAATAAATAAATACATGGATTGAGCCCCTTTTCCCCCTGGAAGGGCTGTGGCAGTGCTTGGGAGTGTCCCAGTGCCCCCATCCCATCCATGGGAGCTGATCCAAGCATGGATGCAAATCCAAGTGATTGGAATAATTGTTTCTAATCAGAATTTAAGTGATCAGGCAAAAAGCCTGTGCTTAAATTGTCTGAAATCTCATCTCACATTTTTATTGCTTTAAGTTATTTTTTAGTTTTGCTGTAACTGTTAAAATGTTGGGGTTTTTTCCCAATATAGTGTAGCCCTCTCGATAAACATGGATTTCTCAGGTCAGTTTTACATCTGCTTGGACTCCTATTTTTTTACATGTTATCCTGTTAGGAGATGTTGACTGATACATTTCTTAATTATCACATGATTTACTTTTTGCTTACAACTCGAGCTGAGGAGCATATGGCCTGAAACCACATTCTGCTTGTGTGCATTTTCATTTAAAGGATATTTATTAGCATTAGTTAAACAAAACTCCCCTAAAAGCACCCAATATGTAGAAAAGCAACTTCAGGGAGTAACACTTTGAATTGTAAATGATTTTATGGGGCAGATTGTGTGACATTCCCCAGCCTGTTCCAGCACCCCATATCCGGCCTCCCTGGCATCAGCTGATGATGAAAATTCTGCTCCTTTCCTTTTTTAATCAGAAATTAGGAAATCTCCAAAATCAATTCTTTGGGTAAATGGGAGTGCAGGAGATTCTAAAGGAGCACAGATTTCTGTTCCCCTCCACAAAGGTGTTACTTTGTTGGGGCTGTTCTGACCCATTTTGGCACATTCTGGTTAAACAGTGATTTCCAGCCTTTCACTCTTCCAATTCTTCTGGTATTTTAGTCCTCAAATGCCACTTCTTAGAATTTAGGTGGAATATTTTAGTTTAAATGGATTTTATTTTTGAAGGAACAGCCTGGGAGAGCTGGGGGTGCTCACTTGGAGAGGAGAAGCTCCAGGGAGAGCTCAGAGCCCCTGCCAGGGCCTAAAGGGGCTCCAGGAGAGCTGGGGAGGGACTGGGGACAAGGGATGGAGGGACAGGACACAGGGAATGGCTCCCAGTGCCAGAGGGCAGGGATGGATGGGAGATTGGGAATTGGGAATTGTTCCCTGTGAGGGTGGGCAGGCCCTGGCACAGGGTGCCCAGAGCAGCTGTGGCTGCCCCTGGATCCCTGGCAGTGCCCAAGGCCAGGCTGGGCAGGGCTGGGAGCACCTGGGACAGTGGGAGGTGTCCCTGCCATGGCAGGGGTGGCACTGAATGGGATTTAAGGTCCCTCGCATCCCAAAGCAATCTGGGATTCTGTGGATTTGTTTGTTTCAGCATCCAGAAACATTTAAGGCAGCTTGATCTGATCTCATTCAGGCTTAGCTTGGTGGTTTTGTCTAATGGATCATCTCCAGCAGCACCCTGCCTGGGTGAAGCCATTGAGATGTGGTTACCTGCTGTGGTTCCCTTTTTCCTCATTTTTTTCTTTCAAAATAAGGAAACTCCCCAACACTGGGGATTGTTGGGGTGTCTGCAGGGCCAGGGCTGGGTTCCATCATCCTCATGGCTCAGAATATCCTTCCAGCTCTGGATATTCCATGGTTCCATGATTCAGCAGGTGCTTTTCCCATGGAATTCTCATGGCAGGAGCCTCAAAAGTTCCCTGTGATCCAAGATGTGGCTCTTGGCTTGTGTGATCTTGGGTTGCGCACAAACCCCTTTGTACAGGCAGGAATTATGAGATTCCCATCTCTGGGATCCCCAGCACCCCAACAAGGTTTCTGCCCTGGTTCTATATTAAATCTCCTTTTTCCTCTTTTCCCCCTTTTCCTTGTACACAGATCTAATCTTCTAGAAAATGCCCCAAAGGTTTGAGCAATCTACCAGTTGCAGGAACCCATAAAGCTTTTTTTTTCCTTTTTTTCCCATTGTGTAACCATGACAAATCATTAATTTTTGATTGATTGCTTTGAATTATGGGTGCTCTGACATCCTTTCTGTAGCTGAACAGCTGTATAACAAATGAACATATCAGTGCTCACAAAAGATTGGAGATCTAACAGAAGCAATTACATTGTCAGCTCCTCCCTTCTGGCTTTTCCCAGGCAATGGAGAGAAGAAATTTTTTAACAGAAATTCCTCAAGTGGCTCACAATAATAATAATAATCATTGTCATCATCATAATCATAATAACAAAATACCTTTTTGTAATTGAATTAGATTTTTATCTCTTCATTTCCAGTGGATTTTATATCCCTTCAGAAACCAGGTTGTGTTTCTGCTTTGTGTAACTTGGACAATCCCTTTGAAGAAAATTTTACATGAAGAATTAAAAAAAATAAAATCAAATTGCAATTTTTTTGGTTGCTATTCCTTTAAGATTTCAGAATTGCACCAGTGCACTAAATGTGACCTCCATAACTTTTAAATTAAGAATTTATGCTGGCTTGAAATTTATGAAATATTTCAGCATGAAAGAAAGCCTTTTTCCCTCAGGAAAATTGAGCAATAAATCACAGCACTCTCGATTTACTGCCCTACAGCCAGCCAAAGATAGGATTTTTTTCCTTCCCCCCTTCGTTCTGAAAAAAAAAAAAAATAAAAAAAATGTAATCATATAAGACAGCTTAGCTGCTATCCTCCCACTCTCTAGAATTTTTAATTTCAGCTGTTTCTGCTTGGATTTATTTCCAATATTCCTGCTCGGCTTTTCAATTTCCTCAGTTATTAAATTTTAATTCAGTGCATTAGCATTTAAATTAAAAAAGGGTTTATTTTATCGAAATCGTTGGCTGGCCCCCATCCTGCTGCACATGAATTGCCTGTTTCTGCCATTTGCACAAAATGTGAAATGCAGCTAATATCTTTTAACTTGTATTTGCACAAATTCAGAAATAAAATTTCTGGGATTGGAATAATATTGTCTTTCCAAGGAAGGCTCTCATCAGTGATCTGGAGAAGGAGCAAGAGGAGACCCTGGGCCCTCCCTGCTCAGCCCTGCCAGCGCCTGCAGGGGCTAATTAGGGCACAGGGCTAATGAGGGGAGCTGTTGGGCTTGGAGGGGCCATTCCTGCGTGGGCATTGGGACAATTTGGCCATTCTTGATTTCCCACCTGGCTCTGCATGCCAGGGATCACTGCTTGAGACTTGGTGGGGATGGGCTGGGGAGGCTCAGAGCCTGCTCAGAGCTGGGCCTGGGGCGTGTGTGCAGCTCTGGGGTACCCCAGGGTTGGGCTGGAGAGCAGCCTCATCCTTCTGAACCTAACCAGCTCTTCTGTTTTCATCTCCTAGGCCGAGGAGAGCAACAGCAGCGGGCGGAGGAGCTCTTCCAGCAGGTAGGGCTGGGGTGTGCTGGGTGGGTTAGTTGTGCTCTCCACCTTGGAGATGGGGTCCAAAGGTGGGATGGGTGTCAGAGCTGTGTCCATGCAGCCCTCTCTGGATATGGCTGGAAGGATGATGTGGGAGGCTGGCCTCATCCTGGCACTGGGGACTGAAAGCAGAGATGGTTTGTGTGTGCTCTGGGGAGTTCCAGCTGAATGCCCCCAGGGTGAGGCTCTTGGATGGAGACCTTGGGCTGTGCAGACCCTTCTGTCCTTCAGAAGGAGAGGACAGAGGTGTCCCACCACCCCCTTCCCCTGTGATCCCACTGAGAGGTGTCTCTGCTGCTCCCACTCTGGAGAGGGACACGCTGAGGTGGGTCTGCTCTGGGCTGTGGCCTCACAGAATCCCTGGGTTGGAAGAGACCTTCAGGATGATCGAGTCCATCCCAGCCCCAACACCTCAACTCAGCCCTGGCACCCAGTGCCACATCCAGGCTTTGTTAAACACACCCAAGGATGGGGACTCCTCCTGTCCCTCCAGGGCCCTGAAAGCCCTGTGAAAGTTTCATTCCTTAGATAAAACTCATCCTGTTGTGTAAAAGCACATCCAGAAAGATCTGGGAACCACTGTGGTGCTGATGCCCTCCCTGCCTCGCCCTGCTGACCGTGCAGCCCCTGCTGGGTCTGATGGTCCCACTGGGCTGGCTGGTCCCTGCCCAGTGCCCCAGCTCTGCCAATGGCATTTCAGGACCAAATCCCCTCATTCCTGGCAGCTTTTTGTCCAGTTGGCACTGCTTGGCATTGAACACATCTGGAGTGCCCCTGAGCTGGGAGAGGAACACTGGGTGTCTGTCACAGGAGACTTCTCTGTCTCACTTTGGCGGTGGCTCACCTGTGGCCCAGCAGTGCTGGCTCACTGAGAGTCAGCCTGAAGGAAGTCTTGGAAAGAGAGCACAAGCTGAGGAGCAAGGGGAGAGGAGCCCGGCATCACTTCCTTCCCCTGGATTCTTTATTCCAACCTTTAATTCAGTTTTGCAGCTCTCACTGGAGGGTTTCCCACAGCAGGTGGGCAAGTGCATCCTCCATGTGGGAGCTGGCCTTTGGAGTGTCCATGTCACCTTTGGAGTGTCCATGTCACCTTTGGGGTGTCCATGTCACCTTTAGGGCATCCATTTCATCTTTGGGGTGTCCATCTCATCTTTGCGGTGTCCATGTCACCTTTGGAGTGTCCATGTCACCTTTGGGGCGTCCATCTCATCTTTGGGGTGTTCATATCACCTTTGGAGTGTCCATTTCACCTTTGAGGTGTCCATGTCACCTCTGAGTGTCGATCTCACCTTTGAAGTGTCCATCTCACCTTTGGGATGTTCATGTCACCTCTGGAGTTTCCATCTCACCTTTGGGGTGTCCATCCCACCTGCCTGGGCTGCCCTTGGGGCTGAACATCCTCCCAGGAGTGAGCAATGGCCCTTTCCAGGGCAGAGATGGAGCTCCAGGTGAGGTGGGAGAACTTCCCTGCCTGTTCCTTTGTGTGTCCAGAGGAGTGTGAGGCTGGCTGTTGCTTTTTGCTTGTAGAAAAGGTGAAACAAAACCCACTTTATCATCTACCTGACTGAATAAAATGTGGTCAAAGAATGGAGAATGACCAAGTCCATTTAAAAATAATAAAACAGAATCAAAATGTAGTATTTCAAGAAAGCTCTGTTATGATTGAAGGTGGAAATGTGGCTCTGACTGAATCTGTGAGGTCATCAGTGGATGGAGACACAAGATGGATGTTTCTCAAAGTCATTGCTGCTGGAAACCCTCACTAATTGCAAACTATTGAGGAAGCTTTTAACAATTAATTTGTATCAGTAAAAATACAAGCAAAAATAATATTGTATAATAGAATATACTATAATATAATATAGTATAATGTAATTAATATAATATGATATAAGTTTCCTGGATTTTATCTTCCTGCAATATTTTTTTCTCACAGTAGCAGGCTTGCTCTAAGGTGATGACTGTGATATTGGGTCAATCCTATTTTTCTTTTTTACTGCAGTGAATTGATTTTATTCTGTTTCAAGCAAAGCCTGGAAGCTCTGGAGGCCCAGGGGTTTGTGCTCCCCCCACCCCCAGCCCCAGGCCTGTTGCTGCCTTTGGAAGAACAGGGGCCAGGGTGTGCAGCTGGCAGCTCCTGGTGGCAGAGAGCACTCCCTGTTCTCCTCCCCCATTGACTCCTGTGTGCTTGCTGCCCCTCAGTGAGTGCTCAGCAATGGGAGATTTTAAAAGGTGAAGAGAATTCTTAGGAGTGCAAAAAGCCCTCTTCCTTGAAGGCAGCCAGAAGAAAGATGGCTGCTTGCCTTGGGGAAGATGACAACTAAGAGACAACCTGACAAAGCTGTGCGTGTTTTTGAACACTCCAGAAAAGGTAGATCAGAGGCTTCTTTCTTCCTTTTGCAAGGAAAAAAGAGACAGTCAACAAAATTAAAAAGCAGCAAATTAAAAGCCAGTAAAAGGCAGGATGTTTTCCTGCATGATGGGCAGCAATGTGATGGGAGTGTGACGGCAGGAGCCGCTCAGAGGGGCTGGGAGGGGACTCAGCAGGAACACGGTGACAGGGGTGACAGGGGCTGGATTCACAGGATCCCACACTGCCTTGGCTTAGGAGGGACCTTGGGGATCATCCAGTGCCAGCCCTGCCATGGCAGGGACACCTCCCACTGTCCCAGGTGCTCCCAGCCCTGCCCAGCCTGGCCTTGGGCACTGCCAGGGATCCAGGGGCAGCCACAGCTGCTCTGGGCACCCTGTGCCAGGGCCTGCCCACCCTCACAGGGAACAATTCCCAATTCCCAATATCCCACCCAGGCCTGCCCTCTGGCAGTGGGAGCCATTCCCTGTGTCCTGTCCCTCCATCCCCTGTCCCCAGTCCCTCTCCAGCTCTCCTGGAGCCCCTTCAGGCCCTGGCAGGGGCTCTGAGCTCTCCCTGGAGCTTCTCCTCTCCAGGTGAGCACCCCCAGCTCTCCCAGCCTGGCTCAAGAGCAGAGGGGTCCAGCCCTTAGAGCAGTTCCATAGCCTCCTCTGGACTCTGCCCAGCAGCTCCAGGTCTTGTGTTGGAGGCCCCAGTGCTGGACATGATCTGGTCCCATCCTATGGGTGAGCACATGGCAGGGATCAGTTCCTTGCTGATGTCCACTGGAGACTTGCTTTAAGGTTCTTCTGAAGCCCCTTGTGCACAGGCTGGCTGTCCTGTGTGGTGTGTGACAGTCCCAGGGTTGGTGGGACAGGAGGGCAGTGTGGGAGCAGCACTGGCAGCTCTGGGCTCAGGGTGAGCACTGGGAGTCTCCATGGGACTATTGGAGCACTAACAACTTCCCAATAATTAATGTCAGCGTTCAGATGGTGGGCTCTGGATCCTGACAAGAAATAATTGAAAAACCAAATGTGCAATTATGTCTGACAAGCAGCATGTGCTTTTCTTGGTCACCAGAGCCTTGTGTAGTCATGTGTTAGACACGGTTTTATATAATTATTATTGTTTATATGGCGGGTGTCAGAGGAAGGAGGAATTTCAGTTTGGAGTCCTCTGTTGGCTATTTATTTTAAAGTCATTAGATTTGTTTTCAGACTTAACTACACTTAATGTGCAAGACTCCTGCTGAATAAATCAGGCCCTGCTCTAGGAGCTGCATCTGTTTGGAGGGAACGGAGCCAGCTGGGAGCTCAGCCCGGGGCTCTCGGCAGCACAGATGTAGCTGTGGAGGAGCTCAGAGCTCTGCTCCTGGAGCTGGGGCAGTCCAGGGCTGCAGCTGCACCCAGGGCAGGGCTGCCTCTGCTTTAGGGCAGTGGTGCTGGGCTGCAGCTCCCACAAAGGGCTCAGAGCTGCAGGTCCAGAGCAGGCTCTGGGTGCTGGCCCAGCTGGAGCAGGGCAGGAGTTCCCAGGGGGTGCTTTGGGCTAGGCCTGGGGGTTCCCAGCTCTGCCATGGTGGGTGCAGTTTTCCCAGGTACTTCAGACCAAGCCGTGGTGCCTCAGGAGTCTCAGTGCTTCAGTCTGTGCCATAGAAGATGTGACTTCCATGGAATCACACAATCCCTGAGCTGGAAGGATCCACCAGGATCACTGAGCCTGTCCCTGCACAGACACCCCAACATCCCACCCTGGGCATTCCTGGGAGCAGTGTCCAAATGCTCCTGGAGCTCTTGGGGCTGGGACCCTTCCCTGGGGAGCCCTGGGAGGAGAAGCTGTTGAGAAAGGGTTGCACCCACTTTGCTCCTTCTCAGTTCACCTTTCTCCAGCCTCCCTGGTGGCACCTTCCGTCTCTTCCCTGCATTCCTTGCTTTGTCCTTTATGAACACATCCTCCCCAGCAGCTCCTGTCACCCAAGGGAGTGCCCTGGGATGGCAACAACTCTTCTTCAGGCTCCTCTTCCAGCTCACCAGGCTCCCAGCACTGGGGAAGGACAATTTCTGAGGCTGTGGTCCTCTGAAACTTGAGAGAAGACTCTACACCCTGTGGAGGGACAGGCCTGGGACTGGGTATTTCCAGGAAATTTTTCCAAAGAAAATTATTTGAATTGTCTCCCCTTTCTTTAAGAGGCAACCTGTGGGATTTTCAGTCCCACAGCACCAAGGAGCTTCCGACTCATCCTGCATCAGAAAAAAGAGAAAACTCTTACTAATTAGGCAAGGAATTTAATAAGCCTCGGTGCTTGCCAAAGGACTCTCTCCAGCCATCTTCAAAAAGAAACAAACCAACCAACCAGCACAAAACCCCTCAGAAGTGCCCTCTGGCCAGTTCTAGAGGCATGGATAGTTCAGTTCTATACAACAACCAGGACAGAAGCTGTGGGGAACCCGGGCAGGCTTCCCTGAAACCCAAAAGAAGATCAAATGTCCACATACAAGGAGATGTCAGCGCTCAGACACATCCCAGCCCCGAGGGACAGGAGTGTTTTCTGTGTAAACCACACCAGTTTGCCCAGTGCCCAAGTCCTGGAGACCTTTTGGTGGTGTGAGGTGGAGAAATGTCTCTTTCTGGAACCATAAAGTACCAGATGTGGCAGTTCTAAAGCCTTCAGGAGAGCTGAGCCACCAGGAGATCCCTGGGTCACCCCCTCACTCCTCATGGCGTGTTGGAGACCTGTGGCCATTTCAGTTCTCACCCCCTCAGTTATTTCTTAGTCAAGGAACACAGAGCTCTTTCACTGATATAAATAAATCCTTAATCTATTCTCTTTGTTTTTCCCTGAATTTCTTTGTCTCTGTTGACATTTCCACGCTTGAAAATTTAAAGACGCTGGCAGCTATTCCATTATCATCTTAAATTCAGTTTTTAACCTGCATCATTTGTGTGTCGCCGTTTTTATCTGACTGAATTCTTTTGCTTTTGGCAAAGAGCGCGCGGTTGTTTTTTGTTGGATAAGCCAAATTTTTTTTATATTTGGTTAGACTTTCCTCTTCAAACCATCCTCAAGATATTCCTAATAAGGACTGAAGGGAATTTGTTTTGCTAATACCTTAGGAATTCTTTGTGGCTCTTGACTATTGTTCTGGTTTGTATTTGAATGTTTAATTTCCAGAGGAGAGGCAGGCTGATTGGTCCTGGAGTTTACCTTCTCTGAAGGATTCGGGGCTGCTGAGCGTCCCTGGAGGAATGAACGCACGATTAAATTCCGCTTGGACTTCCTGAAGCAGAGTTTGCTGTCAGGAAAGGTTGTGTGTTTTACTAGACCCAGATAGCTGCAAAAATTAAGTATTCTGCTTTGTTTGTTTGTTTTCCCTAGATTTGAGCACTGACACCACACACACCACCAAGTGCTGCATTATGTATTTTGGGGTTTTTGAAGGCTGTTACCTCTGTTTTCAAGTGCTGGCTGCCCTCAGAGGCAGGAGGTGAACTTCCCTGAGGCATCTCTCTTCTACAAAACCTTCATGTCCTTTAAATGTATGAACTCCTAAATAATATTGGTATTTATTGGGCAAATTTCTCCCAGGAAAGCCTGAATGGCAGCTACTGTCACATTTCTGCCTGCAGAAGGACGTGGCCTCATGTTCTGATTTCAGTTTATTTTGGAGGGAGAAAGCAGAGGATGTAAATATGTCCCAGATAGGGGCAGGGTTTGGGCTGCTTCTCCTTCCTCGGGGATTTCCTTGGTGTGCCCAGTTAGTTTGATGTCCCCAGGTCCAACTGATTTTGAGTGAGGGCCTCAGAGCCTCCAGGAGCTGCAGCTTCATCCCTGGTCAGAGTGGGAGGGAGCAGCATGTTCAAGGCTCTGGATGCCAATAGGGGACCCAGCAGCCTCGTGAAGGAACCCAGCCAAGCACAAGGATGCAGCTCCTGGCCATGGGCAGAGCCAGCACAGAGATCACAGGAGCACGTGTGACCTTGCAGGGACCTTGGAGCCTGTGAATCCTGAGGTTCTCAAGAGCAGGTTGCATGTGGAAAATACCCAGAAGCTCTGACCAGCTTTTGCTTTTTTTCTGTTCTTCAGCAAGTCTTCTGTACTGCTGAGGGGGGAAGGACTTCCCATCCCCTAAAATAACACCAGCACAGGAGAGAGCAGGTTTTCCTGGGACCTTTTGGAATTAAAGTGCACACTTTGGGAATTCACAGTGGCATTGGGGAAGATTGTGGAGAGAACTGAAACCTCCTGGTGGAACATGGATGACCATGAACCCCTCTGTGACCAAGTGAAAATTTGGGTTTCGGGAATTTGAACCAGCACATGGCTGCGTGTGTCACCCAGAGTGCTGGTGGCACCCTTGGGTGTCCTGCTTGGGTATCCATGCTCTGGAATATGGACAGACTCCCAGATGGAAAGAGTCAAGGATCAGAAGGGATATTTTTGGTGTGCACACGGTGTACATTAAGGAAGTGTTTGCTTCAGAGACAGCAGAGAAGGTTTTCTCCTGTGGAGGGGAGATTGCCAGTAAGAGAATCTCCTTTCCAGCAAATCCCAAGATTGCTGACCAGAGGCAGCAATCCACACTGGAAGTACAGTGCCTGTTCCAGAAAATAATCCCTCAGAGGAGGAATCCAGGATGGGGTGGTTGTTCCAGCACTTCACACATCAGCTGCAGGACATCCCCTCTGAAGGATGCAGGCTCAGGCTGCAGAGGGGCTTTGGCAGAGGCTCTGGGAGCTGTGGCAGGGAGGAGGGGTTGAGTCCCTTGGAGAGGAGCAGTTCTGGACACTGTGACACAGGAGCTTGGGGTGGTGTCTTTGCCTTTCAGGGTGTGAGGGAACATCTGAAGCTGGGGCTGGAGCCTGGAGCCAGGAGCTCAGTTGTAATGCTGGGAAAACAGCTCCTGCTTTTCTCTCTTCTAACCCTGCACTTGAAAATCTTGTTGTCTGGTGCTGTCTGCAGGAGATGTCCCCAGTGAAGGACACCAGGCAGTTCCTCTGCTTCCTGGTCTTCTCCACCTCTTCCTGGTGTAAGGCACAGGGCCCAACCCCTGGGCTGCCCCAGGAAGCAGATGGGAGCCATGGAGAGGGGTGGGAAGGCCACCACTGCTACTTTATCAGACAAGCAGATTTTCAACTTCATCCTTCTTTTTCTTGTCTCTTCTTTCATCATCTCCATGTAAAATGAGAGTTCATTTACATCTGTTCTGTCTATTCCACTTCCCATAGCTCCACTCATGACAGGAACCTTCTGGTTCTTGTAAAACCATGGCAGACATCTGTAAATTGAGCCCAGTTTCAGCCTCCCCCATTTTTGCTTCCTTTACTTTCTGACAGCTGAGGCCTTTTGATTTAGCCTTGGATGAGCCACGTTGGTTTCCAGAAGACAAGTTGGGACATCCCACTGGTGCTGGTGTCCTGCTGGCCTCTGCAGGGGTGCCCATTGCTTGGTCCCCATGAGTGGTTTTGGGTCCTGACTGAACCTCTTTGGTGCTGCAGACCATAAGAGCCTTCAAGGAGTGCCCAAATTGTGTTTCAGTTTACCTGGGCACACCCTGTCCTCTTCCAAAGGTGTCACCATGGAATCACAGAATGGGTTGGGCTGGGGGGACCCTGAGGACCCATCCTGTTCCACCAGAGCAACGTGTTCAGAGCCTTGTGCAGCCTGGCCATCATTGATATCATCATAATGATCACTGATATCATCATAATGATCTTTGGGTTTTCCAGCCTGAGTGTTGTTTAGAAAAAACCAAAAGATGCTCCACATTCGCTGCTGGGGCAGGAGAGCTGTTTGTAGGTGTTGGTTCAGAGTGGTGCATCCTCTTCCACATGTGTTTCCTTTTCCTCTCCTTTTGAGGAGCTGATGTTGAAGACTGATACTTCACTGATCTCACTCTGCCACTCCCCAAAATCTCAGCAGGATGTGTGCTGTAAAAATAGCCTCATTAGAAGCCATCTGAGTACATGTGCAATCACAGATGACTCAAAGGGAGCACGGAGCACGCATGTTTCTGTTGCTGTCTTCAGAGAATTACATGACAAATTATTCCTAGCTGGAAGAAATGTCCTTTTATAATTGGGGTTTTTTTCTCATTCTTTCAGAAGGGAGGAGTGTGTGTTTTTAAAGTAGCTTTTAGTCACTTTCATTATTTATGAGGATGCTACTCCAGATCAGAAACAGCAAACTGCAAGCGCAAGTTCCTTGTGGCTGCAGCAGCTGACGGGCCCTGTTTGCTTTCACTCATTGCAGTTCTGCTCATCACAGCCAGGGAGACCCTGCAGGGACCAGCACAGCCCCACGCTGCAACCTTCACCCCTTCTCCCCCCCTCCTGCCACAGGAGATCAGCTGGAAGGGGCTGCTGCATCTGTGGCTGGTGTCACCGTGCAGAGGGGACGGGTGTCAGCACCCAGCCTTTGCTTTCTGTGCTTCCCTTGGGAGGAGCTCTTGGCATTACCCTCCTGGCACTGCCCTCCTGGCACTGCCCTCCTGGCATTGTCCTCCTGGCATTGCCCATGTTGCTCCCTGCATTGATGCTGGTGAGCCTTCACACCCAGAGCTGCTCTGGCCCACGTTGTCGTGCTGCATCATCGAGCTCTGCTAAAGCCTGAGGCCTTCAGGAGCTGCCACAGTGTAGGGCCAAGGAAGCTGTACCCAAATGGGTCCAGGAACCCACTTTTACCCCTGCCTTTCCAGTTCCTCATGCTGAGGCTTCATTAAGGCCTTCTGAAATCTCTCCTGCCTTCACACACTTGTGTCTGACATGAAAGTGGCCGTAACGTCATCGGAAGATGAAAGTCTGATGATCAAAGCAGGCAGCAATGTTGAAATGAGCATTGTGAGATGGCAGAGCTGGTATTACAGTAATTGGCTGTGTGGCCTACTTAGTGAGAGCAGTGATACATGCAAGTGCAATGTCTGTTTGCCTCTTTCATGTTGGAAATCACAGAGTCTGTTCTGGGAAGTGGAACAGGACCTCACCTGTAGGAGCAGCCAGGCACAGAGTGAGCACTGTGGGATCCCAAGGCTTCTGCCTCCTCTCCTCAGAGCCTCTTGGATTGTCAGGGCCCACAGTTCTGTAAAAACAGGGCATGGAACAGTGAAGGAGGTTGGTATTTCCCAGGAAGGGGCAAAGCCCTGGAGAAGAAGTTAGATCCCCCCTGTGGAAGGAGATGGGGTTTAAGCCAGCTCTGCCTGGGCACTCTGCTCCTCTGATGGCTCCAAGCAGTTTTTGTGCTGTGTTTGGAGAACAGGAATATCCTCTTCCCAGGGAACAGCAGCCCATGGATGTTTGAATGCAGGCTGGACCTGCAGAGGGAGGTGGAAGGCCACACTGAACACTAAACCTGCATTGTTTCCTGCAGAAGGGTGGTGGCATGAGGCTGGGGACGGAGCTCAGAGCCACCAGGAGAGGGTGGCCTGGGGACCTGGCAGTGGGAGGTGACTTTGGCAGGTTCTCCCTTGGCTCCTGTGCGCTGCTGTCTCCACCAAGTGGAGGCTCTGGCTATCACTGGTCCCAGTGTGGCCCCAGCAGTGCCCTGCAGGGATCTGGGACAGTCTCTGTGTGGGCACGGGGACATGGGCACTGCCTGGGTCACACTGGGGAGTCCTTCTGCCCCTAGGACTGACACTGAACTTACCTGACACCCTGAAAGCTTTGAGTCCTTTTCTCTCCGTGCCCTCACCCAAACCTGTGACACCTGCTTGGAGCCTTGGGAGCTGCAGAACTGAAAATTCACTCCTGGTGTTGCTCATCCCCTTTCTGAGCCTTCCCAGCAGTTGTGCCTCACTCCAGAAGAGCTGCCATGGAACAGGAGTGGCAGAACCAGGCCTGATGTCTTCCCTCCCCCAGGCAGGATGTTCCCTGTCCCTCCCTGTGTCTCTTGGGGAATTTCTGGAGAACAAGCATGTCCCAGATCTCCTGCTGCTTTATCCTCATCTCCAAGTGGAGGTTCTTTGTGCTGCTCAGTAGCAGGGGAGGTAAAATTCAGCACAACACCAAGTAAATGCAGCATCATGGGCTTGCAAGGGCTGATGCAAGGACCAAAGGAGTGGGAATGAAATGAAGCTTGAAGCTTCCCTGGATGACCTCCCCTGGCTCAGTGCATGTGTGGGTTGATGCTGTGTGTGGTGGAGGCTGTGATGACTCCTCTCTTCCAAGGAAAACTGGTTCTGCTGGGGCTGTGCATGTCCCCCTTTCCACCCTGCCTGAAGCTTTCCAGTGTCAGTGGCTTCCTTTTCCTTCCTGCTTTGCTCTGGGATCTTGGTACTCTTTCCCCAGCCTAACCAGGAGGCTTCAGACTCAACCTGCTGTGCCATGAGGATCATTCCCTAAGCCCAGCTCTCCTCTGGACCCTTGGGAACATTTATATCCCATTCAGCAACTGAGCTGACTGGTCCTGGTTCTGCTCTAGCCACAGAAGCATGACCTGGATTTCACAGGGACCACAAGAAAGTGATGCTTGCTCCTGCTGGGAGAGCTGGATTCCACCACTGCTGCCTCCTTCTCCTCCTCTGCAAAGTGCAGCCCCAGCTAAGGCACCAAGTGGCTTTTGGAGAGCTCAGCCCTGCTCTCAGGAGTGTCAGTGCTGCTGTTTTTATGATTTCACTTGTGTTTGAGGGGAACAGCAGGCTCCTCTCAGGGCTTGTGAGCCATGGAATCATGTAGAAGAAAGTTGCTGAAGTATTTGGGGCTGTGTCCTTCTGCACACATCAGGTATCTGCTCAGAGTTAGAACATATGGGGCAATGAAATGCTGTCAGTTAATATTTGCAGGGTTGTGTCCCACCCAGGAGCAGACATTGCAGCTGGGAAGTTCCTTTCTTGGCAGAGCTGGATCCACAAAGTCAGCATGCATGAGGGGAAAAGGTTCTGAGGGTCCATTGGTCTGGTCTGATAATTTATATATTCCTCAGCTCCAGACCAAGTGTGGCCAGTGCACATCTGTACTGAGCCCAGGGACCTCATTTCAGCTGGTTCCAGCATCCAGCAATGAGCTTGCACTCAGCTCTTACCTGCCAAGACAAGACAGTATTTTCTCCCCATGAAGATGATGATCAATGCAATCACATCATCTTCTGCTCTTCCTTTTGGTGTGAGAAATAGACTGGAGTACTTTGGTCTCACAGAGTCATAAAGTGTCTTTTCCCAGTCTTGAACCAGTTCAGTGCTGCATTTTGGAACCTCTTCAGCTTTCCTGATCACCTCTGAAACCTGAAGCTGCTCACTGTGTCTGCAGCACATGAGTGTCTTCACCACAGCTTCAGACAGGGAGAAAATGATCTCCTCCTTCCATCTTGGGCACCTGAACTGAAAATTTGGTCATTCCTTCAGCTCAGAGCGTGGCTCTCTGTGGCTGCAGTACCATGTGGGTGCATCCCCAGTCCTGCACTTGTCTGACTGTGCTGCAGCCTCTGGTCTTGGGCACAGCCAGCTGTGGAGAGAGGGATCCACTGGTGGAGCGTCCTGTTCACAGCTTTGTTCTCCACCTCCATGGCTCCACCCATCATTTTAGCAACAGTGGTGTTTAATTTAATTCCAGAGCATGAATAAATCTGTCCCACATCAGCCATCCCAGGAGTCCTGTGGAAATGCCTCTCTGTTCAGGAGCAGTGCACATGGAGAACAGCTTTGCCTCACAGCACGGGGCCTGTTGCTGATTTGGTTTGTGTTTGAATGTGACCCATGCAAAGCTGGCATCATCAGAAAGTCCTTGTGTTCTTGCCCCTTTTATAATCTCCTCAGAAGGCTGTAGCCTCAGTCTCACTGGTATCAGCTCTAATCCCAGATCACTTGGCTCGTGCCTGGATTTTCCTGTTGCTTTGCCCAGGACTGGCAGGTCCCTGGCTGTGCCATGGATAACTGAGCTCTCACTGCCTCTCCCACCTCCAGCCTCCCAGGGAACTGCCCTGGCTGCCTTTGATCTTCCTCCACAGCCCTCAAGGAGGAAGGAAACATTTTCCTATCTACCTTACTGTTGCCTTTATCAGTGTTTTGCATTTCTCAGCCTCTGGGTTTGATTGATCTGCAATCAATCCCACTCTTTGCTGATCCCTGAGTATTCTGTGCTCACTGCCTTCCCTTGGAAGAGTGCTGAGCCATGCCCTGGTGGCTGAGATGGATGGGCCTGTGGCACACCCAATAATATTACCATAAAGCCTGTCTGGATCTCAACCACATCTTCTCTGTCTCAATCCATCTTTCTCACTTGTAAGAGCCCTGTATGATTTTGGGAGCATGGCAGGGGGGAGTATATGTGAGAAGGCAGGAAATGAGTGGGAAGGCAGGTCAAGGCTAATTCTCTCTGTTTGGGGCTATTAATTGTACATTTCATTCCATAATGAGAATGAAGGGATGAATAATAAAATCTCTGGCAATAGGATGTGCCTGACCCAGTTTGAAACAGTGACTCCATGTCCATGTGGGAGGTTGGGCAGTCATTACTGGAGGATTGTTCTCTCTGTTCCTCTGCTCCCCTCATCCCTGACCTCCCAGGAGCTCCACACTTTCACCTCCAGTTGCACCATCCTGGTTCCTCTGCAAGCTCCATGATCTGTGTCAGAACCCACTGACAGTTGTGTAATTTTCTAACACTGTAATTCATATTTTGTCCTGACAAACTGTATGATGTTCCAAGCAATGGGATTTTTTTCACTGTCACTGTTGCACAATCTAATGATCATCCATAAGTTCATTTTCTTTTTCATTTTATTTTTTTACTTCTGCTTAAAACATTTTCAAATGCCTTTGGCTGTTCCCAGTGTTTACATGACTCTAAATATGTCACAGTGGTTTCTGTTTCTGGCTAGTCTGAGCCATTATATATTTAGTTCTGATTTCTGCACAAACTGAACCAGCAATTATTTTATCTTTGTATTGCATGGTGGAGTGTATTAATAACCAGTATAAAAAATAGAGGGTCCATAATGAGTGCTGCTAAAGGAGCTCCTCTGGCTTATTCCCACATCCTTCTCTAGTGGGCTCACACCCCCTTTGCCTTTTCCCACCACAGCACCTGATAATGTTGTTTTACAGCTTTGAGGTGTCCAGTTTCCTTTTCTTAAAGGGTTTTGAATATTTTAGATTGTTTTCTCCCAGAAATTCCTAGCTCTTTTTTCCCAGATGAAAACACATGCTATTTAACCTGGTCTGAGCAGAGTGGAGCCCCTCTGCCTTTCCCCCTCTATCAAGCTCTCCCTGTCATCCCAAACAGTTGTATCTGTCCATAATGTGGTAGTTTCCCTAAATATCCTCATCTCATCCTCTAGATGATCCCCTTTGATCAGTACTGTGTATGCTCAGTAAAGCCTCTGAATACCAGGGCATGTCAGGTTGCTTGAAGGGATAAAAGAGAGGATGCGATGGAGGGTGGAGATTGCTCCAAATTAAAAATGTCAGGGAATCATAGACTCGTTTTGGTTGGAAAAGATCTTGAAGATCATCAAGTCAAACTGAATTCAGCAGTGCCAAGTCCAGCAGTGACCCATGTCCCCAAGTGCCACAGAGAATATGGCTTTGTGTGTATGGACTAGTGTTGGCAAAACACCTGCAGGCAGAGCTGCTGGAGCTGTGCCCGTGGCCTGCTGGCAACTGGGGCAAGTTCTGTGCTGTTCTTTAGGGATCCAGTGTGTTTATGAGCACTATTGTTATTTGTCATGATTAAGGTTATTTTCATTACTAGCAAATAATTTTACCGCTTTTGTCTAGTTAAATTTTAATTACTTATCATGTATGGCAGACATACATTAATATTCTTCTTTTAAATAACCTGCATAAACCAGAGCACCTTGAATTAGGTCCTGGTGATGACAAAAAGAGCACTTGCCATTGAGGATTCACATTGTCTCCTCTCTTTCCCCCTCAGGGAGTGTTTGAAGAGGAGCCCGCAGAGCCCCAAAGCCGAGGGCTCCGACTCGGTGACATCTCAGTCCTCCCCCAGTGAAGAGGCTGGAATGATGACTGAGGTGAAAGTGAAGACAGAGGTACCAGATGACTACATCGAGGAGGTGATCTGGCAGGATGACACCAAAGATTCCAAGAAGAACATCAAGGACGGGCCGGGGGACGTGCCTGCGGAGATCTGCGTGGTCATCGGCGGCGTGCGCAACCAGCAGACGCTCGGTGAGGCACGGCCACCATCCCTCAGGGGCTCTGGGGACAGGGGGAGGCTCTGGACACTCAGCTCTAGGATGAACATCAGTCTTGGGTCCTGGCTCAGGATTATTGACCTTCTGTGTCTGTTTGCATCTGGCTGCCCCCAAAGGCTCAGCCAAGATCTGAAACAAAAAGCTCCCTCTCTTCTTTTGGCATGTTCAGGGACTTGCCCATCAGTCACCTGCAGCACCAGGTGAGCCCAGGGCTGGGGGTGTGTTTGACACAGATGAGGAACTTGGAAAGGGAAGCCTGAGAACCTGATGGCATGTTTTGAGGAAAGTTGCTCTGAGGAATGTGGATGCTTTCAGTAAGTGAGTCTGAGCTCAAGAGCAGGTTTTACAGGTTGCTGTTTGTTTGTTTTCCTGATCACTTCTCAGTTGTGGGAATACTTTTGACTCTGGGCTGAATGTGGTGTGCCCAGTTCAAAACAGTGCTTCCTGTCCCCACCTCACCTCCTGCTGTGATGAGAAGAAGCTTTTTCTTTTTTCTGTGAACATCAAACTGTCCTCTCCTCCTGCTCCAGGGAAGGAGCTTCCTGTGGGAACCTGGCAAGGCACCACTCTTGCACTGTCTCTGTTGTCCCTGGCCTGGAGCAGGTCCCTGCAGTGTCTCTGAGATCCAAAGGACACTTGCTTATAAAAAGAAGGAAGAGCAGTTGGACCAGGTTTCCTTTAAGGGACTCAGGAGAAGGCTGATTTGAGCTGCCCAGCATTGCACTTGGGGTTGGTTTGTCCTGCAGGAGGAGAGAAAAGAGGAATTGATGTTGGATTTCCTCCTGGGTTTTGTTGATCATTATCAACATTATCATTACTGCTGGAAGGAAACCCAGGACATGTCCTTAGCTGGTGATTGTCTCAGAAGCATCATTGTTCTTCCTGTCCTCCTTTCCACCACAGGACAGCCACTAAGAACAGCAGGGCAGGAGGTCAGTGCTGTCTATGCAGGTCTAGCTAGGGAAAGCCTAAGAAGTCCAGAACTATTTCTGACATGAAGACTTTACAATTTGGAAGAAATACTCTGTGTATTTTCAGAGTTTTTGTGCCTCTGCAACTCTTGATCCTTACATGGACAAAGCTTGATCCCTGCTGCCCTGGGAGGGAGAGGTGGAGCTATGACTGATGGGCAGCAATGGGAGCTTCTCCTCCAGCCAAGGCCACCAGCCCTTGGAGAAAGCATCTGCAGCTTGGGTGTCTGTCCCACAGGACCCTCTTCTCCCCACAGCTCCTGGCTGGGCAGCAGCAGCTGCTGTGCAGTCGGTGTCCCCTGGCAGTGCTGGTTTCCAGCTGAGCTTGGCTGTGCAGTGGGGAGGGGGCTTTGGCTCTGACTGACTTGGGTGGACTGGAGGGGAAGCCAGTGAGGAGCTGCTGAAGGCACTGGGATTGTTCAGCTGCAGCAGAGCAGCGAGGGCAGAGCTCAGCAGGGATTGCAGCTCCTTGCAAGGGGCAGCTCTGATCTCTGCTCTGTGACAGGAGCCAGGGCACGGCTGGGGCTGGGCCAGGGCAGCTCAGGCTGAGCTCAGGGCAAGGCTCTGCCCCCAGAGGGTGCTGGCACTGCCCAGGCTGCCCAGGGAATGGGCACAGCCCCGAGGCTGCCAGAGCTCCAGGAGCCTTTGGGCAGCGCTGCCAGGGGTGCCCAGGGTGGGGCTGCTGGGGGGGCTGGGCAGGGACAGGGGCTGGGCTGGGGGATCCCTGTGGGTCCCTTTAGTTCAGACTGTTCCACGGTTCTGTGATTCTGTGTTTTCCCTGTGGAGTGCTGGGGACAGACTGGTGTTAAGGGACACTCACAAGGTATGGACACTGTGGGGAGAGGGACAGATTCACTGACCGGTCACAAGTGGTGGTTGAAAGCCAGATAAACTGGAGAGCTTCTGTCTGGAAGGGCATTTTCTAGTGGAACACACATTGTATTGGTCATTGTAAAGCCTGGGCTTCCTTAAAGGCAGTTTGGTGTGGAGGTGATGGGGTTGGTGCCAATTCCTTTGTGAACTGATCCCTGGAGGTGCCCCTGTCTGCCATTGACATGGCCCTCGTTTTTGGGGAGGTGGCTCTGAGTAACTTCTGTCTGGCCATTGGGTCCTGTGCTGTGTGCACAGCCCGTGGTGCCCAGCTCCTTGTGTTTGCTGAGCTCTGTCCCCATGGGATCACACACAGGCACTGTGCCCATCTCTGCACACACCAGGGGACCTCACACCAGGAATGTGCCTCATGTGCCACTGCCCCACTGGCCATTCCAGCTCTTCACTGGCCATTCCAGCTGCCCCACTGGCCATTCCAGCTCTTCACTGGCCATTCCAGCTCTTCACTGGCCATTCCAGCTGCTGCACTGGAGCAGCCCAGAAGTGTGACCTGCTGATGCTGCTGGTGCCTCCTGCCTCTGGAGCAAAGGCTTTGTGACTCTGCTGCTGCTCCCAGCACTTCCAGGAGCTGTCCTTGCCCTGGATCTGAATCCCCTCCTCCATGCAGACAGGCAAGGCTTTGGTAGGATTTTATTCACCTTCATGGGGGCAGCTGAGACTGGAGGTGTTGAAAAGGGTTGTTTTAATAGTAAATCCTGATGAAGTGGTGACTCGGGAGTGAATGAACCCCTCTCCTGTGTGGAAGTGCCAACCCCCAGCCTGTGTCCCTTCAGGGGGTGCTGGGGACAGTTGGTTAAATGGGGGATGTGTCTGAGCTGGGACCAGGGTGCTGAGGGGCACATGTGGCTCCAAGTGACGGTTTTCCTGCAGGGCTCAGCCTTGGGACGTGGCTGAAATGCACATTACAAGATTTACGTCTCTTTTCTGAGTCACACATCTGCTCTATTTATATTTTAGTTGTTACTTGGAGCAATTTATAAAAGGGATTCCCAGCTCAGTTGCTGCTATTCCCTTGCAGTGTTTACATCAAACCAGGCCTTGTGTTTTTTGCCTCCTGTTTGCACCAGCTCCTGTCTCTCCCAGCACTCCAGACTCTGCCTCCATCCGTGTGGAGCATCCCAAACCCTGTGGGGGCTGGAAGGGGCTGTACTGGGTGGGATGGTTGGGGACAGTGGCCACAGTCCCCAGCCAAAGAGCTGTTGGTGGGTTTGGGCCATTTTCCTTTCAGCTGCTTTTCCACAGAAGTCTTTCAGTCCTGTGGGGTCCCTCTCTGGCATCCCAAGAGGAGAGGTTGGCTCTCAGCTGTCTCGTGTCAGCTGCAGCTGCTGTGGATCCCCTGCACACCCAGGGTACCCCAGGTGTCCCAGCCCTGGGGTGGGGGTTCCTGCCCTGCACAGCTCAAGGGTGCCACATTCCCTGTTCTTCACTTCTTTCTTCTGGCAAGATTCACGTGCTGACCTCAGGCCAGGGGCACTTGAAGAGCCACAGCACATGGATCCTTCTCAGGGCAGGGAAGTCAGGGCAGACAGGCACAGAAGTCCCATGGAGCTCTCTGGAGAGGAGAGGAAAAGCAAAGGCACTTCTGTTGTAACTGGGGAGAAAGAGGGAGAGACTGTTTATGAGATGTGGATCTTTTCCTCCTGTTGGGAATAGCATCAGATCAGTATTTGTGTCCTGGAAGGCTGAGTTATCTGTGAGCTGATCAGGAGAAGTTTGATACAAGACTCCTTAAGCTCTCAATCTGCTCTCCCAATCTGGTGCTTTACAAGGAACATTTTGGAGAGGACTTTTTCAGTAATGCATTAGATCAGAAATGTTTCTGAGACAGAATGAAGAGAGAATCCTTCTGCTCTGAGCCTCTCTGTCCACCTCCCATGCACACAGTGGGTTCATGCCATGGTGCTGATATTTCACTTGCTGAGCTGCTCAGCATATGAAATTCAAGATCACTTTGGATTCTCCCTGGTGAGGTAAAATAGTACTGCAGAAGCCTTAAGAAATTCTGTGAGACCTCTGACATCTTGTCAGGAAGCCACAGGGACAGATGGGTCTTGGAAATTTTTAATACGCTTCAGCCATCATTGTTCCTTGGAAATGCATCCACTTTAAGGGCTTTTTTCTGATTTCTTTTTGCACAATTTAGATGGAAAAGCAGTGGAACGTGACTCTTCCGTTGGATATACACGAAATCGATATTCAGGGACCTGGATTTTTGACCATGCATTGAGATACACGTCCGGTATGTGATGGAAGGGTGTGAAAGTCTAACCAGGGCTCAGGGAGCAAAGGAAGCTCTGGAAGCAATGGGTGCATTGCCCAGATTCCAGCTGCAAGGCTCAGGAAAAGCCTGGCCCACCCGAGTGCACCAACTAACCCCAAACCTTCCCCACCTGCATGACACACCCTGAGTGACAAGGACCTCACTGTTGGTGTCCAAGGCCACCTGGGCGTGTTCTCTGCAAGGCCTTAACACACAGTGATGTCCTTCTTCCTCCTCTTCACCTTTCCTCCCCTCTAACAAAAAATTTTTTTGGCAAGTCACCCCTCCTTTCTCTAACATAAGGGCCTGTGGTGAGCTGAGCACACAGCTGTGGCTGCTGAGCCGTGTCTCTGCCTCAGGTCTGTAACACAGCTCCCTCACACCGTCCCCAAGTCCCTGTGCTCCTGGGCCACTGCTCTACCACCTGTGGGCAGAGGGTGAGTGCAGGTGTCCCCCTCAAAGTTGAATCCAACCTTCCCTGGGTTCTACTTGACACCTGGCAGCTCCAGCACACCTGCACAGAAGCCCTGGCCTGGCACACATGGTCCCTCAGCTCCTGCCCCTGGTGTCCAGCACAGCCCCTGCATGAGGGCTGCAGCCCCTGCTTGGGTTCACAGTGCAGAGGGAAGGCACTGCACAGTTACTGCACAGCTGACCTTCTTGGAGAGCTGCACAGTGCATTTATGTGCCATAGACTGTCTCCAGAGGAAGTAGGAAATACAATAAAAATGGGGAAGAAAATTCAGCCTAGAGCCCCTCACTGTGTTTGACCTGTTTGCACCAACTCACAGAATCACAGAATGCTTTGGGCTGGAAGGGACCTGCCATGGCAGGGACACCTCCCACTGTCCCAGGCTGCTCCCAGCCCTGCCCAGCCTGGCCTTGGGCACTGCCAGGGATCCAGGGGCAGCCACAGCTGCTCTGGGCACCCTGTGCCAGGGCCTGCCCACCCTCACAGGGAACAATTCCCAATTCCCAATATCCCATCCATCCCTGCCCTCTGGCAGTGGGAGCCATTCTCTGTGTCCTGTCCCTCCATCCCTTGTCCCCAGTCTCTCTCCAGCTCTCCTGAAGCCCCTTTAGGCCCTGACAGGGGCTCTGAGGGCTCCAGCCCAGTGATTAACTCAGTGGCCTCCTCTGGAGCCATTCCCACTCTTCCCAGTGCTCCATGTGCAGCCAGCACTGCTGGGATGTGGGTGGGCATCAGTGACATCTTGCTGTTGGTTCAGCTGAACCTTAGCTGTGCTCAGGGCTCCTGTTTGCAGGGCCCAGGGCATGGTGAGTGCTCTCATCTGCTGCTTTGGGGCTCCAGCTCCAAGAGTTTTCATAAGAGAATTGTGGAGGTTGGTGGTGAAAAGAATCAGTCCTTGAGCATGGGAGTGAGGGCTGGCAGACACTGCTGACTTGCTGACAGCCCAGGTTTCACCAGGCAGCCTGTGAGGAGTGACCACAGGTGGTGACTGTCCCACAGCTGATATCTCTATAAAATACAGTGAGCTGTGATAATAAAAATGCTCTGGAGCAGATCAGATGCAGCCAAGTGCCTGTGCTATCAGAGTATGGGAGCATTTTTTCAGCTGGGTACTCTGGTGTATCGGACTGTGGCGAGTGGCCTCTTTCAGCATCAGTGACAAAGGAGCCTCCCCAGCCCAGGACACAGCCCCATGTGGTGCTATCAGTGATGGGCAGGGAGTTCAGGGCTCTGACACTCTCAGGGGGGTGATTTCTTCCCAAGCTGTAAGAATGGGACATGGGAAGGGTAAAAGGACCGTGGGCATAGTGTGTTCAGACTGCATCCTGGCTAGTTCCTGGCTAGAGCTCACTTTGAGTAGCTCCAGGTGAGTATTGCTGTGAAATGCATTTGGGAATGTTTATCTGGGTGTGTGTCAATGGTTTTGTTCTTGTTTGTGGCTCCTCCCTGAGTTTTGCTGTTTGGCATGGTCAGGAAAAGATTGTTTCAAGGTCGTGTGAGGAAATGTGCATGGAAATGAAATTCTGCATTCATACCAAATTTATTCAGCCCTTTTTTCTCCCACCTCCTCTTCAGTCAAGTGATGCTCTCACCCTCTCCAAAGAGCACCAAGGGGATCCCAGTTCCACAGCTCTGGTGGACAGTTAAGAAATGCAGTGCATTCTGCAAATAAGAGCCTGGAAAGTGAATTTATAGACTGTGCAGCAAAGTAGGAAAAAGAGATTGAATCAACTCAAGTAACAAATCTAAGGAAATTTCTGTCTGCCTGTTCAATAACAAAAGAGTCTAAATTCATGACATAACTTCATCATTACAAATGGTTCTCCCAGCTCTTTTCCTCTGGTTTCATTTCAAATGACTGTTTGCAGATGTGTGTTTTCTGGAATTCGAGACACAAATTGAGAAGAGGGACTACTGTGGTCATGTGCTTTTTCTTAAAAAGGGCAAAAGTTCTATTTGTATCTATTTGGTTTCCTCTGGGTGGATATTTACCAAATCTCTGTGGGTTTCTTGGGAAATTTGTACATTGTGCATTTCTTGAGAAATTTTGAAAACTCCAGGCCTCAAGATAACATATTGCCTTCTTTTTTCAGTTGAAAAGGATTTTTTCCCAGCTACTAGGAACTTACTGAAAAGTAATTCAAGGTTATTTCTGTCCATAGGAAACATTAGTCATTATTATAAAATTATAAGTCAGGCTATTTTGAGAGTGGCCCTTTCACGTTAGCAAAGTTAAAAAGATACACTGAAAATGTAAGTTCAGGGTAATATGCCAAGGAATCTTAAATAAGGCTGACAGACAGAATAGTGTCTGGGATAGTGATTTCCTGCATTTATCTCCATGAAGTCCAAAAATGACTTTGCTGTCAAGTGCACCCTTTTGCTCGCAGTTTATGGACCAGTGTGCAGGGAGGCTGTTTTCCCTGAACTCTCATGGTGATGTGTGCTTCTCTCTCTTGTTTTTCAGGGTCTTACGAGTGTGGAATTTGTGGGAAGAAGTACAAGTATTACAACTGTTTCCAGACCCACGTGCGAGCGCACAGAGGTATCTCAGTCCTGCTGCAATCTCGGGAATCCTGGATAATGCAGGTTCAGGGGATGGTCAGGCAGGTGCTCAGGGCAAGGCTCTGCCCCCAGAGGGTGCTGGCACTGCCCAGGCTGCCCAGGGAATGGGCACGGCCCCGAGGCTGCCAGAGCTCCAGGAGCCTTTGGGCAGCGCTGCCAGGGGTGCCCAGGGTGGGGGGTCTGGGCAGGGACAGAAGTTGGACACCTGGATAATCCTGGAGGGTCCCCTCCAGGATATTCTGCGATTTTAGGTCTATTTTCCAGAAGGTCTTGAACGTTGCTCTGCTGCTTCCCTGGTCACCAGTAATTCTTCTCTGGGCTTCCCACTGAGAGGGGCCCAGTGATAAACGTTGGGGCTGTCTCAGCATTGTGGCTCTTAAATCCACCAATATTTCTCCCCAGGTCAGGAGCAGCTCCTGTGTGCAGGGCAGTATTTACTGCCCAGGGCTGTTGAGGGGCATCCCTGTGTGCTCAGATCGCAGAGTTTTGCTTGGCAGGTCCCAGTGCCAGCAGTGTGGTGGCATCTCCCTGAGGTGCTCTGTGCTCCTGCCCAGCTGGGAGTTCCATTCACCCCTGAGAAGTCAGCCTGGGAGGATATAAATCAGATATGGGCATTGTGACTGCTGTATTTTTATGTTCTAATCAAAATGCTCCTTGAGCTGCCCCTGTGCCCCTGCTGTCAGCTGAGGTCACTTCCCAAATGCACTGTGTGTGTGCAAGGTCTCGTGCTTGGTCAGGAGTGGCTTGATCTGGGGTTTCTGTAAGACTGAGCAATCCAATGTTGCTTAATTGCAGAAATGTGAAAGTTTGAGGTGGTTTATTCAATCAAAGTGCAGTTTGCAGGATTTGGAGCTCTGAAATACCAAAACAGCAGGGACTGCAAACCAGCTCCCCCTGAGCCTTTCTCTGGGTTTGTCTCCTGTCCCTGAGGTGAGCACTGGAGTCACTGTGCCAGGCTGGCAGAAGCATCTGCTTTAGCTCCTCAGGTGTAACCAGTGGTTGAAAATCCAGGATTAATGAAGGCTAATATCAAGTTTTAAATGCTCAAACTCTCAAAAGTCAGCACATGCACAGCTGAGAAGTGTTCAGAGTTTGTCACAGTCTCATAACACATCCTTAGTTGCATGGTTGCATATTCCTTGTGTGCTGTTTAATATCACAGAGCTGCTTCTGTACTTCTGGATACACAGAATTGTTTT
Source organism: Ammospiza nelsoni (assembly GCF_027579445.1). Classification (NCBI taxonomy): domain Eukaryota; kingdom Metazoa; phylum Chordata; class Aves; order Passeriformes; family Passerellidae; genus Ammospiza; species Ammospiza nelsoni. The sequence continues at coordinate 1,507,674 of NC_080652.1, read as the reverse complement.
TCCATGCTGGTATTTCTTTTCTAAATACCAACAAAATTCCTTAAAGTCCTTTAAATATAGCTTCAAGTAGCTTCACTCTGTGGCTTAAGGAAAAAAAATCCTAAAATAACAGGGATATCCTTCACCATTACATCACAGAATTGCAACAATTTTGCAATAATAATTGTAGTATTTAAATGTGGGACAAGGATTGCTTTTATTTTACTTCTCTTCCCCAAGCACCATGGGACTTTTAATTCGGCTGGAATTTTAGGAGCTCTGTTAGTATGATGTCACCTCCTAGTGTGTGATCTAATTAATTTGTATTCATTTATATTTTGATAATAAAATTAAGCAATATATTAAATTATATGGGTGCATCAACATAGATCTGTACATTTGATGTCCATAGTTTTGACATGAACTCAGTGGAGACATGATTTTACCTTTTGCTTCCAAGGTCTTTGTCATGTGTAGTTGCAGAAGATGAAAATTTTCAAAATTCAGAATGTGGAAATTTATCACTAATTCTCACATCAGTGATGGAGAAGCAGAATTTATATCTGTGATACTTAGAAAGTGTTGGTTTATGTTACTGTAAGTGGATTCATGTAGTAGTTACATTGAAAGTGCATTCAAATTGCTTTAAGACAATAAAAATACAAATGAGTTATTTGTTCATCTACACTCTTCAGCAAGGAATGAAACTGCAAACATGATGCAGCTCTGGCAGTGGGGAGCTGAGGCACTGGGCAGAGTGTGCCTGGCTACAGAGGAATAACCTGCAGTGAAAGGTTAAGGACAGGTAGGAAAAAAGAAGGAAGGATTTTTTGGAGGGAAGGCCTGTGTGGTATTATCCAGTGTGAGCTGTGCATGGACTGGACCAGGAATGGTGCTGGGATGGCAGAAGACTGCAGGAGTGAAGGGGATTTTTGTGAAAGATGCTTTTATTGTCCCAAGGCTTCACAGAGGAGAAGGGGCTGGTGCTGCCCCAGGGGACAAACAGGATAACATGGTGGGATGGCTGCACTGAGGGTGTACCCTGCACGTTGCTGTTCTCCAGTGATCTCCAGTCTGTGTCTCAGATCCAGCGCCAGGGCACTGGCAGCCAGCTCTCCCAGGGCTGCTTTCCTCGAAGCACTGCAATGTGAGCTCCCTTGGCCCAGCCTGTGCAGTTCTCAGCTGCCAGAAACTCCAGTCCTGAATCTTTCAGTCGTTTCTTTCTGGCTGGGCAGAAAGGGGGGAGCTGGACTGCAGTGGCAGAACCTGGATTCCCTTTTGGCAGGATGGTGCCAGCCATGGTGTTCCCAAGGTCTGGCCACCCATCAGTCACGTAACATCTGCCTTTCCCAATCCTGGGAGACTCCCCAGCTCAGCATCACAGGAGCTAGAACAAACTGAGGCTCCTTTCTTCTCTTTGGGTTTTTTGGCCATTCCAGCAGTAATAGCTGCTGTTTGTGATTTGCTGAAGGATACACCCCAACCCCTCTGCTCTCTGTTTGTCTGTGTGGTTCCTGTGTCACTAATGGGCCCTGGGGTGGTGCTGCAGGTGACAGAGCAGGAGACAGAAAAGGCTCAGGCCAGGAGAGAGCAGAGAAACTGGTGTTGGTCTGCTTTGGACCTTTGTGGCAGAACAAAACTTTTGTCATCAGCCTGTCTGTCACCACTCAGTGACACAAAATGCAACATTTGGGGGCCTCTAGTTGTCCTTGCTTTGATCTGGGTTATTTCTGAGCTGGTTTTTGTGTCCAGGACCCACCTGAGCCTTACAGCAGGGGGAAGGTCTGTCACCCTCTCTGCTCGTGCAGTCAATCTGTCCTTATCCACTGCTTGTTTTGCCCTGTGCAGAACTTGCTGTCTTCTCATCCTTTCAGCTGTTCAGTTCCACATGAAGAGTTTCGCCCTGGCAACATCACATTTTTCTTTGCAATGAGCATTTTTTTGAGAAATTTTCTGGATTTTTTTATAGCTGCACCTGCCTCCACTCCAGCTCCCTGTGGCAGACAAGCTGCGTTGGAGGTGACCCATGTTCTTGAGGCTGATTTCTTTTCTTGTCTGCCTTCAGAAGCAGGGGAGTTTATGTTATAAAACAAAGCATTTTCTTTGTTTATTGAGCCTTCCCTGTGGTGCTGAGCATTGGCTGGAGAATTCAGGCAGCGAGTGCTCTGGCAGTTTGCAGAATTCTGAGGCAACTCTGCTTCAGGACGTGCTGCCCTGCAGGAACAAGTTCCCATTCTGCTTTCCCCCAAAAGCTGAGATCCAGGCATGGAAATCCCCATCTAAGGGTTCTGCAAAGAACCAGAAATGTAGGTAAGAAACTTTCCCACTATGTTTCATCGAGGAACAAAGGAAAAGGTTGTGTTCCTTCCCCTTTGCCTCCCCAAAACTCACAAATAAAATAAAGAAGAAACCCAACAAAAAAGTTATGTTGTGGAGCTGAAAGGCTCCTTTGTGAGCTGCTGTGCAGCCCTGCAGGATCCCGGCTCCTTCTCCTGCTGGAGTTCAGCTGGAGCGGAGGGGCTGCGCGTTCCCGGTGCCGACGGAAGGCTCTGTCCCAAATGTTACTGCTGCGCCTACACGCAACCCAGGGCTTCAAAATGTTTTGCTTACGGTGCTTTTATTTTAGCTGTGTGGGGTTTTTCAGGTCATTAAAAGGTTTGGATTGCCTTCAGGAGTTAGTCAGCTAGAAAGTTCTGCTTTGTACAGTTGGGTGGTGTTTAAGCAACATGAGCAGCAAAGCGTCTGCATGTTTTGAGTCAGGAAAATTATTTCACTTTTAGATAACTACCAAAAAAAAGAAAGGCTGAAATTGCTTTATTAGACTTTCAAACAGCAAATTTATAAACCTCTGGGCTGAGGCCAAGCAAGGGAGATTTGTACCCAAAGGAGAATTCTTCCAAAAGCAAAGAAAGAAAAGAGCAAGACTCGAGTTTAACCCTCGCAGGATATATCGCCTCTAACCCAAGAATTGGTGGAAGTTCTCTGTTTCCAGATAAGCTTTTCTGGGCTGACTGATGATTTTGCTCAAGTTGTTTTCCATTATTATTTATTTACATTATAAGTTGTTGCATTGCCTCCCTCCAAGCCCCTCAGCTCTCCGTGTCCTCCCCACAGGGCTGTGCCAGCTGAGGGCTGAGCCCCCCTCACCAGAACAGATCCTGGATGCTCTGAGCAGGGCTGGATTCTTCAGGCCAAGTTTTGAGTTTCACCAGTTAAAAACTTCGCAAAGCTTTTCAAGTTTCAGATTAATGTTTTCCAAGAATGGGTTCTGCTCAATTCAAAAAATATGAAAAGGAAGATGACTCATTCAAATGGTGAATATGGAAAAATGCTTTTTTCCAAAGCGCACATTTTTTGGAGTCTGAGTTAAAGTAGTTCTGTCACTGAAAGGATTTTGAGGTGAGGAGTAGAAAACTAGAGGAGATATGGTGTTCCTGAGCCATGGAAATTTGAGATTCATTTGTTTATTTGTTGCTGAGAATATCAGATTATTTTGGGGAGGTTTTTTGCCCTCTGCCCTGCATCCCAAGATCCATTTTCCTGTGCACATTTCCCAGTCTGCAGCAGATATTCAAGTGAAATGAAGAAAGCTTCTTGGGACAGAGGAGTTAACTGGCCCATTTTCCAGCTTCCCTGCCCACCTCCCTATTCTTACTGACTTTTGCAACTTTCTCAGAAATTTGTCTTTTGTTTCACAACTGTAATTACTTGGTCTGACCTCAAAGGTGATATAGAGTGGGCTGTAAGGGGATTTTTAGTTGGTAATTTTTAAATTCATGAATACTTTAGTCTGTCTGTGACTAAGAGTAACAACATTTCTTGACACAGTTCAGAAATGGCTGTTCCTCAAATTTTGTGTGTTGCCTGATTCTTGTTAAATTTGACTAAAGTACTTTTTAAAGCTATTTAAATAGTGCATTATCTTTTATGATTTGTTCATGCTGTTGCTTGTGAACACCAGGACAGCATTTTGCATAAATCTATTGTGCCTTAGCTGCTTTTCCTTGAATGGTGGGTGAGAATTCAAACAAGTGGCAGCTGTGGAAAAATCCTGGGCTTTGCTGTCGAGGTTCTGCAGTATCACTGAGGGTTTCTGATCTCGCCCCTGAGTTTATAAAGTCGTGCCAAATTAATACCATTGCCTAGAAGAATGATCTAATCAGGCAGGTTAATCAAGTAGGAATGTACAAATTCACAAACTCACAATCATTTGTTTTTATTATTTTGAAGAAATAAGGAAATTAAATGCAAACAGCGTTCATTACTTAAGGTTGAAAATATTAAATTCAAAAATGCTGTGCCATTCTGCAGCTGTGGTTTCCAGTGCAGTGCAAGCATCATTCCAACAGACATATGGAATATTTTGCAACACAGTTACATTATTAGGTAATGTGACATACAGTATATGTAATTTAGGATGAATATGAAACACTTCAAACTGGCTTGGAAATCCTAATTGTTTATGATACTTGACTTGTAACTTTGGGGTTTGTTTTCCAGCTCGCAGCTTTGCCTGTTGCATTCATTTAGGGTTTGAACACGATCTCTGCTGTGTGCTTCTTGCAGTCCCACACACGACAGTGGAGGGAGCTTTCTCTCCCTTCTTTTCCCATCTGCCTTCAGCAATAGAATCTTCAGGACAGAATCACCCTGCCTTCAGGATAGAATTACCCTGGGGGAATTCTTGTGGCCCATCTCTCGTGGAGGCTTTGCCATCACTGCCTGGGGAGGGCAGGCACGGTGGCGGAGCCCACGGGAGCTGAGCCGGGTGCACTGTCCACCATTTGCTTTCCTGGGTTCACAGCACTTGCCTGTTAAAAAATTGTGTCCAGAGGAGGCCACGGAGCTGCTCCAGGGCTGGAGCCAGGCTGGCAGAGCTGGGGGTGCTCACCTGGAGAGGAGAAGCTCCAGGGAGAGCTCAGAGCCCCTGCCAGGGCCTGAAGGGGCTCCAGGAGACCTGCAGAGGGACTGGGGACAAGGGATGGAGGGACAGGACACAGGGAATGGCTCCCACTGCCAGAGGGCAGGGATGGATGGGATATTAGGAAGGAATTGTGCCCTGGGAGGTGGGAAACAGGGTGCCCATAGCAGCTGTGGCTGCCCCTGGATCCCTGGCAGTGCCCAAGGCCAGGCTGGACACTGGGGCTTGGAGCAGCCTGGGACAGTGGAAGGTGCCCCTGCCCACAGCAGGGGTGGAACGAGATGGGCTTTAATGTCCCTTCCAGCCCAGAGCATTATATGACCACAAGCCCTTGTTGGCCATGTCTGCTCTCGCACTCCCGAAGAGCCCCTCAGGGCCCTCTCCGTCCCGTGAGGGGCCGGGCAGAGCGGCGGAGAGGAGAGCGAGGGAGCGAGCGGGGCGGCGGTGGGGGCCGGGCAGCGCGGCCGGCGGATCTAAGCGCTGCTCTTTCTCTTTGCAGACACCGAAGCTGCCTCAGGGGAAGGAGCCTCACAAGGCAGTAAGTACAGCGGGGCGCGGGTGTGCCGGGCCGGGCCGGGCCGGGGGTGGTCCCGCTCCCCGAGGGCCCCGCGGGGCCGGGGCTGCGGCGGGGTCGTCCCGCAGGCGGCCAGCAGGGGGCGGCCCCGCCGCGGAGATGGCGGCGGCGGCGGGAGGCGGCGGCGGGGCAGAGCGGGCGGGCACGGCTCGGGGTCTCTCACGGCACGGCGGGGCCGCTCCTCACGGCTTGGGGGTCTGTCAGGCACGGGGGTACTCCTCACGGCCCAGCAGCTCAGACGGTTGTCGCTGTCCCGCCCGCGATGGGGGCGCGGTGCCCCGGGAGCTGCCCGCTGAGCGGTGTGAGGGGACCATGAGCGGAGCTCCCCCTGCCTCCTTTGCCGGGGAGGGCAGGGCACCGCCAGCCTCTAGCGGCATCCAGCCCTGTATGGTTCTTAAACCCTAAACCTGCAGTTCGGGGTGTGTGCCCCAGCCCTGGGGAGGGAGAGCCAGAGCCGGTCCTGGGCTGAGAGGGCCGGGGCAGAGGTGGCACCAGAGGGAGCTGGGGACACGCTCATGGCCGCTGTGAGGGGTGGGGGGAAGGTGGAACCGGGCAGATCCCGGTGATAGGAGAAGAACTGAGAGATAGTGGGCATGAAGTGGAGAGAAGAGAGGTTGGGGCTGTTTGGGTAAAGTCCCAAGTAACCAGGACTGAGCTTGGAGCAGACTCAGCTTTGAGCAGGAGGTCACACCAGAGATCTCCCGAGGCCTCTGCCCACCTGGGTTTTGCTATGTGTTAGGTGAGAGCCATGATTCCCACTGGAAAGGTAAATTCCCAACATTGGTAGTTGCAGACAGCAGCTTAGAAGCACCAAACTTACCTTGGGTGGGTATAGAAATGTTAGATAAATAGTAAAGAAAAATAAAAAGTACAACCAGACTACCTTTTCTGAACTCTTTCTTCACTGTGTTCTGTGATAGGTGAACAATTGGCATTAGCATAGGGGGGTCTTGGCTTTCTGTCTGCAAAAGGAAGCAGGACTGACTTCACTGCAGGTGGGGAATGGAGGTCCTCGGCCCTGAGCTTAAACATCTCAGTAGCAAGCAGCCATCCCACATCAGTGTGTACACACAGTGTACTGCTCACAGGGGAGGCTGGGCTCTGCAGCTGAGCCTTTCCCTTGACAGAGTCCAGCTCTGTGCACGGAAACTCCTTCCCAGGCTCCTGTCACCTCCTTTGTTGTCTCTCTTGCAGTCATTGCTCAGCTGCCTGTTGGTGTTTTACTTACTTTGAGGCTTTCCAGGCTCATCTCCTGGCTCCCTTGCTCTGAATTTTGCTGGCAGGCATGGCTGTGTTCTGGGCTAGGCTGTCTGCATCCTGGGCTTGCTGATTGGGTGTTGGGTAGTTTTGACAGAGCTTGGGAACCACCTTGTGCAAAGAGAGATTTGGTTTTTTTCTGTAAGTCAGCTTCTCCCCTTCCCACCTGTTGTGGGAACTTTTTTGGCTGGAAAAGATAGGGCAGAGTGAGGCATGAAGAGAGAAAAAGACATGAGGGCTCACACCTTTGCTGTGTGGGCAGACTCGATGTTGTTGGAGCTATAGAAGGATTTCTGTGGATGTAAATGCCTCTTCTGTGGTGTCTGGGTCCTGGAGAGAGAGGGAGAAGGGAACATCATGGACAGAAGTCTGGGAGAGAAAATCAAGAAGCAGCTGCTCCCTACTCCTGGCTCCCAAGGAGATGCTGTGGTGGCACTGGAGATGGAGCAGTAGGAGGGGCAGGAAATGCTTCCATCTTTGTGCAGGAATTACTTTTTACCTGCCACACTCATATCCCAAAATAGTCTCATCTAGCTGAAAGAGATGGAGGCAAAACCCAGGCAGCAGAATTGGGAGCTGGTGAATGGTGGGGTAGGGAAAGGCAAAGAAGGATCCACCATGGCCATGCCCTGCTGGAGGGACAGCCTGGACATGTCCCCTGTCCTGCAGAGTGGATGTGGGACTACTGGGCCAGTGCTGCTGTGCCTAAGTGCACATGGTTGTAATTTCCTGACAGAGCCATCTTCCTCTTCCCTCCTCATGCTGCAGTGAAACAACTCAGCTCTCTTCTTTTCTCCCTGTGCCTTCCCCTCTGAAGCTGGGTTAAATCCCTGGCCTACCCTCATTGCTTCTGCATGTCTCTTCTCATTTTTCCACTCAATGGCTCTCTTGTTTCCTTGTCAGTCTGTTTGCTCCTCATTATATTTTAGGAATTTCTTATTTATCTTTCCTTTCCTGCTATTTTTGCTTTGCCCACTGCTGCACTGCTGTTTCTCTGTGACCCAATCTGGCTGTTTACACCCTCTCTCTTACAGATGTCTGCATTGTTCCAATCTTCCTCTGCTATTTCTATCTCATTGGGAACCTCTATGTTCATGGTCTCTGCAGGCATGGTTTGCTGCCCTCTCCCAAATTTTCTCAGTATTTAAGGGATACAGGAAGGTGTTGTTTTCTCTCCTGTGCTTCTCTGTGGGGCATGGATTACATCCATCCTGAACCTGTGAGTGAGGAGTCCCTTGCCCAGCAGTGGGGCCCTGGATTAGTTCACATAATAACCACATTATATGACATTACAGCACATTACACACATTGGCGATATGTGTGCACATCACAAACTGCAGGGTTGGAAAAGCTGATCGGATTTTCTCCATGGTCACTTGCTGGAGCCAGCTGTTGCTCACAGCCACCAGTGGTGACCCAAGAAGTGTTGGTGAAGGCAGCCCTGAGTGCCAGGTGACATCTCAGCTGCTGCCTGTGCAGAGCACCTGGGCTGTGGCTCAGTTGCTGTGCTGGGCTGCCCTGGAGCAGCCAGTCTGTGTATGTGAGTGAGCCTGGGCTGCAGGAGGATGAGGGACTGACAGGGGGTGAGGCTGTGCTGGAATGTGCCCTGGCCTTCAGCTCTGAGGGGCTCCTGGGGAGGGCCCATCCTGCCCTTTTTCTTCCTGGGAGGAAGGGAGCTGTGGGGCCAGCTGGGACTCAGCTGAGAGCTGTTGTTTGTTCACTGCCTGCCTAAAGAGGAGACAGTGGTGTTTAGACTTTCCAGCTGGGAAAGCACTTTGAAAACTCACTTGAGGAAAAACTGCTTCATTTAGTTGGTTATTTTCAGTCTTTGGGGTTTATAGTCAATAGATGGTGTCTCTGGGACTCCCTTTATTTTTTTGGATGCATTCTTGAAGAGCCACAGCTCTGTGGTGGTGAGGAGGGGATGTGCTCACGGGGACATGGCTGCATGGCTTTGGGAGCTCCTTTTTGAGCCTTGGCTCATGGTCCAAGACCACAATTCCCACGTGAGAGAGAAGAAAACAATGCAACGCACACTGCTAATGTGTTAAAGAGACTTGTCTGACTGCTACCAACTTTAACTGGCAGGGACAAGGAAGAGAAGAGGGTGATTTTGAAAAAAAATTGTCAATTTAATATCTTTTCCTAGACAGGTGTGGCTAGTTTGACACCTGGTCACTGACTGTTCCCATAGAAGAGCCTGGAAATCTTTTCTGAGATGCTCATATGCCTGTGTGGTTTGCTCTGGGCTCTGGGAAGTGCTCAGGGAAGGTGTTTGGGCTGGGTCTGCGCTCTCATTCTCCATGGGAATTCCAGTCATGTTTAGGGGAGTTACAAACTGGAACAAACAGTCTCCCTCCTGCTGCTCACATTCCATGGGACATTCTTGGCACCAGGACAGGTCCTGAATAAACCCAGGGCAAGAGGGGGCCCAGGGCCCTGTGGGGGCAGGAACAGGGCTGAGGCAGCAGCTCCTCTCACCTGATCAGGTGTTTGCACTGTGCCAGGCTCTGGGGTGGGCTGTGTTCAGTGGCTTGTGTTCAGTAACATGTCCCAGGTTGGGGACACAGATACAGAATCACAGAGGGCAGGGCTGGATGGGATCTTGGGAATTAGGAATTGTTCCCTGGCAGGGTGGGCAGGCCCTGGCACAGGGTGCCCAGAGCAGCTGTGGCTGCCCCTGGATCCCTGGCAGTGCCCAAGGCCAGGCTGGACAGGGCTGGGAGCACCTGGGACAGTGGAAGATGTCCCTGCCCATGGCAAGGTGATCTTTAGAGGTCCCTTCCAACCCTAACCCATCTGGGACTCTGATTCTGTGGCTGGAACATTCAGCCTGTTGGAGTGTGGTACCCTCCTTTTCTGTAGGAAAGAGGAGCTTATGTGCAGAAACATCTTCAGAGTAACCACAACTGGCTTGCAGAGCTTGAAGGGGAGCTGAGTTTTAGAGTTGCCCATCAAGTTCACCTGAGTGTGTGTAGGTACTGGAGCTTTGCTCTGCCTGCTCACTGCTGCTCTTTCTTACAGTGCTCTGCCTCCTCAGACCAGCCCAGGGCAGAACTCAGGTTGCTCTGGCAAATGTTAATATGACACTTGCCTCATTTCACCTCAGCAAAGGCCTTTCAATACCAAAATACCAAATGTTAACAGAGACAGCAGGTAGTGCTCCCAGTCCATGGTAGTTCTAAGCCCTTTGCCTGCGGAGTCTGGGGTCACTTCCCAGAGGAGTTTGGAATTCTGTAGGCAGGCAGGAAGCAGAAGGACGGAAAGAAAGTGACTTGACATAGGTGACAAATGGGTGAGTGTCAGTGGAATAAAGTGCAGGTCCCTGGGCTGGCATCCCAGCTAGTGCTGGCACAACGCTTGGATTTCAGTTCTGTGCCCTGGGAAAGAAACCAGAAAATGCACGGGGAAGTGGGCAGGGAAGGATTGCTAAAAGCTGAAGGTATCTCAAAATACATTAATTCAGGTATATCTGGTTAGTGATGCATTAATTCAGGTATGTCTGGTTAGTGGTCTGCAACTTCATGAGTGTTCTTCTTCCAGGGGAGAATTCCAGAGTCTCGGGGAGCAGTGCTGATTGATATTCTAGGGGAGAGCCCTGCCATTCCTGGGTTCTTTAAATAAAGCACTGTTAAAAGTGGGAAGAATCAGGATGTGGTGCTTTCAGGAGCCTTGATCTCCAGCGTGTCAGTCAGGCTGGCTGAATTAGGACAGCTTGCTGACAGTGGGGGTTGAGTGTGATCTTTCCCTGGTGACACCTTTTTTGAGGACCATCACAAGCAAGCTGCAGTTTAAAGCAGGCTGTGCTCCCAGGCTGTACTGTGACACCATGCAGGGGATGGGCAGGAAAACAGCCTGGAAAAAGTGCTCCACTAAAAAAGAGCTCCACTGCAAAAAGAGCTCCACTACAAAAAGAGCTCCACTACAATCAGTTCTACTGCCCTGCTTGCTTCCATGCCTGGGCTGCTGCAGTTCTTCCTTAGACAATCCAGGTGCATTTGCTGGAGGCTGGAATTCCACTCATGGTGGTTTGCTGGAATTCCACTCATGGTGGTTTGCTGGTAGATCCCAGCCCTTCTGTCTCCATTTCCTGCTCCTGTGTACCTGCAGCTCTGTTCAAGAGGCACAGCTGGATTTTGTGCTGTCCCTCAAAAGCAGATCCCTGGCAGCAGGTTAATCCTGCACAGCTCTCCAGTCACCTCCCCATTTTGGGAGATGCCTCAGAGCCCAGCCTACAGATCCTGTGTGTAAGCCCAGAGCATCCCTGGGCTCCTCCTTCCCTTGTGCCTGAAATCCTGGCATAAACAGGAGCAGCTGTCAGAGAACATTAATGCTCACTAAGACCAGCCCCACGGACTGCAAACTCCTGGGCCACGTCCCACAAAATCCCCACTGATCCCAAATAACACAGCCTGTTTTTTCTTTGTGTCTCTTGGCTTTTCTGTTGTTTTAAGCCCCTTTTCCTTGCTTGGAAGTAATTTTTGAAAATCACAAATACCATCTCACAGGTGAAGATATATCTGGGTGTTTCAGACCACCCTCAGGCTGCAGGAGAAGCAAAATGTGGTCATTGGAATTTGTCACACAATGCCACCACAGAGCCTGATGAGCAGCTCAGGAGCAAATCCCAAGGAAGGCAGGGATGCACAGCATCTGCTGCAGTGTCACAGGGTTAAAAAGAACTGATTTTAAGGATAAATAGGATGGCAAGAGGTGCCAAAGTGATCTTCAGAAGAAGTACTTTTGAAAATTTGATAATATATATATTTAATGTAAATACATCCTGAATTTACTTTCTTCTTCCCCATTTGTAGCTGCTCATACTTATTGTGTGTACCTGGGTGCTGGGCTAAGACAGGACAGCTGGTGGGAGGGGGTCACTAATGTTCACTGGGTCTGAGGATGTTGTAGGCAGCAAACAGAACATTTTCCTTTCCAGTTTCTCAGCCAGATGCCCTCAAACTCACCAGCTGGGCACAGATGTACATCCATGCTCATCTGTGTTTCCACTGCAGTTACAGTGGGGAAAAAAAAGGAAGTGGCATTATTTTTTTTTCTAAGATGGAATACAGAGTAAATATTTCAGAACCCCATAAATAAAAAAGATTGATCTGATCTTTTAAAAACATATTCCCCTTTGGGCTCTGACTAAGTGTGAGAAAGTTCAGCCTGAGAAGAAATTTATTTGGAAAAGCAGCGAAAGGTTAGAAGCAGGGATGTGGGCTGGAATATGCCTTGCAAATGTTAACTGTGGAGGCACAGTGCTAACACCTTGCATGTGCAAAAACATTTGGAGGGTTGTGAATTTAAACCATGAAATTAATATAGTCAAAATTAAGGTTTTCTTGCCCACACCTTACTCATACAGGATATGGTGTTTGTAAAGTTCTGACAGGGATGGGAAGATGTGGAGGTGGTTTGCTGGTGTTAATTTATGGTTGAGGAAGAACCTTTAGCATCTCTGCTTCTTGATTAATTTGCAACATAAATGTTTCCTTAAAGTAAATTAACTTTTGAATTCTTTTACTTTTCTGGGGGGTAGCAGAGCAAAGCCCAGGAAGTTGCTTTGTTGTGCTCACTGTCACTTCCCCAGAGAAAAGTGTGATACAGTGAGTGCTGTGTGTGCACACCCACGTGCAGCCAGCATGGTGACCTGTGAATCATTTACAACTGCCTGATTCATTTTCCCAGGGCTCTTATTTAATAATTCTCCTGCTCCTTGGGGAAAACTGTAAAAATGGATTTTATTTTCCTAATGTGTTTGCATTTTAAGTAGGCAAAGTCTCTTTAGATTCCCATTTGCCAAACAAGATCTGCACATGTAAGTGACCAATGAGCTGAGACCAAGGATGATAAATTTCAGTGGAGGAGGAAGAATTAAGAAAATAATAAGAAACTTAGTTCAGGAATTTGCAGTTGTGGACAAATTTTGAGTTTAAAACCCAAGGTATTGGAGGTAGTTATCCCAAGATAGGATGGTCAGGCTGGAGCTCAGGGCAAGGCTCTGCCCCCAGAGGGTGCTGGCACTGTCCAGGCTGCCCAGGGAATGGGCACGGCCCCGAGGCTGCCAGAGCTCCAGGAGCCTTTGGGCAGCGCTGCCAGGGGTGCCCAGGGTGGGGCTGCTGGGGGGGCTGGGCAGGGACAGGGGCTGGGCTGGGGGATCCTGGGGGGTCCCTTGTAACCCAGAATATTTTGTAATTCTGTGACCTGTCCTCTGTCTGAGGTGGGTGAAATTGGGAACAGTTCCTGGATATCCAGTGTGTTTCCATCCAAGTCCTAAAGATACATCAGGAACAGGACACACACTGGAGGGTTTGATGTGCTGCAAGCCCTGCAGTTCCATAGCTCTGCAGAGGAGCAGTCTCTCTCTGGGTAGTTTTAATCAGAGATTTTAGAAGAGGAGGCTTTCATGTTGTCTAAAATTCTGTGATCTTCAGATGATCTTATGTAGAAAATTGCTAATATTACTTTCTCAGTTATTTCTCAGATGCTGCCCAAATAGACCATCCTTACAGAAATCTGGATGTTAGTATTTGGAAACAAATCTCTTAGAGTTCCTAGGCAGGAAAACTATAGAGAAATATATTTATTTCAGTAAAAAGAGGATAAGAATTTTAGTAATCCCAGACTGTTCTGGTCATCCCCTCAGTTTGTCCTCAAGATGCCAGGAGAGTTTTAGTGAAGGCAGAAATACATCCCTGGTATATCCAGTGAGTGATGTACTTTGCATCTTCCAGTGTGGGTTGGAATTCAGCAACAGAAGAGGTGAACAACAGCCATACCAGAGATTATTCCAAATTCTTCTTTCAGCCTTACCTTTTTCTGTTCAGCTGCTTGTTGGCATCTCAGCAATGTTGAACCTGAATAGCAAACAAACCCATACACCTTCAGTATTTTAATTCTCAGTAGCTTCCCTCCTGAGGATCTTCCTTACCAGGAAGGCAGAGGAATCCAGGGATCACCTTCCTGACACCTTTTCCTTTCAGCCCAAGCAGGGTTGGTCTTCTTGATTGCCTCAGGTGATTGTGGGGAGCAGGGTGCTGCATCCCCCTGGCTTAATTTAATTTCATTTTGTTCATTAAGAGGTTTTATGGAGTCAAGATCTCTTCTTTAATGCTGCTCAGTCATTTAAGTAGCACTTCTTCTTTTCACTTTGGAAACCAGGCAGTGATAATCCATCTGAATTCCCATCTGGAAATCACAGTAAGAACAGAATTTCTAGTCCTGGACAAATGAGTAGGAAAAAGCCAGGAGAGGTTTGCTTTTCTTTTGTGAAACTCTCAGTGCTACATCATTTAATCCAAGCAGTTGTGAGACAGATGAATGGTGTGTTCCCAGCCAAGCCATTTTTACTCCAGAAGGGGCTTTAAAATAAAATTGTCGTTATTGTGTGCTATGCAGAACTCCACAGTGTGAGCTAAATGGACTTTTTCACTTGAGATGGAACTTCAGATCCTTATTGATAGAAAGATAAATCTTTTCTCATTTACAGGTTATGTAGGTTCAAGTAGACCTATTTTTTTAATTGTGCAAATTGAGGTAGTTCATTGCCAGATTGCTGGGAGTAGCACCTTTAGACACTGATCAGACCATTCTTTATCTTACCCTTATTTACACTTTGAATTTACAAGAAAAGAACCCTGCCCTGCCCTGAAGTGACACAAGAATGAGACAGGATGAGACAGGATCTGCTCATGTTGTTACCTTGTCTCATGTGTCTGAATTCTACCAGGGAGCCTCAATATCCTAATGATGCTGATTTGGGGGATAATTATAAAATATTAATATTTTTCCTTTAAATGGCTGATACTTGCTGTCTGTTTGGATTCAACCTGAGCATACTTTTAACTGAGAGAGAAGGAAATTCTTTGATGTGTAACATCCTGAGAATGTCTCTCAGCATGCAGTAAGTAGTGTCCAAAACACCTTTTCCCAAAAACATTTTAAAAATTAATAATAGAGTTTGTGACCATCAGACTATTCTGAGCCAGAGTTCATTTTCTCAGAAATTAAACCAGGATATTCCCCTCTGCAGGGAAATTCCTGGTAGTCTGGCATCAAGTTGCCAAACCTGGTAGGATTACATCCAGGCCTGGATGGTGTGCATTGAAATCTCCTTTGTGATCCATTCAGCTGACACATGGTTTCAATAAAGTATCACAGACTTTATAGATTCCTCTGGCCACCCACTTGAAAGCTTAAAAATGACTGTAATTCGGCCCTGTAGCTGCTGACTGCACCTGCAGCAGCTTTTCTCAGGAGCTGGAATGGCCCTGGAATCCTTCATGGAGAAGGCAAGCACGAGCCTGTGGCTCCATGCCCTTCACCTGGCATTGGGCCCCTTGCCAGCTGGAAGGTGAGCCAGCACAGCACCTTGCACCAATTTTTCGGTCATTTCAGGGGATTTGACCCCTCCCTGTGAGGGTTTGGGATTATTCCTGGCTTGGCAGCTTGCATCCCAAGGAAGCCCTTGTGTGAAGCATGGCAAGCACAGTGTTAACCCAGTGTGTTCCTCAGTGTCTCCTGTGTTCCTGACAGAGGCCAAATGTTTGTGGGAAGGAAGTAAATTATTGTGAACTGAGTGATCTTGGAATAGTTTGCCCTCAGGGAGTTTTTTTCTTACCCCCATTTAGGATCTGGCTTGTGCCTTTGTGTGAGAGGGTTTCTGTCCTTTCCAGAATTCTGGATTTTATTATTATTTAATCCTTACTAATGTAACTCTGGGTACTTTAATCCTCTTAAGGGTTTGCTGCTGACTTTGGGCTCAGTCCTGCTCCCTTTTCAAGGAATTTTGCCATTAGACACCTTTAAGTAGAGTTCTGATGTAAATTGAAGCTGATTTTACTGGCAGCTCTGTCCCTGGCTGTGAAATGCCTCTGTAAAGCTGTAACCTGTGTGCAAGGCACAGTTCCAGTGGGGAGGAGAGGGGCGTCTGTGCTCCTGCCTGCAGCCCTGACCCTGCCTCTCCTCACTGCCAGTCTGGAAGGAATCCTCAAAAGATGCCAAAGGCTCAGGGCAAAGGAATTGTCTGTGAGCCTGCGCGGGGAATGTTCTGCCAGCTTAGGAAGCCATAAATGTGTTCCTTTCCATCTAGGTGCCCCTCTGGCTGCGGAAAGGGAGAAGAAGCCTCTCTCCAGAGCTGTCTTTGTGCTGCCCTGGGTGGAATCCACAGAAACAAGTGAGGGTCCCAGATGTTTTGTTTTTTCCCTGATGTGTTGTAAGGAAGCATTAGCTGCGCTCTGGGTCTTCCAGGGAGGCTGCTCAGGTGGAGTGTGCCCTGGACACAGCTTGGAGAGGTGTTTCCCGGTGGGGAGCATGCAGCATGGTCCTCAGAAAATGCCATCCTTTCCTGTTTCTGTGCATCAGGTGGATTAGTCATGGGGACTGGCTCTTCCTGAAGAGTGCTGGTGTTGCTCATGGTTCCTTCCAGTGAGGCAGATATCCCAGGAAAGGTGATGTTTTCTCCAGGTACTGCCACAGAGCCATTTCCCAGCTCCAGCCCTCTGGGTTTGTTATCAGCAGGACTTGAGCATCTGCCAGCAGATTTTCAGGAAACAAGGAATGTGAAACCACGGATCAGAGCAAGTCATTGACTTGTGATCCACTGGCCAAAGCTGGAGGGATGATGCTGATCCTTTGTGGTCACTTAAACCCCACTCAGAAAGCCTTTTTGGGGCCAGAAACATCACAGCCTCAAATAGAGAAGCTGTGACATAAATGTAATGCAGCTGTAAGAAATCCAGCCCCTCCCCTTTAAGAGCTGCTCTTGGACTTTATGTTTGGGAAACCTTGTTTGTCAAGGTGAATGAGTTATGTGGAATTGTCACAGAATGTAGGATTTAGAATAGAATTCCTTATGGATTTAGATTTAGAATCCTTAGGATTCCTTTAGGATTTAGAATAGAATTCCTTGGGTGCTTCCTTTGCCATTCCCAAACCTGCTGGTGCAAAGGAGACACCCTGCTCATGGAGCAGGACAAGCAGTGCTGTCCACACTGCCCTCTTCTAATCTTCCTGCTTTTATCCTGACTGGGACCTGCAGCATTTCTGGATATTAGGAAGAATTCAGCAGGCTGATCTGTTTACATTCAGCAGTTTTGCCCTTCCACATGTGGAGACTGTCCCTGCTAGACTGCTGTTCCTGTAGTGCTCTGCCAGAGGAGAGCAATAGGATTCAGGGTGTCTGCAGGGTGCCAGTTGCTGAGAGCTCCTCTATCAAGTACCTTTTGTGATTTCTGCCATGTGAAAGCTCAGGGTGAAATTGTTCTTCAATTTCTGGGCCAGGTGGAAATTGTTCTTCACCTTGGACAGGTCCTTGAGGAGCTCCTGCAGGTGCTGTGGGGAGAGCCCATTGTTTGGGACCCTTCATGGGCTGTGCTGGCAGGCATGTCAGCTGGGTGGGTGTTTCCATTGTGGGTTCCTGGGATGCTGTGCAGAGCTCTTGGAGCCCAGTGGGCTCAGTGTGTACCCAGCTTTTGTGGTAGTCCTGCACTTAGGAGGGTGATCTGTATTTCTAGCTGTAATCTTAGTGATACAGAGCTCCTGACCTTTCAACACATTTCTGATTGCTCTTATTCCCTTCCTGGATTTCTAAAGCAAAATACACTGAGGCCAAGTGTCCTAAAGAAAGAAGTGTCTTGTTTTGGCTGCCACTGCTGGGCATGTGTTCTCTGCCTTCTCTTTCCTGCCAAAATGAAATATGTGCTTCCTTCTCTGAGGAATATGTGAATCAAACCAACAAAAATTCTTCAAATCTTGAATGCAGGATCTGCTGGGAAGAGAGCTGAGCTCAGCCTTGGGGCAGGGAGTTCAGCCAGTCCCAGTGAGTGCTGGACACACCACCAGAGCCAGCTGGCAGCAGCTCCTGGAGATGGGACAGAAGAGCAGCTCATTCTCTCTTCTGTTGGGATCCACTTGCAAGCAGAGTGGTCAAAACTTCTTTCAGTCCCTGTGGAGTTATTTCTTGGGGTACTTGAAAAACCTGCTCATTTGCCATCTGAGTGTGCCAGTCCTTCACAGCTGAGGAGCTGCCTTGTAATGAGGCTGTGCCTTGCCTTTTCTACTGCCAGCAAGATAAGGTGCTCTATTTTGGCCTGTGTGTTAAAGATGAATTGTGAGCTGACTAAATAAGTACAGCTGATACTCACTAGACCTCTCTTTGGAATCCCTGCTGCTGTTGGAAAGGCTCCTGAGCATGAAGGAGAATGACACTTGAGTCTGGGGTTTGAGCAGATGTCTTTGGAGCATTTTGAAGGTCTGTGTTTGCAGCAGGGTCATTGCTCAGCTGGCAGCAAGGATTTGAATACCAGTAAGGGCCAGCATGTTCTGGGGGCTGAGGAGTGTCCTTCCCTGCCCTGATAGTGCCTACTGCTGTGGCTGTGCCTTGGGTGGAGCCTTAAGGTGCAGCCCCTGATGACAGCAGCGACTTTGAATCTGAGCAAACTTGCCTAGGTAGCATTGGCTGTCTGGATCCAGCTCTGCAGAGGTTTAGGGATGGTTTCAGTGTGGGTTTGCAGCCACACCTGAGCCCCTGGAGCCCCTTGCAGCTCTTCCCATGGCAAGCTGTGTTACAGGTGGATATTGTGCCCCAGCTGGACACCTTGGGGTAGGAGTTAGGAAAACTGCCCTGGAACAGCTTCCCTGTGAGCACAGCCTGGCAGAGCTCAAGAAGCATTTGGACAATGCTCTGAGGTTGTTGGGGTGTCTGATCCTTGTGGGTCCCTTCCAGCCCAGGATTGTGTGATTCTAACTGGAGCTGCAGGGAGTTCTGCCCAGGGAGGTTCTGGCTAAGAAGCAGTGTCTGCTGGGTCAGTGCTGGGTGTGCTGGAAGGCTGTCAGCAGAGATGGCTGTACTGGTGAGGAGGAGGGGGCCTGGCTCTGGGGAGCAGCCTCAGCAGGGACTGCTGTTCAGAGAGGTAAAACTTGGCTGCACATGGGCAGCCCTTTGTGAATTCTCTGTAAAGCTCCTGTCTCTGGGCACTGCTTGCTGGGTGTTCTCTCCTACAGAGCCCAGGAGATCAGTGCCAAGCTGGACCAGCCGGAACAAATTCTTACTTCTCTGTAATCCCTGGAGATCCTTCTGCTGTGGGGACAGTCCCCCTAACACCAGCAGACCCCTCTGCTCTGGGCTGTGCTGGTGGCATTTGTTACATGTTCCCTGCTCCCTGCACTGCCAAGAGGAGAAGTGCCCACAGCCAGCATGGGCTCTGCTGGGGACAGTAAGATCCCTGTGCCTGGCCCTGTGAAATGGTGTGTTAGTTAGTTTTCTTCTGTTCTAACAAGTCTTATTATTTACTGAGCTCCTTTCTTCCAAAGTAAGGTCATGATAGTTTTTGTTCTCTGAACATGAAAGTGCCTGGTCTTTGGGACTGCTTTGGAGAGTTAATCTTCACTTGGTCCTGTAGAGCTCATTGCACTTCAAAAAGGAGGTTGGTTCCTTGGTTTGGGGACACCCATTGAGGTGGGACTGATGCCAAGTTAGGAGTTTCTCTGCTGCTTGACTGTGCTAATTGACTGTGCTAATTGTCTGGGGGGTTTTTGCAGCAGCTACACAGATACTCAGCAGCAATCATTGATCCTCTTCATTGTGGGAGAGGGCCCAGGGAAGAGGGAGGCCCTCAGCCCTGTTTTGTGACCACACAAGGAGCCTGCACAAGATCACATAATGGAACAGACACAGTTAAATGTGCCTTGCCAGTGCCTTTGCCACTGGAGTGTTCTTACAGGTGTGTTCTGCTGCTCCTCCTCCTCTCCCTCAAGCCATGCTGTGTGTGCAGAGTCCCTTTCTCCTTGCTTGTCCAGCCTAGACTTCTAAAAACCCCTTAAGTCTAGTTTAGCCCTGCTGTGCTCTGATTAAGATACAAATAGTTTTTAGTCACAGGGGTAAAGTTCCAGTGCCCAGGTGTTTAACAACATTTAGATTTGGCAGTTTTCTCTGCTAGATCATCATAGCTTCTCCAGTCACTCTGAATAAAGACTGACAGTGATCGTTTATTTAGTGCTGAACCCCAAGTGCTGCTGGACTGAGCAGTGAGCCCAAGTGAGTGATTACACTGTACCAATATATCATAGCTTAAAATAGGGAGTGGTTTTAAAAGTAATGTGATGGAGAAGTAAAATGAGAGCTTACTTAATGTGCAGAGTCTGGTGTGTTGGAACACAGGATGGAAGAGGTAAAAACAAGGCTTTAACTTTGCTGATAGTGGGAATACATGGACACAACTGCACTGCTGCAGGGGAGCTCCCTGAATGGCAGGTCCTCTGTGGAGCCCTGGGAGCTGCTGCCTGCACTCCTTGCTGGGAAGGGAACACACAGGTTTCAGGATCCTTTGTGGTGGCTGTACAAATGATGTGTTTCACTGTGTTTGCCGTGGACTTTACAATGTTTGCCACTTTGCTGTGGGCTCATAGCCTAGGGTTGTCTGACAGGTGGGGTGACTGCTCTGGAAAGGCACCCCAGGGTGTGTCAGGCAGCAGAGAGGGGAAACACCCCACCAAGCTGGCCAGGAAATCCTCCTTATGCACTGATGTGATAGCTGAGCTAAGGACACTGATCCCATTCAGAGCAAACCAGATCCATAAACACTTGGAGCTGTTTTACATCTGTGTGCCCCACACAGCTGTGGTGAGGGGTTGGTTGATGCTGGGATGAAGTGATGGGGTGTAGGGAACAAATGGATATGAAACCAAGCTTCACCAAGCCCTCCTTACTGTCCTGCCTGCCTTGGGCTGTTGGGTCTCCTGGGTTTGTTGGTTCTGACAGATCCTGGGTGCAGCTGGGAATCAGTAAACAGTGAGGAGCAGGTGTGTGCTCATACATTGCTCTGTGCTTAGTTCTGCCCCTTTGTCCCCATCCTGACCAACAGCTGATTCTCCCTGAACTTCCAAAGGAGATGCCAGCAGGGCCTGCTGCCCTGCATCCTCATTGCTGTGAGGGCTGTGGGGTCTTCCCTGGAGAGCAGAGCTGTCTGAAGAGGAAATAAATCAGAATGTGCCCCAAGCCATATAGTGTGGGGCAGGGGGAACAGTGTGAGGCAGTGTCTGTGTGCCTTAGAGACCTGACAGAGCACGTGGGATGTGTAAGTGCATGGGGGTGTCTGATTGACCAGTGTGCTTGCAGTGCTTGCCTTTCACCTCAGAGTTTCTAAACTTGGTCTGTTTTCTTCTTCCTACAGACAATTTTAGGTACACGTGCGACATTTGTGGGAAAAAATACAAATACTATAGCTGCTTCCAAGAGCACAGAGACCTACATGCCGTGGATGGTGAGTAATGTTTTGACACTCAGACACCTGAACTAGGCTGAGAAGTGTTTGGGGAAGCAAAGTGTGGCTCTGCAGGAGCATGTGGCCTGTGCTGTGCAGGACATGGCACTGCAGGGGTCACCTCTCTTTACCATGGAGGCTCAGTCTAGAGACACTGCAGGGAGGAGTTTGCTGTGCCTGACTCTCTCTGTGTGCATGACAACACCACCTGTGCTGGGACCGGGAACCTTGCAGTGTGTCTGCAGGGAGGTTCATGGTTAGGATGGAGAGCCTGGGACTGAGTACCTCAAGGTAAATGGTCAGCCTGATTATTTGCTGGGAAGAAGTTGGTTGCTTTTTGGTTTCTGAATTTACAGGTTTGTTCCCAACATACTTCTCTGTGAAGCATTTCAGATTTCAGAGTTAGGAGCTTTCATTTTTGTTAATGACTGTGGTAGTGAGCTGATGAAGTTGTCAGTGGCCCTTAAAGGGTGACTGTACACGTGGCTTAGGCTGGTGACACCTGGACAGAAGCAGACACCCACTGCCAGAAGCAGTGTTTCTTTATTCTGCATTGGGGAAAATGAAGTATCAACATGCTGGCTTGCCCCCTGCTTACTGAATATCTAAAGCTTCTCACCTGGGAGCCCACAGATATTCCAGACCTTCCCTGTGTGTGCTGCAAGCCTGGCAGTACTGCTCCTCACCTGGCCAAGGAGAGTTCTAGAAAGAGGCTACTGGAGAGCAGCAGGTTTTGAATGGCTGGGCTGTCTCAGAAAAGCAAGTGTTTTTCACAATATGTGGTTGTCCAAAAAATTGGTAGTGTTTACCTGGAAAGTGTGGACATCTGAATGTGCTCTAAGGACAGCCAGTGTTCTTCTGCAGGGCACCACTGCCAGCTCCCTTCCTCCTGTGGGGAGCCAGAAGAAAATCAGTGGCACTGACAGTCAGTGTGAGGGGCATGTGGCTGCCTCGGTCAGAAATGTCTCAGGGAGCTCTGCCAGGGGCCACAAGAGAGCTTGGGAAGGGCTCCATGAGTGTGCAAGGACTGTCCCAGCTCCTCCCTGGGGCTGCTGTGCACCTGAACTCCACCTGGGGCCGTGTCAGGGTCAGAACAAAGGCCTTGAGCATCTGTGTGAATTAGGGCTGGGCATGCTCAACCAGGTACTGTGAGGATGCTGCTGGGAACAGGAGGGACTGGGGCACAAAGCCTGGTTTGTTCAGTGGGGCTCAAATGTGCTGCAGCAGTGTGTGAAATGCAGGAGGAAAACAAGACCATTTAAGAGGATTTAATTTCTGTTTTGTTTCTTCCCCTCCTTCTTCTATTCTGTGTTAGTTTTTAGTGTGGAAGGGGCCCCAGAAAACCGGGCAGGTAAGCCGAGCTCCTTTGTGTGCTTTATTTCACAAACCTTTTCAAGCATTCAGTAGTTCAGACACAGCAGGTTGATTCTGAACTGGTTAGAGTCAAAGGAGTTTTGTCAGGGATTGCAGTGGGACAGGGAGCATCCTCTCTCCCTCCCCAGTGTCTACAGCCAGTAGGTTGATGCCCAGCCCTAGCAGATACCAGGCTTTTGTTGCACATTCACTTGGTCAGGCTTCAGACAATCAAAGAAGCAGGTGTTTCATGTCTGTGGTGATCTTGTAAATTGTTCAAGGCTTACACCAAATTCTTCTCTAAAGTGGGTTGGGTTGTGATTTGTTGCTAGCTGTGCTGTTAGCTGGTAGAAGTCCCAGGTTGGTGTTTGATAGTTGATGTGCCTGCAGACTGCATTGCTGTGCCTGCTGTCAGCCAGTTCAGCAGCATTAGAGGGGAGATTCCCTGGAAGACAATCAGGAAATATGGATCAGACTTTGCAATGTGTTCATTCAGTTTTTCTCTGCATTTTTTAAGCATTAATTCCTACAAGGCCTGTTAGTGGGCTGGGAGCAGGGGTAATCTGGGGCACCTGAGCCAGAGGAGGAGGGACAAGTCAGACAGAGGGTCACTGGTTCATCATTCCTGTTTTCCAATCCTGTTACAGATGGAAATGTGATTACAGGTGCAGGAGCATTCAGTGCCCATGCAGCTGTAGCAGGCAAAGCTGAGGTGTTGTCAGCTGTCCTGTGGCTCTGTTCTCTTGCAGACCCCTACGACCAGGCTGTCATCGCCGCTGACGAGGTGAAGGAGGAGGAGCCCGAACCCTTCCAGAAGATTGGGCCAAGTAAGAGTTATTATTGTGTCAAATGAAAAGGAGAGCTCAGGGGTTCACTGCCTTTGGCTGCAGCACCTCTAGAGAAAGCAGGAAGCACTGTCACACAGCAGGGTTGGGGTCTGGGTGCTCACAGGTATGCTCAGGCTCAAAGGAGCATCAAACACCAACAGCCCTGGCCCTAAGAACTGCAGCTGTGTGATGTGCTCTGCTCAAGAGCTCTGCAAAGAGAAGGGGAGGGGAGTTCAGGGGAAAGCAATCTGGCAGGGATGAGAGAGGGCTTGAAGGTGCACTGAGAGCTGGCAGGTGATTCATTCACACTGCCTTTGTGGTGGGTCCTCAAACAGAGTAGAGAGAAATGGAGAGAACACCAGGTTTTGCCAAAGCATTTCCCTGAATTTTCCACTTTGGAAACATTTGATTATCCATAGATTTTCCTTCATCTTGCAGCTTGCTGCCAGTTCTGTACTCCCAGCACTGGCAAGAGGAGGAGGTGTCAGTGTGTGGTTACACTCCATTATTTCCAGTATCCCCTAAGTAGGAATGAGCAGTTACTCCAGAAAAGCCCCTTCTCCTGCAAGAGAACTCCATAATCTCAAATAAAAGTTCTCTAATACTTGAACCTGTTTGTTTCCTGGTTTGACTGTTCCTGTTGTCCACACATCCCAGACCTTCTGTAACCAGAGGACAGAACTGTGTCACCTGTAATACAGACTTTAGAATTGAATTCTCTCCCTTGTTTTACACACTTACTTGTTGTAATTTTGGGGTAATCTTCTGAAGCTTTTTCAGTTCTACTGGACTTTTTATGCATGGTCCATCCCTCTGTTTTGAACTGTTTCCTTTCTTGAGAAGAGGATGTGTGGATTACAGGGCAGGCAAGTTCCACATGCAGGAGGAATGTTTGTGTGACCTGACCAATTTCTCTGTAAAAAGAAACTGGGAGTTGTGTAAGAGGCCTGGCCACCTTCCTGACCTTTGTCCTTGTTCCTTTCACAGAAACTGGCAATTACACCTGTGAGTTCTGTGGCAAGCAGTACAAGTACTACACTCCCTACCAAGAGCACGTGGCTCTGCACGCCCCCATCAGTGAGTATTGCTGCAGGGCTGCCCCTCTGCAGGCTGGCACCTCAGGGTCTGGGCATCACCAGGCTGCCAGGATAGACCTCACTCCTGGGGATCCTTCCCCTGGAGCTGTGGGATTGCAGTGGGCAGGACACAGATCATGTGCTGAGCACTGTAAAGCTGAGCTGGGATCTCCTCTCACAGGGACACTGTTAGGTCTGGAATGTCTCTGGGCTCTTACCCCAGCCCATGGAATTTTACACATGTTCCTTGTGGGGTTGATGGTTTAGGCTGTTTTTTAACTGAAGAGATGCACATCATTTTTATACTCCCCTAAATAATAACTGAACATACATGTTAGAGAAGAAGCATCTTTCTGTGAGCTTCTGGGGAATTATTTCAAGCAGTGAGATAAAACTGGTTTCAAAATCACTTAAATGACCTCAGCAGCTTGCTACTGAATCACATTCAATAAATGATTTATTTCAGGGAGCTTAGGACAAGGCAGTTGTCAGCAAACTGCACAGCACTGTGGTCTGCACTCCCCACACAGAGGGGAGGAGGCTTTAACAAACAGTTCAGTGTAATTCAGTGCAAAATTTGACTAATCATGTTGAGAGAAATTTTTGCTACCTGCTGGATTTGAATACTTTCAAAGTCTGCAGAGAAGTTCTTTACAGCTGAATTTCCTGCTCCCTTCCCAGCGCTGCCCTGAGCTTTGCTGGGTGCCCGGGCTGTGCTGCTCCAGGGCTTGGGGTGATGGAGAGGAGGATGAAGGATGGGATGAGGGACGAGCCGAGCTCAGCAGCCGCAGCTGCAGCCGGCAGGGGGCGCGTCCGCCCCAAAATCCCCGGGATTCGGGTTTTTAAGGGATTCTAGTGAGACACCCTTGGGTTTATGGGAGCATGCTCCACCAGACTGTCGCTTTTAAGCTTTGGTGGCTCTTGACAGGTGCCAAGCAGGTTCTCGTGGATATGGACCATGGCAGAAGGTGCAGGGCATAAAATACATGTCCAACATCAGCATCACAAAGCTAATCTTGTTATCTGCCAGCTGCTGAAGGACCTGCCCCAGTGCTTCTGATTGCACACATTGCAGTTATTCCTGTGTTGCCTGCCCATGCAAGCTCCACCTCTTCAGTGAGGTGTTGTCAGCCCTCAGGCTGCAAACATTGCTGACCAGCAATGGGTCCATCTCCTGCCACAGCAGGGCTCTGGGGTCTCTGTGCCCTGCAGAGAGCTCAGGAGCAGTGTGCAGTGAGCACTGGGCTTTGCTCAGCTCTAGCTCATCCTTTCCTTCCCAGTGCTTCCCATTTCAAGGTGATTTATTGCCACTGATGTCTTCACCTTTCCAACCAGCCACAGTAATAGCTGAGTTGCTGGTTCCAGCCCAGACTCTCCAGCAGAAAAGAAACCCCAGCTGTGTTTCCCTGGGGTCCCTACAGTTCCAGTGGCCCCCCAAGGCTCTGCCCCAGTTCTGGAGGAGGAGGCATGTTCTGAGTGCTGGGCTTGAGGCCATTCTTGCACCATCATTTCTTCAGCAAAAGAAAAGAAACTGCCCCTGCTGCAGGCTAGATCAGCAGGCCCTGAGCTGTGCAGGTGGGTTTCCAGTCCTTTCAAGGATCTTTAGCTATGAGGACACTCAAGATCAGTATTTTCATAAGGTTTAACCCCCTCCCCATAAACTTTTCTTTTTCCTTTTTTTTTTTTAACCTCTTTTTTCCTCTCCTAGTTCCCATGACCAGTAAGATTTATGATTTACAATGACAAGGCACTAACCCTGATGAGCATATAGGAGAGGGCACGATGAGCTCCCAAGGCCAGTCCATCTCACACCTTTCTGCTGCCCAGACTGTTCCTCCAAAAATCCAAGGTCCTGGAGGCAGCTGTTAACACCTGACTTTTGGAAAGCACAGCTGGCTCTTCTTGAGTTCTTGCAGTCAGATTAAGTAAAGCTGAGACTGTGTCTTTACCCTGGTCTCATTCTTCTGGTTATAAGGCAAATGCTGAAAATTCAGTCATAGTGGGAATGGTGAGGAAAGCCCTTCAGCATCACCAGTTCAGCTGTCTGGGTCTCTGCTGGAGTGCAAGCTTCCCTTCCAGAGCCTGTGTTTCTGGTTTTCTGTCATAATGAATGAAAAGTCATTGAAAATGGGTAAAACAAAGAATTATATCCTGCAGCTTCAATAGCATCTTGCAGGATAATTTCTGGTCACAGCTGCTGGATAGCTGCTGTCTGGAAAAGAGCTCTGCTGTGGGCTTCCCTGGAATTGTTAATGCCAAATGTCTCCTTCCAAAGTTCCCTTTTCTGAGTGAGGAGTAGGGGCTTTTTCATAAGATCAGAACTGGGCTATGACTCTTTAAAAATAATATTCTTATGCTCTTTCTCTCAACATATTCACTCTTTCGAAGAAGGCTGTCAGAGGCTGTTTCCAAAAAATAAAAGTGGATTTTAGGCACATTCATTGTCCCAGTTTTAGAAACATTTCTGAATGGAGATTCATGAGGGAGGGTTCAGAGATGTTCCTGTCCTCCTTCAGGCTCTGGCTGCTCTGTTAGATTGAGCTGATGGAACCATGTTTGCCGGGGCTGGGCTGTTGGGATTGTTTAGAAGGATGGAGAGAGACTGTTCAGGGCATGAAGTGGCTGAACAAGGGAAGTGGCTTCACACTGTTAGAGGATGGGGTTAGATGGGATTTTGGGAAGAAATTCTGAGTATCCAGTTAGGAATTGGGTGGGCAGGCCCTGGCACAGGGTGCCCAGAGCAGCTGTGGCTGCCCCTGGATCCCTGGCAGTGCCCAAGGCCAGGCTGGGCAGGGCTGGGAGCACCTGGGGCAGTGGGAGGTGTCCCTGCCATGGCAGGGGGGTTGACAAGGTGATCTTCAGGTCCATTCCAACCCAAAACAATCTGGCATTCTGTGACTCTGTGATGAGTTTGCAGTGCAGAGGGAACCTGGGGCACCTGGGATGTGAACTGGCTGTGAATGCACCAGGAGTGGGATTGAGCTTGGTGAGTCAGGCTCAGGAGTGTGCACTCACCTCTGCCTGGAACCTGCAGATAGAGCCTCAGACTCCTGGGTCATGGAAGTGTGGGGAGAGAGCCCTAAAACCAGCACAGCCCTGCATGGCTCTGCTTCCAGGATGGAAATCTGAAGTGATGTCAAGGCCCTGAGAGTACTCAGAGCTCTGCAAGGCCCTGAGCAGCCCACAGCCACACTCCTGCTCCAGCCCAGCTCTGAGCCACACACCCTCCTGAGCTGCTCTGTAGAAGTTGGTCTCAGCTCAGCTGTGGACGTGCCCATGCCTGGCTGTGGGTCCCATGGGTTTGTACCCAACCCACAACTGCATTCCCACCTTGATGTCAACCCTGCCTGGGCACCCTGGACCTCGCTGGGATCACTGGTCCTGCTTAACCTCAGCAGAGCTGATCCTGCTGCTGTGGATTGACTTGCCAGCCTGGCCACACACCTGTCTCATTGCCATGAACTCCCCTGTGACCTTCCTGATGGAAGCTGGCTGTCACCTCTGGGCCTTCTCCCTCCTCTCAGGGTCTGTGGGATGGCCCTTTCCATGCCTGGGATCATGCTTGGCTCTCCAGGGGACAGACAGACCTACACCCACCCTGACACCTGAGATGCTCAAGGAAGTTCACCAAGGCTTGCTGCTCAGCTCCTTTCTGTATTGGATGCACACTGGATGCAATTTATTCCTCCAAAGTGCTTAAAAGCAGTGTTTCATTGAGGCAGCTGCCATTTTGGTAGCACAGCTGCTTTCCACACAGACCCTGCCTAGCCAGGGAAAAAACAGCTCCAGATTCCAGTTGGATGGTGTGTCTTTGCTTCCACCAGTTCAGTGAGGGAAATCTGTGAGTTCAGGTCCTTTTCCCACAGTGTTTTAGCAACAGGCTCCACCTGTTCCTGTGTATAAAGACACACATTAAAACTTTGATAGATTTGAGCAGAGGGGTTTTCCTGTGGAAAGACCTGTTTACCATAGCCAAGGTGTTTGCTCAGAGTATGGAATTTCAGGCCATTGTTAAGGAATCATTTTCCAACACATTCAGTGAAGTCAGTTTTTTCTCCATAAGTGATGATATAATTCCATCTGAACCTTCAAAATCGTTCCCTACCCATCCTGGCTAGATCTTTCTAAACAAACACCATACACAAATTATTAACCAGAATTTTTACCTGGAATAAGTAATGTTGCTGAGACAATCTGGTCCCTGTTGTGGTGATGCATCACGGTAGTGTGTGGATTTGTGTGCCAGATTTTCTCCTTGCTGCCACAGCTTGTCAGTCACAGAACTTTAAGGTCTTCCCAAAACCAGAAAAGCCAGGAAGGACCACTGTGATCTCTGGACTGCCTGGAGAAGCACATTCTGCAGGACTGCCATGATTGAATTGCACAAAGATATGCTTTAGAGAGACATCTAATCTTGCTTTTGAGTGACAGAAAATGCAGCAATCACATAAGGTAATTATTTTGATGAATTATTGCCTCCACTAAATTAAGACTAAAATTAGCCAGCTGTAGCTTTGAGCACTGTCCTATTTATAACCTTGTGTGCTCAGTGAAGGAGGACTAAGTTACTGAGTTTCTGTCCTTTCCAGACCTGGCCTAGCCTGCTCTCCAGGCCCTGGTTAAATCACAGGAGTGACTTGTGTTTCCACTGTAAGCTCTGCTGTTCTTGGCCCTTGGTCATCCTCTTGTCTCCTCCTCTGAGTGCTCTCCAGTCTGTTCTCCACCCTTGGGCAGGGCAGGCACCAGCCCTGGGTCAGGAAGGATCTGAGAGCCTGCACTGCCTTCCTGATCCCCTTGGAAATTCCTGATTGCTCCCCAAGGAGCACCTCAGCCTCTTCAGCATCCCCCTGGGAGCTCCTCTGCAGCTGAGCACAGCAGTGACCAAGCTTTTCCTGCTGCCAGGCTGGAGCCTCCACTGTCCTCAGCACCTCCTGCACCAGCTGTGTCCTTCAGCACAGCCTGGGCCGTGCTGCAGGGCTGCAGCACAAACCCTGAGCTGGCTGACTGCAGACCCTGCAGTGGGAATCAGCCTCCACATCTCTGCAGCTTCCACTGGGGCTGGTCTCTGCTGCCTTCTGAGAGAGTTTGAAAAGCTCCACAGCAGCAGTTATGAGGTCAGCTCCCATGGTGCTGTCTCCAGTCTTGCTGCAGATTTTGAGGCAGGAGGTTTTTGTGGCCATTCAGCAACTCAGGATTTTCATTTTTAGAAACATCTTGGCCTTTTCATCAGCCCGAGGCTGTGAGTTCCACAGTGAAGGTGACTTTTCCAGAGCAGAGCAGAGCAGAACAGAGCAGAGGAGCCATGTGATGCTCTCTACCTGTGTTGCTCAGCCTTCAGAAGGAATTTGGCATCTGATGAACTACAGACTGAACATTTTATTCCCAATGAACTGTGAGCTTCCTCCAGACTGCTAGAACTGATATTCCCTTGTCTTGCATTGCTGCTCAAAACTCTCTGTCAGCTGGAGCAGCCTTCTCTGTAGGGTCTCAGTTTGAAGACATACTGTTTGTTTCATTTGGGAGGAAGAAGAAGAAGACATTTTGGAGGTCATCATAGCATTGAGACTTTTGTTGCCACATCCCAGAGCAGTATCTGGGCTGCAGAGGATGTGCGGTGATGCTCTCTGTGTCTGGCACTGAAGAGTTGCTGATGGCTGTTTCTCATGGCATGGATGGGCAGTAAAGCAGACATTGGTGAGAATGATCCTCGTGGAAAGCAGACAATCCACAAGCTGGAAATTCTCATATCTGGCTACATTTTTGCTGGCAATTTGGCAGCAGCTGGAGGAGGATTTTCCATGGAGAGTGAAAGGAAGCATAGAGAGCAAAACAAGCCTTCTGCCTATTTATCTGGCTGGAGACCAAGCAGAGAGGTATCCTGACTAAACTGAGAAAACCAGTGCATAATTTCCTGCAGAACTACACTGACATGTGAGGAAATGTCAGCTTGGGGCTGTGTGTCAGAGCAAGTGAATCAAAACCCCTGGAATTGCAATGCCCTGTGAATGTACACACTCCCAGTCCCCAGTGCTGCTGCTGGAGGTGAGAGCCAGGCACAGCCAAGGTCTGTGAAGTTCCTGGGATTTTGGAAATGAGTGTCCCATCCCAGCCCAGGGGGCTTCTCCCCTGTTTCAGAGTTAGGCTGTGGTGCTGCCATGGCATTCCCCTGAGAGCTGCTCAGTGTGGTTGAGTATTTCTCACTCACACTGGGTAGGATGTACAGGTGCTGCTGTTGTCCCTCCATCTTTAAGCATCCCACAGTATCACTGTAGAAATCACTGGCAGGGAGCTGGGACTGTGGGTTGGTTGAACCTTTTTGTTAGTGATTTTTCATGACAGGTGGTTGGAGTGGGGCTGGTGCTTCAGGACCATATCCAAATTTCCATAGAAGAGGCCCCTTATGAGTGAAGGGGGTTCTTAGACAGTTTCTCTATTTTTGTAATGGTTTATTTAATCCATGTGGCCCAAAGGGCTGTCCTCCTGAAGGTGTTTCAGATGACTTTTGGCATTGACAGTTCCTGGTGATCCTCACTGTGTGCTGAAGAGACCAAAATATAGATGCATTCAAAGAGCATATCCCTGTAATGTTCAGAATTTCTCCACATGTCACCAGTCTGGAGATGGGACCAAAAGCCTTTACTCACTCTGCCTCCTAATTCCATTCCATCCCATTCCATTCCCATCAGTGCCCTTTCCTTTGTATTTGGTCAAAGAGACAAGGAATGTAGCTGGAGATCACTAGGATTTATTCAAGGCTCAAGAAACAAAGCTTGTCCCTACTCAGAGATCTGAGTACTTTAGAAACCTGTTCCCAAAATTCAGTCCATAGATGTGGAGGCCAGAGCTGCAGGTGCCCTCAGCCAGGCCATGGCAATCACACAGTGCTCCTGGATGGATGGGGTGATTCCTGCAGGAGCAGGAATGGGTTGGTCCGTGGCAGTTAGAGGTGTGCAGGGGAACTAAGGAGCTTCCCCAGGGGGAGCCCAGCTCTGCCCAGGGGCTCGGTGCATCAGCACCTCCAGCGGGCCCCGCTCTATGAGCTCCCTGGCTGTGCAGGCACTAGTTCTGAGTGTTCATATCCAGAGTTCTCTCGATCTCCACTCTTCGTGGCAGTGAAGACACAGACGAGCCAGTCCAGCAAAAAGTCCCCGGCGTCCGTAAACCGCTGCTCCAGCCTCCTGCACCGCGCGCCCTCCGGCGTCCCGCCCGCCTCCCAGGCCCAGATGTTCCGCGCTCCCAACTCCGCATCCCCAGGAAGCAAGGCCATCACAGGTACCAACTGCCCTTCAGCCTGCTCAGCTGCTCAGTGCCCTGCCATTTCACCCTTCCTGGCTTCAGTTCACTCCATCCATGGCTGTCCCACAGAAGCTGCTCCCAGGAGCAGTTGATGCTGTATAATCCCTTCCCAGTGACAAGTTGTTTTGTTAAACATCATGGTAACCACAAGGTGCAAAAGACCCTGTTTCAAATCCTGGTGTCACAAACTCAGAAGAGCTTCCTGACATGAATCCTTCAAGGATTCATGTAATGGCTTGTCAGGAATGGGGATTTTTGCCTGGTTTTCAGCACTGTTTGGCATTTAGTGTTTGTTTTCCTCAAGGTGATGTTCTCATGGCTAGGCCTGTGCCCTTGGAAGTGCAATGGAGTACCGGTGTTTTCACAGTGCTCCATTCCTCTCAGGAACCTCTGAGAGATAAACAGAAAAATCAGTATTACAGAACCATTACTGAGGAGTTAGAAAATGCAAGTTAGGGTTGATCCTCTCATTGTCTCAGTTTCCTCCTTCCAAACAAGACCAAGCCTAAAAAACAAAAATAAGAAGAAAGAAAGCAAAGACTACTGAAAAATAACAGTTAATTAATAGGGTGTGAAACAGTGTGTGCCGTGTGCAGTCCACTGTGGGATTGATGGATAGAGATCCCATCTGGGTGCAGAAGAAGGGCTGGTCAGTCAGTTGGTGTTTAAACACCCCTAGAATGTCTGGCATGGACAGATGCTGAGTATGAGAGGTGGCTGTGGTGAGAAAGGCCATGGATGCTGAACAAGGATGGGTTTTGTTGGTAACACATACCCACAGCTGCCAAGGACTTGGTCCATACAGAGAATTTTACTTCACTTTCAAAAGGTTCCAGTACAAGGAGAGATAACAGAGCGAGCTGCCCTCTCAGTGTGGGAAGGGCACAGTAGGACCAAGCAGGTGCATTAAACCAGATTTTTCTTACTGCCAGACCTGGGGGAGGTTTTGGGGGGAAGCCTACGGGATGAAGGCAAAACCACCATGCCAATTCTTTACAAAGGTCTTTGGAGACCTCCATCTCACTTCCACTTGTGACATAAGCCAGGACTTGAACCTGGGTCTCTTGGGAGGGGTGAGTTGACCCAAACCATTTTGTCACTGTCTGATTTTCCTGTTATTTAAGGCCTCTTGTTTCTGTTATTTATCTGTCAAGTGGCCTCGGTAGATAATGTTTCCAGTTCCTTTTCAGCCCTGTTTGATGCATTTCTGTTTCAGTTGATTTGGTTACCAAGTTTGCTTGTGTTCCTGAATTTTAGGAGTCAGGAGTGTAGTTGATTGAGAGTTTCAGAAGCCTGCTCAGGACTTGGAAGAGTCCACTGAGGACTGGCTGGGCCAAAATCCATGGGCTGGGCTCTTCCTTCAGTTCAGGTCTCTGGTAGCCCCAAGGCCCACGTGTGTGAGCCACACTGCAGCCCTGGGAGCTGCAGGGACCTGGGCCCTCTGACAAGTCCTGACAGCAGTTCTGACCACTCCAGTGGTCTGCAGGAATAAAATCATGGTGTGGCAGCACTTTTCAGGAGTCCCCATCACTCCTGAATGAAAGGCTTGTGTCCCCAGCCCTGCCCAGTCTGCCGGCTATGCCCAGCAGAGCCAGGCCTTGTCCCTGTGAAGCCCTCAGGTGACAGTGGGCTCCAGAATGAGAGTGCAGGGCGAGGGCCTGTCCAGCACAGGCCACACACATTGCTCTGGCCAGTTCATTTTTGTTTAATCTCTAGTTTATCCTTTGAGCCACCACAGTAAATCCATTTGCCTGGGTATTGCAGACCCAGTGAAGTGAGACAGGACCTCCTTGCACTGTTGAGCTGGTGCTGAGGGACAGCAGCTTGAGCAGGGTGGGAACCCCGAGCTGTGCTGTGCAGGGATGCTCCAGGGATAATTCAGGGATGCTCCAGGGCTTGTGGCCACTGCCAGGGGCAGGAAGTACCTGGGTGCCCTGGAGGAGCCTCCCAGTGCAGTCACTGGGACCTGCCCTGTGCTGTGGCTGGAGAGGGCCCTGACAGGAGCTCAGGGGGGCTCAGGGAACAAGGGCACTGCTGGGAAGCCCAGAGCCAGAGGATCTTCCACAGCTTTTCCAGACATGGTGGGCAGGCTCTGGGACAACCCTTCAGGCCTCTGCTTCAACATTTCCAGGAGGGTGTTTAGGAAGGGAGTGCAGGTGGCTGGGAAGCACAAGAAAAGCTGGCACAGCACTTCTGTAAGTGACACTTTGGTGTGGTGTGAGGCCCTGAGCTCAGTCTCAGACTGCTCACAGGAGTTAAGGGCTGCTTGTTGCCTTAAGGAAGAGTAAGATAAGGGTTGGGGTTTTTTTCAGGACCTTTCTGGTTCAGTCAGGACTGGTGTTCATGGGCTCCCTAAGAGCCAATCCAGGCCCCTCAGCCAGAAGACATTCAAGAAAAATCCCCACCTGTTATCCCTTCACTGAATCTGGCCCATTTGCCTCCAAAATGAGGTATTTGACCTTTCTGCTGTACTCAGGGTCTGTGATTATGTGGCACAGGAGCATGTCTTGCCTCCTGTCTGCCTGGTTCTGCATCAGTGTTGACCAGTCACCATTCCTGCTTTGTTCTCCACCCAGCAGAAAGTGCTTTCAGCAGAAGAGTGGAAGGCAAAGTGCAAAACAACTTTGAAGAAACAAACAGCAATTCCCAGAACTCCAGTGGTAAGTGTGGTCACCCTTTCCTGCTGCTTCCATGTTCCTCTCCAAGCAGGACCCAGCTGTGTCAGTGGATGTGGGTGTATTGTGGGGTACCTTGTTTAGGCTCACAGGCAGCCAGCCCTCCTGGTAGTGCCTTATCCTCCCTGCTCCCCAGGCTCCTGGCACCCCAGCCCTGGCACACAGGCCATGGGGGATTCCTGCTGCCAAGGACCAGGCACTTGAACATTGATTTTTCAGAGGGGAGCCAAGATGTGGAAAAAGGATGGATGGAGATCAGATCAAGCAGCACTTGTGCTGTGTCTGTGTATCAGTGCAGTCCTGCTGGAGCAAAGCCATTTGCAAGCAGCAGAAATTTGAGGACTGTGGGTAGAAGAGCAGTTTGCAGGTTACAGTGATGCTGAGCATGACAGTTTATTTAAATGTCACTGCAACCAATGCCCAGCTGTTTCTGCAGTCAGACACTGTGTGAATCTCACAGTGAATCAGATGTGTGTATGTGAGACCAAAATATGTGTGCTAGAAGAAATGAAATTCCCCTCCACTTGTGCAGTCCATGTGGTAGTAACTGAACATAACCAGTGGCCTAGACAATTTTGTTCAGGTCCAGCACCTACAGAGTTTTCTGTGCAAGGTTTTTATCCTGCCTGTGTATTGCCCAGCCTTCCAGTGGGCCACTACCATTCTCCCAATAGGAGCAAAAGTGACAGACCAGATGAAACATCAATTTAGCATCTTGCTGCAGAGATAAATAACATGGTAGCAGAAAAGCCTGGCCTCCCTCCATTCCCCATCCAAGAGAAGCAGAATATGTGGGGCTGGCAATGCCTCTGGCTGGAATGGGCAGGTGAGGGCTGGGATATCTCCCTGGAGCAGGTCACACAGTGTCTGTTGGGGGTTAGACCTGCCTCAGAAGCAAGTCAGGGGCTTTCTGGAACCATGTTGAAAAGCAGGGCTGTGGTGTTGGAAAACCCATGTGTGGTAGCAGAGTGGGTGATGGGAAATGGGGAAGAAGGTTGTTTGTTGCTAAAATACTGTGTGTTGTGTTTTGGGAGAAAATCCTGTACTAATCCATCATTCACCACAATTGCAGCTGGTCATTCGGGGACAGAGAAACCTAAAGAAAAGAGGTGTAAGCAGAACCCATCAGGTGAGCTTGTCTCTGTTTCAGGCCCTTAGTCCTGGTCCTGCTGGACACTCAGAGTCCTTGGGGCTGCCCAGGCCCTGGTCAGTAAGCCCAGCCTGGCTGGCAGACCTGACTCAGGGCAGTGCAGGCTCTGAGTTGCAGAGTTCCCAGCCTGGCTGCAGCTCTGGACGTGGCCCTGGCCTCTCAGCAGCTCCTGTCTTGTCTTCTGGGGGTGCTGTCAGTGTTTGAAGGGTTTCAAAGCCTTTAAGTGCACATCTGTAAATGCCAACACACCACTTGGGGCCCTGACTCCTTTGGAGCCATTGGAAAGTAGCAGCCTGAGATTGTACCTATTTTATTCCTGTCAAACCTTGTACAGCCAACAAAGGAAGGGCAGAAATACCTTCCTTTCTATCAGACAGCTCATTCCTGAAGCCAAGAAAGCTGCATTGGAAACCTGCTGGCTGTTCTTGTCAAGTTTTGCAGGAGGGGGGATGAACCTGCCCAGGAGGCTCTGACGAGAAACACAAACACAGTGGCTGTGCTGGACAGTGCAAGCCTTCAGTTCTTGCTGAACTATTAAATACTGACCCACTGTTGCTGTGACACATCTCCCAAACTCTCCCTGCCATCTCCTTGTACCAGCTCACATCACACTCATCCTCCTCAATCTGTTTCTTTCTGGACTGCAACATTTAAAGCACATGAGTGAAAGTTCACAGCAAAAACCAAAACAAAACCAGAAATTCTTACCAGCTGAGTAGAAAGTTTCATGTGATTTGCTCATCTTGTTTCCCTGTAAGGAGTGTTTCTGTCTGCACCATGTGTAGTGTCAGTTTATTTTAGTGGCTCAGTCGAGGGCCTGGCAGGCTGCAGAGGGGTTGCAAGTCACTCACCTGGACCTTTGATTGAGCAGGAAACCTGAGGAACTCTAGTGAGCTGCCCAGGACTGGTCTGAGGGCAGCTGGGCTCTGGTGGAAGTGGTTGCTTTCTGCAT
This sequence comes from Ammospiza nelsoni, assembly GCF_027579445.1. Taxonomy (NCBI): domain Eukaryota; kingdom Metazoa; phylum Chordata; class Aves; order Passeriformes; family Passerellidae; genus Ammospiza; species Ammospiza nelsoni. Next base: position 1,471,350 of record NC_080652.1, on the reverse strand, counting down.
TAAGGAGTTGACATGCTCCTGAAAGCCAGGCTGGTGCATGGGGATGTATAAACTTTTCCCTTTTTCCTCCCTTTATCTGTCCTGCATCCTCTTTTCTTCCCCAGCCGTGTTGTCCCCCTTTGGCTCAGTTTTTGTGCTGCTTCCCATTCACTGCTCTTTTCCAGCCCTTGCACCACCAAGCCATTTTCTTCTTATTCCTTCCAGGAGTCCCAATGGCCTCACTGACAGCAGCCTGGGTGAGCATCACCAGTCACCCTGTGTGTCCCTGGTGGTCAGAGAGGCCTGGAGGGCTCTGTGTGCTCAGCTGTCCAGGCAGAGCTCCCTGCAGCTGCCTTTTGGAAGAGCTGGCATGTCCTTGCCTCCTCCTTTTCTTTCTTCCCATGGCTGTGTCTCAGTGGGGTGACAAACCCCGTGTGGCTCAGTGTCACACGTGGAATGGGAGCTCTGGGGTGATTCTGCCACCATTGGCTTGTCCTCTCTTTGCTTCAGCCAGCAGATTCCTCCCAGGCAGGGAAGCAGGTGATGGCAATGTGGTGGGCAATGACAGAAGGATGGACACTTCTGTCCTCCCACTCCCATCTGCTGTTTGCTTGTCACCAAACTGCTGCTGTAAGGAACAGTCACCAGGTTTGGGAGGTAAATGTAGGTCCCAGCTGAGCAGCCAAGAGCTGTGGGGCTTGGCCTTGTTAAATGCCTGATGGCTCTTGTTCTCTGTGGGTGTGAGTTTGTGTCACAGGCTTGGATACAGAGATACCAGAGAGATTTTTAGGCCACCCATCTGGGGACATTCTGCTTTTTCCCTGTGCCACCATCCTGGCTGCAGTGGCACAGATCCCTTGGTGTGTGGAGTGAGGGGCAGGACAAGCAGAAGAGGGAGGTCAGTAACTAAAACCACCTAAAATACTCAGGGGTGCAATGCTGTAGGGAGTCCTGGGTGGGAATAGGAATGGAAAATGTTGGATTTCAGATGTCACTTCCCTGTGCACACAACCCTAGTCCTTGTCACAGTGAGTGCAGGCACCTGGCACCCTTACAGTGTGAGCTGGCATTGGGTGCCCATAAAGCAGAGCTCTGAGCTGGTGCCAAGCTCTGCTTTGGGCCTGAGGTGAGTCCCAGCTCTGTCCCCCAGCAGGGCGGGCTGGAGGCAGGGACTGGGTGAAGGTCTCGAGCTGTCATCCACATTGTGATTGGAGAGTGCTCTTTGTGCTCATGGAAAGGGGTCTCCACAGCCACTTGAACTTGCTTTTTGCTGAAACCTGAATGATCCACAGTGCTTCAAAAATAGCATCCTGCTAAAGTGTTCCAATTGCTCCCTTTGCAGCCTGGGGAGAAGCAGAGTCCCAAGTCACACAGGGGGCTTCTGTTCATCCACTGCTGAGCTGAGGGAGGCCAGAAAGCAGTGCCATGACCTGATCCTGAAGCATGGAATTGGCTCACTGGCTTCTGCTGTTATTCCTTAGGGTGCCATAAAGCTGCTTTCAAGGGAACCCTCCCTGGTGGGGGCCGTTCTGCCAACTCCTGACACATGCTGGGGTTTTAAATTCTCAAGAGGCCAAACAATATTTCAAGGCCAGCTTGTGCAATGTAAAAGGCAGTGATGATCAGCCTGGGCATGGGCAGGGAAACCCCCAGGAAGGGGCTGAGCTGAGTGTGGTGTCCACAGTGAAGGTCACTGCCTTCCTTTCCATCCATGTGTGGTTGAGAGGAGCCTTGGCTGGGGCTGGGCCCTGCTCTGGTGCCCTCTGTCACCTCAGGGCTCCCAGGCAGGGACAGGAACCATCCCTAACTCAAGTGTTCACAGCCTCATGCAGCTTGAGCCCTTGTTTTGGGCATGTGGATGACTCCTTTGTGAAATAAAGGCCGAGAGGGATTAAGGGAATTGTGAGAATCCAAGAAATAAAAGAAAAGCAAAAAAGGAGAAAAAAAGCTCTTTAGTTTCAACACCTTCAAATACAGCTATCAAAGGGGAAATCTAATTGAAATTGTCAGTGTTTGTTGAAGTCTGAATTTGCTCAGTGTTGCAGGTGTGAAAGAGAACAGTTAAAATTATGTAGGGAATTGGGAAATATTTTGAACTTTCAAGGTTGATTTAAGCTGTATAAATATGTCTTAATTTCATCTACTGCTTTAGGGAACTACTACCGTAAGAACTTCCAGTGCAACAAATTTTAGCATTTAGAGTTTTTAAAATGTCAACACTTTTCATTCCTATTTGCACAGGGAAGCTTTGCTTTCCAACACTGTTTATTCCAAACTGGGGAAAGGGTCAATGGAAATGTCTTCTTTTTTTGAAGCAGTTTGTGCCAAGCTGAGATCAAGATTGAGACCAGAAAGATATGATTTTCTACATTTGATATAGAGTTAAAATTCTTGGAAGAGCCTGAAAATCTCCTGTTGTCAGGATTTAAAGGACACAGGACTAGATTTTAAACATGGATTTCAGAAATCACTTTCTTCCCTGGTGTGGCCATAAATCCCCTTCTGCTCAGCCCCTGTGGTCCAGCCATTGCACAGCCCATCCCTGGGGGTTTTTGCTGCAAAGACAGCACTTCTAGGATGGCATTTTTGGTGGGTGAGTGCAGCTTTAGTGTTTGGGGCATAATAATTCTTGATTACTGATTGCAGTGTGACATGAGCACAGCCAGCCCTCGTGCCTCTGCCTCCTGAGGTGCACCCAGCTGCCTCTAGGCTCTGTCAGCACAAATACAACTTCCATTAACATTCATCTGGCAATTCTCTTCCTCATCTGTGGTTGGTTTGTGACTGCTGCATGTCTCCATGGAGCTGGGAGAGCCAAATCTGAGGAGTGAGGAAAGGGGAAGGGAGAGTTGTTCTGTGAGCTTCACTCTGTGCACAGCACAGGCAGTGCTGGTGATGGGGGACACAATTGCACAAATAGCCAGAGCTGCATTCTCACAGCAGCCTGAGGTGCTGTGCCCAGAAGGAGGGGCAGGAGCTGAGTGCAGTTCCCAGCAGGAGAATGAGAGTCACACAGGGAGGGTTCAGTTGAGAAAGTGTCACTTTGCTTGGTTGCGTAAATAAGTCACTGTGCCCACTGGGCATTTGTGTGGAATTGAGGTTTCTAGGAATGAACTGTTTATTTCTGGTGCCACATTCATTTAAGCTGTTCCAGACTTCTCATGTTCAACAGGCAGCTTGCAGACAGGAAGAAATATATCTGGGTTAAAAGAACCACTCAGCAGCCAGTCTCTGTGGGTGACATCCTGCCAGTTGCTCCAGAGCCCTGGGACGTGGGGAGGGGCTGAGGCAATGCCTGTGAAAGCATTGAGGCAAGGAGCACTCAGCAGAACTGGGACCCAGCCAGGGCCAGGGCTGAGGATTGCAGTCTGCAAGCACAGGTACTGGGCTGGTGCTGGACAGGGCAGGGCCAGGACAGTCCCTGGGAGAGCAAAGTGTGGGCAGGAAATCCTGAACCCTCATTTTGCCTGGAGAATCTGTGGAGGGAAAGGTTACAAAGCCCCAGTGCAGGTGATTTATCATTAATCAATCACACTGTGGCATTTCTATGGCTGTTACCTGGATAGGTAGCTTTAGTGGAAGTGATTGTGCTGTAACAGGGGCCTGGCAATGCATGGATAAAAAAAACGTCCAATTATAAATACGAAGACCAGAAAAATCCTAAGAGTCTTCCTTCACATACACCAGTGTTGTATTGAGTACCTGAGGTGCTGTTCCATACTGACAGTGCTCTCCATGTGAGTAGGAAGCCAAGCAGAACGAGGACACTGTGTCAGCACTTGTGCCTGGAGAGCAGCCAGAGGTGATGCTGAGAATTCCTTGAGCTGCTTTGAGTGCTCTGTGCCACTGCTGGGCTCTCTTCCAGATTCTCCTCTGGGGCACAGGGAAGTTGGGGTTTGTCCCTCAAAGGCTGAGGGGCTGCTGCAGGAGCCCTGCAGTGCCTGGGGCCCTGGGCAGTGCCATGGGCACAGTGTGTGCCCTGAGGGAGCAGGGCACCTCCAGGGCAGGGAGCCAGCACAGAGAGGAGGGTGCCCGGGGTAGCCTGCCCTGCTCAGCTGCTCAGCAGGACCAGGTCTGGGACCTGTTTCAGTGAAGATCTTGCCCCAGGTCCTGAGCTCAGCAGCTGCAGGAGCAGCTGGAGCCCTGCAGGCTGATCACAGAGTGTGCAGTGATCATTCCCTGTGAGCTGGTGTCTCCCATGCATCCCAGCCTTGTCTTTGCCCAGCATCATCCATGCCTTCATCTCCATTCCTTAGGGGCTGGCCCTGCTACCTGGAGCCCTTTCCAGCAGCTCAGGTGCTCAGCACAGGGATGTTTAGCAAGAAGGCTCACTGTGCTTGACCCATGCAGTTCCTGAGGGCGGTGTTCCTTCCAAGGAAACCAGGCCAGGTGTGTCAGAGCCCTGAGAGCCTCAGTCGGGAATGTGCCAGCCCACAGCCTTGGACTGGAACCCTTCTGGAAATGCTCTGGGTCTGTGACTGAATATTTAACATTAATAATTAATGATTTCTGCCCCTCTGCAGGGGTCTGACCCTGAAGGACCTCACTTGGGGACTGTAGAAAACCACACATGGTCTGAGGTGCTGGGATCACAGCTTCTGCTCCAGGGCACTGGGGCTGGATGCAGACAAACCCTGCTTGCTCAGGGGCAGCCAGCACACAGCTTTCAGTCACACTTCACAGAAAGGCAGCCTGCAAGGTGTGCTGCATAGGAAATGTGCATTCTCAGCCTGAAGTAACTGCACTGCTTAGGAACTCTCCTTTGGCATCCAGTGAGAGTGAAACACCTTGGTTTTCCTTGCCAGCTTTAGTTTAAAGAAGCTGCGTGTTGAAACTGGGAATTTGCATCTGGAGCATCAAAGAAAGCCTTTGTAAAGGGTTTCTTGCCCCATGGCTTTTCCTTGCTGGCCTCTCTCCTTGTTTCCATTGCTGTAGCATTGGGTGTCTGTTAAAATCTCTGGACATTTTAAATTGGACAGGAAAGATGCAGAACCCTGGCCATGAGAAATTGGGCAAAGGAGAGAAAACGGACATGTTGGACTTGTTGGATTTTGTGTTGAATGGAGCTCCCATCCTGCCCTGCCCTGGATAACTCTGGAAGTGTGCAGTAGGGATAAGGAGCAGGGAGCAGATGGGCAGAGCTGTGTAGAATGCAGCAAGGTCTCTGCCAGTCTCAATATTTAAATCTCTTTCTTTTTTGCAGAAACCGCAAGTCCCCTGATTTCAAATCCTTTCCCGCTTTTACAAAGTAAGTGTGATGGATGTCTGTGGTGCAAAAGGCAGGGACTGCCCTCCTGCAGCCCTGCTGCCCTGCCCTCTGAGCAATTTTCATCAATAAATGCTTTTTTATTATGAGTCCAGGTGTCAGAGAATAAAATGCCTCACTTCTGTGGCTCTGGTGTCAGATTTAAATGCAACAGAAATCCTCCAGGGTGTTTCTGTGCAGTCTGGGGCTGCCAAATCACTTCATATTCAGTCTTCAGGGAGTTTTTTGTGAGCGTGTTTTGAGACCAAGATTTGAAAATGACCCCATATTTGAGTTACATTTGCACACAGAAAAACTTGTGATGAGGGCTCAGCTCAGTAAAGTTCCTGTGGCCTGGCATTGGACACTGGGAGTGAGCAGGGCTGGGATGGTGGACAGGGGGTCTCTGCTGCAGATTCTGCACTGTGGCCTTGATGTTTCAGCAGGTGGAGCTTCTTCCCTTGCCTTGCAGTGTGTTTGATTGCTGGGTCTGGCTTTGGGGTGATTTGTGCCAGCCTGGTGGTGTGAGCCAGCCCTGAGTGCCACACCCTGAGCGTGCCCATGGTGAGGAGGAGGATGCTGTTCTTCCTCCTCTTACAAACCTGAGAGAGAAGCAAGGGCTTTATTGAGAACATGAGTTCATGCAGGAAGAGAAATCCAATTAATGCCCAGATATTTGACAAGGGTGGTGAATTTGGGACTCCTCTTTTGCAAGCATACTCCAGAGCACCTTGTTACCACTTGCTGTTTGAGCTGGCTGGAAATGACAGAAGGTCTGTTTTCAAGAAGCTTCCACTGATTTTGGGGTGTGCTGGTGTTTTTGTAGGAGCCTGCTGCTGGTTCTCCTGCTTTGTCTTGTGGGTTTGTGTCAAAGGGAAGGTGCAATTCACTGCTAGTGAAGCTAAAGCCAATGGAAACATTGGGTGGAAATGCTGAGAAGTTTTCCTCACAGTTGTTCTGCATTTGTTTTTCACCAAGATGTGGACAGAGGTGTTGAAATGTGGGTTTTCACTGCTGAGGAAAGAGCAGCCATGGTGACACCCTGCTGGGTGTCTGTCACTGCACAAGCACCTCAGGGCACTTGCTGAAACTTTCTGTTAAAGCTCTCAACTCCTGTTCCCTCCTGGCTTCAGACCAGGCTCTGCTGTTTTCCCTGGCTTAGATGTGGCAATGAGAGTTAACATGGCAATTAGAGTGATTTATTTAACCCAAGCACTGGCACTGCTTTTGCTCTGCCTCTCCTCACACAGCTGGGGCCTTGCTCACTGGGTAAAGCCCTGCTAAAAGGGTCTAATTATAGCCTTGGGGAAAGATGTTTTAAATTGTGCAACCAGATGTGAGTGTCAGTTCTGGGTGGCTCAGGACACTGAAGAGGTTTAACAGCTGCTAGTTGAAACTGCTCTCAGAAAACACCTCCACAAGCACAGGGGGCTTCCCTTGTCCCACCAGCAGCTGGGAGCAGAAGGACAGAGAGCAAAAGGGGAGAGCTGGGGCCCTTTGCTGAGCTCAGCCCACCTGAAGGAGAGCAGATCCTAAGGCTGAGTAAGGAAGAGCTGAAATTCCCAGGGGAAGGACAAGCAGAGGGCCAGCAGTGGTGGGAGAGAAGGAGAATGGGGCACAGCTGTGGCTCAGATGGGTGTGCAAAGCAGTTTTGACAACTTTTCCAGTTCATGGTAAAGAGAAATCAAAGGGAGGAGAATCGACTGGATTATCAGCCCAGGTGAACAGACTTTTCCCTGGTTTGGGATACAGATTGCCTCTTTCTTTCTTCTCTCCACCTTCCAGATCCCTCTTGCTCTTGTAGCCCTGGCACATCCCACCCTCCCTGCAGCCAGCCTGACTGTTCCCAGCTCTGCATCTGGAGCATGAGGGGCTCAGAGAGCTCTGGGAAGTGAAGTGAGTTCATTCATTCCCATGAGGATTCTGCACATCCTCCTAAGCATCCCTTCCCCTGCTCCCAGGAAATATTGTGGAATTGTTGGGTGAATTTAAATTTTATACTTATTTTTAATGTGGCTCAGTTTTATTTGTGGTAAACTTACACTTCTGTATGTCTTTGTGTCAGAATTATTTAGAAAACGCTTTGGCATTTTCAGAATATGACATTAGTTTTTGATATAGGTGGTGATTTTGTTTCCAAATTTGGACATTTCTGGAGTAGAACAGAAGGGGTATCTTTTGGAATTGAGATGAAAATCAACACAATTTTTCTGAGAAGAATCACAAATGAGAGATTTTACCAGTTCACTGGGTGCACTGAGTAGCAGAGATTTGTGGTGCCAAAGGGAGGAGTTTGAGATGAAGAGCTGTGGAGACCTTGGTGGTCACAGCCTGCTGGATTGTGGTGGTTTGACAGGAAATATGTTTTCTGAGATGCTGTAGTTAGGCTAATGAGTGCTCAGATTTTAATACTGGCACTTGGTTTTGCAGATGGGAGAACCCAGAAGAGACTGGACAGGGGTGAGGGGGAGCCAAGCAAGGAGAGAGCTAGAAAAATATCTCAGGTTTGTGCTGATAAAATAGCTGAGAATACAGCAGGAGGGAGGTGAAGCAGCTCAGGGAGACAAAGTGAGCTGAGAAGGAAATGTAAGTGCAACAGGAGAGCAAAATGAGTGTGGGAGAAGTGCAGCTTGGAGAGTGCTGGCTGATGGGGGTTTGCCTGCTGCTGGGGCTGTGACTGAGCTGTGACTGAGCTGTGCTGTGCTGGAACCTGCTCCCGGGGCAGCTGGGGCTGTGTGGGCACAGAAGGGCCCTGGCCCTGCCCTGCTGAGTGGGGCACTGCAGGCAGGGGGGCAGCAGGGAGAGCAGTGAGTGCTGAGGTGTCCATGGCACAGGAGAGCTGCCAGTGCCCAGGGGACCGTGGGGTGACACCTGGGCTGGCAGCACTGACGGGTACAGCAGGGCCTGCTCTGCCCTCTGCTGAGGGGCACACAGCCAGGGGCTGTCAGCAGCAGGCAGCAGGCTCTCACAAGTGTGGCTGCTTTCATTCATTAGAACATTCATAGGTTAATTTTGACCCTTGCAGGGGCAGTCAGGCCCCCTGGGTTTGAGGCATTCCCATCTGAGCAGTGTGGGCTCCGTGAGCAGCACAGGCACAGGCGTGTCTGTAACACAGCTCTTTGGCATTGAAATACAAGCCCAAGAGGGATGGTTTGCACCCACAGGGAGCCTTCTCCTCTCTGACAATTAAAAACAAGTGGAAACAATTAGATTGCATTGTACCTCTTGTGGCATTGTACCACAACCACCTCACTGCTGATGATTTCAGCAGACACAGCCAGTCCCTGCTAATTCCCAAGGACTGAAATCCCCATGTGCCACTCAGTTGTTCAAATCTTCTCTTTTTTCCACAAGCAGTTACTTAAGTACCAAATTTCCAAACTTCCATGCTGCAGCAAGCCCAGGAGCAGCATCACAAGCAGACACAGTGAGTTCAGGCATTGAGCACAACTCCAGGCAGAGCTGGCTCCATCATTCCAGAGGCTCTAGGTTCTCACAGCATAAAAGTACAGGCTTGTTCATGTTCTCTTTTATGTTTTTCCTCATGGATTCCTCTGACCTTGAGGTGGATTCTGGGGTTTTCTCTCTGAAATAGACTTCTCACAAGGTATAGGCAGCCTTGTGCTTCCCTGGGCTTTGGTTCTTCTGTCCTGGGTGCTGGTACTTCTGCTTATTAATTGATACAGAATCTGTTTTTCTCTTCAAACTCAGCTCTAGACTTCTGAAATATTGTAGCAATAGACTCTGCTCAGTGTTTGTGCCAGGCATTTGTATCCACAGTTGTTCATATGCCACATGTTTGTGCATTCTGCTGCTCTGGGACAAAATGCCCCAGTGAGAGATGGCAGTGCTGCTGTGTTCCCAAATTGCAGCACTGTAGTTTGGGATCACATCTGCCATCCAATGCACTCTACTGATGCTGTTTAGACAGGCAACTGCAAACATTTGCTTTTAGGTTAATTCAGTGGAAGAAATGCACTTTCAACATAGAACAGGGCTAAATGTATCTTCCAGCTGACCAGGGAGCTCTGCACCCAGCTCTTTCCTCACTCCAGCTCATCCATATTGCTCTGGCACATGGCTCTCCTGCTCTGCTCTCAGCCTCTGGGCACAGGCCTGGTTCCTGTGCTCCTGCCCTCCACCTCTGCTTCCCTGGCATCCTGCTGCCACCCAGTCCCTGGTGTCACTGCACTTGGTGACAGCCACAGAGCCCCAGCTGAGTTCCCCCATGGCTCTGCTCCACCCCCAGCCTCTGACTACAGCATTTGTCACAACCCAGTGCTCCTTGTCTCACTCAGGAGAGGCAGCAGACACTGGAGAGGACAGAACTGGATGGAAGATGAGCCCAGCAGGCTTTACTCCCAGCACAAACCTGCAGGGACATGCTCAAGGCAGGCTGCAGCAGCCTGGGCCAGCACACCCTGGCCAGTGGGCAGCCTCCAGGAGAAACCTGTGCAGGACCCTGAGATGGCCACCATGGCACCAGGGGCTTCCTGTAGTGCCCTGCCCAGCCCTGGCAGTGAAGTGCAGCAGGAGGAGCTGCCCAGCCCAGCCCAGCCCAGCCCCGCTCGCTGTGCCCACAGCTTACACACTGAGGTATGCACCTGTGCTGCTTCCTGCAGACTCTGTGTAATTCTTCTGAACTGATTTCTCCCAAACAGAGCCTTACACCTGTGGAGCTTGTGGAATCCAGTTCCAGTTTTATAACAATCTCCTGGAGCACATGCAGTCCCACGCAGGTAAGCTGGGCACTTGGACTCGCTGCAAGCAGAGAATAAATTCTGTGCTGCTGCCTGGTGCTGACCCCAATGTGTGTCTGTAGGGCTCTCGGTGCTCCCCATTCCCACAGCCCCATCATTTCACTGCAACAAACACAGTCATCCCTCAAAGGCTGGAGCAGAGGCTCAGGGTCTGTTGTACAGTTTGCTCCTTTCCATAGGGACAGAGGGAGTGTGCCACACTAGCTCAGAGTCCATCACTGCTCATTGCCTTTATCCAGAGCCAGCAGAGAATCCTCACTGTGTAACCTCCTCCAGCAGGTTAAATCCCCCCTCCTGCTCTCATGGAGCAGGGCAGCAGAGCCTTTGCCCACACAAGCCTGTCCTGTGCCTGTGTCTCCTGGAGTTCTGCAAAGGACTGAAATGTGTTCTCAGAAGAAGAATTTGCCATTTCAGCAGCTGTGTTCAGTTCCCTCTCAGCTACCTACAAATGAGAATTCTTAAGAGTCATTCCAGTGCTTTTTTCTAAGTCACTGCTTTTGTTTCCTGTCTTGATACATAAGAGATGATTTTAAAATTTCAAAGCCAAACCTGTTTCAAAGACAGCACTCAGCATATTCAAAAATGTAGAAACCGAATTCATTTTATATTGGCAGATTTTTTTTTCTTTTTTTTTCCCTCTTGAATTCAATTGAACTAACATGGTTATAAGAACAATTAAATCCTTTTACAGACCTGTGTTCTCCAACAGACAGCTGCTCTGTGGAGATGCAGATGCAGGCCCTGAGGAAAGTGGAATGGGAGGACAAGAGGCTTGAGGAAAAGCATATTTTCCTTTCTGTAATAATGTTAATCAAAGTTCTTATCTTGCTCTTTATTTTAGTTTTAGTCCTAATTTTCATAGTTTCACTTGAGTTCTTCATCCATGAGGGTCCTCTCTTCCATCTTAGTTCCTGCTGGCAAATCTTAGTGCAGGCTTTGTGTGTTGTTCAGCAGCTACTTTATTTGTCATCTGTGTGATTTACAGGAGGTTTTGAGAGCTGTTTGTGAGCATAAGGTGTGAGTTTGTGTTTCTGGTAGGGCACTGGGGTTCTGTGCAGTACTGGGACTCTGTGTTCCCCAAGGAGCAGTGGGCTCTGCTCAGGGCAGGGCTGCCCTCACTCCTGGCTGTGGCTCTGTCCTTGCTGTCCATGGCAGTTCTACTGCCTCCACACTGTTCTGACCATCCTGTTCTTGCTCTGGGCTCTGGCACTGAAATGGAGCATGTGGAGTCACAGCTCTGGGTGACACCGAGCACAGCAGGGGACAGGGGCAGCTCACTGAGGGCTCAGCTGTTGCACATTTTAAGCTGGTGCTACCTGCAGCTTCCTCACTTGTTTCTTCTTTACAAGTGACCCATGGGGGTGGTGCTGAGGGCTCCCTGTGAGGGTGGGCAGGCCCTGGCACAGGGTGCCCAGAGCAGCTGTGGCTGCCCCTGGATCCCTGGCAGTGCCCAAGGCCAGGCTGGGCAGGGCTGGGAGCACCTGGGACAGTGGGAGGTGTCCCTGCCATGGCAGGGGTGGCACTGGATGGGCTTTGAGGTCCCTTCCCACCCAAACCAGTCTGGGATCCTGTGGTTGTTCACCTGGGTTACTTTGGCCACACAACAGGGTGGAGGGAGCAGTATCTGTGATAGGCTCCTGTCACATCACAGCTCTGAATGGGTAAATCCCCTCTGCCCAGCTCAGGATTCTCTTGGTAAGCTCTGTTTCTCCTTGCTCCCTGCTCTGCTTGCAAGTCCCCTCCTGTGCCTGGCTTCTCCTGCTGAAGTCTCACTGGTGCAGTGACAGGGAGGTGTCCCAGGTGTCCCAGGTGTCCCAGGTGTCCGTGTCTCCTTCAGCTGCTTCCTGCAGAGCCCCCGAGGCTGTGCCCGTGTCAGGCACTGTCCCCTCTGTGCCTCACAGTGCCTCACACTGTCCCCTGTCCCCTCTGTGCCTCACAGTGCCTCTCACTGTCCCCTGTCCCCTCTGTGCCTCACAGTGCCTCTCACTGTCCCCTGTCCCCTCTGTGCCTCACAGTGCCTCTCACTGTCCCCTCCCTGGCCTCGGGGGTGGTGCCTGGCAGCCCTGTGCTCACAGCTCTCCCCGTGTGCAGCTCTGGTTGAGGGCAGAGCCAAGCAGAGACAGGAGCCCTGTGGGCAGCGCCGGTGGGTGCCCAGCCCTGGGTGAGCTGTGTCTGCAGACAGCACTGAGGGCACACGGGGCCTGCAGGTGCCCTGGCAGCACTTTGTGCCCTCAGGCTGACAGGAGGCTGTAGTGAGGTAGGGGTCGGTCTCTTTTCCCCGGGAACAACTGACAAGGGCAAGAGGAAATGGCCTCGGGTTGTTCCAGGGGAGGTTTAGATTGGAAGGGTTCTCAAGCACCCTGAGGCCAGGGCAGGGGTGGGGTCACCATTCCTGGAGTGCTCAGAGAACACCTGGATGTGGCATCAGTGGTGAATGTGCTGCTGGGCTGGGCTGATGGTTGAACTAGATGATCTTAGAGGTCTTTTCCAGCCTAAACAAGTCTGGGATTCTGGGGTTTCCATATCCAAGAGGCAGCATTGCCCCAACATCTCTGAAGTGTGGGAGTGCAGGGACCTTGCAGTGGTCAGCAGAGCTGGTGGCACAAGGCAGGATGCAGGGACTGGGGACTCAGGCATGGCAGTGGTTTGTCCCTGCTCAGGGAATGTTTCATTTCAGGATGCAGAAAGCCGAGAGGCCACTATGGGTCAAATGCTCCCTCAGTTCACGTGTTCAGCAGCCCAGTTTGCTTTGTCCTGTCTAATGCAAAGGGCTGATCTCTTCCAGTGGCTGTGCTGCCTCCCCTGGACCCTTCTCACGAGGGACAGAAGCCAGGGAACGTGCTGCTGGCCTCCAGAAGCAAAACCAGGCACAGTCTGGCTCTTGAGTCATTCAGAGGGCTGAGCCTGGAGGCTGGAAGGTAATAAGGAGAGATTATAGCTTCATAAAGCAGCTACACAGTGAGGAGAAGCAATTAGAATGTAAATTGGGTGCTGAAAGGCAGAAATAGAACAGCAGAACACCAGGCAGAGGAATTTGTTCTGTAATTACACTGAACAATATACAGCTTTGACTCCCTTTAGAGTTCTTTGTTCAGGTCGAGTGCTGCCATATAATGCCCTTCCTACAATCTAGGCCTAAAAAAACAAAAGGAGGACTAGGCTGAACCTGGATTAAAGGATTGGAGGCATGAAGAAAAATTAAGAACCATGATCTGTGTAGTTCACAGACTGCCTGATAAGGAAGATGAGGCTGAAATGTACAAATCTCATTAATGCCACTCTGAATGCCAGCAGATATTTGTATATAATAAATCCCCTATTATTAGGAAATAGATAAAAGAGTTATGGTGAGGAAATACAGAGGGTTTCTCCCCTACCCATCCCTCACCAAGACAAGGAGGGCCTGAACCATAAGCAAAGTTAGCAGGCAAAGTTATCCAGCATTTTCCTTTGCCCACGCACAGATGTTTGGAGTTGAGGACAATGGTGACATTGGCTCAAGAGCAATTAGTGTGGCAGATGCTGGGGGAAAGGTGATGTGTCCCATGTGGTCACTGGTGCCCTCTGAGTGCTCTTCACATCTCTGCACACCTGCAAAGTTCAGCCTGTGGCTGCAGCTGGGCCTGGCAGCACTCCCTGGGTGCCCAGCCTGGCCAGGGAGCTCCCCGGGCACACACAGGCCCAGGCAGGGCCAGAGGCTGTCCTGGGCCATGGCCTGTCACTGGGGGACTGCCCAGCCTGTGCCAGTGCAGTGCCCACTGAGCAGCCTGTGCCAGGTGCTGGACTCTGCAGTGCCTGCACTGAAGGGCAGAGCTGCTCACCTGGAGAGGAGCCCAGCCCTGGAGCTCCATCACAGCCCTGCTGCTGTCCCTGCTCCCCCAGGCTGCTGGCACACATGGAGGAGAGCAAGGGCAGCTCTGCCCTGTCCTGTGTGTCCTGCTGCCCCCAGAGCAGCCTGGCAGAGCTGTGGGTGCCTCAAGGCACTGCTCCAGCTCGTGTTTCTCTGCCCAGGGCACAGGGCAGGGTCACTGTACTCTGTGCTGCTGTCACCAGGCTGCAGGGGCTGCCACCTGAGCTGGCAGTCTGCAGTCCCTGTAAAATCACTGGAGACTCAGTGACTCCAGGTGAGTTCAGGTGGTTCTCACCATGGTGGTTCTCACTCTAGGAGAGGATCCAGTTCAGCCTGGGTGAATGAGTGGCACCCTGAGTGTAAAAGGAGCCCTAATGGGCCACCTCAAGGAGAGGTGTGTCTGACAGGTGTCCAGAATTAGTGTGATGAGTCCAGCTGTGATGAGCAAATGGCCTGTTCTCTTTTCCTTGGTTTTATTTCCATCCTTCTGCTCAGCCTGGTCATCAGTCTCTCCATCTTTCTGCTTCCTCTTCCAGCCCATTTCACTGTGCACTGTTCCTTCACAGCCTGTTTCACAGCACCATTTTATACTGAAGCACACTAAGAACTAGAGAATTTCCTCTGGAGGGTGGGGAGAAATTCTTGGGGCACAGGAGAGGAAAACACGGATAATACAGACTTTACTGATCTTGCTTGCATTTTCTTGTAAGATCCCATCAGACTGGCAGCCAGAATGTTTAGCCCAGTTACACACACAGAAATAGGAGCACAAACACAAAGATTTTGGGGTCACTTGATGTCTGCAGCCTCAGGGTGGGATGGCCTTTGGCCCACACTCCAGAGACTTTGGCTTTGTGTTTGCAGCAGGGAGAGCCCCAGAGGAGATGGGCCCTTGCTCTTCACGGGGAAGAAACCAGACCTGAGGTTTGCAGTGAGACCCTTGGATCCAGAGGAGCTGAGCACAGCTTGCAAACCCAAGTGCTTCCCAGAGAGAACAGGGCAGCCACCTGCAGTGCAGGAAGAGGCAGGGAGGGGACAGAAGGGTCAGTGTCTGTTCCACCTCATTTCAGAAGCAAATGAATGGCCCAAGTCAGGCTGAGCTTCCATTGCTCCTGGTGTGCAGCTTCAGCTCCTGAGGAGACATTCCCCAGGGTGTGCTGATGGCATCAACATCCCTGGTGCACAGAAGAGATGTGGCACATTTCAGCCACGTTTTGGGGAGTGGTAGGTTGTGAGTCCAAAGACAGTTTCAGGGTGCCTGAGGGGGCTGTGTGAGCTCACTGAAAGCTGCCTAAAAGCCAAGAGAGTGTGGTGGGTTGTTGTCCCCTTAGTTAGAGGAGCCCTACATAAATGCTGAGCAGTTGAGTCGTTTCCTCTTCTTTCTGCTTTAAGCATTATTTTGTGCTTTTAACCCCTCCCTGTCTCTTGCCTCACAGCTGACAATGAGAACAACATTGCCTCCAGCCAGCAGCCCAGGTCACCTCTCCCCGTGGTTGAAGAGAAGTGGAAGCCACAGCTCCAAAGAAATAATGCCAACAACAGTACGTAGCAGCTTCTCACTTTGTCCCTGTCCAACAGGAGCCTCAGGGGAGCAGCAGTGATGGACACTGCACAAGGCCCTTGTCCTCACCAAACTGTATTTGATTTCACCTTAAATCATGTCCTACTTGGCAGAGCAGAGTACCCCTTCCCACTACAGGAGTGCAACAAAGAACCCTGGGGTGGTTGGAAAGGTTTGTGAGGAAGATGCATTTGGTAGCTCCTGCAAGAAGGTAACTTCTGATCCAAAGTCAGACTTTCTGGCCTGGAGTTAAAAAATTAATCCAGTCATCATGGTGTGACATAGGCACAGGTGCCCAGAGCAGCTGTGGCTGCCCCTGCATCCCTGGCAGTGCCCAAGGCCAGGCTGGGCAGGGCTGGGAGCACCCTGGGACAGTGGGAGGTGTCCCTGCCACGGCAGGGATGGCACTGGATGGGTTTTAATGCCCCTTTCCAACCCAAACCAGTCTGGGATTCTGTGATTTGATGTCCATCTTTCCATCTGGGCTGAGTTGTGACCATCCCCACACCAAGGACAGGATGCAGATCTCCTCCCTGCTGCTGTGACAGGAGCAGGGCCTGTCTCTGGAGGTTCCTCAGTCCAGAAACCCTGGGGGAACAAACCCAAGGTTGGAGTTGTCTCTTCCATCATCTGGGCACGTCCCACCTCTCTGGAGGCTCTGAGAATTGTTCTGTGCCTTGTGCTCTCTCCTGCCGTGGTGTTGCTGACCTGACCCTTTCTGTGCCCACTGTGTCTCCCTGCAGCGCCGGCGAGCGGCTCTCTGGGGAACAGCGCCATCCCGGAGAAGGAGCGGCAGAACATCGCCGAGCGCCTGCTGCGGGTCATGTGCACCGACCTGGGCGCGCTCAGCGTGCTCAGCGGCAAGGAGTTCATCAAGCTGGCGCAGACGCTGGTGGACAGCGGGGCTCGCTACGGTGCCTTCTCCGTCACCGAGATCCTGGGCAACTTCAACACCCTGGCTCTGAAGCACCTGCCTCGGATGTACAACCAGGTGAAGGTGAAAGTCACCTGCGCCCTGGGCAGCAACGCCTGCCTCGGCATCGGGGTCACCTGCCACTCGCAGAGCGTCGGCCCCGACTCCTGCTACATCCTCACCGCCTACCAGGTGGAGGGCAACCACATCAAGAGCTACGTCCTGGGCATTAAGGGCGTGGACCTTCGAGACAACGGTGATTTCATCCACCACTGGGTGCAGAACGTGCTGTCGGAGTTTGTGATGTCGGAGATCAGGACGGTGTACGTGACCGACTGCAAGGTCAACGCCTCGGCGTTCTCCAAGGCGGGCATGTGCCTGCGCTGCTCGGCCTGTGCCTTGAACTCGGTGGTGCAGAGCGTGCTCAACAAGAGAACGCTACAGGCTCGCAACATGCACGAGGTGATCGAGCTCCTGAATGTCTGTGAAGACCTGGCGGGGTCCACGGGCCTCTCAAAGGAGACCTTTGGCTCCCTGGAAGAGACCTCCCCGCCGCCCTGCTGGAACTCGGTCACCGACTCCCTGCTGCTCGTCCACGAGCGCTACGAGCAGATCTGCGAGTTCTACAGCAGGGCCAAGAAGATGAACCTCATCCAAAACCTGAACAAACACCTGCTCAGCAACCTGGCAGCCATCCTGGCGCCGGTGAAACAGGCTGTGATTGAGCTGAGCAACGAGAGCCGGCCCACGCTGCAGCTGGTGCTGCCCACCTACGTCAAACTGGAGAAACTGTTCACTTCCAAAGCCAACGATGCTGGCGTGGTCAGCAAACTCTGTCACCTCTTCTTGGAAGCACTGAAGGAGAACTTCAAAGTTCACTCGGCACACAAGGTGGCCATGATCTTGGACCCTCAGCAGAAGCTGCGGCCCGTCCCGCCCTACCAGCACGAAGAGATCATTGGCAAGGTCTGCGAGCTCATCAATGAGGTGAAAGAGTCCTGGGCAGAAGAAGCAGAATTTGAACCTTCAACCAAGAAGCCTCGTGCAGCAGGGGAGGCCACAGCAGCTCAGGAAGAAGATTGGTTTGGGAAAAGTGAAGTCTATGATTATTTGCAAGAACCTCTCTTCCAGGCCACCCCTGACCTGTTTCAGTACTGGTCGTGTGTTACCCAAAAGCATACAAAACTAGCCAAGCTGGCCTTTTGGCTCTTAGCAGTGCCTGCTGTGGGTGCCAGGAGCGAATGTGTAAATATGTGCGAGCAGGCACTCTTGATCAAAAGGAGGCGGCTACTCAGTCCAGAAGACATGAACAAACTCATGTTTTTGAAGTCCAACATGCTTTAAGACTTTAATTAACAAAACTTTAAAACACTGTTCCAAACAAAGAAAAAGAAATTTAAGTTCTAAACACTGTGGACCTCATTATGAATGCCCCTGGAAACCAAGTGCTTTTTTATATATATATAAAAATATAAATATATATAAAATTAAGTTTGAAAGGAAAGCTGAGCACAGGAGAGAGACAGCCCTCTGCCAGGAATGTGCTCCTTTCCATAGATAGTGTGTGGACTTGACAGACTTTCTAATGTTTTCAAGTGGGCAGACGAATGGGAGGCTGATGTTCTAAAGTCTTCAGGCAGCTGAGATCTAAAGTGACTTGAAGTTTCTTTTGTTTCTCCTCCACCCCACCTTTCCTCTTGTCCCCTGGGCCATCTTGCCATGGATAATCAGACTCCATTGACCAGACCAGTTCTGCACTGGACTTTGCTCCTTTGAATAACTGTACACCTTGAGGGCACTTGGCTGCAGCCTTCTTGGCATGGTGCGTGAATCAGGGCAGCTGTGTTCCACCAACACCGGCATCTTTAGAAATCAGGAAGGGAGGCTTTAAGGTTTTTGATTCTTAATTTTATTTTTAACCTTTCCATATCCTTTTTTTTTCCCCAAAAAACAAAAGTTACTCCTCTGTCTCTACTCCCAGTTTTGAGTTTAACATGGCAGCAAGTGATTATAAGTTTGATTTCAAACTAAGAAAAATGGTTCATGGCAGAAACTGTCAGAAGTTGTTACGTTTCTTGGCTTTATATTTTTTTACAGCAGAACTTCTTTTCTGAACTCCCAGTGTTAATTATCTTTTCTGTGAATTTTGTACATCAAGTGTTCTCAGACTTGTTCTAGAGTAGTCCATTTGCAATTAAATGATGTTCTTATGGGAACCTCAGCAGTTGTTTATGTGGCAAAGCCTAGAAACCAAGAAAAGCAAATGGTGACAGCACAGGTGGCTGTGGGCCACCAGTAAGCTTGCCAGGTCTGCCAGAGAACCCTTGTACCTAAAGATTTTTGTTTAGAAGTGTCTCAGTGACACACAAACCACCCTTCCCAAGGCCAAGGACAAACCAAGGTGTATGATTTTTCAGGGGAACAAAGCTCACCAGTTTTGTCAAACTGGGGTTTGAAGGAAGCTTAGAGAAGTGCATGGGCTCAAAGATCCTTCTGAATGTAAGTGCTCCTGATTGAGTGCAAAGAATATCTTCCCCTTTTTGTTTGGAATGGTTTCCTCTAGTGGCACGAATGTCTTTTTGATACCTACAGTGCATTACACTACTTGTTCTGTTGCTGACCTGTTCTGGCCAGGAAGGCCACGGGCCCCGAAACTTTCACACGTAACTGGCTCACCCCAAATGCAATTAGAGATCCCCATAACCCCAAACCATCTGGTCACTCTGCTGTCCCCAAGGCCAGAGCTCCTGCAGGCACAGCTCCTGGGCTGCTGGAGAGGCTCTGCCAGCTTTGGTGCCTCTTGGACAATTCCCAACCTCTGGTGCCAAACTGTGCATTCTTCACTGCTGGGACTTGTCTCCTGGAGGAAAACTGAAGCAAATTCTTCTTTTT
This sequence comes from Ammospiza nelsoni, assembly GCF_027579445.1. Lineage (NCBI taxonomy): Eukaryota > Metazoa > Chordata > Aves > Passeriformes > Passerellidae > Ammospiza > Ammospiza nelsoni. The sequence continues at coordinate 1,452,150 of NC_080652.1, read as the reverse complement.
TCAGCAGTCTCCTGGGCTTCCAGGAGCTCTGGAGCTGCGGTCCCAGTGGTGTGGGAGGGTCAGGAGGAGGGACTGGCCCTGCTGAGAGCAGGCTGGAGCCCTTCAGCAGCACAGGGTGTTTGCTGCTGGCTGGCAATGCAGGGGGAAACTGGAGACCCTCTCTGCAGTGCTGCTGTTGAGCAGATGTTAAACCAGGATCCCACCTGCCCAGCTCTGGCTGTAAGAGAAGTTACAAGTTGCAAGACGTGAGAAATAGCAAACCCAATCTCTCAGGCTTTGTGTGCAGATGCCTTGAACCTCACAGGCACTCCCTGACACTGCACTGCCACAGGACTCAGGGGCACAGTTTGCACACTGGACCCTTCCCCACGCCAGGCTCACAAGGACAGACCTTGGCACCAGCTGTCTTGCCCTTTCCAGCCCTTTCAACCTTCCATTGCCTTGAGGCTGGTGTTTGGGTTGACCTCTCAGCACTGTTACTGCCATCAGACCAAAACCATTGTCTCCTGAAGTGTTAAGTTTTTGCCTAAAGCACACGGCCTGCCACATGAACAGGAGCTGCCAAGGCAGAGGCTCCTGGACTCCTGATTTCCCTGTCAGTGGCTGATGGAGGGGTTGCTGTAGGGCCAGCTTTCCTTCTTGCTGTTTTTGTTTTCTCCTGTACAAATCCTGCATGCCCAGCCACCAGGGCGGGAGAAACCTGTGGCAGACAGAAATGAACCCTGAGTGAGTGAGATGTGTGCCAGGCTCACTGGTACCTGACAGCAGGAAAACTTGGCTGGTGCATGTCCCAGAGAGGATTAGCTGTGGGCACAGAGGTACCACACAGCTCAGCTGATGGCCCAGGGATCAGGATTGGCAGCTCCTTCTCCTAATGGCACGTTACACCTTTTTGTGGGCTCACCTGAGACCTTGAGAGCTCTTTGGTGCTCAGGGGAACATGCAGAGCCCTTTGGAAAGACAGCTCCAGCCCCAGCCCTCCTTTGCTAAGGGACATGTAGATGATTTCTGGGGAATTTGTGAACTCGGGCTCACGTTGTCTGGTGAGAAGTGGGCAGAGTTAGCACAGCTGTAAATCCCTGGAGCTGAGTTGGGCAAAGTGCAGGGATTTGTGCCCAGCAGTGGTGCAGACTGAGGGCCTGCATGCAGGAAGGCCACAGCCACCCCTACCTCCCATCCCACCTCCCCTTTCCCTTCTCACACTGTGGGTTTGGCACCAGAGCTGGCGTTTTCTGGTGGTGCTGACCAAAGAGAGGGATGGACTGGCCCTCTCCCCCATCCCAAAAACTGCCCCTCTGAGGCAACTTCACTTGGAGTTGCACTAATGATGGCTGTTAAGCAGTGAAGTCAGGCAGATGAGATTCTCCCAAAGACTTAAAAACTCAGCAGCTGCAAAAGCAAGAGAAAACCTAAGGGCCTAAAGTGGAGCCTTCTCAGAGGTGGTGAGGAGAGGGGCTGCTTGGCCCCTTCTCCAGAGACTCAGTGCAGGAAGGTGCAGCTTTTCCTGACTTGCACATGGCTGCAGGGTGCCCAGCTCAGAGGAGCTGCTTGTGCTGGGCTGCTCCAGGCTCTCTCTGGGTCACTTGGGCCTCAGTAAAAGCAGAGAAGCACATCTGGAGCACATGCAATTACCTTAAATGCCAAGTTTTTGCTCTTCTTCCTTCTTCCAGGCTTGAATTCACATTCTGAGGAGCAAAAGTACTTTTCCAAGGTCTGAAATTTGGAAACTCTCTGTTCCTGCTCTTTGGTGCCCCAGAGGTGAGGAGCAGCCAGGGTGTTGTAGGGAGCTCTGCTGGTCCTGGGCTGGGACACTGCTCAGGAGAGGCTCTGAGTTTGGCCAGGGCTGTTGTGAGGTTCTGCTCCCTTGGAGCTGGGAGGAGAAATCCTCAGAACTGGGATCATCCTCTGGTGGGTCATGTTAAGAACTTGCCTTCTGCTTGTTGGTTTTCTTTAATCTCCCTCGTGAAATGTGTCAGGGTGCAGGAATGGTGTGTGGCCTCCAGGCATCCACCTGTTCCTGCTGCTGACTGTGCCTGACCTTGCAGACTCTTCCTGGCTTCACAGTTTGCTTTGGGAGCATTCTGACCTTCAGATGGGGAGCAAGCAGCACCACGTGAACCCCAAGAGGGAAGGGCCTGTCTGAACACCCTTGTTAGTGAAGAGGGTGGGACAGAGGCAGAGCTCTTGAGGAGGTTGTTTCTGTGTGGAGCAGCAGCCAGGAGGTCAGGAAGGAGCTCTCCTGCCTCTCAGTAGGCAGTGGTTGTGTTTGGCTTGCAGGATGGACTTGCTGTCCTGCACCTGGGTTGAGCTGAGATGGAGGTGAGCTTCCCTTTCTGTCCAATCTCTCTGTCTGTGCTGAGGAAACTGCTGTGGGTGGGTTTGAACTGGTGCAATGTGTAAAACTTTCTGTGGCAGCTGACTGTGGGCTCAGGTTTTGTCTAACTCAGTTGTTCCTTCATTGCTGGTTAAGCCAGTTTAACTTGAGCTGAACTGGTTTAAGTGTCCACACAAAGCACCTGCACTGGTTTATCTGTGCTTGCTGGGCAGACAGATGTCCAGCAGCAGCTCAGGGAGTCATGACCCTTATGTGACTTTTGCAAATGAATTTGCAGCAGAAGCTCTCAGAACCTGGCAATGACTGAAAATAGAAGGGAGACACTTCTGGAAATGACTTGAGCTCTAAATGGTGGCATTGGAGTGTCCAGTGAGATGGCTCAGGTGGGTTGGGTGGTTTTTCTCCAACTGTCTGCAATAACCCAGAAGGTTTAGCATGGGAAGGAATTACCAAAAATGTTTGTGTTGGTGGCTGAGTCTGCTCAGAGGAACCAGTTCCATTCTGGCCATGGTGAGCACAGGACAGGGGACTAGAACCTCCTGCTGCTCCCACAGTGCCCTGGGCATTTCTAGGCAGCACCATGTTACTGGTGAATCAAAATGCATTAAAAGAGCAGCCAGGAAGGTTCTCCAAGGCTGGGAGTGCTGCTCTGTGCTGAGGAGAGGCTTGGATTGCTGATGGCACCTCTTGGCTGAGGGAGAGGCAGAGGCTCCTGTGAGCATTCACACAGGAAGGGACAAGCTGTTCCCTATGGAGTAATTAGGAGTAATGGGAAAAAAAAAAAGATACTAAAGGCAGGTTCTGGGAAATCTCTTCAGGGAGGAGAGCTCTGTTCCACTGGGAGGGGTCTGAGGGGAAGGTTTTGAGCCCTGTTGCTGAAGACAAGGCTGCAGAGTGAAGCTCACTCCATAAACACTTGGCTGGACCTTGCCAAGAGAAAAGGAACTGGGTGTAGGGGTGGGAAGTGCCAGGTTCCTGCCCAGAGCCCTCCAGGAGAGTTCACAGAGCCTTTTCCTCCTCATCACCAGCAGCAAGGCCTTGCCAGCTCTCAGTGCATCCCTCAGCCAGTTCCTGCAGGGAGGGAGGCGGCAGAGGGGAAGCTGCCAGTGGAGGAGCAAATGTCCTGTGGGATCAGTGTGGGGAGGGTGTTCAGTGTCTGCTGCTCCTGCTGAGCTTTCCTCTGCTGCTCCATGGCCTGGGATCCCCTGGGAATGCCCAGAGCCTCCAGCTGAGCCCCGTGCCCTGTCAGACCTGACGCTGTCGCTCTGTAGCAATAAGAACTCCCTCTGTGTGTGGCACCTGTCCTCTCACTGCTCTGTCACCTCCTGGCGCTTCTGGAAGTGTCCCTGAGCAAACCCTGAGGCCCAGCTGAGCTCCTGGGACAGTCTGCTTACGCTAGGCCAGAAATGGTGAACCAATGACAGTGGGTTGCCCTGAAATTTAATTGTATCTATTGAATGTTTGTGGGATTTCTGTTTAATTTCAGGTTTAGTTTGGCTGCTTAGTTGAGGTTTTTTCCTGTTCTGAGTCCTTTGTAACTCGACAGGAGAGTTTTGCTCACATAGACAACGGTGTATCCATAGACCCTGAGGGGTTCCTTATCCATAGGCAGCTGAGTTGAAATTTTTGGCTCCTGAAACAAGGAATGATGACTGGCAGGATTTTATGTAGCATCCCTGACAGTGGGACCCAGATGAGCAACTCAGGCTTAATGATGGGAATATTGTAGGAATATTGTTGATGACACGTCCAACCCTTGCTTTTTACAACCAAAGCTCCTTAAAAAGGCACTTCCAGCCTCACTGGCCTCAAGTCCCTGTTCTCACCTCCCAGGGGTGGCAGTCTCTGCAGTGTCTGTGGATGGGCTGGGACTGTTTCTTCAGTGGGCTGGGGGTGTGGGAGAAGGGATAACTTTTCCCCTTGCTGTGTAGGACCTTCCCCCTCAAGGAAGGAGATGTGTTCTGGAAGGAGCAGCAGATTTAGGAGCTGTTTTCCATGGTCCCTTGAATGGTACTTTAATACTCCTTTTTCTGAATTGTTTGAAGGAAAGCTGGTAGTGGATGACCTGCCCAGTGGTGGCAGGTGGCAGCCCAGGCTGTCAGTGGGGGGACACTCTGCCCAGGCCGTGAGGATCGTGGTCCATGCCGTAGCCAGACAGTGTCATGGTGACAGCCAACCATCAGGAGATCCTTGTTTGCAGCCAGTCTGAAAAGAGAAGCTGTTCCTCACTCGTGAGTTCCATTTCCCAAACCTCCTCCTGGGAGCTGAACTCGTTTCATCAAGCAAAGGATTTAATGTTCTCCTGCCCCTCCTGGCCCTCCCTGCCCTCAGTAACTCGTGTGCATTTCCTTCCTTTCTGTAGATGCAGATGTTCTAGGCAATACCACAGAGCACCCGCGCTGCGAGTGCAACCATGTCATCTTAAAAAATACAAAAAAAAATATACAAAAAATATACAAAAAATATCTTTTTTAGGCCAGAGTTTTCTACAGGTATTAATGAATATTTTTCTTAATCCTTATAAGTTTTATGTGTTTAATATTTCTTAATACCGGTAGCATTAATTTATACTTTTGTAGCAACACAATATTTTTATAAACCGCCACCGCTGGCTTTGTCTTCATAACGGGAAACGTGCGGGCAGCTGGCCCCGCGCTGTACCATGTACTGTATTTAAAAGGTTATCTAATGTCACACTTGCTGTGTTAATAAACAAAACAAAACCTGTTTGAAGTCTCATGTATTGTTGGTGTGGATCAAATGACTCACTAGAGAGCAATATTGCACGGGGTTGAGTTGCTGATTTTCATTGTGATATGCGAACACTTGAGGCCAACTCAAGTTCTGAGGTTTTTTTTTTTTCTTTTTAGGATTTTGTTTTGTTTTTGTTTTGTTTTGGGTTTTTTTTCAGCTAAATAAATTCAGTGCTGTTTGAAACTTAGACTGACGTCAAATGAAAAGGATTATTAAAGAAAAAAAAAATCAAGGTGTTTAAATGTTGCTGTTTTTACAAGTCTGTTGCTGTCTGAATGGAAATATTCCACGAGAGGAGGAATAGTTCCACTTAGCTTCCAAAGGGGCCGAGCTCCAGGCCAGAGTTCGGTTATTTGGAAATACCTTAGAGACATGTTTCTGCAACATTCTTTTCAGAATTGATGCCAAGGCAGAAGACAAACTGTAACTGTAAGAAAGCATCCGTTGCTTGAGGATTTTCATGTCAGTGTTGTATTTATGGTTTTACAATAAAACAACCTTTAGGGAAAAAAAAGTGTCTGGGTTTTTTTATATTTTCTGTGTTTCAAGCTTGTGACTGGGACATCCCCAGTGCCATTGTGAGGGGGGAAACATCCATGGAAGTGACCTGGCTCCCAGCAGGGGTGTCTGACAGATCCCACAGAATCATGGAATGGTTTGGGTTGGAAGGGACATCCAGTGCCACCCCTGCCATGGCAGGGACACCTCCCACTGTCCCAGGTGTTCCCAGCCCCAGTGTCCAGCCTGGCCTTGGGCACTGCCAGGGATCCAGGGGCAGCCACAGCCTCCCAGGGAACAATTCCTAATTCCCAACATCCCATCCATCCCTGCCCTCAGCCATATGAACTGAGCAGCAGGACAGCTCCACATCTCACATCCCTGGGGCACTCAGAGCCCCCCAGAGCATTTCCCAGAGTATCCTGTGTCCCACACTCAGTTGCCAGGGCTATGAACTGCTTCTGTCTCTGTTTTTGTGCAGCAGAGGCCCCCAGCTGTCCCTTGGGGTTGGGGTTCCCCCCCAGGAGGTGCAGCCCAGCTCAGGGTGTTTGTGCCAGCAGCCTCAATGCCAGCGCCAGGTTCTGCTCAGGGATCCCACCTGTGCCAGCAGCTCCAGCTGGGATTGGTTTCTCCTGGGGGAAAGGGGCTCTGGGGGCTGGGTGGGCACTGGGCTCCTCCCAGGACAAGCCCTTGGCAGTGCCCATGGTGAGAGCCCAAAGGGGCACCAGGGACTGGGGTCACAGGGATGTGCTGGTGAGGGGGCACTGACAGCTGGGACTGGGACCTGCTGATGCTCTCTGCAGCTCCAACCCACCTCCAAACCAACCAGAGACCACCAGGAATTGTGCCAAGGGAAACAAGCACAGAGACCAGGATGAGGCCAGGCCTCACACTGGAAAATCCCATTGTCACACTCCATGTGTCCTTTTCTTTGACCTGCTCTGATGTCCTTTGGGATTTTCTAACCTTGCACCCACCCCTCACTCAGCAAAAAAAAAAAAAAACAAGCAGAAAAAGCTTTGCTGGAGAATTAGTGAATTTGTAGTGAATCTGTATCTTGGGAAAAAGCAAAAGCCAAAGACATGGAATGACAGTGGGTCTGGACATTGGATAAACTCTTGGCCAGTGGTAAAATGTGAAGATAAACCAAAGTAAGAAGCAGAGCTCAGTATCTGATGGTGAGAATGGCTGAGACTTTGCTGGGGATTTGCTGTAGCAGAGGTTTCAGTGAACAGATCAGATGCCCTCAGGTGCTACTAGATAGAAGTTGGGATTTGTTTGAAGATCTAAATGTGTAAAGTGGATAATTTAAAGCCAACAGGCCCAGAAGATGGGATCCCTGGCATGCCAGCAGCTCCCAGCACTCAACTGTCCCTTTTGCTGGAGCCATTTAAAAGGATAAATAAGATTGCTAATGGGAGTGGAAGAGGCTTAAGCTAATCCTGCTGTGTTTCCTGATTCCCTGATTTCTGCCCTAACAGGAGAAAACTCCTTTAGCTTGAGCAAGAAAGGAACTGGTAGCTCTGAGATCAGGCTCTGCTCGAGGTACCCAGAGTTTTCTCTGATGGAAGTTTGCTCATCCCGAGGTGCTGTGTGGGACCAGGGTAGGAAGCAGCAGGGAGCAGCAGCCCGGGTGTGTTTGTGGCTCTGGGCTTGGGGTGGCCCCACATGTGCCATCAGAATTTGGGTGAGCAGTGCCCCCTGAGCCACCCCCACCAGGGAACAGCTCTGCCCTGGAGCTGCCTCTGCTGTTTCTCTGCCAAGGAAGGTGCTGGGGGCTCAGGGGGCCCCGCTGCTCCTGGGATGGGCAGGGCAGGCTCAGCCAGGAGTCAGATCCCTGGGCAAGCTCATGGAGATTTTCATGAGGGGCAGTGTAAGAGCCTGAATGAGAGAGGCAGGACTCCAGGCAGCTCTCCAAAATGCACTTTATTGTACACAAAATGCAGTTTGTTCCATCCAAGAGGTTACAGCAGTCCAGGGTGGTGGGTGACAGAGCTGTGCCCACAGCTGTCAGCTCCAGCTGCAGGCAGGCCTGGAGACCCTTTGGCTTTGGTTACAATGCATTATAGACTTTTCTTTGCTCAGCATCTTAATACAGTAGAACCAATCTATACCTTAACTATTACCTATAGCCTATCATAACTACTGTAATTACCATATTCATGTTACTGTTCTCCAATCACTAAAACTCTGCACATTACAGTTTAAGCTAGAAGTTGTTTTTCAGTTTTCTTGCAGTGGAAAATTCTGAGACCTTTTTTCTACTTGCTACATCAGCAGGCTTGTTTGCCTGTGCTATCTTTCTGCTTGGTAAAAACATCTTCTTGTTTGGGGTGGGTTTATCCTTTGGTCTAAGCCATAAAAACCCCTTCTAACACACCCTTTACCTCCTTGGTTCTTTTCTTCTATATCAATATTTGCTTTCATTTCTATTCCTTCTTCAGATTCTACATTTAAAAATCTTTCTGCCAAGCATCCATATCTGTGAGACTTTCTTGTCAAACTTTCATCATTCCCAACAGGGCAGGGCTGAGGCCCTGAGGGAATCAATCTGCAGCTCAGAGCCCGGATTTGGAGAGGGGACGCAGGGTCAGACACAGCCCAGCAGCTCCGTGGGGATGGGGCAGGGGAGCTGCAGCTGGGCAGGCAGGCAGAGCCCAGGCAGCCAGGGGAGCAGCATGACTCAGGACAGGGCTGAGGGCCAGAGCTGAGCTGGGGCTGCAGGAGCGGGGAGTGCCCCAGGTGAGGCTGGTCAGGGACAGAGCTCTGGGTCCCTGAGAGGCTCAGCTGTGAGCCGGGCAATGCTCCTGTTACAAGCTCCTGCTCCCCTGTCAAGTTCCTCCCCTGGCTCCTCAGGAAGGAGAGCATGGAGCCGTTCCAGGATCCCTTCTCCTGGCAAGAACACCCCACAAAACAGTGAAGAAGAAGAAACAGGGAATGAGAATCATTTTAAAGGACATTTAATAGTGAAATATTGACAGAACAGACCAGTGTGAAGTGGTTTGCACTGGAAAATAGACATGAAATAAAAATTACTAAACCATCAATCTCCCAGATCCTCACAGGTCCTCTGCACACTTCCAGAGCTGCATCTCCTTTGCTTTTGTGTCTTCTAATAATTCTATTCCTCCCTCTCCCCCGTTGGGATGCAGTCAGGCAGATGCTGCCTCTGGATTTGGATTTAGGGTCTTTTTTGTCCGGGAATTTTGTAGCCAGAAGTGCCTGCTCAGCACCAAGCACAGACAAATCTCCTAAGGACCTCCAGGATCACCCACTTCCAAACCTGCTGGAGCCTCCCATTGCTCTCCTGGAGGAGCCGCTGCCCGTCGCTGCCCCTGCTCCCCCAGGGCCGTGGCCAAGCTCCCTCCTGTCTGGTGCCACAAAACAGGTCCCAGATTCATTTCCAGAGAGGTGATGGAGGCAGCAGTTGTTCACTCTCCGTGGCACATTTGTCAGCCTGGGATGTGGCTATGAAGATGAACAGCAGAATAACTGCACATTTCCCCTGGGGTGATCGATGAGCTGAGAGCTCCTGAGGCTGAGTGCTGCAGCTCTGGGAAAGCTGGTTTTAAATTGCACGGGTTGTAAGTCACAGCAAATTAACAGATTCTTTTTAAGTACCCAGAACATCTGTTCTCCTCGAGGAGAGACAATCTGTGCTGGGGGAACAAGTGCTGTGTGCTCGGTGTGAGGCACGGGGGTGCTCCTGGGTCAGAGCTGTGCCAGCAGCACTGGGAACACTGCTGGGACTGGGTGAACTGGGGGGAAATGGGTCTGAATGAGTTAATTAGGGGAAATGGGTCTGAATGAGTTAATTAGGGGAAATGGCTTTGAATGAGTTAACTGGGGGAAATGGCCCTGAATGGGTTAACTGGGGAAATGGGTTTGAATGAATTAACTGGGGAAATGTCTCTGAATGAGTTAATTAAGGGAAATGGCCCTGAATGGGTTAACTGGAGGAATGGCTCTGAATGAGTTAATTAGGGGAAATGGCCCTGAATGGGTTAACCGGGGGAAATGTCCCTGAGCTGTGCTGCAGGAGAGCACCCAGGCGTGGATGGTGGAGGTTGGATGTGCCCCAGCAGGAAGGAAGCTCCCAGGTTGCTCACTGAGAGCTCTGTTTGCCCACGGGACACCCACTCCTGGTGCTCTGGCACTGCTGGGCACTGCCCACACGAGGAGGGACCCCCCTATGCAGTGGTACCAGAGCAGAGCAGCCCATTCACCCCCGGATGGCCAAGGGCAGGGGGAACCCGTGAAAAGAGGCAGCTCCAAGGGTGACACTGGCACCAAGGGTCACCTCATCCTCAAGAGTCACCCCGTCCTGTGTAACCATGATATTTTCTGTAAAATCATTTCCTTAGCATTTTTTCTCCTGAGAATCTGAGAGGCCTCAGGAACAAAATGTAAACAATGGTTATCTGCTGCTGTGGAATGCAACAGGTGCAGCTGTGATTGATCTCATGTGGTTGTTTCTAATTAATGGCCAATCACAGTCCGGCTGTCTAGACTGTCTCAGTCACAAGCCTTTGTTATCATTCCTTTTCTATTCTTAGCTAGCCTTCTGATGAAATCCTTTCTTCTTTTAGTATAGTTTTAATATAATATATATCATAAAATAATAAATCAAGCCTTCTGAAACATGGAGTCAACATTCTCGTCTCTTCCCTCATCCTAAGACCCCTGTGAACACCACTACAATCCTGAACCGTCATTGTGGGAGAGATCCCTGGGGCACAAACACGTGGTGGCACTTTTCCAGTTTTCAGAGTGCTGAAGAAGGACAGCAGCTACAAAGGGCACAGCAGAGTTTGTTCCAATCAGGTTTATTTCAATCAGGTGTTTTGCATGAGTTTGTGTGGCTTGGTTACCCTGCTGCCTCTTTAACCTTCAAACAGCTGAACGCTGCTGCATCGATGGATCCTCCTCCATGTTCAATGAGCTGAAAGGAGCTGCTTTTAGTTCTAGATGGGAGGGCAAGATCCATCACTGCCTCTCAAGTTCAAGTCATTCTCTGTTGTAACATCGTAGGATCGTGTGCTGCTCATTCTTTCCAGAGAAATTAATTTTGGCATTTATATTTACCCAATGTCAAAAAATGCAGCTCCTGCAGGATTGGAAGGCTGTTGCCTTCGTCACTTTTTCTTTCCTAATGTGGAAACAGCACCAAGGAGAGCGGTTCGCTCCTGCCCAGCCTCAGCTGCTGAGTGGGAGGTGGGAGTGGGGGAAGTGAAGTTCCTCCTTCAGTCAATGAAGAGCCGAGGGGGCAGGAGGAGCCCATCCCTGGTGACAGAGCCTGGGCCCTCGGGTGGGATGGCCCTCACCGGATCTCAGAGGGCTCCCTGTGCCCCCGCACCCACAGGGAGGGTCAGAGTCCCTCAGGTGGGAGCAAACCTTTAAAGCCATCGGGTCCGAGAGCACTGCCCGGGCACCGCTGCCCCCTGTGCCCAGGTGCTGAATCCACCTGGCTCTGAAATTCCTCCGGGGATAGGGACCCCCTGCCCTGGGCAGTTGTGCCAGGCCATGGTCACCCTCCCAGTAAAGAAATTTTCCCCAATGTCCTCCCTGAACCTCCCCTGGCCGTTCCCTCTGCTCCTGTCCCTGTTCCCTGGAGCACAGCCCGACCCCCGCGGCTGTCCCCTCCTGTCAGGAGCTGTGCAGAGCCACAAGGGCCCCCTGAGCCTCCTTTGCTCCAGGCTGAGCCCCTGCCCAGCTCCCTCAGCCCCTCCTGGGGCTCCAGCCCCTCCCCAGCTCCCTCCAGCCCCTCTCTGGCCTCTGGGTTCCTGCAAAGGGTGCTGGAGGTGCTGCCCATCCCAGCTGCCCCCAGATCCTTCTCCAGCAAAGAGCACAGGGGGCTTTGAAATCACCCTGAGCCCTTTAAGTGGGGGGGACTAGGGCAGGTGGCTGCAGTTTTGACTTTTTAATACCTCTGGATAGCAAGGACTCAGAATTCAGCCATTTCAGATGTAATCCCAAATCTTGGCAAGTGCTTGCATATGTCCAGAATATTCTCTCTCATTTTCTGGTGAATGACATCATTGCTCAGTACTTGAACCAAATTTCCATTTGAATACAGCTCCTGACTATGGGGGAAAAATACAGTATTTTTTTTTTTTTTTTAAATAACACAGAGAGAGAAAAAGAAATTGCAGTTTGGTGAGATCTATAAATTGTTTTTCTTACCTATAAAGATGGAATGTTTTTTTCACTTTGGGAGAAACAGATTGTTCAGTACCAAGACTGATCTGTGCTGCCATTCAATGAATGTTTCATTGCTGTCCCATCGATCCAAATCCACTGGAGTTGAACTTCCCAGGACAATAACTAAGAAACACAAGCCAAAGCAAAACTCAAGGTAAATGAGTTGGTGATTTAAGCTCATTAGTGCAGGCAGATCAAGTAATTAATTGCTCCATGTGAATTTTAGGGTGCTCTCCTACACAGTCAATGCAAACCCTCTCTAAACAGTGGGGAGGCGTGAGGAGCTTTCCTGAATTCCCTTACAGCCTTAAAAGGACAATAAAATTCCCACTGAGAACCTGCTCTGTTCATGAGGCACATTTCAGCACTGATGTGCTGTCAGCTGTCTCTGCAGAGCTCCTCAGGATCCACCCTGAGGGACGCAGGGGATGGCTCAGAGTGAAAAATCTGCTTTGTGACCCTGCCTGGGAGTGCAGGGATGTGGGACTGCCAGAGCTGAGAGGGGTTAACACAACAGGGGCTCACTGGGAATGTTCTCTCCTTTTAAGGCTTGAAGGGAACTTTTGGTTGGGATTCAGAAAAGCTCCTCACATACACCCACTGTTTAGATAACTGCAGTCCCAGTCAACATCTGACCCAGAAAAAGGCACTCCTGTGGAACACTGGGACCTGGAAACCCAGGATGAAAATCCGGGTTCTGCATGAAACAGGGGAGGGGGCAAGGGGAGATTATTACAGGACAACTTTCCCTTAATTTAGTCACTTTTAATGGGGACACACAGCCCCCCCCCCCCCCCCCCCCCCGCTTCCTGCGGATGCCCTCCGTAGCTCTGGGGATGTTCACCTTTCCCAGTTCATGGAACACTGCTGCATCTCCCATCCCCTCCTCGGAGCTGCCCGGCAAGGTGGAGCTGACCCGGGTCAGGGCAGGAGGGTCCAGCTGGGAGCGAAGCACAGCGAGAGGTTCTGCGGAGGGAGAACGGGAGGTGTTCTCCTGAAGGAACGGGAGATTTCTCCTGCGGGAACGAGAGATTTCCCCTGAGGGAACGGGAGATTTCTCCTGAGAGAACGGGAGGTGTTCTCCTGAGGGAACGGGAGGTTTCTCCTGAGGGAACGGGAGAACGGGAGGTGTTCTCCTGCGGGAACGGGAGATTTCCCCTGAGGGAACGGGAGATTTCTCCTGAGGGAACGGGAGATTTCTTCCGAGGGAACGGGAGATTTCTCCTGAGGGAACAGGAGATTTCTCCTGCGGGAACGAGAGATTTCCCCTGAGGGAACGGGGGGAGGTGTTCTCCTGAGGGAACGGGAGAACGGGAGGTGTTCTCCTGCGGGAACGAGAGGTGTTCTCCTGCGGGAACGGGAGATTTCTCCTGCGGGAACGGGAGGTGTTCTCCCGAGGGAACAGGTGATTTCTCCTGCGGGAACGAGAGATTTCCGCTGAGGGAACGGGAGGTGTTCTCCTGAGGGAACGAGAAGTGTTCTTCTGAGGGAACGGGAGATTTCTCCTGAGGGAACAGGAGGTGTTTTGCTGCAGGAACGGGAGATTTCACTTGAGGGAACGGGAGGTGGTGCCAGTGTGAGGCCTCCCCCCGGGCAGCAGGGCTGAGAAGGCCGCTCCCTGCTCGGCTTCTCCGCACGGGCAGCACCGAACTGGGCCCGCCACAGCCTGGAAATGGGGCCAGAGCGGCTCCTTCGTCTCGAGGGGACAGGAGGCAGCGCTGGAACAGGGATTTAACCACGAGATGGCACCAGGCAGCTGCCAGAGCCGGCGGGGACGGGGGACAGCAGGGACGGGAGGGACAGCAGGGACAGCGGGCAGCAGTTCCCTGGCGGGCTGTGGGCAGGAGCTGTTCACTGGCTGCAGAAGTGTGTTTTGTGTGTTTTGAGCACACCAATCTGGGCTAGCGATGCTGAAGGTCCCCGAGCTGTGCTGGCCACAGGATCAGCTTTAGAGGCCATCCCGGAGCAGACTCGGCCTGTCACAGCCCGTGTCACCCCGGGCCGCCCGGAGGGTCCCACAGAGGCTGCTGGAGCACAGAAACATCCGAGATGAGAGGCATCACCTCGGTCCAGGCAGGGGGGAATAATTTCTCACTGTCATCTCCAAACCACTGTGGTTTTCAGCCCCGGGTTTTGAGCTCCTGGATCCTGTTTTGGCTGCAGGATAAAAGCCACCTTCACAAAAATATTGAAAGGTTTAGAATGCTCCCCCTGCTGAGGGAGAGAGACTCTTGAGCCCCAAGAGTCTCTGAGGCTGTAACTCAGCAGCAAATCCTTGCCTCGGGCAGGGCCAGCCAGGGCAGGGAGCCAGAGCAGCGACACTCCTGAGCAAAATGCAGTTTTTTGGGGAGGTGAAGGGAAGCCCCCAGCTCCAGACTGGGTTGCTTTTCCCCATTGCTGGGCCTGATTCCTGGTGTTCCCTGGAGCAATGTGAAGTTTGCCCCGCTGGGGTCTGTCCCTGCTCGGTTCTGGGATCCTCCTGTTCTACCTCAGCTGAGCACTGACCTGATCAAACAGGGACAGGCAGCACCTGGGCCTCAGCCATGGCAGTGCACAGCTCTGCTGCAGCCAGCTGTGCTCCTGCCACATCTGGATGGCTGCCTCAGCCTTCCCTCAGCTCCTCCTGAGGGGCTGCACTGTGCTAGGGGCACAGGAGCTCCTGGGGGCTGCTCACAGCTGTGGCCAAGGCCAGGTTGTCCCTTCCACGTTTCAGGTGATGCACATTGGCATTCAGAGCTCATTCCCTGTGAGCTCGGATTGTTGCAGTAGCTGCTGTCACTTGCAGCTCATGCAGTGAGAAATGAGGGACACAAAACTGGGAGCTGAGCTCAGCACACATTTCCAGGCAGCCACCCTGGTGACAAGTGACACCGTGTGAGCTCTCCCTCTAAAACCACTTCCCTTGATTGGAGTGCTCTGGGCCAAGAAAAGGAGCCCCTGGAAACCTTCCCAGCCTTCAAGCCTAGGAAGGATTATTTGAGAAATGAGCAGTGCTACCCCAGTGCCTGGAGATCCCTCAGCCCTTCTGGAAGGTTCTCCCACATCTGCAGGCAGCAGTGGGGGCACCAGGGGTCACCTCCTCACTCTGAAGCATTTCCCTGAGTCTGACCCAGCCCTGCAGCTGAGCTGAGTTTCAGGACAAAGGGGGAAGGCAGGGAAAGTGTTCCTGTGTGTGGGAGGTGCTGTGGGCTCAGCAGGAGCAGTGGGAGCACAGAGGAGCAGCCCGGGGGTCCCAGCCATGTGTCCCAGGGGCAGCCCTGCCAGTTCAAGGTGCTTTGACTCCAACAAGGTCCCACCTCTGGAGCTTCCCTTCATAAATGAGCCTGGAGCTCTTCTACCTTGAAGATGGGAAGCCTGTGGCCAGACCCTTGCTGGGCTGCCCAAAAACTTCACCCAGGACTGCTGAGTGCTGCTCTTGCCTCCAGCCTTTGCAGCCTGGAGCCACCAGAGCCGCAGATTGGTCTTTGCTCTGGCTTGTGCACCATATCTGATGTCTCTCCACTTGGGAGGACAGTATTCTGCCCTAGGAAATACTGAGAAATGTTGCAGGTGAGTATCAGAGCACAAACAGCCAGATTTTTTTTCATTTTAATTTTTATTAATAATTTTCCCATTTAATTAGTTTATTTCTTTTATGGAAAACAAGTAGCACTGGTAGTGAGTAAATCACAGGGGACCTTAAGAGCCCCAGGGCCCCCAGGCAGTTCTGGGCACTTGTGGGAACACAGAGTCTGTGAGCCCCTGCAGAAGGAGCCCTGCACTGCTCTGAGTGCCTGTCAGGAGAGCCCTGGCTGTTAACTGGTGCTTGGAAAGAGATCTGAGCCTTCCTCCACTTGTTCCTTGCCTGCATCTGCTCTGTTCCACCAGAAAATTCATGCTAGGGATAATTAGGATTAATGTTAGATCCTTTTGTAGGCAGGATCGAGGGGAATAAAAAAGCAAGGCCTGTGGAGAACAATAATAATTTCTATTAGATGAGTTGATACAGCTGGAAAAAAGTGGATGAGCTTTCAGGTATAATAGCCCTCCTTCAAGAATAATTAGGAATGTAATTGGGAACAGCAGAAAAACATAGAATCCTGAAATAGCTGGGGTTGGGAAGGAGTTTTAAAGCCCATCTAGTCCAACCCTCCTGCCACGAGCAGGAGCATCTCCAGCTGAACCAGGCTGCTCAGAGCCACGTCCCATCTGACCTGCACTGCTGCTCCCTGCAAGGGGGGCTGATGGTGACCCCCTCACCCTGCAGGGAGCAGAGAGGGGACACAAAGGGCAAGGGGGGATCAGAATGCAGGAGTGGCACAAGCAGAGCAGACCTGAAGTGCTGACATCCACAGGAGGTGACTTTACCCACCCATTGCTGGTTCCTAAACCTCTCCCTGGCCATGCTGCATCTCAGTCTAACACTTTCCTTTTAAGTTCATATCTGACCCCTTTTCCAAGTGGGATGGAATTTATGAGTGAGCAGAGCTCAGTCAGGCAGGAGGGAAGACACAATGGGAGACAAGGGGAGCCCTGAGGTGCTGCTGCATAAACCCAGCAGCAGCAGCAGCAGCAGCTTCCATGGCATGGAGACCAAGAATTGGTTGTCAGAATCTCTGTGAGCACTCATCCTTTTTGTTCAGCCCTTTTCCCTGAGGTATCTTCAACATCCTTCTCCTAGGATGTTTAAAATATCTTGCACACCTCTTGTACAGTTACAGGGGCAAGCAGGAGGGCCAGGGCACCCCCTGGGGATGCACCCCCAGCAGCAGGGAAGCATCAAAGGTTGTTCAGGGCATGACAGGGGGATGTGTGGACACCTCTGCTCCCCAGAGCTGAGCTGGGGCAGGGAACAGGACTCAGGGAGCCCTGGGGGTGTGAAGGCTGCCCAGCAGCCCTGGGGCTGAGACAGGCACACACAGGTGGGGGTAACGGGCCAGGACAGGGGGCTGAGGGTACCCCAGGGTGACAGCAGCACCAGGACCCTGCTGGACAAGGCAGGAGCTCCCAAGACACGCAGGGATGTGGCTTTGCCCTGTGTGCCCCCAGGATGGGGAATGTTGGGATGAAGCTCATCCCAGGCAAGTGGGAAAAATCAGGGGCAATGCAGAGATTTCCTTCTCATTCCAAGCTCCCCAGGAGGGCTGGGCAATGACCTGCAGGGGACTGTCCCAAGGCAGCTGGGACATGGAAAGGAGGAGGCTGGGACATAAATGTTTCTGTAAATTCTGTGAACTGAGAACAACAAGGTGTTGGTGAGGTAGCTGTGGCTCCTGCAGCTTCTCTCTGTGTGTCTGCTTTTGAGAGACACTGAGAGTCTTTAGAGCAGCACACAGCAACCTCAGCATCACAAAAGCATCTGTCTGAGTTGGGAATGGTGCCTTTGGAGACACATGGCCATCACCTTGCAGCAGGTACAAACCCCCAGCTGCAGAAAGCTTCTGAGTGAGCAGATCTGAGCCCCTGAGGCTGGAATGCTCCATCCCCCAGGTCTGACACACAGGAGCAGTGGTTGTGAGAGAGGATTCACCTTCATTTCAAAATGTTGAAAACATTTTGAATCTCTAGAAAAGCAAGGAAAGCAGAAATGTCTTTCGCTGATATTAGAAATCCTTCAAATGTCTGGGGTTTTCCAGCACATCTCTGCATTAGGTCAGGGCTGGGGCTTGACCTGGGGACTGAAATGGGAAGTGAAGAGCAATTCCCAGGATGGCACGAGGAGGATGGAGCCTTGAAGGACCGGGTTGCTCGACACAAAGACCACAATATGGAAAAGACGTTATACTAGAGAGAGCATCCAAAGGGGGCCTTGAGGGTGGGGAAGGGGCAGAAGAGAAGCCTGATGAGGGAGGAGTGGCTGAGGTCACTTGGTTTGTTCAGCCAAGGAGAAGGGGAGACTGAGGTCAGACCTCACTGGGATCTTCACCATCCTCACAAGGAGCAGAGCAGGGGCATCTCCAGTCTCTGCTCCCTGTGACAGGGACAGGAGCTAGGGCATGGCTGGGGCTGGGCCAGGGCAGCTCAGGCTGGAGCTCAGGGCAAGGCTGGGGGATCCTGGTGGGTCCTTCCAGCTCAGGGGATTCTGTGATTCCCTGATCCATGGCACTTTACCCCAGGCAGCCCCAGCTCTGTGTTTGCCTCTTTGGAAGCCCCTATGAGACTGTGCTTTCCACAAGGGCTGACTTGTAAGCACATTGCAGGAACCTTCAGGGAAGGAGATGAAATTAAAGCAGTGTTCTCTCCAAAACCAGTGCTGCCTCATCATGTTTTACTTGGGCTTTTTTAGGCCGGTTTCATAATACAACTTGTGTAATCAATCTTTCTTTCTGTCCTCAGCAACGAGATTTTGGTGTCCTATCAAGCATCAGTCACACAGGACAGGAGAGCACAGCTCTCTGGGGGCGGGTTTGTCACCATTTTCCTGTGGTTTGGGTGGTTTTGAGCTGTCACCACCACTGGTCTGTTCTGGTGCTGCTGGAGCCCAGCCAGGCTCCCCCCTCCTGGGCTGAGGGACCCAGTGCAGCACCGAGTCTGCTGCTCCTGCCCCTGAGTGCCACATTGTCACCAGGGCCCAGCCTGGCCTTGGGCTCTCCTCCTCAGCTCCCCCCAAGGCTGTGCACATCTCACTGGTCACCTTTGATGTCTTTGAAAGCCACATCTGGCAGACTGGAAAGCCACTCTCAGTTTCCTGTCCCCCTAAGGACAGGAGGATTCACGGAGGGCTGCACAGACTGGAGAGCCCCTGGAGCTGTGCAAAGACAGGAACATCTCCCAGCAGCAGAGTGAGGGGCTGAGCACTGAGGTACCCCAGGCATCACTCTCTGCAAGGGGACAGAGCCACGTGTGGCTGGGCCAGGGCAGGGCTGGGACACCAGGGATGCTCTGTGGTGGCTCCTGTGAGGGCACAGGAGGCTGGGGCACGCAGCCAAAGGAGATGTCTGCTGCCTCCCCCCAAGGGTGGGTCTCAGATGGGAACTCCTGTGTGTTTGTGCACCCATCACTGTGAAAACAATGTCCTGCTTTTGTCTCTGGAAGGGTTGCAAGTTCCAGAGCACCTCAATTGTCATTGACCCTTTTCCTTCCCCCATTTCAGCCTCACTGCAGCTCCAAGAGGTTGGAAATGCCCAGAGATCTCTCTCTCCCCTTGACTGGGCACAGCCATGGCACCTCTGCCCAACAGTGGTGCCTGTCACCACCTGGGCTCTGCTGGGGACAGACAGACACCTGAAGAGGCTCCTCTGGCCCCTTTCCTGGGGAGTTTGGCCCCTCCAGCCCCTCCAAAGAGGGGATGGTTTCTGCACAGGCACCAACCACCACTCCTTGGAGCGGGCAGGATGGAGACTGCTGCTGTGCCCCAGGGTCCCCAGAGAGTCCCTGGAGAGGGAGGTGACACTGCTGGTGTCAGCCCTGCTGTGGGAGGCAGACAGCCCCATCCCATGGGGAGCTTTCCCAGGAACACCCTGAGTGTGGTGGGGACACCAAGCGCTGCAGGGGGCTGATGTTCCCCACGTGCTCCATCTCCATCCCCTGGCCCAGGCTCCAGCCTCTCTGAGGAGAAGAAGGGCAGGAGATCCCCAGGCAGTGACCAGGTGTCTGAGGTGCTTTCCAGCCCTGCTGCGTGGCACTCCCAGGGGACTGGAGTCCCTGAGGACAAACTGTCCAATCTCCTGGGACACGATGTGCAGGAAGCTGAAGCTGAGCTTCTGGCTGGTTTTCCAGCAGAAAATTGGAATGTTATCAAAATGAAAATTTCCTTACAGTGCATTTCAAACATGCAGATCCTGGTTTTCCCTCAGAAAGTGTTCGCAGTTGAACTTCCCACCCCTCCTACAGCACATCTGACTGTGTTCCTGCACCTTCAGCTCCCTCTGGTTGCACAGGAGCTGCTCTGGGCTTTCTCACCATCTCTGCCTCCAGCCACTGATGTTCCATGTCCCATCCTCTTACCTCTGCCCCCAGATCCCCCTGCCTGCCCAGGAACCCCTCAGTGTTCCAGGCTGACTGCTTGCCCCTTGTTTATCTCCCCATCCCTGGTGTGCCCAGCTCCTGGGGGAAGGCAGAGCTCTGCTGGGTGCTGGGAATATCTCTGCACAGGGGACACACCTCCATTCTCATCACCAGCTGGAGGGTGGTGCTGCAGCTCCTGTCTGTGACAGGGGGGGCTCCAGATGTGCCAAACACTGCTCGGGAGGGTGGCAAAGGCCTTGGGGGCCCGGAGCTCCTTCCTGTGGCCACAGCTGGGCAGGGAGCTGTGCTGCCTGGGGACTACAGCAGCCACTCTGAGCTGCAGGCTGGGCTGGCTCAGTCCCTCTCAGCTGGGAAAGCGTTCAGGACGAGCACAGGGACTGAGGGACTGCAGTCCATCCTGGATGTTGTCTGGAAAAGAACTGGAGACAGGGCTTGAACGCACAAAAGCAACCAAGGGGCTGTTCAGACACTCCCCCCTTGGTTTCCACCCCATTGCTCCTTGCAGCTCTTCCACCACAGGAGCAGAGCCCTCGGGCACCTTCCCCTCAGATTCCAGTCACTGCCTGTCTGTCTGTGGCTGATCCTGTGACAAGGACATCCTGCTGTGTCCCAGCTGCTCACACAAACCACAGCCCCAGAGCACTGGCAGCGAGGACACACTGTGCCAGCCTCCAGCAGGGTTGTGAGGATCTGCTGGGGCCCTGCACCCCCTCCCTTGTCCCCTGTCCCTGCCTAGACCTCAGGCTGAGCTTTGGTGCTGTTCTCTG
The DNA here is from genome assembly GCF_027579445.1 of Ammospiza nelsoni. Taxonomy (NCBI): domain Eukaryota; kingdom Metazoa; phylum Chordata; class Aves; order Passeriformes; family Passerellidae; genus Ammospiza; species Ammospiza nelsoni. Next base: position 1,431,648 of record NC_080652.1, on the reverse strand, counting down.
TCCCTGTCCTGGAAGGCAGCAGGCTCCAACTGCATCCAATCTCCCCTCTGCTGGAGCAGCTCATGGGGAGTTTTTCCTGCAAATATTCTGAAGGGTGGTTTCTCACATTTTTCAGCCTCTTTGTAAAGAATGTGACACCCAGATCTGCAGGCAGCCTTCCTGTGCAGGGTTCCCCAGTGCTGCCTTGCAGAGGCTCAAGTTGTTGCCAGCTGCTGCTCTGACTCCTCAGGGTGAATTCAAGGACAACAATGCCACCTTTTTGTTTCGCAATTCGTGATCTCTGACCCCCAGGTCAGTATTAGAGACCAAAATTACAGTCCATGTCTCCACTGGATCTGCAGTCCTGTCTGAAGAGCAGGACCAAAAATTCTTGCTTCTGCTTTCATGGCTCTGCTCTGGCTGTCCTAAAATACATTCCAGTTCTGTGCTTATCAAAGAACCCAAGTGATTTGGCATCATTATTTGCTGTCTCACAGATTTTATCACCAATGATTGCTTCCAGAGCAAAGGCAGGAATACTGAAGTGGCAACTGCATTGCAAATCCTTTCATCCCTGTAGGAACACCCACATCCCATGGCAGCTCTTCTGTACCAGGCCTGGAGCCTTGCCATGGGCACTCTGCGTGCGCTTTGCTCCATTTTACACCTCAGATTAACCTTGCAGCTGGACACAGGAGCCATTTCCACAGCCTGGGTTGCAGCTACTCCTCTCAACTCCATTTCTGCTTTCTCAAAAGAAGAATGGTCTGGTAGCTCCACAAGGAGTGGCACAAATTGCATATTCCTAATACTTTATTTTGTCTTCTATGAAATTCCCCATTGCCTTTTCTACCACCGGGACTGATGCCTTACCCCGAGGCAGGTGAAGTTTCCAGCTGGGTTCAGCACTGCTCCTCTGAGGTCTCCAGGTTTTACAGTGAGTCACTCTGGCCATGGGAGGAATTTCAGCACCCACTGGTGAGGGGACACCTCACCCACAGCCCTCCCATGCTCCTGTCCAACCCCTGCATCCAGGAGATGCCACATGAAGAGCAGCATCACACTGCAGTAATTGCTAACAGCCAACCCAGGTCAGTTCCTGCCCTCAGCCATGGCCAAGGAGGAGGCCACGAGGTGCCAGGAGCAGTGACAGGGAAAGGAGAGAGCAGCCCTGGCTGCCAGGAGCAGTTGGTGGAGGTGGCTCCTACCTGGGAAAGCCCTGCACACTCCTCTGCCTTCAGAGCATCAAAGAGCCCAAGGACACAGCAAGGGGGAGACTCATGTGGTGACAACATCTGTGCTGGCTGTGCCTGGCTGGGGGCATTGTCACCCGGGCTGCTCCTGTTGCCAGCACAGCCATGGGGGCAGGACCTGAGAGGGAAGCAGGCTTTTCTCAGGTCTCCACAACTGTGCCAGAAACAAGAGTCTCTGGAGACAAAAAATGAATGGAGGCACAGAGAGAAGAGCCTGCCAGCATGGTAGGCTCCATCCTAAGCATGGCCATCCCACACTCCTGGGCAGCACAAGAAGGACTCAATAGCTGCACTCCTTTTCCCTGCAGGGAACTCCAGGTAATGAGAGGGAAAGAGCTCTTGCACTCTGAATAACGTTTCAGAGCCTGCCTTTTTCCTTTGTATTCTCTGCCAAGCCACCTGCTGTGGCCAGGTCTTGACTTTGTTATTCTACTGCCATCACACCCACCAGCATCCAGGTCTGTACAGCGCACTCCAGAACAGTTTCTTCCCACACAACCCACTGCAGGTGCACCTGGTAGCAGAGGAAGGAATGAAGTCAGCTCTGTGCACACTGAGAGTAGGGATGCGACCCTCTTTGGCTTTCACCCTCTGTCCCTTCAAGACAAACCCACACCATGTGAATCCAGCCAGGCCCTCAGCTCCATGCGTGGAGGAGTGTCAGTGACATGGGGACACTGAAAAGGGTTAAGCTTTCCTGGAAGTCTGTTCCAGGAGCACAGCAGGGTTGGTGTGGAGCTCCATGCCAAGCACTGCAAGAGTTAAGGCGAGGTGGGGCCATTTTCCTTCTCTCAGGGAGCGCATCACGACCTCCATGGCTTTCATTGCCTCCACAGGCCATGGTCTTCAGCTTCCTGAGAGGGTCTCATGGCTGGAAGAGGCTGCAGAGCCCCGAGCCCGGCACACTGAGCCTTGCAGCGTTACACAACGGCCATTTTGCTCCTGCAGCTCCTTCCGAGTGCATGTGGGCAATGTGGGACACAGGCAAAATGGTTTCCATGGCAACTCACACTTCAGAAATGCCAGTGAGAAAATTTGCGTTGGGGGAAAATATTCTGCTTCAACTCACGTTGCAAAGGAAGGACAGAGGTGGGCTGCAGCAGCACCCCAGAAATGGTGGTGTAAAAATATCCCTGGTGGTTTTGGTTGTGCAGTGCTCGGTCTATTCCCTGCCCGGGCCGGCTGTGCCATTTGCCCCATGCAGTGACAAAGCAACACCCTCTCACTACCTGAAACATGTTGTTTTTTTCCAAAAAAGCTGAAGTGGCAGATCTGGGGAGCAATGTGCTGTTCTGGCCACCTCACCCCTGTGGCCCTGGAACGGGACAGACACAGTCCAGGAGTGAAACTCAGTCTCTTTCTGCCATGGAGCTGGACTGCCCTCCAGATGTTGGCCACTGGCTGTTGTGCCTCCATTTCCTTAAGGGAGGCTAATGGTAGCCCAACAACAGGTAGATGATGAGAACCCCAAGAAATCTCCTCAGCAGAGAAATCTTAAGGTTATATCCCAGAGTAATTTGGTGAATTTAATGGAGGGAAATGGCTGGTTGCCCTGTGAGCTAATGTCTGGAAGAGTGGTGGCTCTGTCTGGAGGGACAGAGTGAAGCCAAGGAACCAGGCTGAGCGTCAGCTGAACATCTATGCCCAGGAGCTGTGCTGGTCAAGGGAGGGTTCCCCAGCACTGGAGTGCACACAGACCATGACAGAGTCCATGTCACACAGAGCTGTGCCCAGGCAGAGCTGCGGAAGCGTGCTATTCAGAGGTGCTGCATAACTGGCAATATTGGTGTGGAGAACAAACCCACGGACCGTGTCTTACCCCCAGTCCCTGGTTTGCCGAATGCCCGGTGCGTCCCTGCCTCCCGAGGCACCGGGGATGCCTTGATCCCAAAAGGGCACTGCAGGTGAAAAGGGCGGAGCGGGACCCCGGAGCTCAGCCCCGCACCCCCTGCACAAGCGACTCTCGCAGGAGCTGCGGGACGTACCCGCACCCCGCACCCGCACGGGGCCAGCGGGACCCGCGCCCTGCCAGCGGTGCCACCGACCCCGCAGCGACCCCGCACACCGCGCTGGAGGGGAGGGAAGGGGAGGGGAGGGGGGCTCTGCCGCAGCGCCCGGGGCGGGCGGGGGTCCCGGGGGCGGGCCGGGGCGGGCGCTGCGGCAGCGCGGGGCGGGCGGGGCGGGGCGCAGAGGCGGCGGCGGCGGCGGCGCGGGCGCTTCAGCACCGGGGAGAGCGCCCGGCAGCGCCCGCAGCGCCCGCAGCGCCCGCGCCGGGCACGGCCCGGGGGCCGAGCCCGATGGGGCCGCGCTGAGCCGGGCGGGCGGCCCGCGGGGCGGGCGGGCGGGCAGGGGGCGCGGGGGGCCCGGCGGGCTCCGGGCCGCCCGTGGATGAGCACCATGCGGCTGCTGCTGCTCGCCCTCCTCTTCTCCTCGTCCTTCGCCCGCGCCGGCTGCGACCCGAAGATCGTCAATATCGGCGCGGTGCTGAGCACCAAGAAGCACGAGCAGATCTTCCGCGAGGCGGTGAACCAGGCCAACAAGCGGCACGGCACCTGGAAGCTCCAGCTCAACGCCACCTCCGTCACCCACAAGCCCAACGCCATCCAGATGGCCCTGTCCGTCTGCGAGGACCTCATCTCCAGCCAGGTACCCCGGGACGGCGACCCCCTCCCCGCCCCGGCCCCGGCGGGACCCAAGCCGCCACCCCCGCGGCCACCCTGCCCCGGCCCCGCCGTGCCCCCGGGGCCGAGTCGAGCCGTGCCGAGCCGTGCGGGGTCTGCCCGGGCCCGGGGCGCGCTGCCCGCATTGCAGCCTTTATGTAAGCGCGGCCGGCTGAGCGCTCCCCGCACCCCCGGGCACACTCGGGCTCCCCCACACAGCCCGGGCACACTCGGGCACCCACAGACACCCTGGGGCACACCCTGGCACCCACACACAGCTCGGGCACACACGGGCACCCACATACACCCTGGGGCACACCCGGGCACCCACAGACACCCTGGGACACACCTGGGCACCGGCACAGCACATACAGGCTTGCACACACTGCCCAGGGCACGCAGGGCCACCTGCAGTGCCCACCTGGGTCACACATGGGCTCACACACCCAGCTCAGAGCATGCACAAACTCACACACACCCCCCCCAGGGTGCACATTGGCATCACACGCCCCCGGGCACACACAAGCTCACACCAGCACTCTGGGGCACACAGGGGCACCCCCACAGCCCTGGGGCGCATGCAGGCACACACACACACCCCTCAGGGCACACAGGGATCACACACGCACTCTGGGGTGCACACAAGCACCCACACGCACACCAGGGCACACATGGGCTCACACACGAACCCCAAGCAGGCACAGACTCACACATGAAGCCTGAGCACATATAAACCGACACAGAGACAGCCCTTGAGCACACACAGGCTCACACCCAGGGCACACACAGGATCACACATAGCCCCTGGGCACACACAGACTCATACATGGAGCTCAGGCACACATAGACTCACACATGAAGCCTGAGCACATATAAACGAGCACAGACACAGCCCTTGAGCACGCACAGGTTTGCACATGAAGCTCAGGCTCACACAGGCTCACACACACACCCAGAGCACACACAGATTCACACACACACCCAGGGCACACACAGACTGGTACATCCAGGGCACACACAGGTTCACACATGAAGCTCAGGCTCACACAGACTCACACACAAAGCCCAGGCATGCACAGATTCACACATACCAGGGCACACACAGGCTCACACACGCAGCCCCTGGGCACACACAGGCTCACACACATGCACACACCCTTGGGCACACACAGGCTCACACACACAGGCTCACACTCTGGGTACACACAGCTCCCCATGCCCTGAGTTGTGCACATACATGCCCACCCAAAGCTGTGCTTGCACACAGCAATGTGGACACACACCTACACCACACATGGGCACCACGGGCACACACAGAGCCAGGTGTGAGCACACACGGGCACCCCCAAACTGGGGGGACATATGGGCACAGGGAACACCCTGTGTGCCCACAGATTGTGCCCTCACACACATGTGGGAATGCCCACGGGTTGCACTGCATGTGCACATATTCCATACACACACAGATTCCATGCACACACACAGATTCCATGCACACACATACGCACACACCATGTGCACACACACACCATGTGCACACACACATTCCACGCACACACATTCCATGTGCACACACACCATGTGCACACACACATTCCATGTGCACACATTCCATGTACACACACACACACACACACACTCTATGTGCACATACACGCCATGTGCACACTGCACTGCTGTGCAAACATGGGCTCACACACAACACGTCTGCACTTGTGCCAGCATGCACAGCTGCTGTGACACACGAACACATACATCTGCGTGAGGGACCTGGCACACCCAATGCCACACGCACACCCGGGACATGGGCACACACGGCTGGGGGTGCAGACACACAGGCATGGCACGCACAGACACACAGACACACAGACCCAGGGCGCACACGCACATGCACACAGACTCCGTGTGTGCTGTGTGTGGCTGTGCACAGAGCACAGAACGCTCCTCGCTCCTGTGCCTCGGGTGACTCTCAGCGCACCCTTGGGTGCAGCCCGAGCCCCCGGTGCCGGCGGGTGCAGCCCTGGCCCGGCCTGTCCAGCTCCCCTGCCCTGGGTGCAGAGCCCGGCGAACCCCCAGGCCGTCAGTCGGGGCCATCGGGGGACGGGCGGGTACAGACACCCCCTCCAACGCCCCCCGCAGCCGCGGAAGGTCCGCGTGGGCCCGCGCAGATGGCACCGCGCCCCCGGACCGCACGAACGGAGCCTGAGCCGCCCAGGGCGCGGGGAAACGCGTGTGGCACACACGGCCGGCAGGGCAGGGGCTGCCAGCGCGGGGCAGAGCTGGCCCTTTGCGGCTCAGCCTCCGCCGTGGCGGTGCAGGGTGGCCGGGACAGCCCTGGGGAGGTGGCCGGGCCGGCAGCGCGGGCTCTCGCCGCTGTGCCCTGGCACGGGGGAGGCCGAGGCTCCATTCAGCGCTGCCGGCCGATGGATGCCCGTGGCCGTGTCCCCTCCCCGCCTTGTCCCCGCGCAGCGTGGGGACGGGCACAGCCGTGCGGAGGCAGTGCGGCCGGGGCTGCCGGGGGCGCTGGGCTCGGGGTGCCCGCTCTGTCCGACAGCCGGGGCTGTCCCGGCCGCTGTGCCCCGCTCGGTCCCCGCTCAGTCCCCGCTCGCTGGCGCCGTGCCCGAGCGGGGGCTGCGGGGCGCAGGAGGGGCTGGCAGCCCGCGCACCCAAAATGGCTCCTGCCGGTGCTGCGGTGCGCCACGGCACAAACCGAGCCCCGCACGGCCCCGCCGCTGCCCCGAGCCCGCTCCTGCCCCAGCGCCCTGCTGGGTGAGGGTCCTCACCCCCTGTGTCACACCGGGCACCTCTGCCCAGGGCATCCCCTCCTCCTGCATCCCCAGGAGCTCCCCAACCTTTTCTCTAGCAATTTCTCCCTACTCCCATCCAGGGTCTCCGGCTGGCCCAGCTCCCTCTGCACACTCAATTTTCTCCCTCCCAATGCCAAGCAGGATGCTCCCTCTTCCCGCAGACCCCCGGGGCCCTTCCTCAGGCAGGCTCCATCCTCCTCTCCTGTCCTGCCAATCTGTCCCTCCAGCCCGGGCGCTGGGCACATCCTGGGGCTTGGGCAGATGCTTGGAGAAGGAAGAGTTATTTCCTCCAGGCATCAAAGCCCTTGCACTGATTCGCCCTTGCTGGAGATCTGTCACCAGCTGGGGACAGTCCTTGTGCTGCGAAAGGGCATTGGTGTAATAAAGGATCCCCAGGGAGTACCCAGCTCCCTCCTCTCCCTTTGACACATAGTAGGATCCTGCTGGAGACCAAAATCCCAGCCCTGCTGTAACAGCGGAATTTTGCCGAGATCCTCCTCTCGCATTTTGGTATAGCCCAGCTCCCGGCTCCTGCCCCCGCCCTCCGGGCTCTGCCATTCCCTGTGCCCAGGGCCAGATGGCAGATTCTCTCCAGGGCTCCGTGCTCCCGCTCCCGCCACAGTCCCAGCTGACCACTTTGTTCCTAATGGTCCTCAGAGGGGAATTACGACCGAGTATTAAATGTGTGGTTAAAGAAATCGCATTACACAGTGTGACTGGAAGGGAGATGCTTCCCTTTAATCCGTGGCAGTTATTAGTTTAGCGAGCGGAGCGCCTGGGCACGGCATTCCATGAGGACGGAACCCTGAGCAGAGCCATCCCCCCCAGCCGTGGCACAGCACCCCTGCTCCCGGCACAGCCCTTTCTTCCCCATTCCGAGCCATTGCAGTGCCATTGTCATGTTAACGTGGGGCTGTTTAGCATTGCAGAAAAGAAAAGGGGAAAAAATCACGCTCGATGGCCGTGGCGCTCCCGTGAAATAATGTTTGTGTCGTGTATCCTGTCCTACAGGTCTATGCAATATTAGTTAGTCACCCTCCTGCTCCCAACGATCACCTAACACCAACACCTGTATCATACACAGCTGGCTTCTACAGGATCCCTGTCATTGGTCTGACAACACGCATGTCTATATACTCTGATAAGGTAACTGATGCATGCTTCTGGTACCTCATACGTGTGCTGTGAATCAGGAGTGCCCGCCAGGAGGGCTCATGGTGTCTGCACTCTCTGTGTCTGTCTGTCCACCCTCTCCAGCCCAGCCTGCAGACCCCTCTCTTCCTCTCTCTCTCCCCCTGCATTCCAGGGTTCATCATTTTTTTGCAGCTGCCAGTGCTGACCTACATAGCCCGGGATGATTTCTGCAGCGCTGCTGTGCCAGGCTGCCGGGCTCGCTGCTCTCCAGCCAGGGCAGAGGCACAGGCTGGCTCCTGCCCTGGCTCTGCTGCCAGCCAGGGGCTCTGGGGGGGCCTGGGAGGGGCAGAGGGTCCTGTCAGAGCCTGCACATTGGGCAGGATCTCTCTGGGGCTGGGAGGTTGTTTGGTTGCATTCACTTCTCTGGGTTTGTGGGATACTGGTAGGGGAGATAACAGAATATCCTGAGGCTTCACATGGCATTCAATCTGGTCAGCACTCAAGACAGAGGCTCAGATTCCAGTGTCTCAGCTGTCCCTGTGGGAACTCAGAGACTTCCAGGCTGGATGAGGTCCTGGGCAATGAGGTGGTGCCCTCACCCTCAGCTCACAGCCCGTTTGGCAAACACCTAAAGCCTTAGGAAAGGCAAAGGATGAGCTGAGCAGAGCCAGGCCTTCCAAATGCCATTGCAGGATTTCATCCAGCACACGAGCTCAGTGGGTGAGATCAAGCTTGCTTCGAAGCACGAATCAGCCTTTGCTTGGAAAATGTGAATATTCACAAATGTAAATGTTCAGTGCAAAAATAGTCACTCCACCTACGTGGTAAATAAAGTCAAATTTCAGGAGGAGGAGCAGCAGCTCCCAGAGAGGCACCAGCAGCACTGCTTGGCTGGAGCAGCAGCAGATTTTGGCATCTCCCAGCAGGGAAGCCATGGCAGGGTGGTCAGCAAGCCAGGATGGTGATGGTGGCTGGCAGGGCTGGGGCTCTGCACACCCTGCCAGGGTCCCACCAGGCGTGGGTAGATGGATAGGGATGGCAGAAGGGCTGGCAGAGCAGGCAGGAAGCGTTCAGGGGGGATTTGCTTCTTGCTACTCCGGAGAGGAGATAGATCTGACAGGAATGTCACTGGGAGGGTCCTTGTCACAGGGCCCACCATGGCAGCAAGAGGGGACCCTGCACCTCCTCTGTGCTCCATCTCTGCAGGGCTGTGCCCAGTAAAGCAGCCCTGCCCACCTGTGCTGGCCTGGAGTGCTCACCCCCCGGGCTGACCCTGTCCTCTCCTTCTGCCACTTCTGTCCTTTTTAAAACCCATTTTCTGCAGAGCAGCCCCACAACCCCCACCTGGCTCCCTTCAGGGCTGGGGGAGACACCCACAGTGGTGACCCAGTGCTGGCAGGGAGATGCTCTCCAGGGAATATCTGGGGTGTTGAGCAGGTTCAGGGGTGCAGCTGCCTGGCAGAGGCTGGGCAGGGAGCCCAGGCTGCCCACCCCACACCCTCAGGGAGCTCTTGCCTGGCTGGCATCGTGCTCAGCTCCTGCCCACCAAGGCTTGGAGCTCTCTGAAGAACAGGAGCTGCAGGCAGGCACTGGGGAGAGGAACAAAGGATGTTTGGACTGTGGAGGGGACAGCAAAGGTGGGAGTGGAGTGGGGGACAGAGGGATGTAGAGCTGTGGGACAGGACAGTGGAAGGTTCTGCACACACCATGCAGGACAGGCTGGCTCGTGACACAGGGATATTCAGCTGTTCCCTTTTTGGTTTCCAGTGATCAGCTTGCTTTCTTTTTTGTTTTAATTCAGGAAATTATATCTTTCAGCTTAGTTTCTATGGAAACAAGCTTGTAGGATCACTTTTTATGTATGCCCCTAATTGGTTTTGGAGGCATCAGACAATTTTAGCTGAATTTCACAAGGGGCTGAAGTTGGCTTAATTTTGGTCCTCTCAAGGCTACCAAGGGAGGAAAGGTGTGGGCCTCAGCTTGGACAGGTTTGCCCAGAACCTTTTGCTGCTCTCAGAGCATCTCCAGTCAGCACAGTGGTCCATGAGCTGTACCAGTCTTTCAGCAAGGATACCCAAGGGAAGTGAGTTTTACTGCTCCAGTATCCAACCATTTGTTCTAGAAATAATACTGCAGATATCAGGCAGAGCACTCTGGCTTGGCCTCCTTGTACATCTTATGAAATCATGAGCTGTTCCTCCACTGAGGCCCTCTGAGCACCCAGCACAGCCCTGCCTGCTGGGGAGGGGTCTCTGGGATCCATCACCTCTGAGAGAGGCCAGCAGGGAGCTGGGGGAGAGAGGCATTCTCAAGGTAAAGGCAGCAGAGTGGTTCCCATCACTGTGGTGTGCATGGCTATGGAGAGCCCTCCAGGGAGATCTCATGGGCTGAGCATTGCAAAAATCCCCTTCTGACTTTCCCTCAGTGCTCCCATCCCCCACAGGCCACTGGGGGTGTTTCTCTCTGCTCTGCATCTCAGCTGGAACAAATCTGCCACTGACATGCTGGCACCATGAAAAGGGAGAGCTGACAGCGAGTGTGAGAGCAGAGCTGGGGCTGCACAGCTCAGGAAGGTCTGTGCTCTTCAACACCACCACCTGGGACTGTGGGGCTGGAGGGACACCCTGGCTGCTGAGCCCCTCACCATCCCACAGCAGATTATTGCAGCAGAGGAACAGGGAGATAAATTAATAAATCAATAAAATTTAAAAATCAATAAATGCATAAATTAACAGATTAATAAATTAACATATTAATAAATTAATAATTCAATAAATTAATAAGTTACTATACCTGCTCTGCTGCTGGAGGAATTGGAAAATGCAGTTTAGACATGCTGCAATTGAACAGCTTCTTCAGTTCCAGCACCTTGCCCTGGTGGTTAAGTGAGGTCTGTCTGTCTCTCCAGTCAGGGGATAGATTTCCCTCTGGTTTGTGCTCTCAGTGGAACCGTTCCAGGCCCTCACAGGGCTTGTTCACTGAAAGGGTTTTCTGCTTTATTACTGCCTCACTGCAGCCCATGCTCAGCAGAAGCCCTATTAGGGCTGGGAAGGTGCAGGTGGGGACAAAAGTGGCTTTTGTTGACAAGGTCAGGGTCAGTGCTCCTTCACTGGCACCCACAGGTGATGAGTCGAGAGGCTGCTTGGTGCAGCACAGAGATGTTTGTCCTGGGAGTGGGCAGGACAGCCCTCAGCAGGGCAGGAAACCATTCAGGAGGGCAGGAGAGCCCTCAGCTGGGCAGGAGAGCCCTCGGCAGGGCAGGAGAGCCCTCAGCAGGGCAGCACAGCCCTCAGCTGGGCAGCACAGCCCTCAGCAGGGCAGCACAGCCCTCAGCAGGGCAGCACAGCCCTCAGCAGGGCAGGAGAGCCCTCAGCTGGGCAGGAGAGCCCTCAGCTGGGCAGGAGAGCCCTCAGCAGGGCAGCACAGCCCTCAGCAGGGCAGGAGAGCCCTCAGCAGGGCAGGAGAGCCCTCAGCTGGGCAGGAGAGCCCTCAGCAGGGCAGGAGATCCCTCGGCAGGGCAGGAGAGCCCTCGGCAGGGCAGGAGAGCCCTCGGCAGGGCAGGACAGCCCTCAGCAGGGCAGGAGATCCCTCGACAGGGCAGGAGAGCCCTCGGCAGGGCAGGACAGCCCTCAGCAGGGCAGGAGAGCCCTCAGCAGGGCAGGACAGCCCTCAGCAGGGCAGGACAGCCCTCAGCAGGGCAGGGAATCCCTCAGCTGGGCAGGAGAGCCCTCAGCAGGGCAGCTGGGAATGTATGAGAGCAGGCCAGGGAGGTGGAGGCCAGGCCTGATGGAGCCCCCACAGGGCAGCAGATCCCCACAGGCTCAGATTACAGCTGGGAGCAGGACAGAGCAGCCCCACAGCCCCACAGTGGCCCTGCCCATCCCTTCCTCCATGCACTGCAGGGAAAGGCAAAGAGTCACTTCAGTCTGAGCTCTGCCCCCAAACCCCTCCCTGCACTTGTCTGAGCTATCTCAGAGCTATCTCAGCTCCTTCCCACCTCCTCAGCTGTCATGTGGGACAGTGGGCAGGCTCCCTCCATGGAAGCACTGGCCAACACTTCTTTCTCATGCCCAGCTGGTGAATTTTACCAAATTTTCAGGAGCTCTGCAGATTGGGATCTCTGAAAGCTCTGAAATTCCTCAGGCAGCTCAGCTGGGAGTGCATTGCTAGCAGGGGAGCTGACCCCACTGCCACAGGTAATGAAGCAAAGGGACATTGCTCCCTTCAGCCTGCAGGAAAAATCCCTTCCCCAGCCCTGGGCTGAGCCCCTGGGCAGGCAGGAGTGCAGGAGGTCACAGACCCTTCATTCATGGCACTCTGCACAGCCCTGATGGGACACACAGGCCCAGCCTGCTGGCCCCAGCCATGCCCTTTGCTCTGTGGGTAAATCCCCATGCCAAGGCACCCCCAGTGCTCTCCCCCAGCTCAGAGCCAGGCTGTGCACAGGACTGCAGCACCCAGGCACCTTCCCTGCAGAGGGATGCACTCCTGTGCTTCCTGCTGGTGCAGGCTCACAGCTGTGCAGGCACAGTCTGTGCTTTCATACACACACACACACACACACACACACATACACACATGATCATCTGCTCAAACAGCTCCTCTTTGTATGGGCTTGCATCAGATATTTGCAGCTTTCAAGTCCTGACCCCACACAGAATCATCACAGAATCCCAGACTGGTTTGGGTTGGAAGGGACATTAAAGCCCACCCAGTGCCACCCCTGCCATGGCAGGGACACCTCCCACTGTCCCAGGTGCTCCCAGCCCTGTCCAGCCTGGCCTTGGGCACTGCCAGGGATCCAGGGGCAGCCACAGCTGCTCTGGGCACTGTGCCAGGGCCTGCCCACCTTCCCAGGAAATATCCCCAGCATCCTAACCCTGCTCCTTCTGGTGCTTTTTGGCTCCAGCCCCTGGGTTCCTGCTGAGCTTGAGCACTGGATTTCAGCCCAGCCTACGTCTGCTGCCCCTTTGCAGAGCTGGAATGAAGTGGGGAGCACAGGGCTGAGCTCTGAGCTGTGGGTGAGCTGCAGTGGGTTTGGGGTTGCTGTGAGCCATTGCCATGGTCCCATGCAGCCCTGGCTGGCACCAGGCACACTCAGAGCAGAGCAAGGGGTGAGGATCCTACAAAGCACCCCACAAGGCCAGTGTGGGTTCGTAGTGAGGAGCAGTTTTTGCTGTGTGCCTGATCTGAGGGCAGGGAGGGAGGGGTGACAGCCCTGGGTTCAAGGGCTGGAGCAGCACCAAGGGCACAGCTGGTGCAGCTGAGTGAACCCACCAGCTGGGCTGGCTGTCTCACAGAGGCTCTGCTAAAAACCACAGGTCTTTTTTTACAGTTATTTGCCAAAAAAATGGGCTAATTAGGGTGCATAAATCACTGCCCCCATCCTCTGCAGTGCAGCCTGTGTGCCGGTGCCCAGCTGAGCTCTGTGCTGAGTTTCAGGGGGTGTGACAGGGACCTGGGGGATGTCACTGTGTGTGCTGGGGTGGGGGTATCAAATCACACCAAGCTGGATCCTCACCTGCCTCTGCACAGCACAGCCTGCCCGTGTGAACCTCCGGGGGACTCTGGTCTTTTTTCTGCCAATCTTTGGCCCTTGCAAAGATGCTCAGGAGTCCCAGGTGCTTCAAAAGCTGTGCCAGACCATGAGTGCTCATCCTGAGATCTCAGCTCAGCACTTGACATTAATTTTTCTTCATTATCCCTCTTGAAAACCACAGTTCACTGATCCAGGAGCTGAGATACCACCAGTCTGTCCATGACCCTTTTGACACCACCTCAGAAAGCAAATTTGTCTGGACTGTTAGACCAAGTTGCCCCCCAACAACCTTGCAGTGTTTTTTTCCTCTGAACCCAATGATATGTATTTACAATACTTAAGAAAGCCATGATTGGTTAAACACCATTTTTGCAAGCTGGTTGGGAAGCTAGAAAGTAATTTGATGCAATATATGGAAATTTCAAAGATTTTTTTCAATTGAAAAAGGTATTGAAAGAATTTTTATAGATGTTTAACCTTTGTTTCTCTGATTTCTTTTTTTAATATTAGCTTTTCTGTTATTTTTTCATCTCTTTTCTCTCTTCTGATTTTTTTCCCATTTCCAGTTTCACTTTCCCTGGATTTCCTTAAAGCAATTAAAAATGCTTGTGGTTTGACGCTGGTGTAATCCTAGTGCTTCTATGAAAACACTTTTCTTTTGGGATCTACTGGAAGATGTGACTAGGAATAGAGCAAAGCAGACTCTAACTTAGGAATAAAGAAGAGAAAACTTTTTTAACTTACAACTATATGTAAAAGGAAAGACGCAGAAAGAACGAAAACTTTCTAAAAACATTCTTTTTCTTTTAACTAAATTTTTAATACCTCTATCTTTTATATCACTAACTTTCAGTCTATCACTACCTTTTAGATAATTAATTCTCAGTTCATCAAGGAGTGAGGAGTCTTTCTTGTGCCATAAACTTCCTCTGGAAACAGAGTTGAGACCTCTTGTGTTTCCAGTCACACATGGCACCGCTTGGAGATCATTTGCCATTGTGACATCTTCTTTCTATGCTCAGTGCTCTCACTACTGAGCATGGACCAGAGCTGCTTTTGGGGTTTTCTTTTTAAGGGTTCTTTGTCTAGTTTTTAAAAGAGCACAGTCTCTCTCTCTTGGGACACTTCTTTTCTCTAAATTTCACTTCTTGGAGCTGAGGGGTCTCAAGAACAGAAATCTTCTCTTGTACTGAAGATCGAGGGCACCAACTACTTTCTTCACTCATCATCTTTGTTTACACACTCTTTCACATAACAACACTGAACTCTCTTGACTCTGAGCTATTGCCTCTTTTTAAATGCAGTGTCTGTGTCACAGGAAAAAACCAGTTCTGTCTATGGTTATACAAGAAAAGTCTAGCCAAAGGCCACTCTATCACTTCTTTCTACTTAAGATTCTTCTTCACTTCCTCGTGGCCTATTTCTTTTTATCTCAACTCTATTTCTCTTCTCATTCAGCTGCAGGAGGATTAGCATTTGTAAGGTTTCTATCATCTAAGAAAAGGGTTAAAAATCTCAGGCTCTGCCTGTCCAGAACTCTTACGCTGTCTCGCTGGGCACCTTCTTGCCACACTTTCTCTTTTTGTCTTTCTCAACTGGCCATGATATTAAATTTTTAAGGTGGCACAGGCACAGGCTGGCTCTCTTTCCCTTTCTCCTGGGGGGGGCTGCTTGATGTTTCTTGGTGCTCTTCTATCTTCAGGGCCTTGGCTTACCTTACCTGGCCGCATGGCTTCCCCTCCCCACCCAGCCAGCAGCACCTGGGCAGGGGAGGTTTGAACTTCTCACTGACTGGAACTAAGAGAAAGTTCTCCTGGGAGTTTTCTGCTTTTAACTTCTTGTGTTCTCAGAGGCATATCTATGTCTTCAGTGGCTACACCAGGTGCTAATATTCAAATCTGAGCACTTATTGGTTTGACTACAGCATCTCAAAAAAAACTCACTTCCTCTCAAACCACGACACCTGTGTTTCTCTGATTTCTTTTTTTTTAATATTGGCTTTTCTGATATTTTTTCATCTCTTTTCTCTCTTATGATTTTTTTTCCCTTTTCCAGTTTCACTTTCCCTGGATTTCCTTAAAGCAATTAAAAATGCTCTGGGGTTGAAAATTAAAAATGCTTAGACCCAGGTGGTGTGCCCCTGGCCCAGGCTGTGCAGCTGGACCTGGACATTCCTGGGCATCTCTGCTGACTGCAAAGAGCTCTTGCACACTGTGTTAGTGTTAGTGAGGACACCATGGTTGCCTTTCCATTGTTTGTCCCTATGGGGCTTTTTCCCAATCCCATGGGTTTGTGGGGTGAGCTGCTCTTCCTGTAACTCCAATGTTTGTATCTCCTACTCTGAGAGTCATGTTAGGGCTCTCCTGGTTTTTCTCTCCTCTGGTTAAACTTCCACCTTTCTCCTCAGTGTCTGAGGTTCAGGAAATGTTCCCAGTGCTGTGGTGGCTCTGCTGCTGCCCCATTCCCCTGCGCTGAGCTGGGGCAGGAGCAGGGACCTGCTGAGCCTGTGCAGGGAGCCCAGAGCACAGCAGGGAGTTTGCATCCTTTTCTACACATTTCATGGTCTGGTCTGACATTATCACTTCGTGGAGTGTGAGGAAGAGGATTTATCTGGTGTGTCTGCTCCTCCTGTGTGTGTCCATGGGGGACAGGATGACTTTTCCTTCCCAGTGTGTATTACTTTGGCCCATTTGGGACATTTCTGACGCATTCTGGGTCAGGTCTCTGGATGAGCAGGTCTGGACAGGCCCTGTTTGGTTCAGACAACCATCTCAGCCTTAGAGAAAGAAATATTATGGTGCTTTATTTTTGTCCTCTCCAGTTCTGGCTCCTGCCTCCCTCCAGCACGTAGCTGGGCTGTCAAGCAGGGTCCATGCTGAGCATGAGCATTTTCACTTCCTTATATTTGACTCTAGGGCTTTTTGGACAAGCTGCATTTGTTTGAAAGCTCTCTGTCAGCTCCAGCTTTTGGTCTGATTGCTCCCCTAAGAGCAGTGTACTTAATTAGGCTGGAATTACTATTGCACAATCAGCCAACCATAACGATGTCTTTAACCCAAGCAGAGAGGTTTGCTGGGGCACGGGTCCAGAGCTGCCTCCTCTGCCTGCTGCTGCAGAACAGGCTGACCTAGAAACAGCCAGGGAGCATGTTATAAAACTGCCTTTCTGAACTTCTGCCATGGCACATGACGGGCACACAGCTGCCTGTGCCTGCCTCTTGCCTTCTGAAGGGAATTCTTCTGCTTTTTGATGTCCATTGTCTGGTAATCATTTAAAAGGTCAAGAGGCAAGGCTATATTTGCACTGAACACTGCTGGTCATTCATGGCTCCATAGGCTTTTCTTCTCTGTGCATTTATGGAGCACAAAGCAGAAACCCCTGTTTGCCATGCTCTGGTTTAACACAGAGAGGTGCAAAGTCACATGCAGGGTTTGCTTCCCAGCCAGAAGGAAGGATGCAGGTCCCAGAGGTTAGGTCAAGGTGTGCATCCCAGAATGGATCCCTGTCCCTGTCCCTGTCCCTGTCCCTGTCCCTGTCCCTGTCCCTGTCCCTGTCCCTGTCCCTGCAGACGTGGCTGGCAGCCCCACAGTCTGTGTTGAGCTCTTGTTCTCCCTTGCAGAGCATCCACCTGTCCTTTTTGCGCACGGTCCCACCCTACTCTCACCAGGCCAACGTCTGGTTTGAGATGATGAGAGTCTTCAACTGGAACCACGTCATCCTGATAGTCAGCGACGACCACGAGGGTCGTGCTGCACAGAAGAAGCTGGAGACCCTCTTGGAGGAGAAAGAGTCCAAGGTCAGTTCCTGAACATTGTCTTGTAGCTTTGTTTAAGCAACAACAACGAAACTAGAAGTCTTGGGCTGTTGTATGTATGTAGATTTCTGTATGTAAAACACCTTTTCTTTCCATTGTAACATGGCTAACATGCTTAAAGCATCAACAGTGTCTGACTAGTACCTGACAGAACTTTGTACTTTATTCATTTCACTTGCTTTGCCATGGTCAAAATCTCCTACATGTAAATCGACTACAAAATGAAGGGAAGGATAACCTGGAGCTCCGCAAATGCCTTGCCCGAGTTTCCCACCCAAGGAGAGGACCAGTCTCTCAGAGTAGGGAAGCACCTGCCCCACTGCAGCCACCCCGGGGCCAGGCAGAGCCAGCAGTGCCCAACCCACCCCACAGAGCAGCTTCTCAATTGGCCATGGGGCTGAGCTCGGTGCCTGGCAGGGGCTCTGAGCCCTGGGCAGCGCTGTGGGCCCTTCCCATCTCATCGCAGCACACCCAAACGCTGCTTTCCTGACACCCCATGCATGGCAGGGCCGCTGTGGGACCTCGTTCTGCTCTCAGGGCCAGGGGAGCAGGGAGGGAGGCAGCCAGGGGGACAGAGCACAGACCCACGGCCTGCAGGGAAAGGACTGAACAATTGCTCAAGGCCAGCACGGAAGAAGAGCACAGGAAGCTGTGCCTGCAATCTGGAAGGCAAGGAAACGCCTCCTGTCCTCTGCGGGGAGTCCCAGCACGTCCTCTCTCCTCTATAGGGTGAGGTCCTCTTCGGATGGGCAGAGCCTGACTTCATCCAGTCTCCAGCAGCATCAAGGCAGGCACCCATTTGAGGATGTTCCCTCCCAGGCAGGGACCCCAGTCTGCTCTTTGCAGCCCCACCTGCAGCTGCTAGACCTTTGGCAGTCTCTCAGCTGTTGAGATGTGGCCATGGATGCTTCTTGTGGTTGGAGTTGGTGGCTGAGCTGAGAGATGGGACCCTGAGACTGCTCTTCATCACCTCCCTAGAGGAACAACTGCTGCAGGGGTGCAGGCTGGCACAAGCCACACTGACCAACAGGCTCCTGATTATGGCAGTGATTTTCAAGAAGTTTCATCCTTGCTGCATCCCAGGCTGTCTCAAGGCACTGATGTTCCACCAGCCACAGAGGGATCCTCCTGCCTCCAAGGGCAGCTTCCCACTGGGTGACAGCAGGACAGTATTCTTCTCCAAAGCCTCTTCCCAGCACAAAGCCCTTCATGCAGGGAGAGCCATTGTCAGTCTCTCTCCCTCCTCTTGCATCTTTTGAATTCCCCTTTCTGTTTTCCTCTAGTTCCTCTGCATCCCATTCTGCTGTTCCCTCTCATGCCTCCACTCCCACCTGCCCCATGTGGTGCTCCAGGCATGGGGTGCATTTCCTCTTCAGCCTGCCCACCCTGCAGGAAAGTCTTGGAGACCTTGGAAGACGGGGAGAGAGGGTCTGTCCTCAGACCTTCCCCATTTTGCACTGCAGCTACCATGTCTTGGTGTCCCTTGGCAGCCTGAGAGCCATTCTCCAGCCTGGGGCATCTGCTCTGTCCCAGCAGGTCACCTTGTCTTCTCTTTGGGGTGTGCCACTGCATCTTGTTGCTTTTTCCTTTGACAAAGGTCAGGCAGACTGGTCTTGCAGGTGGCAGATAGCCTGTTGGGGCTTTCCTGTCTTCCTCCACCTCTTCTCTCCAGTCTCTCTTCTGATCACAGCTGTGCTGGCTCTTTCCATGCCATGAAGTTGCACCATGGGCCCCTCCCCAGCCTCTCCAAGGCCAGCCTGGGCCCTGGGGAGGGACCAGGCAGGAGACCTGATCTCGACCTCTTCAAGGCTTAGATCACAGCCCCTGAGGACATGGAGGACCTGCTCAGGGTCAGAGACTCACCTGCCATCTGGGCTCTTGGTTTGGGGCATGGCTTTGCCCCCAGGGTCTGTGCCAGCCCCGTGTGCCATCCTGGCACCACTGTGTGGGTCTGCAGCTCCAGCAACACCCTGAGCCCAGCACCCAGGCTGTGCTGGCCAGCCCTGGAGTGCCCCATGGGCTGTCTGCAGGAGCCCTCAGCCTGGAGCTGCTCCACCCAGCACAGCTCTGCTCATCCATGGGGCTCGGAAGGGAGTGCTGGGGCACTGGAACCTGAGCTTGGGGTCAGAGGTGGCAGCTCCCTGCTTTGCTGCCTGCCTTTCTCTGGGACAATGGCCTGCATGAAAGTGGCAAATTTTTGAGTGATTGCAGGAGCACATGGTGGAAAGGGAACTTCTGATTTGTCAGTCCCTGTGTGAAACATGAAGAGTGGAGAAGCGCCGAAAGACCACATGGAAAAATGGGAAAAAGAGGATTACTAGTGTAGTTCTGGAAACAGGGCTAGTGACAGGGAGAGGTGACCAGGGGCCAGCCTTGTTGTTCTGAAGACTCTGCTGACCAGCCTGGTCCAAGGTGCCAGCACATCCCAGGAATTCCTGGTTGATGGCTGCAGCATGGATGACCAAGTTTTTGGCTACATTGACAGTGCCTGGGGAGAAGTGACAAGCGTTGCCTGATTGGAGAACATTCCTGCTGTCCTGCTGCATCTCTGGCCTCCTTGTAGCAGTCATTACTCCAGGGCTCACTGCAGGCCCAGCAGAAGCCACTGCAGAAATCCTCGCTGTGGGAGTCATCAGAAATGAAGGCAGACCTGGGCTCCAAGCAGATTTTGCCTCTTCATACACTTTTCCTTGCCAGGACCCGACTTCTTTAAGCAATGAGAAACCCATCAGGCTGCGTCCAAGGGGAAGAAAGGAAAGGTCACACAGCTGCATGGAAAGAAGACCTGGCAAGAAGTCCTGCCAAAGACTGGCCTGAATAATCAGGAAAAGGCAAGCTAATGAGTTTGGAAAGCAAGATGAAGAGCAATCTGTCTGTCTGAGGAGCAGCCTGGGAGCATGGACCCCCACTCCTGGCCGGGATCCATTGCCATCAGTTTCTGGAGAAATGGAGATGAGAGTAGAGCTGTGTCCCACACCCCCCGTACACAGATCAGGGATGCTCAGCTGGGGCGGGGTCAAGGAGAAGATGTCCCCCTGTGTCCCACGAAAAGCTGCCAAGCCCTCTCCTGCAGGCCCCATCAGGTTGCTGTGCCTGGCCTGGCCCCAGGGGCTGCTCCCGGGACGTGCTGGGGCTCTGTGCAGGGTCAGGGCTCTGAGCAGAGGCTCTGGGCCCTCAGCACAATGCCTGCCGAGAGGAAACCTCCAGCAGCGGCTGCCCTGCCCTGGGCTGCTCTGGGGCCAGGCAGCACCAGCAGCTGAGGCACAGAGCAGGACGGGAGCAGGATCTCTGCTCCAGCCCCATCTCTCTGGGGTCAGTGCAGGCCCTGAGCCCCCCTGGCATGCTCCAGGCAGCAGCATGGAGACCACCAAGCATTGAGCCCCCTAGCCACGCTTAGGGCCAGCCTGGTCTCAGGTAGCTGCACCTCCCAGGGCCACCCGTGTGCTGCAGAGCCATGAGGTGCCCTGGGCCCTCCCCAGGCACCAGGTAAAAGCTGCAATGCCATCCCATGTTCACCATCGCTTCATATCGCCACGCTTTGAGCCAACACGGCACCTAGAGAACTTTATCTTTCTCTTTTGGATGTCAACAGAGCTCAGGAAGCTGCTCCCTCCTTTCAGGGGGTGAGAGGTTCAGCTGAGACCGCTCACTTTGTGTGGACTCTCTGAGGGTGGACAGGACTGTAATGCTGCTAGTGATGCTAGTAATGCTGATACTCTGAACTGTAACAGTTTGCCTTTATCCAGCACTTTCCGTACACAACATTTTGTCCTTTACTTCCACAGTAATTCCATGGAAACCCCACCACTTAGGCCCTTAGATTCTTTCTGAGCTTAAGATAAAACTTCCTTGCTGAAGAATCCCCCAGTCCCTCAAGGGAAAATGCAACTGCATCGCACCAGCTGTGCCACTCAGGCTCTGCTCTCAGATTGCTCCGTGACCTCCCGTCAGAGCTGAGGCACAATCTCTCCTGATAGTGGTTTTTGCGAGCTCCAGCGTTATAGAGACCCTTTAGCAAACAGTGGAGGAGGAGGTGGATGTTGGATTGCTTTACTACACGTCATTTTCAACTGTTTATAATATTCTTCTGTGTCTACATATTTTCTCTGTGCACATTATTCATCAGAGTAAAAAAAGGAACTATGAAAACCTCGACCAACTTTCCTATGACAACAAGCGAGGACCCAAGGTATATATGCATGGAAATGCACGCCGCCCACCAACCTAACTAGCAAATGAAAAATAGCCACAGCCAACAGAAAAATTAAAAAAAAAAAAAAGAAAAAAAAAAAGAGAGAAAGAGAAAAAAAGAAAAGAAAAGAAAGAAAAAAAAATATCCATGACTATGTTTCTTGGTAGCACGTTTTTATGTTGAGATAGTTTGGTTTGGACTTGAGAATGGAAACTTAGCCAGCTGACCCTGGAAGGATTTCTTTTTGAAACATGCATGTGAACCAGTAATTAACTTGCAAGTTCTTTTTTTTTTGAAAAGTTGAACCAACCCCCTTTCCTCCCCAAAGGAAACAGTTCCTTGGTGTAAGTTGCTCACTTTGATTCCCAAAGGTTAACCCTGTGCAATATGTTTTTTTTTCATTTCCCATGTTTTTGAAAAACAACACTCGTTTGAGTTTTCAATTGCATTTCAAAGCCTTTTTCTCTTTCCTGTACAATGCACGCCTCTTTTTGGGTCTTGATTGACTTCAGTTTGCATGCACAGTGCAAAAAAAAAAAAAAAAAAAACACCGAAAAGCCAAAACCTTAAAAGAGAAAGGAAGGAAGGAAGGAAGGAAGGAAAGAAAGAAAAGAAAGAAAGGAAAGAAAAAGAAAAAAATAACTTTAACCAATCTTATTTAGCGGACTTTTGTGCAGTTTAATGAATTCTCTTGACCCTTTTCTAGATAGCATGGCTCTCACCACCAGTCTCGGGGCTCACTCACTAACCAGCTTTGCTCACACTCATCACAGGCTGAGAAAGTGCTTCAGTTTGACCCTGGGACCAAAAATGTGACAGCGCTGCTGCTGGAGGCGAAGGAGCTGGAGGCCAGGGTCATCATCCTCTCTGCCAGGTGAGGCCGTGCTGCCCCTCCCTGCTCCATTTCCTCTCCCCCAGGGCTGGGGTCAGTGGATCTGGGGTTTGACCGCCTTGCGAGGAGCCTGAGAGAGCCCGCACAGCCAGCCCCTGTCCCGGGCAGCCGGGGGTGCTGGGGGTGCTGCTGCCGGGCAGGGACAGTCCCAGCGTGCCTGGCTGTGCTGCAGGAGCAGCCCTGGGCACTGATGGCGTGTGCTGGTCCGGCTGGAAGGAGGGCAGGAGGGCAGCCCGATGGCCCCGGCCTGCAGCACCACGGGCAGATGTGCAGGCGCTCAGGAGCGCTGGGAGCTGTGGGACCAGGCGAGGCTGAGAGCGAGGGTCCCACTGCACCGAGGGTTTAACCATTGCCCAGCAGTCAGAGTCCCCCGGGGTGACACCGCCGCAGCCCCGGCTCAGCGGGAGCCCCATGGCCGTTCCCTTGTGTCATTGCAGCGAGGATGACGCGGCCACGGTGTACAGATCAGCAGCCATGCTCAACATGACGGGCTCGGGCTACGTGTGGCTGGTGGGGGAGCGGGAGATCTCGGGCAATGCCCTGCGCTACGCCCCGGACGGTAGGCACCCCCCGAATATCACAGACCCACCCGGGGCTGCGAGCCCGAGGCAGAGGGGATCAGCGGCGCTGCCCTCCCCGGGCCCCGCGGGCTGGCCCCGCTTGGAGAGCCCCGCACTCAGCTCTCCGTCCCTCCGCCCCCGTGGGGACCCGGCCTTGGCCACCTTGGGGCTGCCGCGCCCCAGCTCCGTGTCACTGCGGCTTGGCAAGCTGCCTGTCACCCGGGAAGGCTTGGGCAGGGCCCTGGGGTTGGAGCTGGGGGTGCCAGGTGCCAGCCCGCAGCCGTGTGCTCGCTGTGCCCAGAGCTGGGCACGGCAGTGGTGCTGGAGCAGCCAGGGCTCCCAGGAATGCTGACCTGACCCCCAACTCTGCTGCGGCAGGAGTGATCGGCCTGCAGCTCATCAACGGCAAGAACGAGTCTGCCCACATCAGTGACGCTGTCGCCGTGGTGGCCCAGGCCGTGCACGACTTGTTCGAGAAGGAGAATATCACAGACCCACCACGGGGCTGCGTGGGCAACACCAACATCTGGAAGACAGGCCCCCTTTTTAAGAGGTATTGGGGGAAGGGTCCTGCTGGAGGGAGCTGAGGACCTGGTGGGGGAGAGCTGGAAAAGGTGGGAGCATGTGGAAAAGGTGCAGGAGGACATGGTGGCTTTGTCCAGGGCCAACTAAAGCTTTTGGGCATGTGGCACAGGGCTGCCTGGACTGTCCTGCATGATTTGGATGTGAGGGCTACACATCTCCTGGAAACCTCTCCCAAGACACAGGCTCAGGCAATGGCACCCAGTTTTTCCAGGCTGTTTAGGCATCATCCTGGTGCCTGGCACCAATTCAGTCCATGTCAACCCATGCTACCCTGGGCAATGCCTGGACAGCTGGGATGTGTGGGCAGGGAATGACTCCAGGAGGACAAGATTGGGCACTGTGGCCTCCTCCAGTGTGAAGCTTGATTCCATGGGTGGATATGGGAGAGAGGGGGGTTCTGCCCAGTCAAGGTAGGGGGATATTTCAGTCCCATTTTACCTCAGTGCTGCTGACACGTTTCCTGCTGAGCATTCCAAGGGCTGTGCATGGGTCCAGTGCTGCACGCAGGGCTTGGTGGCAGGAGCTGTCCAGGCATGGGACAGGCTGCCCTTGGCTGTAGCAAACCCTGGTGCTGTGGATGTGGAGGCTGGAGTGTCACAGTGTCACAGATGGGAGCTTGTGCCTGTGGGGTGCTGCTGCCAGGGCAGGGGGATCTGCAGGTCCTGCATGAGCTTCCAGACCCCAATCCCTGTATCACTGCAGCTGCTGGGGCACAGGGCTGGGCCTTGGTGCAGCAGCCACTCCCTACAGACTGGGTTCTGTGGAGTATGAGACCTGCAAGGCCTGGAGATGTTTTAGAGGCATTTCTGGCATCCCCTGCAGTGACAGTCTTTGGCATGAGTGAGTCAAAGCTGTTCTTCACAAGTGGCTCAGACAATCCTTGTGTGTCTCTGCTGTCACCTTCCCAGGGTTTGGGGGCTGGTTCTCTCCTTGGTGGTGTTTGTGTGTGCCTGGGCCACTGGCCAGGCTGGGATGGGCAGATGCCAGGCACAGCATCAAAGCTGTAGCAATGGGCACATCTCCCAAGGAACCCCAGAGGAAAGTCCTTGGGTGCCGTGGGATGGATCATTCCAAAGGGAGGTGGGACTGATCTGGTGGAAAACAAGGGCAATGGCAGCAGATATGGCAGAGAACATTTGGGAAACTGATTCCATCCAGCAGGAGGGGATGGCCACAGGTCTATGAACAGACCATAGGTAGCCTTGGCCAGACTTGTACAGGGTAGTGAGCTCATGGCAGGGAACTGAGAGGAAGCATTTGCCTTTCTATGCCTTGTGAGGCACCTCAGGAGCACGGCAGGTGTTCCAGGTTGTCCAGCTGTGTTTCTCTCCCTAGGGTGTTGATGTCCTCCAAGTACTCAGAGGGTGTCACCGGCCGGGTGGAGTTCAACGAGGACGGGGACAGGAAATTTGCCAACTACAGCATCATGAACCTGCAGAACCGAAAACTGGTCCAGGTTGGGATTTACAACGGCAGCAATGTACGTGCAGGCTGGCCTGGGCGGGGAGGGCTGGCACTGGAGTGTTCTCCTCGGCCTCATGTCCATGTGCTTCCTCTGGGATCCATCTCAGGTCCTGACCAACGACAGGAAGATCATCTGGCCTGGAGGGGAAACTGAGAAACCTCAAGGCTATCAGATGTCAACCAAGCTGAAGGTAAGAGCAAATGGCATTAGGGGCAGAGCTTCTCTGCTCTCTGTGTGCTGGGCAGTGACTTCATCTGCCTCCCACCTCACGTCTGCTCTGTAGCTGGCAGCTGCATTTGCAAGGCCATCAGGAGAGGATATAGGAGAGAAATCTGGAGCATGTTCAAAGCACAACTTTCAGCTGGAGTCAATCTAGATAGCGCAGCAGGCATCCTTGGGTTTGGAAAGAGACAGGTGGGAAGTGCATATGAGAGAAAACTGAATGGAAAGGTGGAGGAGCAAGGTGCTCACTATTTCTCATGGGAGCCAGAGGACACCTGTCACAGATTTGTGAGAAATGCAAGGATGGGCTCCTTTGGCTCCTTTGGCCAAGGCATGGTTCAGCTCTGTTAGACAATGCAGAGGCCAGGTGGAAACAGATCCAAAAGCAGATTAAACCTTCTTGTGAAGGGTGGGCAGATTGGTGGCTGCAAGGCTGATCTCAGGAAATCCCTGAGGAGCTGATGGCCAGAAGCTGGAGGTAACACTGGCAGAGGGTCCCACCAGTCTTGCTTTGCTTCTCATGCTCTTCCTCTAAGTGTCACTCAGCAGCCCCTTCAGTGACTGGATCCCATTTTTGTGACTGGACCCTGGCCAGGCTGATCTTCCCACTTTGACCATTCATTTGTTGTTCTGTTCATTCGTCCAGCAAGGAAAATCCCATTCCCACTGGCAGCGTTGTTCCCACAGAGGTGCTATGGGAACATTGTGATTGCTGCTTTTCTCAAAGGTCCAGGGCAGGACTGAAACACCTGCATGAACTTGGGGCAGTGCCTGGAGCCCCTTTCCAGGCACTAGTCCTGGCTGTGTCTGCCATCAGTCTCCTGTTAGGGAAAGAGATTTTGGGACTCAGCTGAAAGGGCCACATGAAGGAGGACACTCCTCACCTTGGGTGAAGGGAAAGCAAATATTCTTGGTGTTCTTCTTGGCAATGCTGTGTTTACAGTTGTATTTCATGATCTTAAAGGTCTTTTCCAGCCTAGAGGATTCTCTGATTCCACATGCCAGAGCTGCTGGGCTGAGATGGCAGCTGGGGAGGGCACCACAACTCGTGTGGGGAGGGCAGCCCAGCTCCCACCATGGGAATGTAGCTCTGGAGGGAAACACAGACCAGAGGGTGTTTGTGCTTCACCTCACAGATTGTGACCATCCACCAAGAGCCCTTTGTGTATGTGAAGCCCACTCAGGCAGATGGGACATGCAGGGAGGAATTCACCATCAATGGAGATCCTGTCAAAAAGGTTTTCTGCACTGGACCCAATGAGACCATCCCAGGTAACTCAGTCTGCTGGGGACTGCCATTCCAGGAAGGGGTCCCAGGGAGGGTGCTCAGTCACCCAGGAGGCCCAGAGGATGAGGCACAGAGAGGTGACAGCACAGCTGGCCCCCAGACACCCCCTTGTCCCCATCAGCTCAGCCTCTCAGCAGTGCTGTGCAGGAGTTGGGCCCTGGGATCCAGGGGTTTGAGCCCAGCAGACTCTTTCCCACTGTCTCTCTTCTGGATGGGCTCCAGGGCAGCTTTGAGGGATTGCATCCCAAATTTCTGTCTCCTGGCCTGTTCCAATTCTCTCTGCCTTGATCTCCAGCAGCAGCAAGGCCCTCAAGGCACCTTAGCATGTGTTGCACTGACACAGCACCAGTTCCAAACTGTCACAGGAACTGTGTCAGGATCAGGAGTGAGCACCTGGTGTGGGGTGGGAGCTGCTCAGCAATGCCAGCCTTGCCCAAATCCACCTGAAGGGCTCCCCTGGGCTCCTCACACCTTCCTGTGCACAACATCCCCCCAGAGTTGTGTCCTGGGCTGTGTTCAGCCTGCTGGGCTCATGTCAGGACTCCTCCAGCACGTGCACTGAGCCCTCTCCTTGCCCTGCAGTGGGTGGGCAGCACCCCCTCTGAGCCCACCTCCCTGGGACATGGCAAAGGATGGGACCCCTTTGTCCCCAGCCTGCCCACACCCCCAGGGCTGGAGGCAGCATGGAGGCAGATGGCCCTGAAGGATAAGGTGGTTCCATCCAACATGGAGCCAGAGCCGTGGGGTGGCTGCTGTCCCTGGGACAGGGGGATGCTGTGGGGTCCCTGGTTGGGGCTGTCCCCCCTCATGGCCCCCCTGTCCCCCCCCAGGCCGTCCCACCGTGGCCCTGTGCTGCTACGGCTTCTGCATCGACCTGCTCATCCGCCTGGCAGGCGTGATGAACTTCACCTACGAGGTTCACCTGGTGGCTGATGGTAAATTTGGTACCCAAGAGAGGGTGAGTTTGGGCAGCCTGTGGTCTTTCTTTGCCTGTCTCGTGTGTTGAAACACCCCCAGGCCCTTCTCCTGAGCAGGGTGGGTGGAAGGGCAATGCAGGATTCCTATAAAGTGCAGGGTCCTGGCTGGTGGGGGCTGTGTGTCAAGGCAGGGGTCTGACCCTGCCTTGGCTCCCTGGCAGGTGAACAACAGCAACAAGAAGGAGTGGAACGGGATGATGGGGGAGCTGCTGAGCGGCCAGGCTGACATGATTGTGGCTCCCCTCACCATCAACAACGAGCGGGCTCAGTACATTGAGTTCTCCAAGCCCTTCAAGTACCAGGGCCTCACCATCCTCGTGAAGAAGGTATGGGCTGGGGGGGAGCTTCTGTAGAACACGGGAGGTGCCCGTTCCCCAGACTGCAGTGCCCAGAGCAGCCCCTGCAAATTCCAGCCTCCAGGCTTCTGGTTTTAATGCAGGCTCTTGTCTGCACCAACCTGACCCTTCCTGAGCAGCAGGAGCTTGGGGCAGGGCCCCTGTGGGTGCAGCTGGGGGATGCCAGCGCTGTTCCCTCTCTCCTGTGTGCAGGAAATCCCCCGCAGCACCCTGGACTCGTTCATGCAGCCCTTCCAGAGCACACTCTGGCTGCTGGTGGGGCTGTCTGTGCACGTGGTGGCAGTGATGTTGTACCTCTTAGACCGATTCAGGTGAGTGCACTTTGGGCCACTTGGGATGTGGAGGGGACAGGGAGGTGCTCCTGGGAACTGTCCCCTGGGTCCCTTGCTTGGGCACGTCTTGCAGCCCTTTGAGGGCTCTCACAGGGACTTACCCCACCAGCTATGCCCCACCAGCCCTGGGCTGGGGCTCCTGGCCCCTCTGGCTGCCTAAGCTAAGGGATGTGGATATTGGGGTACCCAACACGTAGGGATGTGGAACACACCTGTCAGAGCAGGTGCTGTGCAGATCCCTGACCAAGGGCACTGTCAGCTTCTGGGCTCTGAGAGAACTTCCTCTTGGCCTTCCTTGGCCCTGTGGCAGCTCCTCTGAGGGCACCTGTCCCTGCCTCAGCCCTGTGCCCAGAGGCTGTGATGGCTGATCTGCAGGGACCCGTCTGTGCTGCAGTGGGAGAGGCTGGAGCTGGCCAGGGTCAGATGATCTTTCTGGTCTGGAGAGAGTGGGATGGGACCAGGAGCAGTGTGAGCCAGGCAGGGCTGTAGGTCAGCACGGGGATGTGCCACAATAGGGAAGAACTGCCTGGGAGCAGGGACAGTCTGTAGGAATGAGGGACACAGGGCTGCACCAGGACACGTAGGGCACAGTGGGGAGCCCTGGGAATCAGGGTGAGGGGAATGACAAGGGTTCTTCATCTTGTTTTCCAGCCCATTTGGCCGGTTCAAAGTAAACAGTGAGGAGGAGGAGGAAGATGCCCTGACTCTCTCCTCAGCCATGTGGTTCTCCTGGGGAGTCCTGCTGAACTCTGGCATTGGAGAAGGTGAGTCAGAGCTCACAGCAGGACTGCTCTGCCCTGCAGCCCAGGCTCTGAGCTGGGCAGGCTGAGGGGCAGCCCCTGCCCTCCTCCACAGCCTCCCCCTCTCACATGGTCCCTGTGGGACCTCATTCTCTGAGCCCTCCCTGGAGCAGGCTGCAGGAGATTTGGTGCTGCTGAGTGTGGCACACTTGTGGCAGGTGTCAGGGCTTCCTGCCAGGCCCAGCCCCAGATGGGAAACAAGACAGGAAAACCTGGGCTGGATGCCCTGCCCAGAGTTACCCACCCTCTCAGGGTGGCACACAGCGTGCCCTGGAAAGAGCTGGAGGCTTTTTTTGGTTCAGGCAATGCAGACGCTCCTTGCACAGCTGCTGGCAGAGCAGATAGATGGTGCACATCTGCAGCTGCCATTGGGCTCATGAGGATTGACACAGCTTTGGCAACCAAGCCAAGCCCTCGTGGTGCTGCTCTGATCCCTCCTCTCCCTGCAGGTGCTCCCCGGAGTTTCTCTGCCCGTATCCTTGGCATGGTGTGGGCTGGCTTTGCTATGATCATTGTGGCTTCATACACTGCCAACCTGGCAGCCTTCCTGGTGTTGGACCGACCTGAGGAGAGGATCACAGGCATCAACGACCCCCGGGTAACGACCCCTCTGCTTTCCCCTTCCCTAGGACACATCACATGGCTTGTGGCTCCCAGAGCCCTGATTCACCATGGCTGTGATCTGTGCTGGGGGCCAGACCCAGGGAGCTGTGCCTGGGCTGGTGCTGATGAGTCTGAGCCCTTGCCCTGGGTGGGAATGGACAGACATGGGCAGGGATCAGCAGGAAAACAACCTGCCCAGAAATAGCCTGTCTGCAGTCAAACTGCCTGCCAGTTCCTGGAGAGCCTCCTCTGCCCACCGAGGAAACGATTCATTATGGATGAGTTATAACTAATGAAATCGTCCCTGCGGCGCAGTCAATACTCTCCACATGCCTCAAATCCATTTCCTGCTCTGGCAAGGACACAGCCACAGCTCATCAGCCCAGGCACGCAGGAATGTGCCCTGCAGCAGCACAGACCCACAGCATCCCACACCCTGCAGTGTGCCCTGCCCACGGCACTGCCAGACCCATGGCATCCACGGGGCTCCTGCACCCTCAGTGCCACCGTGTCCCTGTCCCAGAGCATCCCCTGCTCCAGCACCGTGCTCCCAGAGCATCCCCTGCTCCCAGAGCATTCCCTGCCCCAGCACCATGATCCCAGAGCATCCTCTGCTCCCAGAGCATTCCCTGCCCCAGCACCATGATCCCAGAGCATCCCCTGCCCCAGCATCCCCTGCTCCCAGAGCATCCCCTGCTCCAGCACCATGGTCTCAGAGCATCCCCTGCTCCCAGAGCATCCCCTGCCTCAGCACCATGGACCCAGAGCATTCACTGCCCCAGCACCATGCTCCCAAGAGCATTCACTGCCTGTGGCATCCTCTGAGGAGATCAAGGTCTTCTCTAGGGAACAGGTGCCTGAAGGAGAAGGGAGATTAGGAAACAGCTTTGGGGTGAGAAAGTTTTGCTGGTGAAGGCCAGAATGCATTGGAGCCCTGCCGTGTCCTTTCAGCTGCGCAACCCCTCGGATAAGTTCATCTACGCCACGGTGAAGCAGAGCTCTGTGGACATCTACTTCCGACGGCAGGTGGAGCTGAGCACCATGTACCGACACATGGAGAAGCACAACTACGAGAGCGCTGCCGAGGCCATCCAGGCAGTGAGGGACAAGTGAGTGGGGTCAGACCCTGCCTGGCCACGCTGAGAGGGCCTCCGGGAGCTCAGCTGGGTGGAGCAAGCAGGGCAAAGCTGGGGGAGCTGTGGCCAAAGCGTGCCTTGATGGCACCTCCCAGTCCTAGTGCGTCCCAGGGCTCGGTGGGGAGCACAAGCTCTGCGTGGGGGTGGCACAGTGGGAGCCCTGGCCATGGCCTCCCTTTCTGGCCTCTTTTCTTCCTTCAGTGCAAGGCTGGGTGGCTTCAGTGTTTCAGTTCGGGCTGCGAGCACCCTCGCTGCAGACCAGCTGGGCTGCCCAGCCTGACCCGTGCATCCCCCTGTGTGTCCAGCAAGCTCCACGCCTTCATCTGGGACTCGGCGGTGCTGGAGTTCGAGGCCTCCCAGAAGTGTGACCTGGTGACCACGGGGGAGCTCTTCTTCCGCTCCGGCTTCGGGATCGGCATGCGCAAGGACAGCCCCTGGAAGCAGAACGTCTCCCTGGCCATCCTCAAGTCTGTACACGGCTCTTGCCTCCCTGCTGTCCGTGCCAGGCAGTGCCAGCCTCCCCCCAGAGCTCTGCAGGGCCAGGGCCGGGGGGGCTGCCCTTCCATCCTGACAGAGGGACACTGTGAGGCTGGGCTGGGCACCCACAGCCCCGGCTCTGGCTGGCAGGGCTGGGGAAGAGCAGGGAGCTGGAGGGGGCAGAGCAGGGCAGAGAGCAGGGTCAGGGCCAGCCAGGGCTGCAGGCAATGCGGGCAGAGAGCAGCAGGGCTGTGTGAGCAGCCTGTCCAGCACTGTCTGTGTGAGCAGGGTGTGGGTGCTGCCATCACCCCGCTCCTCCCTCAGGGTCAGCCTGTCCCACAGCACTGCCCTGCCCTGGTCATGCAGGGCTCTTTTCTTTCACCTCTGGCTACTCCTGTTACACAGGGGTACGTCTGAGTCCAAGGCTTTTACAGCAGCACTGACCTGCAGTGTGGGGTGTCACAGTCAGCCTGATGTTATGGGTGAAAAGGGATTTCCTTGTGTGGCTTTGGCAAAGCCACACTCATTGCAGACAGAGAAATGTCACATGGAGAAACAGGCAGCAGGGAAGGAGCAAGTGAAAGGAGGGAGTGCTGGGAGATTCATTTTAGGAGAGACAGAGTCAGAGCCAAGAAGGTCCTGCCCAAGATGCAGAACTGAAAGGCCTGAGGGAGAATGGTCAGGATGTGGAAGATGGGCCAGACCCAGGGAGCCATGGACCCTGTCTGTGGGATCATCTTAACATGGTTAGGGTGGCAGCAGGACAGATGGGACCTGGGACCAGCACGTGAGAAGCCTGAAGAGGCCACAGGGGTCCTCAGTATCCTCCTGGGAGAGGGTAGGGAAGCCCAGGGCTACAGATGGCCCAGGAAGGTGGTGGGGGTGTACCAGGAACAACAGGGAGGAAAGTGCAGGGAGCCTGTGGTGGGATGTGTGCTCTGTGCCCACTCCATCCCCACGAGCTGTTCAGGCAGGTACTGTGAGGACATGACTGTGACACTGAGCTGTGACACCGAGCTGCTGGGGTGTGCCAGCCCTCAGTGTGCACTGCAGGGAGCTGCCAGGCAGCAGTGCCCTGGTCTAGAGGTGCTGGGGGTCACCAGAAAGGACTGGGGTCCATCATTGCCTGGGCTCCAAGTGTCCCTGGCAGGCAGAGGAACCCTGCAGGAGGGAACTGGTAGATGTGGTTCATGTCCACTCCCTGCAGTCTTCTCCAAGAGCTCTTGGAGCACTGACAGCTCCATCCTTCCCTGGGAGCACACCTTCCCCATGGCTTACACGTGGCCCTTTTGGCAGCAGGCACTGGCCCAGAGCTGCTGCAGGGGCAGTGGGGAGCTCTGGGTGCCCACGCAGTGCCCACGCAGTGCTGGCAGCCCCTGCACACAGCCCACACACTCCTGTGCAAAGGTGCACACACACACACACACACACAGCACATCCCTGCTTCCTCTGCTAGGAGGTGCAGGCAAGGCCAGAGCCCTGGGATGGAGGGCACAAGGCACAGAGTGTGTGCCCCAGCTGCCTGTGGCTGGTCCCCAGTGACTGCCCTGTGCTGTCTCCTTGTGCTTGCAGGTCTCATGAGAACGGCTTCATGGAGGATTTGGACAAGACTTGGGTGAGGTATCAAGAGTGTGATTCCCGTAGCAATGCCCCAGCAACACTCACCTTTGAAAATATGGCAGGTTTGTTCTGCAAACCTCTTTCTCCCCCTTCCCTGGGTAGCCTGCTTTTGCTCAAGACATCCTCCCCGGGGCTCTCCTCTCAGGCCAAATCTCTGCTCCTTCTGGATTTGTGCTTTCCTAGTGCTGGGAGGCTGCTGAGGTGGGGCTCCATTCCCACCTTGCTCAGAGCAGTTCCACAAAGTTTCCCCCACCTTCCCTGGGTGCCCTTCTTGCCAGTGGGGCTGTGGTGTGAGCATGGCTCCCCTCCCTGTGCCCTGGCCCAACTGTGGCTGTCACAGTGCCATCAGGGCTGGCACCACTGCAGAGAGGAGAACAGCACCTCGGGAAAGGCAAGTGAGAGCCCTGCTGTAGGAGGGGCTGGAGGCCAGGGGCAGCCCCCAAGTCCTGAGGAGCCTTGGGCAGGGCCAGAACAAGGACAATTGATAGAGAAGGGTTTTCATCTTGTAAAGACTCTGAGAACCTTGAGACAGGCTCTCCCCTTGCTCTGAGGTGGTGCTGCTGGTCCTACAGCCAGACAATGCAGGGATGAGGGATGAGGGATGAGGGATGAGGGATGAGGGATGAGGGATGAGGGATGAGGGATGAGGGATGAGGGATGAGGGATGAGGGATGAGGAATGGGACCCTGTCTGCACCAGCACTGCTGGCCAGTTACAGACAATGGAGAAAAGGGGTATTTTGCTCCATCTCCTCAGACACCACTCCAGAAATGTCAGCCCCAAGGGTTGCAGGCACCCAAGGACAGCACAGAGCTCTGTGCATGGCTGTGCTTCCTGATGAGCACCAGGGCTGGGTTCTGGTGCAAATGGCCCCACGGTCCTGGGGATGGGGAGTGCCCTGGGGCTTGCCGTGCCTGTCCTCAGCAGTGCTGCAGCTCAGTGTCCCCCCAGAGCTGGCACTGACACCCCTCAGTGCCCAGGCTGTGTTCCCCTCCCGGCCCTCCAGGACTGGGGGGATGGCGGGGGGACCCGGGGCTGGCAGATGCTCCCATTGCTGAGCACGATGCAGAAGAATTGAGGGATGGTGTTGCAATTCCACTGCCCCCTGTAACTTTCCTGCTTATTTCAGGTGTGTTTATGCTGGTGGCTGGAGGTATTGTTGCCGGGATATTTTTAATATTCATAGAGATAGCTTACAAAAGGCATAAGGACGCGCGGAGGAAGCAGATGCAGCTGGCGTTTGCGGCCGTTAATGTGTGGAGGAAAAACCTGCAGGTAGGACAAACCGTTTTTAGAGCAAATCTCCACCAGGTGCGTTTTCCATTCCTTCACCAAATCAGTGAATGCAGAGCTGTGGATTAGCATGGGGCCCTCTGTCCCCCACCCCACCCCCGTAGCTCCAGCTGGGTTAATTGGTGCCTGTTAAGCTGTAGGGTAGTGTCCCTGTGTCCCTGCCTTTTCCCCGGGAGCTGCCCCTGCCCGATGCCGTCTCTCCCAGCAAAGCTCCAACAGGGCAGAGGCCTGGCCCAAACACGTGGAGCTCGGGATGGGGACTTTGCTGGGGACCATGTGCCAGAGGCACACCTTGCCCTGGCTGAGCAGGCAGTGCCAGCAGGGCTCCTTGCAGGTTCTGCCCTGCAGCCCGGCTCCAGCCGCGCTCAGCAGCAGATGGGAAGGTCAGCCTGCTGCCACTGACCGTCCCTGCCCAGTGCTCAGGTGGAGGAATGCTCCAGGGATAGTTTCCATCACCTCCCCTTCCCTGCCTGCTCTGCAGCAGCATGGTAGCCCTTTCCATACCCAGGACCAACTCCAAAAAGAGGTGGTGCGTGCTCTTGTCCTTTGGAGACAAGGACATCTCCCCACACAGGAGCCAGCAGTGCCGGTCCCTGTCAGTGCCAAGCCTCCCTTGGTCTCCTTTAATGGGGCTGTTGCTCTCCCAGGCTTCTCCTGCTGCTGGAACATCTCTGTGCCGCTCAGGCAGGGAAGCCCAGGAGGGTTGGAGGTGCCTGGCAGTGACACTGAGCCGCGGGCACATCTGTGGGCCACCAGCCTCACATTTCCCTTCCCCTGCTGCTTTTGGGGCTGAGCCCCACCGTGCCCCTGACCCCAGTGTAGGGCAGCTGGAGGCTCTGTCTGAGTTGCCTGGGCTGGTTTTTCCCTTGGGGAAGCGCAGCAGCGTTCCCAGAGCGAGAGCTCCTTTAGGTGACTAAAGGACACTGCTGCTCACAGCAGAGCCAGCCAGGCAAAGAGAGAGAAGGAGGCTCGGGGAGCCCGAGGAGCCCGGCGGGGCCCCGGGGAGCAGCGCTGGCTGGGGCTGCGGGGGGAGCAGCGAGGGGAGCACGAGGCCGGGCTGCTGCATCCTGAGAGCTCGCTGGGTTCAGTTCACCGGAAAGAGTCTCGGAAAAGCCATTTCTCAATTTTTTTTCTCCTTTTTTTCCTTTTTTTTCCTTTGCTTCCAAAAAGCAGCAGCACCGAGGGGGTTAAGGCTGCTGGGACAGAGCACACTAGTCGCACTGCCATTTTTCACTTGCCAACCTTCTAGAAAATACTGCACTGGGTCCTTGGGCAGAGTCTGTGGGACTGTGAGCAAAGCATGCTGCCCTGTGGGGGTAAACAGCCTCATGGTAAAGAGCCGTTTGACATTGTAAGACTTTTCCACAGGAGGAAACGTCAGAGCACTAGTATCTGGTACATTGCTAGAAGGTAGGCAAGTGGAAAGATTTATTTGTTAAAACAAACAAACAAAAATAATGGTTTTTGGGATCACAGTTTTGCCATGGCTATTTCCTGAGATGCCATGGAAGAAAAAGACATTTCATTCCATTCATCTTGCTTTCCTTTCCGTTTGTGCATGTCCGCAAAAGAGAGAACTGAGAAGGAGGAGCAAATGTATCCCCGAGCATGCTCTACGCACCAGCGGGATACATTTTGGTTACCCCCGTGCGGTAGCAGAGCCAGACCTGGTCACTCCGTCCCCCGTCGGCAAGGTCACACTCATTGGCACCAAAGCAATTGGGGAGGACTCGTTGCCAGCGCCCGGCGCCGAGCGCGGCCGGGCCCCCCGGCCCGCGGCCCCCGCACCATGGCGGCTGGTGCTCCCAGCCTGCGCCAACCAGGTCCGACTCGCTAACTCCAACGCCTACATTTTTCAGTTCTGTTTCTCTTTGAGTTCATCCCGACCCGACGACATCATGGCACTAACGCTTTGCTTCCTCCCTTTCTTTTCCTTTGTATTTTTTTTTTTACTTTTCTTTTTCTTCCAGTTTCCTTTTTGTTTTTTAGCCTGTTTTACTTTGGAAAACAAACCAAACCACCACCAACAACCACGTTCGGCTTTGCACAACTGCATCATTTGAATTTTTGAACACATTTTTTTTACAGAATATTCATACAATGACTTCTCTTTCAATGCAGTCCTCTCTCTCTCTTGTGGCACTAGGATTCAGCCTCAGAAAAGGCCCTGAGCACTTTTTTTTTTAGTGGTAGGTGCAGCATCTCACGTCTCGGTCCAGCCAGGCTAGCAGTGGAAGCGAGGGGCAGGGCGCCAGGCAGAGCACCCCCAGGAAGCGAGGTCAGCTGTGCCGGCCTGGCTGCAGACACCAGGAGAGCAGGGCTGCCTCCCAGAGGGGTTCCCAGCGCTCCAGATGCGAGGCCGGCCCCCCGTAGCTGTAGCAGTGTGGTGGCTGTGCCGTAGCCCTGGCTCAAGGAGGCCCTTGGAGGACTGGGAGTGGCAGAACACCTCCAGTAGCTTTCTCACCTAAATGAAGGCCATGACACGGGGCAGTATTCAAATAGATTTAGAGTTTCCAACAACACACTAGAGATCTAATTACTTATACATATTCATTTTAGGATAGAAAAAGTGGTAGAGCAGAACCTGACCCTAAAAAGAAAGCCACTTTTAGGTCCATCACCTCCACCCTGGCCTCCAGCTTCAAGAGACGTAGGTCCTCCAAGGATACGGTAAGAGGAAGAAGAACAATTCTGCCCTCTCTCTTTCTCTCTCTTTCTCTCTTCTGCCATCCCATCGACTGCCACACACCCATCCCGAAGCTGCCAGTGTACATGCATAGCTCATGTTCGTCACCAGTCAGTCAGTCAGTCAGTGAGTCAGTCATCCCGTGTACCTGAAAGGATGCTGGGATCCTGGAGGGCAGGCAGGAGGTGGCTTGGAGTCCTGTGATGAGTTGGGAGATGCAACCGAGTTTTTGTTTTGTTTTTTTGTTTTCTTTTTGCCTGGATGATTTCTGATGTTCCTCTCTGTGCTTTGCTCACCTTACCGGTGCTGACCTCTTGAAACTGATGACATTTTTTCTTTTTTTTTTCTTTTTTTTTTTTCTGTTCCTAAGTGTTCCTGTACCTGTTTGTCATTGTATGCCTAAAAACAATCACCCCGATTTAATTTGGGCACCGTGTCACCTCACCAAGAGCCATGCGTGTCACACTCTCTACATGTGATTTTTGTTTGTGACAATTAGCATTCGGAATAGTCCTCGCACAGGAGTGACAGCTGTCTCTGGTTATCATCAGCAGTAATGCAGCTCTAGAAAAGAGATGAAAAGGCTCCAAAGAGGAGGTTGTTAAAGACCCAGCCTTGGTTCAAACTTGTGTTTTCCGCTGCTCTCACATAACCAGAGAAAATTTCCAAATTGCTGCCTCTAAAGCCAGCTGTTTCCAAATGTGCAAATGTGTCTGCTCGTGCTGGAGCTTCAGACACTTCAGCGTCAGGTTGGGCTGTTGGTCTGTCGGACTGAGCCGTGTCCCTCTGCATGTCGCCGTCTGTTGTATGACACTCTGCACTGTGGCTACTCTGTTGTCTCGTGTGGCAGCGCCCGCTGCGTTTTGCTGCCCGACCTCCTGGCGTGCCGGGCTTGCCAAGATCCCGTCCCCGGGGCGACCGGCGGCTTTGTACCCGGCTTGCCCAGAGCAGGTCCCCGCCAGGCTGCCCGAGGCGCAGCGGGGACGGGGGGACGGTGGCAGCGTGGGAGATGTGGCCCCCGTGGCGGGGTGCCCGTCCCCAGCCGCAGGCTTGGGCGCCTCGGGGACAGCATGTGGTATCACAGGGGGTCTCGGGGCCACGGCTGTGTATGAGAAATGGAGGAGGCTGCCCTTGGCACCAGCGCAGGCTCCATACCAAGAAGCTCCTGGAGCACCCCTGGAATGCGGCCCTGGGGACAGCTGAGCCCTCGGCCGGGCTCGACTGCCACCATCTCACACAAAGTGCTCCTCTCACTGTCACCTCGAAGCCTGGAAGTCATGGGGGAAACACCCACACTCTTCCCACTCATCATCTGTACCCCCGGGGAAGATGGGTATCCTTGTCATGTCCTGTGCTGCTTCTGTGCTCCCTGGGTGGCACCTTGTCCCAGTAATGCCCCCATGTCTGGGGTCCCCTCTCCCCACTGCTGCACGCCCGAGCAGCTCTGCAGGGAGGTCACAGGGTGTGTCTTTGTGGCCTGAGCCATGACCGGGGCAGAGGAGACAGAGACGGGGTGGGAGGTGCAGGGGGTGGTGCAAGAGTGAGGAGAAGGAGGAGAAGGACAAGGAGGAGGAGGGACAAGTAAAATGCCGAGAAAATAGAGAGGAGAAAAATTGGCAGAAAGATCTGCATGTGCTGAGTAGACCCCCATGTTCTGATGTGTTTGAACTACTCCACAATTAGGAAACCAAGGACTCCTGCCCTGGGAGAACAGCAACATGATAGTGCCCTGGGCACCTGGGGGAACCAGTGCCACCGGTGAGCAGAGGAGAGGGGGAGAACCCAGGAAAAATGGGGCAGCTGGTGTGTGGCACCCCTGGTAACCCCAACGTTGCTCCTTCTTCAGGGTATCATCCTGGTCCTGATCCTGCTCCATAGTGTGGCATCCATCCTACACCAACCAGCCCACAGCCCTCTGTGCCCCCAACGCCCTGAGCTGAGCAGGCCCAGTGCCCACCTGCACCACAGGTCCCATGGATGGGCAATGGAGCTGTTCTCTCCCCTTCCTTGGGGAGCTGCACAACACAGAGCTCTCCATATTTGGGTCCCAGTCATGCTCTTCTTGCTACATTGTTCATGGGCAAACTGTGGAGGAAGATGACCCCATTCATCCCAGAAGATGGTCCCCACTTTGGGGGCAGCTGCACAGTCAATTACTCCCCAGTGCTCTGAAGCCTGTCACAATGCTCTGCCTGCCACGGGGTGCCATGTCCAGGCTCCCAGGACGCGTTCCCCAGGGAACTGGGCTAGCTGGGTCAAGAACAGGCCAATGGGGTGAACATCCAAGCCAACATGGCCAACTTGGAGGCTAGCAGCTATGGCAGGAGGTCCGTGGTGGAGAGAGCTTTGTGGTGATGTTGGGCAGACCTGCTGGTTGCTCTGCAGGGTCAGCAGCCAGCGGGAGCGGGGTGCTGCCATCAGCTCATGTCACAGCCTGTGCTCGGTGACCTCCACTTCCATGCAGCAGCCCTGGCTCCGAGACCCCAACGCCCTCCTGCTGGAAGGCCCCATGAGTCCGTAGCATGCTGGGGCACGTTGCCTGGGGTCCTTGTAAAGACGAGAAAGCAGCGAGGTGCTCTCTTTCATGATGCTCAGCAGAGCTGCGGGCCCACACCAGGTCTTAGATGGGCAAGGCTGGAGAGCCCTTGGGGCTGGAAGGCCAGGCTGACCCCAGCCCCACGGGCTCCCCTGGCTAGCGAGCGAAAGACGCAGACCTGGCGGCCTTGCTTCTTTCCTTTCCGTTGTCGGGAGTTTTAAAAATGGATTCTGCTCTGCAGCCCTGCAGAATGGTCCCTCAGGAGTGCCAGAGAGACAGGCTGGCACCATGGAGCCAAGACAGCCCTGGGAAGCTTCCACCCCACTCTGAACGTCCTAGCGCCCACCATCACCCGAGCTGCACAGCCTCTCCGCGGCACATCATCCCCACCGCCCCAGGAGGAGATGCATGTGTTCCCCATAGGCAGCTCCTGCAACTCGAGTAGCACTGGCAGAGCTGACGTGTCCATCCATCGCAGCCACCCACGATACTGCAACCCCACAGACGCCATGTGAGACGCATAAACCACACAGACACCTCCGAGCCGGCACATTGCGTACAGACACGATCGAGGTGCACAGGTCCCTTAGCCCCCGCAGAGCCACACTGCCAGCCCCAGCCCCGTGACACAGCAGTGACACACGGCCCGCGGCACCGCCCCGCCCTGGGCACGGTGCCGGGGCTGGGCGGCAACCGAGGGGCTTCCTGCAAAAGGTCACCTTTTCAGTGAAGGATCAGCTGTCCCAAAGCCAAACACTTCTTGGCTGAGAAAGAGCCTAGTTTTTGGCCCAAAAGAACCAAAAGTAGGTCAAAGACAACTTTTTCTTTTTTTTTTTTTTTTTTTTTTCCTAAAGGGAAGTTGATATTTTCTACAGCAAGATCGCATTTAGCTGGAATCCTAATTTTTAATGGAAAAAAACCCACAACAACAAACTTAAATTCTTCCAGAAAATCTTCCACCAGCCAGGGACTACCATATGAGCCCAGTTAGGTTGAAGTCATTTTTAAAGACATTAAGTTCTTGTCTATATTTTCTTCCTGGTTGTCATTTAAAGTTTTTGGTGCCTTCACTTCACTTCCATACCTTAACATGTTTGAGTCTCTTCTACGGTTAATATTGATTAATTTCTTGGCTTTATAATGTTTGGTTTGGGGATTATTGCACCGTCCCTGTAACATAATTTATCTTAAATTACTGATATGTGCTTCTAGCATTAGTCCTACTTTAACATAGTTTTGATATGACCGTTTTCTTGCTTTTTTTTTTTCTTTTCCTTTTTTATTTTCATTTTAATTTTTATTATTAAAAATTGCATGCATGAACTTTACACACAAAAAAAAAAGTAAATGAGAATGTTACCCTGTGATAACTCTGTGATTGGAGGAGATATGCTTTCAAATCAAAAGCCATGCTCTTGTATTTTAATTTTTCTGGCCAGATTGCCCATTTCGCTTGGTTGTTTTAGCGTTTCCCACCCCCAGAGCTGTGCAGAGAGGCCAGAAGGCCCCAGCCTGCCCTGCTACACCACCACAGCAGCCACATGCACACATGCACCGAGGCACACGCATTCACACAGGCACGCTCCGCTTCTTCCACCCCCCCTCACATCAGGATGTTTAACAAAGGACCTTTCTTCTACCCATTCATTTTTGTATCTCCAGTTCCTCCTTCTCCTCCACCAGTGAGTCACAGCCTCTCCCCTTTCCCAGTCACCTCCCTGCTGGAGTCAAGCCCCATCCCACAAAGCACACACCTCCCAGCAGCTCTGCCATGGAAACACTGCATTTAGCTGGAATCCAAATTTTTCATGAGGAAGGGGTGGCTGCACCCGATTTTGGGAGAGAGGGGTGTTTTTTGGTGGGCTGCTGAATAGCCACAAAAAGCTCCCTCCAGGGCAGCAGAGTAACACCAGGACAGCCCCGGCTGCTCTCTGTGCCAACAGGCAATGGCCAAGCAAGGCAAGGCCGTGGCCAGGAATTCCCAGAGGCTCCATTGGAATCTTAGCCAGCGCCATAAGTGGCAGGGGGATCTCCTGAGAGGTGCCAGGTGATCCCCTGAGAGGTGCCAGGTGATCCCCTGAGAGGGTCCCTGTGTGATCCCCTGAGGGGCTCCCCGGGTGTCAGCGTGTCCCCACTCGGCACCGGAGAGACGGGAGCGCGCTGGCTCCCGGCGCTGCCCCAGCTGCTGCCACCGAGGGGTCCCGGGAAGCACAAATCCAGGCTGGGCAGGGCAGGGCAGCCCCACGGAGCCCATGCAAGGCTCAGGGGTGGCAGGAGGCAGGGTGTGCAGCACACAGGGTAGCCACAGTGCCAGAGCTGCCGGCAGCGCCGCGAAGGCCACGGCCACCATCGACCAAAGCAGGGCAGGTGAAATCCGTCACCGAGGAGCCCCCTTGGAGCCCCTCAAAACATCAGCCCTCCTGGGCAGGGTGGTGCAAGGGCTGGGAAAATGTCACTGGAGAGGATCTGTGCTGCAGTACATGAGACCCACAGAGACCCTTTCCTGCCCTGGCACCGGATTAGGACCCCAGAGAGCAGCACAGGATGCTCCAGCCTACAGCAGGGCTGGACAGAGCTTCCAGGTCAGGGTTTGGAGAGTGGAGCTGGGAGAGGGAGTTTGGAAGGAGGAAGGGAGGAAATACTGCCCAGCTGTAAATTCCTGCCTGGGGAGGAAGGACGTTTTTTCTTGCCCATTGATGGGTATTTCTGCTCTGCCCCCCACCTGCTGATGGGACTGCAGCAGGGGAGGGCTCTCCCATGGCCTCTCCCATGGCTTCTCCCATGACAAGCCCCCCCATCTGCAAGGGGCTCAGAACCCCAAATCCAGACCACATCCCCAACACAGGCCGTATTTTCACATTAGAAATCAACGCCACACTTTATCACAAACCAACCACACCACACATCTCACCTGCATGAAAGGATAGTCACAGCAGGGTCATTCAAGCAAGGAGG
The DNA here is from genome assembly GCF_027579445.1 of Ammospiza nelsoni. Lineage (NCBI taxonomy): Eukaryota > Metazoa > Chordata > Aves > Passeriformes > Passerellidae > Ammospiza > Ammospiza nelsoni. The sequence continues at coordinate 1,389,487 of NC_080652.1, read as the reverse complement.
TGAAACGCCCTGGCCTCAAAGCACAGCTTGATCTGGCACCAGAGAGGTGCCAAAACCCAGCCAGACCCTCCAAACACAGGTTCAGGCGTGGGCTGGGCTGATGAGTCACAGGCTTTGTCTTGTAGCCTTCCCAGAGCAGAGAGGGCCTGGCTCAGTGGGTGACGTGGCAGCCACGCTCTGCAGAAGCTGCACTGCGCTCCTGGGTGTCCCCTCTGCCCCGCTCCAGGGTGCTTGGAGAGCGTCTGCAACGACCTCTGCACAAGCGTGGATGGCACTGGGAAGGGGACCTCAGCCAGCAGCAGCTCTCAGGGCGTTGCTTCACCCCCGAGAGATATCCTGTAGGGACACATGGGATAGAAGTGGCAGCGGGGACAAGTGCCAGAACTGCCTAACACTGCTTTCTCTTTGTCTGTCTATTTGTGTGTTGCAGCAGTATCACCCCACTGACATCACCGGCCAGCTCAACCTCTCCGACCCCTCAGTCAGCACTGTGGTGTGACCTTCTCCCCGAGGGCCATCAGTCCTTGCCCAACCCAGTAGGAAGGCACAGCCAGGACTGCCTTTCAAGGGACACTGATGGGTTCTTCTGGGTGAGATGGGAGGAAAGCATCCTTCATCCATACACGGTGACTCCATTGTATATCTCCCTCCCTTCCTAGGCCTGCTGCCATGCTCGTGCCCCAGGAAGCACGGCAGAACCAGGACAAGGTTTGGACTTCACTGTACAGAGATAATTGCTTCCAAACAGTGCCACAATGATCAGAATGGCCACTGGCTGGCTCCGTGCAAGGGGAAAGGACTGCAGAAGGCACACGGTGCCTGCTCTCCCACGGTAGCAGGGAAGAGCTGGTGCCAGACCACAAACCCGTGCTTAACCTCACAGGCTGCAGCCTTCTGAGCACACACAGCCCCTCAGACGTGTGCTCCACGTCTCCCACCACCTGGAGGGCTCCACAGTCCTGCGCAGCCGGAGCAGCCAGCTCCCGGTGTGGCAGGTTGGGCACATGTTCCTGCTGTGCCCAGAGACCCTTCTGTCTGCTGCAGGGGCTGGAAGATGTGTGCTCTGCTCCTTGCAGGGGATGGACACTCCTCCCTTTTCCCCCACCGTCCCGTGGCTGTGACTCGGTTCCCGTCCGTGGTCTGGCAGAGCAGGAGAGCTCCCTCCCTGCAGCCCTCGCCCCTGAGCTAACCGCGGTACTCCGGAGCCTGGAGTGCCGCCAGCCGAGACGCCGGCTCCCACCTCTCCTGCACAGAAACATCCCCAGGACCTGGCCACGGCCAGCATGTAGCACTCACACAGCAGCTCTCCTGGCCAGGAATTCTCCACGGGAAATGGCTCTGGATGGTTGCACTGACCTCTACCCCAGCTCCACACTGCCTCAGCACCAGCAATGCAAGGAGAGATGCTGCTGGCTGGTCCCGGCTCGCTGCGGGCCCCCAGCCTGTCTGCACGGCCGGGGCACCACGGCCAGCGCTGGCGGCTCCCCTGCCACCCTCACCTGCAGTTCAGCTTGCCAGCAGCTCCCGCGGCTGCCCTGCAGCCCCAGCTCAAGGAAAGGTGGAAAGCAGATCCCAGTTCGGGAGAAGGAACAGAACGGGCCGGGCTGACCCCGTCCCTCCCCGCACCGTCCTCCCCTCGGGCCCGCATGGGCACCCCGAGCATCCTCCCCGTGGGCAGCGGGGTGAGCAGCGTCTCCTGCCAGCAGAACACCCAGGGGCAGCGTGGTGCCCACGGACTGCCCTCCCCGGCCCCAGGCTGCCCCCGCGGGCAGGATTTCACATGGCAGCTGAGGTCTGTGAGCATCGTCCCACCGACTGCTGTGGCTCCATCATGTTCATCTAGCTCCAGCTGAGAAATCGGACCCATCCTACTTTATACGTCAATGTTACATGAATACCAAGTTTTTGCAAGAGCTCAGTAAAGTCTAGACTGGATCATGAAGTGGTTTATTCCAGAACTGTGTGCCTCTTTCTGTCTCTGACCTCTGGCAAAGCTGGCGGGGAGCCCTGTGGTGAATCAGAGCCTCACCCAACCCTGTGGCAGGGTCTGCAAACAGTGGAGGGACAGGAAGGGATGGAGAAACCAGGAGGGAGAAAGGCCAGGGGCTATAGAGGAGACTGGGAGGGAAAGGGCATCCCCACCCTGGGATACTCAGGTGCCAAAGAGCCTGCACAGCCAGGGTGGTGCACAGGCCCTGCAGCGAGGGGATGGGGACAGCATGGAGCTGTCCAAAACACCACGGCAGCTGGCCCTGTCCCACCTCCATCCTGGGGAAAACTGTCCCCTGCCACTGTGGGCTCCCTCTCCTGGGAGCCAGCCTTTGGGAACAGGGGATGGACTGCAGGGATGAGGGCATTGGGGAAGTCCCCACACACCAGCCCATCCACAGGAAGAGATCTCCAAAATAGGAGAGTTCCCCAGGGCTGAACTGAGGAACATCACCCACCCACAGCATCTTCCCTTTGTGCTGAGACCTCCAGCCCAGCCTCCATGGGGGCTGAGCCTCAGGACAGTCTGAGGGAAGGAGCAGAGATCAGGTGGCTGTGCAGGATGACAAACAAGGTACCACCTCCAAACGGGAAGCGCAGGCCTTCCTGAACCTCTGAACCTCTCTAGAGAGGGTCTGGGAGAGCTGGGATTGCTCCTGGGGCAGGGCTGGCAGCACTGGAGCAGCAGCTGCCTCCAGCAGCTCCCTGCCAAGTCCCTGCCCCACAGCAGGGAGGAAGCAGGGATGTGGCCATGTGGCAGCACATGGGGCTGGCTTCTCTGTTAAAAATAAAAACAGGAGCAAGCCACTACTGAGGTGACACCTGGTTTATTCATGTGTGATTCACTGAACCCTTGCCAGGAGCCTGCTGAAGGATGCTCTGACTCCTGCCACAGCCCTGGCAGGTCCCAGCTCTTGCAAGGGCAGGAGATGGAGTGGACAAGGCTGGTGGTCACAGCATCTCATTGTGGCTCTGATCATCTTGCAGTGGGTAAGAGGTCAGGCCAAAAAGGGGTCTTGTTTCTCCTTGAAGGGTGTTTTTGTCACCTCAGCTTGTGGCTTTCTCGTGGAGCTCAGCTCCAGATCCTTCCAGGCCATTTCCCAGCAGGCTCACTAAGCATTTCCAGCCGCACTTCCACAGGAAAGAGGAGTGAGCAGGGCAGGGGCAGCCCCAGCCCTGATTTGTGGGTGATGGGGGTGAGGCAGCAGCCAGGGCTGCTGTAAAGGGCCCCTGTAAAGGGCTTGTTTGTCCCTGCTCCCAACCCTGAGCTAACCCCACACCTTGGCTGGGGATGAGCTGTAGCCTAGGGAAAAGCTATTGAGGGAGAAACTACTGTAGCCTCCCCATCCTTTGGCAGCTGCTCTGCCCAACCACAGCCCTGGCAGCTCAAGGCTCTTCCTGGCCCTCACCCTAAGCTTCAGCCTCACCCTAGACCTTGATTGTTGGCTGAGCCATCTCAGCACCAGCATTCCCGACTCAATGGAAAAAACTATCAAAAGGAGCTTTTTGCAGCCAGCCCTGTCCTTGGGCAGAACACTGACAGGCCTGGGGTGGTCTGACAGCCCCACGGAGGCTTTGCAATGCTCCAAACCACCCAGAGATCTCCAGTGCACCAAAAGCCACACAAACAGCTCTGGGGTACCCTAAAAGGAAAACAGTGCCTGCCAGAACACGGAAGCCAAACATGGCATTTAGGTGGAGTTCTGAGGGCACAGAAAAAAAGCACTGAGGCTGCTGGGGTCACTGAAGGCAGTCAGAGGGTGCAGGGGGCACCAATAGGCCCAAGGAACAAACTGAAAGGCACACAGAGGCCCCTGGGCTGCACCAAAAGGCAAATGGTGACTCCTGGGGTGGCCTGAAAGGCACCAAGAGAATGTGGTGTGTCCTGGGATGCACACAGGGACTCCCAGGCTGCACCTAAAGGCACAGTGAGGCACATGGGGCATCCTAAATGCACACTGGGGGACTAGGCAGCACAGGGGGCAGGACAAGGGGAGAAGGATGCCCCCAGGAAGGGGATATGCAGATCTGAGGGTGGCCCTGGGGCCACACTGAGAGCATTTTTGGTCAGCCCATGCCCCTGCAGGGAGCTGAGCTGGAGGCTGCTCCCCCCTGGCAGAGGCAGCTTGGCACCATCTTGGGGGACTCTGAGAGAACCCAGAGCGACTCCAGGAACAGAACTTCCTCTGGCTGCTCTACAGGGACGAGTCTGCAGCAGGTGGGTGCAGGCAGCTGGAGAGGGGCAGGGATGGAGCCCAGGCTGCCAGGGCAGGGCCTGCTGGGCCCCTCAGTGCACCCTGCAGACACGGGGTGTCCTCCAGCAGTGGGACTCCCGGCGCAGGCTGTGGTAGAACACGACCAAGGAGCCCAGGAAGGTGCAGAAGAAGATGCTGGCCAGGAAGGAGAAGGGCCCGATGGTGAAGAAGGCGATGTAGTGCTCGGGGGACAGGGAGGTGTCCTGGCACTGCCTGAAGGACTCGTCCCCAAAGGCCATGATCGGATACTTGTTCAGCTGCTCTGGAACTCTGCAGAGGAGCAAATTCTTCTCTGGAAGAGAGAGAGAAGCAGTGCTGGAGGGCACACTGGGCAGCTGGGAAAGGCAGGGGCCAAGGACAGGGGGATAGCAGGGCTGCATGGGACAGATGGCACCAGGGCAGGAGGACAGGGGCCAGCGTCACCAACATCACCCGTGTCAGGGTGCAAAGAAGGGGAACAGTGAGCTTCAGGAGTCACCTGTGTGGGATGAGATGGGATGGGATGGGATGGGATGGGATGGGATGGGATGGGATGGGATGGGATGGGATGGAATGGAATGGGATGGGATGGGATGGAATGGGAGGTGGGCACAGTGCTGGAGGGGGCATAGGAAGATGGGTTTGGGCAGGAGGGGCAGGCAAAGGGGAGGGACTGGCTCCCAGAAGACAGATGTGGGGAGCAGTGAGCAGCCAGCCTGGAGATGCCACAGAAGGTCCCAGCCAGAACAAGTGCAGTCACACATCCGAGCTGGAAGCGAGCAGGAGGGGGCAGCAGTGGTGGGAGAGACTTTGCTGGCAGAGCTGTCTTTCAATGGGGCTCGTGGGGGAAGAAATGCAGGATCAGAAGCAGGTTGATGAAGGCTTTGGGGAAGGGGCTGAAAGCATTGCATCCTGGATGGACCAGCGGTGATGTGCACCCTGGGTGCATGGGCTCCACTCGCCCCACCAGGTGCCATGTGCAGGACTGGTGCCACTGCTGGGGCCAGTACTGGGTGCCTGTCCCTGGGACATTGGCAGGCAATCCCTGCTGCTGACCAGAACCAAAATGTGGGCACCAACTGAGACCCAGCGGTGTATCACCCGAGCAGACACAGGAGCTGGCATGACCTAAGGACAGCTTTGGGGAACCTCACCCCAAGGGCACTGACAACCCAAGCCCCAGCCAGGCGGCAGCCAGGGTGCTGGGTCTGCCTCAGCCCTGGCAGGGTGACCAGGCAGCATGGAGCGGGCGGGGGCCTTGGGGACACAGCGTTCTGGGCACTCACCTCGCACTTTGTCCCTGTTGCGGCGGAGCCAGCGCCAGAGGGGCAGGATGCTGCAGCTGCACACCCAGGGGTTGTCCTGCAGGAGAAGCGCCTGGAGCTGGGGCAAGGCTCCCGGCACCCCGGGCTCCAGCTGCCCCAGCCTGTTGTTGGTCAGGTCGAGCGTGGCCAGGCCGGTGAGGGGCCGGAAGGTGTCGGGGGTGAGCACGCTGAGGTGGTTGTGGCTCAGGTCCAGCGCCTGCAGCGCCCCGAGCCCCCGCAGCGCCTGAGGGTGGATCAGCTCCAGGCGGTTGTGGGCCAGGCTGAGCAGGCGCAGCCCCGGCAGCGGGGGGAAGGAGCGGGGTCCCAGCACGGAGATGAAGTTGTGGGCCAGCCGCAGGGTGCTGGTGTTGGCCGAGAGGCTCCAGGGCACCTCGAGGAGGCCCCGCTCGCTGCAGTCCGCCTCTCCCGGGGAGCAGCGGCAGGCGGCCGGGCAGGCGGCCGGGGCCGGCGGGCACAGCAGCAGCAGCAGGCCCAGCACGGGGCCGGGGAGCCTCCAGCAGCCCATGGCTGCCCCCGAGGCACAGGGGGCTTGCTGCCCCCTCGGACAGGCTCCCTAGAGCCCCGGGCCGTGCTCAGCCCCCCGGCCCTGCCCGGTGCCCTCGGCGGAGCCCGGCGGCGCTGGCTGGAGGGGCCGGGCTGTGCTCGGCTCCCGGCTGCCGCTCGCAGTCATCCCCTGCTCGCCCGGCTGCAGACCTGCATGGAGCTCTGCTCCCGGACCCGGTTTTCCTCGGGGTGGAGCTGCCCTTTTTTCAGCAAATATTTTTACTATGATGCTTGCCCTGCAAGGTGTGGAACCGTGCCCACGTCCCTCCCTCCCCCAGGCACCGCTCCAGCCAGGTAAGCAGCCAGCTCTGCGTGGCCTGGGATTAACTGCTTGTGTGTGCTGCCGGCTGGAGAGCTGGAAATCAGCAAATCCAGATCCATCTCTAAGCCTCCATTCTCCCCAGAGGCATCCCCCACGGGCATGCTGCCTCAATAGCCAGGTACAGAGGGGTATATGGGCCCAGGACCCCCATAAGTGGCTGAGTTACCAGGAAAAAACATAACTGAGACAGAATCATATCATTTGAAGGTTTTAGCCCATCTTATGTGCTGTCCCACCACGCCCAGGGGCCCTCAGTGTGGAGCTGTGCTGGGAACTATGGCCCACCCTGCTGAGCCCAGCCCTTGCCCAAGCCCTGTCTGTCCTACAGGAGACCACCAGCCCTGCCAGCATGAGGAGGGCTGGGGTTACATCCCATGGGCACCTTCCTCCTTCCCAGGAGGGGAACAGTCCGTGTGCACACGCAGGGTGACGCAGGAGCCCCCAGTGAGAAGCATGGCAAAGGTGACCTTGCCAGGCTGCAGCCACCCAAAACTGGTTTGCCCTCTCCCCGGCATGGCAGTGCCAGTTCCATAGGGCTCAAAGTCTGCCTCCACCCTGTTTACACCCTCTCTGCCCCAAAGCCACCCAAAGCCTGGCTGCTGAAGGCTGGGCTGCTGTCACCTCCCAGTGCCACTGCCCCTGGCAGAGCTCAGTGAGGACTGGGCCACCAAGGGACATGGCAACACCCCATCCCACTTACAGCCAGAGGGGTGCCCAGAGCAGGGACACTCTCCCCACTCACACCCAGCAGGACCCCAGTGGCCATGGTCCCAGAGGAATCCCTGTCCCTTTGTCCCACGGCCAAGGGGCTGGATGGGCAGCAAGGCAGGGAGGGCACAGTTGCACCCCAGGACAAGACTAGGATATTCCCAAATCTGGGACAGAAGCAGCAGGCAGAGGATTTATTAATAGCATCCCGAGGAGCTTTGGTTTGTTTATCTATCCTGCAGCAAACTCGCTTTGCTGCATTAATCCCTATCTGGAAATAATTCAGAGGAATCCACCAGCCCAGCCCAGCCCCAGGGCAAGGGCACAAACCCAGTGCCGTGTGCAGCTGCAGCCCCAGCTCATCCCATCTGCAGCCACAGGCTGTATGGAGACCTGAATTTTGAGGGAGTCCTGTCCCAAAATGCTCTTCCTCTGCAGGACCTTCATTGCCCACTCCCTGCATCCATCTGGAATCAGGTGAGAAGTGCAACATTCATGCAAAAAAATAACTCAAACCACTATTAAAAGCAAGGTCATTTCCAGCTTTTGTGCACAAAGAGCCCAGGAGGCTGAAAAGCCTGAAAACTCAGCTCCTCTGGAAGCCCCTTGCTGTCACCCTGATGGCACATGGCAGGAGAGCTGTCCCTGCCAGGGACATGGCCAGACATCATCCCATGCTTGCCTGGTGTCACTCCTGTTCTCCATCCACTGGCTGCACCCCGCTGCCATGGCACGTTGGGGACACGTGGGGTCCTGAACCCCAGCAGTGCCACCTCTGCCCTTTTCCACCTGCTGGCTGTGCTGGGGGCCCTGGCACTGCCCCTTCCTGGAGCATTGGGACCCAGAACCACACAGGAGGAGCCCAGGGCCCTGTCCCCAGCCAGAGCAGCGCCCACCAGTGCCCTGCTCCCCCTCCACGATGCCCCTCCTGTGGTTCTGGGCTCCACATGGGATGTGGCAGCACAGGCTGCTCCCAGCAGCTGCTCTGCCCCGCCAGCTCGGGTGCCTGTGCCAGGGGAGGAGCCCCCAGGGCACAGCACTGGACACTGGCCCTGCAGCCAGCATGCCAAAAGCATTCCCAGAGAGATGGAAGGGATGATCCCCTCCTTCAGGGGCTGGCTGGGAGCAGAGGGACATCCACGGAGGAAGGAAGCAAGGCCCAAGCCCCCAGAGGGGCTCTGGTGCTGGGGGGAGGCAGGGAAGCAGGGACATGGGCTGTGGGACAGACAGCCATGGGTTTGGTCACCCAGCACTGCGGACCCAAAGGTGCTGGGCTGAGCACAGAGCTGCTGGCGCCTCTGCAGGGAGGGGTGGGGTGGGCCCTTCCCACACTCCTCCCAGCACCCACTGCTGCGTCTTTGGGGAGAAATGGAGATAGGAGAGGAGGTGCCTTGCACTCAGTGATAGCTCTTATCCATTCCTTGAAGGCTTTAATTTCTCGCACATTTCTTGCACATAATTTCTCTCCCAGGTAATAAAAGGTTCAAGGCAGGACTCACATGTAATTTCTGCACCATCTGCCCTGGGGCACACCAGGTTTGTTCTTCTGGGAACGTCTCAGCTGGGGCTGTTTTATGGCAGGTGACACCAAGTGGCAGAATTGTGCATGAGCTCTGTGCAGGGTTGGGTGCTGACCACGGCTGATGGAATCCTCTGGCTGCAGCCCTGCCCCAGCACAGGGAATATCCAAGCACCAGGACTGCCCAGGAGGCACAAGGTCCCTGCCAGCCCAAGGGAGGCACAGGCTGGGGTCCCTGCTCAGCCCTGAGGGGGTTCCTGGTGTTGGGCTTTTGCAAGAGCTCATAAACCACATGGAAAACAGATGCAGAAAATGAGCCCTGAGGAAGAACTGCAAGAGCTGCGCAGGCAACACCAAGTCCTGGCCAAGAGCTGTTTCAGTATCACCCTGTGCAGCCCAGTGCTTCCAGTTGGGCCCCTGTTAACCCAGACCAGCTGCCTGGGCTCTTGTCCTTGCACCCTGGTGTGGAGTCAGGCAGGGAAAGCCATGCAGGCAGCAGGGCACAACTGGAAAAACAGCAGCAGGGTTTGTGTGTGTGTGTGTGTGTGTGTGTGTGTGTGTGTGAGGAAAGGGTCAGGCAGGAAAAGCCAAACCTGGCATGAGCCACAGAGCACGAGGCCAAGCAGGAGCTTCTTGAGCTCAGCTCTCCTCCCACAGCGGAGCAACATCCGAGGTTTCCTAACAACTCTGTCAACCTCAATTTCAACCGTCCTACGATCCCAATGCCAAAATTTTTCATGCAGTTGGCCAGGAGAGCAAACACTCCCAGCACAGCAGCCCAGCAGGGCAGGTCACGTCTCCCCCACCCACAGGCAGGGCTTGCACCGGGCCAGGATTGCCAGCAAACAGGACCAGGATGCGCAGCCCAGCAGGAGCAAAGTGTCTTTAATAGGCCTGGACCTCTCAGGGTGCTGCACACAGCCCATGGCATCGCTGTGCCAGGCCCCTGTCCCCTGCCAGGCGGTGCTGGGTGCCACTGTCCTTGCTGCAGGGCCACATGCTCGGGGGAACAGAGCATGAGCCAGGCTGTGCTCAGGGCCAGGGAACGTCTGTGATGGCTGGACCAGGTTTCTGAGCCATCAGCAGGGCAGACGGGCAGGATGAGGGGGTGGTAGCGTCCTGATCCCCCACTGCTGCACCACAAATCTGGACAGGACGGGCAGGAAAGCCGTGCCCAGGCTGAATCCCTTCTGGGCTGCCAGCACAGCCGCACCCTGCAGTCCCCAGCGGGTCCCAGAAGCAGTCTCGGGCCGGCCCGGGGGCTCAGCTCTCGAAGGCGGCGGTGACCCCGCAGCACAGGCACAGCCGGCAGCAGCCGCGCCGGGGCAGCAGCGACGGGGGCACCGGCTCTTGGCACAGCCCCGCCGGCTGCTGGGTCACGGGCGGCTCCTTGCCCGGGCCCTTGGCGGGCAGCGCGGCCGGGCTCCTGCCGGCGCCCCGCGGCTGCTCCCGGTCAGCCTTGACGGCCAGGAAGGTGGCCAGGTCCAGGTCCAGCATGGTGACCCCTCCGCGCGGCGTGGGCGTGTTCTGGCGGCACTGCGGGCACGGGATCCAGCGCTGCTCGTTGCTGACCGCGTCCAGGCGCCTCAGGCACGCCTGGCAGAAGGTGTGCCCGCAGTAGAGGCGCCGCGGCAGCCGCACGCCCAGGTCGTAGGAGGAGTAGCAGATGATGCACTCGACGCGCTGGCTGCCCCGGCTGGGGGTGCGCGAGTGCGCCCCGACACTCGGCCCCGAGCCCTCCGCCCGGGGGCTGCCACCGGCCTGCGACATGCTGGGGAGGGGGAGAGCAGCCGTCAGGGCACGGCCGGGGAGGGGCACAGCGGTGGGATGCCAGCTCCGAGTGCCCCCACACGTGGGGAGGTGGGAGCAGCAGGATCCCCGTCCAGCACCCTGCCCGCTGCCTGCCATCCCTGCCAGCCCTGCCCGGCAGAGCGGGATGCTGCCACTGCAGTGGCACTGCCACTACATCCGTGGCATGTCCCAGTGCCACACCGGGAGCTCTGCGGGGAACGGGGCTGGCCAGATCTCAGCAGCCTGCTCAGGGTGCAGCCTGGGGCTGGGGGAGCAGGGAGGGAGCAGGAGTGAGGTGGCTGGCTGGGCTGGGGAGCAGCACTTGGAGACCAGGCAGTGGCACAGCCCCGGGCTGTGCTGGCACAGGGGGTGGCACCAAGGCTCGTGGGGAGGGGTCTGAGGGGACCCAGCCTCATCTCAGGTGGGGTCTGGTACACACCAAAATGTTTGTAAACTTCTCCTGGAGCCCACCAACACTCTGTTCCTTCTCCTCGGGTGACCTCAAGTGTGTTGGTGCACACGGGTACCCCTCTCTCCCCTCCTCCCAGTTCCCCCATCCCTACCTGTCCTGAGATGCCTCCCAGGGCCTCGGGGTTGGTGGCAGAAGGGCTGTGCTGTGCCGGGGGCTGTGGCAGTCCCGTGGGGAGCATCGGGGGGCTGAGCTGCCAGCCAGGTCCCTGTGGCTGCCCGTGGCCGTGGTAGTGGGCAGGGGCTCACCTTTCAGGGACAGCTGCTATTGGATCTGCTGCAGGGAAGCCAAGCCCGGGAGATTGGGTTACAAGCACCTGGGTAACAACGACCTCTGAAATCTAAGCCCAGGAATGGTCATTAACCATCAGCCTGTGCTTCACTGACAGAAGGAACCGTCCCTGGGAGGCCAAGGAGCTCTGCGTCCACCCTGGGCAGAGAACTTGGATGTCGTCTGGACCTGGGCAGCAGCAACGGAATCTTCCATGTCCTGGGCCACCCTTCAGGGCCAAGAACATCCGGGCAGACGTCGGCCAGCAGAGACCCCCTGGCACTGCAGCATCCCCAGGTGCTCCGGGCTGGGGGCACAGCTGTGACAGGAGCGGGGGCACGGTGGGGTGGCAGGGCTGGCACTGCTGCAGGGACACCGGGGCTCTGGCAGTGCCCACGCGTGGGGTGTGGAGCCTGGGGGTGACTGTGACCTGCCCTGCCCTCCATGTGGGGCTGCAGGCTCTGGGGGCTCTGTTACCAATGCTCAGCGTCAGGCTGGGGATACCCCAGCACCCCACAGGGACACCTGCAAGGTGCAGGACCCAGGGGAGGTGACAATGCCAGGGAGATGCCAGACTGTTCCCACAGCTGCCCAGGCTCCAGCAGCAGAGTCCCAGCCTTGGCATGGAGGGGCTGCAGACTGAAGAGGGAGCGTGGTAGGGGGACAGGTCCTGAGCTCAGGATCCTTTGGGACGAGAGCCCATCCTGGGGGACGAGAGCCCGTCCTGGAGGCAGGGCAGGAGGGCCAGGACAGGCCGGGCAGGCAGGAGCGTTCCCGCGGGCAGCAGCTCCCTCTGCCGGCGGGAGCGGGCACGCAGACAGGCAGCGCCGCCGCCTCACCGGCAGCCCTCGGGCCACGTTCCCAGCACTGCTCAGAGGCAGAATTGGGCATTTTGGAAATGAAGATCCCCACGGGGTCACTGCAGAAGGGCTCAGCTCCTGACGCTGGTGCCTGCGAGCGAGGAAGCAGCTGCGGGAGCAGGGCACCCCTGGGCACACACCCCGACCCAGGAGGGACCCGGCCCTGCCATGGGCTGGGTGTGCCCTGGGTGCCCAGGCAGGGGGTGGCACCCCATGGCAGGGTTTTGCCTTCCCATTGCCAAGCCAGTGGCAAACACAGGCGGTGGGGCCAGTTTGGGACAGGGCTGTGCCAGGGAAATTGGTTCTGATCAAACCCGTTGGAACAAAGGCCACGTGCCCTGGGCGAATCAGGATCCAGCTGTGTGGGATTCCAGCTGTGCCCTGGCATGCTGGGGTGCAGCCCCTGGGTGCTGGCAGCCAGGGCAGAGCTGGCTCCTGGCAGGCTCAGCGTGCTCCTCCAGGGCCGTGCAGGTCTGGGGCTGTCCCAGGCTGTCCTTCTGCCACCCAACACACAGCGCTGGCCTGGCTCAGCTGCCACAGGGACAGCAATGCTGCAGTCCCATGGGGGCTCTGCCAAAAAACTTCTGTGGGTGAGAGGGCTGGGCTTGGCTCTGTGCACAGCCAGGGGTGCCCTGGCACTGCTCAGAGGCAGTGACCCCTTGGCTGCCTCTCCTGCTCCACACACACACCCACACACCCACACACACCCCCAGGCGTCCTGCCTGCCCTCCTTCCCCCTCCAGCCCCTGCCCATCAGCCCTCATGTCCCTTCCTGATGCCAGCAGAGCTCTGTCCCATTGAGGGGCTGTGCCCAGCTGCCCTTGGCCATTTCTGCCCCTTGCTGCGCACCCCAGCTCAGGACAGGTAGGGTTTGGAGCAGGGGAGCCCTTGGTGACAGGGACTGTGCATCTGCCACGCTGACACCAAGGGCACCACCAGCCCTGCCAAAAGCCCACCTGGATCCAGGAACAGGGAATGACAGAACCATTAAGGTTGGAAATTATATTTTAAATCATCAAGTCAAATATCAACCCAGCAGTACCACGTTCACCACTAACCTATGTCCCCAAGTGCCACATCGACTCATGTTTTGAACACTCCCAGGGATGGTGACTCCACCACGGCCCTGGGCAGCCTGTGCCAGGGCTTTACAGCCCTTTCAGTGAAACGTTTGTTCCGAATATCCAACATATCCCCTGGCACAACCTGAGGCCGTTTCCTCTTGTCCTGTCACTTGTTACTCGGGAAAAGGGACCAGCCTACACCTCCCGACAGCTCCTTGCAGGGAGCTTTGTGGAGCAATAAGGAGTCCCTGCAGGGAAGGCAGGTCTGCAATCAGCAGACACACATGGATGGCAAACGTGTTTCCCTGTTCCCAGGATCATCCGCGGGCTGCAGGGACCTTCGGCCCCGCGACAGGGAGCGGCACCCTCAGGGAGAGCAAAGGTCCGATGGGGATGAGCCAGAGCCCTGCACCGCCACCCACGCTCCAGAGGCAGGAGGTGGCACTCACCCAGCACAACCCTGGGCACCCGTGGGCACCTTGGGAGGGTGGGCACAGCCGGGGAGCGCCCATGGGACTCTGCGGCAGTGCCCGGCTCCTCAGAGCCCTGCCCGGTGTGGGGCCGCAGCTCCCCTGCCCTGCTCACCCCCCTGCGGCTGCGGCTGAATCATTGCCCGCCGCTCCCGCCGCGTGTGCCATCGCCCCGGGGCCGGGCAGAGCCGAGGGCAGCGGTGACACACGGCACATGTGCCACCTGCCCTGCCCCGCCGAGCCCCCGGCCCGCTCGTACCGGCCGCTGTGGCCCCGGGCTGTGCCCAGGCACCGCACACCTTGGGGACACTTCTGTCCCGCGGCCGTGCCCAGGCACCGCACACCCTGGGGACACTTTTCTGTCCCGGGCAGCCCCGCCCGCGGGCTCGGCCGTGTCCCCTGCCCGCCACACGCACGGGGCAGGGCTGGTGACACCAAAGCAAACAAGGGGTGGATCTGCCCGTCCCCACTGTGCTCTGGGCAGGGAGAACAAGGGAGCTCCTTGTGCAGGGCGGGCACCGTGCAGCTGTGTCCCTGCCAGCCCCGGTCCCACCGCCCTGGCACATGTGCCAGGCAGGGGGGGCAAAGCTCTGCCAGGCCACGGCCACCCCAGCCCAGAATATCCCAGAATGGGGGTGGGATTGCAAGGGTGAGGGGCTCCCAGGCCGTGGCAGGCTCCTGGGATGGCTCCCAGGCACTGGGGGCTTCCCGTGGGATCTGTGTGCTGGCACCCCAACACTGCTGGCACCCAGTGCTCCTGGGCCTCAGTGCAGCTGGGCTCCAAGCAGGGGGGGATTCCAAGCCATGGTGGGTTCCCATTGCTGAGGGACTCCCAGGGAGTCACAGCCAGCCTGGGCAGTGTCCTGGAGCCCACCCAGCTGCCCAGCCAGGAACTTCATTTGCCAGGCCCTTCCTCAGCCTCTCCCAAAGACTCATGAAGTCTTTCCAGACAGGACAGTCATCCAGCTTGGCAGGGCTGAGCACTGCCAGTGTCCCAGACAGGCAGGAGCAGCCTGTACTGGGAACGCCTGGGCACTGCTGGATGCAGGTTGGCACTGCTGAACCCAGGCTGGCACTGCTGGATGCAGGCTGGCACTGCTGGACCCAGGCTGGCACTGCTGGACCTGGGCTGGCGCTACTGGACCCAGGCTGGCGCTGCTGGACCCGGGCTGGCAGTGGGGCACCAGGCAGCAACCAGAGCTCAGTGTGAGCTGCTGCTGCCATGAGTCAGCAGGGCAACAGTTAAGCCTGGTTTGGAGGCTTTAGAGCTGCCCTTACACACCCACCAGGGAAAGCAAGAAATGACACGGGAATCCCAGAAAAGCCTGGGTGGAGGGAAGAGGCACACCTTGGCAGGGCAGGAGAGGACTGTAATTTTATTTGCAGCAGCCTGAAGTCATCTGCAAACACAGGCACTCCTCCCAAGGCCCGGTCCCACAGAGCAGGCAGTCCTGCAGCAGCCAGGGAGCAGAGCAGCCCCAGGGAGGGACGTCAGCACACGGCGGGACAGCAGCACAACAGCGGGCTTGTTCCAGGGCGATGGCAGCAGCCCCAGCCCAGAGCCCAGCCTGGAGGAGCTCCAGCACAGGGGAGAGCCAGCAGCTCCTCCCCCCTTCCTCCAAGCCCTGGGAGCTGCCAAAGGCCAATGCTGGGCCTCTGCCTCCCAGCAAGGTGCCCGAGGGCAGCCCCACCGCTGGACCCGTCTCTGGATGCAGATGGGACAAGAGGGTGTGCCCAGCACCCCACAAGCCTGGCAGGAGGAACAGAATGGGGCTGGGGATTTCCTGGCACAGGGATGTTAATGCCCACATGCATGCTGTGCCATCAGGTGCTGCCCTGGAGCACGGCCCAGCACTCTGCCATGCTTTGGCTGTTTGTTTTTCCCGTTTCCATCGCTCTGCCCCATGGGCAGCGTGGTGAGGAGGAGCAGGATCCAGATGTAGTTTGGGGCAGAGGCCAGCAGCACCCCCTGTGATGCTGTGGGAGGGGGCATGCTCATTTCTGGGCAGGTGGGTCCCAGTGCCAGCTGGAGGCTTGTCCCTGGCTCCTCTGCTCCAGGACAGTGATGATGATGATGATGTCCTCCTCTGCCATGCACACAGGGCTGCCAGCATCCAAACCCAGCCTCGAGCACTGGGCACTGCCTGCCCCTTGCCAGGGTGGAGTTCCCAGCACAGGGACACTGGCAGGGGCTCAGTGCAGGATCACAGGCTCAGTGCTGCCCCTTCTCCAGTGCAGTCACTTCTTGGTGACACCTGTCCTGGCACACATCATCCTTATGGCCCACCTGGCAGGTGCCCATCGCCAGCACATCTGGCTGCAGAGTTCACAAGTAAAAAGCAACGTCAGTCCAGGCAGTGCCAGCTCTGCCAGGGGTGCCCAGGCCAGCAGCCATGTCCCTGTGGGGTCACCTGGCCCCATGCCATGGTCACACATCCTGTGTATGCAGGGAGGGCCCTTAGGAGATGACACAGCAGCACTTAGGGCACCAGGAGCAGCACCTGCAGCAGCCACATCTCCTGCCAGCCTCCGGCTCCTGGCCCTTGGGTGCCTTGTCCAGGCTCACGGTGTAGAAGGAGGCAGACGAGTCCCCATTGTGCATCCTCAGGCTGCCGTAGGGGTTGTAGGGACGGGACCAGGACTTGTCTGTGGAGATGTCTGGGCTGTTGCAGCCATTGGCGAGCTCTGTGTGCCCCCCGGTGCCGTAGGAGGGCACGGCCGCGGGGTTGGCGATGACGGTGGGCTCGTCTCTCAGGTAGCGAGTGATGAAGCTCTGCTGGAACTGCTCCCGCGGGATGTTGACGCTGGCGTAGGGGTTCTGCACGGTGACTCCCCGATCCATGTCCCTGCCCCTTGTCAGGCACTGCCCACCCCTGCGGGACAGAGCCCCTGTCACCCCCGGCAGACCCCCTGGACCCCCTGGTTTGGGTGAGAGCAGAGCTGTGCTCCCCCTCCCTGCCCCCCCAAGGGACCCCCACAAGGTACACGAGGACCCACCAGAGCCGGGAGGGGAGGCAGGAGCGGGGGGCAGGGGGTGAGCAGGGCACGGGGGGCAGGAGGGGAGGCTGAGTGGGGCAAAGAGTGCAGGTGGGGCAGTGGGGTGGGGATCTCTAGGGAGACACAGTGCAGGACGAAAGAAGTGGGGGGAGGAGCGGGAGGAAAGGGGGTGCAGGGGAGTGGAAAGGCAGAGGGGAGATGGGACAGGGCAGGGACAGCTGGGGAGGGAAGATGGGACAGGACAGGGAATGTCGGGATGGGGGTTGGGGACGGGGCAGCGGTGGGAGCTGGGGAATCGGGGCGGGGGGCGCAGAGCAAGGAGGAGGGCAGGCAGGGGAAGGGGCGCAGGGGGAGCGGGCAGGGCACGGGCACGGTGGGGCAGCGATCCCCGGGACTCACCGAGCGCGGCTCCGGCCGCTGCGGGGCCGCTCTGCCCCGGCTGCGCTTCCTCCTGCACGGCCCGCCCCGAGCGGCGCCGCCCCGAGCCACAGACAGACAGACGGACCGGCCTGCAGACAGACAGACCGGCCCCGAGAGAGCGGGGCAGGGACAGCCCACAGCCAGCACCCGCCCCCCGGCCAGCCCCAACACAGCCACCAGCCCAGCCCATGGGCACCGGCGCAGGGCAGGGCACAGGGAACTGGGCATGGGGCAGTGGGCACAGGGAACTGGACAGAGGCACAGGGAACTGAGCACTGGGCACAGGGAACTGGACGGGGGCACAGGGAACTGGGCAGTGGGCACAGGGAACTGAGTGCTCGGCAGTGGGCACAGGGAACTGGACAGAGGCACAGGGAACTGGGTAGTGGGCAGTGGGCACAGGGAACTGGGAACTGGGCAGTGGGCACAGGGAACTGAGTGCTCGGCAGTGGGCACAGGGAACTGGACAGTGAGCACAGGGAACTGGGCACTGGCCACAGGGAACTGAGCAGTGGGCACAGGGAACTGGGCACTGGGAACTGAACAGTGGGCACAGGGAACTGGGCACTGGGAACTGGACAGGGGGCACAGGGAACTGGGCACCTGACAGTGGGCACAGGGAACTGGGCACTGGGCAGTGGGCATGGACACTGCTCAGGTGGCACTGGTACCACAGCTGGACAGGGACACTTGGCACTGGACAGGGGTATTGGGCACCGGGCAAGGCCACCAGTACCGAGGCACCAAACCAGCACCACCCACTGGTACCAGGAACTGGGCACCAGCAGTGGGTACCAGCACCAGCACCGGCATTCGCACCAGCACCACACAGTGCACAGAGAGACCACACAGAGCGGGCAGTGCCACCATGCACTGTCACCACCACCAGAACTGGCACTCACACTGGTACAGCCAGCAGTGCCACCCCCAGGCACCAGCAGCACTGTGTGCCATGCACCGGGCACTGAGCTCTGCACACTGGCACCAGCACTGGCACCACTCTGGTTTGGGCAGTGAACAGGGACTGGCATGGGGACACTGCACTCCTCAGGTCTGTGGGCACATGCAAACCCCGAGCACGAGGCACTGGGCAGAGGGCACGGTGCCCATGTCCTGAGCACTGGGCAGGGCACAGCAGCTCTGCACCCTCTGCAGCTCCCAGCCCCCTGCCAGGCTCTGCCTGCCCCCATGGGCACCCAGGGTCCCACAGCCCCTGCCAGGCTCTGAGACCCAGTGCCAGGGCTCTGCTGGGGTCTCATCCCTGCAGCACAGCTTGGTTGGGGGTGGCCTTGTGCCCCCAACAGGGCCTTTTCCAGGGTGGCTTCGGGGCTTTCCAGGGCACCGCTGGCTGGTGACACCCACGAGGATGGATGGAGTGAGGACGTGGCTGTGCCAGGGCAAGGAGAGGGTTGCTGGCACCCGTGCCAGTCCCTGGCACCAGAAGTGCTGCAGTAGAAAAGATGCAGACATTCAGCAGCCTCCACCCTGCCCCAGCCATGGCCCCCACAGTGCCTTGTGCAGAGCCTCAGCACCTTCCCACAAGCAGTTCTGGGCAGAGCCTGCCCCTCCCTGAGCCCAGGGATGATGGCACAGCGTCCTCCTGGACAGGCCAGGGACAAACACCTCAAACTGCAGCTGAAGCTGCTGGCAGTGAATTCCATTTCCCACACACTTTGCAAAGGGAAAAGCCACTTCCTTCTGGCCATCCCTCTGACAGCAGAAAATATTCCCTGACGAGTAAGGGCTGCCCAGGCCAGACCCTTGGAACCCATGGAACAAGCAGGAGAGCTCCAGAGGGCGATGGGAGCCTGCCTGCCCTGGCAGCACTGCCCAATGCCCATCCCTGCCCAATGCCCATCCCTGCCCGATGCCCATCCCTCCCCAATGCCCATCCCTGCCCGATGCCCATCCCTGCCCAATGCCCAGCTCCTGCCCAATGCCCATCCCTGCCCAATGCCCATCCCTGCCCAATGCCCATCCCTGCCCGATGCCCATCCCTGCCCAATGCCCAGCTCCTGCCCAATGCCCATCCCTGCCCAATGCCCAGCTCTGCCCAATGCCCAGCTCCTGCCCAATGCCCAACTCCTGCCCAATGCCCAGCTCCTGCCCAATGCCCAGCTCTGCCCAATGCCCAGTTCCTGCCCAATGCCCAGCTCTGCCCAATGCCCAGTTCCTGCCCAATGCCCAGCTCCTGCCCAATGCCCATCCCTGCCCAATGCCCAGCTCTGCCCAATGCCCAGCTCCTGCCCAATGCCCAACTCCTGCCCAATGCCCAGCTCCTGCCCAATGCCCAGCTCTGCCCAATGCCCAGTTCCTGCCCAATGCCCAGCTCTGCCCAATGCCCAGTTCCTGCCCAATGCCCAGCTCCTGCCCAATGCCCATCCCTGCCCAATGCCCAGCTCCTGCCCTCCCTCTGGGGCTGATCTCCTGTCCCTGAGCCCACTGGGCTGGCACCTCCCAGAGTGGGGGTTCCCTGCAGGGAGACTCAGCAATCTTCCAGGTGGTGGAGGGAAAGGAAGAGGGAGGCCTGGGATTTTTTGGGGGGAGAAGCTGACCCTCCTCTGCGCCCCCATTGAGAGGGGGCCTCATGCACTTCTGTGCCTCAGTTTCCCCTCCGAGACTGCCAGTGGGGGTGCAGCAGAGCTCTCTGTGCAGCGACACATCAGCCCCACAGCACGCAGGGGTCTGAAAGCTGCAGAACTCCTGCACAGACCCCTCGGGGCTTTCCTGCCACCGCAGGGTCACCTCGAGGGGAGTCACCAGCAGCCCCTGTCCCTTCACCGGGCCTCACTGCTGCCCCGTTTTCCCATCTGGAGCTGTTTCCCCACAGAGAAACTCATCAGTCTGACTAAGCAGGAACAGAAAAAGGCAAATCCTCCGCCCAGGCGTCCCGCGGTGCCCCAGCCCCGCCCGGCGTGTCCCTGCCTGCGCAGGGGATGTCGCTGTGGCTCTCTCCAGCAGCGCCTTCCCCTTCCTCGCAGAGCCTCAGCACGGGCTGGGTTTGTCTTTTAGCTCCAGATTTCCATGCCCAGCGTGTTCTGAACAGCTCTGCTTGCAGGGAGCTGCGGGACAGGCACAGCCCAGGGACCTGCAGCCCCCGTGTCCCGAACGCCTTCCCTCTGCCAGGGCTGCTGTGAAAAATGCATGCATTTTATGATTGGCTTTTCACAAATATTAAAATGAATGAATATTATATGTGTTGTGTTAGAAAGAAATGCTGTATTAATTCTCTTAAGTACTGTGTTAAATATGGTTTTAGGTTATGAAAATTGTTAAAATAGAAACTATGCTATGTAAGATGCTTTGTTTAACAGAAGGGGCTTGCAGCGAGATAGCAGCCACAGGACACTTAGATCTTTCAGAGAAAGGGAATTTATTGCCTTCTAATCAGAAGAAACAAATTTCTTCCCGCCTTGGAGGCGCTGTTAGGATTGAAGGAAGAAGCTGACACTGACCAGACAGAATCCTGTGTTTGAATGGAATTTATGCATCATGTATGAGCTGTATGAATATGCAACGGACTATTGTTCTTAAGGGTTAATCCTTTGTTAACGTGGGTCCTTTTTTGGGCTCATTCTGCCCAGAAAAAGGTACCCGGACGTCCGTAACTCTTTGCTTTTATTGTCTCATATTGTCCTAATTCAATTTGTCCAAATTGTTATTACTCTAATTGTGTTACTATTCTTTTGACCCATTTTATTACTATTAAACTTTTTAAAATTTTAAAAACAAGTGATTGGTGTTTTCACAGCTGCCACATGCGGGTCACCTCAGGGAGCCCCGGCTGGGGACATCCCTCAGCTGCTGCAGATCCCAGTGCCAGCCGCGATCTGCGGTGCCTCCATGCCGGGGACGTCTCTCGGCTCTCCCAGCACCCAGCTCCCATCCCACAGGCACCTCCTGGATGTCCTCATTTCTCTCAGGGCAGATCTGTGGCAGCCTCAGGTGAGGAGAGGTCTCACCAACTCTAATTGGGAGCCTGGAGTTCAAACATTTCATTTCTTGCCAAGCTCCAAGGGCCACATCCAGAAATCGTGTGTTGATCCTTGGAGGATTTATAGACGATGGAGGATCCTCAGGTGGAAAAGTCGCTGCACCAAAGCTCAAGCTGCTGGTTTGGAGTTGTCCCATGTGGGATTCCCCAAGCTGGGAGCCAGAAGGTGCTGCAGAGCTGTGCCCTCCTTGAGTAAATGGAAGAGCTGAGCTAATGTGAGGCTCTCTGTGGCTTAAAACCAGCCTCATTTCCTGCAATTGTTTGTAGGGGGAAAAGAAATAAACAGAAAAAACCAACCAAAAGCTCAATGCCCACCCTGGTGATGTCGTGTGCTGGGGGTGATGGAGAGGGAGCTTCTCAGAGATGCCACTCCAGAGGAATGGTGGTGTGAGGAGGAGCCTGGGAGAACCAGGAGGGGGGGGGGGAAAGCCAACCATGGCAATGACTTGTGAACTTGCTGGGAGCCTGAAAATGAGGGGGCAGCCCTGTGCAGGGGCTGGGTTCCCAGCAGGGGCTGCAGGGGCCGGAGCATCCCCAGACATGGGACATGAGCCAGGAGGAAAATCCCTGTGAATTCTCAGGAATTCTCAGTCTCACTGCATGGATTCCATGGGTAACCACGGCAGGGCACCCACAGCCCCTGGCCTGTGTGACCCAGCACAAGCTCTTGGGAGTTTTTGGAACTGCAGGGATCCCTTGGCTGCTGGGATCCTGCAAATCCTCCCCTAACTGGGGTGCCTCAGCTCGCTGGTGCTTCACACACAGCAAAAGGCACATTTATTTTGTAAAAAATCACCCATACAAACAAACCAACCAGAAAGCCACAGGCACGTCCTGCTCCTGGGCCTCTTTTTGCTGGGGACAGGTATTTGTGCTCTTTTTGCTGGGGACAGGTATTTGTGCCCTTTTTGCTGGGGACAGGTATTTGTGCTCTTTTTGCTGGGGACAGGTATTTGTGTCCTTTTTGCTGGGGACAGATATTTGTGCCCTATTTGCTGGGGACAGGTATTTGTGTCCTTTTTGCTGGGGACAGGTATTTGTGCTCTTTTTGCTGGGGACAAGTATTTGTGCCCTTTTTGCTGGGGACAGGTATTTGTGCTCTTTTTGCTGGGGACAGATATTGTCTGGCATCCCAGCTCTGGACCTTCCCCAGTCCAGCTCCTCCCGGGGCTGTCTCAGGCACCAGAATGAAGAACGCCCGAGCCAGCCCCGTGTGTGAGCAGCTCCGGGGCTCGCGGCCGTGCAGTGCCCGCCGCAGGCACAGGAGGGTGGTGATGCTCTGCGCAGCCCGGCCCTGCCGGAGGATGATGAAGGGCGACGCTTCCTGAGAGGAAGGCTTTGCCACCCGCGGAGGGGACAGCTCGGGGAGCCCCGGAGCAGATGGTGGCCGCTCACCAAACCTTGGGGGGCTGAAGGCTCCGCTGAAGCTCAGGAGAGCCCGTGTGAGGGCTCCCAACGGGGAGGGGTTGGGCCAGTGCAGAGATGGGAGGGCAGCCCCCAAATTCGGGCTGTGTGAAACACATGGGGGATGATTCCCTCCGGGACATCCCACCGTGGAACGCAGCCGTGCGAGGTCTTCTTCAAGGCTTTGACCTTAATTCTCAGCTGCCTCTTCGCTAAAATCAGAGTGAGGCCCGGGGGATGGAAGGAGAGATCACAGGGAGTGGGAGGCACCCGTGGGGTGAGCACCCCACAGGGGAACCCACGGACCAGAGTCACCAGCACCGGGGCTCAGGGGTCAGTGAGGGTGCCATGGGGGGATGCCACTGCTGCAGGTCTGAGGGTCTCCATAGGGGGCACAGAGCAGGACCCAGGGGTAAAGCTGCCAGAGACGGGGACCTGGGGGCTCATGGAAGCTGCAGGATTTGGTGTTCTGTGCCCTTGAGCAGCACAGCCCCTCACTAACAGCCCGGGTGGGAAACTGCAGCACAACATCCAGCCTGTGTCCCCAGGCCTGTGCCCAGCATGCCATGGGCAAAGGCCCTGCCTGCTTGTCTGCCCGGGCCATGCCAGGAGCTCCCACAGCTCCCGGCTCCCTCTCGGGGGAAGCCGTGTGTCCCAAAGGGTGGCAGCAGCTTCTAAAGCCCAAACGGAGCCTGGAAGCGACCTGCCGAGGCTGCTCGTGGGAGGGATCTCCTGCGGGGCCGGAATGTGCCCCGTGCCTGGCTCAGCAGCTGGGCACACCCCGGGCTGCCCTGGCCCCGCTCCCCGTGCCAGCCCGGCCGCAGCTCCGTGCGGGAGCAGCTCAGGCTCCTCTGCAAGAGGCGGCCCTGCCGAGGCTGCTGCTCCCCATGAGCACAGAGCGGGCTGGCAGAGCCCCAGCGTCCCCTGCCAGCGCCATTCTGCCCTCCCGATGGGACATCCCGGCCCCCCTGCGGGCTCCCGGCCGGCCAAAGCGATGCACAGCTGGGCCACGCGTGCTCGGGCGGGCCGTGAGCACCGTTCCCTGCCCGGCCCTGCCCTGCCCGCGGGGACAGGGACACTGCAGAGGCAGGTCCGCCGTGCCCGGGGAGCCGGGGCTGCTCGGAGCTGCTGTCAGACACCTGCGCGGGGATGCTGCAGGGCCCAGAGCCTCTCCAGCTCAGTGCCAGGCTCTCCCCTTGGCAGAGGGATGCTGCAGGGCCCAGAGCCTCTCCAGCTCAGTGCCAGGCTCTCCCCTTGGCAGAGGGATGCTGCAGGGCCCAGAGCCTCTCCAGCTCAGTGCCAGGCTCTCCCCTTGGCAGAGGGATGCTGCAGGGCCCAGAGCCTCTCCAGCTCAGTGCCAGGCTCTCCCTTTGGCAGGGGGGTGCCGCGTTCCTCAGGGATGACGAGCTGGATACAGGAGCCGCTGTCCAGGCTGGTACGGCCGCACCGACACCCCAGGAGTGGGCCTGGCCCGCCGCCGGCTCTCCCCGGGCTGCAGGAACCGGAGCGGAGCCGCTTTCCTTATCGGCCTCCCGCAGCCCCCTCCGTGCCTCTCCCCCGCGGCTCCGGCCCGGCCGCCCCCGGGTCACGGCGGGGCTTGGCAGCGGCGCGGGAAGCGAAGCATTGTGGCTGCCCACTGCGGCCCGGCCGCAGGAGAAAGCAAGGATTTCCTGGCCTGGAGCAAGTCCTTCCCGTCCCCTCCCTGCTGCTGAGAGCCTCGGGGCTGAGGGTGCGCTGTTCCCAACGGGCTGCGGACCTGGAGCCAGGGGCTGCCCTGCACGGAGCTGCTGCTGGATGTGGAAGGAAGCGGGAGGCAGCACGGATCCGGGCACCTCTGCGGGCAGTGCCAAAATCTCCCCCTCTGCTCCATCCTTCCCATGAACAAAATCCCTGCTCAGCACAGAGGTGCTCCCCTTGGTGCTCGTGCATTCTCCCCCACAATGTGCCACGGGGACAGTGGCAGCTGGGTGGCCTTGTGCCTTCCCACAGGGACTAGGAAGGGCAATTCGCCCTTTGCCAAGCTCAGCCCAGCCCCATGACAGGCGGATGGATGCTGTGGGGATCTATCTCCCTGTGCAGATCCTGCAGCAGCAAACAGCCCGGCATGTGTTCCGAGGCTGCACCTCACACAGACACCTGGAAAAGGGGCTGTAAGAGCCCAGCTGGGACACGGAGCTGGGCAGCTCACATGCACAGCCACGTTTCTTCCTGCTCAAATGTCACTTCTCCTTCCTGCGGAGGGAGCAGCCGAGGCGGGGGCAGCTGTCGCTCCCACCCCGAGCAGCCGCGTGGGCGCTGCCGCCGCTTCCGCTGTGCCGCGACCTTGTGCGGGGACTGCACCTGCCCGTGGCTTTTTTAGCACAAGGGCTGGTTTCCTGCTCTGTTTCCGTGATTTAAAGTTTCCAGTCCTGGGGATGGCTGTGGCAGAAGGGCTGTCCCTCATCTCCCGGCCTGGAGCGTTCCCAGCATTTTGCCATGCTCTCCATCCGGGCATGGGTTGGGGATGGCACCGTGCTGCCCCGGTGGAGGCTTGGCCGTGGATCCGGGGCTGCTCTCCTCACGGGGAGCCGGCAGACCCTGGGCAGCACCCAGCTGCCAGCTAAGCCCTTGGCTCCGGCTCTGTCCCAGTGGAGGTCTGGTTTCTGTCCTGCCGTCTGCTTGTCCTGCCTCGCTCCGAACAGTCCCCGTTTGTTTGCCTGGAGCCGGGGCCGCGTGCCTGGGCCGCCTGTGCACAACGGCTCCTTGTTCACCGCCTCCCTCCCCGCTCGCTCCTCGCCTGTTTTAGCAATTATCCCAATTAGCTGTGCCCTCTCCTTGCTCCCCAGCTGCACCTCGGAGCTTCATCCCTCCTGCTCCGCAGCGGTGGCGGCAGCGCTGCTGTCCGGCCCGGGCCAGGGCTGTGGGCACCTTCCTGGGTGGGAAACAGGCAGGCTGTGCAAAATCCGTGCGGAATCCCAGGGCTCTCCAATCCTCTTTGGCACTCGAGGAGGGTGAGGGAGCCGTGCCGAGCCTGCAGCTCCCGGGGCGCCGCTGGCATCTACCTCTGTTCCTTGGCATCACCCGGCTGGGTGCTGCCCGTCCTGCCCCCGCCGCACCGGTGCCCCATGAGCACGGGGGGTACCCAGACTGTTCCTGCACGCCACGACCCCCGTGCCCCCGCGGCGGCACCATCCTCTGCTCCCACAGCCCAACCGGAGCCGGGGCAGGGGGCCGAGGTTGAGGTTTGCACCCGCTGGAGAGGCTGGGACAGCCCAGGGGCCTTTCCAGAGCACCTTCGGCAATGCCGAGCTCCAGGGTCGCCTTCTCCTCTGCCCCTGAGCCCACGGGGAAGCCGGGGTGCAATCCCTGGGGAGGTGCTGGGCACAGGAGCATCCCTGCCGGCAGGGCCTAGCGAGAGGAGCAGGACCAGCTATTCCTGCGTGCTGACAGCGCCCCGTGCATCTCCCAGACTGGAAACCCAGGGCAGGCAAAGCCCTGGATCCTCTGCCCGAGCCCCTGCAATGGTCACAGCAGCGTGGGCAGCCCCTGGCAGCACCCCGGTGCGGGGACACAGCGGGGACACAATGGGGACACAGCGGGGACACAGCGGGGACACAATGGGGACACAGCGGGGACACAGTACCTGGCAGGGCAGCACCGGGGCTGCCGCTCCCGGCGGGGCTCGGAGCGCCCTGGCCGCGCTGACAGCAGCCCGGGGCTGCCGGGGTTTGATCTTTACCGCTCGAGCCGGGCTGTCTGCTCCCATTTGCGTCTGCCGAGGGAGGGCTGCGAGCGCCGGGCTGGCAGCTCCGTGCTGGCACGCAGGCAGCCGCCGGGCACGCAGCCCCCGCTGCTGCAGAGCCTCCTTCGCAGCCCTGCCAGCCCCTGTGTGCAGAGCAGGGTCCTGCAGGAGCCGGGGCTGGGTGAGCCCGGGCAGGTGGGGGCTCCCGGGGACCCCGTGTGCCTTGCTGGGGGACAGCCCTCAGCCTTGAGCCTGCACCTTCATAGCAGAGCCCTTGAGCCTGCAGCCAGCACTGCCCCTTCTTCCCCATCCGTGGGGGCTCCAGAGCACCTGGAGGGCACCGGTGCTGTGAGCTGAGCACTCTGAGCTGGGCTCCATGTCCTGCAGAGCCTCCCCTTCCCCCCCAAACACCCACACGTGCCCCCAGCAGACAGGGACATGGCTCCTGGTGGACCAGGTCTCTCTGGTTACCTCTGTCCTCTTCTGGGGACACCGCAGAGCCCCAGTAGCACCTGAGAGCTCCTGCAGCACTCTGGACATGCTGGGTCCCCTCCCCAGGTGGAGCCCTGCTTTCTGTCACATGGAATGGCCTCACATCCCCATGTCACCCGGGCTACAGCGCTCCATTGCCTCCCCATGGCCTGCACAGAGCACCAGGCTGCTGCAACTCCCTTGTGCCCAAAGGTCTCCCTGCAGCCAAGGCACAGGGCAAGGAGTCCTCTCTGGGGGAAAGCCAGGCCTCGAGGGCCTCAGCAGCATCCTGGCTCCAGGCACAGTGGCCCTGGCTCTTGGAGGACTGGAGAAATGAGGGCAATGGAAGCTCAAGCCCAGATGATGGTGTCAGCCCCAGGAACAGCCCCAGAGCTGGTGCAGCCCCCATGCCTGCCCCGTGGGGTGCAGGCCCTCCAGGGACCCTCTGCCGCAGCTCCCACACTCCCAGCTCCCACCCTTGGCAGTGCTGGGGGTTCAGCAGCTCGAGCAGGATGGTGACCCCACTCCCATCCAACCTGTCACCCCCAGGCCCATTAGCCCCCCTCCTGCCCCTCTGCAGCTCCACCCACACTCACACCAAGCCTTGGCTCAGCTTCCCCGGCTCCGAGAGCAGCAGCAGCTCCTGCAGGGCAGCCCCAGGGCCCCACAGCCTCTGGCAGAGCAGGAGCCATGCCCAGGGCCAGCTCCCAGCTGTGCACCCACACAGCCCCAGGGGGTTACACAGGGAAAACAAAACCCTCAGCTCAGCGCTCACATTCACCCAGCTGACCCAGAAATGCAGCCCTGCTGCTCCACAAAAAGCATGGGCTGCCCAAGCTGGGCAGAAGGGCCAGCAGGAGAGCCAGGGGTGCTGCCACCTGCTGAGAGCGGGGATGGGGCAGTGCAGTGTACCCTCAGGTCCTGTGGGAGCCCCAGGACAGTCACAGGGACTGCAGGATCACCCTCAGGTGCTGTTGGAGCCCCAGGACAGTCACAGGGACAGCAGGATCACCTGTGAGCACAGCCACAGCCTTGGGCTGCCCCAGAGAACGGGGGCAGCAGCCTGGAGCCAGGCAGGGCTCGCTGGGTCCCATCCACTGCCTTCAGGGAAGTTTTCCTGCAAAAGCTGAAACCGCACTGCAAAACCAAACCACTGCCAGGGTCTGGGCTGCTGCTCGGAGCTGTATCCCAGCTGAGGCAGCCCCCAGGAAGGAGGAGAAGGACCTCGGGCACCCGTGCCAGGAGCGCCGTGTCCTTCCGGGCACCCCGAGGGCACGGGCAGCCACTGCTGCTGCTGCTCCGTGCCCCAGTTTGTGCCCAGCTGTGGCATCAGGCGAGCAGCGCTGGCTCGGAGTGCCGGGCTGTCCCAAGAGCCAGAGCTCAGTGTCACCGCAGTTACCGGGCCCTCAGTGTCACCACAGTTACCGGGCCCTCAGTGTCACCGCAGTTACCGGGCCCTCAGTGTCACCACAGTTACCGGGCCCTAAGGCCCTCAGTGTCACCGCAGTTACCGGGTCCTCAATGTCACCACAGTTACCGGGCCCTAAGGCCCTCAGTGTCACCGCAGTTACCGGCCCTCAGTGTCACCGCAGTTACCGGGCCCTCAGTGTCACCGCAGTTACCGGGCCCTCAGTGTCACCGCAGTTACCGGCCCTCAGTGTCACCGCAGTTACCGGGCCCTCAGTGTCACCAGGCCCTCAGTGTCACCGCAGTTACCGGGCCCTCAGTGTCACCGCAGTTACCGGTGCCTGCCGCAGCCCCAGCCCCGGCACCGGAGCTGCCCCAGCGCCCGCACCCGCCCGGCCGTGAGGAGGAGCGGCTGCTCCCAGCCCTGGCACAGGCTCTGGTTCCTTCTGAGCCCCGAATGCCTCGGGCTCTGTCAATGCACGGGCGAGGGGAAGGCTTCTGCAGAGCTGCCATTGCTATTTCTGGGCCTGCCCTGTCCTGTTTTCCTTGGACACGAGATGTTTTCCGAAGGATGTGGGTCTTCCTTGCAGCCTCTCAGCCCTGAAACGCAGCTCCAGGTCCTTGTGGTCATCCCTGCCTGGGCCAGCAGTCCCTGGGGAGCTGCAGAACCCGCATACACACACACACTCACACACACACACACACACACACACAAACACTCATTCCCCAGTAGCACTGCAGGACTGGGAAGGAGTTTCTGACATAGCTGTGCTGCTGTGGGGTCACCAGCCAGATGTGAACTTCTCCAGGGACTGTGCCTGCCTGGGGCTAGGGAAGATGCAGCCTCAGATGTAAAAGGGGGCTCTGATGGGAGCAACAGGGCCCGTGGCTCAGAGTGTGGCCACTTTGTCACTCTGCACCTCATGCAGGGCAGCTTTGAAAGACATCCCACCTCCTCCCTGTGCCCTGGTCTGCTGTTTGACCCTCAAAGACAAAAGGATTTTCCCTGTGCAGCTACAGGGAACTACATCTGGAATTTCCCATGTCCTCGCTTGTGGCTACAGAGCCCCATCCTCCCTGCTCTCAGGAGGTAACTGTGGAGAGCAGTACATCTTGCATCAGTACATTTTCCATCAGTACATTTTCCATCAGTGTTCTTCTCTGGCAGCTGAGCAACCCCAGGTCTGCACAATGAGTTGGTGGGGAGGGGAATGAAGGTCACCACCCCCGAGGAGAGAGAGGATGTGCTCCCTCTGCCCCTGAACCCTTCACCTCCCCCAGCCCATGTGCATCCCCCTCCTCTTGCTCCTTCCTCCTGTTCAGGGCAGCACCAGCAAGGTGGGCCCCTCTTCACACCCAGGGTTCACAGAAGTGGCCACAATATTAATCACTAATAGTAAAAATAATGATTAAACCTCTTGGAATCTGTTGGGGCATTACAAACATCCGTAGCCTTCAGGATGCTCAGGGTACCACGTGTGCATCTCAAGGTTTGTGTGTGGCTTCAAACACTTTGGAGATCTCACTTCTCTCGTGGTGGGGTCTCTGTGGACAGCTGCAAGCCTAGGAACCAGCCCATGACAGCCCCCACCATGGCTTTAGGATTGATGCAAGAGCATCAGTGGTCAGGTCCTGACCACCAGCAACCAACCCACAGCCTGCTTTAAGCAGCAGCCACGGAGCAGCTCTGCAGCAGCTGGGGCATCCTTCAGCTACCAGCTGGCAACAAGAGGCTGCTGCTTTCTTGGCAGATATTTCAGCAGCATTCCTCCTTCAAAATGGTGTTTGCTGTGCCGGCAAGCTGCACAGACAGCTCCTCTGGTGGTTTGGTGGATCACTGTGCCCTGCTTTCCTCTCCTGTGAGGGTCTGTGCTGGGCTCTTGTGGCCACCTCAGACAGCCTGGAGGGTCTCAGCCTGGCATGGTCTGGCTGGGGGTCCCTCCTGCTGGTGCCCTGCCCCAGGAAGGAGAGGCAGAGGTGCCCAGAGGGTGAAAACTCGGCAGTGGGTCCCACATCCATCCCTCCTGGGCAGATCCTGGCATTGCCCCGCACAGACCTGCAGGGAAAGCTGCTCTCTTGCAAAGCTGGGGATGAGCTCACGGCTTTGTGGGTGAATTATCTGTGTGATGAGTGATTCACCAGAGCAAAACAAGATTGGTGTGAGAAACAGACGGGATTTTGGGAAGAGCTGTGGATGTGTGCAGGACCCGGACAAGCAAACTCGGTGACGAGAGCAGCAGGGAGCAAAGAAAGGTGGCAGCAAAGCCTGAGGTGCTGCCACAGGAGCATGGACAGCGTGGATGGGGGTCTGCGTGTGGGACAGCAAGGTCTGGCACACAGGGAGATGCCAGCTCACCCAAGTGGGGTGGAAAGAAAAGCCTCAGGTGCCACCACAGGGCAAGGCTGGCACCAAGCAAGAGCGGGGCCATCCTCTCAGAATCCTTCCCACAGGTGCCAGAAATCCACAAGGGCAATAAAATCCTGAGCAAACAGCTAGATGGCTGAGCAGGTGATGGCTGATGGTGAGGAAGACATTTAGGGGCAAATTATCTTCTGGCTTCACCATTCACCTCAGCAAAGCCTGGCCAGCAGTGTTACAGCTCCCAGCACATCTACAGAGCAAAGGTTTCAAACTGATCCAGTCAAGACACTGGATAGGAATGAGCTTTGCAGAAAGAAGCTGTGCTTTAACACAAGGCCAACACCAGCTGAATTAGAACAAAAACCTCCTGATTACAAACAGCAAAACCTTGTTCATCTGGGACAAAGGGAATCCACTGGCAGAGCTGCTCCTGCATGTCTGTTTAAGGAATGCTGGACCCAGGACAGCAGGTACAACTGAGCTGAGGAGCAACCTCTGAACCCAAAGGTGTCCTTGGCCTGCTGACAAGGTCTCTGGAAATGGTAAAATATATCAGTGCTGCTTGTTAAACCCAGGAGAGCACCCCTATCACATCAGCAGAGGTCAGAAGGCATCCTGAGGATATCCAGCCAAAATATGTACATTTATGATAACACTCAATGCAATAGGTTTTTATAAAAGATAATGCAACATGTTCATATGCCAAAGTTAGGTGTTAAACCAGGAGTAAGAGACAGGACCCAAAGGCAGAGGTGGCCACAGGGCTGAGGTTCGGTAGGGTCAGCACTCAAGTCTGAGCCACACAGACCCAAAGAGAGATAGAAGGTTTGGGTTTTGAAGGATGAGATTTTTTTCAGTTTGGGTAGAAAGCAGAGATCTTGGTGAACCAACTCAGCAGAGGAAAGGGAAAAGCTCTGCATTGAGCATGCAAAGCAGAGGCAGTGCCATTGGGGCAACAGGAAGATCCCAGCACCTTGGCACAAACACACTCTTATTCAGCAGAAAAAATGCCCAATGTAATTTATGATTATTTTTAAATAGAGCTGTTGCTTAACTCATGGAATAGCAGCATAATAGCACACGGTGTAGCTGGGTCAGCACGGGGATGCCATATGAATTAATAACAGAAAATAGCTCGTGCTCGCTCACTTCCTGCAATTTCCTGTGCTCAGTGAGCTCAGGCGTAAGATCTCAGCTCTTGCATCTGCACCCAGGCACGTTAGCAGGGAAGGCAGGAGCACCTGACACAGGGAGGATGGGGAGCATGGAGGGAATCCCTGTTCAGCGTGTGCCAGGCAGCAGCAGCAGCCTCACATTGATTTCAGCAGTGAGCAGATCAAAGAACAGCACTTAGAGGTGCCAGAGGCATTCAAAAATCCCAAAAATCCCTTATGCACTGAGAGAAACTCCCAGATGAAGAACTCAGCCATTGTCAAGAAGGGACCATGGATTTCCAGGTGGAGTGATGCTGCAGGGTCCCCAGGGAGAACCTGACTCCAGGGTCAGTCTGGCCTGGGAATTGGGCACAGCTGAGCCCTTGGGGGACCCTTGGGGAATCCTCACGCCCAGGCGGCGTTGGTCATCTCTTCCAGGTCAGGAAGAGGCACCTGGGTGAGATTTTTATCATCACTGTGTGGGTGAGAAGATCATCTCTGGGCTGCATAAGGCCTGGCAGAGCTGTGAAATGTGCAACCTCCAGCTCCTGTGTCCATGCCACTGATGGCAGGGCCAGAGGACAGCCAAGGTGTGAGGACAGTGTGGCTGTGGGGACACAGCAGCTGCAGGACCATGCAGACCCCTCCTTACAGGGGCTGGGTCTTTGCTGCAGCAAGGCTGGAGGGTCAGCAAGCAGGGGCTGGGCAGGGCAATCCTCAGGGAGGGCACAAAAGCCCAGGCTCAATCCTGGAGGAATATAAAAAACTAAAAAATAGCAATGGGGAACACGAGCAGGGGAACCCCAGCAGCACCCAAAGGAGCCTGGTGAGCACCCAGCAGCATCCTGCTCCAGCCAGGACTGGGTTTGGGATCGGGTTTGGGTTTAAGTGTGCACATCCTGGGTCACAGCTCATGGGAGGGCTCTCTGTGGGGTTGTCTGCTCGTTTTGGCCATTTGCCTGTGGGGTCCCCATTCTGGAGGCACCCACAGCAGGGGGAGAAGGCAGCCTGGCCTCTAACAGAGGACATCCGTGCCTCTCACATCTGCAGGAGCCAGGAAGCATGGGCCAGGAGTCATCTGCTCAGGGCACCTTGTGGGGTGTCCCCAGCCTGTGGGGTCCTGTCTGCCTGTGCCACTGTGGGGGTCACACCAGCACGCCCATGGCTATGAGCAACAGTCCCCAGCACTCTGCAGGACCTGCCAGCATTGCTGGCATCCCCCACCCGCCACACTGAGCCCACCGTGTCCCCAGGGTCCGATGAGCCCCTGTGCCCAGAGCCCCGGAGCTCAGCAGGGCCTGGGGGCTCTCAGGGCCCCCTCTGCTCCCCCGACAGCCGCGGCCATGGGTCCCAGGGGACAGTGTGGGGCGCACGGCTGATCTGGCAGTGGGAAAAGCAGTGGTGGGGGAATTCCTGCCTGTCCGACCTCTCCCCATTCCCAGGGGCTGCAGGGGCTGCTGGCAGGGCCCCCCACCCCGACGCTGCCCCACAAGCGCGGCCCCGGCGCCGCGGAGCCGCTCGGAGCGGCGCTGGTGCTGAGTCACCGCGGGCCCCTCGGAGCCACCCGCGGGGCCCGGCCGGCCCGGGAGAGCGAGCGGGCCCGGGGAGGGCTCGGGGGCGGCTGCGGGGAGAGGGGGTGCGGGGCGAGAGGGGCTGTGGGGAGCGGGATGTGTGGGACCAGGGGAGCGGGTCGGGGCAAGGAGGGATGTGCGGGGCGGTGAAGGGGTGCGGGGCGGGGAGGGGGCGTGCGGGAGGGGATGCGGGGCGGGGAGGGGGTGTGCTGGGCGTCAGGCGCTACGGCCGGCGGGCCCCGGCGCTGCTGAGCGAGAGAAATGTGAGGCGGCTGCACCACTGCGGCGGCACTGCGGGCGGCGGCGGGAGCGCGCAGCAGCGCCCGCGCCGCCGGGCCCCGGGAACGGCGGGCACGGAGCCGCCGCTGCCTGCCCGCTGCTGCCCGCCGCTGCCTGCACCTGCCCAGGGGCACAGCGGGGCCTGGCATCAGCCCCCCGCAGCCCGCGCCGCCGCCCGGGGGTGTTGCATCAGCCCCGCGCCCAGCCGGGCTCCGCGGCCGGGGGCGGCGGGGGGAGCCGGGGCAGGGCACGAAGGAGCCCCCGGAGCGGCAGCGGCCGTACCTGCCGGCTCCCCCGGCCGCCGGTCCCCGCCGAGCATCCGGAGCCCCCCGGCGCCTCCAGCCCCGGCCCCTGCGACCGGTCCCCTCCCCGCGCGGCCGCGGCCGGAGCCGGCGGCGGGGCCGGGGGCGGCCGGCCAGGACCAGCCCGGTGGAGCCGCGCCTCGGAGCCGCCAGCATCCCCGGGGAACCGCGCCTGGCCGGGCCAGCGCCGCATCCCGCTGCCTTTCAGATAACCTCCGCCTCTCGGGCCTGCGGAGCCGCACCGGGCACCGAGCGGGGGCTGGAGCGGGACCCCCGCCCGGGGCCAGCGCAGGTAAGGGCGGGCAGGGCCGGGGGAGTCACCCCGCGGGCGTGCGGGAGCGCACGTGTGTGTGTGCGGGAGCGCCGTGTGCTGCGAGCGTGGGGCACGGAGCGTGGGGCCGGGGACTGCGGTGGGAGGCTGCGGAGGGGAGGATGCTGGGGAGGGCTGTGCCACCCCCGGAGTGATGGGGTGCGGGGCGCGGCGGGGGCTGTATCACCCCCGGAGTGAAGGGGATGGCGGGGGCTGTATCACCCCCGGAGTGACGGGGATGGCGGGGGCTGTGTCGCCCCAGGGGCGCTGGGGGTGCGGGTGCCGCGCCAGGGCTGTGCGTGAAGGGGTGTGACAGAAGGAGCGTGGGAACGCGGTGACAGTGCGTGGCACTGCTGACCACCCGAATCGCTGTGCTCGTGGGCGCTGCGGGTGAGTGTCTGTGTGAGAGCTGCAGGCAGAGCCCCGGGGCTGCTGCTGTGTGCGGGAGGGGGGGGAATATATGCTGCTTGCGGGACTCGAGGTGCAGGATATGGGGTGCAGGATGCGGGGTGCAGGATATGGGGTGCAGGGTGCGGGGTGCAGGGTGCGGGCCCGCGGGGGGAAATGAAAGAGGCGAGGCCTCCCTCTGCAGGGCAGGATGCTTGCGGGACCCCAGTGCTGCCAGGGCATGGCCCCCGGGACAGCCCTGCTGGGGCTGGGCAGGGATCCAGACCCCCCCCAGCCCTCGGGCACCCGGGGCTGAACCCCGCGGCCTCGCTCCATCCCCAAGGGCTGCTGCTGCTCTGCTGCTGCTGTAAGCAGATGGCCCCCTCGGGCCCCCTCCGCTAGGCACGGCAGCGCCCGCCGGGAGAGGCATCCCTCTAACAGGATTCGCAGCGTGATGGAGGAGAGCGCCTTCGCCCTTCTCGGAGGAGAGCCGGGCTGGCGCAGGGGCTGCTGAGGGAGAAAATGGCCTCGGGCAGGCTGCCTGCCTCCCATCCCCTGCCCGCTAACGTGGTCTGTCCTCTCCATCAGCCCCGGGACAAGGGCAGGGAGCTGGGAAGGGGGGGAGAGGAAGCTGGAGGGAGGGATAATAGCAGGGACGGATCAGGAGCAAGCGATGGAGGTAAAAATAGATCCACTGAGCAGAGGAGGGGCTAAACGTGAGAGAAAACCCTGAGCAGAGGCAGGTCGGTGGAGGAACCCCTTCGGGAGGGGCCCTGCAGCCCAGGGGGGCTCAGGGGGACCTGCCCTCCCACCCTCAGGGCAGAGGGGGTCCCGGCATGCCACGCTCGGGGCCGCCGTGGGGATGCCTTGGGGGAGATACCTGCGTGCTCCCGCTTCCGCAGCCCCAGCACAGGGCGGATGCACAGGGCCCGGAGGGCACGGCTGCCAAATTGCCGGGATGCAGGCGGGCAGCGTCCCCAGGGAGCGCTGGCAGCCGGTAGATCCATGGAGAGCCTTGGATCCAACCCCCTCTCCCTTTTCATTTCCAGCGAGCACGAAACTGAGCTGGGGACAGAGGTACCAGGGACCGAGGGGACAAGGTGTGTGCTGTCCTGGCCGCAGCCAAGGTGAGCTGCCCTCTGGCACGGGATGTGCCCCGAGCCCCTGCCCTGTGGGAGCTGCCGGTGACTGCAAGTGGGAGAGCCGGGAAGTCAGAGCAAAGGAATTTGCAAACACATTCTTCAGCGCCACGAGGATCCCACTGCATGTAAACAGGAACAGAGGCCGGCCTGGGGCGAAGTGAGAGCTGCCTCCAGTTCTGCAAGGTCCCCCCTGTACTCACCTGCCCTGGGCAGTGCCCAGCACCGCCATCCCCAAATTAACGCTCTGACTGCAGCTGATCTGCCCTGGGAAGTGGCAGCGAAGGCGAAGAGCAGGGCTGCTGAGTGACTGCCAATGTCACGTTAACATCCCGGGAGGCTGCGGGGAGCCGGCGCTTTGATCAGCCGCCCAAGCGCATCTCGAGGCAGGCAGGATGGCACCGTGAGCCCGCCCTGCCTTCTCCTGCCCGCCCCAGCCGCGCTCCTGGCACCTCGGGGCTGGCTGCACGAGAGGGGCGCGGGGTCCGCTGCCGCTGGCCCGTCTCCCCAGGATGCTCTCCCGCACCAGCCGCTGCTCCCTGTGCTCCTGCTCCGCGGCCAGAGCGAGATTGAAAGCTCAGCAGGCCGCCAGCATGTTTTAGCCTCATGCAGGCGTCCCTCGGAGACCCCAGAGCAGTGGACAGTAATGTGAAAACGATACTCATGTCGTGTCTGAAAGGGCAACAGGTCATCATCAAAATGGAGGCGATGAAGATCATCCACCCGGAGAAG
Organism: Ammospiza nelsoni; assembly: GCF_027579445.1. NCBI lineage: Eukaryota > Metazoa > Chordata > Aves > Passeriformes > Passerellidae > Ammospiza > Ammospiza nelsoni. The sequence continues at coordinate 1,353,273 of NC_080652.1, read as the reverse complement.
TTCTCGGAGCTTCAGGGGCCGCAGCCGCGCTACGCGCCCGCCCCGCGCCGGGAGCCGCCGCTCGTGGCCAAGCGCGCGTGGCCCTCCGAGTCCGAGATCATCGTGAACCAGGCGTGCGGGGACATCCCCGCCCTGGACACGGCCCCCGCGCCGCTGCCGCTGCCCCGGACTCCGCCCCTGCCGCGGCGGGAGCGCGGCTACCCGGGCCAGCGCAAGGGCAGCTCCGAGGTCTGCTACCACCGGCAGCCGCCGTCGGACGAGGTGATCGTCAACCAGTACGTGCTGCACCCCTCGACGCCCTGCGAGCCCCTGGAGTGCCCCACGTGCGGCCACATGTACAACTTCACCAACAAGCGGCCCCGCATCCTCTCCTGCCTGCACTCGGTGTGCGAGGAGTGCCTGCAGATCCTCTACGAGTCCTGCCCCAAGTACAAGTTCATCTCCTGCCCCACCTGCAAGCGGGAGACCGTCCTCTTCACCGACTACGGGCTGGCGGCGCTGGCCGTCAACACCAGTATCCTGAACAGACTGCCGGCCGAGGCCCTGGCCGCCAACCCCGTCCAGTGGAGCAGCGACACCGACCGCAGCTGCTACCAGACCTTCCGCCAGTACTGCGGGGCCGCCTGCACCTGCCACATCCGGAACCCGCTGTCCTCCTGCACCATCATGTGAGCCCCTCCGCACGGGCACGGGGGACAGCGCGGCCCGTGTCCCCTCCCTGCCACGGCACCGCCGGGGAATGCTCGAATGCTCACCACGCCGAGGATGTGGCACCGGTGTCCTTGCGGGACTCGCGAGGGGCACAGGGGGTGCTGGGACCTGCAGCAGCCCCTGACTCACCCGGGGATTGGAACGCTGGCACGGGGAGGGCATCCACCGGCGCACCCGGGCCCTGCGGCTCCCCTGGCCCTGCGGCGGGCGCTGCTGTGCTGCACCGAGCACCTCACCGTGCTCCTTCCCCGGGAGCCTCTCCCTCCTCTCCCCCCGGCTCTGCCAGGAGCGGACGCTGGGCTCTGGCCGCTGGGCTCTGGCCGCAGTGACGCCCTCCCCATCGCCCCACGGCCGGCAGCAGCAGCACAAGGAGCCCTGGAGATGCACGGTGCCACACTGGGCCACCCTCCCGGCACAGGAGGCGAGGACAGGTCCCCAGCTGCCCCCTCCACCCCCTGTCTGTAAGTTATTTGCCAAAGCTTTCATCTCGGTGGCCACGCCGCCGTGCGCCCGAGTCTCAGTAGCCACACCAAGCCGCCAGCCCGGCCCTCGGATGCCAGCAGACGTGCGGCCCATGTCCTCCACCGGCCCTTGAGGAAAGCTCCACTTTGTCCTCGTTTTGGAGGATTCTTGTTTTTCCCCATCCATCCCCAGCCACCCTATCCCAGGCCACTACGTGTTCACAAAGGCATTGAGCTGTGCCCGTTCTCTGCCCCTCCGCCCGGGTCCCACACCCATGCCCATGGGATGGCTCAGGAGGGTGGCACGGGGTCCAGTGCCCCAAATTGCTGACTCCAGCGAGGGGATTTGACTGGGTAGGGGGACCGAGGTCTGGCTCCTGCCCACAGTCCCTTTCCCAGAGCAGCACCTCTGCTCTGACCCCTGTGCAGAGGGGCTGGCAGGGCAGCAGCCCCCTGTGCACAGTCTTGCTTTCTCCAGAGCACCTGGAGGGGTAAGTTTGCTGCCAAAAAAAGCAAAAAATACAAAAAAGCAAAATAAAGAAAAAGCCATAGTTTTGGGTGCTCCCATGGGGCTGAGCACCACAACCCAGCATGGCCACGGCACCAGGGGCACGCGCTGCCCAGTCCTGGGTGCTGGGGCTGGGTGAGCCTGAGGGGTCCCAGGACCTACGTCCTGAAGGAAACAGCAGCCCCTGGCATGGCCAAAGCCCAGCAGCCATGCAGGGAGAGGGGCCAGTCCATGCCCTGTGCTGTCCCGAGGGGCGGGCGATGCCGCTGGCGCAGCCCCAGGCCCGTTCTCGCTCTGAGGGGAACGGCGCCGGTACCGTGTCTGTGTTGCTCTGCCAATGCCTCCTGCTGCTGGTTGTGACCATGATCATGTTTTATACCCGGCCTTGTTCTGACCCCATCATTCTCCCCAATAAAGATTATATTGGAACGAAGGCTGAGCTGGAGTCCGGGGCCGCGTCGCTGGGGCGGGAGGGGGGTGACACCGGGATGTGCCCTGGCCCTGCTACCCCTGTGGCACAGGCTGGGCCAAACCTGGGTTACAGCTTTCCCCTGGGCTGGCACCTCCTCCTCCAGCCTGGCTTTTAGCTCTGATGCAGTTGTGTCCCCCCCTGGGCACCTTGGGGACCCTGCCCAGCCACAGCAAGAGCCCTCAAACACCCGCTGGACGTCCCCTTTCTCCCCAGGTGATGTGGGATACTGGGGGAAGGATGTGCCATTTGGTAGGACCTGCCATTGAAGGGAGCTAGGGAGGGACATGGGTTCCCCTGTTCTGCTGAGGCAGCTGCACTCATGGACTCCCCTCTGCACCATTCCCAGGAGCTGCCCTGGGGCTGGCAGCACCAGCACATGGACCCCACTGTGTGCCCTGAAGGACCCCGGGGTCACTGGGATGGCAGCTCCACAGCTGGGAGAGCCAGGAACCTGCAGCAGAAGCAGCTGGGATGATGAGCCCAGGACAAGGCAGCTCCCAGGGCAAGCTGCACACACTGGCTGGTGTGGGCACAGGCTGGGGTGGGCCCACAGTCACTGTGTGCCAGTGCCAGCCCCCAAATTTCCCTTCTCCAGGAGCAGTCACTGTCTCTGCCCTCAGCTCTGGGCCAAGGTGGAGCATCTGCTTCCAAAGCAGCAGCACCACATCCAGGAGGGTGCAAGGGTGGCTGCAGACCCTTTTTCCTGGTGTGCTGGTTCCCATCCCAGGGGGTTTTCTGTGCCTGGAGAACAGAACACCTCCCAGCCCATGGGTGCTGAACTACAGCACCAATAACGCAGCCAGTGCCACCCTCATCCCTGAGGGTGCTGCAGCTGTGTCCTGTCTCCCTGTCCTCACCAACATCCCCACCCTGCACCCACATTCCTCCATCCTTTGTGCAGCCTTGGCACAGTGTGGGGTCTCCTGGTGGTCACAGCAGCCCCACACTGAGCCAAATCATGCAGCTGCTGGGGGAGCTGGGGCAGCCCCACATCCAGGATGCGCATCTCCATCAGCCCAGAGGCTCAGGCCAAATCCAGGATAAAGAACTCTGACACCCCAAAAGCTCATATTAAATCCAGGCTGAGCATTCTGTCCCCACAGACACTGAAGCTGGTGGGCCAGCCAGAGCAGAGGTGACAGCAATTTTGCCCTCAGTAGGAATTTACCCTTTTTATTACATAAGGACAAAGGGTACAATGTGTTCTCCCCTACACTCGTGGCACCTCTTGGGCACAGAGTAAATTTAAAACTGCTAATTTGATTTTGAGTTGCAATTAAGGAAGAAATAGGGCCTTTCAGGAGCAAGTTCTGGGTGAGCACCCATTTCTCCTGCCCTATTAACCTCGAATAAGCACTTGCTGGAAGAGGGGCCAGGTTTCCTGCAGAGGACAGGGACACAGGGTGGTGCCAGCCCTTGTGTCACAGATGCAGGTGAATTAAAAGTCTTTCACATCCCCTAAAATGCTCCCATGGCCATTCTAGCTTTGTGCCTCCATGCTAAGGTTTTGAAGATCTCTAAGTCCTACGAGATGCTTAGCATGGCCAGGGCATTGCTGCAGGAGGAGGTTTGGCCACATGAGAGCAGAGATGTTCCCAGGCGAGCTGGTTCTAAAATCTCCTCATTGTTGTAACATCTGTCCCAGGCTGGGATGAAGCTCTGAGCTCTCCCAGTGTCCAGTTTGGCTCATGGTAGGAGAAGAGATGTGGGGAGTTAAATTGCTCCTGGGGGTGATCCTTATCCCAAATGTCCTCATTTTAGGTGGGAAGGGCCAGGATTGGGCTGGTTTGGGCTCAGCCTCTGGCATGGATTTGGGGCGGGGTGTTTGCCAGTCACTCTCCCCAGAGTTAAGAAGCATTTGGACAATGCTCCCAGGCACAGGGTGGGATTGTTGGGGTGTCTGTGCACGGCCAGGAGTTGGACTGGATGATCCTGATGGGCTCTTTCTAACCCAGAGCATTCTGTGATTCCTTGAGAAACAGCTCCTGCAGCCTCTCGGTGCCTGGGGCTGTTCTGCTCCTGCAGGGGCGGTGGCGGCGCTGGCAGTGCCCTGTTGGTCCCCATGGGGTGTGCCCAGCACCCCCATGCTGCCCCATGGGTGGCACGGCAGGAGCAGCTGCCCCTGGATGCCAACAGGCGAGCGAGGCTGTGCCGGGCCATGGGGAGCTCCCCTTCCCTCTGCAGGGACATGGCCGAGCACCAGGGCCGAGCCCTCCTTGGGGACACGGAGCCCCAATAGTCCCAGCCCTGAGCGGCGGCTCCAGCCCAGGGAGCTCCGTGCCGAGTGCCAGCTCCGTCTCACAGCGCATCCCGCGGTGACACGGCCATGGTGGCGGCTGTGACAGGGTGATGGTGGCAGCAGTGACACGGCGATGGTGGCGGCTGTGACGGTCCCCAGGGCAGGGCTGGGGAGGCACCGCTGAGCTCCGGAGCTCCTTTGGGGTTAGTCCAGCAGAGTGCTGGCCCCGGGCTCCTGCTCACTGCCAGCTTCGTGTCCCCTCCCCGTGCTGGCCCCAGGGCTGGTGGCACTCTGGTCACACTCCCGAGGGACACAGTGTGGGGACATCTCCCCAGAGGAGGGGCAGAGTGCAGGAGGGAAGGTGCTGCTGCCTGTGGTGCAGCTGGGACGGGGATGCCTCTGGCCAGAGCAGGAACACGCCGAGCTGCAGTGGGAGAGGCCAGGAGAGAATGGGCAGGTCTCTGCAGGGACGGGGACAGCCAAGTCACTGCTCTGGGGACACCACATCACCTGGTGCCAGCAGGTGCCAGCTGGGGATGCCATGGAGCATTTGGGGTGGTGCAATGGGGTGTCACGGGCTTGGGAGAGGGGACAGGGCTGCAAGTGGGAAGGTTGGGTGGGTTTGGGGGGGCTGTGCTGGAAGCTGTGCCCATGGCAGGAGCATCAGCCCTGGGTCAGCCCTGCCAGCCCCCAGCCCTGCTCACCATTATCCCAGGCTGCTAAATATAACCCAGCTGTGGGAGTGGATACTGCAGCCAGGCTCCACATGGCCCACAGGGTCCACCCCACCCCACAGCCCCCAGGGACCCCCATTCTTGGTGGATGGAGGTGCCCTTCAGCTTTCAGCACCCAGAGGTGCCAACAGTCAGCACAGGGAGCACAGCAGGGCTGGGGGTGTCCTGTGGGGGCAGCTCTGGCCTGGTTCACCCCAACACCCCCACGCAATGTAGGGCAGGGGCACGAGGCTCCCCCATGGTGACAGGGCCCCACATGGTGACAGGGCCCCCAGATGGTGACAGGGCCCTCCCATGGTGACAGGGCCCCACACGGTGACAGGGCCCCACACGGTGACAGGGCATCCACATGGTGACAGGGCCCCCACATGGTGACAGGGCCCCACACGGTGACAGGGCCCTCCCGTGGTGACAGGGCCCCAGATGGTGACAGGGCCCCCACACGGTGACAGTGCCCCACATGGTGACAGGGCCCCACATGGGGACAGGGCCCCACACGGTGACAGGGCCCCATATGGTGACAGGGCATCCACATGGTGACAGGGCCCCCACATGGTGACAGGGCCCCCACACGGTGACAGTGCCCCACATGGTGACAGGGCCCCCAGATGGTGACAGGGCCCTCCCATGGTGACAGGGCCCCACACGGTGACAGGGCATCCACATGGTGACAGGGCCCCCACACGGTGACAGTGCCCCACATGGTGACAGGGCCCCACATGGTGACAGGGCCCCACATGGGGACAGGGCCCCACATGGGGACAGGGCCCCCGGTGTCTGAGCTCCCCCTCCCCACAGGCTCCATGGAGCCAGAAACGCCCCAGCCAGGGCTGAACTGGCACTTCTCCTGATGGAGCTGCTCCACTTGGTATAAATAAATATTCCTTGGTGCCACCAGGGCTGGGGGGACCCACCTGCTTCTGCCTGCTGACCTGACCCGTTTTGGGGTGCCCTGCTCCTACCCTGTGCTTCAGCACTTTGCCAGAGCAGCCCCTGGCAGCGCTGATGGTCAGTGGCAGCAGTGTCCTGGCAAAGCCCAGAGCCCCAATCTCTGCCCTCCTGGGCACAAGGACAGGGGTTCTCTGTGGGGCTCTGTGGGCACAGCAGTGCTCACTGGCTGCTCAACCCCTCAGCTTCTGGGCAGGAGGAAGGGGAAGAAGAGGGGGGTTGGCACCCTGTCTCCCACAGCCACAGCCCTGGGGAGGTGCCCAAGGGTGTTTCCAGGGGAGAAGGGCAAAGCCAGGACAGGGGGATGGTTGCACAAGCCCAGCACAGCCAGGCAGGACAGGGCACAGCAGTGTCACCAGCCTCCAGCAGGGCTGAGCTGAGGGGACAGAGAGGGGGGACAGCACAGCGAGGGGGAACTGGCATGGGGTCAGCACAGAGCCTTGGCAGGACACCCAGAGGAGGCCAGAGTGACAAACAGACTGCTGCAAATTCCAGCCTGTGGAGGTGGCTGTCAGCACCCCTGAAATGGAATCCTGGCAGGACCTCGAGGGTCTGACAGCTTCCTTCCACCCACCACCAGCCCCAAGGTGGCTGAAAGCCTGGGAAGATCCCCATCCCTGTCCCCCTGGGGAGCAACAAGGGTGCAGAGCTGCCACACTGTGACCCAGCCATACCCTGGCTGGCGTGTGGCCCCCACGTGAGGCTGGCAAAGGCAGAGCCCAGACCCTGCTCAGCCCTGGGACACTCCTGCTCCATGGCAGGGCCCGTGTGGGCACAGCCCCAGTGCCCCTCAGCAGAGGCTCCTCCACCTGTGTGTGGCACTGAGTGAGCCGTGTTTGCTCACTTATCTCCCCGAAGGGCACGGGCTGAGCACGGGCTGGCACGGCTCGGCAGGGGCTGGGAGGTGCCATGGTGGAGCATGCTCCCCTCGTAGGTGGGGGCACTGGCTGTGCCCATTCCCTCCTTGTGGCACTGCCAGGCCCCAAGGGGACATGCTGAGACCGAGCGCTGAACTCAGCTGGACATGGCTGTAGTACAAACACAGGTTGTATTTTCAGTGCATGCTGGGGGATCCCAGCCCCTTTGTCCTGGGAGCAGCACAGCAATGTGCCTGGCACAGCAATGGCACAGCCCGTGGCACAGCAATGGCACAGCCCGTGGCACAGTCCATGGCACAGCAATGGCACAGCCCATGGCACAGCCCGTGGCACAGCCCATGGCACAGTCCATGGCACAGTCCATGACACAGCCCATGGGACAGCAAGGGCACAGTCCATGACACAGTCTGTGGCACAGCAATGGCACAGCCCATGGCATAGTCCATGGCACAGCCCGTGGCACAGTCCATGGCACAGCCCTGCTCTGCCCGCAGAGCCTCTCTGGTGCCCAGCCCCAGGCAGGGATGTGCCCCACTCCATCCGCCCCCTGGCTGCGGCAGCGATGTCACCGCGGTGCAGGTCATGCCCAGCTCCAGGGTCGCCTCCCTCTGCTCCTGCTCCTGCGCTGCCTCCCCCGGCCCGGGCTCACGGGCAGTGCCAGGTGTCCCGGGCACCAGGGTCACAGGCCTGCTCCCCGCTGGCACCGCGGCCGCGGGCACAGCCGGAGCCGGGCTCCTCTGGGCTCCTTCCCCACGCACGCTCAGCCCGAGGGCACAAAGGCAGCGCTATTTGTCGAGGATAAGGAAGAGCATCACCATGAGCAGGATGGGGAGGAAGATGAGGAGCAGGCTGAGCATCTCTGCGGCCAGCAGCAGCGCCAGCAGCACGAGGTAGCAGCAGCGGCAGCGCCGCTCCAGCCGGGCCAGGGCGCGGATGAGGCAGGGCGGGTACCGCACGCAGGGCAGGCAGCCGAACATGCGGCTGGTGTGGAAGCGCACCTGGAAGCGATGCTCGAGGGCGCCGGCCAGGCCCGGGCGCCGGGGCGGCAGGGCAGGGGGCCGGGGGGTGGCCAGGGCTGCGGGGGAGCCGGGCTGGGCGTGCAGCAGGAGCAGCTCCTCCTGCAGCTTGCAGATCTCCCACTCCAGCATGGGCGTCTTCTGGCGGCAGATGGGGCAGCGCACGCGGCCGAGCTCGGCGCCCGTGGCCGTGTCCATGATGGCGCGCAGGCAGGCCCGGCACAGCCCGTGGCTGCAGTTCAGCACGGCCGCCTTGTGCCGCTGCTCGTCGTAGGGCTCCGTGCAGATCGGGCACTCGTCCTCGCCGCCCGCCAGCACCGGGCACGGCTCCGCTGCCCCCGCCCCGCCGCCGCTCGGGGCCTTCTCCGCCTCGCCGAAGAGGCTCAGGATGGAGCTGGAGACGCTTTGGGAGCCGGGCCCTGGGCTCTCCCCGCGGGGAAGGTCCTGCCCCGCAGGCAGGGAGGCACCGAGGGCAGGCGGCGGCTCATGCCCGGGCAGGAGCGGCTCCCTGGCATCCTCCGTCCGTGGCAGCTCCCAGCATCTCCAGGCAGCAGCAGATTCCTCTCCACAGCGTTGGAGCGGCTCCCCGGGGTCCCCCGACCCCGCGGTCTCGCTCTGGTCCCGCTGCCCGGCACATCCTTCCCCACCGGCTGCCGGCACCGGCCCGGGCTGTGCCCCCTCGCCCGCCGCCGGCTCCATCGGGGCGGCCAGAGCAGCCACCCCGCTCGGTCCCCGCCCGCCGGGTCCCCTCGGGGCTGGGTGCGGGACGTGGGCGCTGCTCCAGGGCAGGAGAATCCTTCAGCAGGGCTGCCCGAAGGGTTTGGAGGCAGCAGTGTCCGCACAGAGTCCCGACATCCCTCCGGGGCGCCTTGGGGCGCCCTCCCAGAGCGCTGGGTCAGGAACCTCTAGCGCCGGGTGCAGCCCCATCACCCTCACCGAGGCCACCCCAAGAGGGGCAGCACCGTGAGCATCCAACAGCCTTTTCCTCCTCCTCCTCTTCCTCCTGCCCCAGCAGCAATGCAGTACTGACCCGCCACGGTCCGGAGGAGAGGGCACCGAGCTGGGCGCTGCCCGCTGTGCCAGAAGGGAGCAGGCGTGGCGGGCACCCGCGCAGGCAGCTGCCTCCTGCCGTGGGCCAGGCAGGGCCGGGGCCGAGCCGGGCTGTAACCAGTCTGGTTTGTCAGCTTCTGGAAGCGGCTCAAATGCAGGGAGCCCGGGGCAGGAGCCGTGCCTGCGCCAATCAGCTCCCGCCGGGGCTGGGGAGGAGCTGGGCCCACGGCCGCCTCTCCTCTGTGCCCAGCACCAGCGGAGTCACTTCTGCGGCCAGTGCTGCCCACACCCCTGTCCCTGGGGCACGGCTGCACAGCCCTGTGCTCCTCCAGTGCAGCCTCACAACATGGCCCTGTGCTCCTCCAGTGCAGCCTCACAACATGGCCCTGTGCTCCTCCAGTGCAGTCCCCCAGCTCAGACCCCAGGACGGCCCCAGGACAGTTCCCAGCACAGACCCAGCAGAACCCCCAAGAGACCTCTGGCCCCTGCTCTGGTGGGGTGTGGGCACAGGGAGCCAAAGCCCCCAGGACAGTTCCCAGACAGGGAACTGCCCCAGGACAGTTCCCAGACCAGGCCCTGTGCTGCCCCAGTCCAACTCCCTGTCCCCCACAATGGTTCCGGTGCAGGGCCACCTCTCCTTGTCACGTCCCACAAGCAGCTTGCGGGGCATGGAAGTTTCTTTCCAGGTTTCCCACTGGGACAGTGCCCCAGATGAGGGGATGGTGGCCCCAGGGTGGTGACTGCCATGCAGCAGCTCTGCAGTGGCCCCACTGTCCCTGGCACATGGGGACACAGCCCAGCCATGGTGTGCATGTGCAAGAGCTGCTCAGAGCAGTGGGGTGGGGAGCCCCCAAATGTCCCTGTTCCCCCTCACTGCAGTACCACAGCTCCAGCAATGCCCCAGGCACCACCCAGCCCTGCAGGACCCCATGACTCCACATGGGAGGGTGGCTGGGTCACAGGCATGGCGTGGCACAGCTGTCCCTTCCTGTCCCAGCCTGCTCCCAGGGAATGTCCCTGCTGACTCATGCCCTGCTCCTAATTGCTATTTACGCAGTGGCACCCAGTTCCCTGAACTGGGGGAGGAAGGTGGTGGCACTGGTCCCACTGGGGCACGGGCAGGGCCAGGAGGGTGCACAGGCTCGAGGCTGCAGGGAAAGGGCTGGAAGCAGCTCCCAGGATGGGGTGGAGGAGAGATGCAGCTGAGCAGGCACTCAGGGAAAGGGATAACTCAGCAGGAACTTGGAGCTCAGACTCAGCAGGCTCAGGATGATGAACTGGCAGAAGAGACAGAGGCATCAAGGCTTCCTCCTGTGCCTGCTGGCCTTGGCCACTGGAAGCAGGGGGAACAGGTCTGTCCAGGCAGCCTCCTCCTGCAGCAAGCGCTGCTGAGTAATGCTGGGGTGGAGAGACTCCCATGCAATACTTCCCTTCCTCTGTCCCTGCCACAAACAGTGGCCACTGCCACTTCCATGGCTCCAGCAACACCCTTGGGTGCCACCCACCCCACACAGGGACCCCTGGGGCTGGGGCATGGGGGGCAGATCAGTCCCACACCAAAGCCAACCAGCAGAACCCCCAAGAGACCTCTGGCTCCTGCTCTGGTGGGGTGTGGGCACAGGGAGCCAAAGCCCCCAGGAGAAGGAGTCCCCCACTGCCATGGCCCTGCTGCTGTCAGGGAGGGGCTGTTGGGTAAATCCAGCCCAAGCAAGATGCCAGAGGCAGATCCCTTAGCTGGCTCCTTTATTCAGGCAGTGGGAGGCGAGGCAGGAGCCAGGCTCAGGACCAGGTTTCAGACTGGAAGCGCCGGGACCGTTCCAGGGCTGTGAAATGCTCCTCTGCTTCCAAGGGGGACAGGCCACCCTCCTGCTGCAGCACCGACTGCAGGGCCTCAGCCACTGCTGCTGGCATCTGCTTGGCATTCCTGGGGAGAGAGCAGGACACAGTGGAGGGTGAGCAGGAACACAGGGGCCAGAGCAGCAGCCCCAGTGCTCCAGGATCAGCAATCAGCAGTCCCTGTGGCCAAGCCACCACAGGGCAGTGGGAACCTGCCTTGTCCTGCCACAGGGTAAATGACAGGCCTGAGAAGCAGCTCCTAGCACTCCCTTGAGAGCAGGGCTGTTATCCACAGGGCTCCTCAGCACAGGCATGTGAAGGCAAAAACATGGCCATGGGCCCCAGAGCCCAGGGATGGAGCACCACAGGTCAGGAGCCCAAACACCAGCCCCACACAGCTGCATCTGCCAGCATCCTCATTAGAGAGACACAGGCAATGTGCACGGGTTGGAATTTATCAGCAGGAGGGCAGGAACCTGTCCTTTCATCTCTGGAATCACTCAATGTCAAACATGTCTGATCCTCAGCTGGGCAGAGCAGCCGCTCCTGTCCTGCTGCTGCCTGCTCTCAAGAAATCCAGAATGATTGGTTTGATAGTGACATTTGGAACCAAAGCCAGTTCAAACCTCAAAATCAGAGAAATGCTGGAGAAAACATCGAGCCCCTGTGCAGGAAATACCCAAACAGAACTCAGCGCTTTCAAGCACAATTATTTCTTATGGGAAATCAGAAATTCTGACTTTTTTTTTCCTGGAGAGAATTTCATTTGATGAACTGCCTGTGTGACAAAAAAAAAAACATCTAATAAAAAATTTCCCAGCCTGCTCCAATTGGCACGAGCATCTGGCAACGTCCTTGCTGTTTCCCAAGAACAAGGCAGAATTCTGACTTGCGTTTGAAGCTGATTAACATCCCAAAATACCCAGAAAGGAGGTCTTCTTTTTTTGGAAGAGTCGCATTGTTTCTGAGTCAGGCACTGATATGCAAGTACAAGATAATGGAGCTGGGCTTTGTGATGGAAAACATGTCAAATAGCTAATTTTTTTTTTTTTTTTTTCAGAAAAAGAGACATTTTCAACCTTTTTGCCCCTGAGTGAGACAAGTGAGGAACAATCATAGAGCAGATGCAGCCCTGGCTCCCCAGAGCCCCCTGGCCCCAGAAGGGAAGGCAGAAAAGTGTCCCATGGCCCAGGGCTGCTGCTCAGGGGCACACAGCTCAGGAGTCACTTCCCCCAGCTTTCTCCCAGTCTGGCTGAGACTGTGAATTTGGGGGCAAAACAGGATCACTCACCTGCACTTTCCTGCCTGCAGCTCAGTTCAGTCTGTGAGTTGGGGGGGCATGGTGATCCTGGAAGCTTTTCTACAGGGTTTGGGCTGCTCAGGGAAGTAGGAACAGTGTCCTCTGCAATCAGCACAATGTCACTTGTGCAGGGATCCCAAGGCTCTGGATCCCACCTGCCTGATGGGGGCTCAGGGACACCCCACAGCAGGACAAAGCTCTGACAAGAGGAGTCTCAGAGCAACCCTGATGTCCAAAATACCATCCTCAGGGCGACATAAAATCTGCCATGGGGACAGCTGTGCAGGCCCTGCCCTTTCCTAGAAACTGATCCTCTTTGGGGATCTCCATCAGCACCAAAAAGCAGGAAAGAGAATGGAAGGAGAGAACAAAGCCATGACCCAACAGCTCAACAGTCTCAGCATTTGGGCTGTAGATGGAGGCACATCCCCAAGTCCCAAGTGCTCCAAAGCCCAGAGCCAAGGGCAGGAATGCCCAGGTTGGGGTGAGGCTCCAGGAAGCCCTGTGCTGCAGCAGTGAAGGACACAGTGGGGTGGCCTGGCCTCCACTTCCTGGGAAGTAAACACCAATCTCCTTGTCCCAGGAATGCAGCGAGGCCAGTCCTGCCCTGCCAGGCACCAGGGCAGTTCCTGCTCTCCTGAAGGACAGCAGGAAAGAACCTCCTGCACTCGCTGCTGTGTGACAGCCGGGCCCAGGCCCGCCCTCCCCAGGTCACAGGGGTCACGGCCAACGCCATGGGCGGGCTCTGCCCAGCCCAGCAGCACAGAGCACTGCCCAGGGCTCACCCTGGGCACGGGGACCAGCCTCTCCCTGCACTGCAGGGCTCTGAGAGCTCAGAGCAGAGCTGCCAGCACTCTGACCCCAAAGCCAGAGCCACCCTCCAGGGGTGCAAACAGCCCCAGACAATACCTGGAGAGGGGCTGAGCTGTGCAGGGACACTGGCTGTGGTGCAACAGGGCTGGTCCCTGCCTCGGGAGGCAGCTCTGGGTGCAAAGAGTCAGAGAGTGTGCCGAGGCTCCCAAAGCTGCTCCTGAACCCCAGCACTGCTGGGCATCCTGCCCACACAAGTGGCCACAGGTGCCACACAAGCCTTTTGTCCAGCTTCATCAAGCACTGCTGGAGGAGAGGGCTGTGCAGGGGCCAGGCCTCTCCTGTGTGTGGATGTGCTGTGGGTCAGAGGCTGCAGGGGGAGGGTTGGCTGGAGAAGCTTCACCAGTTCCAGCTGTGCCCTCCTAAGGGGAGCATGGGGTAGGTGACAAACGTCCCTCCCAGCCCAGGGCTCCTGGAGCAGGACAGAGAGGAGGAATGAGCTGCCCCTCTGCAACACGGGGCTGAGCTGAGGAAACGCCTCCAGGTGGGTGAAGAAGCGGAAATGTGCAGCCCTGCTCCCTCAAGCCCTGCACAGAGAGCTCTCACTCACCCAGCCAGGTAGATATGAGCATTCTCAGTGCTCAGCAGCTCCCACAGCAGCTTCCCATTCTCCCGGATGCGGTGCTGGACATAAACCTTCTCCTCCTGCAGGGAAACAAGGCACTGAGCCTGGAGCAGCCCCAGCTCCTGCTCTCAGGACAGTTCTCAGGGGCTGTTCCCAGGAGCTCAGGGCAGCACAGGAGGCACTGGGAGAAGCGTTGGATCAATGACCAGTGTGGGGAAGAGGAACCCCACACCTGATGTCTGCACTGGGTTGGGCTGGTGGGAGATGGGTGCAGCAGCAGGAGCTTCAGGGGGGAACACCAGGCCCCAAGCAGCCCCCAAATCCTTTGGGTGTCCACTGGTGAGGGCTTCCCTCCTGCCCTCTTCTCCCAGCATGGGCAGAGGAGGCTCTGTGGCCCTTGTGTGCCAAGTCTGCTCCAGGACAGAGACCCTCCCCTGCACCCCTGACTGCTGGAGACCTGAAACAGCTTGGAAGGGCAGAAAGCTTGGAGGGACAGCTCTGTCCCAGTCCCTGCCCCTCTACTGTGCTTAGGGACTGGATGGGGACTGGCTCTGTGCACAGCACAGCCCAGCCAAGGAAAGCTCCCAAAGGGTTAATCCACAAGACTTCAAGAATCCAAGCAACTGCCTCCAGCCCTGGCTCCTGCCCAAGAGAACACCACTGCCAACGTGCCTGCACTCACTGCTGGCCCAGAGGGCTCCTGTGACAAAGGTGACACTGTGATGGAGGCCAGGCCCTGTGCTGGGCGTCCCCCATGCCCCATCCTGCAGGGTGAGCTGGGCCCTGGGCACAGCCCCTTCCCCTCTCAGGGCCCTGGGCACAGCCTCCTCCCCTCACTGAGCCATGGGCACAGCCTCCTCCCTTCACTGGGCCATGGGCACAGCCTCCTTCCCTCACTGGGCCATGGGCACAGCCTCCTCCCTTCACTGGGCCATGGGCACAGCCTCCTCCCCATGCTGGGCCATGGGCACAGCCTCCTCCCCATGCTGGGCCATGGGCACAGCCTCCTCCCCTCACAGGGCCATGGGCACAGCCTCCTCCCCTCACTGGGCCATGGGCACAGCCTCCTCCCCAGGCCCCTCTGGCTGTGGCTCAGCTCCTGCAGGCTGGAGATGTGTGTGGAACAGCCCTGAGCAGCCCAAGTCCAGGCTGTCCCAGGAGCTGGGCACTGTGGGTCCCACAGGTGCCCTGGCTGTGCCAGCCCTGGCTGGGCAGTGCCCTCAGCAGCACCAGCACAGCCTCAGCTTCAGCAGCAATGAGCTCAGTGCTGCCAGAGGCCCTGCCAGCCAGACTGGGCTCCCAGGGCACCATCTGAGGAGCTCAAACTGGGGTCACAATGTCTCAGGACATCCAGGTCTGGCTGGGACCAGTCTGCACTGCAGGTGGGTGTGCTGGGACAGGGGGCACCTGCAAAGGGACTTCAGAGAGAAGAGCAAAACTCTGCTTAGCTATGGAGCATCCCAGCCCTCACCTGGGTCTTTAACAAACTTTGTGATGAGTTAAAGGCTGTGGTATCTCCTGAAGCCAAAGGCACAATGAGCCCAGTGTGGCTCATCCCACCTGGCTGTGGGATGTGGCTGTGCTCCCACTCTGCCCTGCGGGCAGAGGACTCTGGTGACAAACTGCTTTGGCTGGTGGAGCAGGAGAGGGGGGACACTCCAGTGGAATTCCTGCCCCTCCACAGTCAACAAGGTGGCTCTGACTGCTCTCCAGATCCAGAGAGCAGCAGGTGCCCCTTTTGCTGGTGATTCAGCACCCCTCTGCAGTGCTGCTCCTGTTCCTCACAGGCTTGGAAAGCCTGCACAGAAGCACCCAGCTCCTGCCTTACAAGTGAGTGGATAAAAGACAATGAATTCATGTCAACACATGCACACAGCCAGGAGAAAGGGCTTGGGCTGGTGCAGCTGAGCTCCAGAGAGACTGCCATTCCCTTTTTATCACATCTCTCCAAAGCCAGGCTGAGCTTTCAGTGCCAGGCTGAGCTTTCAGTGCCACCAAGGGACAGAGGAAGGCAGTGAAACATATCCCCAGCTCAGGGAGCCTCTCTGGCAGCACTGCAGCCCCAAAGGGGGACAAGGGCTGCCCACCAGAGACACTGCCTGGGAAAGCAGGAAGCAAAGTGAGGGGCTGAGTTGTGGGTGTGCTCAGACCCATGGGGAGCTTTTCTCTGTGTATCTGGGACTCAGAGAGAGCTGGCACAGAGGCTAAGCTCCTCAGCTCCAGCCAGGGCTCAGAGGGACACCATCAGGAGGGGTACTTAACCAATGAGTTATTGCCTGGTGACCCTCCAAGAGGCTTGGGAGCCTTTTATCACTCACGTGCTCCAGCCAAACAAAGCTGGTTAATGCCTTATCTGCTCTGCTGTTCTCCAGCCTTGTCCCAGTAACCCTTCCAGCCCAACTTAGCCAGACACACCTCTGCAGGGCAGGAGGGGATCTGCCTGGAGGGCAGCCAGCACTGAGGTGTGTGGGGGAAGGAGGTGCACACTGTGCCACCTCACCAGATCCCTCGCAGATGGTGCCCTGGCAGAGTCCCATCAGCACTGCCTGAGATGCTCTTGTATCCACCCTCCTCTTCTGGGCACTGACCTGGTCCCTGGAGAAGGCTGTGAAGAGTGTCAGGAAGCCCTTTGTGACCAGCTCTTCCCACTCTGCCTGGCAGTAGAAGTCCTTGGACTGGTGTCGGCAGCCGAAGAAGAGGCAGTTCCCTGCAGGAGCAGAGCACAGGGCTGTGCTGGGAGCACCCAGTGCTGGGCATTGCTGGTGCCACCTGCCTGACAGCCCTGGCCTGCAGAGCCACCAGCAGGAAGTGACCTGTGGCAACCAGAGCCCCCTGTCTGCTGAAAAAGGAGGAGGGCAGAACATGTCCCCCAGGGCTGCCTGTTCCCTGAGCCAAGGGAATGAGGATGGGATACACTGCAGCAGCAGCTGAGCTCAGGAACCTGTGTTCACCCTCAGAGAGCCAAGAAAGAGCCTCTGCAGAGCCTGACCCAACCCAAGGAGTTGCCCTGCAGCACAGCCTGTGAATGACCCCACAGGCTGCACACAGCAGGCTCTGGGTCTCACCTGCCCCAGAGCTCAGCCTGCTTCTGCTCAACACAGCAAAGCCTGACCCAGTGAACCCTCAGGAGCCCCCAGTCCATCCTTCCATCTGTCTGTGCAAGGGGCATCCTGAGTGGCTCCCAGGACCATCCCTCACCTCGGCGTCCCAGCGCCACCCGCTCCTGTATCGCTGCTCGGAAGGGTGCCACCCCTGTGCCAGGGCCAATCATGATCACAGGGGTGCCAGGGTCAGCTGGGAACTTCATTCCTCCTTTCTTCACCCAAAGAGGCACCCGGACATCACCTGTGGGACAGACAGACTGACAAGCATCACTCCACCACCAGTGCTCTGTGCCTGCCTACAGAGTGTGAGTGGGCACCCAGCTCTTCCAGGGTCCTCCAAAGACACAGGCAGAGCTGGCTCATCAGCCCCTGGCACTGAGGGCACACTGTGTGAGTGAAAAGCCCTTCAGCTGTCTCAGCACTGCCTCTGCAAGAAGCTGAGTGAAGGCCAGAGCAAGGCAAGAGCCCCCCAGCACACGGGCTGCAGGACAGCCCTCTCCTCACACAGCCTGTGCCAGGGAACACAGTGGAGGCAAGCAGAGATCCCAGCCTGGCTGGATGTAAGGGAGGCCCCAAGGCTGCCAGAGCTCCAGGAGCATTTGGACAAGGCTCTCAGGGATGCACAGGGTGGGATTGTGGGGGTGTCTGTGCAGGGCCAGGGGTGGGACTTGAAGATCTTTATGGGTCCCTTCCAATTCAGCTTTTTCTGTGATTCTGTGGAAGAAGGGACCAGCCTTCCCAGAGCTGTGGCTATGGCACTGGAGGTGCCCAGCAGACACCAGGAGCAGCCCACAGAGGGACAGCAGGGTTGAGCAGCTGGGAGGTCAGGGTAAGCTGGAGAGGCACAGCTCTCTGTGTGCTCTGACGAGGATGGGGCAGGGAGGAAGGACAGCAGGACCATCCTGCCAAGCCAGTGTGCTCCCCATGGAGCTGGTGCTCCAGCCAGGCAGCTCCTGCACATGGTCAGCACCCACACAGCTCCATCACAGCCCGAGGGAGGAGCCCTGGGTGCTGTGGGAAGCACTCAGGACTCCCTCAGAGCCCAAGCACTTACCCTGCTCTGGGTTGAGAGAAGCCAGCCAGGTGGAGCAGAGCCCACGGCGGGGTTTGCTGAGCCGCGTCTTGTACCGCACCACGGCCACGAGGATCTGCATCCGCTCAGGATGGGTCTGTGGCACACAGAGCCATGAGCACACACCCTGCACAGCTCCCCAGGGACAGGACACCCCCTCCTCAGGGACAGAGCCTGTGCACAGCTCCCCAGGGACAGGACACCCTGTCCCTCCTGCAGGGCCAGAGCCTGTGCTCAGCTCCTCATGGACAGGACACCCCTCCTGCAGGGCCAGAGCCTGTGCACAGCTCCCCATGGACAGGACACCCTGTCCCTCCTGCAGGGCCAGAGCCTGTGCTCAGCTCCTCATGGACAGGACACCCTCTCCTCCAGGGCCAGAGCCTGTGCACAGCTCCCCATGGACAGGACACCCTGTCCCTCCTGCAGGGCCAGAGCCTGTGCCCAGCTCCTCATGGACAGGACACCCCTCCTGCAGGGCCAGAGCCTGTGCTCAGCTCCTCATGGACAGGACACCCTCTCCTCCAGGGCCAGAGCCTGTGCACAGCTCCCACCAGGCTGCCTGCAACACCCATCCTAGTCTGGCAGAGCCACTTACAATGGAGCACACCCCTGCACAAAATCTTTCGAACAGGGAAGGGGGTTTTCCTGGGGAACCACTGCCACAGGAATGCTCTGCACAGCTGGCAACAGCGATGGTCACTGCCCAGCCCAATTTGCTCCCGTGGAGCACAAATCCAGCCGTGCAGGGGCCGGGTCCGCAGGCAGCTGGGCCGGTCCCTCTGCCACCTCCTGGCAGGAGCAGGGAGCAGCACTCCCCGCGCCCAGCTCCCGGGACACTCCGGTGGCACTGCATCCCACTGCTCCCAGGGACAGTGAGACCAGACCTCTGAGCTGGCTGCAAGCTGGCACTTGCAGGGCTGCAGGAGAGCAAGTCTCCTAATCTGAAGGTTGGCCTAGCCCTCAAGTTTGCATCCAGCACATCAGGCTGCTGCAGGTTCAGTGCAGAGCAGGGATTTGGGAAGGCTGTGGAGGCTCCAGGGGATATTTGCACCAGCAGTCAGTACAGGTCCTGCCAGCCCCTCTGGTCAGACTCTGAAATGAGGCCAGCAGGGCTGAGCTCTTACCAGCAGGGAGGAGGCGATGGAGAAGGCACGGGGCCTGATGCGAGGGATGAGGTCGAGCAGGTAATCAGCTGGGATGGCACATGTGCTGTGAGGGAAATCCCACAGGACCTGCAGGGCCAAGAGGGTGAGGCCTGGTGACCCCAGAAGCAGCCTGCCAGAGGCTGTCCCACACAGCTGTGCCACGCTGTCCTCGGCCAAAGGCACCACACGGGCACCTCTGAGCACCAACCACCCTGTGCCACTGCCCTGTGCCCCCCAGAGCCCACAAGGATCTAGAGCTGGTATTAACCACCAGTGGAAACCCATGGAGACTTCAGAAATGGGTGAAGGAGATTACACTCCTCAGCCAAGACAGCATGGCTGATGGTGTCCTGGGTGCCCTCAGCCCCAGGCCAGCCCTGAGAGCAGCCCCACCTCCAGTGTGGTCCTGCGGGGCCGGTTGCAGTAGCTGTACAGCTCCTCCTGGCCCTGGGCCGAGCTGAACTCCTGCAGCTTCTCCCGCTCCAGCTCGTTGGTGGAGAAGGAGGCCAGCAGCTCGAAGAAGGAGCGCCGTGGCACACAGGAGATGTCCAGGTAGTGTGTCACCAGGTACTGGACGCTGCAGGGCTGTGGCAGCAGGGGAGGGAGGGGTGTGCCTGCAAGGCAAGGCAGAGGGGACAGCTCAGGGCCAGCCCTGCTGCCTGCAGCACCCCCTGCTCCTGGGGCCAGCTCCTCTGTCCCTGCTCCCACCGTGGGCCCCCAGCCCCTGCTCTCCCCAGCTTGCTTTTCAAGCCCACAGGTTTGCAACAGAGGAAGTCTGCAGTGTTCAGCCATCCCTGACTTTTGGCAGGTGCTTTGGGATAATGTCTTATCCACACGACTCCCACCCTGCCTGCACACAATGCAGAGGAAATAACCAGCAGTGTCATGTGTCAGGCATGTCTGTGTCTCCCACGTCTCTCCCAAGGGTGTGAGGAACAGCCTGAATTTCTCTTGGGTTTGCCTGCCAGGCAGAAATTCCATTATGGACAGACACAGGGAAGTTGGAGGCAGAATGGGTGCTCAGGAGCCAGGAGAAAAACACTCCCTGTTCCATGCAGGCACCAAGACCTCTGGGGGGCCTCCAAGGGGTTCCTCTGGTTGGTTGTGCTGGTTTATGGCTGCAGGAGCCCCTCAGGAGGTCCCTGGGGCACAGGCAGACAGTGGGGAGACCTGCACACCCCATGCAAGGAAGCACAAGATTCCCAGTGTGGGCCTGGGGCTGAGGGGGCTGCAGGATCCCCCCCACTCTGTGCTGGGGCTGCCAAGGCACAAGGCTCAGGTGGAGCCTGGCACTGCTGGATTCCTCCAGTCCCACTGGCTCTGCACAGGATGCACACACACAGCACTGGAGGGAAGGACAGGCAGCTGTCCTGTGTCCATCCAGCACTCCCAACCAGGTCTACAGCAAAGGAAGAGCAGAGCTCCAGGCTGGGCCAGAGCTCAGGGGATGCCCTGACTCAGCAGGAAGGGGAAGGAGCAGCAGGCAGGACCTACCAGGCTCCGTGGGCTGCAGCACAAAGCGTCTGTGTGGCTCCAGGCGCAGCAGCTGGCAGAACTGCTGCACATCTTCAGGGCAGTTCTGGGGCTGGATCATCACCACGTCCCCTGCACTGAACCTGGGGATGCAGGGGGAGCTGCCAAGTACAGCCACAGGGCAGAGCCACAGCACGGCCACCCGAAGCAGCACCCACACCAGGGGAGGCAAATTCCCAGTGCCAGCACCAGGCAAAGGGAGCTGGCCCATGGGCAGGACCCCCACTGCAGCAGGGACCACAACCACAAGACTGCAGCCTCAGATCTCAGTGAGGAAGGGCACCAGAAGAGCAGGGCAGGCTCCAGGACACCTGAACCCACACAACAGAGCTTGGGGAGTGAGGAAAATGCTCACGTGATCCCTGAGCCCGCGATGTCAAACTCGATGAGCCGGACATCCTGGAAATGGGCGGGTGCTGTGAGCCTCTGGTTGGACACCACGCGGGCAGGGAAGGGCTGCAGCTCACAGGGAGCCCCCCGGGGGGGTGCTGGCTGCAGCAGGGCACCCTCAGGCTCTGGGGAGTCCTCAGGCAGGTAGTGCAGTGTGTATTTGGGGGGCAGGCTGTGGGAACGACAGCAATGCAACGCAGCAGGGTTACCTCCACGCCACAGCTCCTCTGCTGCTGCAAGATGAGAGGCAGGGAGAGGCCTGGAGTGTCCCACCAGCCATTGTCCCCATCCCCTGGAGCTGGCCTGTGTAAGGGAATGCAATGGAGACCACCAGGAAGAGATCCCAAGGCTCCTGAGCATGCAGGGCACGCACACACTCTGCCAGGGCCAGAGGCACATCAGGACAGACAGATGTGCAAAACCCAGCTGGGGCAGCTGTCACAGTCCCCAGGGGAAAAGGGGACACCCATCCAGAGAGAGATGGGCCACCTGTGGCCAAAGCACAAGTGACACTGGGGACACCAGAAGCTGTGTGGGGAGGGTTCCTGCTCCAAGCAGAGCCCATCTCCACTCTGCAGAACAGCCCAGGCAGCCCAGCAGTCCCTGCTCACCCTGGGCACTCACCGCACATCGGGACTGATGATCCCGAGGCCAGGAGGGAGAGGATACAAGGCGAGGATCTTCTCCCACAAGGCCACGAGCCAAGGATCAATCACTGCATCTGGCCTGCAAGTGGGAAACTGAGGCTGCAGCAACATCATCCCTTCAGGGTCAAGCCCTGCTAACCCTGCCCATGCCCAACAACCACTCCCACAGTCACCCCCGGCCATTCCCTTCCAACTTCAGGTCTGGGAACAAACACATGTCAGCCACTCCATGCACTCAATTGCTCTCCAGGGCCCAACCACTGAGCCCTGAACAGGATCTCCGGCCCCTAAGCAGCACTGGGTCACTGGGGTCACTGTGTCCCTGAGCCATCCACAGCCTTTGCTCCGTGCCAGGTGAGCACAGCTGAGGCTGCTGCAATGCCTGCAGGTACAGGGCTGTGTGGCACAGCCATGCCCTGCTCTGCACAGGGCTGGGGCTGAGCCAGGGGTCATGGCCACGTTCTGGGGGCCATGGGACACCCTGGAGCAGCAGGTGGCCCAGGTCCTGGCACAGGAGGGTTATGAGCAGGGATCAGCCCGTTCCCAGAGAGCTGCAGGAGCAGCCCCATGGTGGGAGCAGCACACAGCACTGCCATCAGCCCCAGGACAGAGCTGCAGGGCACCCCAGGGCCCCCCACCACCCCTCCTCTGGGCTCTTACCCCAGGTCATGCTGGTCATCCCCCAGGGCCACGGGCAGCAGCGGGTTGGCCCCAAGCTGGAGCAGCCGTTTGTGCAGCTTCTTGGCAATGAAATTAAACCTGAGCAGAGAACAACACAGGGCAGGGCTGCTCCAGCAGCACAGCAGGCACTGCCACAGCACCAGCAGGCACTGCCACAGCACCAGCACACACTGCCAGGGCCACCAGAACAGCACAGCAGGCACAGCCAGCACTGTGACCTGGCCCATGTCCTGCCCAGCCTGTGCCAGCTCACAGAACCAGCTAGGTGCCACTTGCTGGCCCTCACAGGCTGTGCTCAGGCCTGAAACGAGACAAGGGGAGATCCAGATTCCCTTCAGGACAGCTTGTGCCCTGGGCCATGGAACATTTCCTTCCCTCCAGCCCCTCAGTGCCCCACAGAGCTCAGGCACACCCATCCCTCCCACTAGAGCTCTTTGAGACACAGGAACCTCTCTGGAAGAGACCTGGGAGCAGCATGGCTGGCTGCCACCTCTGTTTGATGTCCCCTGTTGCTTTGGCCCACAGCTGTGATAAAAGACTGACACATGATGTCTGACCCACCAAAGCATCCTTGGTGAGCTTGGGAGGAAAGAAAAGGGCAGCAGCCTAATTCCTGGGGTGAGGAGGGACACAGCAGGGGGAGGGTTTTTAAGGCTGGTGGGAGTTACATTTTGCTTGAGTGCTGCTCCAGAATCAGACTCTGTCTCCCCTTACCCCCTTGGCTCTCCAGCCACTCTGCTCTCCCCTGCAGCTTCCTGGGGCTGCTTACTTGGGGTAGGAGGAGTCCCCGAGGCCCAGCACGGCGTAGTCCAGCTGGCACAGGGCGCTGCCAGGGAGGCTCTTCCGGAACAGGAACCGCCAGAACATCTACAACAGGCACACGCAGCCAGTGCTGCTGCTGCCAGGCACCTCCTGCCTGCCTGGCCCTGCTCCCTGCCCACCCAGCCCAGCAGAGTGGGGAGCACGGCTTTCTGCTCAAATGCCCCTGCTCCTGTTCCCTGGCATGTGCCTGGTGCTGCTGCAAAGCTCCCCCAGCAAGAACAAGCTCAAGCTGCTTCAGCAGAGAGAGCCCTGCAGCAGGAACACACAGCGACAGGACAGGAGCAGCTCCTACCTTCATGTTGTCAGGTGGGTCTCCCTGGCCTGTGGTTGCACACACAAACACCACCAAGGGCTCGTGGATGAGGTTGGCCTGAGGGTACAAACATGGCACAGTCAGGTCAGCAGCCTCCAAACTGCTCTGGAGCCAGGATGGGACAGCTCAGGGTGTTCAGCCTGGGGAAAGAGAGGGCTCCAGGGAGAGCTCAGGGCCCCTGCCAGTGCCTAAAGGGGCTCCAGAAGAGCTGGAGAGGGACTGGGGACAAGGCATAGAGGGACAGGACAAGGGGGAGTGTCCATAAGCTGAAGGAGGGCAGGTTTAGGTCAGATATTAGGAAGAAATTCTTCCCTGTGAGGGTGATGAGGTTCTGGCACAGGTTGCCCAGAGAAATTGTGGCTGTCCCTGGATCCTGGGAAGTGTCCAAGGCCAGGCTGGGCAGGGCTTGGAGCAAGCAGCACCAAGCCTGTCTGAGTTCAACAGTGTTTGAGACAGGGTGGGATGGTTGGGGTGTCCTGGGCAGGGCCAGGAGCTGACTCCATGATCCTGATGGATTCCTTCCAACTCAGCTTGTGCCATGGTTCCATGGTGCTGTGGGAGGTGTCCATGCCCATGGGGTTGGCACAGAGTAGCAGTGCCCCAGCAGCCCCGTGTCCCACACACACTCACCAGGTCACAGCCATCCCGTGTCCCACACTCACTCACCAGGTCACAGCAGCCCTGTGCCCCCACACTCACCATGTCACAGCAGCCCTGTGCCCCACACTCACCAGGTCACAGCTGCCCTGTGTCCCCCACACTCACCAGGTCACAGCCATCCCGTGTCCCACACTCACCAGGTCACAGCCATCCCGTGTCCCACACTCACCAGGTCACAGCTGTCCAGGGCCTGCACCCGGCAGCGCAGGTGCCGTCTCTGGGCCTCTCTGCCCACCCTCTCTGCTGTGTCCTGAGCTGTGCCAGTCTGGCTGCCAAAGAGCACCAGGAGTCCCTTTTCTGCCATCTGCAGGAGACAACAGCAGAGAAGTCACAGGAGGGAAGGGACAGGGGCTGGGCAGGGCTGGGCTGAGCAGCACTGACCCCCAGGGGCTGGCACAGCACCCAGCCAGCACAGGCATGGTGAGCAGCTGGCATCCAGCAGAGGGAGTCAAGGCTGCCAGGCTCTCTTCCCACCCCTGTGCAGCACTGAGGGAGGGATCCCATGTCCCAGCCCATACAATAAGCAGGGACACTACTGTGCTCCTTGCCCCCCTGCCAGGCCAGGGGAGTGACCAAAACCCAGATCCTGCCCTGCTGAACTGCCCTCAGCAGCACAGGGTGAGCACAGCCCTGGGTGGGCTGTTCCCCAGTCCTGTGTGCCCTGGGAACCCTCCCTCCCCCGAGGGGCTGGGGCAGGGCCTGGAGGCTCAGTGACAGACACAGACACGGAGCTCTCAGCCAGACTCTGCCAGAGCAGGGGCCCAGCCCAGAGGGGATCCAGCCCTGGCACCTGTCTGAGCTGCAAACAGCTGCCATCACCATGTGCCCACAGAATAATATTAAATTAAATCCTAATAATGTAAAATAGAATCGCAGAATCCCAGACTGCTTTGGATTAAAAGAGACCTTAAAGCCCATCCAGTGCCACCCCTGCCATGGCAGGGACACCTCTCACTGTCCCAGGTGCTCCCAGCCCTGTCCAGCCTGGCCTTGGGCACTGCCAGGGATCCAGGGGCAGCCACAGCTGCTCTGGGCACCCTGTGCCAGGGCCTGCCCACCCTCACAGGGAACAATTCCTAATTCCCAGTATCCCACCCAGCCCTGCCCTCTGGCAGTGGGAGCCATTCCCTGTGTCCTGTCCCTCCATCCCCTGTCCCCAGTCCCTCTCCAGCTCTCCCGGGGTTTCTCCTCTCCAGCTGAGCACCCCCAGCCCCGGGGCCCGGCCCGGCCGCTCCGCGGGACTCACCATGGACGGGCCCCATGCCGCCTCTGACGTCACCACTTCGCGACAGTCCCCGCTGACGTCATCATCGAGGCAGAGCGGCCGGGGCTCCCCGCTCACCGTATCTCCGCATGATGACGTCAGCCGCCTGTCGCCTCTCACCGTGACGCCATCGCCCCGCGCCGCCGGGCCGGGCCAGGCCGGGCCTGGTGCCGGTACCGGTGCCGCTTCAGGTTCAGGGCTTGGGGCGGGGACCGGTGTCGGCGTCGGGGCCGGGCTGGACCTGATCCCTGGCTGGGCCAGGGCTGGTGCCGGGGCCGGGCCGCGGCCGGGGCCGGGCCGGTGCTGGGTTAAGGGCCGGTGCTGGGTTAAGGGCCGGTGTCGGTGCCGCCTTGAGGACTTGTGCCGGTGCCGGGCTGCGCCAGTGCCGGGTCAAGGGCCGGTGCTGGTGCCGGCTTGAGCACTTGTGCCGGTGCCGGTATCGCGCCGGGCCGGTGCCGGTGTCGTTGCCGGGTTGAGGAGTGGCGGTGCCGGTGGCGGTGCCGGTTTGAGGACTGTCGGTGCTGGTGTCGGTGCCGGGCCGGTGCCGGTTTGAGGACTGTCGGTGCCGGTGTCGGTGCCGGTTTGAGGACTGTCGGTGCCGGTGCCTGTGGCGGTGCCGTTACCCAGCGCGGACGATGCTGTTCTCCCTGCGCGAGCTCGTGCAGTGGCTCGGCTTCGCCACCTTCGAGATCTTCCTGCACGGGCTGGCCCTGCTCGCCTTCTCCGTGCTGCTCGTGCTCAAGGTGGACGGCGCGGCCGCCGCGCTCTCCTGGTGGATCGTGTTCGTGCCGTTCTTCGCCGCCGACGGGCTCAGCACCTACTTCACCACCATCGTGTCCGTGCGGCTGTTCCAGGACGGCGAGAAGCGGCTGGCGGTGCTGCGGCTCTTCTGGATCCTCACCATCCTCAGCCTCAAGTTCGTGTTCGAGATGCTGCTGTGCCAGAAGCTGGTGGAGCACACGCGGGAGCTCTGGTACGGGCTCATCATGTCGCCCGTGTTCATCCTGCTGCAGCTGCTCATGATCCGGGCCTGCCGCGTGAACTGAGCCCGGGGCCGCTCCCCGGGGCCGCTCCCGGCGCTGTCCCGGTGCGGAGGGGCCGGTGACAGGCGGGACAGGGCCGTGCCCCGCTCGTGGCCGTGCTGCAGAGCATCATCACGTTCTCCACACCTGCACATCCCTGTCCGTGCCCCCTCAGCCCTGCCTTGTCCTGTGCTGCGAGCGCGGCTGGGCGTGACACTTATTTTATTTTAGAATTAAAATGGCTTGAAGGATTGGGTTTATTTATAAATTCTTCTTGCCTAGAAAGCTGTTGTACCTCAAACTGCTGCCTGGAGGGTGGGTGCTTGCTGTAGATCTCCAGGTACAGCTCGGACTCGTGCCCTGCCCTGCGCAGCAGCTGGCTCATGGATTTCCATCTGTCCCCTCACCTCCCTGAGCACTTCCCACCTTCACTGCTCTGACAGGGTTTTGTGAGGTCATGTTGAGATCACTGGTGTGTGTATTTTTGAACAGGAATATGATTTTTCTTTGTGTTTCACTCCATTTCCTAAACATGGAGTTGGGGGTGTGGAGAGGCAGGAGTGTGCAGGGCTGGTGCTGGTTCTGAAGGGGAGGTCCCACTGAGCCCCACCTCGGGCTGCAGCACTGCCCCCAGACCCCCAGAGAACAGGAGGAATTCAGTATTCCCTGTGGGAGTGCAGACCAGTGTGGGGAGTGCCAGTGTCACGGGGGTACCCAGGGTGGCACTGTTGGGGTGTCTGTGCAGGGCCAGGAGCTGCCCTGGATGGTCCCTCCAGCTCAGGAGGGTCTGTGGTTCCTGGACACCCTGAGATGGCATTGGACCTGCCCCACAGGTGCTCTTCAGCTCCTGTTCCATGTTGGGATGCTCCCAGGGCTTGTGTCACCTGCCCCAGGTGCTCAGGTTATTCCGCTTGGAGCCTCTCTCTGAGCCAAGGACCCAAATGTCACCTGGGGGGTGGCAGCGCCTGCTCCTCTCACCTGGGGGTGGCAGCACCTGCCCCTGTCACCCCTGACTCACAGCAGTGTGAGCTCATCCCCCTCTAGCTGTGGTTGTGCCACATGCCCCCAGTGACCCTGAGTGCACA
The DNA here is from genome assembly GCF_027579445.1 of Ammospiza nelsoni. Classification (NCBI taxonomy): domain Eukaryota; kingdom Metazoa; phylum Chordata; class Aves; order Passeriformes; family Passerellidae; genus Ammospiza; species Ammospiza nelsoni. Next base: position 1,325,947 of record NC_080652.1, on the reverse strand, counting down.
GGCCGGGGGTGTTGTGTGCCCTGCTGTCCCCAGAGGGGTGGCAGCAGCAGCCCAGGGTCACTGCTGGGGCTGGGAGGGGCTGTGGGGTGGGAGCTGTGTGGGGTCAGTGGCTGCTGCAGCAGGTGAGGGACGGGAGAGGAGCAGGACAGGCAGCAAAGCCTCTGAGTCAGGAGGGGACACTCACAGAGTGGCTCTGGGGACCGATGGTGCCTTTGGACACTCCCACAGCTAATTAATAAACTCAGGAAGGGGCTCATCAGCCCCAAGGAAGATCAAACAGATGATCACATCCCTCAGCCTCGCTGCACAGCACGGAGCCCTTTGCTGCTGCCCAGCCCTGAGCCCAAAGCAGCACCAGCCTGGCCCTGGGGTGCTGTGTGACACAGGAGGACATCTCCCCGAGGGCACACCCCCACCTGCAAGGGGCTTTGCCAGCTCTGCTGCTGCCTTGGGGACAAACCAGTGGTCGGCGTGTGCCAGCTCTGTTCCTCCAAGGTAAGGCAGCTTCCCTGGGGTGTGGGGACACAGGGGTGGCACAGGGGTGCCACACCATTGAGCAGTGGCCCTGGCTGTGCTGCCCTGCTGGGGTGGGGGGAGCTCTGGCAGCCAGGACCACCCCATGTCCCTTCCCAGGACTCGTGTTCGGTGCACAGGAGTCACCTGCTGTGCCCAGGGCCACCAAGTCCTGGAACAAAGCTTGTGGCCTTTGTCCTGGCACTCAGCAGTGTGCAGTGCTGGCACACCAGCCTGTGGCCACACAGAATCCTTTCTGGGATCACCCCCCATGCAGAAATGCTGCTGGATCCCCCTCTGGCACAGCTTGAGGGGGCCCTGACACCCATTCCCTGCCCAGTGCGAGCTGAGGTGTCTGGCCTGGGCTGGAGACTCCTCAGGTTCCAGCCAGAACTCTTCCCCACCCTGGCAAAGGTGAAAATGTCACCTCTGGGTTTGTTTTCATTGCTGTGGCTGCTGGGTCCTTTCCCAAGTCCTTTCCCAGTCCAGGGGAGCCCTGCTGCTCTGGCTGGGTGGGTACCCTGGGAGGGAGGTGCAGCTTCCCAGGCTGCTGCAGATCCCAGCCCTGAGCCCCTCTGTGCCCTGGGTGCTGGGCAAGGAGCCTCTGCACAGCCAGCCCGGGTGCCAAAGCAGCATTGCTGTGGCACAGGGGCAGCACCAGCCCCAGCTGCCACCCTTGCCGTGTGTCCCTGCCCCTGCAGGGATGGGAGCAGCCCCTGGAGAGCCATCTGAGCCTGGGGAGGGTGCAGTGCAGGAGAGCAGCCAGTGCTGCTGCTGTGCCCATGCCCAGAGCACAGCCTGGCACAGCCCAGGTGGGCTCCATGCACTGGGACAGGGCTCCAGCACGGCCTGGGCCTCCAGGGGGGCGAGGGAGCTCCCAGAACACATCTGGGAATGGACGGCCCAAGGCACCTCCATCCCCCCTGAAACCTGCCATGGGCAGGGAAGCTTCAAATGGCCCAAACTCCTCCAGTCCTGCTGGAATCAGTGGAGGGGAGGGCTGGAGCTGGTCTGTGCTGGGACAAGTCACAGCAGGACCCAGGGAAGGCCTGGCAGAGGAACACGGGGCAGGAGCAAGTGGAGCAGCTCCCTGGGGACATGGGACAAGCTCAGAGCCACCGCCTGCACCTCCCATCCTGGGACTGGGATGACCTCACAGAGCAGAAACTGAGTTCTGGGAAATGAGACTCCCTTTTTTAACCCTGAGTCAAGGTTCTTTCCTTTGAGAAGGCACCAGGAAGGTGCTGGCAGAGGAGGTGATGTCATTTCACAAACAGCCTCCAGCCTGGCAGCGGTGGCTGGGTTGGAGCCCCACAGTCCCCACACCAGCCTGGCAACTCCCTGTGGGTGCCAGAGCCACTGCAAGGGCCACAGGCAAATAAAAACCTGTCAAAAGCAGATCAAACAGGGGTGTGTGTGTACTCTAGCCACGCTTCCCCACAGCAGATTTGTCTATCAGAAGTCAGAAGGAGACACTTGGTGCCTCTCTCAGTCAGGAGCAAACAGCACATTTCACTCTCAGCAGAGCACGGCCCTGAAGCCAAACAGGGCTGGGCTGGTGTGCCCAAGGACCTGAGGGGAGCCACGTGAGAGCAGCTGCTCCTGGGGCCAGGCCCCCACGGCCCTTCCAGGTCCTGCTCGGACACCACAGAGCTCTGAGCCCCCGAATTTGGCAGATACACTCCTTGGGTGGGACTGCCTGAAGGAAACTGAGGGCTGGGTGTGGGGAGGGTCAGGGCAATGAGGGCTCCTCTGCAGAGCGTTTCCTCCCCAGCACTGCCCCGTTTGCCTCAGCTGGGACAAGGCAGCTGGAACTGTGTCCTTCCTCACAGATCCCTGTGTGTGTGGCTCACAGCCAGAGCCCAGCCAGGGCAGCATCACTGGCACAGCTGCAGAGGGGCCAGCATGGGCAAGGGGGAGCAGCCCCTCACCAAAACCTCTGGGGCTGTTTCTTTAGTACAAAAAGGGACAGGAAAAGTGAAGAGTTGCTCATGCTGTGTTAGGGTTTGGAGCTGGAGGTTTTGGCCAGCTCTGGGTGCACACAGCCATTGGCAGTGCCACATGAGGGGCCAGGGCTGGTTGGTGCCTCTCTGTCCCAGGTGGGGACAGGACCCCTGTCTCAGAAGAGCCCTGTGCAGCCAGCAGGGGATTTCCAGAGCAGGGACACTCATCCACCCCTCCCACTGAACCCAGGTGAATCCAAAGGCTAAGTGTTGTGTGGAGGTGGGAGTGCAGGAGTGGTGGCACCCTCTGGGCTTCAGGAGCCACCCCAAAGGACACTGCCATGGGAGTGTTGGCATGCCACGAGCCCACAGACACTGGGCTGACACACCATCATATCACAAAATGAAAGAGTTTGTGTTTATTTTGTTCTTTCAGCTAAGAGTCAACTATGTTTTTCCAAAAATAGGGTGAGACTTACAGAAAATGCACTGTGGACATTTCTCTAAGTGTCAGAGAGGGGATTTGTTGAAATGAAGTACTATGAGAAGATTAAAAATTCACTGCAGGACAGGACAAACAAAAGAACTTATAAAAGACTTGAGAATAACCAATCCTGCAGTACCTGAGAGCCATGACCCAAGAAGTAAAGAGCAGGAGGACACTATAAATCAAATTACAAAGCCAAAGAAAAACTTAGTGTGCTTCCAGTGCTCATTAGCATAGGGAAATCCCTGCCCACAGGCTGTGATCACCCCTTACTCACATAAGCCCTTCCCCACAGAGCAGGAGCAGTAAAAGAATTGTGCAGGGTCTCTTTAAAGGAGGCAGAGACTGCAAATACCAATGGCTGCACCAGTTGTGGTTGGCTGTAGGGAAATGCTCATTTCTGTCGCTTCAAATGTGCAACAATGGGCACCTGGCATGCTGAGGGTGTGTCAGCTGTGATGCACCACCAGCACCCATCTCTGCACAGATGAGAAATAAAATCATTCTCAACTCAGAGCGTGAATCTGCCCCTTGCCCAGGGGTGGGGGATCCCAGATTGGGGCAGCAGGGAAAGGGAGGGCCCGGAGGTGTGAGGGGCCCTGCTGTCACAGCACGGTGACCCTGCCACGGTGACACTGTCATGGTGTCACTGCCATGGTGACCCTGCCATGGTGTCACTGCCAGGGTGACACTGCCAGGGTGACACTGCCGGGGTGACACTGCCGGGGTGACACTGCCGGGGTGTCACTGCCATGGTGACACTGTCATGGTGACACTGCCAGGGTGACACTGCCGGGGTGTCACTGCCAGGGTGTCACTGCCAGGGTGACACTGCCGGGGTGACACTGCCAGGGTGTCACTGCCAGGGTGTCACTGCCACGGTGACACTGCCACGGTGACACTGCCGGGGTGTCACTGCCAGGGTGTCACTGCCAGGGTGTCACTGCCACGGTGACACTGCCACGGTGACACTGTCATGGTGTCACTGCCATGGTGACCCTGCCATGGTGCCACTGCCAGGGTGACACTGCCAGGGTGACACTGCCATGGTGACACTACCACGGTGACACTGCCGGGGTGTCACTGCCGGGGTGTCACTGCCAGGGTGTCACTGCCACGGTGACACTGCCACGGTGACACTGCCGGGGTGTCACTGCCAGGGTGACACTGCCACGGTGACACTGCCATGGTGACACTACCACGGTGACACTGCCGGGGTGTCACTGCCAGGGTGTCACTGCCAGGGTGACACTGCCGGGGTGACACTGCCGGGGTGACACTGCCAGGGTGTCACTGCCAGGGTGACACTGCCAGGGTGACACTGCCACGGGGACATTACCAGGGTGACACTGCCAGGGTGACACTGCCACGGTGATACTGCCATGGTGACACTGCCATGGTGACCCAGCATGGTGACACTGCCGGGGTGTCACTGCCAGGGTGTCACTGCCCGGGTGACACGGCCATGGTGACACTGCCAGGCACACAGCAGCGCCTCTGCAGCCCAGCCATGGTGCTGGGCAGGGCCAGGGCCACAGAGCTCCCCGGCCCAGCCCTTCCCTGCCAGCCCTGCCCGTGGGGCTCAGCTGGGGCTGCTCTGGCCCTGCAGGCCCTGCCTCAGCCCGGGGCTCTTATCAGGGAGCTGCAGCAGCAGGAGGCAGCTCAGCCATGGGCCCAGGACAGCACATCCCTGCTGCCCAGCCCTTCCTGAGTCCTCCCCAGCCCCTCTGCTCTCCTCGGGCTCTGCAGGGCCCCCAGGAGCAGCACAAGGCTGGGACAAACCCAGGAAAGGGGAGGCCACAGCCCCAGCTGGGCCATGAGGGAGCCTTGGCCTGTCCCAAGGCCCTGCCCAGCCCGTGCTGCTGAGAGCCCTGGCAGGGCAATCCTCCCCTCTGATGGGAGCTTCCACCTCAGTGAGGTAAAACCCACAGTGACCTCCCACGCTGGGTGCTGCAAATACCACAGTCACTTCTTACAGACCTTGTAGAGAGCTTGGAATGGGAATGTGAAGGCTGAGGAGAGCAAAGAGAAAGCAGAACCAGGGGGTGTGACAGCCCAGAGAAGCAGAGGGACAAGGGTTAAATGCGGTGATTTGTCCTTCATTCAAATGAGGAGGAGGAGGAAGCAACTGGCTGAAGATAAAGGCAATGCCAAACTGGGCCATGCATATACACCTGCAAGACAAACAGGAGAACAGATATTCAAGAGTTTCACCTATGGCTGATGAGTCCTCAGAGAAAATAATGGGGGAGAGATTTTCCAGCAGTATCCACTTTCAGAGGACATAAAGGCAAGTCCAGGCTGGGTTTGCTGCACTGGAGGAGCACAGAGAGACCCGAGGGACCCCCAGGGCACAGCCTGGTGAGCTGAGACAGGTGAGCTGCCCTTCCCAGCCCTGAAACCTGGGAAGGGCAGGGTGACACAGCAGCCTGCCTGCCCTGCTGCAGTGCCTCAGTGAGGGCTCTGCAGCTCCCTGTGCTCTCTTCTGCTCTGTGCAGGGCTCCTCTCACCCCTCCCAGGCCCAGGAGATTGTTGTGATCCCATCATGGCTCTGCCAGGCTGTGGGGCAACCAGCCCCTCTTTCCTCCAGCTCCCTGTATTTTATCCTCATAGTGCTTTTCCCAGGAAAAGATCTGATTATTCCCCAGGGTTGTGAGCGCATGGCTTGAGTCAGGGTCAGCTTTGGGAGTGGTCTCCTCACAGCTCTCACTGACACTGTTGCTCCCAGGTCCAGCCACATTTCTGCCTATCTGGGTTTTCAGGAACCTGCCCCCTATGCTGGCCAGGAAGAAATCCTTCACCAGTGCCATCATCGGGGCGCTGGTGGCACTCTCCATCATCGCCCTGGTTCTCAGCCTGGTGAGGGTTGAAGATGTGACGCTGCCTCCCACAATCAAGGTGAGCCCAGAGCAGGTCCCTGAGCCCCTGGAGAGCCCAGAGCAGGTTCCTGAGCCCCTGGTGAGCCCAGAGCAGGTTCCTGAGCTCCTGGTGAGCCCAGAGCAGGTTCCTGAGCTCCTGGTGAGCCCAGAGAAGTCCCTGAGCCCCTGGTGAGCCCAGAGCAGGTTCCTGAGCCCCTGGTGAACCCAGAGAAGTCCCTGAGCCCCTGGTGAGCCCAGTCCCCTGGGCAGGTGCTCTGAGCCAGCAGCTGCTCCATGGGGCTGGAGGGGCAGTGGGGGCAGGACCTGCCTGGCAGTAGCAGGGTGGGTTTGGTCCCCACTTCGAGGTGCAGGCAGAAGAAAGTCAAAGGGGAAGGCTCCTCTGGAGCCCATCCCCACTGTGCTGTGCCAGGTTTGGAGATTACCTTGGGGCAGTGCTCCCTGTGCTCTGCCAGGGCACCTCAGGGTGCCCCTTGTTCCTGCCAGCTCCCCCCAGTCCATCCCTACCCTCACACCATGGCACAACCATCCTGCCTCCCCCTGCCGTGCCCTGGGCATGGCTTCCCACCCTGCTGAGAGGGCTGGCAGGGCTGTGGCTGGGGGAAAAGGCTTTATGGGCAGGGGGCTGAGTGCCCCTGGAGAGGCCCTGCCCAGGCTGGGCGCTGCCGTGGGCTCGCAGGGAGCCCCAGAGATGGGAGAGCTGCTGGCCCCAAGGTGGGGCCCATGAGGACACAAAAGGTATGTGAGCATGAAAGAAAATAAAACAATACAGCATGAGGAAACAACAGGAAATGTTTGTGTGGGTTGGCATTGCAGCACAGACCTCAGGAGAGGGAATGACAGTCCCTTGGTCATTGTGGGGGGCTGAGGCCACGGCTCACCCACGGCTGAGCTGATGGGTTCTGTGCTCAGACAGGGGTTTGGGGGAATCTTCTGGCCCCACTGCCCTGGCAGGGCCACAGTGGGGCCAGGGCCTGGTTGCTGCTGCTCCCCCAGCTTGATTGTGTGTGGATTTCCCTTGCAGTATGGGATGGTGTTTGATGCAGGCTCATCCCACACCTCTCTGTTCGTGTACCAGTGGGATTCAGACAAGGAGAACAACACTGGAGTGGTCAGCCAGACCCTGTCCTGTGATGTGCAGGGTCAGTATCCCCCTGCCATGGCTCTGTCCTGCCCTGCTCCATGCTGGCAGGGGTGGCCTGGCTGGACAGCCGTGTCCCTGGGCTGGCACTGGGGCACAGGGGAGCTCTGGCTGTGGCTGGGGGTCCCTCAGCACCGTGTGGTGCTCCTGCACTGAGGGGGCTGGATGTTGATGGTGAATCAGTTTTTGCTCCTCCACCTTGGAGTGCTTCCAGCTGCTGTCCTGGCTGGAGAAGGTGTCACCCAGAGTGACACTGCTGAAAGCAAGGGAGACACAGGAGAATAGATGTGTGAGTCAGTCAGGTCTCAGGGGACCAGGGGACCCTGGAAAAGCACCTTTGTTGCTGAGAGGTGACAGCCCTCATTGCCCTGTGCCCTCCTGTTCCCACAACCCTGACCCAAGCCATTCCCATCTGCCTGTCCCATCCTGACTCTTTTTCAGGGCAAGGCATATCAAGCTATGCCAACAATCCCCCTGAAGCTGGCAATTCCCTAAGGGAGTGCTTGGATAAAGCCCTGCAGGTTATTCCTGCTGAGAAGCAGAGGGATGTCCCAGCTTATCTTGGAGCAACAGCTGGCATGAGGCTGCTGAGGTACTGCTGGGGCAGGGGTGGCAGCAGTGACAGAGCTGCAAACAGCCAGGACAGGGAGGAGAGGCAGCTTGGTGGGGACACAGGGAGGGCTGAACTGTCCTGAGCAATGTCTGTTGGGACACCCCAGGATGTTCCAGTTCTAAGCTAGAGATGTTTTTCACTGCTTTGTTTGCTCTTCATCATTCCTTAATAACAAGGGGGTTGGGGTGCCAGCTGATGTGCCACCTGCCCAGGTGGATAGGTGCTGGTGGGGCAGAGGTAGGAGGCAACAAAGTGCTGCAGGTCCTGTCCTCACCTTTCACCAGACCATATTAGCTCTCTTCAAATGGCAGCCTTCATTTCATGGCCCTTGGTTTTATGGCTGCAGATTATTTCTGTGCCCTGGGTCATAGCCTGAAGGTTGCTCACTTCAGAGAGCAAGAACAGCCCTGAGACATCTTCCCCCCTGGGAGGGCTGAACCCAGCCTGAAACCTTCCTGAGAACCCCAGAGGTCAGCAACCAGCCTGGGCACAGCCAGGGGGTGATGCTCAAACCCAGCTCTGGCAGCACAACCCCCTCCAGCCTCAGCAGCCAGGCAGGGAAGGGTGACTGGGGAGGCTCTGGGTGACTGGGATCAGGCTGCACTGCAGGGGAGGGGTTGCTGTTGCTCCTAGATTGGCAATGCCAAGCTGAGGCAGGTGGGATTCACCTCGGATGAGCAGCTCAGACAAGCCATGTGGCAAGAAACCCTTTCAGACAGACTGCTTGCTGCAAAACCTGGGAGTATGTGGAACTGGGAGAGAACCAGACTTTGTTTGTGTTTCCTGTTGTAGTTGGGTATGTGTCCTGTCCTTTGCATCCCTCCTAGGGAACAGAACAGCTCAGCAGCAGAGCAAGTCCTGGCTGAGGTTGCTAAAACCATGCAGGAGTACCCAGTGGCTTTCAAAGGGGCTCGGATCCTCACAGGAGAGGAGGAGGGGGCCTATGGCTGGATCACCATCAACTACCTGCTGGACTCCTTCACCAAGGTGGGAGAAGGGTGCAACACCCACTCCTTTGCTTGTAGAGCTTTTCTGATTTTCCTCAAGCTTTCTCAGTGCAGGAGAGGTCAGGGTTGGCAGCTTTTGGGAATGAGCCAAGGGAAGGAGACACATCCGCTGGTGGGCCCACAGTGAGTGAGGAGGGAGGACTCAGGAATGAGGGTGTCTGCTGAGAGCTCAGGGTGATCTCCACAGTGAGTGGAGAGAGGGTCTCTCGGGGACTGGGAGATGAGTGCAGCACAGCTGGGCTCTGTGTCCCTGCCTGGGAAGCTCCATCTCCCTGCAGTGCTGGGAGACTCCAGCTGAAGGCAGCTCACACCAAAGCTCTGTCCCAGCCCTGCCACAGCTCAGTGCTGGGCTCCTGTGGGGGCTGTTGGAGGATTCTTGGATAGAAATCCTTCCTCCTGCCCCAGAGCCCTGCAGCCTCCTCGGCAAGGGCAAGTCCCCGAGCCTGTTGCCACCAGCCCTTTGGCCTGGGAGGGATGGTGACTCAGAGCCAGGTGAGCCCACAGGTGAGGTCAGCAGCTACTGACCACCTGAGAGTGAGGGTCAGCTCCTGCTGACCACCTGAGAGTGAGGGTCAGCTCCTGCTGACCACCTGAGAGTTCCATCTCTGCCATGGCTCTGATCACTATCCCAGCTGCCTGGGCAGGGAGGGTGGAAGGGCTTACATGCAGAGGCCATTGAATTTAATAACAAAATCCTGTTGTCTTCAATGGGATGAGAATTCTGTTCTCCTCTTCCTCCCCTGGTCTCGTTGGCAGTACTCTCCTAAAGCGCACACCTGGCTCCATCCGGAGGCAGCCAACATTTTTGGGGCGCTGGATCTTGGAGGAGCATCCACCCAAATCACCTTTATGCCTGAAGGTTCAGCCCTGAGCCAGAATGAAGGCTCTGAGCTGACCCTGTACGGGTACCGGTACAGGATCTACGCTCACAGCTACCTGTGCTACGGGCAGGACGAGATGCTGAAGCGGCTGGCCCAGGAATTGATTGTGGTGAGTGGCTGCTGAGCCCTGCAGTGTCACAATGCCAACAATGCCAAGCACACACCTGTTAATGCACAAAGTAAGGACAGGCAGGGCTCTTCTGGAGAGCCATCAGCAAGGACAGACTCCCTGGAGCATGGCAGGGCAGATGTGGAGAGGAGCACGGGTATAATGGAATCCCAGGCTGGTTTGGGTTGGAAGGGACTTTAAAGATCACCTTGTTCTGCCCCCTGCCATGGGCAGGGACACCTTCCACTACCCCAGGCTGCTCCAAGCCCCGTCCAGCCTGGCCTTGGACACTAACAGGGATGGGGAAAATGTCACAAGGGGTAGTTTGGGATCTTCTGACTTCACATGGGGTGTGCAGAAGTGCAGGACCAGGCTCTTCTCAGAGGTGCAAAGTGCCAGGGTAAGAGGCAAGGGGCACAAGCTGGAACATCTGAGTTTCCAACCAGACAAAGGGGAAAAGTTTCCCCCAATAGGAATGATCAGATACTGGAATAAGACCCAGAAATGCTGTAGAGTCATTGTCTCTGGAGATCCTCAGAACTTGATGGTCGAGGCTCTGAGCAGCCTGCTCTAGTTGGTCAGGCCTTAACAAGAGGGAGATCACAGGGAGCCTCCAGCTCCCCTGAATCTCAGCTACTCTGTGACCTCACAGCCTGAAAAATGTGAGCTGAAGACCTTTCTCAGGCCATCTTTTGGAAGGTCAGAGGTGAAGAGCATCTTTAAGGAGCTGCACCTCACCAGCAGAGCAGCCTTGGTGAGCCAGAAGGGTTTGCCCTTGCTGTATGGCCAGGAAAGTCCCATATGGGGACCCTGGATAGAGTTGGAGCTAGAAACAGAGCCGGTTTTAGAGTTTTAGCTGGTTTTAGTTTTAGCCTCCCTAAAGCTAGAGAGGGCTTTACATGTCCCCAAAGAGGACCTTGTGGCCAGGGTAGAGACATGCTGGGTGTTTGAAACTGGTCTGCCTCTGTGGGAGAGGGAATGAGATAAAGCAGAGTGAGAATTAGTGCTGGGCTCATGCTGGAACAGCCAGCAAGGCCAGGACTGAGGGACAGGAGGAATTGGGAATGCGGTGCCTGGGCTTTGGGGAGGTGCTGGCTGTGTGCACACACTGCCAGGAGGCTCCGGAGTGTTGTTATCTTGTTGTATTTCATATTTCTAGAGTCCCATACTGTCACAATCATATTTCTAAAGTCCCATACCTTTTCAGTGATATTTCTTGGGGGCAGTTCTTCACAGCACAGTCTTCTGCTTCTTCTTCTTGCTGCTGCTTCCTAGTCAGAACTCCTTCCAGGCTCTCCCTGACCAGCCAGCTCACCCCCTTTTATCCCAGTTATCTTCACCAGCCACAGCTGCAGCCCAGTTAAGGACATCGCAGCTGCAGCCCATCAAGAACACCCGGGGCTAATCAGGGCAAGGCCTATACACAGATATTCAAATACAATACAGATATTTTACTAGGACTCCTACCATACCGGAGGAGCTGCAGCTGCTTTTTGCTGTCCGCAGGGGTCGTTCCCCAGCACCCGGGTCCTGCACCCCTGCTACCCCAAGGGCTACGAGGAGCCGGTGTCGCTGTCGTGGCTCCGCGCCAGCCCCTGCACGGGCAGTGACCCGCGCCTGGCCCCGGGGGACAGCGCGGTCACCCTGGAGGGCAGCGGCAACGCCAGCGCCTGCCTGGCAGCGCTCAGGAGCCTCCTCAACCTCTCGGCCTGCGGCCACAGCCAGGACTGCGCCTTGGACGGTGTCCCCCAGCCCCCGCTCCGGGGACACTTCATCGTAAGGCAAACCCGTCCCCCCTGCTCGGAAAGGCTCCCCCGGGGGGGGCTGTCCCCAACGCCCCTGGCACTGTCACCTCCCTGCGGGACAGGGCGAGAGGCTCCCCAGGCACTGCTGGGTACTCTGGGCATTCATTGCTGCTGGGGCCTTTGCCGGCCACACCTCCAAACGGGACCGTGCTGGGAATCATCGAATCCCAGACTGGTTTGGGCTGGGAGGGATCTTCAAGCTCATCCTGAGCCCCAGCGGCTGCACTGGGCAGGGACAGCTCCCACTGTCCCAGGGTGCTCTGAGCCCTGTCCAACCGGGCCTTGGGCACTGCCAGGGATTTGTTAATAAAACAGGGCTTGTCCATAGGAGTTGAGACAGCAGCTTCAGGCAAGGCTCTGGCTGTGCTGGCTGTGCTGCTGTCACCAGCAGGCACCAACCCCCAGCCCAGCACCTGCTGGGACAGGGACAGGAACAGCAATGCCCTGGGACTACCTGGGCTGGGACAAACCCCGTGAAGGAAAATCCCACCTCCTGCTTCGGGCAGCTGCTGGGGGTGCCCCATGCAGCTCACCAGGGTTTCTGTCCCTGTTTCTGTCCCTTGCCTTGCAGGCCTTCTCTGCCTTCTACTACAACTTCAAATTCCTGAACCTGACGGAGGGGCAGCCGCTGGCCGCGGTCAGAGAGGCCATCGAGGGGTTCTGCAGCAGGAGCTGGCAGGATGTATGCTGGTCCTCAGCATGGAGCCACAGTGGGACATGCAGAAACAAAGGGCTCCTGGGGTGGGGGGAGGCAGTGGGGACCCGTCCAGGGCAAGGCTCTCTGGTTCTGAGCTGTGTCCTACACAGCAGAGCCACCCTGAGCTCTGTGTGGAGCTGGGACTGTCCTGCATCCACTCCTTGCTCATTCTTGCTCATTTCCCCTTGGGAAAAGGGCAGCCAGGGCAGGCAAGGGCAGCAAGCAGCCGGGCTTGGAGGTGGGGATGGGGATGGCGATGGAGGTGGGGATGGGGATGCCATGGAGGATGGTGAGAACAGAGCCAGCTGGTGGTACTATGCCAGAGACAAGTCAAATCTTGGAATCATAGAATTCCAGACTGGTTTGGTTGGGAAGGCTCATCTTGTTCCACATCCCTGATGTGGGCAGGGACACCTTCCACCAGACCAGGCTGCTCTAAACCCATCCAATCTGGCCTTGAGCACTTGCAGGGATGGAGCAGCCACAGCTCCTCTGGGCAGTACATGGGGGTGGATAAGCCCAGAAATGTGCCAGCAGCACCATGGGACAGGGAGCAGGAGCTCCTTGCATGAAGAGGCTGAGATGGAGAATCTGGGGCAGGAGGAGCTACAGTAAGGTACAATATGTGCCTCTGTTTCTGTTTGGAGTGTAAATCCTTCCCAAAGGAGTTGCTCTGCACAGAGAGGTTCAAAATCACTGCCTAGCCCAGGAGTCTCTTCCTGGATGCTCGTGACTGTGGGGCCACTGCTGCTCATGCAGCACATTTCAGGGCTTTGTCTCTGCTCAGAAAGTGCCTGTCAATAACTCCCCTTCACCCCAAATATTCCCCACCCCAGCTCTCTTCCAGCTACCCCACAGAGAGCCCCAAGCGGCTGCCCAGGTACTGCGCCAACGCCAACTACATCCTCACCCTCCTGCTCGACGCCTACAAGTTCAACGAGAGCAGCTGGAGCAACATCTGCTTCCAGATGAAGGTGGGCACTGCTCCCAGCCCCTGAGGGGGAGCAGAGGTGGTCCTGGGGGAGAACCAGCCCCACATTGGGGTGCTGGGGGAGAACCAGCCCCACATTGGGGTGCTGGGGGAGAACCAGCCCTTGTTGGGGTGCTGGGGACAGCCAGACCCTGTGTGGGGGTGCTGGGGAGAGCCAGCTCTCACATTGGGCTGCTGAGAGGGAGCCAGCCCCATGCTGGGGTCCTGGGAGGGAGCAAGCCCTCGTTTTGGGGTGCTGTGGAGGAGCCAGCCCCTGTGTGGGGGTGCTGGGGAGAACCAGCTCCATGCTTGGGTGTCCTGGGGAGCAGTGGTGCAGAGAGCCCTGCCTGCCCCCCATGGCACTGCTGTGGGCTGAGTAGGATGGGTGGGTGGCCCTGGGCCAGCAGTGTCTCCCCTGCAGGGCTGAACTGTCCCCTCTCTCTGGGCAGGGCTGACCTGTCCCCTCTCTCTGGGCAGGGCTGACCCCATCCCCTCTCTCTGGGCAGGGCTGACCTGTCCCCTCTCTCTGGCAGGGCTGACCCTGTCCCCTCTCTCTGGGCAGGGCTGACCTGTCCCCTCTCTCTGGCAGGCCGGGGGTGCTGACGTGGGCTGGACGCTGGGGTACATGCTGAACCTCACCAACATGGTCCCAGCCGAGGCTCCAGCCAGGCTGAAGGGCCACAGCTCGTCCCTGTGGGCTGCAGCCATCGCCTTCATCATCCTCACGCTCGTCCTGGGGCTTGCTGCCCTGCTCCTGCAGCTGTGGGTGTAGAGCCTGGCCGTGTTTGGGAGCCCAGCAGGGACAGGCTGGGGCTGCAGGGCCGTGCTGGAGTCCCCCTGCTCCTGCCTGCATCCCTGGAGCCAGCACTGGGTCTGTGCTGTGAGCAGTCACCTCCACAGCTCCAGAGAACTGGGGGCTGCTTTTCCGTGGGCCTGGCCCCCAACATGCAGACAGGCACTCTGAGGTTTCCAGAGGAGCTCCACTCCCATGGAGACACAATGGGATCAGCCTGCAGAAGCCTCAGCTGAGCCTGCGTGCCTGCTGTCAGTGCTCTGTGTGTCACAGACATGGCTCCATCCCACCCCTGGGGCTGTGGAGGGCCAGCCTGGCCGTGGGACAGTGCCCTGGTGCCAGCTTGGTGGGGCATGGGGCAGGACCTGGGGACAGGGTTCTCCATGCAATGCCAGCTCTGAGCGTGGCCACCAAGAGCCAGCGGGTCCCTGCCGGCTCCGCCAGCCTGAGGGTGCTCTGTGGGACCTCAGCTGGCCCTGGGCAGCGTCTGTGCCTGGGGCTTTCCTGGAGATGGTCTTGGAGAAAGAACACTGAGCACCCACAGTCAGAAGCGTGGTCCAGGCCCCTCCAGAGTCCATCTCATCATCTCATCACCGTGCTATGGCATGTCATGTCATCATCACATCTCACCACCCATCTCATCTTCTTCCTTTTCTCCTGGAATAAAGGGATTGATGTTCCTCAGTGCCTCCCTGCAGACAGCACTGTCCCACCAGCAGAAGGCCTGGACCCCGTGGGTGTCAGGATGAGGCTCCAGCAGGCTGTGAGTCCTGCCCTGCCCATGGCCTTTGCCTTTGGTTCTGCTCGTTTTTAGCTGCTCTGTGGATGATTCACGCTGTTGTTTGCGTTCCCACAGTGAGCAGCAGACCTTTGGTGTCCCTGTGGAACACTGGGCACCTCACAGCTCTCGTCACACAAACAAACAAATAAATAAAAGGCAGCACATGGGGAAATGCCTGCTACTCTGCTTCCAAATCGTTGTGATTTTATTTTATTACTTCTGTCTCCCAGGTAAGGGCTGGTGACGACAGAGACTCGGGTGAGGCAGTGAATCTATGGGAGGTGTCCCTGCAGTGTGCTGGACTTTGGAGTGGAGCCAACAGGGCACAAGGACAGGCCTTTCCTTCTCTGAGGAGGTGTCTCACCTCACCCATCACTTGGCTGCCAACAGGACTCCCCAAAAATGTACGGGGGCCCTGGAAGCTGCCTCTGCCATGTCCCAGCAGTGTTCCCAAGTCACCCCGTGTTGGGAAGGGAGGATGAGCCATGGGGCACGGGGTGCAGCTGGACTGGAGAGGAACCTCATTGCAGGAGAGGAAGCAGACCTGTGCCATCCCCCCTCACAGGGCTTCCCAGCCCTAGGCAGAGCCCTGTCTCACAGCTGTGAGGAGGGTGTTTCACAGCTGTGAGGAGGGTGTTGCACAGCTGTGGGGAGGGTGTTTTACAGCTGTGGGGAGGGTGTTTGTTTTACAGCTGTGGGGAGGGTGTTTCACAGCTGTGAGGAGGGTGTTTGTTTTACAGCTGTGAGGACGGTGTTTGTTGCACAGCTGTGAGGAGGGTGTTGCACAGCTGTGAGGACGGTGTTTGTTTCACAGCTGTGGGGAGGGTGTTGCACGGCTGTGAGGAGGGTGTTTGTTTCACAGCTGTGAGGAGGGTGTTGCATGGCTGTGAGGAGGGTGTTTCACCAGCTGTGCCAGCTCCAGCTCACCAGGCCAGGACTCGGGACCCCCAGGACAAGCCCGTGGCCCCTGGGCACACAGGGGGGATTCCCAGGAAGCAGCTCCCTACAGAGGAGTGGCAGCAGGACCCGGCCTGGCAGCCTCTGGAGGCAGTGCTGTTACAGCTGCTCGTAGCCCGAGGAGTTTCTGTGGCAGCACGTGGCTGTGAGCAGGCAGAAGATGAGGATGAGCATGATGGCCAGCAGAAGGGTGGCTGCTATCCAGATGCTTCTCGGGAGCTCTGTGACTGCTCTGGGAGGATCTGAGGGGATCAGGTTGGTGAGATTGAGCATGTAGCCCAGAGTCCAGCCCACATCTGTGTTAGCAACCTGTGCAGACAGACAGGGAAGAGGGATGGGAAAGGCTGCAAAGTACCAGGCAAACCAGAGAAGAGCCTGCACCCCCAGGACCTGCTCCCCAACCACCATTTCTGTGCCCAGCTTGGGCTGCAGGGGCCCCAGCAGTGACATGCACTGGGGGAGAGCACAAAGGGCCAGGCCAGATGTGCCAGCAGCTGTGTGAGTGTATCTCAAGAGCTGCCCTGGGTATGGGCAGTGGGGCTGTGCTGCCCTGGCATCCCCCATCCCCAGCAGCAGCAGGGGGGACACAAGGCACTTCATGGCACAAAGTGTGGAAGCTGGGGGCTGCTGGACACTCTCCTACCTGCTGGATGAAGTGGATGCTGGGCCATGTTGTGATGTTGAATTTGTAGCCTTGCAGGAGGAGGGTGAGGATGTAGGAGCTGGCTGCACAGGCGTCACGGAGCTGGGTCCTGCTCGCCGTGGGGAACAGCTCCTGCACCTGCAGAGGTGGGAGAACAGGGGGAGGCTGGACCCAGAGCAGTGCTGGATGTGCCCACGCTGGGGAGCAGCCCCTCAGTGCAGCTGGGAGCAAAGAGACCCCGGGGAGCAGCAGGCTGCTCTCCCATCTCTCTCCAGGTGCACAGACCTTTGTGCTCCTCCTGGCTCTCTGCAGCTGAGCACAGCAGAGGAGGGGCTGGGGATGAGCCTTGAGGATGCCCAGTGCCCAGGTGAAACACACTCCTGGGCAGAATCTCACCTGCTTCCAGCTGCTGTTGCATATCTGCCTGATGGTGGAATTGACCAAGCTCAGAGACTGCCCTCCTGTCAGGTTCAGAAAGTGAAGGCTGTGATAAAACCCTGAGAAGGCCTGTGGGTGGCAAGACCAAAGGTGACAGGTTATTGAAGCACTCAGGGCACTGATGCCACCCACACCTAAGCAGGGGTCCCTGCAAGGCCCCGCTCACACTGCAAGGAGCTGGGAGTGACCCGGGGGGAGGGAGTTGGGAATGCTGCCCACACAGACAGGGAATGGCACTGGGAGAACAGAGGTCTGGGGCTGCCTGGCACACAGGTCAGCACCGCCCTGATGGTCTGCCAGAAAGTCTCAGAGCTGGCCCACAACCCAGGGGCTGTTCTTGCACTCTGAGCTGGCTCACACAGTGTCCCTCAGACAAGGCCTTCCCGTGTCCCTCAGGAATGCTGGCACGTGGCAGGAGGCAGAAGCCACCTCTGAGCACACAAGAGGTTTGCAGATAGAGCCAGCTCCGAGGGTCCCTCTCTCCCCAGCCCGTTCCACAATCAGTGGCAGAGGAGACACCCAGGCCCTGCCTTCACCCTCCCCCAGGCAGGGCACGGAGGCTGCTTACCAAGAACTGTCCCCGCACGGGGGGCTGATAGACCCCGTTGAAGCCGCACGGCCCCTGCGCCCCGCAGCTGAAGTTGAAGAGTCTCCGCACGGCCGTGTCACACGTGGCTGGGTCCCCTGTCCCCGTCACCGTGAGGACAAGGCCAGGGCTGGCTGAGCTGGGTGCACGCACACAGGGGCTGTCGTAGAGCTCTGCCACGGTGATGTTCTCCTGGTACCCCTGGGGGTAGCAGGGGTGCTTGATCTGGCTACTCGAGCTGGCCTGGAGAGAGATGGAGCCATTAATGGGGCTGCAGTGCCACTGAGACCTTCCCACAGCCCATCCCAAAAAGCAGGACTACACCCCAGGAGGACTGGATGCACCCCACCTGGGAACTCCCTGAGCAGCCCTGGCTCCTGCAGCGCTGGGCTCTGCCTCTGCCCCCGGGCAGCAGTGCAGGGACTGTGCTGGGAAACCTCTCTCTGGGCAGGAATGGAGCAAGGCCAAGAGCATGGTGACAGCAGAAAAACTACACATACAGCTGGGCTGGGGGAATTACAAAAAATGCCACCGCACGTCAAGATGTGGGGAGAAGGGAGCCCTGGCTGGCAACCACCACCACCTTCCACCCAAATGAGGCAATTTTTTGCTTCCCTAGATAAAACCCAAGCCTCTGCCAATTCCCAGCTCTTGGCCCACAGGCACACCCAGCGCTGCAGGGGGAGATGTGCCACGGCACTGGGAGATGGCTGAGCAGCCCCCGTGCCCCGTGGCACCTGGTGCAGAGCTGCCAGCAGCATCTTCAGGGCCTGGCTCTGCCCGTAGCACAGGTAGCTGTGGCTGTACAGGGAGTAGTTGGTGCCGTAGAGCCGGAAGAACACGGACGTGTTCCTGTCCTCCACGGGGACCCCGGGCTGGAAGGTGATCTGCGTCGAGGCACCGCCGAGGTCCAGAGCTCCCAGAACCTCGGTGTCCTGGGGATGTTCCCATTTCTCTGCAAACGAGAACTGGCCCAACACACAGCAAGGCTTAGGCTGAACTGCAGCACTCACACGCACACTCCCTTCCCGCAAGGGCTTGGGGGCCCCAGGGGCACCTTCAACCTGCTCCTGGCTCCCTGATTTATCCCTGCCTGCCCACATCCTCCTCAACCCACGGACACTTCCACGGAGCACTCAGCTGTGGCCTCTTGGCTGCTGCACATCTGCTGGGATCCAGACACTTGGAGCAGAGAAAAAGGAACCCTGTACCCTGGAGGCCGATCCCGCTGCCAGATCCCCGGGACCCCCAAATCCACCCCTGTGTGTCAGCACACGAGAGCACAGGGCCAGGCTGAGCTGGACACAAAGATCCTGTTAATCCCATTAATGAGGTGGAATCTGCAGCCCACAACCACAGGGAACCTTTGGCTGCCTGACCAGTGCCCCAAAGCTCCATTCCTCCCTCCTCTGCAGGTAAGGAAAGCTGCTGCAGCTCAGACAGGGACGTTCTCTCCACTGGCCCTGCCCTGCCCTCTCCCCAGCTGCACCTTGACCAGTGTCTCCAGCAGGTAGTTGACAGTGATCCAGCCAAAGGAGCCCTCCTCGCTGCCCGTCAGGATCCGGGCTCCGCGGAAATCCACAGGGTACTCCCCAATGGCCTTGGACACCTCGGCCAAGACCTGCTCGGCCTTGCTGCTGTTCTCCTCCCTGCCAGCAAAGGCACAAACACCTCAGGTGCTGCACGCCCTGCCTGGCAGCTCTGGCAGCCGGGCTGGCACTGAGAGGCCGCCGTGCCCTGCCAAGGAGCTGCTCCCGACATCTCTCCAGCACCGCCAGCGGCTCTCCCGGACACGCCGTGGCACCGCGGGCAGGGCTGCTCTGCCCATGCCCACGGCCTGGCCGGGCAGCACCCCCGTGCCCCGGCCCCTGTGCCCCGGTGCCAGCCCCGGCTCCGGCGCCGAGCGGGAAGGGCGGGAGGTGCCGGTACCTCAGCAGCCGCATGCCGGCCGTGGCCCCCAGGTACGTGGGGGTCTCCCGCTGCTGCTCGGCCGGGACGATCTTCATGGCCCTGTCCAGGCAAGGCTTCAGGCTGGCGCCAGCCCCCGCGGGGTTGTCTGCGTAGCTGGAGATGCCGGGTCCTGTCACAGGGAACCGGTGATGGAGAGAGCCCAGCGCCACCCCGCAGGGACGGCACAGCAGGGGACATGTTCAGACACACTCAGGTGTCCCAGCCATAGCGCCTGCCCTGCTCGGTTTGGAGCTGCAGATACCAGAATGCAAACTGCTCCCCCAGGAGCTGGCAGGTCCCACCTGAGTGGAGACAGGGGATTGCTCAGGGAATTGTGCAGTGCTTTGGGGACGTCCTGTGGGCACACGAAGCTGGACATAATGAAAGAAGGTGTGAACAGATGTTGTAAGAAGAGCCAAGGAAACTGAGGCAGGGGAGAAGGAGGAACGGGCACATCCGGCATCCCAAGCTGTGAGGTGATGCACATCTGGAAAGGACTGGCTGCAGGATCTGAGCTAAGTGGGGGACAATTCCTCGCCCACCTTTGCACCTCCCAGTGACTCTATGGCTCCCCCAGGTGCAGACGATCCCGACACTTTCCTATGACTCCTCTCAGGGCAATCTCCCTTCAGCCCAGAGCAGGCTGAAAGGGATCAGTGACGGTGCTGTGAGGGTTTGGGACAGCGCTCCAGGAGGCTGCGAGAGAGGGAGGGTAGAGCCCAGCACTCACCGGACACAGAGCAGGCCTCCACCTGGGACACGATGCCCGTGCCGTTCTCCTTGTCCGCGCGCCACCGGTAGATGTAGAGGGACGTGTGTGTGGAGCCAGCATCAAACACCAGGCCGTGCTGGGGAGGAGAGGGGACACGGGCTCACAGCTGGCCCGGGGCTGCACCAAGTGCCACGGGGGTTTCTGAGAGCTTCTGCTCCTGCTTCCCCTGTAGGACCACGAGCAGCAGAGGTCTGCACATCACCCTCCCTTCAGCAGCCCTGCTCCACCTCTAACAGCCCCGGGTTCGCCGTTCCAGCGAGTCCCAGCCCAGGAAGGACGCGCAGGTCAGCGGGGTGAGTCGCAGAGCAGGGAGGCACCCAGGCATGGCCCAAAGCTCAGGCTGTTCCCAGGCCTTTAGCAAATCTGACAAAACCTGGCATTTTTTAGCAGACCAGCCGCAGAAAGCAGTAGGGAAGAGAGGTGAGAGCCCAACAGGTGGTCTGGATGTCTGAAAACAGGGAAGAGAGTGACTGGGGTGGCAGATTGAGCAGCTGTGGAGAGGAGGCTGCACTTCTCTCTCCCACCTTTACCAAGCAGCCAGGACTGTGGTTTGGGGGAGGCTGATCTGCCCAGTGCCACCTTGATGAGGCTGAGTCCTGAAAACTGGGCTGATCATGGGGAAACTTGCAAGCTGAGAGGAAGGCAGGGCTGATGGAAGAATTCGAGATAGAAAGGGTTGGTGGGATTCGCAGGCTCCCTCAGGTCTCACTGGACACCTACTTTGATTCTGGTAGGAAGGACAGCATCCTTTGCCGGGAGCAGGACCAGGACGAAGACGACCACGGTCAGCAGGGCCAGCACGGCCGCCCAGCCGCAGCCCACCGCCCTGAGCAGGCGCGGCGACATCGATGGGCTCTGGGGAGGTCTGCAGGGAGGGATGGATTGGGGAGGGGTCACTGGCGAGGGATGGTCTTTGGGAGGTTTGCGGGGAGGCGTGGTCTCTAGGAGGAGGGTCTGCAGAGAGGGACTGTGGGCAGGGGCGGCTTTTGGGCGGAGGGTGTGTGGGGAGGGAGGAGGGTTTGGGGGGAGGGATGGTCTTTGGGAGCAGGGTTTGGGGGGAGGGATGGTCTTTGGGAGCAGGGTTTGGGGGGAGGGATGGTCTTTGGGAGCAGGGTTTGGGGGGAGGGATGGTCTTTGGGAGGCGGGTCTGTGGGGCGGGATGGGCTTTGGGCGGAGGATGTGCGTGAGGGATACTCATTGGGAGGATCTTTGGGAAGGGGGACTGGGGATCTTTGGGAAGGTCTGCGAGGAGGAAGGGACTTTGCCCGAGGAGCCCCAAGCCGCCTGTCTCTGCCCCGAGCCTCCAACCTCTCCGGGGATCCCCTTCTCCCTGTAGTTCGTGGTCCCCCCCACCTCCTAAGTGACTCCCTGGGACCCGAGCTGGGCGAATGGGGACACCATGAACTTGTCTGGCCCCGAGTCGCCGGGAAGGGGCAGGGGCGAAGCTTCCGCCTGCCGCGGTCCGACCGTCCCGTACCTGTGCCCGGAGCCCTCTCCGTCCCTCGGTGGGGCGGCGATCGGGGCACAGCCCGCTCCCCGCCGGCCCCGGGCCCACGCCGCCCCGGCGGAGCAGAGCGAAGCGAAAGCAAAGCTGAGCCGCTCTCGGACGTCCGGGTCCGGCCCCGGCCGGGGCGGGCTCTGGGCGCTGCCGCGGGCGGAAAGAGCGGAGAGCTCGGGGCTGTGGCTGCCCGCACCGGACACCGGCCCCGGCCTGCCTGTCCCTGCCCGCCTGGTCCCTCTGGCTGTCCCTCTGCCTGCTCCCTGCCTGTTCTTCTGCCTGTCCTCCTGCCTGTCCCTCCCTATCCCTCTGCCTGCTCCAGGCCTGTTCTGCCTGCTCCCTGCCTGGTTCCACCCTGTCCCTCTGCCTGCTCCCTGCCTGTCCCTCTGCCTGCTCCCTGCCTGGTTCCACCCTGTCCCTCTGCCTGCTCCCTGCCTGTCCCTGCCTGTCCTTCTGCCTGCTCCCTGCCTGACCCTCTGCCTGCCTGGTTCCTCCCTGTCCCTCTCCCTGTCCTTCGCCCTCCTCCCTGCCTGCCCTTCTGCCTCCTCTCTCCCTGTCCCTCTGCCTGCTCCCTGCCTGTACCCCTGGCTTTGCCCTGCCTGTCCCTCTGCCTGTCCCCTCCTTGTACCCTGCCTCTCCCTCCCTTACTCTGCCTCCCCCCTGCCTGCACCACGCTCCCGCACTCTGCCTGTCCCCTGCCCGCTCCCTGCCCGCACTGTCCCAAAGCCACGGGACTCTGGCCATGGACAGCTGCTGGCCATGGGGACAGACCGGACCCTGGCAGTGGGGGTGGCTCCCTAACCGTGGGGACAGCTCGGTGCCTGCCCGTGGGGATGGATCCCACGCGGACGGCTGTGGGTATGGATCCCATGTAGATGGCTGTGGGTATGGACCCCACGTGGATGGCTGTGGGGACAGGCCCTTCCTGTTTCTGTCCCGAGCCCCGCTGCCAGCCTGGCTTGCGGGGGTCCCGCAGAGCCGGGTGACAGCCGGGTGACAGCAGGGTGACAGGGCAGGCTCGGCCCCTCACGGCGTTCGTGCCGCAGGTCTGACAGGGGTGTCTGAGGCTCCCGGAGCTCAGCTGCTGCCTCCGGCGCCAGGCGCTCGCAGGCTCCGGGGGCTGCTCGGGATCTCTCTGTCCCCTCGCTGATCTCCGCGGGCAGCGCAGCCCCCCCGGCCCCGGGCGGAGCGCGCCAGGCTGCGCCGCTCCTCCAGCAGCGAAGTGGTTAATCCCGGATGCTCTTATCACCCCGGCTCTCCAGCCCCGGCCCCGCTGCCTCCCGGACAAGCGCTCTCCTGGGCAGGTTGCTGGTCCGAGGCCAAGGGGAGGGCCACGCCGGCGAGGCAGCCTTTGTCCCAGGAGCGGGCTCCCGGCCCCAGGTGCGCGCTGAGCCGGGGCCGAGGCGGCGGGGCCGGAGCGGCGGCCGGAGCCAGCGGGGTGAGCCGGGGCAGGCACGGGGGGAGCCGGGCCCGGGGCTGCTGCCCCTCCATGGAGCAGGGCTGGGAGCGGGCCCCGGGCAGCAGCGGGGGCGGTGCTGGGGCAAACACGCTCCGTGGGGCGGTGCGGGAGGGCGAGGGGGCCGGGGCGGCCGCTCGCCGCACGGGGTTCCCAGGTGCGGGGGGCAGAGGGGCACGGAGGGCACGGAGACCAGGCACGGAGGGCACTGGCAAGCCCCAGCGCTGGTGGGAGGTGGGATGCAGAAAACTGTTCTGCCTGGCAAGGATGCTCCTGGCATCCACAGTCACCCTCTTAGAACCTTCAGAGCCCTTTTGGCTTTCAAATCCCAAATGTGCCCAGTGGGAAGTCAGCCCCCCCCACTGTCCTGAGCAACAGGCAGTTTAGATCCAGCAGTGGCTCTGAGCCTTTTACCCCAATTTTCGAGGCCCTGCTCCCTGTGCACAAGGGATGCTGCAAGTGAGGGATGTCCCACAGATGTTTGTCAAGCTTGTCATCATGGCCAGCCCTACACATCAAGTGCTGCCCTGCTCCAGCTGCTGGGCACAGCTGGAAACTTTGCACATCTGGAAATGGGCAGGCGCTGTGCAGCATCGTGCCTCCTCTGCAGCTCTGGAGGCATCAGCGCCACTCTCCTGTCCTGCTGCTTCTGATCCTGCATGGATGGGAGCAGGTACTGGAGCTGCCCAGCCCCGGGATGCCACAGAAAGCCTGGGCAGATTGATGAGCTTCTCAGATTGTTTCCCACCCACTGGGCTCCCTTTCTGTGCCCCATTCTCCTGCCTGGGAGAGCTGGCTGTGTGCTGCCTTTGGATGTTAACCCCAGTCCAGTCAGAACGGGAATTAGACCCTAGCAGGCTGGGAGCCCATTTCCCACCCTCTCCTGCATTCAGCACAGTGCAATTTGTCACCAATTCGTGTCCTTCCATTTCACAGTGCGTGGGACAGAGCTTTCCAGGATGTAGGCTGGGCTGCAGACTTTTCCCATTGCTTTGTTTGTTACCTGGAGCAGATGAATCACATCCCAACGGCACAGTTATAACTGGGCAAACCCCAGCAGGGCTGCTGGGACTGCAGATATGACAACGGGGGACATAATTAAGTGGTTTTCTTGGTGGTGCTGGGTTAATGATTTGAGTCTGAGATAACTTTGAATCGATAACCACTTTAATATCTAAAAGAGTTCCTCAATGATTCCCCATTTCTATGACAAGGATTTATCAGAGGATTCCATACAATCTCTTCATAGCCATTGTAGAGGGAAGGCTCCTGGCTATAGGACAAGGTCTGATAAGGGATTTTGGTGGCCCCATATCCCATGACATGGGCCCAAAGAACAGCTGCTGTTCATTGTTGTGCATCTCATGCCATGCAGGAGATTGGTCACCCTTGCTCATTGCCAGAGATGCTGACTCCAAAACAGGAATCAGCATCTCCTTTGAACTTGCCAAAGGTCTTTTCTCTCCACTGGCCTGGGAAAAGGGCAGGGAAATTTCTCAGGGACTTTATGCACTCACAGGAGAATTGTGTAGCCAAGTGACAGCTCCAGGTCCCACCCAAAGCACTGGTGGGGTTAAACCATGTCTCTGGTACCCAGGGCTCTCAGGCCACCTGCAGGTTATAGCTGGAGTGTGAAGCAAGGTCAGCCTCAGCAGGATGCAGCAGGCATCCTGTCTGTGTGGCTCAAGGCACCAGGCAGGGCAGTGCAGGAGGAGGAGGGAGAGCTGTGCATTGCAAAAAGCACATCTGGAGCAGCTGTGAGGTGCTGAGCACATGGATATCTCAGCTGCCCTGTGCAGAGGCTGTCACAGAGAACCAGACTCTTTGCTTTGCTACAATTCCTTAGGAGTACCTGGGGGCTGTTTCTGCTGGGAGCTGAGCTCTGGATGGACAAGTGGGAAGTGCTCCAGTCCCCAAGGGCAGTGCTGTGGGCATTCCAGCCTGGCTGTGTGCCCAGATCAGCAGGAGCTTCCTGCCTCTGCCCTCCTGCCTGCCCTTGGGGCTGCAGGAGAGGTGTGGGGATCACAGCAGGTATGGACACTGTCCCTGTACATCTCTTACATGCTGTGGCATCAGTAAGAGCTGGGCCAGGCAGGAGACAGCTGGAGATGCTGTTTCCCTGCCTGAAGCAGAGAGGACTCTCTCAGGGACAATCTGGGCCTGCTGGGCAACAGATGTGACCTGGTCCCAAGTGTTGTAGGATGGGTTTTGAGGTGGCAGCATGTGGGTGCTGGAGGGATGTGGCTCTGCACCCCAGAGAGGATGGTCACACTGGTACCCTGCCAGGCCACGATCCTGCTCTCAGCTTGGAACTCCAGCCAGCCACAGCTGGGCTTCCCCCAGAGATGCTGCTGTGAAGGAAGGTGCTGATTGCCAGCCAGGGAACAGCTTGAGCAGGGCTGGGCACAGAGGGACCTGAGGGGCTGCAGGTGAGAAGGCAGGGCTGAACAAGTTGTACTGAAAATCCGCCAAGGAGGGAGTGCTCAGAATGGCAGAGTGTCCCAGCCCTGATGCTGCCAACAGCCCTACTGGCATGGGTCCAGAGGAGCCCGTGGATATTATCCTCTTCCATGCTAAGAGCAGCCATGTACCAGAGAATGGCTTCATTGCTGGGAAGGGAAAGTTCCATAGCCATGCATGAGGTGTGAGCTGGGGGCTGGGGCTGTCCCTGCAGGTTGGAGGAGGAATGGGCTCCAAAGCCAAGGCCATTGCCGGTCTCCTGGCAGCCACCTGTGTCTGCAGCGTCATCGCCCTCATTCTGAGCGTGGTGAATGTGAAGGATGTGCTTCTGCCCCCCAGCACCAAGGTAGGGTCCTCAGAAGGAGCACAGCTCTCATTTGGCTGCTGGCTACCGCTGGGTGTTGGGTTTTGCCTGGGTTTCAGGCAGGCTGTGCTGTTTGTCACCAACATGGGGACAATGCCCTGCACAGACTGGAGCGGGTCTAGCTGAATTTGGTTACTGTGCCTGGCCCCACAGCACATGCAGCTTTTTCATCCCAAAGCACTGCCAGCCCCAGGGGCTTGGGATGGATCCTTGTCCCCAACACAGCTGGTAACTGCAATGCCACTAGACTTTTTCTGTCCTGGTGAACACCAGTCTTGTTTGGCCATTCTAGGCTCCCCTGCCCACCAGGAGCTCCGATGGCTCTCCTGGAGCTTCTCTCCCTCACTCTGCAGCAGGTGACGCTGGTCTGCTCCCCTCACACCCCGTGTCCCCTCTGCTCCCCAGCATGGCCTGGTGTTTGATGCTGGCTCCACACACACGTCCCTCTACATCTACCGGTGGCGCGCGGACAAGGAGAACGGCACGGGCATCGTGTCCCAGGTGGAGGCCTGCTCTGTGTCCGGTGAGTGCTGGGGGCTGCCCTCCCTCTCTATGGCCAGCCTTGGTGCTGCCCTGCATGGCTGTTCCACACACCAAAGCTGATTCATGCCAGCTGTGATAAATGAGAATTTATCTATTGGGCATTTCTAAATACCCACAGGGTCGTGTATTTCTATTGCAAAAGTGCTGTGTCAGGCTTCGGCACAAGGACAAGTCTCTCTGGAGGAAATGCCCACTCTAGAGAGCAGATCTAGGAGCAGATAAATGGTACATGGAGCCAGGCTGGGGCTAGCAAAGGCCAGCAGGCCAGGGCAGAGGTGCCTGGGCAAGGGGAAGAGGGCTCAGAGCTCACCTTGCCCTCATGTCCCGCTCGGCAGCAGCGGCATGGCAGTTACTGGTTAACTGCAAAGGTCAGGCCGAGGGCAAAGTGTAACGCAAGGGCTGCTTGGGCTAATGGCAGTTATTGAGTCAAAGCTCCCGGGAAGATAAACAGTGAGATTTCCACCCCAGAGCCTGGCCCTACCAACTGCAGGACCATGCCAGGTTCTCAGATCCAGTGCCAGCCTCTGAAAATAGGGAGGCTGTGAAAGGGCACACAGAGTGTCTATCAGCTCCAGGTGCCCTCAGGGAAATGGGGAACAGCTGTGTTTGTCCCCAGCTCCTGCAGGACGGACTGGCCGTGCCCAGCACTTCGGCCCCCCCGGGATCAGCTGTGCGCTCAGCATCCCCGGGCCCGCAGCCCTCCCGCTCTGCCCGGAGCAGGAGCTCCTGCGGCTCCCGGGGCGAGTGGCCGTGCCACAGCTGCTGCCGCCTGGAGGGACAGCTCCGAGCACGGGTCGGGACTACCTGGGGCAAGCAACAAAAAAGCCCTATGGGATTCCTGGGTAGACAAGTCCCCTGCTGTGCCGTCCCTGCGGGGTGGCGCTGGGCTCTCTCCATCACCGGTTCCCTGTGACAGGACCCGGCATCTCCAGCTACGCAGACAACCCCGCGGGGGCTGGCGCCAGCCTGAAGCCTTGCCTGGACAGGGCCATGAAGATCGTCCCGGCCGAGCAGCAGCGGGAGACCCCCACGTACCTGGGGGCCACGGCCGGCATGCGGCTGCTGAGGTACCGGCACCTCCCGCCCTTCCCGCTCGGCGCCGGAGCCGGGGCTGGCACCGGGGCACAGGGGCCGGGGCACGGGGGTGCTGCCCGGCCAGGCCGTGGGCATGGGCAGAGCAGCCCTGCCCGCGGTGCCACGGCGTGTCCGGGAGAGCCGCTGGCGGTGCTGGAGAGATGTCGGGAGCAGCTCCTTGGCAGGGCACGGCGGCCTCTCAGTGCCAGCCCGGCTGCCAGAGCTGCCAGGCAGGGCGTGCAGCACCTGAGGTGTTTGTGCCTTTGCTGGCAGGGAGGAGAACAGCAGCAAGGCCGAGCAGGTCTTGGCCGAGGTGTCCAAGGCCATTGGGGAGTACCCTGTGGATTTCCGCGGAGCCCGGATCCTGACGGGCAGCGAGGAGGGCTCCTTTGGCTGGATCACTGTCAACTACCTGCTGGAGACACTGGTCAAGGTGCAGCTGGGGAGAGGGCAGGGCAGGGCCAGTGGAGAGAACGTCCCTGTCTGAGCTGCAGCAGCTTTCCTTACCTGCAGAGGAGGGAGGAATGGAGCTTTGGGGCACTGGTCAGGCAGCCAAAGGTTCCCTGTGGTTGTGGGCTGCAGATTCCACCTCATTAATGGGATTAACAGGATCTTTGTGTCCAGCTCAGCCTGGCCCTGTGCTCTCGTGTGCTGACACACAGGGGTGGATTTGGGGGTCCCAGGGATCTGGCAGCGGGATCGGCATCCAGGGTACAGGGTTCCTTTTTCTCTGCTCCAAGTGTCTGGATCCCAGCAGATGTGCAGCAGCCAAGAGGCCACACCTGAGTGCTCCGTGGAAGTGTCCGTGGGTTGAGGAGGATGTGGGCAGGCAGGGATAAATCAGGGAGCCAGGAGCAGGTTGAAGGTGCCCCTGGGGCCCCCAAGCCCTTGCGGGAAGGGAGTGTGCGTGTGAGTGCTGCAGTTCAGCCTAAGCCTTGCTGTGTGTTGGGCCAGTTCTCGTTTGCAGAGAAATGGGAACATCCCCAGGACACCGAGGTTCTGGGAGCTCTGGACCTCGGCGGTGCCTCGACGCAGATCACCTTCCAGCCCGGGGTCCCCGTGGAGGACAGGAACACGTCCGTGTTCTTCCGGCTCTACGGCACCAACTACTCCCTGTACAGCCACAGCTACCTGTGCTACGGGCAGAGCCAGGCCCTGAAGATGCTGCTGGCAGCTCTGCACCAGGTGCCACGGGGCACGGGGGCTGCTCAGCCATCTCCCAGTGCCGTGGCACATCTCCCCCTGCAGCGCTGGGCGTGCCTGTTGGCCAAGAGTTGGGAATTGGCAGAGGCTTGGGTTTTATCTAGGGAAGCAAAAAATTGCCTCATTTGGGTGGAAGGTGGTGGTGGTTGCCAGCCAGGGCTCCCTTCTCCCCACATCTTGACGTGCAGTGGCATTTTTTGTAATTCCCCCAGCCCAGCTGTATGTGTAGTTTTTCTGCTGTCACCATGCTCTTGGCCTTGCTCCATTCCTGCCCAGAGAGAGGTTTCCCAGCACAGTCCCTGCACTGCTGCCCGGGGGCAGAGGCAGAGCCCAGCGCTGCAGGAGCCAGGGCTGCTCAGGGAGTTCCCAGGTGGGGTGCATCCAGTCCTCCTGGGGTGTAGTCCTGCTTTTTGGGATGGGCTGTGGGAAGGTCTCAGTGGCACTGCAGCCCCATTAATGGCTCCATCTCTCTCCAGGCCAGCTCGAGTAGCCAGATCAAGCACCCCTGCTACCCCCAGGGGTACCAGGAGAACATCACCGTGGCAGAGCTCTACGACAGCCCCTGTGTGCGTGCGCCCAGCTCAGCCAGCCCTGGCCTTGTCCTCACGGTGACGGGGACAGGGGACCCAGCCGCGTGTGACACGGCCGTGCGGAGACTCTTCAACTTCAGCTGCGGGGCGCAGGGGCCGTGCGGCTTCAACGGGGTCTATCAGCCCCCCGTGCGGGGACAGTTCTTGGTAAGCAGCCTCCGTGCCCTGCCTGGGGGAGGGTGAAGGCAGGGCCTGGGTGTCTCCTCTGCCACTGATTGTGGAACGGGCTGGGGAGAGAGGGACCCTCGGAGCTGGCTCTATCTGCAAACCTCTTGCGTGCTCAGAGGTGGCTTCTGCCTCCTGCCACGTGCCAGCATTCCTGAGGGACATGGGAAGGCCTTGTCTGAAGGACACTGTGTGAGCCAGCTCAGAGTGCAAGAACAGCCCCTGGGTTGTGGGCCAGCTCTGAGACTTTCTGGCAGACCATCAAGGGGCTGCCCGATGCAGAACCCAGGGAATTACTAATTACTCTCTCCCCAGGCAAGAGGGGCCCCTGGGTCTTTTCTCAGGTGAGGAAGCAATTGTTTTTCACCATGTTCCCTTGCCCCCCAGGCCTTTGCTGGATTCTACTACACCTTCAACTTCCTAAACCTGACCCGCCAGCAGTCTCTGCGTGAAGTGAATACCACAGTCCATTCTTTCTGCCGGAGGAACTGGACAGAGGTGAGAGCCCTGTGAAGGGCAGCCAGGAGCCTTGTGCTTATCCTGTCCCAAATCTCTGTCCTTGGAGTACAAGCCCTGCTGTTCCCTGGGCTAGGGAGGGTTTCTGAGCCTCTCTTTCTTTCCCTGTTGCACTCTGTCCCTGATGGCCTCACAGCTGGTGCAGAGCTTCCCAAAGGATTTGAAGTACCTGCACACCTACTGCTCTGTGGCCTTTTACATCCTGACGCTGCTGCTCGATGGCTACAAGTTCAATGAGCACACCTGGAGCAACATCCACTTCAGCAGGCAGGTAAACACCTGTGGGCAGCAGGAGACAGTGGACATGTTCAGGAGCAGCATCTCTGGAGTCCTCTGTGCCAGAGATGTGTCCCTGTTTCATGGCTGCTCCCCAGGGGTCCCAGGAGAGATTTGCTGTCTCTTAGCCATGCCCAAACCTCTGACCCAGCTCATGTCTCACTTTCCATGCTGTCAATGTAACTGATTTTAGGGGGGGTCAGGGAAAAACAGAGGATTTGGCCACTTTGGTCTCTGATGTTGTTATCAGAAAGGTGATGGTGGCCCCATGACCACTTTGAACCAGAGTATGGCCTGACCAGAATATTTCCAGGATGAGAGGAGACAGCCTCAGGTTTTGCCAGGGGAAGCTTAGTTGGGTACTAGGAATGGTGCTTTTTCATGGAAATGAAAATGGAAAGGGTCAGGCTTTGGAACAGGCTGCCCAGAGCACTGGTGGAGTCACCATCCCAGGAAGTGTTCAAACAACATGTGGATGTGGCACAAACAACATGTGGATGAGGACACAGCTTAGTGATGAGCATGGTGGTGGTGCTGGGCTGATGGCTGGACTCCATGATCTGAAAAGTCTTTTCTGATCTTACTCTGCAGCCAAATTAGAAGGATTATGGCAACAGAGGAAACCCCAGATCCAAAATCACGTGCAGGTCACAGGCACACCAGGGTCAGAGCAGTCATCCATGTTCAGCTGTCCCTTAGCCCTGGGGGAGGGGGGGCAGGAAAGCTCTTTGTGCAAGTGCTGCTGGCAAGATCAGGTTCATCACAGCCTGGTCCCCATGTGAGACAGCTGGGACAGCTCACGGGACAGATGCCCCCCAGCCCCTCACACAAGCTGCTGGTGCCTGGCAGAGGTGCTTTTGGATGATGCCCTGTGCTGTCTCCCTGCAGGCAGCAAACACAGACATCGGGTGGACACTGGGCTTCATGCTGAACTTGACCAACATGATCCCTGCTGAGGCTCTGCAGCAGGTCAAGGGCCACCAGCCCGGCCTGTGGGCAGGGGCCGTCTCCTTCCTCGTGCTGGCCATCGTGGCAGGCCTGGTGGCTGCTTTCCTGCACTGCTTCTGGAAAACAAAGTAGCTCCCAGCCTCCTGACTACAGGCATCCTGCCTTCTAAACCAGGCAGAAGAGGTGGAAAGTGGAAAAGGATGAAGGCATGAGACCCATCTCCATTGCTCAGGAGATCTGACTTGGTCATCTCTGTGAATATGGAAGATGACTTGATCTCTCTCCAAGAGGAAGACTCCTTTAATCTGACTGCCAAAAGCTGATTGAGACTTGCTGGCTGCATGAAGCTAAAAAAATTCAAATGAGAAATAAAATCAGTTTTGTTTTTCAAATATGAATATCACTGCTCAGCCTAGCACAGTTTCCTTGGCATTCCCAGTCCTGCTGGGCTATTCTTCCAACAGTCCTGGGAGGCAACTGGCAATGGAGAGCAGTGGTGGGCACCTAACTCTGAGCAGAGGGATGACATCATCTGTATCCTGCCCTGTGCAAGATGTGCAATATTTTTGTAGTATGTGACAGAACCTCTCCCCAAAGACACTGTCAGCTGTTGTTAAAAATACTTACTGGCATATCTCAGCAGAAAAACACAAGTGGAAGTTGATTTAAGAGTTGCCAACTCTGGCTCAGGGTTTATTTTATATTCAAGTTACATAGCCAAGTTTTGTCAAGACACCAAATCCAGAACAGGTTCCAGCTCCAGGCACTTGAGTGTTTTATTTAGATCAGCCCAGCCCAGTTGCAGGAATTGGACAGGGCTTTCACCTTTGCAGCACCAGCCCAGCACTGCACTTCCCAGCCAGCCCTTTCTCCAGGGCTCTCCCACAACCCAGAGCTGCTCTGAGCAGTGGAGATTTCCACAAGTGCCTATTTCCTCTGTGCTCCAAGATCTCACCTAGGCTTTAGGGCTTAAGAAAAGTGCCTGAGGCACCTGGTGAAGGAATGGTCAGGTCCATAGCTGTGTGCTATGGAAGACAGGGTCCTAACTCATGGTGTTATCACTTTAATCCCACTGCAAACTAGTTCCAAAAGCCTTTTGAAAGAGCAGCATCTCTGGCTGGTGGAGATAAGGTTATGTGACCTGAGAGCCTGGGGAACAGGGCTCTGCCCCCTGCTCCCAGCCAGCCACCCTTGGCTTGGGAAGTGAGGCTCAGCTTCCCAGCCTCAACACGAGCAATAGGGAGAGGGATGAAGACTCTCACCCAGAGGAACCTCCTCCCACTCAGGGGAGCCTCCTCCCACCCAGGGGAACCTCTTTCCACCCAAGGGAACCTCCTCCCACCCAGGGGAACCTCCTCCCACTCAGGGGAACCTCTTGCCACTCAGGGGAACCCCCTCCCACATAGCAGCCTGAGCTTCCACATGGAGAATTCCCACAGCCAAACCCCAGAGCCCTCTCCCTGCTCTCTGCTCTTCACAGGTACATCTTTGGCAGTGTAAGCACAAGGTAAGAAATGCCAGGTCAGGGAACAGGCTGTGGGAAATGCCATCACTGCTGGAAGTGACCCCATGGGTCTGAGTGGGAGATATCCCCTGTCCAGGTACAGGAGAGCTCCTGGCTGTGCTGGCTGGGGCCCAAATGAGCTGAGATGAGTGTCTCCCACCCTGGGGGTGCAGCCAGGCAGGAAAAGGCTCCTGTTTGCTATAGGAAGGCAACATCACAGCTGGTCTGGGTGGCAAAGCATTTGGGGAAGATGCCAGTCTTGCCATTGCATCGTCCTTCCAGCCAGTCTTCATTCACTGGAAAACATACAGGAGCAGGAATGAGCCCTGGCCCATATGAGTGGGGTTAGTGAGAGTTTTCATGCCTGGAATTTAACTCTGGGAAAAACCCGTTCCAAGCCTGTAACTCCTGAGGGTATGAACCTCAGACAGCACAGGAGAGGCCACATTTTCCCCATGCTCCCCAGAGCAGACTCCAAAAGCCTGGCCCAGCAGCAGGACTGGAGAGCTACCTTCAGAGAGGATATCCAGCACATCTCCCTTGCTGAACTCCAGGTCCCCTGGTCCCTGTGGCAGGTAAGAGTGCTGAGCCAGCATCTGGTAGAGAACAGGTCTGCCTGACTGGGAGTCTGAGTCCTGCAGGAAAAAGCCAGCATGGAGGTTGCAAAGCAAAGCAGAGACTGGAGCCCAGCCCAGCAGAGACCTTGTCCCAGCCTACGTACCTGGCAACAGAGTATCAGCTTGCCCTCCATCAGCTGCTGCCACACCTTCCCCAGGTCTTCCTGTCCCAACACTGTCCCCAGCTCTGTGCCATCCAGGAGCCTGTAGCTGCAAGGGTTCATTAATGCTGAGCAAATAATTTCATTTAAAGTCAAACTTGGAGGCCAGCCCAGCCCTCTGCCAACCTCAATCTTCACAGTCCCCTTTGCAGGCCAGTTCTGAGCTTGTCCCCTTGCACAGTGACATGGGGCTACCCCAGATGCTCAGCAGGCAAAAATGGCACTGTCTGCCACTGTGGGGAGTGACACTGTCACCTCCTCCCACACAAACTTGAGGGGAAGATTCTAAACTCTCCTGATGGCACTGTGTGTCCCAGGGGGTATCACAATCAGGAAGACCT
Source organism: Ammospiza nelsoni (assembly GCF_027579445.1). Taxonomy (NCBI): domain Eukaryota; kingdom Metazoa; phylum Chordata; class Aves; order Passeriformes; family Passerellidae; genus Ammospiza; species Ammospiza nelsoni. The sequence goes on along the minus strand of NC_080652.1, from coordinate 1,292,269 downwards.
CACCCCAGGATCTTCTGCCCGAGTGCCAGCTTGTTCTGCATTGATCCTTGTTACTGCAAAGGCTGAGCTGAGTGGGACAAAATCCAATCTGTGGCAGCTGCATCTACACAGAGCTTTTCCTTCTCTCCTCCCTTTTTCTTGACCATGGTACAGTTTCCTAGGAAAGATCCTTTAGGCTTCCAAGGCCCATAGAATCACAGAGTTGTAGAACGGTTTTCCTTGGAAGGGCCTTAAAGATAATTTAGTTTCACCCCCCTGCCATGGACAGAGAATCTTTCACTACACCAGGTTACTCCAAGCTCCATCCAATCTGGCCTTGAACAGTTCCAGTGATGAGGAATCCACAATCTCTGTGGGCAACCTGTGCCAGGGCCTCACCACTCTTATATTAAAGAATTTCTTCCTAATATCCCGTCCAACCCTGCCCTCTGTCAGTTTGAAGCCATTCCCCCTTGTCCTGTCACTCCATGCCTTTGTCATAAGTCCCTCTGCAGCCCTCCCTGAGCCATTCCCCTCCCTTGATGTAGTGGGAGGGGATTACAAGAGGAATACAATGTGCTTCCCCGCAGGGATCACTCTGTGGTCCCACCCAAAGCCCACGGTGAGGTTTGCCCTCTGGGCAGACTGTGTGCTACATCTTTGCTGCTTTTGGCCCCAGATAAACGTTCCCAGGAGCCCAGAGGCAGCTGGATGCCCGTGTCCTGAGGGGAATGGCTGCTGGCCCATCCCACCCCACAGCCCCGTACCTGAGCGCGCCCCGCTGTGCCTGCTGAGCCAGCCTGTCCCGCAGCAGGGCCCGCAGGGCCGGCAGGGCCGGGGCCTCGCCCGCCCGCAGCACCAGCGAGCACTCGCAGCGCAGCCGCAGCACCGCCGGCCTGTCTGCGCCCGCGGGGGCCTCCCCGCGCCTCGGCGGGACCTGCGGGGAGATGGGCTCGGTCCGGGTGGAGAATCAGAGTACCCTGAGCTGGAGGGACCCACCAGGATCCCCCAGCCCAGCCCCTGCCCTGCCCCCCCAGCAACCCCACCCTGGGCACCCCTGGCAGCGCTGCCCAAAGGCTCCTGGAGCTCTGGCAGCCTCGGGGCCGTGCCCATTCCCTGGGCAGCCTGGGCAGTGCCAGCACCCTCTGGGGGAAGAGCCCAGACTGACTCTGAAGCTCATGGACTAAGAAGAACCCCAACTGACTAACAAACCCAAGGGACAATATCTGCTCTCATACCAAGAGAGGTGACACAGGCACAGTCCCTCATCTCTGTGCTGCCATGTTGCAGCAGAACAGCATCAAAATGCAGACCTGAATTTCAAAGGGAGAACTCTGGATTTAAAGCATGGGATCAAATGATCCTCCTGTGACTCAGGAATTCTGGTTTTGGTTCTGATTTTACAGGTACCTCCTCAACACAAAATTATATGAGCTGGGCCCCAATTCCTCCAGCCAGCTGGAGAGGAGCAGCCACATTCCTCTGTTGTGCTACCTTCTGGCTGAGTTACACCTGAAACAATTACCCCAAAAACAGGTGTGGCAGAGCTGACTTGCAGCTGAGGGACAGAGGTGGTGTCCCCAGAGGGCCACAGGAGTCATTCCAGGACCATCACATGCAGGGGCTGGCAATGGCATGGAAGTACCTCAGAGGACATTACCCAACAGGGCAAATTTGAAGGAACTGTGCTATCCAGACTGATAGGGACAGAAAATGGGACACAGGAAGACGGGGGAAAGGACAGCAGGGTGTTCAAAGACAACTGCCTCTTGCAAAGTGGGTTGTAAAGCATGTGCACAAGAATTCTGATGCATTTGCTGCTCCTGGTGCCTCGGAGGGTGGCAACAGGTCAGCCTTGGGCTGTGTCACAAAGTGGGATGGTCACAAACTGGGAGGAAAGACCACGTGGGAGCCTCTCTTTAGAATGAAAAAGTGGTCAAAGGAAGGAGTTTTTTCCCCAGTGATTTGGGAGCAGCTCAGGAATTCTGGGCAGGAATCTTGCACTCTTCCCAGCCCTGGTCTCCTGAGGCTGTGCCAGCTTCAGCCTATGGAACACCTCACCTTAGAGTCCATGTGGGCACTGGCATCATTGACAGAGGCATTTTCTTCCCCAGGAGGATCTGCAGAACAGCACAAAGGCAGGGGAACAGCCCTGCAGTCAGCACCACCACCTCCTCATGCCCCCTGAAGAGCAGGGTTTGGGCACAGCTTCACCCACTGAGGGCCCAGGGGTTACCTGGCTTCTGCTTCATGGGGAGGTGGCTGGGAGGCACCTGGGCAGGAGGAAGGGGAATCCCAGTGCTGATCTTCTGCAACAGAACAGCATCAGAAAGGAGAGGGCAGAAAATGGGAGCCTGGATAAGGCTGGTGTGTGACAGGCTGCAGCCAGCTGCAGCCTGTGAGCTGTGTAACCCCAGAGAGAGCCCCAGGGAGAGCTGCTCATTGAATGGTTGGATGAGTTGGAGCAATGAGGCTCTTGAGGGCAGAGGTCTGGGGACACTTCCCTGGCACTCTGCTCCCTGCTGGGTTGGTGCTGGGACAGAAGGAGGCTGGAGCAGAAGGAGGCTGCTCACACTGTGCTGAGGGCCCTCCCCACTTGGGCTGGCTGACAGTGACACAGCCATGGAGCAAACGCCCAAGTGTGTTCCAGAGGTTCATTTGGAGGGGGAAAAATGACAACTAAAATATCATTGCAACATCAGAAAGGGCATGTGCTTGAAAACTCCCTCACATGAAATGGGGTTGAGCTGCACCCTTCCACACTGGGTTCAGATGGAAAATGATTGGGATAATGTGTGGCTATGCCTGTGGTAGAGATAAAGTTCTCCCAAGTCAAAGGGATTTTTTGTACTCCTAACTCTTCTGTTGTTACAATTCAAGAGCACTTGATCTTCAGTCAATAGTCTCAGTGCTTCACACTCTACGTTTCTCTTACAGAGTTGTCCTAACCTGTGATAATTTTACAGATAAATGTCCCAAATGTATGTCTTGGTCCCTCCCTCCCCCCGGTTGCAAGGTTGCCAGCTCACCCATTTATCCATCCTTGAGGCAGGCTCCAGGAGAGAGCTCGGGATGTGCAGCTTCTGCAGAGGGACATGGAGCAGAGCAGGGTGAGAGAGGAGCCCAGCAACCCCAGCCCAGCCCCAGCATTGCCTGTCACCCTATGGCCACACAAATGTGCCTGAGCCACCCAAGTGCTCAGTGCTCACACACTGCTGGACAAAATCCAACAATCCTTTTGCAGTTTTCCTGCAGGGAGCAGAGCTCCTGCTGGAGTGGCTGCAGTGGAACACACCAAACACCCACCAAACCCCCTGCTCCCAAGACAGAGCTCAGGCAGAGAGCAGCAAGGATGCCCAGGGGTACCAGTGTCCAACAGCATTTCTGTGTCTCCTGACAATCACTGCTGCTCATTTCAACTGAGCACTGGAAATTTTTGCTTACAATGCTTTTTTTTTCCTGTTGAGAGTCTGTTTTTATTTTTTCTACATTGAATTTCACCTGACACTTCACTGGGCAGTCAACCAGCACATCCAAATACTTGTGTAACTGTTCCTGTTAGCTCCAGATGCTTCAGGCTCTCCCTCTATTCCTGTATCACTTAGGAATATGCTAAATGCTTATGTCACAGAGGATTTGCTGTGGGGACATAATTTTTTTTTAAATGAAAGGAAGAAAAACCTGTTCCTTTATATCCAGATTTTAATTCTGTATTTTTACCAGTCCTGAGAGCACTGCCTCAATTGCTCAAACACCTTACTGGTTTATAGTGGTCTTCTGAAGAATCTTATGACTTTTTTGAAAGACAGGCAGGTAATACATTCACTGAACCTAATCCAGGTATACAATGGCTCTTTCAAAAAGTGAACTAGACAGGTGAGAAATGGCTTCTGCCATCAAAAGATTTTCCATGTTGTGTTTATCTGTTTCTGTTCAGTCTCTTTACACTACAGCTCCCTGGCCTGCAGGAAGATGTCAGATTTGTTGGGCTCTAAGTCCTTAGGACTTCCCCAGAGCCATTCATAAATCCTGCCAGTACAGCTGAAACCATCCTCAAACCTTCCCAAAGTTCATTGAACAGAGGCACTACAGACCAGGTAAGGACCAGCCCACCTTCTCAGCTCCATCAGAGCTCTCAGGGGATAAATCCTGCTCTAAATGGTGGTCCTTGGTGAGGTCTGCTATGCTACAGTTCCTCAATAGGATCCCCTACGGTGGAGAGCCCAGAGGCCATCCTTGTCTCTCTACAGGGGTGAATGGCAGAGGCTGGTGAGAGCTCAATGTCAGGAAATCTGGGGGTGTGGGAAGGAGCTCCTGAGGACTGTGCTCAGGGCGGCTGGGGCCAAGCCCTGCCCTCGGGGCTGTGTTCCTGTCCTCGGGGCCGTGTTCCTGCCCTGCCCTCGGGACCGTGTCCCTGCCTCAGCACCCTCGGGGCCATGTCTCTCCCTCAGCACCCTCGGGGCCATGTCCCTGCCCTGCCCTCGGGGCCGTGTCCCTCACCACCCTCGGCGCCGTGTCCCTGCCTCAGCACCCTCAGGGCCGTGTCCCTGCCCTGCCCTCAGCGCCGTGTTCCTGCCCTGCCCTCGGGACCGTGTCCCTCACCACCCTCGGGGTGGAGTCCCTGCCCTCGGGGCCATGTCCCTCAGCACCCTCGGGGCCGAATCCCTGCCCTGTCCTCGGGGCCGTGTCCCGGCCCTGCCCTCGGGGCCGTGTCCATCCCTCAGCACCCTCGGGGCCATGTCCATCCCTCAGCACCCTCGGGGCCGTGTACCTGCCCTGCCCTCGGGGCCATGTCCATCCCTCAGCACCCTCGGGGCCGTGGCCCTGCCCTGCCCTCGGGGCCGTGTCCATCCCTCAGCACCCTCGGGGCCATGTCCATCCCTCAGCACTCTCGGGGCCGTGTCCCTGCCCTGCTCTGCCCTCAGTGCCGTGTCCCTGCCCTGCCCTCGGGGCCGTGTCCATACCTCACCGCCCTTGGGGCCGAGTCCCTGCCCTGCCCTTGGGACTGTGTCCCTCACCTGCCCGTCGTGGATGGCCGTGGCCCAGCCGTCTGCCGCTCTGCCCAGCACGAACACCAGGCTCCCGGCCGCCACCTCCTGCCCCGGCGGCTCCTCGGGGCGGTACCGGGCCAGCACTCGGTGGTAGCCGGACTCGGCCTCCCTGCGGGGAGAGGGGAGCGCTGAGCGGCCTGGAGCGCGGTGCTGATGGCTCCGAGCCACCGCACTGCACCGGCCCCGGTTGGCACGGGCTGCAAGGTGAGGGTGCTGGGAAATCGGGATTGCCATTGCTGCTCTCCGGCCCAACTGGGAACAAAAGGGGCTTGGGAAACACTGATTTGCCAAATGCAGCTGCGTTTTCATTGTACTGATAAACAATGTCAAGATCAAAACATTGATCGACACAGCCCTGAAGTACTGCTGGCGCAATATCACCGAAACAAATTACTTTCTTGGAGTTTGAACATGATTTTGGCTCAGGACACTAGGGCTGGTTGTGAGCTTTTGGAATTGTCCTGAGAATTAAGATGGGAAATGTGGAAGAGGCTAACAGCAGGCCTGTTAGCTAAAGGAGTGAGAGGAAGCTGAGAAGCAAGAAGAAGCTGATAAGGAGCTTTTTCTAAAGCTGTAACTAAGGAGACCAAGAGAAGTGAGGAATTGAAGAAAGATAAGAAGAGAACTTTGCAGCTATATGAAGTATTTTTAGAAAGTTAGCTGAAATCACTGTAACTTTTCACCAATGGTGTTATGTTGATTTATTGTAGCCAATAGTTAAGGTAGAAGTATAAACAATTAGGAAGTGTATAAAAGGTCAGCCATGTTCGATAATAAAGAGTGGCCATCTGAGACTGATTGTAGTCTCTGCTTTGTGTCGTGACCACCTCGACAAAGACAGGGAGAGCTGAGCATCCTCTGCCACAGACCTGGGCAGGTCCCACAACCTCTGTCTGCTTCCATTCCCCAGGCATGCCTGATCCATGCTGGTCTCCCAAGACCATCAAATCCTGCAAACTGCCCAGAGGCTCTTGCAGAGATGCCAGGGACCTGCAGCTCCTTTGCAGCCACAGAAGCCTTTGTGTGTTTGTCATTCACTCCACCCCTGGCCAGAGTGGGTGTGGAACCCTCGGAGTCTTCACACAAAGCAGCCAGAGAATAAAAGACTTTTTGAACAGTAGAGAGAGAAGGGTAAGACCAAGGTGGGACTGAACACTCACCGCAGAGCATTGGCACTGGGTTCATAAAAGCCCTGTTTCTGTGGGAGAAACAACAGGATCTGCTTGTAACAGTGCCTCCTACAGCAGAAGTGCCACCTTACCTCCTGACTCTGTTATTTTGTCTTTACTCTTGACCCCATTTGTCATTCCACACCACCCAGAAAAAGTCTGCTGCTCCACACCTTACCAGGATGTGCCTTCTCTTCCTTCCCCTCCCTCTTTATCTCATCAGGAAGTAAGACAGTCTCTTCCCCCTCCCCTGGTTCCAAGGAACTCCCAGGACAGTGGGAAGCAGCTGTGCTCACACTGACACATTTACTGAAGTGATGAGCAGAGACAGGCTGAGCACAGCAAAGCACTGCTGTTTTGACATGGTGAAGAGCCAAAAATGCATCTTTAAAGGGCTGGAGATTCCCATCACTGAGTCCCTTACAGCCAGTGCTGAGCCTGGCTCTGAACATCCCCATGGATCCAGACTGGTGTTACACTGGTTTTACCAAGAGTCCACTCTTCCTTCCCCTGATGGTTGGATCTGAGCCCCTTTCTGGAGCTCCATGACAGCTCTGTTCCTCCTCTCACAGCTCTGTCCTGCTCACCTGAGGCCTGAGAGGCTCAAAGCCAATGTACTCATCGTTGGGAATGATGGATGAGATGACCTGTTGGAGAACAAAGCCATCAGTGAATCTAGGCTGGACAAAGAGATTCCCAAACTGCATCCAAGATTATCTGTCCAGACTCATTTCCTTCTGGCATCCCAAGGTCAGGCAAAGTGTGGAGCTGTACATTCAGTGGGAGAGGCAGAGCTGGATTCCCAAGGCAACCTCAACCATTTGTGTCCCATTTTTTTAGTCTTTAAAGGTATGTGAATTTATTACTTTCCCTTTCTTTTATGTGTTTTGGAGCTCTCTATTCTGACTGCACTGGTCACAGAAAAGGTCAGAGAAATCCTCTGCTGTCTTGTATTAAGGGATGTGACAAAGCATTTGTCCCCTGAGTGCCAACCTGTCCCCCAGGGAATGAAGGACTGAGCAGCAGCATGCTGGGACAATGTGCCCCTCTTAAAAACGTTATTGTCAGCAAAAGGGCAACAACAGATTCCCAGAGTATCTGCTCAGCCCTTTCAGACTTTAAAGTGACCAAGACTAGAAAGGTATTTTAGTGCCAAAGTGCATTTTTTTGGTAGAAGGGGTAGCAATTCTAACAAATTTTGGCTTCTGTGTCCTGACTGCCTGGACTGGCTGCAAGCTCTGCCCATCCTGCTCTCTGGACATGGCAGAGGCAAGGTTTTTTTCTGCTGCTGTTAATCATGACAAGTACGTTGTTACCTTGGGTTTACCCAGGAAATCTTTTGAATCCAGCTGCTCAACTTCCTTCTTTCGTGGTCTGAAAAGTTCCCCAAGAGGAACCAGCATGGGCTCTAAAAACAGGTGGTCCTGGGGTGGGGAGAGCAGGTGAAGGAAAAGCCATCAATTTGCATTGAATGAAACATCAGAGCCCTGAAAAGCAAATACAGCTTAGGTGTGCAAGAGCAGCTCCAGGAAGATATTGGGGCAAAAGTTTCGGCTGTGAACTCGACAAAGGCCATTCAGGCTCCACAAAAGCAGGAGCAAACTGAGAGCTCAGCAGCCCCTCCCCAGTGGGGAGGCAAGGACTGACACTGCTGGCATGGGGTGGGTGGGAAGGGGGGCAGCGCAGGAAGGTTTAGCAAACAAATCTTCTAAACAGCTTTTCTGTTTGATTTCAGATGTTTTCTGTTCAGCCACTGAGTAGCATACTAATAGCAAATACAAATAATACACTGGAAAAGCACAAATGTGATGCCAGAAGAGATGATCAGATTAAAAACAAAGTGATCAATCCCTCAGGAAGAGTAAATCAGAGATCTGCAAATGTTTCAGATCATAAAGGGGTCTAACAGGAAACTTTCACTTAGAAGCAGCCCTAGAAACACTTTCACACCTAACTTCAGCTCTAAAAGTGCTTGACATTAATATCTGAGCTTCCACCATTTGTTCCTGAAGCCAAAGGGACTCAAAAGAAGCCAGACAGTGCCACAAAAAGGGAGAATCTCCAGGCCTGCACTTGTAGGGGTTCTGCACTTGAAACACTGTACAAGGAAACTGGTGTTGCAGGACAAGTACAAATGGAACTGAGCTCCTGAACATGAAGGACCAGGAAGCCATGTCCTCAACCTCAGAGGTCATCCCAAAATTCTTCACTATGGTGTTTCTGGGCAGTGAAGCACCTGGGGAAGATGGAGTTCCCTGATCACCTGAAGCCCTGGTTTGGCAGAGCATCATGTACAAATGGCTTAGACTGTGCTAGCAGGTGGCCAAGCAGCTGGGTGTATGGCAGGAACATGTCAGGAACACTCAAAATGACAACTTTCAGCACACATCCCTGAGCTGAAGCCCAATGCACACTCCCAGGAGCTCACACAGGTGGCCTTACCTGCACCCGCTCAAGGGCCAGCTCCAGGATTGCTGTTTTTCTTTCAGGTCTCCACACAACAGCCTTCTCCAGAGTGACCCTGGCCTCCTGCCACTGCTGCAGGTGGCACTGCACTGCTGCAGTGCTGTACAGCACCTGGAGTGGGCACAGGGAAGGGACTCAGAGGGCCAGGACCAAGGGACACCCAACACGTCCTCCTGAGCCCAGCCAAGAAACAGGGACAGGCACTACAGCACCAAGAGTTCAGCAACAGGAGAGGCTGAGTGGCAGAGCTGGGAATATTTCACAATCAGAAAGGAAAAATAAAAGCTTGGATGTGCTGGAGCTGCTGGTCAGGGTGGTGAGAGACATGAGGACAGCAGGGGAAGACTCTGGTATCACACTTTAGTTCTGATCCTTCCTGCAGCCAAAAGGCCAGGAAGCTTTCCTTGGGTGTTTTTCTGCATGAAACTAGGTAATGATTTTTGTAGTCCTGACTCCCTGTCACTGCAAAATAACTTAACTGAAACTATTTCATGTTGTAGTGGGCTGTGAATGTGCAAACTGTCAGCTGTAGCTTGTCACCCTTCAGCAGCATGTCAGTCTGTTCCTGGGGAAGAGCAGGCTGTGGGAGTGTTGCAGATGGGGTGTTGGGGAGCTGTGGTCTATACTGAGAGTGGAAGATCTCTCCCTGTCACTGACCAGCTGGGCCACAGCCAGAGCACTGTCAGACAGCTCCTTATCTCCTGTGATAGGGTTATCAGCTGGGAATTGAGGTGTGTACCTGGCTGCACGCCCTGCTCAGGACAAGGCTCAAGCTCATAGGATGCTTTTCCTTTACTCCTTAACCATGGCAGTAGAAGACTCTGTTTGGGAGTGTGGGGAATGGCAACTCTGAGCATGTACAGGAACTGCAGGGACAGGCAGCACCTCTCACTCAGTCAGAAGTGTGACAGCCTTGCAAGAGGCAAATATTTCTGGGTTTTCAAAGCACACATGTATCTCCCACGAGGAGATCACCTGCAGCACGTGAGAGGCCGTGCATGGGGAAAGCTGATGGCACAGTTCTGCTGCAGGAGGATGTTTGTGTATTTTGAAAAATGAGCTCCAGGTAAGAATGAGATACAGCTGAATCAGGATGCTGATCCCAAGTGTGGAGGGCCAGCCCATGTCCTGGTGATGCCTGGAGTAAGGGGTTGTGTGTCCACATCAGGGAGGGCCCCAGCCTTGGGACACTCCTGAGCCCTGCCCCTTTCCCAGGGAACTGCTCATTTCCAAGGGAAGGCAGCGCCATGGCACTGAAGCTGTTAAAGCCAGGGAGGTTTGGGTAATACCACAGATGCCAAGGATTGCTTCCTCCTGCCAGGTATAGGGTGCTTGAAAATTGCTGAGATGCTTGGCTGGAGTCACACAATGACTCCTCACTCTCACGGAAGTAAGGAGTTAAATCCTCTTTCCTGTATCTGCTTTTCAATCTGTGTGTGTGGACTCAGAGAAAACAAAATGAACCTTCCAGTAAAGGACAGTTTCTAGGAATCCTTTACATATGCCCAAATATTACAAAAATTTACAATCAGTTCAGCCTTTGAGCTTCCTTGAACAGGATGTGGCAGGTTGGCCCTGTGTGACAGTAAGAGGTACAGGATGAAGCATTTCAAACACAGCCTGAGCACAGAGTGCAAGTTCAGGCACAGAGGGAATATTAAGATCAGTTGCTGCAGTTGAAAGAGGCTTTCATGCACCTGACTTTCCTACAGCCCACATTTTGCATCAGTGCTGTTCTCATCTGTCACTGAACTCTGAGAGCTGAGGAGTTCACTAAACTTCCATGTGTATTTACACCAAAGTGTAAATATTACACAGAATCCCAGACTGGTTTGGGTTGGGAAGGACCTTAAAGCTCCCAGTTCCACCCCTGCCATGGCAGGGACACCTTCTACAGACCAGGCTGCTCCAAGCCTCATCCAGCCTGGCCTGAGACACTTCCAGGGATGGGGCAGCCACCACTTTGTCAGATACAGAGAAAATAAACCCCCCTCAATACAGAAATTCCTGTGCACCCGCTCTGAACAATTTTACTTTGCAAACTGAATCATTTGCTAAACTTTCCAGAGATGATGTTGGTTTACAACTTTTATGATTAGGTTACTTTTAAAAAAGTGCAAGCAGAATAATTTTACAGTTTACAACTTTTATGATTAGGTTACTTTTAAAAAAGTGCAAGCAGAATAATTTTACAGTTCTAATGTACTTTCTTGAAAAGATCTTGGGTCACTAATGCCTGTTACTGAACCCCCAACAGTGGGGAAGGATTGCTGAGCCAGGCTGACTCTTACCTCCCAGGCATAGAGGATGTGCCTCAGCCCCAGCTGTTTGTAATCAATGAAGGGATTTTCTCTTAGGTGACTGAAGGCCAGGTGATAGTCAGAGAGAGCTTCTTCATACCTGCAATGCAGAGGTGACACAAGAAACTGAGCCTAAAACAGCTGGAGACTGTTTAAAAATGTGTTCTGCTCTGCAGCCTGTGCAAGGAGAGCTGCACCAGAGATGTGTTATGAAGATCCAAGGTTACCCACAGCTGGGAGCTCCCTGCTGTCCCAGCACCCGTCCCAGGAGGATTGAGGGCTGGGAACCTGACTGATGGGGACCAGAGAGGGCACACACATGGCCAGAGCATTGAAATTGAGAAACTTGAAATTTAGAACCTCAACATTTAGAAATTTAGAGAACCTGTGTGGATAAGGAGGGTATTAGTCTGAATTTTCACCATCTACGCAACTGAAATCCAAGCAGGTGCCCACTGAGGCTGCAGGTGGTGAAAGGAAGGGCTGTGCAGTGGGCACCTGGCCAAGAGAAGGTGCCAGGGTGAGTGTTGGTGGGTGGGAGCAGCTTCTGATGAAGGAAGGAGCCCTGGGGGCTGGAGGCCATCAGCTCTTTGGGCAGGAAGCAGCTGCCAGCTGTGCTGCCCCTGCAGTGGCTGTGCTTGGGGCACATTTGCTTCTGCTCCTGGTGGAGCAGCTCCAGAGAGCCACAGCCCCTCTCCTGGAAAAGCCAGAACTGCTCCCTTTGACTCCCTTCAAGAAATAAAGACAGGCATTTTGTGGAGATTAAGGTCTGGAAATATGGGGAAAACAAGGGGAAAGACAATTGCTGAGCTCAAAGGTAAGACAAGATCTGTAAAATACTTCACCCAGCTCCCTGAGGAGGATGTCACTGTGATTTAACCGTGGAAACAATGAGTAATCAATCCCATGACACTTCTGGAGCAACCTCAATATTCTATCAGTGAGACTGAGATCAGGCCCCCAAAGTCTGCTGGCAGGAGAATGTGCAGGCTGCATTTTTAGCAAGGCCAGACTCATGTGTGTCATGTGAGGACACACCAAGCAGCACAATTATATTTTTTTAAAATTTCTAGAGAAAATCTGAATGGCAAAATAACATTGTGGCAGCCTTGCATCCAGGAGCCTCTGTCTGGAGGGGACAGCAATGCCATGTGTCAGCCACCCCAGAGCTGTGCAGCTCTTATCAGAGATTAGACTTGCTGACCTGTGACAGGGTTCCAAGGCTAAAGCAGATCCTGTGACCCTGTGAGGTTGCTGGAAGAAGTGAATTTTGGAATCAAAGAATCATTTAGGTTTAGGAATAAAGCAGGACTGAAAGAAAAGAACCAAAGACTGCACTGGCTGTGCACCTCACTCACATTTCCAGCTGCAGGTGGACAAATCCTCTCTGGAAGTAGCCCACAGCCAGGGAATTGTCCTTCTCAATGGTTTTATTGAATGCCTGAGGAGAAAAACACAGGCAGGGCCCAGCTGGGATGTGTCCTGTCAGTGCCTGGGCACACACACCCAGCCAGCCCCGTCCCAGCTGCCCTCACAGAGGCACCCCCTGGGCTCCTGCCCAGCTCTGAGGGCTGGGCACAGCTCCCAGCCATCCTTCAGGTCTTGGCTCTGTGTGAGCTGAGCTGCAGGCTTTTACCCCTCCTTGCTTCAATGGACTGGACATAAATGAGCTGCATTGGCCATCTGGCTTCTTAAAATGGGGAAACTGTAGCCTGCAGCAGAGTTGGCCAGTGGGAGCAGCGGGACTGGCCAGGCTGGGGAAGGCTGAGGTGATGAAAGAGTGAGAGGGAGGGAGGAAGCTGCAGGGCATCTCACAATGGCCTCTAAGTCAGTGTTTCTGCTTCGGTGCCCCAGCTAAAAGCAGGCAGTGCTTGTGGTAGCAGCTCGTGGTTCAGTGTGCTGGGAGAGCCAGGAGTCCTCCTGGGGCAGCATCACGGCTGTGCTCCTTCCCTTGCCAGTGCTGAAAGCCCAGCCCTCCTGCCCTGCCCTGCAGGGGAAGGTGAGCTCCTGTGACTCCACACACTGTGCTGGCAGTCTGCCTGCCTGGGCCAAACCTGAAATAACAACAACCAACCCCTCATCCACACGGAATACAGCTGAGCTTCTTCCCAGTCCCTGCCCCTTGACTGGGCTCAGAAGTCTCTCCTGAGCTCTCTCCCTCAGCTCCATGACCCCTCTGTGTCCCAAACAGCCACTGCCTGCCCAGGGCTCCACGGTGCTGCCCCAGCCCCTCAGCTGCCCCTTACACTGTTTGAGAAAGGTTTATCTGCATCTCCTCCCTGGAGACAGATGAATGGATGGATGTGCAGACACATCAGGTGCTGTCACAAAAAGGCTTTTCCTCAGGGCACCTCCTCTCCCTTCCCAAGGGCAGTGGTTTTCTGGCACAGCAGCTTTGTTCTGGCAGTCTCCACTGCCAAGCAACATTTTTGTACTTTCAAAGTACACCCATCTTATGTCTAAACCCACGGCTACAGTGGGTTTAGACATAAGATGGGTGTACTTTGTAGAACAGTTATTGGACAATCTTTTTCCTGCTTTGATTTAAAGCTACAATACATTTTTAATTTATTGTGCATGTCCAGTGGGTTGAGGTCTTCTCTTGGAATCAGGCAGGCTGAGCTTTAGAGGTGTGGTTTTCACATTATAATGAGCTAAATTCACCTAAAGGACAGGATTTTAACTGATATAGTTTTAACAAAACTTACAGTATATTGCCAGATGCCATTTCCAGTATCTAATTTAACTACTCTCTATTATCTTGTTTCAAAATGATTCTGCCCACTGATCTGGATTTTCATTTAGAGAACCACGGAATCACAGAATCATTAAGGTTGGAAAAGGTCTCAAAGATCGAGTCCAACTGTGAACAGGGCATCACTGAGTTTACCACTGAACCCTGTCCTCGACGGCCACATCCGCCTTTTTAACTTCCACTTTTTTCACTTTTCTGTGATTCATTCAGCCAAACTTTTCCCTCCAACCATTCACCCTTCAACACCCTTCAACATCCCCGCTCGCATTCCCGCAGGACACGAAACGCCGGATCCAAGAACTACTTTCAGCACCGTTCCCCGCGAGCGGGCCCGGGGCAGCCGAGCCGCCCATGCCCGGGGTTCCCCGGGGATCCCCCCGCTCCGCTCCCGGGCCGCTCACCCGCAGGGCCGCCTCGGGCCGCCGGGCCAGCAGCTGCACGCAGCCCACGTTGAAGCAGATCCTGGCCGGGGGCTCCGCGATGCCGCCGAACGCGTCCAGGGCAGCGTCCCAGTGCCCGCGGTCCGCCGCCCGCACGGCCTCGTGCCAGCGCCGCACCAGCTCCCGGTACGCCATGGCCGGGCTGCGGGAACGGGAACGGGAACGGAGCCGCGCGGGGCCGCACCTGCCGCCCGCCCGCGCCTCACCTGCGCCGCACCTGCCGGGGCGGGGCCGGACGGGAGAAAGCGGCCACCTCTGCCCGCTCCGCTCCTCCTCTGGGCGGCGGGAGGAGACACCGAGCCCGCAACGGGACACGGACAGCATAGTGGGACATGGACCGGGAATGGGACACGAACCCCACAGTGGGACATGGACCGGGAATGGGACACGGACTGGGAATGGGGGATACTGAGCCTAGAATGGGACATGGACCTGGGAGGGACGGAGAGGGGGACACGGACCGCGGGAAGGGGGGACACGGAGCCCGGGAGGAGAGACGGAGCCCGGAATGGGACACGGCCTGGCAGGCGGCCGGAGCCGGCGGGGCAGAGCGTGAGGGCGGCGGCCGCAGCTGAGCTGGTACCGGGGAGTGCTGCTGGCTGAGGGCACCGGAGGGACCTGACCTGACCAGCCGCCAGAAGCGAGCCCGCGGCCAAGGTATCGCTTTGGGAGCTTCTTTGAATAAAATCTTTAACGTAAGTTTAATACAGTAGATACTCTCAGGGCCGTGTGGGTGCGAGTTAAGTACAGTACGTTCCGCAGCACAGACGGCGCCGCACTCTGGTAATTACGGTACAGCCTCCCCTCCCCCCCGGCCCGGGCTCGCGCGCTGCCGCGGCCGACACCGCCCCCTGGCGGCATAGCGCCTCGGTGCCCCGGAACAGGACACCGATGAGGGTGCGGCGCCGTGCGCGAGACGTTCCGGGGCCGCTGGCGTTTGCGGCGCAGAGCGGCGGGGAAGGGTTTAGGCGACGGACCGGCGGTGCCAGGTGAGTCCCGGGGCGGCCCGGAGCGAGCGGGACCGGCCCGGCCCGGCCCGGGCACCGGCACCAGAACGGGCCCGGAGCGAGCGGGACCGGCCCGGCCCGGCCCGGGCACCGGCACCAGAACGGGCCCGGAGCGAGCGGGACCGGCCCGGCCCGGGCACCGGCACCAGAACGGGCCCGGAGCGAGCGGGACCGGCCCGGCCCGGCCCGGGCACCGGCACCAGGACGGGACCGGCCCGGCCCGGGCACCGGCACCAGGACGGGCCCGGAGCGAGCGGGACCGGCCCGGCCCGGCCCGGGCACCGGCACCAGGACGGGCCCGGAGCGAGCGGGACCGGCCCGGCCCGGCCTGGGCACCGGCACCGGCACCAGGACGGGCCCGGAGCGAGCGGGACCGGCCCGGCCCGGCCCGGGCACCGGCACCAGAACGGGCCCGGAGCGAGCGGGACCGGCCCGGCCTGGGCACCGGCACCGGAGCGGGCCCGTGCGGCTCGGCCGCCCAGAGGAGCGGCGAGCGGGCTCCGCATGGCGCCACGAAGCGGCTCCGGGGCTGGCGGGAGCGGGCCGGGCCGGGCCGCGCTGAGGGGTTGGGCCGGGCCGAGGGCTGGGCGAGGAGCCGGTGCCTGCGGGAGCGGGGCGGAGAGCACGGTCAGGAGCAGCGGGGATTGCACGTTCAGCTCCGCGGGGCGGCGGGACGGAGTCACAGCGGGCACGGCTGGAGCAAGTTAAGGGCTTAGAACCATGTGCTTGGATCTTCCGAGGAGTTGAACTCTAGTGCAACTTGACAAGTTAATTCAGCAGCTGGGGTTGCCATACAAAATGTAAGAATGGCCTCAGGACAAGCTGTGCCTCAGCTGTGAAATGGAGGGGTGGGAACCAGCTGCTCCCACATCTTGATCAGTCCCTGGCTGAGCCCAAAGCAGCTGTTGCCACCTCTGCTGTTCGGGGTCCCTGCTGACACAGAGGGGACATGGCAGGGACAAGGTGCTGCCTGCCTGGGTGCTTCTACGTGGCAGGAGCATTTGATACCAGGACAGCTTCCACCACAGGTACTGCTGGGGGTGCAGGGGACAGGCAGGACACAGCTGCATCAGTGGCACCATCTGGACTGCACTGCTGGGGGAGCAGTTGATTGCTTGTGTGGTTTGCAGTTTTTCTAAAGAAAATCAAGCTGCAGTGACCACGTGTGTGCCCGTGGTTAGAACGGGCTGCCAGGGCACCTCTGGTTCCAGGAGCTCTCCAGTAAGATGGAAAAATCCTGGGGAGTTCAGGGCAGGCCACAGAAATGCTCTGATTCTGGAAAACATGCCCTGAATAAGCTCAGCTTATTCAGGCACATTTAGGAGAGGAGAGCTGAGGAGTGACTCAGGCACTCTGGAAATCCGTGCCTGTGGGAAGTTCTCCCACAGCTGGATCCTGTCAGCCTTCCCAAAGCCCTCAGTGGGATCTGCTGACTGAGGCACAGCGACACAGTTCTCTTAAACGTGCCCCGGGTTCCCAGCGGTGGTGCAGGGTAATTACAGGAGGAGCTGGGGCAGAGGGCAAGGCCGGGCAGTGCTGGGAGCTCCTCAGCTGATGGGTTTCAGGGCTGGAGGTGTGCTCAGAGCAGACTCCTGGGCAGTCTCTTGGGCAAGCAGTAGGGCAGAAACAATCAAATTTGAACATCTGGAGCAAAACCAGCAAAATGGATCTTCTGGAACATAAATGGCCCATCAGAGAAGCTCTGGTTCTGTGTGGAGTTCCTGAGCAGCAGTGCTGCCTGTAGGAATGCTGGCACTCATCTGCAGGTTGCAGTTCAGCACTGAGAACACTCCTCTGGGGGTGCTGCTCACACAGAGCCCCTCAGGCCAGTGTGGGCTGCACAGAAGGACTAAACTGAACACTTGAAATTGCTCTTTTCCACTGCAAACAGCAACTGGCACAGCTGGAGCCAGTGCAGCTTGTGGGATGCTCCAGAGGCAGCAGGGAGAGCTCCCTGTGCTGGGAGTTCCCAGCTCTGAAGTGGTGCAGAGGGATCCTCACACAGAGGTGGATGCCAGTTCACAGAGGCTCAGTTATACTCAGACAACCAAAGCAGCTGCTGCTGTGAATGAATAATTTACCCAAACATGCATTAAATAACTTGCTGATGTGTGCAGGGATTGTAACCTGGTAGGAGAGGGAATGACATAGGGCACCTCTGGGCTAATGACAAAGACACTTTATTGAAATTAAGAGTGCTCTTCTGAACCAAGTTTGAGTAATTTAGTTCAAAAGCTAATTGCTGAGTCTGTGTAATATAACTTTAAATAAAAATATATTTTCTGTAGCTCTCTGAGGATTCTTGGTGCTCTGGCAGCCTCCTCAAGCAGCTCCCTTGGTAACCAGGGGCACTGGAGGGAGGGCTGGTCACACAGGAGCTGAGGAGCAGAAACAGGACATGTGCCAAGGGCTGAACATCCTGCAGATTCACATGTTCATCTCTCATCTGAATGAATGTGTAATAAATTGATACAGTGTTGGAGGAACTATGGCAGATGTCAGTGATAAAGTGTTGGGACTGGTGGGAGAAATGCAGCACGCAATATGAGTGATTAGCAAATTTTAAACTTTATTGATAAGTACACATGAATCTCATACATATTGCAAAAGCAAGCTCACTATTAGTTAGTTACTTATCAAGCAACTGCGCCTACTTCTGCATTCTTATAAATATTTTATTAAAACTTTTCTTCGTATTTCTACCAAAGATACTCTCCCCCATCCTACTGTTACACCAAGGGCACAATGTCCTTGCCTGTTATTAAACACTGACTACTAACTTCTATACTTGTCCCCTTCAAGCTTAACCAGCAGCATTATGTCGACATGACCTTTCTCAGCTAACCAACTGTCCACAAAACACTCCACAATAAAGATCTGAAAAAATCTTACAGAAAAACAAAGGAAGGAGGTGTGTATATGTGGGATATTGGAAGTCTGGAAAGCTGTTTTCCCAGAGGATAACAGTCTCTGCCTCTTTTGGAATATATGTGGAGGCTGGGTGTTGCAATGTGAGCCAGTGCCATTAACCTGGGCCTGGCAGGTGAGAGCCTTGCCCAGGTGTGTGAGGTCAGGAGCAGCGTGTCCTTTCCCCCCTGTGCTGACTGAGCTCCCTGCTGGGGACCTGGGGCAGGTCCTGCTTTGTGGCTGCAGGTGAGATTCAGGCAATGAGCCCTGCCTGTGCCATTAACAGCCTCCTCAGGCTGCAGGTGAGATTCAGGCAGTGAGCCCTGCCTGTGCCATTAGCAGCTCCCTCAGGCTCAGCTTTGCACTGCCTGGGCTCTGGCTCTGGGCACAGCCCCTCGTGCTGGCTCTGAACAGACCTGTCAGAGGCTTGAGGAATTGCTTCTGTCAAAGACATTTCTACGGAAGGAAAAAAATCCCTGTGTTGCTAATTCTTACAAAACAATCCTCCTTGCAGTTTCTTCTGCAAGGAATAGGTGGAAATGCAGGTAAAGAAGGATTAAGTGTTTTGGAACCTGGTCAGACCAGGAGCAGTTAAAAACTCTCCAGCTTCTGTCTGATCACCTGTAACACATGAGGGTTCTGTGCCTTCCCTGACCCTATCCCATGCGCAAGGTTGTGTATTCCTTGTACTTGCCACACTGTGAATGTGAAGAAGGAATTTGCTAATGAAAAAAAAAGGAGATATAAATAAGAAGAATGGAGGAATTAAGCAAAGGAAGAAAAAGTTGGATTTCTGTTGTCTAAACATCTGAACAGTAACAGGCCAGAAACCAATTTGAAGCTGACATATCAGGAGTGGTTCCTGTTGGTGTCCTGCTCTGGGGCTGCTGGTCCTGCAGGCCAAACCTGCCCCTGCTTGTTGTGGTAGCAACTGACATAAAAAATGCATCAAAGACTCTTTTTCTGGTCATAATATGGCAGCCAAATTCTCTGCCCAGTGCTTCAGTGCATCTCTGAGTCTGTTTGGGAGAGCAGAGCTGCAGGTGTGTCTGCACAGGTGAGCTCTGGCTCCTGTGCATTGCTGTGTCCTTGTCCCACGATACTGAGCCAGGGCAGGAGACACTCCAGCTCTACATGGATTTAATGCCTTTAAATAATTTCCTCTTTGCTACATCTCCAGCTCTGCCAAGGGTATGGTCACATTTCATGTTAAGTCTAAATGTGTGGCTGCTGTCATTTTAGACTCCTGATTATTGTAACACATTTTTTTGCTCATTCTGTGGTTTGTGATACCTGCACGATGTGTTTTATTCTTGGCTGTTGCTCATCTTGCCTTCAAAAGCTGAGTGCCTAACAAGGGGTTACCCTTACAGCTCTGCACACAGCTGTGGTTCACTTACTCATTTCAGGTATTAATTTGCTCTTGCATTTTTTTACACTTTTTATTGTCTACTGAATGGGATGCAGGTCTGGTTCAAAAGAGACTGTCTAATAATTTTTGATTTTACACCAATTCACTGAGTCTTGTTTGGGTTACATGTTCATGAAAGAAAAGTCTCTTTTTCAAAACAGCCAGGACACAGTCTGCCCACTGCTGATCTTTGTAATGTCAAACTCTGCCTGAATCTCCTCAAGGAAGAGGAATCTCCTCTTCCTCTCCTTTTGGTCAGGAAGAGAGTTGGCTGGGATGTAGCAGTGCTGTGAGGAGTGTTTGAACACAGGAGGGACTCAGCACTGCTTGGGAACCTCTATCAAACTGCTCCACGTGGGTTCCTTGGGTTATACAACTGCCTGTACACTTTTGGAAAATATTCCTGGGGGACTTGAATCTCCCAGTGTTAGAAACTGAAAGGAAATGAGTTTGGCTCTTTGAGGAGGGCAGTGCAGTTGGGCTGTACAGACTCAAGCTCCAGTTTCAGCTGGAGCAGGGCAGGTTTTTGTTACCTGTGCAGCTGAGGGTGTCCTCCAGGGCTGTTTGTGAGCAGTGGTGGCCACTGGGCCACTGCAGCCATGGAGTGGAGCTTTCCTGGAGGTGTTTGTTGTGCTTGTTGAAGTGGATGACCCATGTGGGTCAGGGTGCTGGTTCCCTGCATGCTTCATCACCATTGGTAAGGTGTTCTTAGTCTTTGGTGACCCAAATGGAATCACAGAATATCCTGATCTGGAGGGACCCACCAGGATCCCCCAGCCCAGCCCCTGTCCCTGCCCAGCCCCCCCAGCAGCCCCACCCTGGGCACCCCTGGCAGCGCTGCCCAAAGGCTCCTGGAGCTCTGGCAGCCTCGGGGCCGTGCCCATTCCCTGGGCAGCCTGGGCAGTGCCAGCACCCTCTGGGGGCAGAGCCTTGCCCTGAGCTCAGCCTGAGCTGCCCTGGCCCAGCCCCAGCCGTGCCCTGGCTCCGGTCCCTGTCACAGAGCAGGGATCAGAGTTGTCCCTGCTCTGCCCCCCGGGAGGAGCTGCAGATTCCTCTGAGGTCTCCCCTCATTGCACCTCATGATCTTAACATTACAGTAAAAATGTTTAGCAAGAAGTGAAGAAGTTAGCAAGTACGTGAGAGGGGTTCCAGGCAGAATGTGCAGCCTACCAGCTCTGCCTCCCAGCCTGCCTTAGCCAGGTGCCTGCTGGCTCAGGGCTGAGGTGTTGGTTGCCAGGTGTCCAGGTGCTCACAGCTCTGTTTGCTTCCTCACAGCTCCTGGTGGCAGCAGGGTCCCCAGACATCGCCCAGCAGTGACACCTCCACCGTCCTCCCTCGGGGTGAGTTTGCCTGATCTATTCAGAAGCTTCTGACTCGCATCTGGCAGGATGGGGGCAGTGCAGCTTCAGGAACTTCTGCCCCTTTCCGTTCTGTCTGGATCCCACCTGAGTGGGGTGCCTCGGTGCAGGACAGGGGGAGGGAGGGGACAGGAGCTGCACAGGGGCTGCTGTGACTCTGCTGATCCCACCCTGATCAGCTGTGCTCTCCTGGCATAGCTGCAGGCACAGCTTCAAGGGCAAGGAACAGCCCTGTTGTTCTGAGATTATTCCAGTGAATTTCTGTTCTGAGGACCAGCGTGGCATTTGTTTCTCAAGAAGAACTTTTCTGGTTTGCAGGATGCTTTATTAGTTTATGTAGGTGGGTGAAAGGGAACTGGGCAATAAACCACATCTGCTGTATGAACTTGTAGCCAGTCCTGTTCCACCACTGCAGTCTGTGTGACCACTCTTGGGTGCAGACCAAATAGTCAGTATTTTATGGTACACCAGTGTATTAAGGAATATATTCAAGGAGATTCCATTTTGATTTGTGAACTTCATTGATTATATTCACTTATTTTTGTAAAGTTTGATTTAACTGCATCATGTGTTGAAAGTTACCCAGCAATTCCTTACAGATTGTGTAAAACTCAGTTTATCTTAAAAAGTTGTAGTGGGTTAACTTTCATCTTACTCAGTATCCTTTCTTCTCTTGGAATGGGATAACTGTGAATTTTCCCATCTTTCTCTATAGTCCTGCTGCCTACTGAGGTATTTACCAACGAGGCAGTATAAAATATCTGTGCAGGAGCAATCATCAGTTAGTGTCTGTCATCTGCTGTCCCGTTTTCAAGTGGAGACAAGGCTCATTTGGGGCTTTCCTGTGTTCCTGTGTGTGTGAAATGCAGCTGCAGCCTCGTTAGAGGGCACTCTGGAATCACCCAGGGAGCTGAGCAGCCTCACTCCCCTGCAGCTCTCCAGAGAAATCCTGCTGCAGAAAGTGGGAATGTGGAGCTGGATTTCCCTGGGTACCAGTGATCCAAGGCTGGACTGCCTGTGCTGTGGGCTCAGTGCATGCTTGTGCTCTGTATGGAATATAGCAATAACTTATTTGAGAATTCACTGCAGTTTTCCAAATGTGAATTAATGAAGTTGCTTTTCTTGTGGCCTTTACCCCATAAACTGCCCTGATCCTAAATCTGTAACCATTTTGGATATTGGTTTTTGGTTGCTATTGTCTTTAAAAAAGTAAATCCTTGATAAAAATATAAGGTGCTCCAGAAACTCTTGGGTTTTAGTACCAGCCCTTCCACCAGTTCTGTGTCTTTGACAAACAGTTTGTTGTGTCTCACTTTCTTTGTGTCAAAAAGAAGATAATGATTTTACCTTGGGTGAATTAATCAGTTTATATAAATGTGCTTCAAAATCTGAAGTGGTTTAGAATTTTTTTAAAATATAATTAAAATATTGAACAAAACAGGAGTCAGAGAAGTTAAATTTAAGACCATGATTATTATTCAACTGCTTTTGAGGTGTTTCTTTTCTGGCAAGATTATAAAGCCAGATCATTTGCATTACTTTTGATTTCCTGATGTTTTTAGTTTTTTGTCCAAGGAATAGCATATTTATATGCAGAAGTCAGATTGTCTGTAAACACAAACATCATCTCACCTTTGTCCAAACATACTTTGTTTTGCTTTTACAAAACCAAACCAAACCGGTGGAATCCAGAATTGCTAATTCTGAGCAATTAGCACTGACTCATCCCCAGCCTGGGGAACCTTGGCAGGAGCCAGGTGGTGTTTCCTGGGCTGGAGCCGTCCCTGCAGGGCACAGAGCTCAGCCCTGAGCTGGGGATCCCCTGAGCCCTGAGCTGGGGATCCCCTGAGCCCTGAGCTCTGATCCCCTGAGCCCTGAGCTGGGGCTCCACTGAACCCTGAGCTGGGACTCCACTGAACCCTGAGCTGGGACTCCACTGAGCTGGGGCTCCACTCAGCCCTGGGCTCTGCTCCACTCAGCCCTGGGCTCTGCTCCACTCAGCCCTGGGCTCTGGCTCCTCTCAGCTCTGGGCTCTGGCTCCTCTCAGCTCTGGGCTCTGGCTCCCCTCAGCCCGGAGCTCTGGCTCCCCTCAGCCCTGAGCTCTGGTTCCACCCAGCCCTGGGCTCTGGCTCCATTCAGCCCTGAACTCTGGCTCCCCTCAGCCCTGGGCTCTGGCTCCCCTCAGCCCTGGGCTCTGGCTCCCCTCAGCCCTGGGCTCTGGCTCCACTCAGCCCTGGGCTCTGGTTCCACTCAGCCTCTGGGTTCCTGGTGCTGTGGGAGCTGCAGGTGGGGGCTGGATTCTGTCACTGCTCTGGGGTGTCCCTGTCCTGTCTGGGATGGGAGGGGAGGATGGGGTTGTGTGGCAGGTGACAGGGCAGGGATAGCTGTGCACAGAGCCAGCTGACTGAGCAGCTCTGTCCAGAGTGCCGTGTGTGCCCTGCCTGTACTCCAGGGGGTGGCTTTGCTGTCCATAGGGCAGGGACAGTGAACACTGAGCACAGGAGTGTTTATCAGAGCAGGTTCTGCGCTCAGCCAGGAGACAGCACTTGCCTTGCAGTCCTGAATCACTGTGCCAGGCTTCTCTGAACTCTCTTGGCCATGTGACTTCATTCTCCACAATCAAAGCAGAATAATAAGAAAAAGTCCTGGTCAGGCCTACTTTTTCCTCTCCTAGTTTTTAATCTCCTCTTGCACTTTCCCTTTCTGTCCCCCCAGAACTTTCCATCCCCTTGGAAGCTTTTTGGCAAAGAGGGGTTGCCTGCTCAGGCATTCTCCAGCATCCCTCTGTGGGAGAGCACAGGAGGAGGCAGCAGGAGCTGCCTGAGCCCCGTGGGTGACTGCAGGTGTGTGGGAAGCAGAGCTGGGGAGACGCTGAGCCTGTGAGGCAGCTGATGGCACAGGGTGACAGCCCCTGCAGGCAGGGCTGGGCTGGGCATCCTGCAGAGCAGCCCTGGGACAAGGCAGGCACTCTGCACTTCCCAGCTCCCACTGCTCTCCTGGAGGGTGGCACAGCTGCTCTGGGCAAAGGGAGTGCGCAGGGGGCAGAGGGGACAGAGCAGCCCAGAGCTGATCCAGGCTGGTATGTGCCCCCTGGATCCTTTCAGGGAGCTGGGAATACAGCAGCAGACAGGCAGGCTGGGATGGCCTCCCAGTGACTGCTGGAATTCCTGAGGAACCTTTTGTTTGTCTGGCTGGCAGATGGATTTTAAGGTGGAATGGAATACACAGGGACTCCTCTGGCAGAGATATAAACAGTTGCTGAGCTTAAAGCATCTTGTCTGTGAGACTGGGGATTGTGGTTTAATGGGTTTGAAGAGTGTTTCTTGTACTCTTGTGATTTCTGTAAGTGACTTCAGGACTGACACCATGAATGGCAGAGGCTTCAGCCAAAATCTTCACCCCTTCAGTGTTATCCTCCATCCCATATCCAGATCCCTCTCGTGTTTTACCACAGTTTGGGTATTCTAAGAAGTCATGGTAATCCAGGAGCCAGAGACATTTCAGAACATGTCTGAAGAGGAGCTCTACCTTGTAGGAAACACTTTCTGCCAGATTTGAGTAATACCTCCTCACAGAACAGTTCTATGGAACTGAAAGTTTTGTTTTATGGTGATGGTGTTTTGTTTTTTGTCACTGTTTGAAGACAGCTGTGTTCTGTGGGGACATGTTTGCCTGAGCTGGCCAATGCCATCCCCACAGCACAATGTGTTAAGGGGAATTGTTAGATGCCTTAGCTTGGAAATCAGCTCCAGGTACAAATTAGATTTTTTATTATGCAGTACTTAGACCCATCTATAGTTGCAGTTCAGCGTTGTACTCACATTCTGCCAAACCCTGATTCTGGGCACTATTTTGGGGCTGGTGGTGGGGCTGGGGTTTCTGAGCCCTCCCTGCTGTTCACTGCCCCTCAGTGATGCTCTGACTGGGCAGGTCCTTGTGCTGGGCTCAGAAGCCACTGTGGGACAGTTTGTGTGTGGCAGGGGAAGGCAGCAATAGTGCAGAGTGTCTCCTGCTTTAAAAAGAGTGAAAAAGCCCCTGCTGATAGAGGTTAAGGGAACAAATACAACTGTAAAAGCACACGAGAGAAGCATAATAGGAAAGCTTAAATTTTGGGCAATTTTCTGCCTAATGTAATGATGTAATGGAGCAGGAACCACTTTTTCCTTTCTTTTTCCTTCCCTTGTTTCTGTAGGTGCCCAATGGTGCTGTCTGGCTGACTTGTCAGAGGTTTAAGCACCAAAAAGTAAGCAATTTTAACTAATGCACATGCAAAACTTTGGGTTTATGCTTAAAACTCAACAGAAAATGATCAAACAAAAAAGAAACAAAAATGGAGAAAGTCTTCTGTGTACAATGTCCAGAGCAATTTTAAAATACTCTTGTTCCATGCCTAAATAAATGGTTATTTCAGCCAAATAGAAATCTTTCCTCATGATTTATTACACTACTCTGGATATAAGGCCTCTGAGCAGGATTGTCAGTTTATTAGAACAGCTTTCTTCTCCTTTCAGATTTAATCCACATGTTGTTGTATCAACAGAGCCTTTGCTCAGTTAGGAGTTGTCCTTTTTTAATAATAATAAAAAAGTGAAAACACATGTTTTTTAACAGCCTTATTACAAAGAAACCTAGGATGACACAGGGAGAGGTGATCATCAAATGGTGACTGTAATTTATAGCTTCAGAGTGGTAAGAGGGTGAAAATGGCCCTTTCCCCTGTGCCTGGGGCAAGCCTGGCAGGGACAGCAGGAGGCAGCATTATCTTTGGCCAGGATTTCCAAGGTTTTTTCCCCAGCTTGTGCACTGATGCTAACCATGCTCTTTTTAGTTAACTCTAATTTCCTTCCTTTTTTTTAAAGGGGAATTTATCTAGAGGTGTATGTAATTCACATTTCCTTCCTTCCTGTCTTCCTCCCCTGTAAAGAAGGTCTTTCTTGGACCCCTCCTGTTTTCTAAATGGAGAGGAATTACTCTCAGGAAACTCATGAGTTTGGTATTATTCCTATACTTGGTTTTGTGAGAAAACATTTATTTTAACTATAAATGCTTGCTCAATATTTGCATGAGGGTTCAGAAGTGCACATGAGAGCTGCTCAGTGAAGCAGCTCACTCCATCACATGATGATAACCTTTGCTTGGCCCTGTCACCCCACAGTCCTGCAGCATCAGGAATTAGTGCTGAAGCACCTCAGCACTTCCTGAACTGGCAGCCTGGGACCCAAATGTGGCCAAAGGCAGAGCAGTTCTGGTGCTGATGTTTCTGTGGCCAGTCTGGTTTCTTCCAGCTAGTGCTGGACTCCTGGCAGTCATCACAGTCCCCTTTAATTCTCTTGCAGATGTCAGCACAGCAGCTCCTGCCTCAAGTGTCAATAGAATCATTTGTAGTTGGTGTCATTTTAAAAGAAGCTGCTAATAACATGTCTTAAAACAGAATGAATTGGTCTGGCATTTAAAAAATATGGTATAAGCCTATTCTACTCCTCAGAAGTATAGAAGAGAGTAAAAAAAGATCCACACTTAAGCCTTAAATAGTGAAGGGGGAAGGAAGGTTGTGTCCTTGCTGCCAGAAGCAGATGCAGGGATAGCCTGGCAGAGATATTGGAGCTCTGGGGTCCTGCTCTATCAGACAGATCCCTTGGTCCATCTTGTATCACAGAATTTCACACTGGTTTAGGTTGGAAGGGACGGTAAAGCCCATCCAGTGCCAGCCCTGCCATGGCAGGGACACCTCCCACTGTCCCAGGTGCTCCCAGCCCTGTCCAGCCTGGCCTTGGGCACTGCCAGGGATCCAGGGGCAGCCACAGCTGCTCTGGGCACCCTGTGCCAGGGCCTGCCCACCTCACAGGGAAGAATTTCTTCCTAATCTCCAATTTAATCCCACCCTCTGGCAGTGGGAGCCATTCTTCTTGTCCTGTCACTACCTGCCTGTATGACAAAATCTGTCTCCATCCTTTTTACAAACCCTCTTTAAGCTCTGGAAGGGGCTCTAAGGTGTCCAAGGAGCCCTCTCCTCTCCAGGTGAGCACCCCCAGCTCTCCCAGCCTGGCTCCAGAGCAGAGGGGCTGCAGCCCTTGGAGCATTTCCATGGCCTCCTCTGGACTCTCTCCAGCATTTCCAGGTCTTTTCAGTGCTGAGGCCTCCAAAGCTGGGCACAGCACTGCAGGTGGGGTCTCATGAGGGCAGAGCAGAGGGCAGACAGAATCCTCAAGAGCTTGTGCAGACCCTCAGAACTGGCAGCACCTTTTGGTGGGAGTCAGACTGGCCTGGCTTTGTCAGTGGCCAGGCAGGCAGTGCAGGCAAAGCTGGCAGGGCAGGCAGGGAAGGCAGGGCAGGCAGGGCAGGCAGAGCTGGCAGGGCAGGCAGAGCCGGGCAGGCAGAGCCAGGCAGGGCAGGCAGAGCTGTCAGGGCTGGCAGTGCTGGCAGGGCAGGCAGCGCCAGGCAGCACCAGGCAGTGCAGGCAGAGCTGGCAGGGCAGGCAGAGCCAGGCAGGGCAGGCAGTGCCAGGCAGGGCAGGCAGTGCCAGGCAGGGCAGGCAGAGCTGGCAGGGCAGGCAGAGCCAGGCAGGGCAGGCAGAGCCAGGCAGGGCAGGCAGAGCTGTCAGGGCTGGCAGTGCAGGCAGAGCTGGCAGGGCAAGCAGAGCCAGGCAGGGCAGGCAGAGCTGTCAGGGCTGGCAGTGCAGGCAGAGCTGGCAGGGCAGGCAGAGCCAGGCAGGGCAGGCAGTGCCAGGCAGGGCAGGCAGAGCCAGGCAGCACCAGGCAGTGCAGGCAGTGCAGGCAGTGCTGTGCCAAAGCAGCAGGCTGTTCCTGTATGAGGCAGCTGAGGGACAATTGCCCCCCTGGCTGTGAACTGTTGGAGTGTTCCTTGCTCAAGAAGGAAAACACCTCCTTTGAGTGGCTGTGGAATGCAGACTGGGGGTTGGGTTTGTTTTTGTGCACACTGGCCTTATGTCACTGCTGCCTTTTTCCCACAGGCTGAGCATACCTCTCCAAAGTAAGATAGATTAAAACACAGATCCTGAGAGGACTGGACTTTCCAAGCTCTCTCAGAGTCTCCTGTCCTCAAGTCCTTCTAGCATCTGAAGTTCTCCATCCCTTGGTCCTACTGGGTGCTCAGATTAGGTTTGTTTCCTTTGCAGTGTTCCCCTGTTCCTCATGGCTGCTGGCCCTATTGCTTCTCAAAACAGCTTAGAGTGGAATAATTTCCAGAGCAGTGGTAAATGAAGAGGACATTTGGCTTGCAAGAAGAATGTCTTTATAGGTGGATTTTGCAGGGCACTGTACTATGTTGTGCTTTCATCTATAATATCTTTGGGCAGCCTCACCCCACTTTGAAGTTGGCCATTCTTTGAGCAGCTGACTGGATTGGAAAACTCCAGAGGTCCCTCCCAAACTGACTGACTCTGATTCTCTTTTCTTGTAGAGTTCTGGCAAAGATGTTTCTTTTGGCTTCATTTCCATCTCCCTTCCTTCATGCTCAACAGCTTTCATCATGTTCCCATCATAAGCAGTTCTTTAAACTGAAGTGATGTGTAAACATCAGGAACAGTTTCTAAACTGTAACATGAGTCTCCTTCCCTCATAGTTTCGACTTATTTTATGCTGCCATATTCAGATGATGTGAAAAATCCATTTTCTTTTATTACTATGTATTAAGAGCTAATAACTTTTTTTTTTGCCCTCAGAGAGAAACATTTTACTATGGGGCAATAAAAAGAATAATTCTCTAAAAGTTAATGGGTTGTGTTTTCAAATCAGCTTTAGTCCTGTGCACTCTTTGTTGGAAAACTGCAGAGGCAGGAAAGACAAAAAGAAAATAGCCTTGTTATTTAGGATCTATAAAATTATATTGTTACTGCCTTTTTAGTGAGTGTTGCATTTTTGTATTAAAAACTGGAGTTTAGGGAAAGATACTGTTTTTATAGATATTGGTAACTATTATCCAAACACTTTAGCTCATACTTAATGCTGTACAGCATTTTGCTTAAAATTTCAGCAGTTGTTGAAGCTGCTTTGACTGGTAGTGGGCCTGGTGATGTGTTAGTGCTGCAGGAGCTGGGCAAGGACTGCTGACAGCTGCTGCCTCCCCTGCAGTTCCAGTTTTATTCTGGGGGCAGGACAGGATGGTGGGGCACTTAAATGGAGTTCCAGATACCAGAAATATAATTTATCACATGTGTCCTCCAAACTGGAGCTGCCTGATCTCAGAGTTGCTGCCTGCTGTGTGCTCAGACCTTAACCTCTGTGTTTAGATTGCCAATGTGGTGCCAATTAGTGGGACTGGGATGTGGATGCTGAGGAATATAACTCACTTCACATGGGCTGCTAAACAACTAGCAGATGTTGAGCTAATGGGTCTTGGCTACTACCAGCCTGACTTGGATTTCAACCCAGAGGTGAAGGAATTTATTTCTCTCTCATTACCAATTCCCTTGTCCTGAGATTTGGGAATTCCACCAGCTTACTCTGGGAGATGATGTAAAACATTTCCCCTCTCCCTCAAACCCGTTCCCAGGGTGTCCTGTACCTTGCTTTATTTTGGTGTTAATTTGCCACCTTTGGTTTGTGTTATTCTACAGGATAAGATGATGATCCATGGAAAATGAGGGTGTGAGCTCAAACATGCAGCTGGAATCCTGAACAGGAGAGCTCTGTGTGAGTGTGGGATGGGTCAGGCACTGTCCCTGCAGCCTGCTCAGAGCTGTCATGGAAAGCCTATCCTGGGATTCCTGTATCTCCTTTGAGTAACAGAGGCCATAGGAAGTGCTGGGGTCTGGCTTGCTGGGGTCTTGCCTTTCTCTGTTCTCATGACTGGATATTGCACACTCAAACCCTGGAAAATGTGTAACTGCAGGCTCAAAGTTTTCCTTCTGTTGCTGAGTCAGTGCTGAGGAATGGCCTGGCAGGTTCTGTAGCTGCTCTGGTGGATTTAGAGGAGCAGGCAGTAGTTCTTACTCAAGTCAACCTTACTTGGTCTGTTCCACCTGGAGAAGAGGAGACTGAGGGGAGACTCATCACAGTTACAACTTTGTGGTGAGGTGAAGCAGAGGGGCAGCTCCCACCTCTGCTCTGGGACAGGAGCCAGGGCACGGCTGGGGCTGGGCCAGGGCAGCTCAGGCTGAGCTCAGGGCAAGGCTCTGCCCCCAGAGGGTGCTGGCACTGCCCAGGCTGCCCAGGGAATGGGCACGGCCCCGAGGCTGCCAGAGCTCCAGGAGCCTTTGGGCAGCGCTGCCAGGGGTGCCCAGGGTGGGGCTGCTGGGGGGGCTGGGCAGGGACAGGGGCTGGGCTGGGGGATCCTGGGGGGTCCCTCCTGCTCAGGGGATTCTGTCACAGAAGTACAAGTAGGATGTGGGAATCACTGTCTCCATAACCCTCAGCAGCTTCAGGAACTGACAGGGAAATGGGCTGAGCTGAAGGAACAGTGGCACTGTTCAGTGGCACTGAACACTGGCTGGTACCTAAATCCCATTTCATACCTCTCTGTACAGCCAGCTGACACATTTAATGAGTGTGTGCAATATTAGGGCTGATACTTTTTGTTCTCTCTGCAGTAAATTTGTCTTTTGTTCTGTGAGGATTTAGCCTTTGACCTAAAAATGCCATCTGTACCATTCTGTCCAGCATTTGGGTTTTCAGCAAATTTTTACCTTGCTCATTTTCCACTGCAGTTCAAGGCTATGCTATTTCCATAACAGGTGTCTAAAAACCAAAATCTTACTTAATGAGAAGTTTTCAGTTGTAGCTTATTTTTTTACTGACATGCTGGTTTGAGGTGTCAAACATGATCAGCATCAACAGCAAGAGTTGAGTGAGGGTTAAATAACTGTCACAGCTATTATTCAGTGAGCAATGAAAATAAGCTTCTTGCAAGGTCTTGTCATTTCTTGCTTTTCTTTGAGGTTTTAAAGAGAATGTTTCATTCAGTGATGTATTTCATTCTGAAATTCCAAAGGCAGCAATTATTTTTAATTCCTTGGTATGAGCAGAACTGGATCTGTTCTGTGGATTCATCTTTCTGGATGTTTATGTATTTATTAAGGATAACAGAATAGAAGCAATGCAAACAATTATTCTGCACTTACATGATGAATAATAGCTAAATGATAATTACCCTTCTTGAAGCATAATTAGTTTTCACAATTTCTGTAGAAGAAACAAAGAAAATGCAGCATGATAAACCAAGCAATAAGCTGAAATACCTGCTTTTTGAGATAGGAAAAGTATAGAATAATAAGGAGTAGGGAGCTTTAAAACAGGAGAAACAATGGGAGAAAATTGGCACCCCAGTCCAAGAATGACATCCTTGGGAAACATCTGGTGAAGGCATCTAGAGAGGGGAAGATAATTTTGACTTTCTTCTGGCAATTGTGCAGAACTTGGTACAGAATTGTACTGCCAGTGAACACAAGTGCACTTACAGATCCTGCAGAAGTAACCCAAGCCAAAAACTTCAGAGAAGTGAAATTCCTTCATTTGCAAAGGGAAAATATATCAGAATGAGGCAGCAGGTTAAAAAGAAACTGAAAGGAGCCGTGACAAGGGTGAAACCTTTGAGGGGAGCTGAAGCTGATTTCAAGGCTCTGTGCTGCAGAGGAAATGCCTCAACCCCATCAATTGCTGTGAGAGAAAGTTCTGATGTGAAGCAGCAGGGAAGGAAGGCTGGAGAGGCAGGGGCATCCTTCCAAAAGCTGAAGTCATGACCAAGTGAAGAAGATAGAAAAGAATAAACACTTTCAAAGGCTTTCAGAAAGTATAAAAAGTAACAATTCTTTCCCAAATATGTTGGGAATAAGAAGCTTGTCCAAAAGCTTGACAAAACCCGTGGAGACCAGGGTGTGAAAAATCAGGAGGTGGAGCAGAAAGAAACATTGAGTTTCTGAGGCATCTACTCTGTGCTTGGTTTCCTTAGCAGAACCCATCTCAAACCCAACTACTAAATTAAGAATTTAAAAACACAGTGAGGAATACCTGCCTGCAGGCACCAGGATGTCAGAGCCTCAGAAGGAGTCAGGAGAGGAACTTTTGAATAATTAACACTTGTATGCAACCTTTCAGTTAAAATCTCCTCACTCCTGTTAGAAAACAGTCAGGGCTGATATGATGCCAACTTCCAAGAGAGTTTCAGGAAGCTTGGGGAGCAGCAGAGAGAAATCTGGCTTTGGATTGTGCAGCGTTGTCAAAAGAATAATACAGATCAGAATGAGCTGGCACTTGATTTTGTATGGATGTGGGGGAGTCAGCATGTCTTTTGTAAAAGGAAGTTGCACTTGAGGAATCCTCAAGGACAAACATCTGGATTTTGGTGATCAGTGTGTGTGGTGTCCTCAGATATTCTAACAGCTCCTGACACGGTCCTTTGTCACAGCTGCTTTCCTGGGGATCAGAGAATGTTCTTTAGCAAACCAGTGACTGGTTAAAAGGTGAGCAAAGGTGTAGAAGTGGTGGTTGTTACACCCAAGAGCAGTTCCCATGAGAATGACAGGGGAGTCTCAGGGACCTGAGGGAGGCAGTGGATGGAGAAATAACAAAGTCTGAGGGAATTCAGAGTTGTGGCATAGGCAGATCTAAAGCTGCACAAGTACCTACCCTGTGATCCTGTGGGATTGGCAAACAAAGCAGCAGGTTAAACTTTGGGTCAGTAAATGTGGAGAAATGTGAGAAAGCTATGGCTAAAGGAGGTCCTGCCTCCCCCAGGAACACATCCTGGGACAGTTTGCAAATGCAGAACATCTGGGCCTGAACAAATGGGTGGGATAAAAGATAAGCAGTTGTTCCCCATTTCTCCTTAATCCCTAACCAAAATGATGGACATCAGATGGAAGGTCAGGAAAAACAGAAACACTGCTTTGCCTGCTGAGTACAATGTGGCACCCAGTGCAACATGACTCTGGTGCTGAGGGTTTGCAGGAGTGCCTGCATCCATTCTTGGAAGGAAGGGTCCACAAAGGCTGTGTTGTACCAGTACAGAAGACCTGGCATGTGGAAATCCTAAACTGCAGGCTGCTGTGGAGTCAGGGGATGAGCTGGGGACACAGCTCCCAGCTCTCTCACTCAGGCCACTGTCTGAGACATGGCCCTGGCCAGGTGAAGCTGTGATCTCACCTGGAGGGCTCCTCTTCAATGCCTTATTCTCCTGAAATGCATTTTATTATTTCTGTGCTTCCCTGCTTCAAGCTATGCTTCCCTCTCTCAGATGCTCCTCTTACAAAAAAACAAAAACAAACAACTCAACAAGTTTGTTTTTTATGAAAACACGCTTTTTTGTCCTTTTTTTTTCATATAGTACATTGAGTTTTCATGTAACTTCAGTTTATTGTGTTTGTCTACAGACTGCTTGGACACAAAATAGAGCTGCTGCTTAAGCATTTCCATATGTGTTCAGCCACATTGCTCAGCTATATTCTTCACCTAATGTAACTTGTAAAAATAAACATTTTTAAAGAGTATTTTTATGTGTTGGTGAAGAGTTAATGGAATTAGAAAACGTTCCAGACCAGTGTCTGTTCCCACTGAGGATTGTGAGGAGGCCCTGTCATGTCCTGCTAGTTTTAAAGCAACCTACAGCTTCTTGTCTAGGAATTTGAAGGCCAATTAGTTGATCCCTCCAGGAGACTTTGCTGAACATAATCCTCCAGACATTTGAACACAGCACAAGACTTGAACCTTCACAAGTTTTCCATTTATGAGAGAGTTGTTTGTTAAAAGTGGAGAGAACAATCCAGCCCTGCCAAGTACACGCCAGGCTTACACAGCCCTGCTGGCCTCAGACAGAATGTGTTGTCAATTCTGGTTTATTTAGGGCAGATTTGCAAAGCTGGTGTGTTGATATGACACGAGGCAGTGTGTGATAAGTCCCATCTGTGCAAGCTCCATTTCCTATAGGCTGCCTTGCACAGATGGCCTCCTCCAGGATGGTTTTCATTTTACACTTGAAGCTGAGAAAGCCAGGTTTGAGGAGATGTGCTGTAAGTTGATTAAGGCACTTGTAAACTCAACATAGATAAAAATGTTGGTGAAGGGGTATGTGGCAGGAAGAAGTCATCTCTGTCTCCTGACTCAGCCCATGTCCCCCCACCTGTTCCCTGGAGCAGGTAAAACTCTGCCTCATCTCGTTTCTGTCTGGGGAATTGAACTGTTTTATCACTGCAGGAGAAGTTACTGGCAGTCCTGACATGGAGGATGTTTGCTCCTTGTCTGCTGTTGAAAACATGCTTATTGGGTATGCAAATTGAGCTAGGTCTCCTTTTTTTCCTCTTTTCTAGTTCCCAGCTTTTCCATCACCGGTAGAAATGAAAGAAATAGGAACAGTGGGGTGAAGTTAGAAGTACTGAAGCAAAGTCTGTGGCCTTTATGTACAAGAAGAAATCAGTCCTAGAATCCTGCAGAGCATGGGAAGAACTTTGAGATGCTCCAGGAGCCTGTTGGTTGTTCCTGGCTAAAGTTAGCCCACATCTCCTTGGTGTGTCTGTGCAAAGTACCCAAAGCAGGCTGGGGAGGAGCCTTTGCTTTTCCCCTGTTGCTCTCTGCAGCTCCCTGGCAGGAGCTTGTCCCTTCTCCCAGGTGACAAGTGGCAGGACAAGAGGAAACAGCCTCCAGTTGTGCCAGGGAGATTTAGGTTGGATCTTAGGAAAATGTTTTTCATGGAAAGGCTTGACAAGCACTGGACCAGGTCTTTTCCCACCTCACTGATTCCATGGTGTGCACGGGATGCTCCAGAAGGACCTCATGGAGTTTGCTGGTGCATGATCACCCTGGGACAGTGTGTCAGGAGCACATGGGACTTTGTTTAGGTTCAACTCAGAGGTGAAACCAATAGATGGTCATCAAAATAAGAAAAAACTTGTATGAAAATTCAAGTCACTTTTGCAGATTAATATTTTTAGCACTTCTTTGAGGGAAGCTGCCCAGAGTGCCCAATAGAAAGAGAGATGCTCAGGAGTGAAGGAATATGGGTGACTCAGAAGAGTCTTCTCAAAGGAAATACTACCAAAACCACAGTTTGTTGGTGATGGGGTGAGAACCCTGGCCATGTTGGTGTGCCGGGGTCTGCAGAAGATGTGCTGGTGCACGTGCTGCTTTTGGTGACAGAGGGAGAACTTGGGTAACCTGTGATCTGCCAGCCCTAGGCTGAGGTCAGCCTTCAGCTGCAAAGTGAGAACCTGTTGGTCAATAAAATCAGACAGGGTGGCAGAAGGAGCAAGGATTTAGATTCCCTGCCCTGGTGTGTGTTCAGGTTTGATGGTGATGATGATAAGAGTGCAGCAATGTTCTGTGGTAGCTGCTGGGGACAGGAATGATCTTCAAATGTCATCCTGTGATCAGTATCTAGTCCTGCATTTTGGCATGCAGGGCACAAGTGGGATGAAGGAAATGTGTTCAGTAGCACCCTGTGACAGCAATAGCTGTGGCTGCAAGAGAAATTTAGAGCCCCTGAAGAAATTAAGTTTGACCTTCTAGCTGTTCTTCACTGAACAATTTCAAATTAAGGTTTTTCTGGGGCTCTCAACTTGGCCTGACTTTCAGAGATTTTAATGAGAATGACAAAGCCACATCCGGGTATGGAAAACATAGGTGCTTCAGAAATGGAGGAAATGCTTATGAAGGAATTTTCTCAAGCAATTCAGTCTGCAATTTCCATCAAGGAAATATCTGCTGAGATAAAGTTCTGTGGAATTATGAACAATTTCAGATCACAAGGGTATTACAGTCCTGCTGTTGGGGTTCTGTAAGCCTGATTTATACTGATTTATGCCTTTTCTAGAATGGAAAATAGCTTGGAATCAACTTGCTGTGTCCACATGTTTCAGTATTTGCCTTCTGCTGCTGTGCTCTGTGTGTGTGTGGTGTTTTGTTGGATTTTTCAGTCTCTTTTGGGTCCTGTTTTAAGGACTACCCCTCCCCTTGGTGCTCCAGTCCAGGAGAACTGCAGTGCTTATGGGTCTGTGAGTGATGCCCTGAGCCCTGCATCTCCTCCCATTGCCTGGAGTGAGACCAGACACTGTATTTTGGATTAAGGCAGTGAGAAGTCCTTGGGATGGAGTAAGGTTGATATCTCCTGTGGCTCTGTGCTCCACAGGGCTGATCAGCCCAGGATCTGTGCAGCCAGCAGGGAGAGGTGTTTAGGGCACATCTAAAAGGGCCTGAGTTGTACCCAAGAATGAAGGGTCTCCCAGAAGTGTGTGTCCTTTGACAACCCCACTAACTGTAGGAGATGTCTTAAACAAAGTAGAGGAGAAAACACCCTGCCAAAAAAGGACCTGGCTAAAACCAAATCAATG
Source organism: Ammospiza nelsoni (assembly GCF_027579445.1). Taxonomy (NCBI): domain Eukaryota; kingdom Metazoa; phylum Chordata; class Aves; order Passeriformes; family Passerellidae; genus Ammospiza; species Ammospiza nelsoni. The sequence goes on along the minus strand of NC_080652.1, from coordinate 1,256,152 downwards.
AATTCAAATGTTTTTATTTAGTAAACAATGGGAAATTGCTTTCAGAGCGAAGTCCTTGAGAGCGCTTTCCCCATTTCCTGTCTCTTCTGGCACTGGTTTCCATTCCCTGGATTGTTACAGCACTTGTCAAGGAGCTGCTGAGCTGTAACCATGGACAAACCAAACTCTGCCATATGTGCAAGGAGATTTGCCACAGCCCCTGAGGCAGAGTGGGGTGCAGAGTGAATGTGCTTCATTTTTCCTTCCAGCTCCCATCTGTGCTTGCACAAAACCCCACGGGGATGTGGTTGGACAGCCCTGCCCAGCAGGACACAGGCAGGACACTGGGGACTCTGCTGCCCTGGGGATGGGGCAGGAGACTGTGGAATACAACAGGAGGCTGCACTGAGGTGGTTCCAGTCCGTTCCAGCTGACAAATTGTGCAATATCTCTTAGCCAACATTTTGCTGAAGTGGTTGCATGTACTGGATCTGTTTCAGTGAGCCCAGGATGGGTTTTGTGGTGGAGGGGATACCCTTCCCTGGTCACCAGTGCATTTGTCACTGTGACTTTCAAGAACTGGACATGCCTGTGTTCTGGAAATGATGGCTGAAGTGCTTTGTGTTAGTGAGCTGAGATCTGAAAGGAGATTTCTTGGGAGTTTTTGACCCATTCTTGCCAAAGTAATGGAATAAGCAGGTGTACACTGGTGCTCCTAAAGCTTCATTTATTCTTACTGTTCCTCTAATTGCCAAAAAGGAGCTGGCAGGTACCCAAGTGCCATTGAACCATCTGTAGATGGAAATTCCATTTCATTCTCTGGAAGATGGATATCTTCTATTTCCTGTTAGCTCATCCAGATTCTTCACATTACTAGGAAATATTCGTGTCATTTATAAGCATTAATAAACTGCAGCCTTGGATTATGAAGCATTCATGAACATTAAAAAAATACAAAGGGATATGAAGAACAAAAAAATGAGAGTAGAATAGAGGTCCTCTTTCATTGATGTGTGACTGGCAAAAGTGTTGTTGTCTTCCTGAGTGCTCCATCCTGCCTTCTGGAGATATAACAATGCAGCAACACCAAAGCTGCTAAATCACTCTGTTACTTGATTTAATGATTGAGATATGGAGTAAATGCAGGATAGAAATAAAGTGCATTTTTCAAATATCCACTTATATTGAACAGAGCAAGAGGAATGGAAAACACAATTACTGCAGGATATCGGGTGGGTTTGAGCCTGACCTAATAGTGCCCCCAAACCTGTAGTTCTTTCAAGTATTTCTTAACTTTAATTTAAAATTTATAGTTTATATTTATATATTTTTATTATAAACTATATTTATATATTATATTTATAGTATTTATAATTTAGATTTTAAAGTCAATTTTGCAGATTGATGTGAGGTGCTTTGCTGGGGCCTCGAGGAGCATATTGGAATCAGTGGGACATGGAAATTCTGTAAAGGTTTGTTTGACTTTCCTTCTTTGCTCCATGACAGTTGCACAGTCAGGTCTGTTCATGCAATCCAGATAAAATGGAGACCAGGATCTTTTCTGATTTAACTCATTGTGCTGCAGATTAAGCCCTCTCTTGGAATGAATCTGTAATTTCTGGCCATGTTCCTGCCCCACTGCTCGCTGTGGCCAGGCAGGACGTGGATGTTCCCGGTGCTGCCAACCTGCCAAATTCCCTGGAGAGCCCTTGACCAAAGAGCTGTGGGAGGTTAAAAGGATATGGCTCCCTGAAGTCCTTTCCAGGCACATGTTCTCATTGTTCTTTTAATTGGAAAGGATTTAAATGGCAATCCATGCTGATGGCAGACTCAAAGCTCTTCTATTCATTTGATATTTATTAACTCCTCAAGAAACAGCAGCATTAAGTGTAGAGGAAAGTACACATTCCATTTCTCCAAAGCTGAGGGCTTCTTTTTCATCGTTTTGGGCTACAGAATAAAATTATGAAAAAGGCACGGAGGGCTTCAGCAGATTCATTGAACTGAAGCCTTACTCTTTTCTGCCTTTAGGCAGATGGCCTAGAGAAGTTTATTGGTAGATGCTACAATGAATGCCTGCTGATTCTACTATCTTAAAGATATCAGAATTTATCCCATTGTATCGGCAACTACTGCTGAAATTCATGGAAAGGAAAGCAAGATCTGAACTCTTAAAGCCTCCACCAGAACTCAGCAATCATCTCTCCAAATCCTTCAGAGGTAGCAATAAATGTGCCTGGGATACTGGAAGTCCATGTGCTTCCCAAAGCTTTCCAGAACCATTCATGCTCATATTCTGCTTAATCACAGAAATGGATTAATCTGCTGTACTTGTGTCTGTTCTTTTTCTGGAAGCATTAGAACAAAAGAAATTCCTGGAGTTTTTCATCTGATGTAACAGCCAAAAGAAAATAAAGGAAACTTCCCCAGAGCCTTATATTCATAAAAGCTGATCTTTCAGTGTTCCTGAAATATTTGCTGATCAGAACTTTGTTCCTCTGAAAAATGACTCAAATTTAGAAGCCTGTCCGTTCTCAAGATTCAGTTCTGTATTTTGTTTCTTTGTTCTCAGTTGCTTTTCAGCTCTTCTGACATTTCAGTGGGATGGGGTTGGGTTTGATGTTGCAGCTCCCATCTGCTGTATACAGTTGGTTATTAGAGAAATAAGGAACAGGACATAGGAGGGATTGTGACCAATCTCTTCTAATTCCAAAGTTGTGGAGCTTCAACATAACAGTGGAAAGGTTTAGATCTCTCTAGATCCATCATAAGGTGGTACTTTTTCATGCACCATGGTTGAGTTATGGAAAGCTGTGGTGTGCTAAAACTTGTGTGAATTCAAGAAACAACTGAACAAACTGATGGAATAAAAACACCAAAGACTTTTACAAACAATCACCATCTCTGTCTAGCAGATTTCTAGAGGCTGGGAGAGTGTCAGGGAAATACCTGTTCACATATGCTCTGTTTTACTGCTGTTCCCTTGGCATCTGCTATTGCCAAACTTTGGAGGACTTTGGGGACAGGACATGGCTCGATGATTCTTCAATCTGGAAGGGCCATGGGAAGGCAGGAAATGCTCTGCTATCCCATGAAGCATCTTCATGGTCTTCTCTGCAGCAACTCAGCCAGGAGCTAACAAAAAGGACTGGTACCTTTGGGGAACACACACACACACACAAAAAAAAAAAGAGATGACAAAAAAATAAAGGCATGATGAAATACAGATCAAAGAGAGTCCTAATCATGAAGTGTTAAACATTAAGATACTGTTGTGTGTTTATATGAGCCCTTGGTCTGAAGGAGGGTGCCTCATTCTGCACAGCTGCCAGTGCAAAGCTGACAGAAACTCAGAAAATTGAGATGAGGTTTGTGTGTTTTACACTGGTTTAACATGACAGCTCTGCTCCAGTCCTCTGCCCTGATGGCCAGCTTCATCAGCTCCATCATTTTCTGGGTGCTTCCCTGATGTGGCAGTAAATTCACCAAGAGGGAACAGTTCCTTCCTGCAGGAGGGGAAGGGGTTTTAATGGGCCAGTGTGTGTTTACACTGGCTCATCCCTGGATTTAACACTTTATCCCATTGGTAAGTGCCTGTTTATTTGGGTGTTGTGGCCAACCCCCATTAGTCAACAAATGGAAGGGAAGCTCTGGCCTTTGGTGTCTCCCACAGCTGCATTTGCAGTGGCTGCTTTGGGTGTCAGATGGTGCTTCACAGAGGCCTGACTGGATCCTGGGCAGTGCCAAAATGGATTCTGTGCTTGTTACAGTGGTGGGAACCTACACAAGAAAAAGCTGCTGGCACTTCTGCTGTGCTCCAGTGAACTGGAGTGAACTGGAAAGGATGAGACAAACACAGAAAAGCAGTTTGGCCAGCCAGCCATTTTCCGTGTTTCCATTGCTGTCGTGTGTCCTTGGAAAGAGTCGCTTCTCTCACATATGTGTCTTTAAATATTATGTTCCTCTGGCTTTTTTTTTTTTTCCTTTTAATCAACTTCAGCCCTCTTGTTTTCCCCAAAAGCTTTAGTCTGTGTCTCAGTTTTGTCCTCCTCAGTATCCCTGGTGAATTCTGCCTTACAAAATCTGTGGACATAAATTGACCCATCATTAATATGAAAATAAAATAACAATGAAGAGACACTCCCAGATCCCTTTTAGTCTTTGGTGTGGTCTGTCTTAAGACCATACCCATGGTAGTGATGGACTTGGGGCTTGTATGGAGCAGTACTTAATGGTAACACCACAAATCCAGTGGTGAGGTCATGGTCTTCTCTTCACAGAAATCGGATCTGGAAATTGTCTTGCTAACACGTTTAATCCATTTCCTTGCCATTGTCTGATTCTTTCCTGCAGTACATTTGTTGGTGCTGTGCCCAGTCTCTCATAAAATACCCATGCAAAAGCTCTTCCACTGTTTCCCTGAGGACTAATTCCTTATATTGATTCTCACTCTTTCAGAATTTTTTTCCCAGATACTCAGCCTACCTTTTGCTCTTAGTTAACTTCCTTGCTGCCATGCCTGTCTGCTGGTGTGGTCTTTGGGATTGTGTGTGAAGTCCAGGCTTGCACCCTTCAGGTCGGGTCTCTCACTGTGCTCAGGTTCTGCCTGCACCTGTCTGCTGCTCCTGGAACAGTCTGAGCTCCATCCCGGGGGCAGCTCCCACCTCTGCTCTGGGCCAGGGACAGGAGCCAGGGCACGGCTGGGGCTGGGCCAGGGCAGCTCAGGCTGGAGCTCAGGGCAAGGTTCTGCCCCCAGAGGGTGCTGGCACTGCCCAGGCTGCCCAGGGAATGGGCACGGCCCCGAGGCTGCCAGAGCTCCAGGAGCCTTTGGGCAGCGCTGCCAGGGGTGCCCAGGGTGGGGCTGCTGGGGGGGCTGGGCAGGGACAGGGGCTGGGCTGGGGGATCCTGGGGGGTCCCTCCAGCTCAGGAGATTCTGTGATGGTGCTGGCTTCAGCAGGCTCTGCAGCAGTGTTTTTGTGGTGAGATGCCGAGGGTTCAGGAGATGCATGTAGGACCCCACGGCTGGGATGTGCTTCTGGAGCACTCGTACGTGTGCAGCCCAGAGCACCGATTTTCACAGAGCCTGTGTCACCCCCTGAACCCCCTGGAGCCACCACAAAATGATGTGCTCTTGATTATCCATTTATTTAAGAATATTTCTCTACAGTGTCTTTAGTTTACTTTTTTTTTTCTCAGATTTCCTTTATTGTTCATTGGGAAGCTTGAGGTTACACAGGGTTACTTTGTTTCTGTGGTCATCTGCCAAATTGTTTGAATAAGGATCATCTGCTCAATTTTTTAATGTAGTTTTTGGTTCTTTAGAGATGTCTAAGAAAGATGGAGCCAGCAGCAGCATCTTTCCAAAGGATTCTCAAAAAATATTAACTACAAGATTTTGAATTATGATGTTTTACCTGAATTTTGCAGGTTTTTTTAAAAAAAACAAAATGCATTCTCTGAGTTAGTCTGGGTAAGGTTTATTTTTCAGGAACCTGTCTGTGGTTCACTGATTGCTTTAAAAAAATCCTAAATTTATTGGAGGGAATTGCAGCCACAAAGAATTAAGTTGTTGATACTGTTTTCATCAGCATTCAATTTCTAATGTAAATCTCTAGTTGATACCAAGAGAAAAATGTGCAAGTAGGTGTCATGTCACAAACTCAGTACGAAAAGTGTTTCAGTATTAAAAAACCAGCTTTGGCACTGACCCCTGTGTTGCACTGACATCTAAAAGCAGAGTGCTGGGAGAGATGGAGGAGTTCATGTGTAACTCATTCTTTTTTTATGTCTCCATTAGAGTGTTTCTGCCCACAGGTGTGGACACAAGCAGCCAGCAAATGCCCGCTAGGACAACATATCCCACCTTTGTTTTCAGCATGTATGTTAAAATAATTTGGCTTTCAGCAAGAGCACTGGTGGTGTCAGAGCATTAAGCTGCCTCCAGAGTATTTCTTCCCCTTTGCTGACAAGGTTAAATAGCAAAATCATCTTCTCCCTTCAGTTTATTTTTACTGGTCTGTTTTTTCTCTGCCTTATATGATAATATTTCTTCAGAAGTGATAATGTTTGGCTGAGGTTATCAGCATAAGCTGTGGCAGGTGGGAACTGAAATTAAATTTGTTGCTCCCTCTCCATGCAACTAAAATTTTGCTCCTGTAAAAAGTGTTGAAAGAACTAGAGTGAAGTAAAATATTTCAGTCCATGTGTTCACTTGAAAAGTGTGTGATGGGGGATGCTTCTCACTGAGAACTCCAGTTCAGCAGGTGCCCTCTGCAAGGGAGGAAAGGCACAGGTAAAAGTGGTGGGCATGGGTGAGGTTAAGCTTTTCTCTCTCTCCTGGGAGTCCTCCTGCCCAGGCTGGTACAGAGAAGTTTCTCTGGCTGGGCCTTGCTAGGCTGTGCTCAGGTAAGGGCTGTGTGCTCAGTGAAATGCATGTTTCTTGGAAAGGAATGCAAAACCTGTGCAGTGAGATTCTGAAGTGCCCCATTTTGAAAAGAGTGATCTAACAATCCTAAAGATGGCTGTGCCAGCGTTCAGAAAGGTCCCAGCAGCCAGGCAGTGCCATGGTTCCCAAGGGGAGCTGCTGGCCCTGAGGGAGAGCTGCTCTGGCAGTGTCCCCTGTACCCTGCCCCCTCAATGTGCCACATGGAGGCAGGGGGAAAACGCCCTTCCCATTTTGCAAATGGGAAATGGCACCTGAGGTTCTTTTTCTTTGTCGGAGGTACTGAACTGAGCCAGGTGCAGAAATAATCCAGCTTGCAATGACACAATCAGTAAAACATTACCTCAGTTCAGTGATGGCTGGGATTCTGAGGACAGTCACACCAACTGCACTGCTTCACTTGTGCTGCCAGCCCTGAGTGTTGCTGAGTGTAAATGCAGCAGTTTTAGGTAAACTAAGCTCCTGCTTTTCTTCAGTGATCCCTCATTTGCAGGAGCTGGGCTGTGAAGGACACTGCCTGTCCATGGGATCTCCACTGATGGCAGCCCTCAGGAAGAGGGAGCTTTCCTGTCACTCAAGGCCTCCTGAGACTCCACTAGTCCACACACAGTAGGAATTACGTTGTAAAGGGCCAGGCAGAAGGGTTCCTGACTTTGTTCTGCTTGGCTGTAAGTGCAGGGAGGAACTGCACAGGATAGAAGCTCTGCAGTCAGGATGCTCCTGGAAATGAGTGTTCTTTTCTGGCTGCCCTTTGGCTCCAGGAGCTGCTGTGTCACCACCACTGCAGCCAGTGTGCAAAAAGAAAGGGTTTTTTGCCTCTCATGTACTCTTTCTTTCTTAAAATTTACTTCATTGCAAGGTAATGCTATTTATTGCTCACCAGGATCATGGAGGAACAGTCCATGGAGGATACATTTAATTTGTTACTTATTTGTTCTGTCCAACAAGTGGAAGTGAGACATGTACAGCAGTACCATTCTGAGCTGTAGCCTGGGCACCAGTTCCAAGAATCACATGAAAATTGTGAGAGTTGGTGAGAATAAATGCTATCACAGAACTACAGACTGGTTTAGGTTGGAAAGGACATTAATGATCCCCTTGTTCCCACCCCTGCCCTAGGCAGGGACAGTTTCCAGTTGATATGATTTAGAGTAAACTTTTGGTGAAGTTGTGTTGATCAGATTTCGATCACATTACAGTGTCTGTAATCCTCCCGAGCACAGGTTTGTAAGCATTTTTCTAGAGGTCTCAGTTTTTACTCACTGTGTGCAGTGATAATCTAATATTGGGGTTTTGGAAAGACATTACTTGTGAGATGCTTCCAAGGTCTGGAAGTAGCTTTTAAGAATTATCCTGGGGCAGAATCCTTTCCGAAATAAAAGGCAGTCACATGCAGTATTCCTAGAGGCTGGAAAAATGTGTTGCTGCAATTTTTAGTAAGTCTGTGAGCGAGATCCAGAAAAGTCCATTCTTGGCTGAGACACTCATGTTAACGGAAGGGTTTTCAAAGAACGCTCTGGGAAGTCATTTCAGGATACATAAAAGTTGTAGCCTGGAAGGGGGCTACATGCATGTGGTTTTCACAGGGGCAAAAATCCTGGCTCTTCAGAGCTCCTGCAGAAGGGAACATGATGTTCTCTTTACAAGAAGGGCACTGAAAGCACAGCTGCTCCCCAGCACCACAGAGCTCAGAGCATGCTGTGCAGCTGCAAATGGATGTGATGGGGAGGTTGTTGTTGGGGTTTGGTTGGGTTTTTTTTTTAATTAAAGCCATGGTCTAAACTTGTTTACATCAGTGTTTGCACAGTCTTGCAGTTTTAGCCAGTGTACACCACATAAAAACTCCACAGACCTCCAGACCAGCTGAACACCTTTGCTTTTGCAGCCTCCTTTCCTTTGGAGGAAAGGGAGCTCCTCCTGCTCTTTCCCTGGGTATGGGTTATTGAGGATGGGCACTGGCACAGGCAGCCCTAGTGATAATCAGCCAGGGGTGATGGCAGAAGGTGGGGGACAAGCTCCTGCCTGTTGCCATGTGTGGCCCAAGAATAGCTGTTCCTGACAGCATTCTGCTCCCTTGGAGTTCTTCCTTCCTTCCATGTGTGTCTCTCCCAGATCAGGATACACTGTGACATGTACATGATTCTATTAACTAATAAAACAGGATTCATTACTTAGGGTGGTCTCTTGGAAGCATGTTTGCTGCTGGCTTTCAGGTTCTGGTTTTCTTTTTTAATTTTTTGTTTTTGTTAATTTTACCAATGAAAGACTTTCTCTCTTGAGCTGTCAAACATCAGTGTAAAGGTTTAGATTTAGGTCTCTGTTGAAAATGGAGTTAATTCTGCCTTTAGGCAAGAGAGGAACATTAGATGAGATTGTAAGAGCCCTTCCAGCTCTGCTTTTCTCTGATTCTCTAATGTTTTCCTGCCACTCATTATTGACATCACAAGTGCAACTGCCTGAGAACGTGCCACCATAGCAGGGCTGCCAAGCAAATTCAGTGACATACTGTATACTCAATACAAGCTTGTTCCCAGGAATTTTTCAACCTTTTCCAGGATGAAAATAAAAATAAAGAAGATCAAGGAATTATATCTGTACTTCATTTTCAGTTTGGTCAAATTGGTCAGTCAGAATCTGAGAGCGTAGAGGATGTGGAAGGAAGGTTATTGTCCACTCAGCCATCTGGAGGAGAATATCAAAGGTCCCTGGAGAGGCTGTGTTGTGCAATAGCCAAAGCTCATGATTTACCTTCAGGAGCTGGGGATAGGAAACATGTGGAGGGTGAAGGCAGGATGTAAACAGTAAAGCATAAAAGAAACACTGAGGCTGGTCTGGGTGCAGCCTGATGCTGTGAGTGTGAGATCAGGCAGGGAGGGTTGTGTTGCTCAAACAGGAAACTGGAGGGACGTTTCTCCAGTGTCTGTCCTTCCATTATCAGCTATTTGTGAGACTGGGCTGATAACAGGAGACATTTGTCCTCTGGCTGTCGCATTGTCATTCCTGGGACAGTCTGGCAGCACCACAAGCTCACTCTCCTGTCTGCTCCCATAGCACCACATCCCAGTCACTGGTTTGGCCTGGTGAAGCCTGAAAGAAGCAACCAGTCCTTGAGCCTCAAGAAAGGGAAATCTTTATCCACCATTTGTGCTGATCAGAGCCAGATGTGTCGTGAGCAGGACAGCAATAATAGATGCCTAAATTATGAAGCTGTGCCTGTCACGTGTGCTATGCAGAGAAACAAGAGCTTCTGCAAGATTTTTTTTAGTGAAGGTCTCTTAATTATAATAGCTTGGATAGAATTGAATAGAAACTCATAAGGACAGAAACAGAATTGTTAGTCTTCAGCTGTTTTACCAGAAAAAAAGTCTTCATTCAGCAAGAAGAATGTTCTAGTTGCTGTGCCTGAGGTCTGGGGGTTCCTGTGCCATGGTGATAAGGGATGCACCCACAGCTCAGGAGTGCTGTGTGTGTGTTGTGTTTGAAACAAGAAGAGCAGGGAAGCAGAGATAATTGTATTTGCATTTCAGAATCACTTCTGAGAGTAACTGCCTTCACCTGCCATGTCTGCAGCGTTTCATCTCACACAGCTGATGTGTGGGAGGCAAATACTGACCGTCTGATTTTTGGGACACATCCATTAAAAGTTTTAAGCCAGCGGTGTTTCTCGAATGGGAATTCTTTTCATACAGCTGGATGAAAATTTCTCACAAGTTTTCCCTGAAGTCTCTTGAAGTCCCCTTCTCCAAAGTGGGAAATTAGTCTCGTTAGTAGAGGAGGCACTTCAATTTAATGTGGTGAGCTGATGGGAGAAGGGTAGAAAATGCCCAGTGCTGTGTTAGAAGTTTTCTGTGTCCTGTAATCAGGCATACAACACTCCAAACAGTCTTGTTTTATCAAGTAGTTGCTGTTGTTCCTGGCAAAATGCAGCTGATGAAATGCACAGCTTGGCTCCCCATGCAAAGGGAGCCCTTCGGAGGAAGCGGGGACTCCTCACCATGAGTAACTGATTAGTACCGGATTGCGAGAACTCATAAAACCATTTGGAGCTGGTTGGAGAAGTAAGAAATAAAATGAAAAACTAGAATGAATTGCAGATGTGTGTTGTAGATTTTAGACTGGGAATCCTGAAACTACTTGCCTAAGCTGAACCACATTAAGGGCTTGAGAAACACCAGGTCCATGGGAATCCTGTGCTGTTGGCATGGTGTCCACAAGCCTCTGTTTTTCAGGCTAGACACCACATTTTCAGCAAGAGACTGTTTGGGTTCCAAGCAGATTTTTAAAATTTTGTTTTAAGCTAAATTTTAAAAAATGCAGCCAGCAGCCAGGAGAATATCTGGCTTTTGTTTCTATACCAGCTGTTTTTGTTCTCAGAAACTGATTTTAGATCCTGGTTTCTGCAATTTGTGGCTCATGACTTACAGGAGCAGATCATCCACTGCCAAGCGTGCCCTGCGCGCAAAGCCATGAGAGTGAGGGGAGGCAGGGCATTTGTCATTAATTCCTAGAAAGAAGGAGATTTTGGGTGAAGGTCACTGGACAGGATCTTGTAACAGTGGAGTTGGCTGTTTCCAAGAAATCTTTCTTTGTAAGAGATCTTGAAGTTTTACCTTTAATGGAGCTGATTGCAACAACGCCCACAGACCAAAGGCTGGGAAAGGTCTGTACGTGGTGCTCTTAGGAAGGGTTTGATAGAGAGTAGGCTGGAGCACCTGTCCTAGGAGGAAAGGCTGAGAGAATTGGGTTAGGTCTGGAGAGGAGAAGGCTCCAGGGAGACCTCAGAGCTCCTTCCAGTGTCTGAAGGGCTCCAGGAGAGCTGGAGAGGAACTGGGGACTGGGGATGGAGGGACAGGACACAGGGAATGGCTCCCACTGCCGGAGGGCAGGGATGGATGGGATATTGGGAATTAGGAATTGTTCCCTGGCAGGGTGGGCAGGCCCTGGCACAAGGTGCCCAGAGCAGCTGTGGCTGCCCCTGGATCCCTGGCAGTGCCCAAGGCCAGGCTGGACAGCGCTGGGAGCGCCTGGGACAGTGGGAGGTGTCCCTGCCATGGCAGGGGTGGCACTGGATGGGATTTAAGGTCTCTTTCAACCCGAAGCAGTCCGGGACTCTGTGATTTCCCTGTTCCTCTTCTCTCTGGTTTGGGAGACAGCCTAGCCCGGCTCACGCAGGCCGGGCCCCTCCTGAGGCCGGGCCCGCCGGCCCCGCTCCCTTCGCTGCCGCCCCGCTCCCTTCCCTGGCAGTGAGGCCTCACGGGGCGGGGGCCGAGCTCCCGCTCCTCGCAGCGTCAACTCACAGTTGGTGCGGTTTTGTTGAGATGCTTCTTATCTCAGCAGCCATTGTTTCACCTTTCCTGCTTGTTCCCTTAACAACCGCTTCTGCTTCGGCCCCATGGCTGCTGCCCCGTCCTCCCCCCACGCCCAGCACGCAGCATCCCCAGGGAACAATGCCATTATCTCCCCCTCGACGCCGATGGCGTCAATATTATTCTTCATTTGTCTGCTCTGACAATACGGGAAGGCTGTTGGGATCTGTGCTTCCGCGAATGCCGGCCTTGTCAGCCTGAGTCCTTTAGGAATCCAGTTGCTTTCCAGTTTCTCTCTTTGATCTCAGCCCGTGGCTCTGTCCGGAGCTGTGGTTTGTGCAATTTGTGCTGCTCCGTCGTGTGCTGCATTTCAGGCACGGTTAGAGTGCTCGTGTGCTTGGGCTTGTTCACAGATGTGCTGCTGTCCCAGGGCTGGGCTGTGAAGGAGGAGCCGGGATTGTGGCTTCATTCTAGCAAGGCATCGAGCTGGGCTTTCGTGCTGAAGAATTGTTCTTTAGGGATGCTACTTTTCTGCACAATTATTTATGGTGCGCTACGATAAAAGCAGTATTTAGATTTCTAATGCAAGGAGCCTAAACTGAGGAAATGCCAGAGCTAAGGATGCCTGCACACCACCAACCTACCACAATGTGGGTGTGAGTTATGGCAGGCTTGAATTACATGACCACATACCAACCTTTTTCCCCCAAGAACTGTTGCTTTTTTCAGTGTTAAAGATGTATGTGCTCTGTAATGAGGAGTTAAGAAAGCTGAAAGTCTGTCACAGCTGTGCCTCACTTGTCACCGCAGTCAGGGGATGCAGAGGGCATGGAGCAGTGTATTCCAGGATAAAAGGGAATTCTGTGTTCCACAAAAAGCTGACTTCTATTCTGAATTCCTCCACAGAGGTCTCAGACAGAGGCAGCTGTCTAGAAGCTGAGCACACCCAGAGCAATGTTCAGAGTTTCAATTAAATTGTCCCTGAAAGGAAAAAGCGAAGGGATTTGTGGAATGGAGAGCAGTAAGGGCAGTGTCAGGGAGTAGGATTGGTGAAGGACAGCTGTGATGAGGGGATTCTCTTTAGGGAGGAAAGAGCTAGAAAAATAGTTTATTACCTGTAGAGCAACCTCAGTGAATAGTGGGGGATCTCTCTCTCCTTCAGCCCCATTACCTAAAATGTACTGCTCTGCCTAAAATCTCTAATAATTTTTTCCACCAACCAGGTTGGGATAGTTTAGTGAGAGCTACTCAATGACAAACATGGAGCAACACAGCTGTACCAGTATCCCTTGGGTATATATTAAGCTGAGTGCTTTGAAAAATAAGAAATAACTCCCCAATCCCAAGAGCTGAAGGTGTGCATGTGCCTCTTGGCAGTGGAAATGCCTTGTTGTCCTCAGTGTTTCAGTTTGCCATGTAAAACTGGAGCTAGCATTGCCTGGTACACTCCCAGCCCATGGCTCCCAGTCCAGTCTGGTGTGTTTTGGTGCATCTCCCTCTGTTTTGAAGGTGGAAGTACTTGTGAAGAAGGTTTCAATTTAAAAAATCAGGTGTAATTCTGCAGAATTGTAGTTGTTCTTCATCTGATTTAATTCCTCACAGAAAACTCTAAATGAACATACTGATTCTGTTTTCAAGAAAAAGTCCTTCCCTTCCCTTCCCTTCCCTTCCCTTCCCTTCCCTTCCCTTCCCTTCCCTTCCCTTCCCTTCCCTTCCCTTCCCTTCCCTTCCCTTCCCTTCCCTTCCCTTCCCTTCCCTTCCCTTCCCTTCCCTTCCCTTCCCTTCCCTTCCCTTCCCTTCCCTTCCCTTCCCTTCCCTTCCCTTCCCTTCCCTTCCCTTCCCTTCCCTTCCCTTCCCTTCCCTTCCCTTCCCTTCCCTTCCCTTCCCTTCCCTTCCCTTCCCTTCCCTTCCCTCCACAGTCAATCTCACAGGACCAAAAGTGGGGAGACTTTTGGTGATGAACAGCAGCTTGTTGTAATCTTTTAAGTTCAAATCCTCTTCTGTCCAAAACATGTTCTTGCTGAGGCTTGGGCAGTTGGAAAAAAATGATGAGCAATTTACTTTTAATTTTTTCTCTTACTAAGCCTGATTATTGTTTTAATTACCCATTGTTATTGTTTGTGACCTTCCACTAGAATTGTTCAGTGTGAGTTTAGAAAGATTCCTGCTTTCATGTGCAGAGGGTGTGACTGGGAGGAAATGTTTGTTCAGATGGGTGGAACCACTTATCTTTCTTGTGTTTGCTTTGTGGGACATTCATCTTTAGTGAATGTTGCAGGGTCACTTACTGAACTGTTTATCATCTCCAGAAAGAAAATGGTGTTTAAGATTTAGCAGATTGAACTGGCTGTTCCCCTAAAGCCCCCAGGTGATGCAGCTGACTGGGGTGGAGTGCTTGAACAACACAGATGCTTTAGTACCCAACTTTTAGCATTTAGGAAGAGAAGGAATCATAGAACTATGGAATGGTTTGGGTTGGAAGGGACCTTAAAGCCCACCCAGTGCCACCCCTGCCATGGCAGGGACACCTCCCACTGTCCCAGGTGCTCCCAGCCCTGCCCAGCCTGGCCTTGGGCACTGCCAGGGATCCAGGGGCAGCCACAGCTGCTCTGGGCACCCTGTGCCAGGGCCTGCCCACCCTGCCAGGGAACAATTCCTAATTCCCAATATCCCATCCATCCCTGCCTTCTGGCAGTGGCAGCCATTCCCTGTGTCCTGTCCCTCCATCCCTGTCCCCCAGTCCCTCTCCAGCTCTCCTGGAGCCCTTCAGACACTGGAAGGAGCTCTGAGGTCTCCATGGAGCTTTCTCTTCTCAAGACTAAACATCCCCAGTTCTCCCAGCCTGGCTCTTTAGGAGACACCAGAAGAAACTGGAGGGGAGGGACTGGGTAAGCCTAAACTCCAGAGAAGCTTCCCTCTGGAATCAAAATCTTTTACATTGGCTTGTGCAATACAGCCATGAGGCAGGAACTGAATGTGCTTTCATGAATGAACTATTAAAATTGTCCCTCCCTAATTTGTTGTTGGTGCATTTCTGGTTTGTGTCTGGAGGAGTCAGGGGTTGATGGGATGCTGGAAAGCCAACACTGCCAATTTGGAGTCCCTGCCTCCAGTACCTGGTGGGCCCAGTGCCTCGGCCATGCTGAACAGGCAGTTCAAATGCTCCATGTTCCAAACCTCATTGCCTAATTAAATGCTTTTTTAAAGGCTCTGGTTCAGTGTTTCATTTCTCATGGCCCTGGTGTAGGTGGGATGGGAGCCCTGCAGTGTCCGAGCTGCAGCAGCCATGCAAGGCAGCCATGCAGAGCCCTCTTGGTTCCATAGGAATTCCATGAGACCCATCCAGAGGTCAGAGATGGGAGGTGTATGGCTGAGAACAATTATTCCAGAGAGCTTTAGAGGTGAGCAACTTCACCTCTGTGCTACAGACCTGTGTGGCACTAAGGAAGGGATTTTCAAAGGGGTTGCTTTGCCTGATGCTGGTATTTTGTGGGGACACTTTGGAAGTGTCTGATAGCTGAGGTTGTGACATTAGCTTTTGCAGTAAGAACTAGACAGATACATATTTTTAATGATCTGTGCCCCTACTTGGTTTCTCAATATTAAGTACAATTCCATTTTAAAAAAACAATTACAAACAGTTTTAGAGTTTAGTCATTATTTACATTTGATTTCTTAGGGCAGGGAAGAAGCAAATATGCAGAGGCTTGACTTTTTAAAAAATAATTATTAAAAAAAATTACATTACTTGATATACATATAAAAAAAATCTATCTGATGAAAATAATGTAGATAAAGGCAGTAAAACTGTCAGCTGTAGAAGAAACCACTGTGTCATTTCAGACCATGCACATTTGGGAACAGGTTCATGTTTCAGCTTCTTAAAACCATCACCTCCTGTTTTAATGAGCAGCGTGCTTGTTAGAAATAAACTGAACCTCCAGGGGGGCACCCAAATGAATAATGTCCCACTTTTCATTAGAATCTCATTAGTTTTGCAGTTATGAGGTATAAATCAAAAAACATAAGCGAAACCAGCAGCCCCCAAAACACAGGGCTGTTCAGATTGCTGCTAATGGATGTCTGGCTCCTTGACTTTATGTCAGCCTGTGATTGGAGTTCAGCAGGGTACCGTGGGGTTTTTAGGCTCAGCCTAGTTAGTGTCAGTAATTCCTACTCAAAGGGCTGTGAAGAGGTGAGAATTTTGCTGCCTGTGCATTCCCGGGGGTTTGCATCTGCAGCCTCTTTGGGCACATTTGACTTGGCCTGGGGAAGATGCAGTTTTAAAGAGTTTCTGCTACGATTGTGAAAAGCATCTTTTTAAAGGCTTAATTGACACTTTTGTCTTGAATGTGTTTTGCAACACACTGATTTTAATTTTAGTGAAATATGGGCATTGTGAAATGACAGAGATCTGAAAATGGGCATGAAAATAAAGGAAACTTTCAATGTGTTTCCATCATACAGTTTTTGCAAGCTTATGTTAAACCAGATCATCGCAGATGCTGAGCTTGGGAGTTCATGTAACTGCCTGATATGTCCATTCCTTTCCATTCCATGGGGTTCAGTCTTCCCTGGATATTTGGAAAATCTGGATTACTCTGCCTTCTCTTCCTGCTGTGTTTTTTAAGCCATTTAGAAGCAGGAAGATCTCACCATCTTCACTGCAGACCCTGATTTCCATGACAGGCCATGAGTCACTGGGCTATTGTGGCAAAGGTACATCTGTAGGAATAAGGGCCTGGCAATAATACAAACACAAAGTAGATCAGCAGCAGCCTCATTTCCCAGCTCCCTGCAGTAGCTTCAGTGGTCTAGAGTGGAAAAAATTTCTCATGCTGTAAAAGAAAGATTGGGTTTATTTCTGAGACTGAGCGTGGTGCTGTGTTACTTTCCCACTTCTGCAGTCTTTTCCATTGCCTGGCATGGGCCAGACCACTTCTGAAATTTCAGATGCAGGAGCAGGCTGCACTGTGAGGCAGGTAAAGCACAACCTCACTCAGAGAACAACAATCCCAGGGACTGCTGCCTGTGCTGGGGTGGGGGCTGGTGCAGGTGAGAGCCTGTCCTTGGGCTGCTCTGTCCCTCGTCTGTCCTGGCTGTGGGTCCTGGCTCTCCTCAGCCCCCTGTGCTGTTTGTTGTTACCCAGCCCCTGCCCATGCAGGCAGCTCTCCCCTCTGGAGCTGTTCCATAGACAAAGCTCCACATTGGCTTTTTGTGCTTGTGTCTGCTTAACCACATGGCTGTTATGGTAAATACAGGAGAGAATGTGTAGAGCAGTTCAAGGAAAGGAAAATGTCTCTAGTTGAACCAACTCCTATGGAAAATCCATTCCCATTTTTAGTGTTAATACCAAAACACAACCTGCCTGCATTCACATAATACCCAGCATGTGTCACTGCAGAAGGTGGCACCTTTCATACCAAACATTCACTCCCTGGGCCCAAACAGATTTAATAGCTGAGATTGGAGGGTACATGCAAGTCTGTTCAAAATCTGCTGTAATTTGACACGAACATTGATTTCCTGCCAGCCTGCAAATGTAGGTCAGGAAAAACAGGTACTTGTTTCTACAACTCTCTGATGGCTGTGCTAGAACTTGAGGGAGTGTTCTGCTGGCTTTTCTTTTTTTCTTTTTTGAAAAAGATTTGAATTGATTTATAAATCTTTAAATTTAGAAAGGCAAACCGGTCTTTCATTTTTTCCAGAATTGCTTCATTCTTTCCACAATATGTGTTTGGAAGTCTGAGCCCTCTCTTACTTGGAGGCTGGGGGAGAAGGAGAGGGAAGTGCTTGCCAGTTTGAAATGTTTTACATTTTTGAGAGCAGCACAGGCTGCAGTAACGAGCAGTGGGAGCCCTTCCCTCCGGAGTGCCCTGGGATGCCACGTGGCCTCATTAACTTGGCTGCTCCAGGAACAGATTGAAAGCTGCTATTTTCATGGATATTGTTTAAAACTTGGCTGCAGTGATGAGCTAGGGAGGGAGAAAACAAACAAGGGAGAGAGCAAGAAAAAGAGCCTTAAGGCTGATATTACTCTTTTTCTGGTTACAGATATGGAAAATGTTGCAATTTTGCTAGGATAACATCATTTTGGCTTTGATATATTCCATTTGGGATGTTTGCTTTACGCTTGCTGAGTTTAACTTGGATTGAGATGAGGAACTTGTTCAGATTTGAACATAGCTCTGCAAAGTCTCTCTTGATGGTAGGTTAAAAATAGAGCAGTTTTGCATTATTTTTTTCCCCTGCTGTGGCCTAGATGAGGTGCAAAAAGAAAGACTTTGCATTGTACGTGCTGTCTCCTGGGTTTCACTCCCTCCTGAGCACAGGGCACAGCACTGTTGTGTCTCCTCTGGAGGAGCTTTAAGCCAAGTGGCAGGTTGTCCAAGGTGGGGCTGAGGGAAGATGGGACACCTGGACACGTCTGTGAGTTCATCAGAAGGGTGTGCACCCAGATGAAGTTTGTCACTCTGTTCTGTCCCTGTGGCTCTGTGATGGGCTGGGGGTGTTTCACTCTGCCTTTAGCTGGCAGTGGGGCTCTAGGTCACCACTGAACCCTGTCTGAAGAGTTCTGTGGAGAAGCAGGGGAGGGGATTCTCCCCAGAACTGGGCTGTGAGGGGGATGTTGATAAGGAGGAGATCAGAGTTGTCCTTGTGCTAAACCGTTTGTCCCATCCTCTGCTGAAATGGCGCTGTCAGGTGCTTCCTGGGGAGTCAGTGGAGCTTTGGGGAATTTGGACAATACAGTCAGAAATTTCAACAATACAGTTGAGGATGGATTTGACCGTGGAGGACGTCAAGCTTTCTGTTAGAATCACCAAAACCTCTGAGCTGGAAGGGACTCCTGGGACCATCAAGTCCAGCTGCTATCCCTGCAGAGAGCCCAACAATCCCACCCTGTGCATCCTGACAGCACTGTCCAGATGCTCCTGGAGCTCTGGCAGCCTCGGGGCCACTTCACACATTTGATGGGCACTGAAGGGTTTTCACATTTGGATATTATTCTGCCTTCCCTTCCCATTGCCCCTTCCTCCTCCTCCCCCCCACTCCTCACAGAAACACCACATTCCCTTCTTAGTCAAATCAACCCTTAGGAGTGAATGGCCTGAGGTCAGTGACACTATGGGCACCAGTTCTGGCCAGTGGAGTCCTGTGTGGCCTTTGCCTCCAGAGCACACTGGAGGGGAGTGACAGACTGTCCCAGCCTGTGTCCCCTGGGAGGGAAGGGCTGCCTACCTACCTGCTTTCTGCTTCACTCCTGGGAATGACAGCCCTATGGTATCTGCACCTTGCAATAGTGATTAATTTCAGTTTCAGTTACTGCATTTTAATTCAAAAATTCAAGTACTGGGCAGTTTGAATTCCTTACAGAAAATCAGTAGAGACTGCTGCTGTGGTATAAGTAAGAAAACAGACACTTTGATGAATGAGGGCTCAGACAGGTAGTGGTTTTTGTCCTGGTTATCCCTGGGGTGACGGACCTGTGCAGCTCTGCTGACAGGGATGAGCACTGTGCACTGTGGGGAAGACAACCCCACATCAGGAATACAGAGAGGGGCAGCCTTTTGAATTTTGCAACCAACTGAAACACTGTCCTGGTTTCACATGAGAAAATAGCTGCCCTCTGTAAGTGCTGTTGGTCACGACCCATCCACAGACGGGGTTACTGTGAGCTGAGCTGTTCCCTTGGGTACCCGGGGCTGGAGCTGTCTCTGAGTGTGGGACTTGCTGAGCTTCCAGCAGCTGAAGAACAGCTTTTGCTGCTCCATTGTGCAGATGTGAGAGCAAGCCTGGTGCCATCTGACCAAAGCTTTGGTGTTTGCAGATTGTTTCTTCCTCAGGACCAAGTCAAAGGAGGGTGCTGGAAATGCTTTTGCTGGAGCATTGTTTGCCGTTGTAGATCAATAGAGTTTGAAGTGTCGGTTCTATCCAGGAATCCCTTCTTTCCCCCCCAGTTGTGGCTGGGACTCTGGGATGGCACAGGATCAGATGGATTGTGCAGTGTCTGAGGCCTCATTGTCCTCAGCTTGGCTTCTGATGCTGCGTGGGGAACGCCAGATGAGCCGGGCAGGGCAGCGCATCCCCCAGCTGTTTGCAGAATTGAGGCAGAGAAAAGGGAGAAAGGCAGATTATCCCATTATGTTTACAGGGCATCGGTCACACAAACAATGACTGTCCTCTTTGACAAGAGGATTGTTTAATTAGTTAAGGGTTTGATGAAGAGATGACTGAACATACAGAGCTCTGAAGGCATCTGCCTTTTAGTACAGCAGGCACGTCCTCCCTGCCAGCCCTGGGCTTTTCCTTTCTCCTGAGGAGCACCAGAGGTCTCCAGAGCTCTGTTCCAAGGCTCAGAGCTGCTCACTTTGAGCATATTAAATTGAGTTTCTGTTATCTGAGAAGCAGAATTATAATTTAGCTGCTTGTGAACCAGTTCTGAGCATTCAGAAAGAGGGAGGCAATGTGAGTTATATTTGGAAGCACGTCTTTTTTCATGTCTGTATTCTAGTATTACTAGTCCTCTTATCTGTTACAGCTTTTCCCTTGCTCCTTTCTTCTTGATTTTTAATCTGTGACAAGTGTTGCCAGTTAAATTCCATAAACTCTGAACTGAGCCAGAATGAGAATCTGTGTAAAGAGGTAATGAATTAAGCATAGGCAAGTGGGTGTGAAGCAGTGAAATTCCAAGTGTGTGCAGTGGCTGTGGGTACAGTGTTACACTGGCTTCACCTTGCTTCTGAATTTGACCATAAAATCCAATTTGAAATACAGAAGTAATGAGTAGAGATTGGGTTTAACTAGTACATTGTAATGTTGGTGTTAGCATTGATTCTCATCTGTGGAACTCCTCAAAAGCAAGGAGCATACAGAATTTAAATCAATATTCAGTACTTCAGAAAATATTCCAGCTCAGCCATGAAATATTTATGTTTAACATCCTGCTGAACTTGCAGTGGTTTGCTTGGGTTTAAATTGGCATCTGCCTTTGTACCCTAATACTCACAAATAATTAAACACAACACATTCTGGGTAATAAGAAATAATGTAGAAATGCAATTCTTTAAATTAAATCTACAATCTAAAAATGTTTTGTTGTTGTATCTTACTTTCAAGCCAACATTAGAAGCCACTTAGTATCTGTATTATTTTTTAAGGTTTAAGCCTCCTGTTGTTTTTTTTCCCTTGGAGATTTTTCACACTTTGTAGTGTTCTGTAGTGTTCTGTGGCCCCAGCAGAAGCCCTGCTGCTCCGTCAGAGCGTGTGCCATCAGCTGTGTGACCACAGGGGCTGGAGGAAGTGTTTTATATTCACGGGGGGGTTGTGCATCGAGATGAACTGTCCAGCACTGGGGACAGACTGCCATGGTGGCTCCCAGTCCCTGCCCTGGTCACTGCCAGCTCCCTCTGTGTGTGCTGGCTGGGGAGCTGTGCCCTGTGTCAGCTCCTGCCTGCTCCAGGCAGGGACAGCAGTGCCAGTGCTGGAGCTGAGGGAGGCTCAGGGCTGAATTCCACCCTCTCAGACACCAGGATTTGTTCTCTTCGTGTTCTTAGTGCTTAGTTCTTTGTCCTAGAGGGCTGCAAGTGTGTCCCAACTCTCAATAAAAGAATCTGTATAAAATAAGCCTTTCTCCAGGTTAATGGAAATGTACAAATGGAGCTGCAGCTGGAACTGTGAAGATGTTACCAGGGCACAGAGACTGCTCCTGGGGCCCCTTTCTGCTCTTTCTTTACCCCTCAGTATGGGGCTTACAGTGCCCCAGGGGAGCTGAGCAGGGACTTTACAGCTGCCCCTGCTGCTTGCAGATCTCATGGAACTTTCTGGAGTCCCAGGCTGGTGCCTCACTTGTTGCCCAGGGAGGTTGTGGGCTCCCCATCTCTGGAAGTGTTCCAAGCCAGGCTGGATAGGGCTTGGAGCAACCTGGGATAGTGAAAGGCATCCTTGCCCATGGCAGGGCTGGAAGAAGATGAGCTTTAGGGGCTCTTCCAAGCCAAGCCATTCCATGGTTCTAAATTCCTATTACAACTTCCTAGAGGGATGCACAGCATTCTCCCTCTAAATACCAACAACCTTCAATTTCTGTCAACAAGCAGCTTTCCTCTTGCTGCACTCCTGTGGTGTCTCTGGTTCAGGTGGCTGCTGCCACAGGCTGCTTCTCTCTTCCTGTTTTCCAGTCTGAAGCTAAAAGAGGTGGCAAAAGGACCTTGAAAGAAATTCAGGTCGAGTGTCTCATCAGCACAGGATGCTGCTTCATGCTGTTGTACCAGTGAAGATCAAGTTCCTCTTTGGTAGGAGCTGTGCCAACTTCACCACCCACACTTTGACAAAGGGTATTGTTTTACCATTTCAAGTGATTAATAATTTTTAGGAGGTTGCAATTTTCCGTTTTCAGCATGTCGCCTCTGATTTCCTCTTTGTGTCCCAGAGGCTTTGGAGGAGCTGAGGGGCACAGTGAGGAATGTGCTTGTGCAACCAGGATTACCTTCATCGAGTGGGGGGTGTTGCAGTTCTTCCTAACCCAGCCCTGTTTGAGAACCAAGTCAGTGGCTTCCTCAGCCACCAAATAATGTTTTCCTTAATTGCCATCAGACTGTGAGAAATTTCCTCTCTAAAACTGAGTTTAAATAACAATTTTCCTGCACTTTATTTCCATTGTTAGCCTGAGACAAGTCCCTGACAAGGGATGGCAGCATCCCAGGGTTATACAGAGCTTGGAGAAAGCTTGTACAGAGGTGCAGTCAGGTCATCACTGAATCCAAAATGACCTCAAACAAGATGAGGAAACACACAGGACAGCGACAAGCAGCAATGCTGGATCTTTCCAGCTTGTGCCTTTCCGCTTTCTTGCCCTTTTTCTGGGATCTCTCTTCATCATGCAGGGAGAGCTGCTCTGGGGCTTCCTGCCCTGCTCTGTGCTGCATCTCTGGCATGGAATATAGAGAGGAGAGACATGACTGTGCTGCTCACATTCGTACAGTGTCAGGGCTTCCATGGCAGCGTGTGGCCACGAAAGAGATGCGGTGTGAGCAGTGGGGAGCCCAGGAGATGCAGCAGGACAGCCTTGTGTTGTGGCTGCATCCAGAGCACCCAGCACTGCTGCCATCCCATCCTTAGGTGGCCCTGTGCACCATGCAGCCTGCTGGGGGCTTAGGGGAGGCCCCCAGCTGGTCTCTCACACAGCTGAGATGTGCTGACAACAGCACGGGCTGTCCTGGTCCTTCAGAGCCCACCAGGAGTGGGGCTGGCTGGGCTGCTGATAGCAGAGGAGACACCAGGGCTCCCTTTGGTTTGCTTTTCAGCTCCTGCAGTTTCTGGTAGGCATCTGCAGACTCCAGTGGGGAGTGAGGCAGGAGAGAACCACAGGGTGTGATCTCTCTCCGGTGGTTCCTTTGATCAAGTGAGGACTTGTGTATTCTCGTGCTTCACAGCAGAGGTGCTCTTGGCTTTGTGGCAGAGCAGTGCAGACACAAACTATCTTGATGGAGCTGACTTGCTGTGCTGTGAGCAAGTGAATTAGATTAGAGCATCCCAGAACAGACATAGCATTTCATGTCCAAATGCAAAGGGGAGGAATCCCAATCTTGCCAGCAGTTGCCCACAGTTTTGCTGTTTCACTTTGAATTTGTTGCCAGCTGTTCAGATGCCAAATCATTTGGCAGCCAAAAATCAGATATCCCTCCCCATGCCTAAAGGAGAATAATATGTTGTTTCTGACATTTGTATTATTTTATGGGTCGATTCATCACTACTTAAAGGTTTTTCAAAAGGTGGTTAAAACTATGCATAAACTATAGTACTTTCTGAAAAATTATAGCATGATTGTTGCAACTCTAACTACAGCTAATAAGAAATCATACTGAGAAAACACATGCCTTTCAGGTAAATAATGTTTGTGGATGTGGAACAGTCCAAAAGCTGGGCAAGGCCGCATTTTTCTCAACTTCTGAGGACAGTGGTGGAGACGTCTGTAGCTATTGAGATCTCCTGATCTGAGCAGATGTTTCACAGTGGCTGTGCATGTCATTGCTCAAAACACTTGTGAAAATTAACCTGAGCCTTTGAACTGGAGACTCTGTTCCCCAGTCTGACCCAGGTGTTGGGGGCGAGGCAGAAGGAGGCTGCAGGGTGAAGCCTTTGCTTGTGCACTGTAAGGAGAAGCAAAGGGTGAGGAGGAGGCTGCTGGAAATGCATCTTCCAGACACGTGGGAAAAGCTGGCTCCCTACCCAGGAGCTTCAGGAGTGGTTTCTCTGTGCTGACCCTCCAGGAGTGCTGCCAGGAGAACAAAACTGCACCATTGTGACTGTAGTCACAGGGGTTTTCAGGATGAGAGAGAGATGAGAATGTTGATTCTACGATCAGAAGGCTTGATTTATTATTTTATGATATATATACTACATTATAACTATACTAAAAGAAATAGAAGGAAAAAGCTTCTTCAGAAGCTGGCTAAGCTAAGAATAGAAAAGAAAAGAATGATAACAAAGATCTGTGTCTGCCGTGAGTGGTCAGTAAATCCAAACATCCACAGGAGACCAATCACAGATCCACCTGTTGCATTCCACAGCAGCAGATAACCATTGTTCACACTTTGTTGCTGAAACTTCTCAGCTTCAGCAGGAGAAATCCTAATAAAAGGATTTTAATGAAAAGATGTCTCCGACACACCTTCAAGACTCTCCTTATTTCCTCCTTTAGTATCATCTTCTACAAACTTGATTACAAACAAACATCCCTTGTAAAAGCCATTTATGCCACCAAAGGTGATCTTGTTGATCCCACTGGTGGCTAATCGACACTGCTTTCAGAACCTCCTTCCCTGGCCCTTTACCTCCTGAATAAGCTTAGAGAAGATCTCTAGATCTGAGCTTAGAAGGTCTCTAAGCTTGTTCAGGACATAAAGCATGAGGAACAACTACCCATGAAAGAGTTAGGAAAGCAATTTCTTATCAAGCATGGTGGAGAGAATACTGCTATGGCTTGAGAAGAGATAAGAAGTCAGTGCACAGTGTGTGGTGAATAATGTGACTTGGCTTTGTCCTGACCTTGTGGGATTGGACACTATTCCTAAAAACATTTCCATCAGAATGTTGTTTCTCTTGCTGTGGGTGTGAGTGTGAGGAAGTGTACAAAGAGAGTGAGGTGCAGGTACTGGCTTTGTGCTTGAAAAAGACTTAATTAACTTTGATAAGCAGACTTAATTGACCATGAGGTCATCTGGTGATGACCAGTGAAATGAAACTTTTTCAGGAGGAGCAGGAGGAAAAAGGGACAGTGCATGGGTGTCAGTCCCTCAGGTGCCAGCAGGTGGGATTGCCCAGGACAGAGCTCTTTCCAGAGGGTGGGGAAGCAAAGCCACCATGCATTGAAAGGCATGATCTTGTAACAAGAGCTGCTGGTCAAGGTTCCAGACTAGCAATCGGTCATCTCTTAATTTATATTCCAAGTAGCAGTCAGGATCTTCAGCCACAAACAAAGCCACTATCTCCTGCAGCTGTTCAGCCATCAGCAGATGTTGCAGCTGATCGGTGCTGCAGCTCCTGCCTCTCCAGCATTCCTGTCCTTGCTGCCATCAACATCGAGGAGTCTCCCTGCAGGACAGGGGAGGACTCACGGGCAATGATGTGGGCAAAAGGCAAACAGAAATTAAATAAGTTGTTACTAAAACAAGTAGCTGCTCCTTGTTCACCCTGTATATCAGATCTCAGGGAGAAAAAACTCCGAAGGAGGTCTGAGTTAAACATGACAAGAACCTGGAAATTAAAACACCAGTAACTTGTGGAAGGCCTGAATTCTGGCAGGGTTTCCAGGGCAGGGTAGCAGTGTCTGGGGGAAGCACAGGAGCTGCCCATGGCCCTGAGGGTGCTGGAGCTGTGCAGGCTGCAGGGCCCTGGCTCTGCTCCGCCTGCTTGGGGGCTCCTGGCCAGGGCGGAAGATGAGGAGCTGCAGACAGTTGGGATCTGAGGGATTTGCTAGTAACATGGAAAACAGAGGAAATGGTGATTTGAGAGGAAATCCTTGGATTATTGTGCTTTGATTCATGGTTAGACATGGTCTGGAGTGAAAGTGATCAAGGAGAAATACACACAGTGGAGCTTCAGCTCCTGTGAGTGAATTGAAGGGCAGAGAGGGAGAGAAGCAGACCAGGATGGAGAAAATTTAGCAGATTTCTAAAATTACTCATTCATCCTGTAAAAGCTTTTTGTTTATTGTTACATCTACATCTGGAGGTATTCAAGCAAAACCCTGGGGAGAAGGAAAGCTTCAACACTAATAAAAATAAATAAAAAGAAGAAGGTGGAAAAAAGGTACTTTTATCAAAAACAAACCTTCCTTCCTCCCTTCTTCTAGAGTAAATGCCACAATTGATGAAATTCCCTCTGTTTCACCTGAGAATTTGCTGGAGCATGCGTCAGTCAGGAGGTGATTGCATTTACTTCAATTTACCAAACGTGTGCAGTGGGGATGTGAGTGCAGAGTGTGTGTGGGGGATCCCTGGGGACACCCCCAAGGTGTGGGATTCATGCAGAGGGGAGCTCAGCCCGTGTCCCTGTCACTGCTCTGACCCTGCCCTGCAGCTGCACTCAGACACTCATACCTTGCTGTGTGCCAGCCCAGAGCCCCCTGGTTTTGTACAAACCCTTTCAGCCACTGCTCTCATTCGTGTGCCAGAGCTGTGAGCTGAGCCCCAGCCAGCTGTGCTCTCCTGGCAGGGCAAGGTGGGACAAACATCTGGCGACACGAGGGCTGCAGCTGCCATGGCCACTGCTGCCAGAGCCCGTCCAGCCAAGCCTTTAGAAGTGTCAGACTCTGGAGGATGCTGCATGCTTAAAAAAATAAAACCTGAATATGCTTATGAGGGATAATAAAGCTTCCTCAGCGATCCAGGAGGGAATGTTCAAACACTCCATGAGAGAGCTCTGGACAGATGTTGGTAATGCTGGCTTAACACTGCTGCCTAAACTTGAAATCCAAGTCCTGGCAGCAGTCAAAGTGTCTGAAGAACTCACACTGACGCAACCCTGGCTCTGTTTGGGAAGTCCTGCATTGAGTCCTCAGAGGAGTTGTGCTCACAGCGTTAACAAAGCTGTTCTAGGATGGGAAAAAAGCAAGCCAAGTAAGCTCTTCTAATGTGAGAGAGCTCAAGAGAGACTGAGTTGTCAGCATTTAAAGTAACTCTACTGGATCTCCTCATAAGAAAGATTTACATGTTATTATTACAATCACCCTGATTATTTACTCGCCTGACACTTTAAAATTTTCCAAATTTTTCTATATTATAGTGGTTTTCAGTAGTAGCCAAACTTTGGAATGAAATTTGTGAAGTGTCTTCAACTGAGCTATTTTTCTATTTGCTGAGAATTTTTGTTTACACTTTGATTCTGGTGGAAATCCTGAATTGTCTATTTCCAAAGTTATTCCTTAGGTTTTTTGGGTTTTTTTTCTTAAGGTCCTGATTTGAAGGTGAAATTATCCTTTGAGATTCTTTCTCCTGAAGTGCAGACCCTTTGACAGGCTAAGTATGGCCTGCATGGGTTTGAAATAGTTCTAGAAAGTGCCAGTCTGTTCAGCACCTGAGCTCTCTGTGCCTTACCCAGGGTGTGCTGTCACCTCCTCACAGCCTTCCCTACAGAAGAAGCAAGAATCAGAAAAATGCAGACAATAACAAGACTGAAAATCAATCTCTGAAGTTAACACATCCCCAACTATCAGGTTTCTGTTTCACTGTTGCCCATACACAGAATTTTCTGTTCTTGGTGTTCATTATTCCCTGGGAGCTCTCCCGTGCAGCACAGCAGGGTCAGGGCGCTGTGCCTGGGTTCAGCAGGGTGGGGTGTCCCTGGTCACAGCCAGCGCCTTGGGGTGTCTCTGTGTGACACACTGGGAGGTGGACACGTCAGGTGTGTGACCAAGGTGTGTGTGGTCACCTCCCTGTCCTTCCTCGGTGCCAGGCTGCCCTGGTGGAGGGGGTGGCACAGAGCCCCCCCGGCAGGCAAAGCTCCTGTGTTGTGCTCAGGGACAGGGAGGGGTCACAGCTGCTGTGTGACACGGGTGGGGTGCAGACTGCTGAGGGAATCGTGCATCAGGAAGGTGGGACTGGCAGGTGTGTTCCCTTCCAGGGATGATTCCCTCAGGTGGATGAGGGGTCCCCTCGCAGGTACAAAACTTTCAGAAATAAGGGAGAGCATCGATGCTGCCTGCAGGAAACTGGGTAGTGCTGGGAGACAGAAAGGACAATAAATCCCAGAGGTTTTAGGCAACCCAGGGGTTTAGGTGAGCCCGGAGACAGGAGAGGAGGGCATGTCCCTCTGCAGGCTGCACATGGCTCCCCGAGCAAACCCGGGGCAGAGTGGCCTGCTGTGATCAGTGTGATTTTATAGAAATATCTGAGCAGACAGATAAAACCTGTCAAGCTCCGAGCTATTAATGCAGCAAAGGGAGCCCGGGCCCGCGCGGGTTTGTCAGCAGAGGGTGCCAGAGCCCCGCGGCTGCTCCGAGCGCGGGGAGCGCACGGGGAATGCACGGGGAGCGCACCGGGAGCGCACGGGGAATGCACGGGGAATGCTGCGGGGAGTGCATGGGGAGCGCACGGGGAATGCTGCGGGGAATGCATGGGGAATGCACGGGGAATGCTGCGGGGAGTGCATGGGGAGCGCACGGGGAATGCTGCGGGGAGTGCATGGGGAATGCTGCGGGGAGTGCATGGGGAATGCTGCGGGGAGTGCATGGGGAATGCACGGGGAATGCTGCGGGGAGTGCATGGGGAATGCTGCGGGGAGTGCATGGGGAATGCACGGGGAGCGCACGGGGAGCGCACGGGGAATGCACGGGGAGCACATGGAGAATGCATGGGGAGCGCACGGGGAATGCACGGGGAGCACATGGGGAGCGCACGGGGAGCACATGGAGAATGCACGGGGAATGCACGGGGAGCACATGGAGAATGCACGGGGAGCACATGGAGAATGCACGGGGCGCGCACGGGGAATGCACGGGGAGCACATGGGGAGCGCACGGGGAGCACACGGGGAATGCTCCGGGAAGCGCACCTGAGCCCGAGCTCGTCGAGCGCCCAGGGCTGCGGCCCCTGGGCTGAGCCACCCCCGCGGCAGCACCGTCCTGGCAGCGCTGCCCGGAGCCACTCCAGGTGTGCTGGTTGTGTCCAGGGTTCGCTTTCCCAGTGGCTGGAGGTGATTGATGGGTAAGAAGAGTGAAATGAGCAGGGAGAGCTGGGTCGTGGAACTCTGCAGGCATGCAGGGAGATACCTTCTTTGGTATCCAGGGCTTCCTCCAGGAGTTCAGGTTCTACTTATGCCCTGGGGGCACAACAATTTGCTTATTGATGTTAGGAACTTGGACAGGAATCCCATAAAAAATCATTCCTGTCAAGCTGGTGGGCTTCACCATGCTGAGGGGACAGCCTTGAAAATCCAACAGACTTTGACAGACATCTGTTGATGTTTTGTCAGCTGCTTTCCAGTTTTAATGTCCGAGCTAATGAGGCAGAGGATGTTCTCTGGAGCAGTGTGGCTCTGCTGGCTTCTGCCATGAGTGTTCTGTTTTGGAACTTCAGCACTTCCAATGCATCTTATTATGACATGAATAGTGGGAAATTATTAAATTACTCCCATAAATTATCAAAAGTCAATAATCATTTAATAAAAATTGCATTCAAGTGAAGTGATCTCCTTAGAATAAGCTCCAACCAAATAAATTTATACGGGAGGCAGGGTCATGTCCTGGCCCCTTTGCTTCTGCAGTGCCAGTGGTCCTGAGCAGCCCTGTCCGGATAGGAACTCGTGGACCCCTGCTGGTTTCAGGGCCCTGGAGGGGAGGGAACACAGCCTGGGGTTCTTCACACAGGCCCAGAGTCAAGGCTGGCACTGGCTGAACACTGCTTGGTTTGAATTTTCTTTTTTATTTTTTCCTTGTGTCAGTGTTTTTTTTCAATATCATCACAGCAAAGTGAAGTTTCCATTTCTGAGTAGTTAAAGATTTATGTGATAATGGGAAGTCTGTAAAATTAGGTGGAACTGCAATTTGCATTTCAACCTGAGGTGCAGAGAGGCTGGAGCCTCTTCATCACTTCTGCCCACTCTGAAAGAACATATGCTACAGACACAGCTTGTGAAAGGGCTTGGGAGGCAGGTCATTTGTGACACGCTGCAGCCTGAGATGCCAGAATTTAAGCAGAGATTTTGAATGGTGTAGCTTAGCTGGGACATTGTGAAGAATGAAGCTTGTATGAAGTTTGTGAAGGATGAATGCTGGGTTTGTAGCTGATGGGAGCTAAATTGAAGCTAAACTGGGTTTGAGTACAGAATCCAAAGTCTGTAAAAGCCAATGAAAAGGCACCCATGATCTTCAGAGGATGCTTTTGCAGGCACTCCTAGAAGCAGAGCTCCTTCACCCATCTCCTAACTCATGTTTTTTCTGGGGACGGGTCCATGACAGTGGAAACTTCAGGGCAATGTGCAGCTTCCTCCAAGGGGCAGCTCTGATCCCTGCTCCCTGTGACAGGGACAGGAGCCAGGGCACGGCTGGGGCTGGGCCAGGGCAGCTCAGGCTGGAGCTCAGGGCAAGGCTCTGCCCCCAGAGGGTGCTGGCACTGCCCAGGCTGCCCAGGGAATGGGCACGGCCCCGAGGCTGCCAGAGCTCCAGGAGCCTTTGGGCAGCGCTGCCAGGGGTGCCCAGGGTGGGGCTGCTGGGGGGGCTGGGCAGGGACAGGGGCTGGGCTGGGGGATCCTGGGGGGTCCCTTCCAGCTCAGGATATTCTGTGATATCTTTTTTAGCTGTGTGTGCCTGTATGTTCTGTAACACCAAGGCAATAAAAGGAAGCTTGTAAAAATGTGAAATAGGCTTCAAAATCCCTGTGTGAAGACACCTACAAATAAGTACTGCTTTGCAGTGTTTGTTTTCTTGTTTCTAAAGATTTAAGTGACTCTCACTTCACATTTTCAAATATTTCCCGTACCCAAGCAGAATAGAAACCTTTTTTTTGTGGGGACATTTTCTGCGAAGAGATAAGATTTTTTATATGGTCACTTCACCACGTTTCTGAGCATTAAGGGAAGCACCAGCTCAGGCAGAGCTTGAGATACCAACCCAGAGCTGATCCCATGGAAGTTAACAGACTGTCAGGAAGAAGACTTCCTGCTTTTCCCAGCATGGTCAGGAGCACTTTGTTCACTCCAGCCCAGCAATGGCCCTGCTTGAACTGAAATCACTCAGAAGGAAACCAGTGGCCCCCAGTTCCCTGTCTGGCAGTGGCTGTGGCCTCAGCTGTTACTGAGAAAGCAGAATGGGAGCTCTGTTCACACTGTCTCCATCCACCTGCAGGTTGCTTTGCTCCTGCGGCAGTTGCAAGCATAGCAGGTGTCAGACACTGTCCATCCATCCGTCCATCCATCATCCATCCATCCATCCATCCATCCATCCATCCATCATCCATCCATCATCCATCCATCCATCCATCCATCCATCCATCCATCCATCATCCATCCATCCATCATCCATCCATCCATCCATCCATCCATCCATCCATCCATCCATCCATCCATCCATCCATCCTTGGTGTTATCAGGCTGACTGTTTGCACCCTTATCTCTCCTGGCTGCAATACAAACCAAGTCCTGCATGGCACCAGCCATGACCTTGACATCACAATCAAGAGCTCGGCAGTGACCCCACCTGCTCTGGAGAAAAACCAGCAGTCCTTGGAGAAGCAGCTTGGCTTTTTCCTTTGGCCTTTCCTTTGGCTGCTCCACGCTGGGTTTCCATACAGGGAATTGTTTGAACCAAGCAGGAGACACCCATGGCAGCAATTGCCTTCTTGGGGGCCATCACCCCCCCCTGCACACTGATCACTGCCCCATCCTGCAGGACTGAGCATGTGCAGTTATCTTCTCCCTCTGGACACACTTGATTTAGACCGAATGGAAAAAGCTACAAACTGGATCCTGACCCCAAAAATAGCAGGCAAGGAATGAGAGAATAGCCATTTGAATGGAGAACAATGGAATTACATTTCATGTTAATTCTTGAATTACTCTCATATGATGTCAAAAAGCAAGGCTTGAGGGATTTCAGATCATGTCAAGGTCAAAAGAAGCCCTGAGGAGAAATTGTGACTTTTTTTACTGTTCAAAGGAATTGAAGTGGCTCAAAGTGTCTTCTGGTGAGAAACTTCTACTGTAGTAGAAGTCCCATCTTGGGGCTTGTTAGAGCTGCTCTAGATCTGGGTGTGACCCCAGGATGCTGCTGAGAGGGAAGCTTCGGTTCCCTGTCCCCCAGGAGTCCTCCGGTCCTGCTGGGATTGCCAGGCAGTGGTATTTGAAGGGGATGTCCTGGAGATCCAGCCCCAGCTCTGCCATCTGCCCAAGCCTGTGTTTGTTGGTTACTGTGGTGGGATCCTGTGGGACACAACCTGAAAGCCACTGCTTGTGAATGGGGAAATTCTTCCCCTTTGCCCAACTGCTGAGCAGAGCCAAATTCTTCAGAGTCCTGGACCATGAATCTGCCATTTCAGTGGGTTTGTGTTTTTTGACAGATCATGAACGAATTACAGCCCTTTTTGTTTTCTAGGAGACCAATGGGGCAAAGTGTGTTTAGGCTAAAACATATTTGTTCCATTTTTGGTATCTTCCCCTCATACACATGTTGTTATTTTTTGGTTTGATTTTTTTTTTTTTTTTTTGGAGCTAAAGACCTTAAAGAAAGTGAGGGCCCTTTGCTTGCACAACATGTTGAGATTAATTCTGACCCTCTGGATCATATCCACAGCTGCTTGCACTTGGCAGGTTTGCTCCCAAAGGTGACTTCCCACTGTCTGCTGAGAATCCAAACCTTTTGAATGGCCCTGAGTGACATGCACCTCATGTTAAACGTGGGGAAGAGACTTGCAGAGTCACAGATCATCTGTGGAGAGCAGGAGGCTGTTCCTGGGAGCCGTCTGGATGCACTGCCTGTTCTGTGTCGTGTCCTGCTCCCTGGGGCCTCGCTTCCACTGCTCCACAAACCCAAGGTGCTGATGTGCCTCCAGCCAGCACAGGGACTTTAATCACTTGTTGTTATTGCCTCTCTGTTTGTGTTTTTCTAAGCATTTGTGTTCCACCAGCACACTCAGAGTGAGTGCTCTCGAGGGGGAATTTCCTTCCTGGTAAACAATCCTGCAGTGTGATTCAGCAGGAAGGATGTGGTGGTTCAGGCACTGGGCTGGGATTTGGGAGAGAGGGGTTCTGTTCCCAACTCTACCACAGTCAAGCTGTGATGATGAGTGGAAGGGCAAGCAAACAAAGAGGAGGAGCTGTGTAGCTGTGGCAAAAACACACTTCCACATGGCCTGTTAGTCCACATTGGGGTTAGGTAGGTCTGGGGTTTGCACAGAATCATAGAATTGGCTGAGTTGGAAAGGACCTCAGGATCATCAAGTCCAACTCTTCACCCTGTGCAGGAGGTTTGTTTGGCTACTCAAGTGAAGAGCCAAAGTCCTGTTTGTGCTGTTCAAATCTGGAACTCAGCTTATTCCAGGAACCTAGCTGTGTTTTTAACTCCATGTTGTTTTACCTTCCATGGGCTCTCAGATGCCACTTTCCAGGGCTTCTTGGTTGACTCAATTCAGTTTCCCATTCCATTCTCTGATCTTCTGGCATGTGTCCTATCGCTCCTACACCAGGTTGTACATGCATGTAGGTTCTCCACTCTCCTGCTAAATTCAAGGACAACACACTGCACACAAAATATCTTTCTCACACAGGATGAGGTTCCTACAGTTTGATAGTAACTCTACATTTTCTTTCCAGAAACAGGAGCTTGGGCTGCATCTCTGAGTTTAGACCTCCAACCTCAGCATCCTGATCTGGGAGGATGAGTCAGGACAGTTACTCAAGTGATCAGCCCACGGGTGAGTTTTCATTCAGCATGATTTGCTTTCCATTTATTTTCTTACTGCTGTTGGAGAAGAATGCTGAGTCACAAATAAAGCAAAACATGTGAATCAATGCCAAATTGCATGCCATAAAGATTATTGGATCTTTGAGGTTTCCTGTCCACATCTGAATATCAGCATTCTTAGAATTCTAGTCCAGGTTGAAAATTTTTCTAGCAATTTTTTTTCTGGAAGTTCTCACAATTTCAGAACACAGGAGTTTTATTACTGTGTTAGACAACTCATTCTGCTATTTGCCCTAACTTAGTTTTCTCACTAATTGCATTGGTAATTGGTTACCCTTTGCAGTAAGGAAGATGTGCACACACCATTGTCGGGTATGTCCCATCAAGTCCGAGGGTCAGGGTCCCTGCTGGAGAGCTTGGATAGACAGGAATTTGTTACTTCTGGCTCAGACCTGCCATAAATTTGTTCTCTTCTTCCATCCCCATCTTTGGCTGTGGGAGCTCAGCCTCACGGAGTGCTGCTGGCAGTTTGTGCTGGGAGAGGCGGATGCCAGGGGCTGTGCCTGCAGCCTGCCAGGCTCTGCTCAGCCTGGGCTTTTTTGGAAGTGTCAAGGGGCATTCTTAGCTCTGACGTGAGGGCTATTTTTTGACAGTTCCCATTGTTCCCCAACCTTTGTTCATGGGTGAAGTCTTTTTGTCTGAGGCCTTTGTCAGAAATAGAGGCTGTTAGGAGAGCTGTCTGCTCACAGGTTGGGGGAGTTTTCTTTTGTTGTTGAGTCCTGAGAATTTGTTCCTTGCTTTTACAGACTCGCTTGGGCAAACTTGCCCAGAAAAATGAGGGGATTGCTGGGATCTCCCCTTGCTGGGCCTGCAGGGAGAGGGGTCCTCAGAGCCACCACCCATGTGCCCTGCTCTGGCTGTCCCAGGCCACATGGCTGGGGCAGAGCAATTTGGGGTTCTGAACATCTGCCTACACTAACACCCTTGCCATCGTCCATGGGTTTGAATCTGGGGCTCAAAAAAGGAAAATTTAAGAAGATTCCTGTCGTAGTATGAAATATCGATTCTCTAATACTCAGCATGTATTTTATTACTGTGAACAGGTGATGATGACACATCAGGATGTCATGGAGATTCATGAATCATCCACAGAAGGACCTAGAGGCTGGGGAAAAAGACATTCAAGTCTCTATAACATATCCTGGATGCTTGTGAGAAATGTTTGGTCAGAATATTCACAGATTGCTCATTGCAGCCTTCTTTTTTGTAGGTGTAATAAATGTTGTGGTTTGAGTTTAGATCCACTCTCTAAAACAGGCACAGGAATGAATCTGTCCAGAGGGACTAATTTTCCATTTATCACTCATGTACATTTTACACCTCCTGTTGAAGTGCTTAATCCTGATTGCTCTTGGAGTCAAGTGCTGAGTAGGACAGGTGTGACCACTGGTGCTTTACATCGTGGCTGAGGATAGGGATCTTCCAATCTGGACCTCCATTTGTTCCGCTTCCAGCACCACCTATTGAGTCGTACATTGTTGGCTCATTTCATTCTCTGAGCTGCCACTGGAGCTATACTTAGAGAGGAAGGATATTATAATCTTGTGAAAGATTAAAATACTGTTACTGTAATCCAGCTGGAAGGGGAGACCTTTTCTCAGGGTGAGAGACAGCCAAGGTTTTTCCCATTCTGTCCTCCCCTTGTATGCAGGAAGGAAGTACTGGCAAAGGCCCCTGAGCTTCCTGAGGGCTGGGGAGCGTTTCCAGACCCAGCCCTCGGCACCATCCATCAGCAGCCGCCAAACAATCGCTAACGAGGGGAAAACACCGCGGGATAAACAGGGACAGGGCCTGGGGAGAGAGAATGGGAGCAGAGCCTGGGGAGAGAGACTGGGGAGAGAGAATGGAGACAGGGCCTGGGGAGAGAGACTGGGAGAGAGACTGAGAGCAGGGCCTGAGGACAAGGCCTGGGGAGAGGGCCTAGGAGAGAGGCTGGAGACAGAATGGGAGCAGAGACTGGGGACAAGGCCTGGGGACAAAGCCTGGGGACAGAGACTGGGGACAGAGACTGGGGACAGAGACCGGGAGCACAGCCTGGGGAGAGAGAGTGGGGACAGGGAGTGGGGACAGGTCCTGGGGAGAGAGACTGGGGAGACAGAATGGGAGCAGGGTCTGGGGAGAGAGAATGGGAGAGAGACTGGGGAGAGAGAATGGGAACAGGGCCTGGGGACAAGGCCTGGGGGCACAGCCTGGGGACAGAGAGTGGGGACAGAGACTGGGGAGAGACTGGGAGCACAGCCTGGGGAGAGAGACTGGGGACAGAGAGTGGGGACAGAGAGTGAGGACACAGCCTGGGAGCACAGCCCTGCAGCCCAGCACCAGCCCGCTCCTCTGGAGCTGGGCCTGGCAGCAGGCACTGCACATTGGCTGCCCTTCCCTTTGTCATCAAGTATCTCAATAATCAAGTTCCCCTTCAAAGAAGCATCTCAACAAATGAGAAAGGGAGGAAGGGAGGCGAAGGGCTGATGTTTGCTGAGGAGCTGCTGTGCTGGCAGGTGGTGGGGCCTGGGCCAAGGAGGTGCTGGGGATGCTGTGGGTGCAGAGCAGCCCGGGTGATGTGTGGGTCACTGTGGGTGCGGGGATGAGGCAGAGCTTTCTGTCAGCTCTTCAGGGCAGCGCTGAGGCAAAGCCATCTGTGATGCCTTAAGGAAGGAGGAACCAAGTCAGGTGGGGGCCTCATCTTTGACTGGATCACCTTTGAGTAGGATTCTCTCCAAGAAGAGGCTCAGAACTGAATTAGGATCTTTTTCCCTGTATCACTGCTTCTGTTTAAATGCTGCATTACAATATTTGGCTCATATTTTCAGGTCTATCTGCTCTGTAACCTGTTTTTAACCATTCCTTAAACCAACTCTTTGGGTTTATATTTTTCAGTATGGCTTTAGTATCCTCACAAACCTTGAGCTAGGAATTTCTCCCTACAAGTACCAGAAGGGAGTTTGTAGTGAGGTGGTGGTTTGGTCTCTTTTGCCCTGAGCCAAGGGACAGGCTGAAAGGAAACAACCTTAATTGCAACAGGGGAGGTTCAGATTAGATATTAGAAAAATTTTTTTCCCTGAAGGAGTGGTCAGGCTCTGTGCTGACTACCTGCACCTCCTCTTCCCAGCCAAATGTGCCTTTCTGGAGTTCTTTCATTCCTTCTCCTCTGTTTTTATTGTCCTTTGTCTGGGCTTGCAGCAGGCATGGGGTGGGCAGTAATCTCCTTAAATGCCTCTACAATACTCTGCAGGACAGAAAAAAAAAATTTATTTATGGTGTATAAAGAATGCAGGATTATGGAACCCTTATTTTACAGCTGAAGGTATTTCTGCAGTGCTATCAGTTATTTTTAAATCTATCAGAAATGCATATAAGCAGCAGCAAATGAAAAAGAAAAGAAGGTAGGAAGTTCCTGGGGATGGGATGGATAATAAACAGTAGCCCTGGCTGCGTGGTTATGAAAACATTAACCCAAAAAATTTATCCATCTGGCCTAGAGCTGGAGAACAGCAGGTTTCCCCATGCTCAGTGCTGGGTGTAGATGCTGGAAGTTGAAGCTGTCAACTTTAAAATAAAAAAAGCCAGACTCAGCAACCTGGTCTCAGGTCCTGCTGCAGCTCCCCAGTCCCCAGCTGGTGGCATTGGGTACTCTCATTTCCCTGTTTGGGAGAGCATTTGTGCAGCTGTGTGACTGTACACAGCAAAGTGCTCACGTTAACTGCATGCAGCATTTTGAAATGTCCTTCTAGAAAATAACTGATTTTTTAGAATCAGTTATCACAAAATAACTGATTTTGTGTTTGCTTGTCCTGGGCATCCTGTTGGGAAGGAGGCACCACTGGAGTGGTCCTGGGTGTGATTCTGCTCACGTCCTTCATGCATTGATCTCGTTGTTGTTTCATTACCCTAATGATGCCCTGTGACAGCAATGAGTTAAAGAAGAGACAGGACTGGTTTGTTGGCAGTGTCCCCTGAAGTCCAAGGATGCCAGCTGGAGATGAACCCACGAGCAGTGAGGGGAACGTGGCACCCTGGAACAGGCACTGAGGGGTTGTGTCAGGACACTGGGCTGGAAGGACTGGGAATTCTCAAAGAAGGGAGAGCAGGCAGGGACTGCCAGCCTGGCCTGACATGTGGCTCCTGTGGTTCATGGCTCAAGGGAAGTCTTGGGACTGCCAGAGTCTTGGAAAAGACAAAGAAATAGGCTTGTGATAGTAAGTGCTCTTTGCCCAGGGATACAAAAACACCGTGTGCCTGGGAAGAATGATGTTTAGATTGGATATGTGGTCATTCAGCAGAAACTGATGGATAATGAAGGAGTTTTCCAGGAATTGCCTGCTGGTCTCCACATTCCTCTTTGCAAAAAGGCATGGAGTGTAACAGCTGCTTCCACCCACTCTGGTTCTTTCACATAAATCTAGTGAAGAAAAGGGTCAAGTTCAATCCAACTGTCCCAAATACCTTCCCAAACCCTAGCAAGGTTCAGGTAACAGGCTTTGGTGGAAAAACATCCTGTGAAATCCAGCAAGCACTAGCTATGGGAGAGACAGGAGGTGACACTCGGTGCCTGGTCCCATGCAGTGCCCTGGGAGGCTGCAGGGCAGCCCTGGCTCCTGGGCAGAGTGCTGTGTGCCCTGGGGGAGCAGGGCTGCCTGCAGCACACAAGCACAGCTGTAACACAGCTCTGCAGCCCAGGGGCTGGAGCACAGCCCTGCCCAGGCAGGGAGGGACTCGTTTGTGCTGCAGTGGGAACAGGGAGCAGTGGACACGTCCTGCTCAGAGCCTGCACCAGGGCTTGCTGTGTGTGATTGTGCCTTCTTTTAAATTAAACTATTTTGCAAGCACTTCCTTCCTGCATTTCTCAGAAGGAGGGAGGGGGGTGTGCAAAGAATGTTGAACTGCCTTTGACGGAGGAGGAAAACTGAAGAAAACAAGAGATGCAATCCTAACTACTGACCTTTTACTTGAGCTTGGTGATGTTTTTCAGCAGCAGAGCCTCTGGGGAGTAACAGCATCCTCCTTGCTATTGTGCTGCCTGCCCAAAAAGGGGGCTAAAGTTCAGCTTTTATGATGTTCTCACTCTGGGCTTGTGGGAAAAAGGCCACATTCCCTTTCTTAGGTCATACGAGTGCAAGAGATGACAGAGTCCTACAGTCTAACCCCAGGGCAGGAGGCCAGTGCAGAATGGGACTGGGATAGACAGCTTGGTAAATACACTGCCAGCTTTTTCTCCTTATGGAGAGTCACAGCAGGTGGGAGGGTAATTTACATTGTTAAATTAAAAGGCACTGATTTATTTTATGTTGGTGTGTTATTGTTTCATAGGAGCACATGGGTTGCCATAACTTGTGATGGACTCTTGCACTTTATTGTTAAATCCTCCTTTTCCACTTTGGTCAACAGTTACTGGAAATGAACATTATCTACCAGGACAGAAACAAGAGGCAAATAAGCATAAAACAAAATTCCAACCTCCTCCCCAGCAAACTGGAGGTTTTCAGAGAACCCTCCATAGTTTTGAGGACTGGGATTATTGCAGTGGCTGTTCTCAGATGGTGCTCTTTGGCCCTCAAACTGTTCCTGTACCTGGGGCCTAGAGAGACACTGGTCCCTTTGCTCACAGGCCCTGATCAGGCTCTGTGTCTTTGAGCTGCCACCTGGTCTGACTGTCGCCCTTCCCTCAGCCACATCGGGTGTTTCTCTCCATTGAGGCTTCCTTCAGCCTTGTTGAGGTGTTGTTCAACAGACTCTGAGCTGGTCTTTCCACATGGCATGATCCTGGCTATGCTGTGCTTTCTGAAATGCAGGGTCTGGGAGCAGAGGAGGTGGTTCTGCCTGGAAAGGCTCCCTATCATAAGGATAAATTCTGTTCTAAAATTACAAATACAGTTTTAAAGTTTCTATCAGGCATACTGTTTAAAAAACAAATCTGGATGATGCTGACATGAGCCTGTGCACTGCCATCCTTCGGCAGTGCTGGTGACTCTGCTCCAGGGGCTCAGGGTGCTGATCAGCTCACAGCCCCCCCATCAGCAGCAAGCTGAGAAATCCTGTCCTGGGGCTGCTGTGTGAGTTTGCCTTCAGCTGGAGTCTTGTCTTCTGCATGGCAGAGCACATAAAACCTTCATGTCACTGAAGGATAGGTGTGACTACCTGATGTGCAGTCAGTACTGTGAGCTCTGGATGATGAGGAAAGGTGACTGTTCTGGCAGAATGGAGCAAGTGGAAGTGCTGACTGATCAAACAGGTGAATCACAGCTGCAAGAGAAAGGTCTTGCTCCTGCCCTTCTCTCTCATGCCCTTGCACCCAGTCCTGGCACAGGTCACCTCTTTGCTCCTGTGCTGGTACCTTGGAGCCTTCACTGAGTTGGGTCAATTCCCTGGCCCAGCAAGAGCAGATCTGTGTTTTGGCCAAGTTCATTTTCTGTGGAGGTGAAGCAGAGGGGCAGCTCCCATCTCTGCTCTGGGACAGGAGCCAGGGCACGGCTGGGGCTGGGCCAGGGCAGCTCAGGCTGGAGCTCAGGGCAAGGCTCTGCCCCCAGAGGGTGCTGGCATTGCCCAGGCTGCCCAGGGAATGGGCACGGCCCCGAGGCTGCCAGAGCTCCAGGAGCCTTTGGGCAGCGCTGCCAGGGGTGCCCAGGGTGGGGCTGCTGGGGGGGGCTGGGCAGGGACAGGGGCTGGGCTGGGGGATCCTGGGGGGTCCCTCCAGATCAGGGGATATTCTGTGATTCTAATGAGAATGAGTCAGTTTGCTTTTGGACAGCTCATGTCCTAAGCAGAATGTCTGGGCACCAGGCAGGTGGTGTGATACAGGCAGGTATTTATTCAAAGTGCTTGGGGAAATGTGCAGACACCAAGCCCACCTTTGGGTGGCTGTTTTAGGGGCACAAAAAAGGTGTTCCCTCCTTACTGGGGTACCCCACGCTGTGGCAAGGTGAGCTGTCAGACTATGGCCAGAGGAGGCAGCTCACCCACCTTGTTTTAATTTACCTTTGGCACTGAGCCTTGCCTTTGGAGTGGCTTCCAGCGACTGTCCCTCACATGTGGCAAACACAAATACCCAGTGACCTGAGCATGCAGGCAGATGTGTGGGCTCTGAAGGAGAGAAATGAGGTGCTTGGAGCCTGTTAACTCTCTGGCATTTCTGCTTATCACAGTGAGGGGTGGAGGGAAATTAATGATGTGAAAACAGGCCTGAAGATGAGGGAGGTTTGCCACAGACCAGGGATTTGGACCTGTGACAAAAAGCCCAGGGCAGTGGCATTCAGGTAACACCTGAAGTGTGTCTGGTCAAGGCAAGATCACGGCTCCTGAAGATTATTTAATATTTCTCTGTCTTTCTGGCCCACAAGTTTTGATTTTCATATCTGCCAGGACTCGCCCATGGCGCCCTGTGGTGCTGTGTGGTGCAGGTGCTGGCCATGCACTCCTGCCCCACTGCTCCCCTCATCCCTCAGCCAGCACTGTGTGGCTCTGGTGGCTGTGGAAGATCCACCATCCCTGCTGTCCCCTGGGAGGTGCCCATTTCACACAGCTGTAGGCTTTGGCTCTACACATCGCTCATTTAACCTTGCTTAATTTTGGCTAATCTGAGAACGGATCTCTTTTAATTTTCTGCTGGATGCACTTTGCACTGAGCTATACAGACATTGGGAGGGAGAAGAATTTGTCTAAATTGTTTGTTTTTCCTCGGGAAAAAAGAAATGGAGATTTATGACCAGTTTTCCCTCCCCAGGGCTCTCCCTCAGCAAAGCCCTGCTTCGGTGGCAGAGGTTTGCAGCGATTCAGCACGACAAAAGTTCACACAGTTCAGAGCTCCAACAATTACAGAGGAGCTTTTCTTGGGATTTTTAAAATGTCCTAGACACAATTAAAAGAATTTCTCAGCAAGGAGAGTGCAAGCTGGGGACTCTCCAGCAGATGTAATCACTCAAGGCGAACTTTGTTTGGCTTGGCTGGGCCCTGCCTTCGTTCCACGCTCTTTCATCCCACCACCAGGCTTTGTCTCAGCCTTTGCAGTGTCTCTCTGTCTGTCTTTCCCTCTTTCCATCTGCCCCACATTCCGCTGCAGGCTGAATGGGACAGCCTTAACCTGGCTACTTCCAAGACAAACAGCAAGTCAGATGGAAAAAGGGGGGCCCTTGGCTGTCAGGAGGCTCCGTGGTCACTCACTTCCTAGAATTAAAGGCTGGGAGTTGATCTGTAAGCCAGCCAAGCCAGAGACAATGACTGGGTTCCCATTTTGTTCCTTTGATACTGTCTTAAATATGTGCAATGACTGAGAAAACAAAATTTGCATAAAGCAGAAATCCACTTTCTCATGCAGATCTGTGCTACCCTGTGTCCTCCAGTGTGGATGGCACAGGTGGCAAAGCTCAGCTGTTGTGTCTTACAGGGTTTTGGGAAGCAGACCTGTCCTTAGAGAGCCAAGCTGTAACAATTCCTGGCTATGATGGGACAGTTTTGGTGGCCACATGGATGGGATGGGTACAGCTGCAATTCCGGTGTTGGACTGTCTGGTCCTGGTGAGTCACTTCCAGCTCAGGAGGTTCTGGGATTCTGTAAATCAGCAGGAGAGATGCATTAAAGGCACTGTGACCCCAGGTCAGTCCCAGTGTGTCCAGCCAGGCCCTGGTTTTGTGCCGTGGCTTTGACCAGCCTCTGGACAGGGGTATTGCCTGTCCCACGTGTGACAGGGGTGTGAAGGTGCCTTTCCCTGCTCCAGAACCACCCCTGGACAATGCTGCTGTGCTTTTTGGACGTGAGATTTTCAGCTTTAAACCCCAGAGTGCTGCTGGGCTGTAACCAGCTCGTGGTGATTAGAGAGCAGGTAATGATTGACTGTGTGGTTTGCAGGTTCTGTCACTGATGAAGCTGGGATAAGAAGGGGGCAGAGTCCCTCTCAGGCACTGAGGGACATTTCAAATGCTGCAAAGTGCCTCAGGTCGAGGGGGAGGCTGAGAAGTGCCTGTGAGCTGGTGCTCCTGGGCACAGAGCCCTTGAGAGCAGCCTGAGCTCTGTGTGCAGCCCCAGGGCTGTGGCAGCCCCCACCCTCTGTGCCCACCCCCCCAGAGGGGCCCAGGCAGGGCTTGGGGTGGCAGATATCACACACTGGGCTGGCTCTCTGCTTTCATTCAGCACTGGAACTCGGTACCACACACTAAAGAGCCTTTCCATTGGTATTCACGGCTCATAGAGCAGCTCTGCACGGTTCCTGCGCCTTCCAAGGGAAAGGACTTTTCCATGCATAATTTAATCACGTTCAGCACGGCAGCAGTGGGTCGGTTTTTTTCCGCAGAAAGTCTATAACATCTCATTGGTGAACTCCTATACTTGGAGAACTCGCAGTGCGCTTGCTTATCTCGCTCTCTCAGATAAACACCTCTCAGCATCCTGTTTTTCTTGTGCCATACGAACAGGAAGAGAGCGATTGTTTGAGATGTGCGTCAGTCAGAGCTGGAACCAGGCAGCCCCTTACCCTCCCCATCACCATGGAAACCACCAAATCCCTTCAAACACATTGGTGCTGAGCTGACAGGTATCCTGGCTTTTCCTCCAGGATGTAGCCTCCCCAGAGCCACGATTTTAATGTGCAGGACCTCTCAAAAATAGGGGTTTTTAATTTTATCTAGGAGGTGCAGCTATAAATTTCGGAAGGGAACAGCCATCACAACTTTTGTTTTAAGTAGCAGTGAGATCTTTTATTTGGCCATGGATTTGGTGCTATGAGCAGTGGAAGGGCTCAGAGGCAGCTCTGCAGGCAGTGGCAGTGTGGGGTGAGGGACTGGCCAGGTCCTGCCTGAGCCTTGGGCAGCATCTGCAGCACGTCCTGGACAAGTGGCTTGAGCAGCCTTGGGAAAAGCTGGTCTGCAATCACTGCAGGGTCACCTGGAGAGCTCTGTGTGTGGAGAGAGCAGATTTGGGATTTGGGAGTGATTGGAACTGTTTCTGGAACCTCAGGGTGGGATTTTCAAAAGGTGCAGCAGAAATACGGATGAAGAATGCATTGTTTGAAGGTTCTGAAAATGTGTCAGTGTCAGTGCTGGTCTAGTGGCAGGTGTCCCCTTCCCATGGCAGGGGAGTTGGAATGAGATGATCTTTAAGGGCCCTTCAACAAACTAGTCTGGGATTCTACCAGAGATGGAGTTTTAATCTACCACTCTGAGATGTAATTAGTCAGAGGAAGAAGGAGAAATTCTTTTAACTTAGAGGTTTAACCATTGTTTTGTTCAACATAAGCAAAGCAGTAATTTCCCTCTGCCTTTGGAGGGCTTGGTTCAGCCGGGACAGATGGGTCTCCTCCACTTTGTTAACCCAAGTAAACATGTCACCGTGTCCCCAGGTGCCACATCTCCACCTTTTGTGAGCACTTGCAAGGCTGGTGACTCCTGCACTGCCCAGGGCCTGGCTCCTGTCCCCAGTGACCTGGGAGAGGCCCTGCCCCATCCAGCAATG
The DNA here is from genome assembly GCF_027579445.1 of Ammospiza nelsoni. Lineage (NCBI taxonomy): Eukaryota > Metazoa > Chordata > Aves > Passeriformes > Passerellidae > Ammospiza > Ammospiza nelsoni. The sequence continues at coordinate 1,212,039 of NC_080652.1, read as the reverse complement.
TGCTGCTGCTGAAATGTGCTCAGGGGAGGAACTGGCTGGAGAAAAGCTGGGAATGTCTTTTATACAAGAATCAAACTATTGTTACTGTTCTCAAAAGAAAGTTGGATGGCTTCAAAATATGTACTACAGCTTTTTAGAATTACCAGGTGGGTTTTTTCAAATAAAACTACTTAGGACACACAGTTAAAGGTTGTTAGGTTTAGAACTTGGGAATTTCCAGAGATGTCTGGAGGCAAAAAATTAGATATAATTTTAGCTCTATGATAGTACTCTGGATCTGATGATTCTTTTCCATCCTGTGCTTGAGTCCTCTGGGGCTGCTGCTGTTCCTGGCAGTCTCAGTCTCTTACATAATTATGAAGTTTCCCCTTTTATTCTGGACAATATCAATTTTCTTCCCCTTTGCAGGGTTGATAAGTTTGAAAGAAGAAATTGTTCGTTTTCTGGAGTGCTGTTTTAGGTGTTTTTAAAGTGAATTTCCATTTCTATGGAAGTGCCATTAACTCAGTGCAAGGGCATTAACTGGCTGTGACAGACCCTCCTGCTCCTGGCCTGAGGAGGTTGGCAGGACAGGGGATGTGAGGAAGGGCTCATTCCAGGGCACTGATTGTTGTCCTCCTTCTGGGAACGTGGTGACTCGCTCCTCACCCTTCCCTCAACACCGAGCTGGTTTATGGGAACAAAACCCAATTCTCTTCATCACTGGAAAAATGCATGGAGCTGGTGCCTAAAGGAAGTAAGGGTAGCCTGGCTGAATTTTTGAAGGAAAAGAAAAACTGTAAGATGAAACTGTGAGTTTTGTTTAAACTCCTCGAACACAGGAGTATAAAGCCTGGTTTGGTCAGGATGGGGATCCACCCAGCTCAGGGCCTTGAGCCACCCCTCTGGCTGTGCCTGGCACGAGGGTGGAGGGAGAGGTGTAAAATGGGAAGGGAATGAGGGACTGCAGTGCTGTGCTCCCCTCCCATGTGTGTCCCCACTGTCCTGTGCCAGAGATTGTCATCCTGGTGCTGCAGAGCCCTTGACACTGGGGTTAGAGCCCCTGACAGAGGAGGAAGCCATGTGAGGGTATTGACCTGCACAAGGTTTATGATTGTTACATTTTTGGGCTTTTATGAAGTTGGATTTCATTACCTGCCTAGAAAGGAACCTCTTGGTGTTATTTTTAGAATTGCTATTTCTAGCATGCTTCACTTCTTGTCCAGCCCTGCACTGAAAGCATCCCCAGATGGCCTCTGTCTGTCTGGGGTGATGTCACACCTTGTTCAGGGTGACAGTGTGGGACAGCTCCTTCACTCCTGGGCAGGGGAAGTTTCTGCTGCCCAGGCTGGTTCATCTCAGGCACTGCAAGGATGTCCCAGAGCTGGGTGACTCCTTGGTGAGGTTTCATTTACATTTGTTGAGCTGGCACTGGCTCTGAAAGGCTCCCTCTGCTCCCATGCTGGGTGTGGTGCCCAGGTGTTGGAAGGGAGGGGATTCTGCCCCTCTGCCCTGCTCAGGTGGGACCCCACCTGCAGAGCTGCCCCAGCCCTGGGCCCTGTGGAGCTGCTGGAGAGATCCAGAGGAGGCCATGGAGCTGCTCCAGGGCTGGAGCCAGGCTGGGAGAGCTGGGGGTGCTCACCTGGAGAGGAGAAGCTCCAGGGAGAGCTCAGAGCCCCTGCCAGGGCCTGAAGGGGCTCCAGGAGAGCTGGAGAGGGACTGGGGACAAGGGATGGAGGGACAGGACTGAGGGAATGGCTCCCACTGCCAGAGGGCAGGGCTGGATGGGATATTGGGAATTGGGAATTGTTCCCTGTGAGGGTGGGCAGGCCCTGGCACAGGGTGCCCAGAGCAGCTGTGGCTGCCCCTGGATCCCTGGCAGTGCCCAAGGCCAGGCTGGACAGGGCTGGGAGCACCTGGGACAGTGGGAGGTGTCCCTGCCATGGCAGGGCTGGCACTGGATGGGATTTAAGGTCCCTTCCAGCCCAAACCAGTCTGGGATGCCGTGCTCTTGCTGTTGCTGTTGCTGTTGTTGCTCACGTGTCTGTACACTCTGGGAGGGAGAGGAATGTGGATGCTCTTGGGGCTGATGTGGGGAGAGGGAGAGGAAAGCCCCTGTTTGCAGCACAGGGCTGTGGCTGTGCTGAGCCTGCCCTGCCCCACAGAGCCTGGGGAGCAGCTCTCCAGGCTCTCCATTGACAAAAAGCACTAAGAAAATAAGAGGGCAATGTCACTGCCTGTTGTGCTCAGCCAAGCGAGCCTTCTCTTTTAATGAGAGTGCATTTTGTTTGATCTGAGCTTTTTGGGGGGGAAATGATGAATTTTAGCCATTAGGAAAACAAAAGGCATGGTTATTTGTAAGGATTGTTTTATAAGAAGCATATGTGTGCTTTATTATTCTTGTGCTTCAAGTGTGGGGATTGTTTTCAGTTGGGAGGCTGCAGTAGAAGAATGTGAACTTCTGACTCACTTAGAAATTGAGCATGTATCAGCCAAATGCTGAGGTTCCTATTATGTTTTCATAACTCAAATTTCTCAGAATGGAAAGGATCTCACTTGCCCTTACTTAGAGAATGATTTTTGTTGCCATTGAGAAAGGCTGGCTTCTTTTTCTAGAAAAACTTCTCTTGCTTTCAATACACTCTTCATTTCCCTTTTCCCTCTCCAGCAGGGCAGTTTCCCCATGTTCTGCCTGTGCACCTCATTCTCCCCCATATTTCTGTTTGAGCCCCTAATTCTGCCTTTTCAATAATGATGTAGTCAGCAGCACAGACAAGGTATGGCTTCACAGAGTGATCCCAGGAAAGTGTGGGCTCAGCTAATGGCACCTGAGGAGTTCTGGCTTTTGTCTAGAGGAACCAAGTGAGGAACATGAGGTGAGCATTGCCTGCAGAACCAGATGCAGCCCCAGCCATTCTGTGGTTGTGTGCTTCATGTAAGCTTATGCAAGGGTATTAGAGAACCCACATTCAGCAGGACCAATTCTGTGACACATGACTGCATGTTGGCACATTAACAGAGTAATGCCTCTAAACCAGAGTCTCATGGAGGAATTGCTGGCCTGCACCTTGCAAGGTGCATCATCGAGTTCAGAGTTTCTGTTAAACCAAGTCTGTGTGAAAGATGATAAAGAACCACAAAAAGATAAGCCTCTAGATACTGACCTCCTCCCTAAAGTGAAGCAGAATATTTCCTGCTGAGTGAAACAGCCATCTCAGTTGGACTGGAATAAAGCTTTGCCCCTGCTCTCAGTACAGGCAGAGAACTGGGCTGGGGTAATCGCTCCAAGCTGACTTTTCCATCTGGCCTATGAACAAAACATAGACTGTTCTGCAGTTCCCAGAGATGCCTGGGCCAGCTTGTGGCAGTGTGTTAGGTGATGTGACCTCTTTATTTCAGAGCCAATCCCAGCTGTGAGAATCTTCATCTGCTGTGGAGAAGCCGCAGGGGCAGGCGAGCAGGAGGTGGCTGTCGTCACAGGGCTGGAGAAACAGAGCAGTCACAGCTGCCTGATGAATGAAGAAATGTGGAACCATTCATCTTGTACAAGGTTTCTGGTGACTGAGAATGAGCTGATGTTCAAAGTCAGGTGATTGCAAGTGAGGAACTCAGAGCATTTTGGGATATTTTCCCCTCCTGTTTGATGTAGATCCTCCCACTGATTGCATTAGTGCAGAAGGGGAATCCAAATGTGTGGATAAAGAGCTGAAGAAACAAGTAAGAAAAGCCTTTCTTTCCTTGGTGAACCTGGGCTCCCAGACCTCCCCAAAGGCTCTGTCTTTAATGTTAAAATGGCAGGGGAGGTGTGTGGTGTGAGGAGCTCAGGGCTGTGGTGGCTGGTGTGGTTCCTTCCCTCCCGAGGTGGGAAGGGCTTGGTGCAGCTGAGTTCAAAGCTCTGTGGATGAGGACACAGCAGCTCAAATGGACACTGAGCCAAGGCTGCAGTGAGCCAGACAGGCCAAATAATGAAGGACCCTCTGCATCTCCTTGCTTCATTTCCTTGCTGCAGGAGTTCAGTAAATGCACAGTTAGCCATTCTCATCATATCTGCCTTTTGTGGGAGGCACAGTGAGGGAATGGGCTGCTGGCATGGGGAGAGAGTCTTTGGAGCTCTGGAAATGGTGCTAAAGCAGAGCAATGTATTGTTTCTGAAATGAAATAGTTTTGTGACATCTGATCCTCTTGTAAATTTGGCTCTGTTGGATTCAGTGGTGGAAGGGGAGCAGGCAGTGCTGGCAGCATTCCCTGTCCCTGCTACCTGAGCCCTGCAGGGAGCACCTCTGGCTGCCTGCACTCCTCGGTGGGGACTCATCACTGCAGCCCGTGGGGATTGGGATCTATCACCAAGTGCTGACTCACACTAACAAACTGAGAGGTTTATTTACGTTACATGTGCTCATTAAAGGGGGCACAGAATGAACACCTGGAAGGTGTCACAATCTGTGGCTTTCTACAGAGGAATTTTGTACCTTTTTAATTTGATCAGCTTATCCTCAGTGGTTCAAATGTAGGCACTAGAAAATGTATCCATTCATTTTTGCTCCATGTAAGTGATATTATTTCTCTGCCTGTTCTTCTGCAAAAGCAGCATACACTTACTGTGAGCTGCAGCCACTTCTGAACAAAATTGAGACAAACTAGGTTTGGATAAGAGACTTTGATTAATTCACACGTAACACACAATTTGTTTGTCCTTAGCTGCAATTTGGATGACCCAGAGTGGGTGTGGGACAGGAGAGGGTGAATGGCTCTGTTCAACCAAACCCCCAGCTTGTGCATTGTCTTCATTGAGGTATTGGAGTTTTAAACTCCAAACGAGACACCTGCCCTAAGGGGGTCATGGAAATACCTTGAATTTTAGTTTTCCTTTCAGAACTACATCTCGAAGACATGTTGAGATAAGCAGGAGTTTTCACTGATAACAGATTCCAGGGATTTATTGGGTCAGAAGGCACACAAAACAATAAGTAATATTAAAAATTCACTGATTGTCTACTGGGTGCGTTGGATATTCCATTAGACATTTATTAAAATTCAGTAAACTTGCAGTACAGGGGACAAGCTGGTTGCCTAAAGAAAACGTAACCATTGTAGGGCAGCAGAGGGGCAGCTCCCACCTCTGCTCTGGGCCAGGGACAGGAGCCAGGGCACGGCTGGGGCTGGGCCAGGGCAGCTCAGGCTGGAGCTCAGGGCAAGGCTCTGCCCCCAGAGGGTGCTGGCACTGCCCAGGCTGCCCAGGGAATGGGCACGGCCCCGAGGCTGCCAGAGCTCCAGGAGCCTTTGGGCAGCGCTGCCAGGGGTGCCCAGGGTGGGGCTGCTGGGGGGGCTGGGCAGGGACAGGGGCTGGGCTGGGGGATCCTGGGGGGTCCCTCCAGATCAGGGGATATTCTGTGATTCCATAAATTTGTAATTCATAATTAACATTTTGTTCTTGACTTTTCCTATCCATGCTTTCAGCTGTGACAGTTTGGGGGCTGTGACCTTGCGTTTCACTCATTTTTTCCACCTTCTTTGGGGTTGCTTTTTTTCATTCAGTATCTTTTCTTCTGCCGACTGTAATTCTTCCAGGTCTTGGGCCACAAGGCATTTAATGGCTTTGGGCACAAACAGAAAGTGTCAGGAGGTGTTTTCCTTGGGAAATTTCCTCCTCTGGGGTTGGATGTCACCCTTTCCTCAGCTTCAGCTGCACAGGTGAATAATGCAGCAGAATTTTGCAAGGACTCCACTGCAAACCTCACCACAAATCCAGTGCTTACCTCAGCAGCCCCCAGGCACTGCTTTTGTTGTGATCACAGCAGGGTTTGAGTGATGGATGCACAAAGGAAATGGAGAGAATGAACAGAAAGTAGTTTATGGTTTTCCTCAAAGGCACTTTTCTAGCTCAAAAATATAAGGCTTGTGGTTTATATGGTTTTGAAATGTAACCACAAACCTTGAGAACTGGAAGACATTTGATTTACCATCTCCTGCAATTTTGGTACCAGGTTCAGGGCAGAACTCATTCATTTTCAGAACGAAAAACAGTCAAAAGAAATGTATTAATGTAAAATGTTTAAAACAGGAACATGCTACTGGGAGAAACTCATTGCCAAAACTTGAAGTCTTTTGTGTCTTGTTGGAGTTGGTGCAGATGTGTCTTTTTGAGATCTCCACCAAAGTGCTCTAACCTTGATTTGGTGAGGCTTTTCCAGCTGTTTTAAGGTCTGCAACTCCCTTTTTTGGGAGCTGTGAAGGGTCCGTGCCAGAGTGAGCACTTTTTCTTGAGCTCAGTCTGGGAACTGGGAAGGCTCAGCTGCCTGGGACACATCTCCTGACCCTCCTCAGCTGCTCAGCTGCACAGCTGGAGCAGGGAGACCTGCTTTCTCTGACTTTCCACACTGGGTTTGGTGTTGGTTTTGTTTGTTTGTTTGGTTTTTGGGGGTTTTTTTTGCCGTTTTTGCCGATTTTTCTTGTTTTTATTTTGCTCATAGAATGCCCCTTGCTAATAGCTGGTTATCTCTTCAGGATGTAGGAGTCTCTGCAGGACTGAAGTTCTCTTTAGTGGAGCTTCTGGGTGTCCTTGGTGGGAATGATGGGGTTTTTCTGGCCACCATGCCCCATACTTGCCTTGTTCTTGTCCAGAGCTAAGCCCAGATGCCCTCATGGGTCAGTTCTGACCATCTGCTTTTCAGTCCCTTTGCTTGATCCCTCCTTCCCTTGTACTTCTCTCTTGCTCCCTGCTGTGTGGAGCAGCCACAAGATCTCCAGGTTTTTCTGGAAGGTTTGTGAAACTCCCTGGATGCTCCTGTTGTTTTTCCTTGGATGTCCTGGTATTAGTTGATTGCTAATTCTCTTCTTCCTTCACGGATGAGGATGGGCAGGTACCTGTCTGGTATCCCACCAGAGTATAGCAGTAGTTATTGATTAATTATCATTTTTCACACTCTAGGGGTGCCAGGAGAACTGTGAGGAGGACAGTCCTCCAAAGAGGTCCTGCAGGAGACTGAGCAGATAAGTTGTTAATTTCTTTCAGGAGGCCTTCACATTTCCATTTTCTGTCTCATCTGGAGGGTACCTGGATGCAGCAGCTCCAGGTGCAGCAGGAGCTGCAGTGTCCTCCCTCTGCTGGAGGAGACAAGGGCACGGGGTGGCTTTGCTCTCCTGTTCATGTCTGGCCCTGGGAGCAGCTGCTCCTGGGTTATTTTGTTATGTTCAGCCCCTGACTGTGCCTCATCTGAGACTCCCAGGAGCCTCACCAGGTGAGGAACAGCTCTGTGCAGACACCAGCAAATTTCTCCATTTCTCTCCTTGTTCAATCCCTGCCCTCTGTCATTGTGAAGCCATTCCCCCTTGTCCTGTCCCTCCAGGCCCTTGTCCCATGTCCCTGTCCAGCTCTCCTGGAGTCCCTTTGGACACTGGAAGGGGCTCTGAGCTCTCCCTGGAGCTTCTCCTCTGGAGCCTCTCCCCCGGATGCGTGTCCCTCCTGTGCTGAGGAGTGGATGCCGTGCTCCAGGGGTGCTCTGTGGAGATCACCCAGCCTGGCTCTGGGGCAGGGAAGGTGTCCCTGTGTCCCCTCAGTGTCACTCGGGGGCAGGGAAGGTGTCCCTGTGTCCCCGTGTCCCCTCAGTGTCACTCGGGGGCAGGGAAGGTGTCCCTGTGTCCCCGTGTCCCCTCAGTGTCACTCGGGGGCAGGGAAGGTGTCCCTGTGTCCCTGTGTCCCCTCAGTGTCCCCCTGGGGCAGGGAAGGTGTCCCTGTGTCCCCGTGTCCCCTCAGTGTCACTCGGGGGCAGGGAAGGTGTCCCTGTGTCCCCGTGTCCCCTCAGTGTCCCCCTGGGGCAGGGAAGGTGTCCCTGTGTCCCTCAGTGTCACGCTGGCACCCCTGGCCTGGTGGGACTGACTGCAGAGATGTTTTCCCCCTGCTGTGTCTGCTCGGGTTTCAGTGGCAGGGAGGTAAGGTAGGAAACAGTCAGTAAGAAAAGGGCTGGGTTTGTTGACTGAGGTTTAGAAAGCTTTTAACAAGTTGAATTATTGGTTGTATGTGAAGTGAAACACTGCTCTCCTAACTGCTCTCATTTCCTGTATCATTCCAGCCTGTTCCCTGCATTAATTACAGCTCAGATTTACAGTGTATTTGGTTACACGCTGCATTGCAGTATCTTTTTTTTTTCTCTGTGTGTATAAATTTCTTTGGGAGTCAGGCCAAGAGGAGAGTGTGCAGATATGCACACACACATGGACTGAATTTGACTGTAATTTGCTAATTTACTGGGGAGAAGAGATCTGGCTTTTCTTCTGTTTTGGTGTAAAAAGAGCCTTTTCTTTTTCCAAAGGAGGAGCAGTAGCTGAGAACAGCCAGTGTTTGGAGAGTTCAACATTTCAGAACAACCAGAGATGAGAGAAAATATTATCTTGTGAATTGTAAATGTGGCATTTTTAATTTGGCTGGTGTTTCCCAGAGGTTAGTGGATAATGGGAATATTATCATGCTCTTGGCTCAACCAGTAATCAGCTTGCTACTTCAAGTATTTTATAAATGCAGTGCCTCAGAGTTCAGCTGGATGAGGTAGAGCCTTTCACAGCTGAAGGAGTTTTTTGTGACCTGAAATATGAAGTGTGATGAGATACTGAGCATGAAATCTAGCATTTGGAAATGAGCTCTTTAGGAATTGTAAAACACAGAAGGCGATTAAAAGGAAGTTTCCTTTTCAGTTTAACATTTTTCTTTTGGCTGTATGAAAACATAAGAGGAGGTGCTTCAGGAGGATTGGTTTGGAGAGTTCATTCAGATTTTTAAATTCATTCTTCATATTTTAACTGTTGATGCTGCAGATGATTTTCATTCAGAATATTTTGTGTCGTGGTTTTATAAGTAAATGATTGTGAATTAAGTAGAATCAGATATCAAACATGTTACTGCTTTTAAAATCAAATATTTCTAAACAATTGCTTTAGAAGTACTGGTGTGATGAATATTGCTATTATGAATAATGGCATGATGACTGTATGAGGAATGATAACACACAAAAGAAATACTGAATGCAAGTGCTGCAATAACTAGGTGAAAAGTAAGAGGAAAATTCCAAATAACCTTTTTTGAAATATTTGATTCTTCTTTGTTTAGCCTTGCCACTTACCAGAGCAGCCTTTCATGGTCCCTCTTGCCTGAATCCCCTTGCAGCCCCATTGTTGTCCAGCCTGGCAGGGCACAGCCCTGGGCACACCCAGGGCCCTGTTGTGGCCCAGAGTCACCCTCTTCCATCCCAGCTGGCCAAGAGCTTCAATGCAGAGCCAGGCACTGAAATCTGTGCTGATCATCCCTCCCCACCTGGGCTGGCTCTCCCAGGAGCCTGGCGAGGGTGGGCAGGGTTAGACTGGAGCTGCCCAGCACAGCCTGGGAGTGCAGGGTGCTGAGTTAAATCCCAGCACAGCCTGGGAGTGCAGGGTGCTGAGTTAAATCCTGTCCAGCACAGCTGGGAGTGCAGGGTGCTGAGTTAAATCCTGTCCATCCAGCACAGCCTGGGAGTGCAGGGTGCTGAGTTAAAGCCCAGCACAGCCTGGGAGTGCAGGGTGCTGAGTTAAATCCTGTCTATCCAGCACAGCCTGGGAGTGCAGGGTGCTGAGTTAAATCCTGTCTATCCAGCACAGCTGGGAGTGCAGGATGCTGAGTTAAATCCTGTCCAGCACAGCTGGGAGTGCAGGGTGCTGAGTTAAAGCCCAGCACAGCCTGGGAGTGCAGGAGCAGGGGTGCTGAGTTAAAGCCTGCCTGGCTGCTGGCTGGGATTTTGTCGGGATTTCAGAGTGCAGGGTTTTACACACTAATCCTGACTGGCAGTTGGAGCTTGGTGCTTTCCAGCATGGAGTAGCAGATTTCTCTGGGGTGAAACAATGCCCCAGTGTGTCTGAGCTGCCTCTACAGAGCCAATAAATCTGTTTTGTTTTGTTTTTCTCCCTCCTTTTCTCTCTTCCCCCTCCTGCAGGCCAGGACCCACTCGAACTGCTGCAAACCCTTCAGCTCCTGTGGACAAAGCAGGAGCTGGGCAAGGTAAGGCTGAGTCCTGCCCACAGCAGCTCTGGATGCTGAGCATGTCCAGGCACAGGACGGGTCAGACCCGCCAGCCTTCAGGGCTGCTTTCATTCCAGCACTCAGGGGAAGAGCCTCTGCATTTGCAGCTACAAGTGAAAAGAAAAGGTAGCTTTGTGTGATGGGGAACAGCTCAGGGGCTCCTAGAAAAGAGCTGGAGTTTCCAGGGCTGAGTTACAGAAGGAATGAAAATCAAAGTTGCTTTTTTTTTGTTTTAAACACTTTTTTGTCCATAAAATGGAGGATCTTGGGGGAAAGGGGAAGAATATTGCTGGTAGCTGAAAAAAATGAGAGTTGAATTTGGTAGGGAAGTATTTTTTGCCAACTGGGTATATCTAAGCTTTCATATTTGAAGTATTCTTTTTTCCTGATTTGGTTGGGTTTTGCGTTTTAGAGTGGTGAATGCAACTTACACTGCTGTCTAAAATTAGTGCTGTTATTTTTATACAGCACAACCTATGGGCTCTACACTGAGATTTTTCATAGGCAGTAAAATATATTTAGTCTAAGTTTGGAAGCTTGAAAACTAGCAAAACCAGCAGGTTGAGTTTTCCATGTTTAAGTCTGTGCTGCTCAGGCAGGTTCAGAAGTGAAATGGTTCCTTTCCTAGGAGGCCCAGAGCCCTGCAGCTCCCACAGAACCTCGTGGAGCATCTCCTGTGTGGAATTGTCAGGGTCAGGGTTAGGCCCCAGCGTGGCTGAGGGCCTGGGGAACGTGCTCCATCCTGGGTGTCTGCAGTGCTTACTCACTGTCCTGGGCTGCTGCTCTTAGACTTTCCATTACTGCTAGTCCGTGGTTGCCAGCTGGAATAAACAACTGCAAACCCAATGTGAGAGGTGCCTTTCCAAATGGTCACTCACTGGGGGAGACTTGAGCTCAGCAACTCTGAAACCTTGAGCTTTCCATCAAGTTTTGTTAGAGTTGGAGAAAAAAAAATATTGTCCTTTAGGTCTGGAGGGCAGTTAATCCCACAAAACAACAGCAGGAAAGAGGAATCATCAAAATCTCTGCACTGGGTACCCTGGGATGTGGATTGGGAAGAAAAATACTCTGGCAAAGAAGAAGCCTCCCATGGACGTGTCCTTTGGCAGAGAGCACTGCAGTGATTCTGCTGGGGATGGGAGAGCTGGAGGATCTCCAGGACCTGTGGAATCACAGACTGGTTTGGTTGGGAAGGAATTTTAGGCTCATCCAGTGCCACCCCTGCCATGGCAGGGACACCTCCCCCTGTCCCAGGCTGCTCCCAGCCCTGTCCAGCCTGGCCTTGGGCACTGCCAGGGATCCAGGGGCAGCCACAGCTGCTCTGGGCACCCTGTGCCAGGGCCTGCCCACCCTCACAGGGAACAATTCCCAATTCCCAATATCCCATCCAGCCCTGCCCTCTGGCAGTGGGAGCCATTCCCTGTGTCCTGTCCCTCCATCCCTTGTCCCCAGTCCCTCTCCAGCTCTCCTGGAGCCCCTTCAGGCCCTGGCAGGGGCTCTGAGCTCTCCCTGGAGCTTCTCCTCTCCAGGTGAGCACCCCCAGCTCTGCCAGCCTGGCTCCAGCCCTGGAGCAGCTCCGTGGCCTCTTTTAGATTCACTCCACAGCTCCATGTCTTTCCTCTGTTGGCCACCCCATTGTCACCTGGGCTTTGCAGGTGCCCAGTGGGGTTTGCAGGTGTGTGTCCCCTCCAGGCTGTGTGCTGAGCAGGAAGGTGTTTCTCAGCTTGGAGGGTGCCCAAGGAAAGGCTTTCTGGAGCAATGGGGAGGGCTGTGGTGAGCCCAGCTGCTGTGGGGGCCACAGCAGGAATGTCCCAGTGGGTTCTGACTTGTGCTGGTCACACTGTCACCAGGACGGGCTGAGCCATGCCCAGGGCTGTGCACCCACACAAAGTGCAGGCTCTGTTTTGGGGGGCTGGGCTGCTCTGCCCTCTGTGTGCAGCTCAGGGGGGTTGTGCTGCTGCTGCCCCCCACACGTCCAGCCCCAATAGCTGAGGTGAGGTGGCTCAGGTCCAGCTCAG